>NC_080020.1:204087694-205337694 GCF_030020395.1 Manis pentadactyla | reverse complement strand
TCAGGAGGAAGAAGAGTGGGCACTGCCCCAGCATCCTCAGGGCCCCCCAGCTTTGGCTGCTCTACTCGCAAAGTCACTGGTCTTTGAGCTGGACTCGGTGTCTAAGGGAGCCCGACACTGGCATATCAGCATTCCAACTATATTTAACTTGGAATAAGTTCTAGCTTTAGCTCTTCAGCTAGAATAGAATTTTTCTGGTCCTCCTCCCCTCCCTCTTCCTTCCCCAGAAACTGGTCTAGGGTGAGGCAACTGAGGGGACTAGGGACCAAGATGGAAGAGGCCTTGCATGACCTTGAGAATGAGCACCTCCCTCAGTTTTGTGCCCCAGGCCCTCGGCTTGCCGCACCCCAACACCAGCTCAGTTACCTCCCCCCCATCTACCACTCCACTTCCATGGCATCATCATGATGATTTAGCACCTACAAAAAAAAAGGAGTTAAGAAAACCCCCAAATTTCTAGCTTTCCTCAAGTTATAACTAGTACAGTTTTATATATCCCAACTTTCAGCTTTAAAACAGCACCAAGTATGAACAGGTCAGGTGGTGGCCCCTTGAGCTCCGTTCAGCAGACTGCCTGCACTGGGAACAGCAAGTGGGATCCTGGACATAGTCCCGTGCTCGGGGGTCCTGGACAAGGCACCCTCTGCTCTGGCCCAGCTATGGAACGTGTAAATTAGGAGTCTGGGGAGTTAGAGAGAAGAGAGATTCTAGGGCTTATGAGATTTCTGACCTAGAAATGTAAAATCAGTTAGGGGAAAGAAGTAGGGGAGCAGGCCAGTGGCCCAGAGAGATCTACGTGGCAGGAAAGAGCAGAACTTACTGGTCATTGTTTACTGCTCTGGGTCATCAGACACTCTGGACCTCTGTGCAGGGCTAATGGCTCAGAATTGCCCCCAACTACCTCAGTCCTAATTTTCTCAAATTAAAGGAATTCTAATGAGTAAATGGTTCTTAAAACTGACTACACATTAGCATCACGAAGAGGCTTTAAAAACACCAGTGCCTGAGCCCCATCTCTGGCGGTGCTATTTAATTAGTCAGGCTGGGCTGTCAGTACTTTTAAAACATCTCAGGATGCTCTAATGTGTTGCCACGCTTGAGAATCTCTGTGATAGGTGAGATCTAATTCCACCTCTGACAGTCTGTGATCCGGAGAAATAGTAGGTAACTGTTTTTTGACTTGCTTCTCTGGACAGAACCCAATTCAAGAACTCCCATTAAAATGAGAGCCAGTTTAAAAAAAGGTTAAAGGTTTTTAACTAAGCCTCTGGCCCCCTGACAAAAGGAAGCTGAGGAAAAGAGCCATGATGACACGGTTAATGAGTACATTTTCAAGCAGAAACTGCTCCAGGGGCTCACAGCTGCAGTGGCAGCTGAAAAGTCAAAATGAAGTTGTTTCATATGCTCAGGAGCCAGCGGGCCCAGCCCCAGGGCATGGCCATGGTGCCCTAGTCATTATGCAATCACTCAGCTGCCCACCCACAAGTGGGTGCAAAGCTTGGGTAATCAACCAGCAACCTCAGCTCACCTTCTGGGAGGATAGCAAAGCCAATTAAAGTAGAGGTCACCTGGGACTGACAAGGGGCTGGTAGCCAACCTGGGCTTCAATGAGGGGTAAGTGAACAGTAGACTGCTGTGCAGCAGCTATTAGGGCCTAAGTAGACTGGTCACATGCCAAAGTACGGTGACTATAAGGTGCACAGATTAGGTAATAGTTGATTTGGAGACCAAAGTCCCAGGGCAGAGGTACATCTCGTACTTTCCAGAAGATAATCCCAACATAGCTGCTCAGTGTATTACCACAGGGCAGGCTTTTCTCCAGAGCATGAAGACATTTTATTTCCTTCTTTCTTGTTATTCTTTTCCTCTGGACTCCACATGTACTGTGGACACAGTGCTGGGAACACCCACTGATTCAGTTGAAGAGACTGCCCCCCAGCGCATGCCGTCAGGAGCTCTCTGGTGGCCTGGGAGGGCAGGTTCTCACCCTCAGCTGCACACTGGACTTGGAGGGCCTGGAAAAGGGTCTGGGCATCGGTATATTTTTCAAGCTCCCCAGGTGACTCTAATGTGCAGCCAAGGGTGAGAAGCCCTGGAAAAAGCCATACCTGGCTCAGCAGGAGAGGAGGTGGTAGGATGGATTGGAGGGAACCATCGCAAGGATTTCAGGGAGTTATGGAGATGATGGAAAGAGAGGACCAAGATATGGAGAGTTCACTAGTTTTCAGAGATCTACTGAAGTGTTTTAAGTCGAATGCTTTTCATCATCCATTCACTCACCAATACTGACAGTGGCTGGGTTCCAGAGATAAAAAAATGAATAAGACCCAGTTCCTACACTCAGGAAGCTGACAGTCTAGTAGATATAATGTAAATGTAACCATGTAACAGAAGTTGGTCATGGACTATATATGTAACTTGATTACTAGGACCCAAATGATATCCCCACCTAAGGGTGAGGGGCAGGCTCACTCTACCATCCAGCATGCTGGGTAGAGTCAGAAGCTAAATAGTCAATGAGAGCTTGGAAGGAAGGAAGGCCTTGAACAGGGGAGAGGCAGGAACCTCCTGACCTCTCTGGGCTTACTCTCTAGAACGTATATCCCAAGACACCTGGGAAGTTATCCATACTCAGAACAATGCTATTGGACAACTCCAGGGGGCACCAGTCATGTTGTATTTTATAAAGACAATGCCTGCCAGAGCTGTACACCTAGGTGGCCTGCCAGCGGTGGTGAAAGTATCTGGCTCTGACCAGGGAGGCCCAAGAGGTGTACGCTGGGAGGTGCCTCTGCCAGGGAAGCCCCAGGAAGGAAACACAGGAACAAGTCTGGGCCTGTGGGCTTTCAGAGTGGCTGTGTCTAGAAGCCAGGCAAGAATTCTCTACTTTCCTTCCTGTTTTTCCCAGAGCCTTCAGTGGGGTGGAATAAAGGGCAGGTCTGTGAACACCCACTGGGCTAGCAGGGTGCCCAGTCACAGCATCCAGTTGTGGCTCCCCCAGAACTGCAGGGGGAGTCACTGCGGCATGGGTAGGGGCCCAGTGTGAGGAGGTCTTTGGGTAGGTCCTGGAGGGTGTACACTGGAGGGCTAAGAGGAGGGTGGCAGGTTAAGCAGACAGATGTCTCTGCAGGTCCCTAAAGCCAATTAAAGTAGAGGTCACCTGGGACTGACAAGGGGCTGGTAGCCAGCCTGGGCTTCAGTGATGGGTAAGTGAACAGTAGACTACTGTGCAGCAGCTATTAGGGCCTAAGTAAACTGGTCACGGGTGAGACCTCACCCAAAGACCACTAACAGAGACCAGATGGAAGGGGATCCAGAAATGGGACTTGAGATCTTGCCACCATCCATGTGGGGATGTGCAGCCAGTGGGCTTTGGCTTTAACTATTAATGTGGCCCTCATTTGTACACACAACCAAGGGAGGCCTGGGAAGTGTGGAGGTGGGTCCTCCAGATAATTCAAGTGCCAGATACTCAAGTGATATTTAAACGCTGCATAATAAAGATAATACTTGGATAATAAATGACTATGTATGGGTAAGGGGAGGCCCAGAGGAGAGTTGTCTTCTTGCACAAAGGGTCAGGAGAGTCAGAAAAAGCCTTCAGTGACATCATCTGAGTTGGGTCTTAAAGGATGAGTGGACCGCAGCCAAGTGAACTGAGAGAAGCAATCCATATAGGGGACAGCATGCACACAGATGTATGGGGCAAGAGCCTTCTGTGATCTGGGAACCCTCTGTGGCTGGGACCAGGGATCTAAGGCTAGAGAAGCTGATGGGGCCACACTGGGATGTGAGATAAGCATACACAAGCTTAGAAGTGTGGACCTTGTCTTGTAGCAGATGAGGACCCTCCCAAATAATTCTAACTAGGACCGTGATATAATCTCATGGGTGGAAAGACCTGTCCAGTAGTTGTGTGGCATTTTTCCCAGGTAGGGGGAAGACTCCTAGGAGACTGAGAAACAGTCCTTGCTACCTGTGGCCTATCCCACCTTTGAAGGAAAGGAGAAGAAAAGTGGGTTTCTGCTGAATCACTGACCACCCTTTCCCCATAGGTGACAGAGGGGTTGGCAATATTGCATTCTCCACTGCTCACTACCATAAAACAAAGGATGTCTTTCAATTTCTAGGCAGTACAAAAACCTTGCCTTCCTTGCCTCTGATTCAGCTTATAAAATTACTATCACTACAGCCCAGGGTAAAACAAAAGGAGCTAAGCTCTGAACTTCAGGGGTCTGCTTCCCACATGGGAAGCACGGTCTCGCTGAGTGAGTTCCTCATCCACCTCCCACTAGCTCACTTTGACTTTCCTTTTATGGTCACACTCATTTCTCCAGACCCCCAGAGTTTGTTTGCTGTTGTTTGGGTGAACCTGCTGCCTCCTTCCTCACAAGAAAACAGCACAGAGCCCCTGGGCTTGTTGATTCAACAACCATTTATATGTTTGCTCAGATCAGAAAAAAAAAAAAAGAAAGAAAGAAACCTTTTTGTGAGAAGACACAGCCATGCAGACACCATGCGAGATAAAGTGTCAGAGAAAAACATTATTATTCAACTGGTTTGATTAGTAAGTGCCAGACAGCTATTAGAACAAAAATCATGCTTTTGGGCAACTCTGTCTATTTATGTCATGGTGAGCCTCCACAGAGAGCCCAGATAATGCTTGCTATCTTCACCCACACTAGTCAAATGTTTGGATAAATAAAGATGTTGTATGAAATTCCCTATCTGCCACTTTAACAGAAATTGACATAGAATGGAACATTATTTGATTGTGTTCTATTTCATAGCTGTGTGACTTTCATAATCAAGGGAAGGGGAAGGAGAAGGCTTCCTGAACTAGGGACCTGCAGAGGCATCTATCTGCTTAACCTGCCACCCTCCTCTTTGCCCTCCAGTGTATACCCTCCAGGACCTCCCCAAGCCCATGGCTCATTGTACATCAGGTAACCCAATCCTTAAGTGGTTGCTAGAATTGTCCACCTGGAACCAGAGTTTTAACCTCAATTGACCTACATACATAAGTCAGAGATCAATAAAAGGAGTAGGACACACCAGTTCCATTGGCAGCCACCTTCTTAGTTGTCTGCATTTATTTTCTATCTGGTTCTGACCCCTTACTCCAATTTGGTGTCTACCCTGTTTGAAATCCTTTGGGCTTTGTGCCGTGTTCCTTGGTCCCTGGGGAATATGATCTACTTTTTTTTCTTGCTTTTGACTGTCAGCATTGGGCATGCACTAACCCTGGAGCTCCCCTCCGATCACACCCCAGCATATGGGCAGCTGTGAGCCCCTCACTGGGAAAGTTCTAGCTTCTCACGTGGATGGTTGGACAAAAATGGAAGATGAGTCCATTGTTACAACCACAAAGGGCAGCTACAGAACCCTTCCTAGAGTCCCACCTTGTCCAGATACCCAACAACAACACAGAGAACCAGAAGTAGCCAACCCATTTTGACTAATGGGGTGTGAAATTAGGCTACACAAACTAATGAGCCACACTAGGGCAGCTACTTTTTGAAAAGCAGCTGCAAACAAACATGGCATAAATATGTGCTCTTGCTAAGAGTCCACAGTCACCTGTTTGAGCCCTTAGGTACAGCTGACCACGCTGAGGTGGAGTTGCCACCTGGTGACCATCTTTATCTCCCCCAAATCGTTCTCTTTTGAAACTAGGGGCCAATTACTATCAGACAATTTAGAATGGAGTTGATGAATTTGTTAGGATCAAATTTAAACTAGTTTAAGCAAAGAAAAGATTATATTAGATGGATACTATAGGAACACTTACAGGACCCAAGGAAAAATCAAAGAACCCAGTCTTAAGAAAGGATGTAGCTGGATCTCACAAACGAAAATCAGGGCCCCATCTCTGCCAGTCTTCTTCTCCCTATAGGAGGTCAAGTTCCTACTGCTTTTCTGAGGGTGGGAGATGGCACAGCATACATTATGATCACCCCAAAGAAGGGAATTGCCACAGCTAATCAGAATAAGATCATCTCATCTTGTTCCTGAACTCTTACCAACCCCAGCCCCTTCTAGCAAACCAAGAATTTCCCTCTTGTGTCCAGCTCTGTCAAAAGATAGAGGCTGCATTCTGTTTTAGATAAGCCACTTGGGGAATCCTTACCAATTACTGGCTTGTAACACAGAGGATTCCCTTTCTATAACTATGTAAATGGAGAGAAAAATTGAGCTGCTCAGTCTGAAGAGTCTCTATGTATTACACAAAGACCTTGTTCTATGTTCTGGATGAGGCTAATCCTCGACAAAAGGCAATATGACAGGGAGGTTAAGCTCAGAGTTTCTGCAGTTAATTTAGGGCTGAGCTCAAATGGCTGTTCCAGCATTGACAGCTATGTGACACAGCCTCAGCTTTACCATTCAGTTTTAAGTGAGACTAGCTGATACCCACCTTCTGGTGTTGGTGTGGAAATGATTTGAGATGATACATGAAGAGCACCTAGCATGGTGAAGGCCTTTCATGATGCTGGATAGACTTGGTCTCCAGTGATGCCCCTTCTTGCCACTCCGTGGGGCATCCAGGGCTCTGTTTCCAGGCTTGCTCCCCAACTGTTTCTCCTCCATATGATTTCCTGAGGGATCTTCATGAAATGTACAGCTCCACCCCAATTTAAAATTCTTCATGGCTCAGTAGAACAGTTAAGATAAAGTTGAACTCTTTATCGTGGGTCCCAAGCCCACTCTCAGTTTGGACCCTGACTACTTCTCCAACCTTGCCTGGCCTACTCCAAGCTTCCACCAGGCTGGATCGCTTGCTATGACCCAGCTGTGCCACGCCCTTTCACCGCAACGCATGTCCACACAGGCTGACCCCTCTTCCTGCAATGCCTTTCCCCTGGCTATCTTCAACTAGCCTAGGTACTTTTCAACATTTGTGTGATCAGGAGATTCCTGGAAACTTTTGCCGACCCCATCCCCTATTCTCTATTAGATATGCATTACCTGCCTCCATTTATGCCTATTTGTACCTCAATCAAAGTTCTTATCACATCATATTTACTTGTTTGTCTTTGCTATTTAATTCTGAGTTTCTTGCAGGCAAGACTGCATTTCTAGTACCCAAGTAGAGCCTGGCATAAAAGAGATGTTCAATAAAGTCTGATTGACTGAAACACCAGTGACATATTTGTGAAACCACGTGTACTAGAAGGCATGATGTTGAAATGTACAATCCTCTTCTTCATGTGGCTAAGTGAGCCAGTTGGGCTTACAACCCAGGTCCTTGGCCACAACCATCCAACTGGCATTTCTAACTGCTCTAAAGGAAACAGAATCTAGCATTGTGTATAAAATATCATATTTTAAAGCTGAAACCTACCCACAAAGTCCCTATTTCTTGTGATTTTGGTCAAAATGCTTACTTTTGTTTTCCTTACCTACAAAGTTTATAATACTTGGCTGCAGAGAATAAATGTGACAACACCTATAAAATAAAAAAGTATCATTGATATTCTCTCTGTGTGGCACTGTCAGGGTTAATTTCAGAAGATGGTATATATCCCCCTCTCTGAGCCAAAGGTAGTCCTTGCTCCTAAATATGAAATCATTGTCTCTTACAAGACAATGCTGGTCATCATTTGTATTCCCCTCGTGTTGGGTACTGCATCTTAAGTGAAGACTTGGGCATACATTTTGCAGGCCTCCTGATGGTTAGACCTGACAGCATCCACTGGAGCCTAACTGGAGCCCAGAACCATCCTTAGAGGCCATGCTGTGGGACCAGCTCACAAGCAAAACTCTTATAACGAGCTCTTCCCAGCAAGGCCGGCAAAAAACAATCCTCAGATAAAATCTAACCTGTCCTTACACAGCTTCCTATACTTTCACAAGTCAGCCTCTAGTGAGATGAGTAATAAAAAGAAAAGACTGAAATGAACTGTGAGAATGGGGGTGCATTATTCATCTGTAAGAATAATGTATTGAATTTTAGCAATACATATATTAAACATCTGTAAGCTTCTTTCTGCTTATCCTCATTAACAAGTTGCAGAGGGACTCACGTAATTATCATCTGGGAATAGCATGCAGTGCACAGCTGATTCCTCAGGCCAGGTGATGTTGAGCAGGAATGTTAAAGTGTGCAGCATATAAAATAATTAATAAGGTCACCATGAGCAACCAGGCCAGAAATTCACCTAAGAGGTTTGAATGACCCAGCCCAAGAAGAAGGAACCACAGCCTCACTGAAATGTACACATTTCTAAACTTTACTTTGTTTGCTTGTTTTGATTTGCACATTTCTGAACTGATGGTGCAATTTGTAGTTCACATCCCCTAGGTACCCACCATATGAAACCCAGGCTGTTAACCTGAGGCAGAATGGAAGACAGAAAGTCCCTGTTCACTGCATAAGCATTTAGGAAGCACTCACTGAATCCCTGGCACAGCAGCAGGTCCAGTAAGCAAAGTCCCTGGTCCCAAGAGGGAGGTTGCTGTGTAAACCAGTAACGTGATAAAAGCAGTTCCAAGTGCGCTCAGAATCACAGGAGAGCCAGAGAAAGGAGTGGCTAATTCTTCCTGGGAACATTGGAAAGGGTATCTTTGATGACCTGCCTTTTAAGCTAAGTCTTGAGACTCTCTGGCTGAGAAGTGAGGAAAGGGCATTCCGGGTGAAAGGGAAAAGCAAGTGCTATTGAATCCCTGCTCACCAGGAGCCAAAATGAGCCCTTCCGGGGCCATGAACCTCAAAGTCAATGCTAAACAAAAAGCAGGGAGAGCCAAGGACGAGTGCTGGCCAAGCCCTTTAGGGAGCAGGGAGGTCACTGCTGACAAAGTCCAGGTTAGTTGGCAACAAAGTCAAAGGGTCAGAAGCCAGGCAGAACAGGCAGAGAGCAGAGACCTAGAAGACTCCAAGGCTTCTGTTTATGGTGGTGGCCACTTGGTGGTTGGTCTGGTTTAAAAGTGATGGACCAGAATAGACAAGTTTCAGGCACAGCGGTGGGTGTTTGGGGAACAGTGAGTATTCAGCAGAACAGGAGCGGGTTCTCTGGAAAGTGAAGAGGCATACAGACAACCCAAAAAGTTGGCAGGAGCCAATCACTGTGGGTCTTTCCTGCTTGCTGAGGAATTTGGGCTTCATCCCATAGTCAACAGGGAAATGTTACAGTATTTCAAGCTGGGGAGTGGCACATAATTACTTTTAGAAAGATCACTCTGGCAGCACTTCGGGAGACAAACAAGAGTGGCATCTCTTGAAGGGCATGAAACACCCAGCCTGTCTCAGAACACCCTGGATGCTTAAATTGAATAAGCATCATTTTAGCTACACCCTAGATCTACTGAACTTCATTTCAATGGAGAAACCTAGGAATCTGCATTTTAACTATATCTTCCTGGTTATTTGGGGGCACAGCAGAGATTGCAAGCAATGTCCTAGGCAAGGAAAGATAGGGCCTGTACTGAAAAGGAGACTCATAAAGACACATGTAAGCAAAGGCCTGCCACACCAAGTGGGAGCACAGTAAGTCATTCTGGAATGGATAAATGAATGAATGGGATAGCAACAGGTGTCAGAGATTGGTGGGATGCACAGAGGACCACTCCAAAGAATTGCCATTTTTGTGAGTCAAAACTAGACAAATACTGGCAATTCTTAACAGTTCAATTTAATGAGGAATTCAGTAAAAGCTATGCCCTTATCATTTATGTTTTTCCTATCAGCATAGTAGTATGTCATTCATTCTTTGCCACCAGAAGGGACTCCAAAGGGTGACTAGAAGGGCTTTAGCTTCCTTCTATAATCTGTTTGCTGGTCTGTAGAGGGTTCCAGGAATTTGGGGCTGGTTAAGGAGAAAGCTATGACCACTGGAGGCAGTAACATGCAGCATTTATTGAGCAGTGCTTGGACAGGGCTGCATGAGAGGGGGAGATTGTCCAGAGATTTATGATGAGGGCCCACCATCCAGAAGGGAGGAGAGCCTGGGAAGGGGGCAGAGGAGAGGGAGGTTCACGTGTCTAGGTGATGTTGCTCAGCAGTATGGCAGGGTGTCTAGGTTAGAGAATTCCAAAGGGCATAGCACCTTGGGGCATTTGACTACAAGGTTCTATCTTATCAATGGCCAGCAGATGCCAGGTGAGGTCTCACAAAGTAAGCAAAGTAGACAGACTCTAAAAAACTAAAAGAAATCTGCTTGTTTGGGCTATTTTTAAGTAATTGGATGTATAATTTGAGTTTGGTGCTGACTGACTTTGGCCTAATGGGTCCAGTCTGCAGTGAATAAACCCTCCAGGGATCAACACACAGAGGTCATCTTTGGCTCATTTATGTAACACAGTCCTGGTGTGAATGACCTCAGCCCCATTCCTCCCACTTCCCCTGCCCTGCTCTGGAGGCTCCTGCATCACTGACTGACAGCTGGGTTTGGCCAGTGGGAGGCACTGGGAGAAGACTGGAATGTGGGAGAAAGGAGGAAGCTGGGGTAGTACTGTGTTGATAAAAGTGTACCGTTGTTTCTGAGGTGACCCCTGCCTCTGGGTGCTGGAGATCCTCCTCACCCCTTCCCTCGTCCTCCAGGCCAAGGATGGCAGTAATATCCAATTGCTGTTAACCTTCCAGTTGTCTCCTTGTCCCCGGTTGGCTTCTCTCATCTGCCACACTTTGTAACCAATTTCCCCTATTCACTTCCCTCTATTTAAATACTCTGGGTGATTTCTGATTTCCTCCTTGGGCCCTGACTGACACAATCTCTCACTTCTCTCAGGCCTCCAAATCATGAGAATAATAGGGACAGTCTTCAACAAAGACAATTAATATTTTCACAATCTTATGGAAAATGTGATAGAGACATCTGTAAAAACAAAATTTTTCCTCTTTTGATCTACCTAAAGACTACAATCTAAGGAAGAGGGTGTTAGCAGCCTCGGGATAAGGTTCCCATCCTGCCCCAAGCCCTCCTGTGTTGAAATCCTGAAGCCACCCTGTTCACAGCAGGGGTCCTTCATGTTGCAAGGCAGCCCATGACCTCATACTTCTGCACTGCAGGGAGGAGAAGGGCAAGGCTACCCCCAGTCTAGCAAGGAGAAAGTTGTGTTTCAAATGGGATCTCAGCTGTTTCATACTACAGTGCATCAACAGTTATGAATTTTACTCTGTTAAGAGAACTCTGACTCCTAAAAGTGGCCAGCCTTACTTAGTCATTCAAGATCCACTTTTATGGTCTTCCTAAGACAAACAGTAAAATCACCTGTGGTCTCATAGCCCACAGATACCTCCTGTTAGCACTTCAGCATGTCTCCATTTCAGCTTTTTTTTCCTGTAAATATATAATGATTCTTTTACTTAAATAGGATCACATCAGACATCTTGCTCTAGAAGGTTTTTTCACTCAGTATATTGTGAAGATTTTCCCAAATCCATTAAAAATCTTCTGCATGACTGTTTTTAATTATGCACAGTGTTCTAGAAGATATGGATGTTTCACCATTTTATTAACCAATCCCCTTGAACTTCTAACATCTCCCTGGAATAAACAATGTTCTTTCTGTTAAACATCTTTGTTGTGCACACCCTTAATAGTGTCTTCAGTATAAGTATCTATCTACAAGTGGAAATTCTTGAACAGAAAGTATACACATCTTAATACTTAAGGCAATTTTGCCAAATAGCCACAAGGCAATTTGTGCATCTGATTGTGGGGTATTTTTGCTGTTTTTCAAAATTTTAGGTTTTTTTAGATAACAGACACCAATGACAGTAAGACACAAAAAAATTTAAAAAAGAACTAAATTACAATTTCTGGAAGGCAAGGACCTGTCTATGTTCATCTTTGTGTCCCACATGGTGTCTACCCACCAGAGTGTAACAAATGTTGAATTTGGAAAAAGCATTCACAGGAACATGTTCAACCTTTGCAGATTATTTTCATACAATGAGAGCAGCCCAAACTCCACAATGCTTAGTCCAGTGGTTCTCCCCCTAACCTACATATTAGAATCACTTAGGTAACTTTTCAAAGTTATAGGAGCCTGGACCCTACCTTAGACCAATTAAAATCAGAACCTTGGAAGGAGGCGGCACTTCAGTATCAGTATATTTCCAAAGCTCCCCAGAAGATTCAAGGATGCAACCAGGCTTAGGAACTGATAATCCTTAAAAACGCAGACAACTGTTAAAGAAAAATGGTTTTTGTTCCCTCTCCCTAGATCATCATGGAGAATACAAAATACTTGAAGCAGGAAAACTCAGCTATGAACCCAAGACTGATCTCACGCTATTTAATCCAAGAGAGCCAGTTTAATCTTTTAAAGGCAGTGTGTTTTCCTCTGCACCCAAAGTGGCAAGCTTTCAGGAAAACCCTCTTTTCATCATCCCTATATGGAAACCAGGACACAACAGATGGCAGGATAATGGGCTGTGTCTGCTCAAGTCAGAGCTGCTATTTGCAAGACATCAAATTCCTATTGACTGCAGGGACAGACTGACATGATTTATTTTTGATGAAAATGGAGGCACAGGGCTCTGTCTGGGCTCATTACCATAAGACAGAGTCTCATCTGTGATCAGGGCACACTGGACTGGCAAGGGCAGGAACAGCACGGATTGCAAGGGGCTGCTTGTGTTCCCAGTGATTAAATGTTGGAGAATCTCCATCTGCCCAACTGAGAAACCCAGATTTCACAGCAGTGGAGTTTCCCACTCAAAGTCCTGCTCCTCCAGATCAGTCAGCAAAATACAAGGGAAGCACCATTTATATTTATTTTTTACTGTTAACACTTTAATTATGTATGCCTACATGTGCTCACATAAGTGCAGCATGTCATTTTGAAAAGAAAAGACAATAGGTACAGCCCATTCATTCCTGATAGAAATCATCTCCAGTGACGCGAGCGCAGCCCCAGACCATGGCTTCAGATCCCTTTTGAGATCCACGATGTGAAATCATTCAGGAGTCTGGCGGCTGCCAGAACTGCTCCTATGTTCTTCCCGAGGGTGGCTTACAGAAAATCCCCAGCCCCAGTGGGGAAGGGAGGGCAGAAGGAGAAGGAGGGAGGAACAGGAGAGGCTGAGCCACAAGCAGCCCATTCCTTCAATGTCACATAAAGAGCAGAGCCAAACCCCAGTACCGCGCTCTAACCTGGAAACGCTTGCTGACGTCTCAAGACGGCTCTGTGATGCGGCATGGTCCTTAGAGATCTTCTGATTCAGGACTCCCAGTTTACAGACAAGAAAATGAGGCCAGAGGAATAATCAATTTGCCAAGCTGTGCAATGAAAGACTCAGCGGTAGAGTTTAGGATTCAGGTTTCTTGACTCTCAGATTCCTCCACTTCACCTCCTCAGTAATTCTTAAGCTTGGCTTCACAGTAGAATCACCTGGCAGCTTAAAAAAAAAAACATACAATCCCAGCCCCAGATAGCCAGGTTTAACTGGCCTAGGGTGGGGCCCAGACATGGGTATTTTTACAGTTCCCCAGGTGACCGGCATGGGAGGCTAGGACTGAGAGCCCCTGTACCCTGGCAGAGCTTGACTCGGCTGACTGTTCCATCTTGTTCCATGATGGCCCAGCTCTTTGCTAGGCACCAGAGTTGTGAAAATGAAGGAGACTCAGTTGCCCTAAAGCTGCTGAGCATCTGGTTGAAGAGCCTATGGTGAAGAGCTAATCCCAGCAGCACAGTAATAAGAGTAACAATAGAAATAGAAATAAGTATTAGCAGTGATTAACTCTGGGATGGTTGAGGGAGGAGCTATTTGTGTCCATGTTTAAAGGATGACTACAAGTTTGCTGAGAGGACAAGATGCAGAGGGGTCTTCCAAGGAGAGGGAACAGCATGTGCGAAAGCCTGAGGGCATGAAACCACACAGCATGGTTGTAGTTTGGTGTATCTGATGCAGGGTGCAAGGTGGCGGCAGTGGATACAGAGTTAGGGAGGTAGGCAGGGGTGGATCCCAAAGACCCTTATGATATAGACCATTCCAAGGGTTGGGGATGTTCCTGAAATAAGGGTGAACCACTGAGATATGTCATGCAGAAAAATGACAATGGAAAACTTGCATTTTAGGAAAACAACCCTGATGGTGGTATGGATAATGAACTGAAAGGGGAAGAAGCCAGAGGCAGGGAGACCAGGTGAAAAGAAAAGAAACAAGGATGATGAGGGCCTGAAGGAACTGAGCAGGGGCAATGACTAACAGCAGAGGACCAGTGTCTTGCCAATGGGTTTCAGCCCCCAGGCAAGTTCACTATGCATTCAATGTGACCAAAGAAATTGACAGCAAAGCATTCTTTGGGGTGAAAGGGTTTATTACCCGGCTTGTTCTCCCAGTGGTAGGTCGAGCACTGGCATCTCTACCTCCCCCCAAGAGCACAGGGCCGAGCTCTCTACATAGCGCAATAATAGCTTATTGCCTAAGGTGTGGAAGCGGTAGCCTAGCAACAGGCTAGTTACATCATCAGGTGGTTTAAGTTCAGTGAGGATCCTGGCCATAGGAACCCCAACTTCCCCACAACCAGTAAGACCTGAATTCCGAACCCAGCCCCTGGTTCACTGCAGTCAGAAGGTAGAACTGATAGGCTGAAGTGGCTGCTTGGACCAGCAGAGAGAGGGCCTGGTGCCAACCTAACTACTCCTCTTCCTGTACTCTGAACTGAACAGCTCACTGCCCACTTCTTTGATTCTGCGGGTCCCCCAACCTAGGATGTCTACCCTTCCCTCATCTCCAAATGTCCACATGGGATACATCCTTTATGTCTCAAACCAATGCTGCTTCCTTTGAAAATCTGGTTTTTGAATAAAGGAAGGAAGGAGTTCCTTTCAGCAAGTTCATCCCACTCGTTCCCAAGAGTAGATCATTCATTGCTTCTTTCCTCCTAAGAAGTCTTTCTTCTCACCTGCACGGTAAACTACTATTCCTTCAAAACTCTGCTAAAAATCACCTGTTCTGTGGAGACCTCCTTGGCACCCACAGACATGGGTTATGTCCCCATGACACTTCTGTATTCCTCTGTCAGTAGTTAGAGAATTGTTTCTTATTGTCTAATTATTGCTTTACACATGTGTTTTCCCTCTTAGGGTAAATAAGAGAAGGACACTGTGTTCTTATTCTGTCTCCTATCCTAATGGTACACGAAAAAAATATGTTTGAAAAAAGTTTATTGACTAAATGAATGTCGAAGGCTGAATTCATGAATTCTGGGGAAACGTTCTATAATAATGATGCTGCTGTTGCTCACAGGATGTTGCAACCCCTCCCCGAGAACAGGGTGCCTCAGATTTAACACTGCAGCTGCATTTGGAGACTGGGGGTGGAGTATTATGTTGAGAAACTGCACCCATGTAATCTGAACCAGTCTACAGATCACTTGGAAGACTTTCTCAGACCACCACCAGGCTCGGAGCTGCACCGTGGGAACTAATTCAAGGGCATTCTCTCCAAGGAACCTTCAGCCACAGCAGGGAGTTGCCCTGCCCAGGAAGAGTGAGCCTTATCCTTGTCATCTGGGCAGTTCTCCCCAGGGCTCAGACCTCTCCCTGCCTCCTCAGGTAACTAATATCTTCCAGGAGCACCTCTTCCTCCAGGAATCTCTTTTAGTGGGGTATTATGAAGAAACTTCTGATTAATTGATGCACTTAAGGTAGGCACTGGTAGTTTCTATCTTAATCCTCCCACAGCGTTACCTTCTTAAAGTGCTGGAAGATTCGTGGGAATTTCAGGTGCTATAGCAACTTGAAGGGGAAAAAATGCAGGCCTCAGCAGCATCCTACAGCTGCCCTACCATGAGGGAGATAGTATATTTGAGTCATTCCAGCTCCCCTTGAGTCACACATCCAGGTCAGGAAGTCCAGATCCTGAGTCTACACTGGCAATTGAAGGGAGAAGCCTTGAATCAGCACAGCAGTCAGAATTTAGAATTGAGGGCAGCACTGCTGAGACCAAAAGGAAACATTTTATCTGGAGCAGTCTCTCTAGACACCTGTTCCCCTGTAGCAGTTGAGACACTCAGGTTAAGACTGTGTATACTGGGGTTGGAGGTGAGACAGGGGGAGAGAGAGGGAAAGAGCCCATCCTGGACACACAGGCTATGGGACATGTACCAGATGTCCTGCAGACCAAGGGAGGATAAGCACCTTTCCAGCAGGCTGCAGTGCTCCCCGGGAACCTAAGGGCATGTTCCCCCATGCAACTCCCCCTGTGGCTTTGGCTCTGCCGGAAGCTCCTGGCTGTGCTCCAGGAGATGCAGCTGCAGCAGGAGGAGATACACAGGTTGGGCAAGGGCAGGGCAGGTAGCGCTGGCACAGCCCTTCATCTCTCAGACAAGTCCAGGCTGGAAGGCCTCGCTTCAGGACTGCCGTCTGCTTGGAAATGAGGTCTGGTGGAAAGCCCCAGACCAAAAAGCCTCTCTTCCTGGGAGACTGTCAGCTTTAAATCATCCAGAGGAATTTGAGATGGAGGCCCAGGTTGACACCTGTAAGTCTGGGGAAAGGAAGTCCCAGGACAAAATACCTCTAAAAACAAAGATCAGTCAAAGGGAGAAATAAAGTTTAGAACCGGTTTATTGCTTACAAACTGCAGTCCAGGGCTGTCTCTCTCCTCTGCTCCTGATGAAGCAAGCAAGCAAGCAAGCCAGCCCCTCCCTTTAAACTCTCAGGTTCAGACACACCCTCGGTTGCCCAGGTAATTACCCATTGATATGGAGATGAACTTTTCTCCACCCCTGAGGATATGCAAATGCACTAAAGCCAGGCGAGATATTCTGGAACTGTTAGAATTTTACCCACAGGCCACCGCTCCAGAAATCTTGCCTTACAACCTACTCGTTCCCCTTCTTCCACAATGGTCCCTGGGCAAGAAAACTGGAACACTGTGACCAGACTAATGACATAACAATAGCAACAGCATAAAATCATGACAATCCTCAAGCCAGAGGATTCAGCAAGATTCAAAGTCTTATGCACATTAAGTCCATAGCTCGTCCATTCCATAGGCAGGCAAGTAGCTGAGGGTTCAGAGCAATCATGATGCTGCAGCTGCAGCCAGGGGGCACAATAAGGTCACAAGGACTGTAGGAGAAAATAACCTTAAGGGAGATGAGCTGCATGTTTTAATGACACCAGCATAGGCAAATCCTGTCCATCAGGTAGGATACATGCAAGAGAGTGGTCCTGTGATAAAACAGTGGCAGGAATGGATGTCATCCTGGTCTAGTATACCAGACTTTCAACCCCCTTCCTGTGGTAGTTATACAGATGGGTCAATATATAGGACTATGGGAGGTACATGCACTGCCCATAAAGATAAAACAAAACTTCCCCGCAAGATGCTCTTGCCTCCTGGACGTTTTGAGTACACTACCATGATCTTTGGGGGCCACTCTGCTGTTACTCCAGCAATACACACGAGGCCATCTTCCAGGCCTTTCCCCCAAGGTGTCAGAAGGGCCAGCCATCACTGGTCCATGTGTCGAAATGTCCAGGGCCAGGTCCATTCAACAATGTCTCCACAGGGCTTAAGGCAATAGGGGCTGGCAGCAGGATGTTGCTCTGCTGGCCATATCCTGGCCTCAATAACTCTTCTTTGGTTTGGACGTACAATTGTATAGGAGAGGCAGCAAGGTGTGTGAGCATATCCACAGGGCTCAAAGCTTTATGTGGCTTCTCATTCAAATGCCTCAACACTGTCCATAGGCGAACTGACCAACCCCGTAGACTATTGGTGTCCAACTTCAGGCCAGATTTCAACAAACCGTTGTACCTCTCTATCATGCCTGCCCCAGTAGGATCATATGGTATATGAAATTTCCACTTTATTCTTAATTGCTGCACCCATTGTTGTAATGCATGTCCAGTAAAGTGGGTGCCTTGATCGCTTCAATCACCTGCGGCTGGCCATAGGCTGCAAAGAGACACTCCAGGCCCCTCTTGGCGGTTTGCTGATCTGCACAATGTGCAGGAAAAGCATCCAGTAGTCCAGTAGCTGTGTCCACACATGTCATGGCATACCGATATCCTTCTGACATGGGCAAAGGGCCAATATAGTCTATTTGCCACCTGAAAAGGGGTATTGGCCCCCTTACTATTGTCCAATGTTGCTGTGGGACTCAGTGTAAGTCCCTCTTAGAGCACATAAGGCACTCCTTCTGGGCTCTGCTGACTTCTTCAAAGGTCAATGGCAAGCCCACCTACGGGCTATAGCCCATATTGTCTTTTGCCCCGCATGAGAGAAACACTGGTATAGCCACTGGGCCACATAAGAGGCAGACTTTCCTTCTAGCCAGCACACCGGGCCAATGTGTCTGCTTTATCATTCCCTGGGGATGCCAAAGGCAAATGGCCAGTCACATGATATACAGTAACAGTCTTAGTCTGACCAGAGGCCCATAGGTCTTGCTTGCCACAACTACACCCTTAAAGCAGCTGCAAATGAGGGGTGCCACGAAATCATGCTGAGAGCAAGTTAAAGACAAGTTAGTCAGAACGAAGAACACAGCGTCTGCATCCAGAGTGTTTCTACAGCACCTGTTGCTCACATGGATGGATGTGTTCTCTTCAGGCTTATGCTTGGAAGCCTCCAGAATTTGCTCTCCATAAAACTGTCTGCTCCGATACTGTTCTTTCAGGTCAGAGTCTTTCCGTCCATTCCTTATGTTCAACCTCAAGCATTATGGGATTGGATCCTCTTCACAGACCATTGGAATTTTCAGTGAAAAACATCATCCATCTCTCTAGATTGTGCTTTTTCCACTCTGATGTTTCCACTCTGTCTCTCCAGATCAAGCTGTAGAATTTCCCTACCTCAATATGAAGTCCTTGCAGACTCCAGCCCCCGGAAACTCACAGTCCACCAAAAGCCTCCAGGGAGGACTGCCCCCAAGGCCAGATGTCGGGTGGATCCAAGGTCTCATCTGGCAATTCCTCCCTTTCCTAGGGCCTGGTCCAGCCAAAGAAAGGCATTTTTCAAATGGCCCTGAAACTTCCCAGCAAGTGCCTCTATCTGGATTGATGTGGCAAACACTGAACGAACACCCATTATGTGCCAGGCCCTTTACCAGGCACTGGGAATACAAAAAGAGTAAGACTAGAAAGAGGAAGTAGCAAACCATAAGGTTTTTTTCTCTGCTGAGGTGGAAGGCTGACCAAAAAGTATCACGCTCACCCTGTGAGACAGGTTTAACTGGAAGTTCCCAAATTGGTCATATCATGGAATTTTTCTAGGCCTCACTTCTCACCTTCACTGAAGTTAGTCTTGTAGGCGTTATCCCAGTGACAATTAAGCCTAACTCTGTCACAGTTTTCCTCCTAGCACAATGCACATCTTGAAGCCTGGGAGAGAAGGTATGCAAGAGGTGGGCCCTGGAGGCAGGGAAGGCCAGGTCACCCCATGCATTCTGCCTATAATTGGCAGTGCCACCATCCTGGTTTGTTCTCTGTCCACAGCCTGCAGCTGCAGTCTTCATAACCTGCCCTCTCCCTGCAGAAGGGGCTAGAAATAACAACTGTACTAAAACCAGCCAGCAGGGCTTGGCCCACCTTTGAGGGTTTCCAAAGCAACGTAGTGAAGCTATCCTGCAGCTCTGCCTTCAGAAGAATGGGGCTTGTGGCTGAGCTCATCTTTCACTGAGCCCAAGAGGGGAAGGTGTAGCCTCTGCTTCTTACTATTTTTCTTGTGCTGCCAGAGTCTAAAGGCTGAGAGGTATTATTGCAAAACAGCTCACCTTCCCTTTCCCCCACGGAACACAGAGAAGTTAGGGCAAACATCAAAATCTAAAGCGTCATATTCAGAGCAAGAGTAATAAACAGGCATTTTCAACCCTTTCCTTTAGAGCTGGTTCCACTCCTCAGGTCCTCAGCCCCTGGCTTAGGGCACACATTCCAGGAAATTCCAGAGACCAACCATAGCTATTCATTAATAGTCTTTGAACTACAGATGTTCTCCACTGCTCTTCATTGTGACCATTTACAGTAATGAATTAGACCACCAAGTGCTAATCCTCAGAACTCGGCTGTCAACATCATTTTTGCCACTACTAGCAATGTGGTCCTGGGCAAGTTACTTAATTTCTCTGAGACTCAGTTTCCTCATCTGTAAAATGAAGTTAACAGTAGTACCTACTTCATAGAACTGATGTGATGATGAAATTAGAGAGCACGTGTAGAGTGTAGCACATGCATGGCACAAAATTGGTGCTCAACCAATGGCCCTCTAACATGTTATTGGTCTGGAATGGAAGGGGCATAATATCCCTTTGGCAGCCATTATTTGTTGGCCAGGAAGACTGAGAAAGGAACAGTTTTACCTATTAAAATCCCCATGCCTCTTTCCCCTCTATTTAGCCCTTATTTCATTCTTTCCTGGTTGTCTGCCTGTTGCTCCCACCAAAATGGAAAGCTCATTGAGGACATAAATTATGACCCAATGGACAACAGAGTCTTTCTACATTAGCAGTAAATAAATATTTGTGCATGGATGCATGAATATTTTTCAACTGACTGTTGAATATGACTTCTGATGCAAATGGGTATCAGTACCCAGGAAATACATAGTATAAGATTAGGGAGCCATGGGTTTAATATTTACTAACATTTTCCCTTACCGTCCACCTATTTCTTTAAAGGCATTAAATCCAAAGCCTTTAGATCTTGCTGTTTTGCATGACTGGGTTGAATTGTAGATGAGAACTTTGTAAAGCAAAAAAGATACATCACACCAATTTGCATCTCAAATTCTGTTCCTCTCAAAAGCCACAAAGTCCCCCAGCAATAATCATGTGCAAGGCAAAGAAATTAAGAACTTGGGCTGGGAAGACATTAGATGAGTCTTTGGAATTGTAGTAAAAGATATATCAAAGGCTATATTCTTCCCCTGAATATCTTTCTGGCCCCTGACACAGCCTCTGAGGAAATCAAGTACCAGAGAGAAGGTTCCTCTTGGATAATGATAGAAGACACATTAAAATATTGTTACAAATCACGGCTTGATACTTTGGATTCATTTTACTATAGGTCAGATCATGTCCCCATGCACAGTGCTGTGTATAAAGCATCATTCCTGGCAACAACAAAAGCCTGTAATATAGATTTTCTAAGGCATAGAGTCCCTCAATAATAAAGATCTGCAAGGAGAGGGGCGGAAGATGGCGGCGTGAGTAGAGCAGCGGAAATCTCCTCCCAAAACAACATATATCTATGAAAATATAACAAAGACAACCCTTCCTACAATAAAGACCAGAGGACACAGGACAATATCCAGACCACATCCGCACCTGAGAGAACCCAGCGCCTCGTGAAGGGGGTAAGATACAAGCCCCGGCCCGGCGGGAGCCGAGCGCCCCTCCCCCCAGCTCCCGGCGGGAGAAGAGTAGGCAGAGCGGGAGGGAGACGGAGCCCAGGACTGCCGAACACCCAGCCCCAGCCATCCGGGCCAGAGTGCAGACACAGTGCATGCCCAGGGGGCCCTGGATACTAGGGAAACAGGGCAGAAAGAACAGTGAGCGGGCACTGGAGGCCAGGTGCCGGAAGACATAAGAAAAGCACGCGACCATTTTCTTTTTTTTTTTGCTTTTTTGCTGTTTTGCTTTGGAGAGTGCTTTTTGGAAGTCTTAAAGGGATAGGGACCCCAATACTAGGGAAACAGGGCAGCAAGACCGGTGAGCAGAGGCCTGAGGCTGGCACCGGAGAATAAAGAAAAACGAGCGACCACCTTTTTTTTTAATTAAAAAAATCTTTTTTATTTTTTTTTTTGGTGGTCATTGTTTTGTTTTGGCGGGTGCTTTTTGGAAGTCTTAAAGGGGCAGGGCGGGACACTTAATCCAGAGGTAGGGAATCCGGGGATCTCTGGGCACCCTAACCCCTGGGCTGCAGGGAGCAGGGAGGCCCCTTACGGAGATAAATAGCCTCCCAGCAGATCCTACTCCAACGCGACTCCACCATTTTGGAGTAGCTGCCCGAGCCAGGCCACGCCCACAGCAACAGCGGAGATAAACTCCATAGCAGCCGGGCAGGAAGCAGAAACCCTGTCTGCGCGCAGGTGCACAGCACAAGCCACTAGAGGGCGCTGTTCTCCCAGGAGACGAGGGCCACAAACCAACAAGAAAGGAAGTCCTTCCAGCCGTCACTCGTCCCAGCTCTGCAAACTATTCCTATCACCATGAAAAGGCAAAGCTACGGGCAGACAAAGATCACAGAGACAACACCAGAGAAGGAGACAGACCTAACCAGTCTTCCTGAAAAAGAATTCAAAATAAGAATCATAAACATGCTGACTGAGATGCAGAGAAATACGCAAGAGAAATGGGATGAAGTCCGGAGGGAGATCACAGATGCCAGAAAGGAGATCACAGAAATGAAACAAACTCTGGAAGGGTTTATAAGCAGAATGGATAGAATGCAAGAGGCCATTGATGGAATTGAAATCAGAGAACAGGAATGCATAGAAGCTGACATAGAAAGAGACAAAAGGATCTCCAGGAATGAAACAATATTAAGAGAACTGTGTGACCAATCCAAAAGAAACAATATCCATATTATAGAGGTCCCAGAAGAAGAAGAGAGAGGAAAAGAGATGGAAAGTATCTTAGAAGAAATAATTGCTGAAAACTTCCCCAAACTGGGAGAGGAAATAATCGAACAGACCACAGAAATACACAGAGCCCCCAACAGAAAGGATCCAAGAAGGACAACACCAAGACACATAATAATTAAAATGGCAAAGATCAAGGACAAGGAAACAGTGTTAAAGGCAGCTAGAGAGAAAAAGGTCACCTATAAAGGGAAACAAATCAGGCTAACATCAGATTTCTCAACAGAAACCCTACAGGCCAGAAGGGAATGGCATGATATATTTAATACAATGAAACAGAAGGGCCTTGAACCAAGGATACTGTATCCAGCACGACTATCATTCAAATATGACAGTGGGATTAAACAATTCCCAGACAAACAAAAGCTGAGGGAATTTGCTTTCCACAAACCACCTCTACAGAACATCTTACAGGGACTGCTCTAGATGGGAGCACTCCTAGAAAGAGCACAGCACAAAACACCCAACATATGAAGAATCGAGGAGGAGGAACAAGAAGGGAGAGAAGAAAAGAATCTCCAGACAGTGTATATAACAGCTCAATAAGTGAGCTAAGTTAGGCAGTAAGATGCTAAAGAGGCTAACCTTGAACCTTTGGTAACCACGAATTTAAAGCCTGCAATGGCAATAAGTACATATCTTTCAATAGTCACCCTAAATGTTAATGGGTTGAATGCACCAATCAAAAGACACAGAGTAACAGAATGGATAAAAAAGCAACACCCATCTATATGCTGCTTACAAGAAACTCACCTCAAACCCAAAGACATGTACAGACTAAAAGTCAAGGGATGGAAAAACATATTTCAAGCAAACAACAGTGAGAAGAAAGCAGGGGTTGCAGTACTAATATCAGACAAAATAGACTTCAAAACAAAGAAAGTAACAAGAGATAAAGAAGGACACTACATAATGATAAAGGGCTCCGTCAAACAAGAGGATATAACCATTCTAAATATATATGCACCCAACACAGGAGCACCAGCATATGTGAAACAAATACTAACAGAACTAAGGGGGGATATAGACTGCAATGCATTCATTCTAGGAGACTTCAACACACCACTCACCCCAAAGGATAGATCCACCGGGCAGAAAATAAGTAAGGACACGGAAGCACTGAACAACACAGTAGAGCAGATGGACCTAATAGACATCTATAGAACTCTACATCCAAAAGCAACAGGATATACATTCTTCTCAAGTGCACATGGAACATTCTCCAGAATAGACCACATGCTAGGCCACAAAAAGAGCCTCAGCAAAATCCAAAATATTGAAATTCTTCCAACCAACTTTTCAGACCACAAAGGCATAAAACTAGAAATAAACTTTACAAAGAAAGCAAAGAGGCTCACAAAGTCATGGAGGCTTAACAACACGCTCCTAAATAATCAATGGATCAATGACCAAATCAAAATGGAGATCCAGCAATATATGGAAACAAATGACAACAACAACACTAAGCCCCAACTTCTGTGGGACACAGCAAAAGCAGTCTTAAGAGGAAAGTATATAGCAATCCAAGCATATTTAAAAAAGGAAGAGCAATCCCAAATGAATGGTCTAATATCACAATTATCGAAATTGGAAAAAGAAGAACAGATGAGGCCTAAGATCAGCAGAAGGAGGGACATAATAAAGATCAGAGAAGAAATAAATAAAATTGAGAAGAATAAAACAATAGCAAAAATCAATGAAACCAAGAGCTGGTTCTTCGAGAAAATAAACAAAATAGATAAGCCTCTAGCCAGACTTATTAAGAAGAAAAGAGAGTCAACACAAATCAACAGTATCAGAAACGAGAAAGGAAAAATCACGACGGACCCCACAGAAATACAAAGAATTATTAGAGAATACTATGAAAACCTATATGCTAACAAGCTGGGAAACATAGGAGAAATGGACAACTTCCTAGAAAAATACAACCTTCCAAGATTGACCCAGAAAGATACAGAAAATCTAAACAGACCAATTACCAGCAACGAAATTGAAGCGGTAATCAAAAAACTACCAAAGAACAAAACCCCCGGGCCAGATGGATTTACCTCGGAATTTTATCAGACATACAGGGAAGACATAATACCCATTCTCCTTAAAGTTTTCCAAAAAATAGAGGAGGAGGGGATACTCCCAAACTCATTCTATGAAGCTAACATCACCCTAATACCAAAACCAGGCAAAGATCCCACCAAAAAAGAAAACTACAGACCAATATCCCTGATGAACGTAGATGCAAAAATACTCAACAAAATATTAGCAAACCGAATTCAAAAATACATCAAAAGGATCATACACCATGACCAAGTGGGATTCATCCCAGGGATGCAAGGATGGTACAACATTCGAAAGTCCATCAACATCATCCACCACATCAACAAAAATAAAGACAAAAACCACACGATCATCTCCATAGATGCTGAAAAAGCATTTGACAAAGTTCAACATCCATTCATGATAAAAACTCTCAGCAAAATGGGAATAGAGGGCAAGTACCTCAACATAATAAAGGCCATCTATGATAAACCCACAGCCAACAATATATTGAACAGCGAGAAGCTGAAAGCATTTCCTCTGAGATCGGGAACTAGACAGGGATGCCCACTCTCCCCACTGTTATTCAACATAGTACTGGAGGTCCTAGCCACGGCAATCAGACAAAACAAAAAAATACAAGGAATCCAGATTGGTAAAGAAGAGGTTAAACTGTCACTATTTGCAGATGACATGATACTGTACATAAAAAACCATAAAGACTCGACCCCAAAACTACTAGAACTGATATCGGAATACAGCAAAGTTGCAGGACACAAAGTCAACACACAGAAATCTGTGGTTTTCCTACACACTAACAATGAACCAACAGAAAGAGAAATCAGGAAAACAACTCCATTCACAATTGCATCAAAAAAAATAAAATACCTAGGAATAAACCTAACCAAAGATGTGAAAGACTTATACTCGGAAAACTACAAGTCACTCTTAAGAGAAATTAAAGGGGACACTAACAGATGGAAACGCATCCCATGCTCGTGGCTAGGAAGAATTAATATCGTCAAAATGGCCATCCTGCCCAAAGCAATATACAGATTTGATGCAATCCCTATGAAACTACCAGCAACATTCTTCAATGAACTGGAACAAATAATTCAAAACTTCATACGGAAACACCTAAGACCCCGAATAGCCAAAGCAATCCTGAGAAAGAAGAATAAAGTAGGGGGGATCTCACTCCCCAACTTCAAACTCTACTATAAAGCCATAGTAATCAAGACAATTTGGTACTGGCACAAGAGCAGAGCCACAGACCAATGGAACAGACTAGAGAATCCAGACATCAACCCAGACATATATGGTCAATTAATATTTGATAAAGGAGCCATGGACATACAATGGCGAAATGACAGTCTCTTCAACAGATGGTGCTGGCAAAACTGGACAGCTACATGTAGGAGAATGAAACTGGACCATTGTCTAACCCCATATACAAAAGTAAACTCAAAATGGATCAAAGACCTGAATGTAAGTCATGAAACCATTAAACTCTTGGAAGAAAACATAGGCAAAAACCTCTTAGACATAAACATGAGTGACCTCTTCTTGAACATATCTCCCCAGGCAAGGAAAACAACAGCAAAAATGAGTAAGTGGGACTATATTAAGCTGAAAAGCTTCTGTACAGCAAAAGACACCATCAATAGAACAAAAAGGATCCCTACAGTATGGGAGAATATATTTGAAAATGACACATCCGATAAAGGCTTGACGTCCAGAATATATAAAGAGCTCACATGCCTCAACAAACAAAAAACAAATAACCCAATTAAAAAATGGGCAGAGGAACTGAACAGACAGTTCTCCAAAAAAGAAATACAGATGGCCAACAGACACATGAAAAGATGCTCCACATCCATCACTAATTATCAGAGAAATGCAAATTCAAACTACAATGAGGTATCACCTCACACCAGTAAGGATGGCTGCCATCCAAAAGACAAACAACAACAAATGTTGGCGAGGCTGTGGAGAAAGGGGAACCCTCCTACACTGCTGGTGGGAATGTAAGTTAGTTCAACCATTGTGGAAAGCAGTATGGAGGTACATCAAAATGCTCAAAACAGACTTACCATTTGACCCAGGAATTGCACTTCTAGGAATTTAACCTAAGAATGCAGCAATCAAGTATGAGAGAGATCAGTGCACCCCTATATTTATCGCAGCACTATTTACAATAGCCAAGAATTGGAAGCAACCTAAATGTCCATTGATAGATGAATGGATAAAGAAGATGTGGTACATATACACAATGGAATACTACTCAGCCATAAGAAAAGGGCAAATCCAACCATTTGCAGCAATATGGATGGAGCTGGAGGGCATTATGCTCAGTGAAACAAGCCAAGCGGAGAAAGAGAAATACCAAATGATTTCTCTTATCTGTGGAATATAAAACAAAGGAAAAACTGAAGGAACAAAACAGCAGCAGAATCACAGAACTCAAGAATGGACTAACAGGTACCAAAGGGAAAGGGACTGGGGAGGATGGGTGGGTAGGGAGGGATAAGGGGGGGTGAGAAGTAGGGGGGTATTAAGATTAGCATGCATGGGGGGTAGGAGAAAAGGGAGGGCTGTACAACACAGAGAAGGCAAGTAGTGATTCTACAACATTTTGCTATGCTGATGGACAGTGACTGTAAAGGGGTTTATAGGGGAGACCTGGTATAGGGGAGAGCCTAGTAAAAATAATATTCGTCATGTAAGTGTAGATTAGTGATACCAAAAACAAAGCAAAAAAAAAAAAAAAGGGCAGTTCCTGTGTGGTAACCTCCAACGAGTTCTACACAAGGGTATAAAGGGCATATAAAAGTGTAGGCAAAGGGTCTGTTTGTGTTTATACAGAGGATCAAAGCCTAATTGGGCTACCCCGAAAATGAAATAAGATACGATATGAAAAAGAACTTCCAACATCTGCACTCTCTGGAAGACTCATGCCAGAAGATGATCATCAAAAAACCCCAACAAAGATCCACGCACTGCTACAGCTGTAGATGCACTCATCCCACCAGTTCCTGGACTTGCCATGGGAATGAGGAAGGAGATATCTAAGCTGGCCTGTGCATACAGTAAAACAAATTTGACTGGATCTATACTGTTGGAACTCAACCAAGAATTTGGAGAAGTGCAAATTGTAGCGCTCCAAACTCTTACAACTACAGACTATTTACTGTTAAAAGAACATATGGCATGTGAACAGTCCCCAGGAATGGGTTGTTTTAATGTGTCTGATTTCTCTCAGACTGTTCAAGTTCAGTTGGACAATATCCACCATATCATAGATAAGTTTTCACAAATGCCTAAGGTGCCTTAATGGTTTTCTCGGTTTCACTGGAGATGGCTGGTAATTACAGATATGCTTTGGTTATGTAACTATACTCCTATTATGTTAATGTGTGTGCGCAATTTAATTAGTAGTTTAAAACCTATACATGCTGAAGTTACTCTACAAGAAGATATGTCAAAGAAATAATCAATCTTCCCATGTTTTCTTCCGTCTGCTACTTCTATAGCTTTTCTTCTTCCTTCCTAATTACAACCCTTAAATAGAATTCGTGCCTCATATCAAATTTACCGAGTATCATAACTCCTCCAAGGGGTAAAGATACCTCAAGACAAATGCTGGGCATAGAAGCCACAGGGCATAAATAGGCAAAGAAGTAAAAAGCTAACCTTTTCAAACAATAAGGCTTCCCTCTCACTTACCAACTTTACATTTTCCTGTATGGCCCCGGAAGATGACTGGTTAGCCAGAGACGGGTAAGATTCCTCAAGGGAGGAACAACCTAAGACAGGCACAGTCGCAGGGGGGCCATCAGGTGAGAAATTGGGGATCAACAGAGGTGAGGTTTAGAACCTCACCCCCCCTGTTCTGAGAGAAATCTTCTGCATACGTGGATGTTTTGTTGCCCTGGTCTGGCTTGGATTAACACATAGTCTACAGGCACACACCTGATCATCTACATTTGCTCTCTTACAACACTAAACTATGTTTTCTACCTTTATCTTGTATCTGCCTACCACTTCAGCATTTTATTAAAAGTAATAATAATAAAGAGAGAAATGTGGTATCCACATATAAATCAAGTATAAAAACCAAATGAGTATTCATATTTGAACTGACTGTTTAGAGTTCATAATGCATGAGCAAAACCGAAAGTTTCTGTGATGACTGCCCTTGTACTGTTCACTATGAAACTTATTCATTATGTAAGAATTTGTTCTACATGTAAGAACTTGTTTGTTATGCCTCAGAAGATTGGAGACTGACGAAAATTGGGCTTGGGGTGGATTAATGATTGTGCATTGAGCATTGACTCCCCTATACAGAATTTTGTTGTCGTTAGCAACCATTTGATCAATAAATATGAGAGATGCCCTCACAAAAAAAAAAAAAAAAAAAAAAAAGGACAGACTTCCAATGGTAAAATAAATAAGTAACCGGGATGTAATGTATAGCATAAGGAATATAGTCAAGATATTGTAACAGCTTTTTAGGGTGATAGCTGGAACCTAGAATTATGTATGTAAATGTTCTACCACTGTGTTGTACACTTGAAACTAATGTAATGTAATACTGTGCGTCAACTACCCTTCAATAAAAAATAATTATTTAAAAAAAAAAAAACCCCAACAAAGATCCACGCACTGCTACAGCTGTAGATGCACTCATCCCACCAGCTCCTGGACTTGCCATGGGAATGAAGGAGATATCTAAGCTGGCCTGTGCATACAGTAAAACAACAAATTTGACTGGATCTATACTGTTGGAACTCAACCAAGAATTAGAAGTGCAAATTGTAGCGCTCCAACATCTTACAACTACAGACTATTTACTGTTAAAAGAACATAAGGGATGTGAACATTCCCCAGGAATGGGTTGTTTTAATTTGTCTGATTTCTCTCAGACTGTTCAACTTCAGTTGGACAATATCCACCATATCATAGATGTTTTCACAAATGCCTAAGGTGCCTAACTGGTTTTCTTGGTTTCACTGGAGATGGCTGGTAATTACAGATATGCTTTGGTTATGTAACTATACTCCTATTATGTTAATGTGTGTGCGCAATTTAAATAGTAGCTTAAAACCTATACATGCTGAAGTTACTCTACAAGAAGATATGTCAAAGAAATAATCAATCTTCCCATGTTTTCTTCTGCCTGCTACTTCTATAGCTTTTCTTCTTCCTTCCTAATTACAACCCTTAAATAGAATTCGTGCCTCATATCAAATTTACCGAGTATCATAATTCTTCCAAGTGGTAAAGATACCTCAAGACAAATGCTGGGCATAGAAGCTACAGGGCATAAATATGCAAAGAAATAAAAAGCTAACCATTTCAAACAATAAGGCTTCTCTCTCACTTACCAACTTTACATTTCCCCATATGGCCCCGGAAGATGACTGGTTAGCCAGAGACGGGTAAGATTCCTCAAGGGAGGAACAACCTAAGACAGGCATAGTCGCAGGGGGGTCATCAGGTGAGAAATTGGGGTTCAACAGAGGTGAGGCTTAGAACCTCACCCCCCCATTCTGAGAGAAATCTTCTGCATACGTGGATGTTTTATTGCCCTTGTCTAGCTTGGATTAACACATAGGCTACAGGCACACACCTGATCATCTACATTTGCTCTCTTACAACACTAAACTATTTTTTCTACCTTTATCTTGTATCTACCTACCACTTCAGCATTTTATTAAAAATAATAATAATAATAAAGAGAGAAATGTGGTATCCACATATAAATCAAGTATAAAAACCAAATGAGTATTCATATTGGAACTGACTGTTTATAGTTCATAATGCATGAGCAAAACCAAAAGTTTCTGTGATGACTGCCCTTGTACTGTTCACTATGTAACTTATTCATTATGTAAGAATTTGTTCTCCATGTAAGAACTTGTTTGTTATGCCTCAGAAGATTGGAGACTGATGAAAATTAGGCTTGGGGTGGACTAATGATTGTGCATTGAGCATTGACTCCCCTATACAGAATTTTATTGTCGTTAAGAACCATTTGATCAATAAATATCAGAGATGCCCTCACAAAAAAAAAAAAAAAAGATCTGCAAGGCCCAAATAATCCAGGAGTTCTCTTTATCCTCTTTCATCAGCATTCCAGGGAATGGCTACTGTGTCTCTTAGGAATCAGTGATAGTGAGAGCTTGGGGAAGGCAGGTGGTAGATAAATATGAGTGGGTTATTATTGCCCAGGGCCACTGTATTAAAAAGAAGAGTCTGGTTGAAGAGGAAGCAAAAGGCCCAGGCTAACTGGTATCAGAATTTCAGATAGAGAATCCAGAATAGGACTTTGTTTGCTTATATTTGTTTTAATAAAGCAATAAGCCTGGGAGAGGTATCTCAATGCCATCTGTAGATTTACTGTTTACGGAAGACGAACTCTGGTGCAAAGACTGAGCTCCTTCTCTCATCAGGGAGGGTGTCTGCTGTCTTCAGTAAAGCCCCAAAGCCCACAAAACAAGGCTTTGCCTACCCAGTGAGCATGACTGGTGGTTGCCATTCCCATTTTCAAAAGTCATTTCCTTGGAAAACCCTGCCCAAGTGACCCCATCCAGCTTGACCCAGGTCACTGCATGAAGCTCTTAAACTCCATGCACTAGAGCATGAGGAACCCCCACATTCCCAGAGGCTTCCCTTCAAATATTTCACCCATGGTCCCCACAATTAAGCTTGTGTCTAGCAGGTGATTTCAGTGGAGAGGAAAGGGAGGGTTGGAAAGTACAGTCATGGTAAACACCCCTGCAGTAATAATCAGTCTCTTTACCAAGTCCCTCACCTCTTCCTATGTACACCCTCTTTGTGATACCTTCTCAGATATGCTAATTAAAAGTACAATTTGCCCACTCCCTCCAATCTACTACACTCTAGCTCCTGTCCCTGCTTTATTTTTCTCCACAGAACTTATTATATTTTGACATAATTTATTTTTTATTTATGTGTTTACTATCTTCATCTAGTAGATTGTAAGCTCCAAGAAGGCAGGGATATTTTTCCACCTTGTTCACTGTACACCTAGCACCTAGATCAGTGTGTGGCACACAGCAGGTACTGGATAAACATGTTTTTGAATCAATGCCTACTGACAGTCAAAGGCTTTGCATTTATTATAGCCTTCAAGTCAAACCTGCAAGTGAATGCTGGCCTCTGAAAGAACCTAAGCATCCTCCCCACAGATAGGTTGTCTCATTCTCTGACCTTGGACGAGTGCTGCTTTCTCAGAGGGTGCTCTAGTGGTCATGGTTTTAGAAGGGAAGTCACTCTGCCTGCTAAAAATCTCAGAATAAGTACTGTATTTTCTTTTCTCTTTCTTAAGTCCAACTCAGTAAAAGAGCCAGACCCTGCTGTCCTCCTTCTCTTTCTTTTTCTTAGTTGGACTTGTTTCTGTCATGAAGTCCACAGAAAATACCACAGAAATGCAAAGGATTACAAGAGATTACTGTAAACAGAATCTTCCAAGACTGAATCAAGAAGAAATAGAAAATCTGAACAGACCAATTACTAGTAACAACACTAAATCAGTAATCAAAAAACTCCCAATGAACAAAAGTTCAGGACCAGACAGCTTCACAGGTGAATTGTACCACACATTTAAAAAATTAATATTTATCCTTCTCAAACTATTCCAAAACATGGAAGAGGAAGGAAACACTTCCAAACCCATTTTATTAGATCAGCATTACCCTATACCAAAACCAGATGAAGGTACCACAAAAAAAGAAAATTACAGACCAATCCCTGATGACCACTGATGCAAAAATCCTTGACAAAATATTAGCAAAGTGAATTCACAATACTTTAAAAGAGTCATACATCATGATCAAGTGGGATTTATTCCAGGGATGCAAGGATGGTTCAGTAGCCACAAGTCAATCAATATGATACACCACATTAACAAAAAGAAGGATAAAAACCATATGATCATCTCAATAAAGGTAGAAAAAGCATTTTATAAAATTCAAAATCCATTTATGGTAAATAGTCTCAGTGAAGAAGGTATATCCCTCAATAATAAAGTACATAAATGACAAACCCATAGCTAACATCATCCCCAACTGTGAAAAACTAAAGGCTTTTCCTTAAAGATCAGAACAAGACAAGTATGCCTATCTTGCCACCTTTTTTTTCAACATAATACTGGCAATCCTAGCCATAGCAACCAGACAAGAATAAGAAACAAAATTCATCCAAACTGGAAGAGAGGTAAAAACTGCCATTATTTGCAAATGACATATACTATATATAGAAAACCATAGACTCCATCAAAAACCTATCAGAACAAATAAATTCAGTAAAGTTGCAAGATATAAAATTTAAAAGCCTGCTGCATTTCTATACACTAACAATGAACCATCACAAAAAGAAATCAAGGGGAAAAAACATTTACAATTGCATCAAAAACAATAAAATATTTAGGAATACATTTAACCAAGGAAATGAAATACCTGTATTGTGAAACCTGTAAGACATTGATGAACACAACACAAATAAATAGAAAGATATACCATGCTCATGGATTGGAAGAATTAATATTGTTAAAATGTCCTTCTTACCCAGAGCAGTCTAGAGATTCAGTGCAATCCCTATCAAAATGCCAATAGTATTTTTCACTGAACTAGAACAAAGAGTCCTAAAATTTGTATGGAACCATTAAAGATCCCACATAGCCAAGGCTATAAGAACAAAGCTGCAGGTATCACACTCTCTGATTTCAATCTATACTACAAAGCTATAGTAATCAAAACAGTATGGTACTGGCACAAAACCAGACCATAGATCAATGGAACAGAATAGAGAGTACAGAAATACAGACACACTTATATGGTCAATTAATATTCAACAGAGGAGGTAAGAACATACAATGGGGAAAAGACAGTCCCTTCAATAAATCATGTTGGGAAAACTGGACAACTACATCCTAAAGAATGAAACTGGGCAACTTTCTTACAGCATACACAAAAACTAATTTAAAATGGATTGTAAACTTAAATGTAAGACCAGAAACCAAAACATTCTAGAAGAAAACATACCTAATATGTATATCAGCCTGAGCAATTTTTTTAGATCTATCATCTCAGGCAAGGGCAACAAAAGCAAAAATAAACAAATGGGACTGAATCAAACTAAAAAGCTTTTTTGTACAACAAAGAAACCATCAAAAAAACAGAAAGGCAACCTACTGAGTGGGAGAAGATATTTGCAAATGATATAACCAATAAGTAGTTAATGTTAAAAATATATAAAGAACTCACAACTCAATATAAAAAAAAAAAACCAAACAATCCAATTACAAAGGACCTAAATAGACATTTTTCAAAGAAGACATACAGCTAGCCAACAGACAACACAAAAAAATGCTTAACATCACTAACCACCAGAGAAATGCAAATCAAGACCACAGAGATATCAGCTCACACCTGTCAGATGGCTAGTATGAAAAAGACAAGAAATAACAATCAGTGACAAGCATATGGAGAAACGGGAACCCTTGAACACTGATGGTGAGAATGCAAAATGGTACAGCCACTAGGGAAAACAGTATGGAGTTTCCTCAAGAAAATAAAAATACAATCCAGCAATTCCATTTCTGGGTATTTATCCAAAGAAAATAAAAACAGTAATTTGAAAAGACATATGCATTCCTATCTTAATTGCAGTATTATTTACAGTAGCCAAGATATGGAAGCAAACTGCCCATCCATGGACAAATGCATAAAATAGATGTGGTATATATACACAAGGGATTATTACTCATCCATTAAAAAAAAGAATGAAATTTTAACATTTATGACAACATGGATGGACCTGGAGGGTATTATACTAAGTCAGAGAAGGAAAAATACCACATGATCTCACTTACACGTGGAATGTAAAAAACAAAACAAATGAACAAAACAAAACAGAAATAAACATAGGCACAGTCTGGAGGGCAATGAAGGAAATAGGGGAAGGGGATATTAAAAAGTATAAACTTCTAATTATAAAATAAAAAACACATGAGGATGCAATGTACAGTGCAAGGAATATAGTTAATATGTAACAACTTTGTGTGGTGACAAATGGTAGCTAGATTTACGGAGGTGATGACTAATAAATGCTAAATTTCTATGTTGTATACGTGAAGCTAATATAATATTGTATGTCAACTACAAAGAAAGAAAGAAAGAAAGGAGATGTGCATAAAAGCATTTGTAACTAAGCATATTCATCTTGGCATGGAAAATCAGAAAGAAACTCAGTGTCAAACCATCAGTGTTTATTAAATATACTGTACCCACATCTATCATAGAATCCAGTATAGCAATAAAAATCATATTATAAAAAGATAATGACATGGGAATGTGCTATGTATCACCATAATGTAAACAAATGACAAAACAGAATTGCAATATTATGCCGTATGTTTAGGAGATTACAAATATAAAATGACTTGAAGGATCTGTTCTAAAATGTTTAATAGTGGCCATCTCTGAGCAGAGTATCGGTGGATTTATTTTCAAGTACTTTCAAACTTTCCATATGGAGTATATATTACTATTATAATTTTTAAAAATTGCAAAGTGGGGTTTGTGCATGAGAACAACCAACACCCATCAAACCTGAAGCCCGCCTAAGGAGAGTCCTCCCCGGGGGCAATGTCAACTGCCAGCTCCTGAGACACCACACCCCTGGGCTGGGCGGGCTTCTGGCAACAGTGGAAGTGCAGGGGCGAGCGTTCCTGTCTCCGTTTCTGCTGCTTGTCAAGATGGCACCCAGGGGCCTGCTGGAAGCACGACTGTGGTGCCCAGCCTGAGGCCACGGCCCCAGCAGAACCCTCAGTGTAAGAGTCCACCCAGACCAGCAGCTGAGGGAGACGCACGGGCGCAGATTCCAAGTGAAGGAGAGAGCGTTCTGCCGGCCGGGTGGTTTGTGGTTAACCGCACCTCCTGAAGGGCAGGCCAGGCTTGAGGCCAAGTGGGAACAAAGCGTGGGAGCCGGTCACGGAGTGAAAAAGAAAAAGAAAGTGTAGTAATCTAGACAGACAATGTAGTTGTTGACAGAGATGAGCGCAAAGATACAGGCTGACTTTAAAGGAGAACCAGTCCTCTTCCACCAGGAACAGGACTTTTCTAGGTCTTCTGTGGTCCCCTGCTCCTACAGAGCCATTAAAAGAAAAAAAACGAATTTTGATTATAAAAAATACTCAGTTTGAAGAATATACATATGATCCAGGCCTTATGGTGACTTTTTCATATCTGCAAGGCCTCTAATGTGTCTTCTAAGGTAGACTAGCAATGGCATGGTTCCCAGAATTTAAAAAAAAAAAACTCTGAGGAATTTAAGTCAAGTTTCCACAACTCACCCACTGTAAAAATGGCACTATAGAATCTATCACATCGGTTGTTTATTGTTCAAACAAAGCCCCCAGTCACAAACTCTGTGACCTTCCATGCGGCAATATTTTTATGGTGTTGGGGAAACAGCACCCTTGGCAAGAACATGAGTGTAGTCTTAAAGGGCAGCCCAAGAGCTCCTGAGTCCCCTTCCCAGGCCCCAGGGAACACTGGCAGGACTGGAGCAGGGCTGGGGGGACCTGATCATGCAGGTGGAGGCAGGAGCCCATGAAGTTATGGATGTACCTGTTAGTTCTGCAGGTTGATACCCACTGCCCTGTGAGACCTGGAAACTCTCCAGATGTAGTAGTTAACAAAGCTCCAGATAGTGCAATAGAGCCCCTGAATAGTCACCTTTATAACAGCAAAACTTCAACACCCCCCCTTCAATTTCATAGAGTTTTTCTGAGTTGTAATTACACCTTGTTTTTCTTCCTTTAGTCCAAGAGCCAGTAAATTTTCTTCTCAAAGAACCAGAGAATAAATGTTTTTAGATTTGTGAGTTTATACCTTTCATTGTTCCCTCCCCACCCATGTGGGGCTTTCTACCCCAATTTTTTAAAAGTATCTTCAGTCACCCTCTTTAGCCCAAAAACTCTCCCCAGCTTGCGTGAGATTAGGGGTTTGGCATGCAACAACCTCACTGCTCCAATGGGTTAACTTTAGTCTTTCTCAGGCTGCCTTTCTTCCCTCACTCTGAAGAACCTGTGCCACTGAGGTCCCAGCATGGCTCGGGGCCCAAACCTGCTTAACTATGATGGCAGCTGGTGCTTGGTTCCAAGCCCTAGCAGAGCAGAACAAAAGGTGGGGAGATGGGTGAAAAAGGCACACATCACATTGTCTCTGGAAGGCTCAGGAACTGGGATGGGCCCAGTCAAGTGGGAAAAGGTAGCTAGGGACCCAGGAGGTGGGGAAGACAGAGGGTGGACAAGGGATGACAGACCAGGCCTGCTCTGTTCAGCAGGGCCAGTAGGGAGTTGCATTTTTGAAGAGAAGCAATGTCTATGTTCCTTTCTATACCTTTAAGGAAAGGAAAGCAGAGACAGGAAAGAGATAGAGGCAGTGTGTACATAGGACTTCCAAGTGATTAGCCAAGTGCCCCTGGCTTCTCAGCCCTTTCTTCCAAGCGAGTGGATGGTCTAATTCCTCTGTTGTCTCTCTGTCCCTCCTAATAGAGGATATGATTATATGAAGAACATTAAAGGTTGACCAGATGTAAGGCCTGCTATACCTCTAGAGCCTGTTTTGCAGGAGTCTGTATTCATTTTAATTCAATTAACAAACTTGGAATTGTTCACACTGATTTCTGATCCTCATAGACAAAATGAAAATCGATACAAAATTTTATGGGAGTTTAATCCTATGGCACTCTTCGTCCCTACAGCAATGCCCTTAAAAAGCAAGTTATCAGAGGCTGGTGATCAGGCATGTTTCAGAAAAATTCTTTCACTGGTTGGGAAGTTAAGTGCATGACTTCCAAAGTCCCTTCTAACTCTGAGTTTTTTTATTCTAAGGTTAATGGACACCAAATTGCAGGGCAGGAAAAACCATCTAACAAGAGGGGTTTAAAAAGATTTGACGATGTGTTTTACCCAAAGTAAAGAGAACCCAAACATTTCAAACTACAGCTGTCAATGAAGAATGTGTTCGCAAACCAGACAGAATTAAAAATAAACCAGCAGGCAAATGATAAACCTTCCCTAAAAAGGTAATCAGATGGTGGGTGACCAAACTGGGAGCGGTATTAGGAAATAGTTCTACATTGTCCAAAAGGCTTACACACTTTTAACTCCAAATGGGCTGCTGCACTTGTTTGGGGTACACAAAATGAAAAGTTAAGTTTAACACATTCTACTCAGCAGGTATTTGTGGGAAAGTCACAAGAAACAGAGTGCTGGGGCAGTGCTGAGAAAAAGGAAAGCTAATAGGCTTGGTCCTGAGGACTGTGGGGCAGGAAGGCAGGGATATAAAGTGGGCAGGTGAAGTGGTCAAGCTGTAGTCCCAGGGCCATGGGAGCAGGAGGTCTTGGCGGTGGCAGGACACACCTCAGTCCAGCTGCTGGTGCCATGAGGGGCTGGAAGGGTGTGGGGATGAGGAGGGGTGGGGCACAGGTGCAGCTGGCAGCTCAACTTCCTCCTTTCTCCTGGATGCCATTCCAGACCTTCCAGGCACCACATTTGGAAAGGCTCTCAGTTCCTTTGAGGCTCAGATCATTCACCCACACTAACCTCTACCTTTTATTGTGTGGTAGAGAGCACAGTTTTGGCTAAATATATTTAAAAAAATTTTTTTCACTGTGAAATATATATTCCTTAAGAAAAATGTGCATAACATACTGTGAGTAAAATTGTAATATTTCCGGAATATCTTGCCTGGCTTTAGTGCATCTGCATATCAACAGGTGTTCCTCAGGGGTGGATAGCTTGGTCCATCTCCATATCAGTTAGTAATTACCTGGGCTACTGAGAGCTTATCTGAACCTGAGAGCTTAGGGGGAGTGCTGGCTTGCTTCTGCCAGAGCAGGAGAGAGAAATGGCCCCAGACCACAGTTTGTAAGCAATAAACGGGTTTTAAACTTTATTTCTCCCTTTGACTGATTTCGGTTTTAAAGGTATTTTGCCCCAGAATTTCCTTTCCCTGGAGTTACAAATACATACAACAGTTTAAAGACTAATAATAAAAACCAAGCACATACACACACACCACCCAGGTTAAGGAATAAAATATTGCTGCTCCTTTGAAGCTGGCTCTGTGCTGGCCCTTCCTAATTGTCTCACTCTCCCTGCCTCCAGGCAAGCCACTGACTTGACACAAGTTATTTGCTCCCTTGCTTTTCTTTACAGTTTCAATCCATTTCTAATGGATCCCCAACCACTGTATTGTCTAATGGTACCTGGTTTTGAATTTCATATAATGAATCCATACTAAATATAGTCTTCTCAATCTGCTCTCTGTGCTCAACTGTATTTTTGAAATTTATCCATGTTGATGTGTGTAGCTGTAGTTTATTCATTTTCTCTGCTATCTAGGATTCCACTGTATAATTATACCACAATTGCTTCTCTATTGTTTTGTTTATAGACATCTGGATTGTTTCCTCTTTTAGTTATTATAAACAAAGCTATTATACAAACATTCTTGTACATGTCTCCTATAAAATATGAGTGAGAATTTCCCAGGACAGAGCTTCTCAAAATGTCCTCTGCAGGCCTACTGCTGGTGTCCAAAATGCCACTGCTTTTCAAAGAAATAAGGAGTTCACGCCAGAATGTAATTCAACTATGTTATTACGTACACTGTGTAGCCCAACTGACATTTTTTTCATAGCAGGACTCCATTTCGAAGGAGCAATTGATTTACGTTCTGGCACAAGCTCCTCATTTCTTCCTACCAGATTTATGGAGCACTTGGTGCCCTCTGCCTTTCATCTACTAACCTCTGGGGCAGCTCTCCCAAATCAGTGTAGCCCCTCATTCAGTCTCTCTTTTGCTCAGTAAAAATCCACTGAATGAATGAATGCATGAATGCATGCATGAATGAATGGTTTGCCCTTCCCCACCCACACATCTACCTCAGGAACTTCCATTTTCTTCCATGAGCCCCACCTCCCCAGTTGGTCTGACTGGGAGACAGAGGGATACAAAGAACTGACACACAAGCTGGGAGAATCAAAGTCCTTCCCAGCATTTTCATCCTGGAACCAATAAACGAAGTCTTATCTCCAATGCAAAAGTTATGATGTCATTCACTAGGAAGAGGTAATAAATACCTGTTGTAACTTATGTATTACATGTACTCCTTCAGGTACAAGAAGAAAGCGGCTTTATTATTTGTCATCATTGCCTCTTAAACCCCCTCTACACACCCCTTTCCCCAGCCTGAATGACAGCTCAAGTGGATCCATTAGTTTTCCAGTCACTTTCACACTTAAGTAATTGTCTCATTTTCAGATATTGAAAAAGCTAATAGTCAAATCTAAACCCAAACTTCTATCTCACATTCAGTTTAAAGCACACCCTCTCTCCAACTCAGTCCTAAAGCTCAAATTCTGCAGTCCAGCAATAGGAAAGGACACTAGGGTTTCTCTGCTTTCTTTCTGAACCTTTCTGTTCCTCTGCTTCCCCCACAGACGAGAGTATCTCTGGCTCCTCCAGAGAAGTGATGAGGGGACTTAGGAGGGAGAATAAATAAGTAGGTGAAAAGCTCATGTTTAGCCAGTGCTGGTGGAATCTGCCCCTGGAGAGCTCTGTGTGGCCAGTGCCCAAACACTGGGTCTTTCTGAAAGAAAGAGCTGCTATGGGCTCTTCAGATACTTTCCTCTGGGATTTACTCTCCAATGCCCCCTCAGTCCTTCTCTAAACACACACTAACAGAGTCTCTTTCTGCTTGGGGTCACCTTGTCCTTGCAAGCCATCTTCTCAGGGCAGACCTTTCCAGACAGGTCAAGCTAGACGCCCTTGCACTGGTGTCCACCGCACTCGGGAATTGCAAATTGCCCCCAAGAACTCTCCAGGAGCAGCGTGTTGCCACATCTCAATCAAGTTGCAGGCTGTACCCCCTTCTATATTAATGGTTTTCTCAAACCCCCATCACTTGATTTGAGTTACATGGGAGGAGAAAGCAGTACACAGCACCTTACCCACTGGACCAACAGTTTTCATACATGTCTCTGGCACTTCCTCTATTGCTCGCATTACGGGATGAAGGTGGATGATAGGCTAGGGGTTTTGAGGAATCTTTTAGTAAGACTTAGCACCTCTCTTGAGGATATAGGGGTACATGATACATCTTATTCACCAGGGGGCCTAAGACCAGGAGTACCTTTAACAGTCTGTCACACCAGATTTTTATGTCATGGAATAAGTGTAATTTGTGGGGATATTTAAAACTAAGATTCCAGTTCAGCTGTCTTCTCCTTTGTTGCTCATTGGAAAGGAAGGAATCACAGAGGGTCATTTTAATTGGCTCAGTTAGCAGAAGCAATCGATAGCCTTCCCTGAGGGCATTCCTGTCTGATCATAAGAGGTCTGCTCATAACAGGCAGTGTCTATCAGAAATCTATTCCCTTCTACTTGAGCACAGAGTCAAGGAGCAAAGGACCTTCCCACAGCAGGGAGGCTCGGAGGGACTGTGAGCCGATCAATGAACCATCTGCTCGCTTTCTTACTCCCAGTTACACACTAGGTTTAAATACCTCAAAAGTTTGGTCCTTCTAAAAGAATCATAGTGCAGATGCCACTCTTGATTTGCTTCCTTCAGGAGGAGAGGAATTGGGTTTCAAAGGTAATGAGATACCTTTCACAACATGAAGACAGGAAGGAAAGGAGGGAAGAGGGAGAGAAGAAAGGAATCAAAGATGTAACAGGGACATAGAGAAACTGGCATGACAAGGAAAACCAGCCTCAGGAAGGGTAATAGAACTCCTTATCTGGACATGCATTATAACTTCATACACTCTCCTCAAATCCCTAAAACCCCAGCTTCACCTGATTTTTCATCTGAGGTGCACTTAAAATAATCACTTAAGATATTAAAGGCTGTTGTTAATAACACATTCTATTCACCTCATATTTTCTATTTTCAAAGTGTTTTACTGCTTTCACTCCCCACAACCATCCTGTGGGGTGAACAGGGCAGGCATTGTCATGTTTGAAGATAGCTTAAGGCTCAGAGAGGTTAAGTGACTTATATAAAATTACACAGCTAGACAGTATCAGAACCCATACTAGAAGTCAGAAACTCTCAGGCCCAGTCCAGGGCTCTTTTCTTTCCACTGTGCCATCTGGAATCACTTCTCAGGAAATGCCAAAGACAATTCAAATGGTGTGAATTAGAATGTAAAACCAGTCAAGTGGCTACGGTACCCTCTACATCAGCATCTTGGGTATTTTGCTACTCTAGACACCCAAAGAGCTACACAAGAGGCAGAGAGAGGCCTGTAGAATTGTCAAGCTGAGCTTTTCATGGGGCTCATGAAATCAGTTAGTATGTTGATTAGCATTTCTGAATAAAATAGAAAAATCACACTGCATTATATGATGAGATTGTTTTGCAAAACTTTTATTAGTCTGTGTGTGTGTGTGTGTGTGTGTGTGTGTGTGTGTGTGTGTGTGTGTGTGTGTTATGTAGAGGTGTTACTGTCAAAAATGTTTGGAAACTCTGCTTTAAGGAATAACTCCTAGCCAAGCCTCTAGCTGTTAAAGTTAAATGCTTTTACATTCCCTGCAGGTATAAAATAATGCAAAACAAATACTTTCTTTTTTTTTTTAATGCAGTAAACAAAGTTTGAGGCTATTTTAGTAAAGATCCAATTAACCAGAATGTTCAGGGAATTTAATGTCCTGGTTCACTGAATCTCTGCATTAATGAGGACAAACTGAAAAATCTTCGTCAAGATGCAGAATCATAGAACTTCATAGGTGGAAGAGACCTTGGAAATCAGTTTTCACCACCTCCCTCACTCCTCTGCTGGCAGAAGCTGAGGCCCAGAAGGAAGAAGAGGCTTCGCCTGGGCCACGGGGCCAGCTGGAGGGAAAGCCAAGACCAGGCTCACAAATCACCTGCTCAAAACTCTCATTAGATTGAGCTGAATCTCAGTGAAATCGTTCATAACCCTTGCGGTTGCATCTTAAAAGAAAATCCCAGCTCTCAGCTTGTTTTGTGTTGGCTTATTCTCGTAAGTCAACGCAGTTGGTTTTTTGAAATTTAAGGCACACACCAAATATCTGCTGGGCATCAGAAGGTTGGAATGATAAAGCATCTCTCTCTGATTTATAAGAATTCAATTTTCTTTGTTTGCTCTGATCTTGTTTCTTCACATAATTTATTAGTATTCCAAACATAAAGTGAGAACTTTTTAAAATATATTTTTTATCTTGCTTGAGGCTGAGGAAGGCTGCTTTCATTCTTGGAACTCTCTAAACCAGCCCTATGACCAGTTTGCTATTGTTCCTGCATACAAGCTATTATTCAATTCATTCTATCATATTGAAGCTGAAATGCATAGCACTGTCCTCGAAAGACACATGCTATTCCCTATGCCCATTTGTTCACTCAACACATATATCTAAGTACCTACTATGTGCCAGGTACTGCACCACACACTAGGGATGCAGCAGGGAACAAAATGGAGAAACTCATGCCTTATGGAGCTTACATTGCAGTAGCAAGAAATAAACAGACAGTAAACAAATACACCAGTAAGTATATGGTGTATCAGGTGGCAATAAGTGAAGAAGAAGGGAAAATAAAGGGCAGTAGGAGAATAGGGGTTGCTGGAGAGAGTCATTACCATTTGACAAGCAGTGGTCAGGGAAGGTCCTGCTAATCAAGACGCAGAGACCTGCAGGGAGTAAGGGAGTGAGGCGTGAACTCTCTGGGAGAAGACAGTTCCCATTAGGGAAAACAGCAGTTAAGCGAACAGTATTTATAAAGTGTCAATCAAGTACCTTCCCATCAAATACTTTCCATCAAAGTACCGATGATTTCTGACTTGTTAAATCTTCCTCTCCAGAGACACAGCCCCAGAGGTTATTAGTTGCTGACTTAGAGATAAGACAAGCTGCACTGGTTCATTCCATCCACAAGCATAAGTGCAAGTGCAGAGTCTCTGCAATGCAAAATACAGATGATCCCTGCTCTCAAGATTAGTGAACAAGAAAGTTGCAAAGGAGGGAGGAAACACCAAGAAAGTCCTCCTGCAATAGGACAAAGGAAATTTCAAGCGGAGGAAATAGCAGGCATGAAGGCCCAGGGTAGGAGAGTGGGTGGCGCATTCTGGGGTCCGCAAATTGTTTGGTATGATTGGAACGTGAGTCTCAGAAAATGGGGATAGAATTGGGCAGAAGCATGGATGCCACTCTACTGTCTGAGTAGACATTTTAACACCATTAAAATCTTTCTGGGTTGCAGCTTTAAAAAGCAGGATGGGTTGGGAAAAGTGGGAGGGGTGTGAGTGGGGAGGCTCAGGAGAAGTAGATAGGAGCCACATTATAAAGTCACAAATTTTAATGTTTGAAGCAGAGGAATGATATGATCAGATTTTCCTTTCATAAAGACTCTATTGATACATAGAGGATGAAGAGACTGGAAAAGGGGGAGAGGCTGGAAGCAGGGAAATCACTGAAGAGGCTGAAGAGGCTGACAGGTAAGTAAACCAGCCGAGAAATGCAGATGGCACTTCCGAAGAGGCTGGCAGAAGACTCGGAAAGAATGGGATGAAATCACGAGCTACTGGCAGGATAAGATTGACACAAATTAGTGATGGATTCAATACTGGGCACAAGTTTAGGGGGAAAAGGAATCATTCCCTCATAGAAGCCAGAGCAAGAAGATAAAAACTATTTTTTCCAGGCTGTTCAAAATTCCTCAAATGACACTGTTGTAATAAAAACAAAGATTATTACTTTCATAGAAAATGGATTTAACATATAATTGTAGAACTGACCAATAATCTGGGTTGGTAGATTCCAACTACAGAGTATTATAAAATACAAGATAAAAATATAAAACAATGTGGTTAATTCTTCAAAAGCCACACTAGGATTTACATATCCAAATGAATAGTATCCCTTCTTTGACAGCTACACATTCCTCCCCACCACACTGTCACTGCTGGGAACTACCTTGGACTTCTTGAGGGGACCTTCCTTTGTGACCATTTGCCCATTGCTAGAAAATTCTCATCCTCTTAAGGAAAAGCTGATTTTTAGAAACAATGAAACATCTTTTCCTACAAACAGATCAGGAATTGCTCAGAACAGGGTAGGTGGGGGCATGGGACAGGAGGGGTGGGACACAAAAAGCACAAGGAAACTTTTGGGGCTGATGGATAGGGTTATTATCTTAATTGTAGTTGTGGTCGTGAATATATACATGTAAAAACTCATCAAAATGTACACTTAAATATGTGCAGTTTATTGTATGTCAACTATATCTCAATAAAGCTGTTTTTTAAAAGTTAGTTGTTGCAAAGAGTGATGAGTAAGGCTCATGATAATGCTGAGGAATCTGCCTTTTTTATTTAATGAAAATTTAAGAGAATACATTTCTTGTGTGTCTCCCAGACTGACTTGAAGACAATTCTCAATTGCAGGTTGTTTTTTGTGAAAACAAAAAAAGAAGAAGAAATCACTGTAGAATCATGGAAACAAGTGATCTCCCCCACTACAGATAGCCCTCGTATAGGCACGCATGTCCTACAACATGGGTTTTAAGCTTTGCAGGCATGCCTGGAATCTAAATTGGAATCCGGTGACTTGGTATCTTCTGGTTCTTCTACTCACTCCCCAAAAGAGACATCTCTCTCTGTCTCAGATTTCCTCCCCTGCAAAAATTTTTCCCTTTGCTTAGCTCATCCAGAACAAGTATCTTTGCTTCCAATAGCTGGGGTCTGGGTTTCAGATATCCAGGACCAGCCTAACAGAGCTGGGATCCCAGAAAGATTCCATCTCCCACCCCACCCCCATCAAGTTCTGTCCTTTGACTAGTTTGCTAATTTTTGGAAGTCCACCATTAAAGGATTCCTTCTTTCAGGCTGACCATTTCATTCTCCCAGAATCTCATTTGAACACAGAACCCAGGAGGGCAGGCCTGATGGGTGCCAAAGGCAAGAGCCTGGAGGACACTGTGATGCCCCAAGGCCAAGGCCACCCCTGGAGGGAAGGGGGTCCCAAGAGGAGAGACAAGGACCCACAGAGGACCTGTGCTAAAGCTATTTCCCAATTTTCTTAGTCATTTATTTATTCATTCAAAAAGCATTTATTGAGCACCAACATCCCCCACTTTAATTCTACTTCTGGACTTAGTATGAAGCACAGCTAGATAAAACAGGAAGGTCAGCAAAGTTGATTAGCAAGCTAAAAGTGCCCTCTATCATACATCATCAGCAAGAGAGCCGGTCTATGAATCAGCAGTTGCTCCCACAATAACTCAGAAGTCAAGTGCTGGTATCACACTTTTAGCAGCAGTTTGGAATTAAAAGAGGCAGAATATTGACACATGGAAGTTTCAGGCAAGTATTAAAAATATGAGTGCAAAGCAGGTGGGGATAATATTAAAATAGTTCATCTAAAAATAGTCTAATTCCATCCAGTGGCCAACCCTATTAGGTTTCCTGTTCATTTGGGTTCCGTTTGTCTGCAGCCTCCTCTGGTTTTGTGGGGCCAACATTGAGAGGGAAGATCTTTTTACTCAGCCACACACTGGTCCATCATGCCAAGTGGAGCCCAAGAACCTAAGAGTTTTAGAGACCAAAATATTGACTCTGGAGCTGTCAGGAGCTAGAAAAGGTTTGCAGTGATTCAGAAAGAAAATTAGTACTTTTTTAAAAATAATCATTTTGATGTGCCTCCCTTCAAACAAATGAAGTTAGAACCACAGTGGAGTCATCCATAAAAATTCCCAGCCATTTCGCATCTCCTGTGTGCTAGGCCCTCACAGAGCTTGGTCCCAGATGATGTAAAGGATGAAGCAAGGCCCCGGAGGGGACAAGCTAATATCACACTCAGCTCTAACCTACGGTGATGGTCCCGAGAAGCTAAATCATCCTCAAGTTCCTCCGTGAGTCTGGTAAAGACACAGAGGCCCCAGAAATTCCTGCTGAGCCCTTTCCACAGAAACTGCCCCTGGCAGGGGGCTGAGCCCAGAATCCTGGGCGTTAGACCACCTGACCCTGAGCCCTGCCATCCCCTCCCGCACCACAGCTGAGGGGTGAGCTGGCTCTGCCCGGCCTGTGCCACGGGGCAAGGCCATGTGTGGGAAGGGGCTGGGCCACGCAGCCTCTCTCAGGGTAACAGGTGGAGCAGCCATGCTCTGTCGGTATTACTGTAAGCATCTCCCGTTTCACCTAAAGCTGTTTTCACTCCTTCTATGCTGAATATCCCAACCCCCTGCAAGTAAGAGAAGGCCGAACAGGTTGTGAGCGCCCAGGGGCAAGAGGGAATGAGCCAGAGAAACAATGAGGAAGCCTACAGAGGGATAGAAAGAAGCTGACACAGGGGGTGGCTGAGTCACAAGGAGGAGTCTGGTATGAAGGTCACCAAGGCCCACTGCTGGGTACCCTGAGCCAGACAGGACCAGAGCCACCCTCCAAGCCCTCTCCTCTGTGAGTTCTTATCCCATCTGGCTGCTATCTTGCATATCTGTGAGATGTGCGTGGAACATAATTTTCTGTTGTTTAAGCCATTTTCAGCTGGGTTGCATGGTTACCTGCAGCTAGAAGCATCATATACACATATACATATACATACATGTACATATAGAGACAACAGAGGGACAGAGAAAATGGAGATACGGAGATGAGGTGGGTGGAGGACAAATCGAGTCCTCTACTTGAATGAGCTCAGGGTTTCTGAGCCCTGCCAATGAATGAGCCATCTGCAAGAGGTCCCCGATGAGCACAAAAGGCCAGTGATGTGGTCCCAGGGAGATCCGGGGGGTCTCCCTATCAAGGATGCAGCCTTGACTTGCACTGGGCTCCTTACCCTTTGGGAACAAAGATAATGAACCCACAGACTTTTCCCCTGGTAAGCACTTAGGTTTTTTTTTAACAAGTCATTTTGCCAAAGTTTAGATGCAGCAATATGGTGTAATGGAAATAAAACTAGAACAGGGGTCACAAAATCTGTACCTCCCTTAATTAGCTGTGTGAGATTGGCTAAGTAATTTAAGTCTATGTCCTAGTTTTCTCATCAGAAATACAGGATGATTATTTGCCCTACCGCCTTGAAGACTTTTTTATGAAGATCAGATAAAAATTGGCATAAGAGGCCTTAGAAAAGCATGTGTAAGAGTTACACTATTTCATGAAATGTAAATGAGGATGGGAGGTATGAGATGGCACCACCCAGGCCAACCAAAAAGGGAGTCACTACCACCCCCTCTGCCAAGCTTGATGTGCTCACCACTAAAGAAGCCAAAAGATGAATGTCTGAATCTCCCAAGAAATGAAGACTGTGGCTTTCTGCCTACACCCAAAGTTACTGTTAATGCCACAAGGACATTAGCAGAATTGGAATTTTTCCTCCTCCACCCACTCCATCTCCATATGTCCATTCTTGTTCTCTCTCTCTCGCTCTGTCTCTTATATATACATATGTGTATATGCACATATATGATGCTTCCAGCTGCAGGTAACTACACAACCCTGCTGAAAGTGGCTTAAGCAAAAGAAGATTACTGTATAATTTCCAATTTCAGGATTTGTTCATTTAGTGCCACAACAGTTGGTTTATGTCCTCAGGCTTATTGCCACAGGGTTACACAAAGGCTGCTTCAGCACCACACAGCACATTCTCTCCCTACCACATCCAAAAGCAGGAGGGATGATTTTTCCTAAATGTTTCTTTTTATGAGGGCAGAAAACATGCCTAGGAATGTTCCTTCTTACACACACACACACACACTCACTCTCAATATAGAACTAGCTGCAAAAGAGGACAAAAAATTTTTCAGCATCTCTAGTGGGAGCAGGCACTGCCAGCAGGAGGAAGTGGTGGGCAGGGGAGCAAGGTAGTAGCACCAGGAGACAGGAGTAGGGTTGACTAGAGAGTTACTGAGAATGTAGTTCATTCTTAATAAGTAAAGCCAAAGAAATTTTTTTCAGGGTGTTAATTGGTCAAACAAGATTGATGTGAAGGCTGAGTAAGCAGATTCAGGAAAGAGTCCTACAGTCACCCTGCTGCCTGGTCTGTACTAAGAAAGCCAAAGGCTGTGGAACCACAGTCCCAAGGTCACCATCAGGAAGTCACTAGTACTGCTGCAGCCCTTTGACTACATAGTATCTGCTGTGGTCCACACCAGCTCAACAGATGGTCCACCCTGCCTCTTTACACCCAGACTGGACACTGAGACCTCCACTATGGCTACTGCAGAAAAATCAAACACCTCCCCACCCAAATTTGCCAACAGACTCTTGGCCCCACCTCAATTTAGTGGTCTGGGCTTCATAGGAAGACATCCAACAGACAAAATCAAATCAAAAAAGAAATTCTAGCTGCAAGAGAGTCTGGGAAATGTAACTGGAAGCTCCTAATGACCTGTGGTATAGGAAGGCACACCAGAAGAAGGATGGAAGATACTGAGTTTCAACCCCACCAAATCACCCATAGCAACCAACAGTGTCTTTGATTCGATTCTCTTCTTCTGACTATAGCTTCTAACCTTAATTGGGTCTGTCCATATGTTCAAGGGGACAAGGAAGGAGGTCTAACCCTGATTCCAGATGTGCAGCACATGACAATTAGCATATCTCATTCTTCCAGCCACAGCAATTGGTCAGGAGAATCTGATCAAACCTCAGGACTTCTGCTGAGGCTCCCAGGAAAGAAGCTGGCTCTTTCCAAACAAATAGGAACCTGAAAAATCTGGAACTGCTACATCCATCCTCCAATGCAAGAGAAAACCTATCTGAGAGCAGGGGAACTGAGATGAGGCAAAGCCAAGAGACACAGAGAAGCTGGGATCTGATTTCATTTTTGAACCCCTGGATTCAGTCCTTCCTGAAGCCATCTGGGTTTTTCAGGTACATGAGGCAGTATCTTTTTTTTTGCTTAAATCCATGTTAATTGCCATTCACCAAAGCAAAACAGATACAAGAATGTATCACAGTCCCATTTTGATCATTTCCTGGAACAAGCAGGAGGTAGCCACTGGCTTAGTGAGATTAGTCCCCCAGTTTCTTAAGAGTTAACTACTCATGCTGAAGTTAGAAAACCTGGAGACAATGGAGAGATGTAAACAGCTGGAGCTAGGGCTGCAGTATGGACAGCTGTGGCCTTTGCTCTTCTCCACTGATATGAAAACCACTCTGGTCTCTGAATCCCCAATGGGCTGGAGATCTGTTAACTTTGCTCTGAAAGGTTACAGGGGTCTTATTTTTTGTAGGGATCTCATTTGAACATAATAATAATACCAGAATGTATTACCATATTTTCAAAATGTTTATACTTGAATTCTTTTAAAGTTGAGTGTTATGTTTTCAAATTTTCAAATATTTGAAATACACATATTTAGATTTTTGTGTTTTGGATGAATAAATATATTCTGTAATCAGTCAAAGAAACTAATTAATAAAAACTTACACATTTGTCTTCCTGTCTGTAACACTGAAGATGTTGCATAAATGAACTGCATGACACATACCTGAATGAGAAAAGCCAAGGGGCCCAAGGAGGCTGACAGTCCTCAGCCTTCAATGAATGGGGCAGGGAGACCCTCAGGAAGTCAGTGCCTAGAGACCCTGTGATGTGCCACCAGATCCCCCTTTGGGAATGGAAAGCTGATTTCCCCAGATGCTGGGAAGTTTGTCAGCTAATAGGTCTCAGCTGTCAACCCTCTTTGAGGAATATTTTAGCTGAAGATTACTGCCTCATCCCAGATGATGTCTCCTTCCAAGGGCAGCCCATATCCAATGACTGACCACGTAGGAGAGAAAGGCCAGGTTCCCTCGCCCACCTGGGACAAATGAAAGGCTTGCCTTCCTTGGCAGGTGGTATGGTCCAGTTTCCCTGCAGGTTAGCCACTCCTACTCCCTTCCTTTCCTGCCCCCTCCATTCCAGGGGGGTAGACCCTAATGGCACTCCCTAGGAAATGTTCTGCTCTCTACTCTTCATCCAGGAAACCCCTGTAGCACTGTGGCCAAAGACAGCAGTTTCTGAACTTTGGGATTTAACCAAGTATACTAGAAAAGGATTCCAAACCAATTTCCATTTTGCTCAACAGCATCAATTCCTGTGGCTCCCTCCCCACCCATCTTCTTATGGAAGTAAAATTACCTTTTGTGGTCCAGCAGCACAGCCACATTCTCCATGAAATCCCCTCCAAGCCCCAAGCAGCAGTAGCCTCTCTGTCCCGAACTCCCCCAGCATTTGTTGTGCCCCTCTCTCAGGATGCATCATCTACTCAGGTTTTCTTGTTATTGAATTTTCAGTTTCTGCCACTGAGTCTTTGAGTCAGAGAGGCAGCTTCTACGAGCCAGTTTCCTGATCAATAAAAGGGACCAATGACACACTAGAGGATGAAGTAAGCAAACGATACATAGCTGCTGCCCCAGTGCCTGGCCCTTAAAGAAAGCTCCATATGCCAATTTTCTCTCTCCTTCCTCCTAAAGGGGCCACTCCTCCCCAAAAAACAGGGCATTTCTCCTTCTGTTCTTTCAGGGAAAAGGGAGGCAGCAGGAGGCCCCTGAGGATGTCTGACCTCCCCATACCCTCCCCTCAGTAGGGGCTTGGCTATTTGCAAAAAGGAGGAAGGATAGCATTTCTGTCTTTGAAAAGACAAAGGACTCACACAGGTACTCCTAAGCGGTCACTGCAGTCAGCTTGCCCTAGAACACCTAAATCTCTGTCTATTTTTAGGATCAAAGTTAATTTTCTGGCTTGGTGTGAGCACCCAGGATGGGGGAACAACTTAAAAGTGGATGGTGTTTCACTTCTAGGCATATACCCAAGGGAACTGGAACAGACACTTGTGTGCCAATGTTCACTGCAGCGTTATTCACAACAGCCAGAGAGAAAACCACTCCAGTGTCCACTAACAAATGACTGGATAAACCAAATGTGGTATATGCATACAAGAGAGTATTATTTAGCCTTAAAAAGGAATGAAGTTCTGACACACATTACAACATGGATGAACCTTGAAAACATTAAGCTAAGTGAAATAAGCCAGACCAAAAGGACAACTGTTGTGTGATTCCACTTACATGAAATATCTAGAATAAGCAAAGTTACAAAGACAGAAAGTATATTAGAGGTTACCAGGGGCTGGGGGGGAGAATAGAATGGAGAAATGAGGTATTCCTGTTTAATGATTGTAGAGTTTCTGTTTGGGATGATGAAAAGTTTTGGAAATAGTGGTGATGGTTGCACAACATTGTGAACGTGAATAATGCCTGAATTTACACTTAAAGGTGATTAAAATGGCAAATTTTATGTCACATACATTTTATGACAAATTTTTTAAATATTGAAATACATCAAAAACCACTGAATTATACTTTAAATGGGTGAGCTGTACAATATGGGAATCATATCTCAATATGACTTTTAGAAAATAAGTGATGTTTACTATAATTATCATTCTGGGGCAAATTCAAAGAGCTATATAAAATCAAAGACAAAAAAAACCATCCATAACTGGACAAGTGATGTGACATTTTCAGCTACGGACTCCTTCTAGACTGCCATCTCCAAGCACCCACAGCCAGTCTGCAGGGCTGCAGCCCTGGCAGCCATCGCAGGATTCCGGTCATATCGTCTGGCTCCTGAAGACCCCCCAGGGTAGAGCAGGCCTTGAACAGACCCTACTGGTGTTCATCTTTCTCGTGCTTTCAGAGCAGAGAGAAGGACTAATCCTTGGAAAGGCTGTCTTCTGGATATGGGTGGGGTTTGGGGTGGGACCTCAAGAAGCTAGAAAGTGCGCTTCCGAATCAGGATTCAGAGCATGCTGGGCTGGCTGTAGAGCACTCGGAGTGCAGGTTTTATGTGTCCACTTCTCTCATTTTAACACCAGGATCCATACCACCACACTCAGAACCAAATACCTCAGGTTCTGGGGCAGGCACTTCTCTCATTACATTCATAGAAGGAACTCATTTTAACATTAGTAATTAATCAGAGAACCAGATTTGCAACATACAGGAGCCATGAACCCAGATGCCTATAAGACACAGGTAGGAAACCCAGGTGTGTAAAGCAAGCTTCATTCAATAAGGTTTCTTAGGTGAAATCTCAATATTCACCTCATTGTTGGCAGCTATCTTGATTTTTAAATTTCCTGAATATGCCAAGCACACCACTTCATGTCCTTACTCAAGCTGTTGCTTCTGGGCCTGGCTGGTCAAGTGAATTTTATCACAGTCCTTAAAAGTGAGTGTTCTCAACCCCATTTCTGCAAACAGGGTGTTACTCAAAATGAGTCCCTATTACCAAGGTCAAGATAAATTCCATGATGTCACAACTGGGGCTAAGGAACATGCTAAATCAGGGAAAGGGCATCAGAATCAAGCAAGGATCTACAAAATGGGTGGCTGTCCCTCGGATCCACCCATCCTACCACACTGAGATGGACAGAGGCCAGGGAGCTGCTGGGCCCACATTAGGGTCTGTGGGGCATTGGAAGCCCCCACCCAACCATCATTCTTTCTTATTTTTCTTTTTTTAACATTTTATTAAGGTATTATTGATATACACTCTTATGAAGGTTTCATATGATAAAACAATGTGGTTACTACATTTACCCATATTATCAAGTCCCCATCCATACCCCAATGCAGTCACTGTCATCAGTGTAGGAAGATGCCACAGATTCACTATTTGTCTTCTCTGTGCTACAGTATTTTCCCAGTGATCCCCCACAACATGTGTACCAAACACAATACCTTCTCCCTCCCTCTTCACCCACCCTCCCACACCCCTCCCCTTTGGTAACCATTAGTCCCTTCTTGGAGTCTGTGAGTCTGCTGCTATTTTGTTCCTTCAGTTTTGCTTCGTTGTTATACTCCACAAATGACGGAAATCATTTGGCACTTGTCTCTCTCTCTGCCTGGCTTATTTCACTGAGCATAATACCCTCCAGCTCCATCCATGTTGTTGCAAATGGTAGGATTTGTTTCTTTCTTATGGCTGAATAGTATTCCATTGTGTATATGTACCACATCTTCTTTATCCATTCATCTACTGAAGGACACTTAACTTGCTTCCATATGTTGGCTATTGTAAAAAGTGCTGTGATAAACATAGGGCTGCATATGTCTTTTTTAATCTGAGAAGTTGTATTCCTTGAGTAAATTCCAAGGAGTGGGATTCCCAGTCAAATGGTATTTCTATTTCTAGTTTTTTGAGGAACCTCCATATTGCTTTCCATAATGGTTGAACTAGCTTACATTCCTACCAGCAGTGTAGGAGGGTTCCCCTTTCTCCACATCCTTGCCAGCATTTTTTGCTCTTAGTCTTTTTGATGCTGGCCATCCTTACTGGTGTGAGGTGATATCTCATTGTGGTTTTTATTTGCATTTCCCTGATGATTCGTGATGTGGAGCATCTTTTCATGTGTCTGTTGGCCATCTGAATTTCTTCTTTGGAGAATTGTCTCTTCCTATCCTCTGCCCATTTTTTAATCAGGTTTTTACTTTTTGGGTGTTGAGGCATGTAAGTTCTTTATATATTTTGGATGTTAACCCCTTGTCAGATATGTCATTTACAAATATATTCTCCCATACTGTAGGATGCCTTTTTGTTCTGTTGATGGTGTCCTTTGCTGCACAGAAACTTTTAAATTTGATGTAGTCCCACAAGTTCATTTTTGTTTTTGTTTCCTTTGCTTGAGGAGATGTATTTAGGAAGAAGTTCCTCAAGCTTATATTTAGGAGATTTTTGCCTATGTTGTCTTCTAAGAGTTTAATGGTGTCATGACTTACATTCAGGTCTTTGCTCCATTTTGAGTTTACTTTTGTGTATGGGGTTAAACAATACTCCAGTTTCGTTCTTTTGCATGTAGCTGTCCAGTTTTGCCAACACCAGCTGTTGAAGAGGCTGTCATTTCTGCATTGTATGTCCATGGCTCCTTTATCATATATTAATTGACCATATATGGTTGGGTTTATATCAGGGCTCTCTAGTCTGTTCCATTGGTCTATGGTTCTGTTCTTGTGCCAGTACCAAATTGTCTTGATTACTGTGGCTCTGTAGTAGAGCTTGAAGTTGGGGAGCATAATCCCCCCAGCTTTATTCTTCCTTCTCAGGATTGCTTTGGCTATTTGGGGTCTTTTGTGTTTCCATATGAATTTTAGAAGGATTTTCTCTAGTTCGTTGAAGAATGCTGTTGGTATTTTAATAGGAATTGCATTGAATCTGTACATTGCTTTAGGCAGGATGGCCATTTTGACAATATAAATTCTTCCTATCGGTGAGCATGGGATGTGTTTCCATTTATTGGTATCTTCTTTAATTTATCTCATAAGTGTCTTGTAGTTTTCAGAGTATAGGTCTTTCACTTCCTTGATGCAACTGTGAATGGAACTGTTTTTCTGATTTCTCCTTCTGCTAGTTCATTGTTAGTGTATAGGAATGCCACAGATTTCTGCATGTTAATTTTGTATCCTGCAACTTTGCTGAATTCAGATATTAGATCTAGTAGTTTTGGAGTGTATTCTTTAGGGTTTTTTATGTACAGTGTCATGTCATCTGAAAACAGGGACAGTTTAACTTCTTCCTTGCCAATCTGGATGCCTTTTATTTCTTTTTGTTGTCCGATTGCTGTGGCTAGGACCTCCAGTACTATGTTGAATAGAGGTGGGGAAAGTGGGCATACTTGTCTTGTTCCTGATCTTAAAGGAAAAGCTTTCACCTTCTTGCTATTAAGTATAATGTTGGCTGTGGGTTTGTCATATAGGGCCTTTATTATGTTGAGGTACTTGCCCTCTATATCCATTTTGTTGAGAGTTTTTATCATGAATGGATGTTGAGTTTTGTCAAATGCTTTTTCAGCATCTATGCAGATGATCATGTACTTTTTGTCCTTTTTGTTGATGTGGTGGATGATGTTAATGGATTTTCAAATGTTGTACCATCCTTGCATCCCTGGAATAAATCCTACTTGATCATGATGGATGATCTTTTTGATGTATTTTTGAATTCGGTCTGCTAATATTTTGTCGAGTATTTTTTGCATCTATGTTCATCAGGGATATTGGTCTCTAATTTTCTTTTTTTGTGGTGTGTTTGCCTGGTTTTGCTATTAGAGTGATGCTGGCCTCATAGAATGAGTTTGGAAGTAGTCCTTCTTCTACTCTTCAGAAAACTTTAAGGAGGATGAGTATTAGGTCTTCACTAAATGTTTGATAAAATTCAGTGGTGAAGCCATCTGGTCCAGGTGTTTTGTTCTTAGGTAGTTTTTTGATTACCAGTTCAATTTCATTCCTGGTAATTAGTTGGTTCAGATTTTCTGTTTCTTTCTAGGTCAGTCTTGGAAGGTTGCATTTTCCTAGAAAGTTGTCCATTTCTTCTAGGTTATCCAGTTTGATTGGCATATAATTTTTCATAGTATTCTCTACTAATTCTTTGTATTTCTCTGGTGTCCATAGTGATTTTTCCTTTCTCATTTCTGATTCTGTTTATGTGTGTAGACTCTCTTTTTTCTTGGTACATCTGGCTAGGGGTATATATATATATTTTGTTTATTTTCTCGATTTTCTCAAAGAACCAACACTTGCTTTCAATGATTCTTTCTATTGTTTTATCTTCTCGATTTTATTTATTTATGCTCTGATCTTTATTATGTCCTTCCTTCTACTTACTTTGGGCCTCATTTTTTCTTCTTTTTCTGGTTTCATTAATTGTGAGTTTAGAGTGTTCATATGGGATTGTTCATCTTTCCTGAGGTAGGCCTGTATTGCAATATACTTGCCACTTAGCATGGCTTTTGCTGTGCCCACAGATTTTGTGGTGTTGAATTATTCTTGTCATTTGTCTCCATATATTGCTTGATCTCTGTTTTAATTTGGTCATTGATCCATTGAGTATTTAGGAGCATGTTGTGAAGCCTCCATGTGTTTGTAGGATTTTTCATTTTTTGTGTGTAATTTATTTCTAGATTCATACCTTTTGTAGTCTGAGAAACTGGTTGGTACAATTTCAACCTTTTTGAATTTACCGAGGCTCTTTTTGTGGCCTAGTGTACAATCTATTCTTGAAAATGTTCCATGTGCACTTGAGAAGAATGTGTATTCTGCTGCTTTTGGGTGTAGAGTTCTATAAATGTCCATTAGGTCCATCTGTTCTAATGTGATGTTCAGTGCCTCTATCTCCTCCATCACTCTTTCTTTACATAGTACAAACGTAAGAACAAACCTGGCAGTTGTGCCAGGCAATCTGGATTTGTCAGTTGTTAATAGGAATTGTCTGAAAATGCCAACAGCCCAGACCTTGGGGCACATGAGACATCAGAGACCCTCCAGTCAGGGAGAGAACCACTGGTCCCATGGGCTAAGCTGAGATGAACATGTCCCCAAGGGAGATGGTGGGAACCTCTCACCCAGTCCCAGCTGACTTAACATCCAAGCAAATTAGACTAAATACCCATGATCACTTCAGACAATTCTGGTCATTGCATCACATGAGGACACTGAGGCCCAGAGAGTTTAAGATACATGGACAACAAAATATCACACAGCTGGTAGATGTTGGAGCCCAGATTCTAAATCAGGCATTTTCCACCTCATCATATCTCATGAGTATCTTTGTTATCCAACACATGATCCTCAGTGGTTGTGTGCAGGACCTCACTGTCCCTCGGAGTGGCCCATGAGGCCAGCCCCCCATACGTTCTCTGGTTTCTGATGGGCAGCATGGATGGAATCCTGCTCTCCCTGGTTCTCCAGGACAATGGAAGACAAGGGGAAACTGTGAAGATCCCACTAATACAAGTACACTTTGTGCTGCCTATCTCCCTGAGATTTCTAGATGACAGGTCACTTGTCTTCCTCTTTCCTTGTAAGTTTGATCTCCCAGTTTCCAGGGCCAGAGGCAAACCCTGAAACATATTTATACTAATTCAGGTAAATACAGACACCATTAACACCTCATCTCCTTTTTCCCAGGACAGGAGAAATATTAGCTCAACACAGATAATAATAAAGTCCTACAGAGTGTTTGTGTGTGTGTAGGTCCCTATGTAGGGTTCTAGGAGAGTAAAATAAGTATGACCTTACCTTTTATAGGATTCTTTGTAGTTTGGTTATACACTGTGTACAACCCTAATAGAAGACAAATGGAACAGAGAGCAATTTACACCCTGTACTTGCTGTAATGTCAAGAAATTACTCAGAGAATTTAATATAGGGGAATCTGAAAAGTAAGTTTAAATAGACACACACACATAATCATGAGCTGGTGTTAAATTTGTCTTTCAGTGGCTCTGGTTCAGGACATTTCAGGATGTATTTCCATCCCTCACCTTTCCTTCTCCTAGTCCTAGGCAGTCTTCTACTGCCTCATTTGGCCATAGCACTGACCGTGACCCTGTTCAGAAATGTTTGAACCTTGTCACTAAGGATTCCTGTGTCCCACTGACTGGCCTCCACAAGAGAAACATACTTTGGGTTCTGTTGTTTGCTGAAAATATTTAGCCGTGTCTGAGAAGTTGTTGAAGTGACATGTTCACCTGTCCACTGGCTCTCTCTCTCTCACAGCTGTGGCAATGTAAATGCCTAATGTAAATGCAGTGATGGCCCTGGGAGGAATTCCTGGTTGAAGAGAACAGGCTCTGAAATGAGAATGACATTCCAAATAGTGCAGAAGGCATTTGGAGATCTAGCCTGAGAAATTCTGGAGGACATGCAAATCGCTATCAGATACAGAAGATACAGAGACACAGACAGATGGTCTGGGAGGGCAGGTGACTTAGCAGTGGTTGGGTGGTTTCAAGAATGCACCATGACCTACCAGAGAAGGTCCAAGTGGGGATCCAAGAGTGACCTCGTGGTCCTAAATCTTACTGCCTTACTAATGCGTGGATAATAGTCAAAATATTTATAAAGCCGATTTATTATTTATTTTTCTCCAGTGCACTTGCTTGCTCAATGTGCAAGTCCAGGGACAGGGCTTGGCTGTCTGGGATGCCAGGGAGCTAAGATTCCATTCTTTAATCATGGTATTTTTAGCCATGGGGTCAAGGGAGTTGAATTACTACACTATCATACCCTTAGGCCGAAATCCATCTGTTCCTAAGAATCTTAATGGAAAGCTTAGGCCCATTTTTTTCCCACAACCACTGATTTGGGGGAATAGATGTTCTCCAAAAATTACTTTTAAAAAATCCGGATTTGCTAACCTGTTGAAAATCTTGTTATTTTTCCTCTTTATCTTTATCTTCTCCATCATCATCATGACTCCCCAAATCACTTAAGTTCCCCACACCTGAACACCTAGTACATAGGGAATGTTGTTTTGAAAAGTCATCCTTCCTTTAATAGATAACTGCAGAGAGCAGCAAGGAGGCGGCATGGGATTTGGAGTGCAAGCTTGTGTTTGGGAATTCAGCGATCAGCAAAGGTGCGGGGCCTCTTTATGGAGAGCTGTCAGTCTTGGGCTGAAGATCAGAGTACCCTCCTGATGCCTGCAGTTCTCATTTGATGATTTCGACCTTTCCAATGGGTACGATACTGTGGCAAGCTTCCCATTGGTTCAACGGGCCTCAGTTGGATTCAGATGAATAATTATGCCTTTTCTGGCTTCCCACCCCATTCTAATTAGTGTACTTCACCTAACCAGGGCCAGCAGGAGCTGCCTCAAACTGTCTCCATCCCTTTCTCCTGCATCTACAGAGGAAGGATGCTCATTTCACTAGGCAGTAAATGTTAATTACCAAAGTAGCCTCAAATCCCTTTACAGGCTCAAAATCCCCTTCCCCTGCCTGCCTGCCCCCTAACCCCACCTTTCCTCCTCCTTGACAATTCATGTTGTCATAACACCCTGATCTCTCATCACCCTTTCCATCCCCTCAGTTATCAGAGTTCATACCTCTTAGCACATCTGGGAAAGACTTTTGGGATGGGGTGGCGGTGAGCTGCGGGCTGGCCTAAGGGCACAGGTAGAAGACAGAGACCTTTTAGAGGAAGGGTAGCCTGCTTCGGCTGCCTCCCTGACCCTGTGAGGGGAGAGAGGACAGAGCAGAGGTGAGCCTTCCTCGAAGTGGGAATGACCAAAGTCCGACTCTTGGGATGGGCAGCCTGAATGCAGGTCACTCCAAAGCTGGTGGCAGGTATGATCATAAAACCTTGCTCTCGCCCATCCTACATCTTCCCACTAGGTCAGTGTTTCTCAGAAAGTTCTAGCAACAGAATCTTCACCTGAAACACAATGTAGGCAGAATCCACTGTCTAAAACAGAAGCTGAGTAGGTGGGGGCAGGCGTGGTGGGGCGCCGGGAATGAGCTTCCTCCTCCAGTCTCTGCTTCCCCCATTGCATCCTTGCAATCCCCCCCAGCACACCTCCTGGGAACAGTGTTTGAGAACCACTGTATCTCTAGACCCTGCAGGCTCCTTTAGGCAGAAGGTCATTGTAACTGTAGCCTTCCCCACCCCCACTCTCCCTTTCCCCCACCAGAGGAGGACAGATGCTCCCAAGTAAAGGAGCTGAAATTCAAGTAAGGAAAATTCCGAGGGGCTGTTTACTTGGTGTTCCATGCCTAACAGCTTCTAATGTGCCCTCTGGCTGAATCATCCCTCTAGTAGCATGGATCAGGGTGCAGCAGGCAGTGCCAGGAAGCCTGGGCAGCATGCATGACAGTGCCACTGGCTAGAGGACATGTGGCGTCTAACGCCCACCCACCTGCTTGACTTCCCGCAGCTCTCCCTCTTGCAGGCAGATTCCTGGCTCTGTGCTGCAGGGTTTCCTCATGCCTTCTCACCCCTTCTGTACCAAGCCTGCATCTAACTAGACAGCAGGGACCTGGGTGAGGAAGCAGACACAGATATACTAGTACACAAGGAAGTCTTGCTTTTTTTTCCCCTTTAAAAAAACAACTGGGCAGCACTTGAGCATCCAGCAGAGCCGATGGCAGACTTCTTGTCATCTCCTGGGGGCGGAAGGCAGTGTGCTGGACCTGGAGTCAGGAGCCTGGCTCTGTTCTCAGGTCTGCCACCAACGGTTCCAGTGGCCCTGAACAAATGTCTTAACTCACTAAACTGGTCTTTCAATAAAATTAAAAAGTACTTTTTAAGGTCTCTTCTAGCTCTATCTTTGCATTGCTGCCTGAAAAGCCTATAGCCCCACTGAGCAAAGGGGCCCAAGAGGCTCTTTTGGTGACATTCCTCTAGATAGTGTCTTGCACATGGAAGGAAATCAGCCTTGCAACCCTGCCCAGAGCCACCTGGGAGGGAGAAGATGCCCAGGCCAAATGCAATCAACATACTGGGCCAAATAAGGCTAGCCACTGGAGAGGGGCAATTGGCCACTCTATCCAAAATGGACCCTCCTTACTGATGGTGACCAGAGCCTGAGATCCTCTTGCATCAGGAGAATGAGCACTAGGTTCTTACAGAGAACATGCCAGAGCAACCACAGGAAGACAGTGCGTTAAACAAGGACTGGCCCTTGTTCCACTTCTTCAAGGCACTTCCACTGGCCAATTCTAAAGGCCCTGAGACAAAACACAGCTGTGCCACCGTGGATGGTGCCAAGCTTTCTCCTGTGGCCTTTCAGTCATCCATCACCTGAGGAGAGGCAGGCTGTCTTGTCCTTGCGACCCCAAAGCACCTAGAGGTGATCATTCCCTTTGATTGTGTAGGCACATCTGTAAGGCCTGGGTTGTAAATCACCTGACACCCCCAAGTTCCACATTCCATGTTCCAATCCAACACAGAGAATTAACTCCCTGTGGGTAAGTGGAGCAAACATTTCTTCAAAATCAGGAGCACTGAATAATTTATTTTAGCAATTTTAGTATTTAGTAGTTTATTTAGTACTTTAGTAGTTTATTTATTTAGTATTTTTTACTAGTTTATTTCCTAATTAGTAAGTGACCTTGAGAAAGTGCTTGCTCTCTCAGTCTCCCAGCATCTGAAGGGGGCAGTATTAGTCAATCTACCTACCTCCTGGGGCTGTTGTAGGAAGATAGCAAATGTGATCATTATTTAAACCTACTTAGGCATACACAATATACTAGATAAACAGTTGTCCTTAACACCCAGTGAACAGTGAGTGAGGGACACAAGACAGCAGAATGTGGAAATTAAGAGCTATGGCTCTGGAGTCGGACTTGTCTGGGTTCAGATCATGGCTCTGGCACTTCCTACAAGGGTGGCCTCGTAACAGCCACCCTTTTTGTGCCTCAAGTTTTCTCATCTGTAAGATGGGTACAGAACCTGCTTCAGAGAGTTGTTAATTACCTTAGTGCATGTCAAGTGATCAGAACAGTGCCTAGCATACTGAATTCTCCATAAATGTCTTTTATTATTAAGAGCAACTCATTTCTCTGGCCAGAAATACATTTTGTGGGCTCCCGTAGCCCTCCTGTGCACATGGGAACGGAGCCCCTACTGTGGAAGGGGAAGCTTGGCAGGTCCAGCCCTCCTCTTCCCTCAGAGGTGGTACCTGGCCTTCTATTTATTCAGCTGCATTTGTACTGTGGGACCTCATGCAACTCCCTCCTGCCCAAGAGCCTCCATTTCCCCTGTAGAAAAGAAGCAACCTGCCCCACAATCGTTTGGATTGCTTCGTTTGTGGTATCCCAGAGGAGCCTCCTACTCTGTGGTTTCTCAGGTGTCGGCCCTTCTGCAGAGGGCAGCATGAGCACACACATCACAGAACAGAAAGAGAAGCAACCCAGGGCCAGAAGAGCTCCCACTGGAAAGTTACAGACAACTGTTTTTGCTCTAAGTACCTTTAAAGAAGTGATTCCCCAGCTTTTCCTTTGCCTATAATTTTCCTAGTTGGGTAATCCTAACGCAGTCTAATCTTCTCAGCAAAGCCCTTTGTTGGGAGCAGCAGTTATTGACCCCATCAGTGGGCCCAAGGTGGTGGAGGGCATGCACTCAGCCTGCAGTGACCTCACTCTGCCATTTCTGATGGAGCAACTTGAGCCTAAAGCCTTGGGGCCTGTCCTGGGCTTGACCCCACTCTGTGTGGCAAAGGACTGGGGGTCTCTGCCATGCATCACTCTGTTGTATCTGCAATGGTTCTAATGTGGACCACCCTGAGACAACCATCTGGGTGACCCGTAGAAAGGTACCCTCCAGAACAAGAGAACTGGAGAGAAGAGGGTGACCTCTGCCTTTCCAGTGATTCTTTTGTGTTTTGTTAGCTTGTAGTTGGGTTTCCACACTCAGCTGTAGCATTTGTCAATGACAGCATTCATGTCCAGCCAGAATGACATCTCTGGCTCCAAGTTTGGATTTCCTAACCCCCAGATGTGAGGCATGAATGGCAGCAGGGAATAGTTCTTGGTATTTGCTCAGATGGTGTGGAGACCCTGTCCTGGAATCAGATCCCAAGCCAAACCTCAGACACTGCTGCCCTGCTTCCACAATTGCTTCCTGAGTGAGTCCTGACAATTGCTCCATGAAATCAGTGTTAATAAATAGCAAAGCTCCATCCTTGAGCCTTACCAAGGACACCAGCATACGACCCCAGAAAGGATATGGGTTAGGAAAAGATTGGCTCAGAGACCTTGCACTGAGATGCCTGGCTCGTGGAGGCCCTGTCACACTACCTACATCACTTCCCTCCAGGACAGAATTACTTTAGTTATGCGTGAATAAGGGGAGCACGCATTGAGGTTTTCACTATGGAGGGCAAGACAGCTTTGCAGATTTTACCTTTTCCAACCTCAGAAATGTTTTTTTAATTTAAGGTATTTTCTGAAGTGAAGTCTCTATGGGGTATGATATTGTTATGATGAATCCCATTACACAGCTAAGCTAAGGCCCATGGAATCACATGAGCATAATTCATTCATTCCTTCAACAAATATTTGGACCAGTATAAGACTGAAACAACCTGGCAAGCGATGTATGAGCTTCTCTCACTAAATCACAGCCTCGATTTGAGGGTTCAGCCTCGGTGGGCATAGCCCAGTCAAAACACTTAGAGACCATAAACACAGAACCAACTAAGGAAACTCAGACCAAATAAAAACACCACCAAACTACATTTTTTAAAAAGTGTAAAGGAAGAAGAACAAGAATCTGATCTTCCTCCCACAAGGGACAGGTCATTAGCAAATGATCTCGACCTCTCCCATCCTCCCACTGCTTATTCCCTCCACTCTCCTCCCTCCACCAAATTCGTGATCCAGCCCAGGGGAGGGGGGTTTGCACTGGGCTGGATTACTGCCCAGGAAGTGAGAGGCGATCCCCAAGGGAGACAGGGGCTTCCTTACACTGTGGAGTGGTCAGAAGTGGGCCATGGCGGTCGGGAAGCAGTTTGCCTGGATGGGAATTTTCTGGAAGAGCTGAGGCCCATGTTATGGTCTCTGAGTGAGGCAGAGATAGCAGGGTCCAGCTCAGGACCTCTTGTGGAGGGGAACTGAGGCTGCTGGAGCCTAGGGAGTGAAATCAAAGCATAGACATGGAGCCAAGCAGAAATTATCTTGACTCCTCCAGGAAACTAAGGACAAAAAGCAGTAACTCCATTTCCACAGAGGAGTGTATGTGTTCTTGGGGAAATGAAGGGGAAGATTTTCATGAGAAACACTGGCTTTTAAAGTCTGCTTCAGACTCAAAGCTGAGGTTGGGAGAGTAGACAACTTGTGGGAGGGGCATCGTAGGAGTGAAGGAAGGGAAAGACTGTGAATCCCATGGCACCCCCCTTTGGAAAAGCTATTTCTCTTCAACCTTGGATAGTTCTGGAAGAGGGCCACCTACCACCCAAGGGGCAATGCAGTGTCCAGAGGTCCATTCATGACTGCCCTGAGGCCACGTTTTCACACAGCACCTTTTGTGTCTGTTGGTTTGGTGTTTTGTTTTGTTTTTTAAATTTTTCTCTCTAAATAAGTTTCTTTAGAAACATGGAACCAGTTCATAAAACAGTGGCTCTCAAATAGCAACACCACCAGGGAACTTGTTAGAAATGCAGATGCTCTACCTGAACTCAGACCTAAGGCAGCAGACACTTCAGGGGCAGGGCTAGTAAGCTGGGTGTTAACAAGCCCTTCCAGGGATGTGGATGGGAACTTTCATGAGAACAACTTCAGCAGAATGGCAGGCCTACAGAACTATGAAAGTATGAAATATTTCACCCTTTTGTTATTTATCAGTTGCTGTTTGGCTTTTGTATTTAAGCGTTCTTTGCAGAAATGTGCAGCATTTCTGTGACACAGCTCAGTGTTTCTGGAGTTATTATTATGCACATTATTGAGCCAATTAATTTAACCTTGAGAGTGAGGAGGAGGGACCAGGCCAGAAAGTAATTTGATCAACGAGATCTGCCTCCTTTTCTAGGCAGAGGGAAGTGCAATACAGTAAACAAAGGTCAAGGTGGAGGGGTGAGGCAGGCTCTGGCTGAACGTGGCTTCAGCTGAGCTGTTTGAATTGGCGGGGCAACTGAGAAGTCTCCATAAGACCTGCACCAGCTGGTCCTTCCCTTTGGAAACAAGAGCATAGAGGGCAGCAAGTAACAGGGAAGTAACAGCTAGGATTGCTCACTTACTTTCCCATTTCCTTTTCATTTTTAAGTTCAAATTTTGTAACATTTCACAACACTGATTCCCTACTCCATCCCCAGGGAAAATGGGATTTTATAGTCCTAGAGACCCAGTCACTCTGTCATCCTGCCCCCCACCTTCCCCCCAAGCCACTTATCCCATCTGGCTTTCTCCCCTGGGTTCCAAGCCCATCAAAACATTCCTACACAGAGGCAATTCTTTCCTGCCTGGCTCACACTGACAAGCAAGATATGTGAGGCTGAAGACAGGTATCTGCGGAGGCCAAGATCTGTGTGATCGCTGCAGCCTCTGGCAGGTTAAGATGAAGAGGCTACAGGGGCTTTTGCGTAATGCCTGGAGAAGGGCTTGTTACATGAGCAAAGCTCGTGGGTGTGAGCACTGCTCTTCACTCGTTGCTAATGAATGCACTGCCTGTCAGAAAAAAATCAGCCTGCTTGTGCAAGCTCACCTAGCCATCTAGGTGAAGACAGAGAGATGCAATCTAGAAGGGCTCAGTTCAGTTCAACAAAGACATTTATTGAACCATGTACTCTGTTAGATGCTGCAGATACTGAAATAAATAAACAAGGGCCTCTGTTCACAGGGAGTTCATGGTCAGGAAGAGGGACACAGGCCAATAAATAGTCCTTTACAATCCATGAGATACATAAAATGAAACTATCTGCAGTGCATAAAAATCCTGCAGAAGTGCTTTGAAAACTGAGCCAGGAAGATCCCGAGGTTCCTTCCAGGAGGACATTCCAAGCAGAGAGAACATTATGCAAAAGCTGGGGAGTCAGGCTGGGAGCCTCTAATCCTTAAGGTTCCAATACCAGGAGCAGTCAGGAAGGCTGCCTCCCTCTGACACGACCAAAATCTGAGTAGGAGAAGCAGAGAGAAGAGAGGGTAAGAACAGGTCAGGACTCAATGGGCAGAGAAAGGTGGGGAGAAGGGAGGTCAGGGAGATGGCCCAGTCAGCATGGAGGCCTTTATGGGCAGGTGGGGATGCCACTGGGGAGAGCTGGCCTCAGGGAGATGGGGCCATACAGCACTGCTGCGTGCAGCCCCTGGTGCTCCCAACCAGTAAAGGGGGCTCTGCTCAAAGGAAGAGTGGGAGCAAGAGCCCCAGGAAAATTTTAGAGCCCACATACGTGGCTTGCTGTGACTGGAAGGGATAAAAGGGAGAATCCAGGAGGGCAGAATCGAAATGTGCCCGTTTGTACACAAGATTTTGTAAGAGCCCTGGGGTCAAAGAGTACAAGAGAAGGTTGACTGAACCAAAAGGAATTCATTGGCAGAATATGTGTTTCTGCCAATAAAGAGGTTTTCCCTCATATGTCGGGCTCTGTCCTCAGCCACCTCTTCAGTGTCACTCTCTGTGGGTTGTCTTAACCTGGCCCATGACTTCAGTTACCATATACAACCTCCATCTCTAGGCTGGCCTCGTTCCTGGCAGGCAGCTGCTTACCAGACATCATTGCCTTGAATCCCCATGGATATGCAAACCTAACGGATCTCAAAATGAGTATGTCATCACCATCCCTCTACCCTGAGCCCTCTCCAAGGGACCCCCAGCTCACACCCAGAGGTCCCGTGAAGCCTCTCTCTCACCTCCTGTCTCTAATCAAATTATTCACTTAATCACTGTAGATCTATTCACCTTATGTCAGTTTCCTATGGCTGCTGTAAGAAATTTTAGCAAATTTACCTAGCTTAAAACAACTTAAATGTATTCTCTGACTGTTCTGTTGGTCAGAAGTCTGAAGTGGGTTTCACTGGGCTACAATCAAGGCTACAATCAAGGCTACATTCCTTCAAGAAGGCTTTGAGGAGAATCAGTTCCCTTGACGTTTTCCAGCTTCTAGAGGCTGCCCACATTCCTGGCTCTGGGCCCCTTCCTCCACCTTCAGATCTCTCTCTGACTTTGACCTTCTGCCTTCTTCTTGCATCTTTTAGGATTCTTATGTTTACCTTGGGATTCTTATGATTACCACCCAGATAATCCAGGTGAATCTCCCATCTCAAGATCCTTAATTGAACCATGCCTGCAAAGCCCCTTTTGCTTTGTAAGAACACATTTACATGCTCCAGGAATTAGGAAACGACCTCTTTTTCTGCCATTTGGGTGACTGTTCTGCCCACTACAGCTCTTTCTACCCAAACTACTGCCACCAGCATCTCTCATCTGGAGTCACCCTCTCATTGCCAATGCAAAGAAGTGTCTTGAAGAATTTAATGAGGAGGAAGAGGAAGAAGAGAAAGAGAAGGAGGACAGAAAGAGAAGGGGAGGGGAGAGAGCCTCTTCCTAGAGACTCCTTGAGGAAAAGATGCCTTTATTCCAGTGTCTTCCTACTTCCCCTGACCTCAGGGTTTCTGCCTCCAATTCATTCTTGATTGACAGTAAACAGTCAGTGCTGGTCAATCGGCCCCAGATTAGGGGCTGTTTCCTTTAGTCCCTGTGCTTTGCCAGCAAGTCTTCCCTGGCTATTTCTGCTTTGCAAGAGGTTCTCTCTGCACCACCTTAACAGTCACCCTCACTCCACCCCAACTTCTACACAGAGCCCCTGGCTAGGTCCTGGCCCTCAGGTCCAGGGGAGCTGTCATCTCCTCAGGAAGCCTTCTCAGACTCCTGGTTCAGGCTGGACCTGGCTCCAGAGAGCACATTTTCTTACCCTGTTCTCATCTGCCCTGGTCCTAATCTCAGCCTTGTGTAACTTCCTGGGCACTTGTCTGTCTCCTCTGAGCTTTAAATGGCTTGAGAACCAAGTTGAATCCTGTTCCATGTTGCCCCCTATGTATGCTGTAAGGCCTGAAAAAATATTTTCTGAGTAAGATTTTTAAAAATTAAATAACACTTCCTTTGATTGAAAATTCTCTGGGTGCCAGACCTGATCTGGCTGCTCATAGACAGCCCGAGCCCAGGTCTAGCTCTTCCTTAGTGTTTACAGTCATCCCTCCTTAGTCACTCCAAGACCCCCAGTGGATGCCTGAAACCTTGGGAAGTACCAAACACTATATATATTATGTTTCTTCCTGTACATATATACCTGTGATAAAGTTTAATTTATAAATTTGGCACAGTATGAGATTAACGACAATAACTAACAATAAAATAGAATATTAACAGTATATCATAATAGAAGTAGTGCAAATGTGGTCTCTCTCTCTTATTGTACCAATCTCACTCACCCTTTTTCCTCGTGATGACGTGAGATGATAAAATGCCTATGTGATGAGACGAAGTGACGTGGTTACTGTGACCATAACATTAGGCTAGTACTGACCTTCTGATGATACATCAGGAGGAGGGTCATCTGCCTCCAGACTACAGTTGACAGGGGTCACTGAAACCAACACAATGAAATCAAGAATAAAGGGGTGCCTCCTGTATTACCTGTTGTTGACTTGACTGGAGATTTGACTTGACGGCCCCAGATTAGGAAGGCAAGGGCTTGGCAGAGAGGCCTAGGAAGATTTCCAAAGCCAGGATCAGAAGAGAGGTTCCCCTCTGGTCACATAGGCAAGGCTGGACTCTGCTGTAATTTCATCTCTGGCCAGAGCTGGATTCCTGAGACATAATAAGAATTCAGCACATGTGAGGGAGCAGCTGAACTGTCCACCTATACTAGATAAGGCAGAGCCAGAGGGACAGCTCCCCAGCACAGCCCTCCCATGCCTCTCTCCTTTTCCCCCACCAAAGGCCCCTTCCCATCCTTCTCCCTTCCCATTTGTACTCCCAAATGCCAGGCCCCCTCAAGGCAGAATTTAAGAGAGTACTGCCAAACTTCTAGCAACTTCAATAGTTTGAGGGACTGATGAGAAAAAAAATCGTTAACAAATGACTCTTTCCCATCTGGTTTTAACAGATGAAAGATTTACAAAACCATAATTATTCTCCTTCAGGAGTTAGTGTGGCCGACACAAATCATGTCCAAAGTACTTTGTTAATTTAGCTCCTGTGGACTAGAGGATAAGAAAAGTGTCTCTTTGTCTCTCTCTCGTTCTGTTTTGTTTTACTTTTTAAAAAATAAATAAATATTGTGAGGACTTTTCAGCCAAAAGTCAGTTTTTCACTCCCATTCCATGTGGAAACTTTTGCTTTGGTTTATTTTCATAGCTATATGATACCCCATAATCTGTCAACTCCACAATGTTTCATCGTTTTGTCTCTTGGTGGACATTTAGGTTGTTCTGGGATCTTTTCCTCTTTAAAGTGATTCTGCAATATATTCTTCTGCATATCTCCTTATGCACATGTGGGAAAGTCTCCCAAGTGGAACTAATGGGTAAGTACTTCCTCATTTTTACTAAATGCGTAATTACTAAACTACTCTCCAAAATGGCCCCATCAATTAATCCTCCTACCAATGGTATATGTGTTCCTGCTGCTTCTTATCTTCCCAATACTTTGGCAAATGGTTTTTTGTTTTTACCAATCTTACAGTTATAAAATGGTATTTGGTTTGCCATAATTTATATGTCCATGACTATTTTTCTTTTAGGTTTTGTACTTTTTTGCGTTTTCAGATATTATTCCCTACACAGTGATCTAGAAAGTTTTCTATATTTTTCTCCTCGAAGTCCTAAAGTTCTCTTTTCAGGTTTTTCACCTAGAATTTAATGGGTTGTTTTTGTTTTTGTTTTTCTACATGGTTTCCTAAATTCCCCGGGCCCTTAATTGAAACAGTTTATCCTTTCTCTTCAGATCTATACATCACATCTGTCATATATCAACTCTTCACATGTACAGGGATCTGTCTGGGGGCTGTCTATGCTGTTGCATTGGTCTTTTTGTCTCTTTCTGGGCTAACACCTCACTGCCTTAATTTAATAAGTCTTAGAATCTTATACAGAAAGTCACTCATCTTTTTTTTTCAAAATTTTAGAACTATTTTGGTCCTTTGCTCTTTTCACAGCAAGGTTAGAATCATCTTTTCTAGTAACACAAAAAACCCCACCTGGATTTAGCTGGAGTCATATTGAGTTTATAGATTAACTTAGGAAGAATAGAAATGACAGTGAATCTTCCTATCATGAACATGCTTTATTTATCTACTGAAGAATGTCAAAATAAATGAGGTTTTTATCATTCTCTTCATAAAGATCATGAATATATTTCATTAGATTTATTTCTAGTCCCTTATAACTTTTGCTTCTCTTACAGATGTTGGATTTTAGAGTTTTTATTGTCTAGTGATAATTGGCCATAAAAATGCAAATTGATCATGCTGCCTGGAGAAGGTTGGACTCATTGATCAGTAATGGCTGGAAGTTAGTAACAGTGAAAACATAGAAGAATTTGAAGCACTTCTAGAGAGATGGTCCTCCCAACTGTTCCTTCAAAGCAACAAAATCCAAACTTTCAAGTAAATTTAGTGAATTTGGATGTATTGAAAGGAAAAGAAGAGATAACTCAATTGGCAGGTGTCTGCTAAACGGTGCATTATGGCCTGTTGGAGAGTACAGGCCGAGACCAGGGAACCTAAATTCAAATTCCAGCTTTGTCAACACCTAGCTGCTGTGACCTTCGACAAGTGACCTGGGCAATCTGAGCTCAGTACCCTTATCTGTAATATAGATAATCATATCCGCCCTATGCAGTTCAAGTACTTCTGCATACATTCATCGCCAACTATTTAATGAGAACCTACTATGCACTGCACTTTCCCTGGGGATACAAATGTACAAGGAATTCATAGAACTTACATCCTGAGAGGATACAAATGAAACAATGGATACAAAAGCTCTCTTGTAAATTATAAAGTGCTCCACATGCATGTGGCTATTGTGATGGTGGTGTTACTATTCGTCATAATATGTCATAATACTTGCCCTGTTAAGTATTAGGTATACAGAAGAAACTGTTCTCAAAATTCATGCAAATATAACCAGGGAAACAAAATTAATGTAAAAGACTATCAAAAATTAAGAGCTTGTCTCTGTAGTGTCTTTGCAACTTGCCCATAAATCTAAAATTATTACAAAATGAAAGATGATTTTTTAAAAAAGCAAATTGGTTTCTGTACAAGGATTTTCTATTTTGCAACCTCAGTGCATTCTCTTTTTAAACTGAGGCTCTTCTTTACACATCCTTCTTATACCCAAGGAAAATCCACCAGCAGACGCTTATCGTAGCAGTCCCAATGGGGAGAGGCCGTTGGCTGACTCCCCTGGCTAAACAGCAATGCCCCCTTCTGGAGACCTGTCACAAAGACAGAATTCTCTCGGGAGATCGCTGTTGTGCTTGTTGATATCAAACAAGGATCTAGACAGAGCAGCCTAGTCAGCTTTACTGTTACAAAACAGGATGATCCCCAGGCAAAAGGCTCAGAGCCAGCTGGGTTAAACAAGGGGCTGTCTAGATGACCTGATTAGAAGATGTCATTTCTTTATTGGCCACATCCACTCTGTCCTTCCACTCTCCCTACTTGAAAAGGCCTTGGGGACATCAGAAAGCAGGCCGGAAGGAGGAGGCAGCACTACATTGGGAAAGCGTGTCAGAGTGAAGCTGCCCCCTGCCCATCCCCTCTCAAGCTGTTCCCTAAAGTTGTCTGCCTCCAGTGTCCATCTGGTCTGTTGCTGAGGGCAGCTGGGCAGTTTCAAGAGATCTATTTGAGGCCAGGATGTGTGTTCTGTGAGCCGTTGGTCACCCTAAGTAGATATTTGGGGGTGGGGACGACGAAGAGGTACGCCCATTTCATTAACACAGGCCTCTCATTGGCCCTCAGCAGTCTCCACAAAGCAGTTTGAGGCAAGGTGACTTTCTCAGAGATCCCATGATCTCTTTTCTCATCTTTCCATGTCCCACTTGTGTGTACGGGGACCTGGTGACTTAAGGTAAAGTTCTAGGTTTTACTTCCTTCCATTCCATCAAAGCTGTGAGTCAGTGGGGTCCAGGGAAAAATGAATGTGCTTCAAGCCAGACAGATCTCAGTTCGAATCCCCTGTGACCTCAGAAAAATGATATAGTCGCCCCTCCGGAGCTTCAGTTCCTCCCTCTGCCCCAGGGAAAGGGAAAACGCTTTCTGGTGAAGTTGCTGAGATGATAGATTGAATCATGTACCTCACAGCAGAGTGGATGCCTGATAAAGCTGTTTGAGTCCTTGGAAGACTTTCAGGGAAGTTGCTGAATTATTTATCTGGTTTAATGGGGTGCTGGATACTTGCCAGCTCACCTCAAATGAGCAGCCACTACGTATAGTGTTGTGTGCTTGGGATGGAGTTTATACACATATGTTAACTCATTTTATGCTTACAACTACTCCGTGAGGTGGATCGAGTAGATATTATGGCCATGCTGCATGTAGAAACCGAAGTTCAGAGAAGTAACGTGACTTCCCAAAGTGAGATGCAGGATACAGAGGAGCAGAGATAGGAAGCTGCATCCTCCCTGGGGGGCTGGGCTGCCCTGGTCCCCACCAGATCGTTTCCCTTCTCCTGCCCTGGCAGCCAAGCCCAGATCTCCAGTCACCCTATGGCCCTCCACTGAGCTCCAGGGCAGTTCTGACCTCTCTTTTTCAGATGACAAAGTATTTTAATTGCTGGGAGCAATAGTTTACTGCCTCACATGACCCTTCCAGTCTCTAGTGTTTTCCTGCTAACAAGAATTGACTAAAACACTATTGTTTTTCTGGTTCTTGCTTTTCATAGGAACTGCCATTCTGTTAGGTAGAAAGATAGATGTGAGCAGCCAGAAAAGGGGTTGATAAGGCTCAAAGAGAAAGCCCCCCAGATAAGGTTAAAAAAAAAGTCGCCCAAACTCTGCCCAGGTAGGGGGACCCATGTGAAGACAACAAAGGCTTTGCAGGGAGACAACTTCCTCCCCAACCAGGTCCCATCAGGAGAGGTAGAGGGTGGGGGGAGGGGACAAGCGAATAGATTTAAGAACTGCCCATATCACTCTCAGCATGGGGAAAGGCCATGCTCACTGAGAGGGATGGCTATACAGAAAGACCCATAAATCAAATAACACCACCTCATCAAAGAGGTGCCTCCTAACTGGAATGCAATACATAAGCCTCCTGTCTAAAAGTTTGGGGCCAGTATCTACCTTGACTCTGGCCAGCTCCTCACTTGGAGTTATTCAAATAAAACTTTTGCTCTGCTTCGCTGTTGTCTCTGCTTTTAAATTCTTTGTCATGGCTGAAGAACCAAGGAGAACATCTCAGCCTGTACCAATTCTGTGTAATGTCCATAAGTTGCAATCAGATAAAGGTAGAGAGGAAAGAAAGGTTAATGGCAAGAACAAGAGAGGCTATTTATAAGGAATCGGCAAATCATTATTTAAACCAAAAATGATTGTCCCTATTATATGTTGACTTTATTATAATTTTCTGTGTGTTTGTATGGCCTTCTCCATTCAACTGTAAGGATCTAGAGGGGAAAGTGTGTATGTGTGTGGGTGTGTGTCTGTGTCTGGATTTACTCTTCTATATAGCACCTGACCTGGTATCTAACCTATAGAAGGAGGGAACTGGTGGCCCATCATTTCAGAAATGCCTTCTCTTCTGGCTTTCAGTTATATCTGACATTCATACCATGGCAGTATCCACCTCATGGAAGCTATTCGTTTTAGATTAACCACCCACTACTCCTACCCACCATCCACAGAGCAGAGTAGAATACCATAGTAAGGAGCCTTGGAGTAGTTAAATTGAGGGAAAAGCTGACACATGGGACATTATCAGTCCTGTGAGATACCTTAATAGGAATATTCTCCTGGGATATGGAGCGTGGCCATGGTTCTTGTAGGAAGAAGAGAGGTCGCTCCACAAGGAGATCACCTGGCAGCTTGGCCACAAGGCAGAGCAACACTAAGTGGCTTCTGTCTGAATCAAGATGATGATCCTGGTCTCATCCCTTTGGTCTCCATCAGAATTGGGCTGGACTACTACAGACCTCTGCAGAGTCCAAAATGCTCTTCAGAGCATAGGATGTCCAGACACCTATTTCTTTTTAAAAAATTTATTTTGAAGTAATTTTAAACATATATATACCCTTTATCCACATTAGCCAATTAACATTTTACCATATTTGTTTTTCCCATTCTCTATTTCTACAGTGCTGTTTCCTGAAATAATTAAAAGTTAATAGGTCATGACTCTTTACCTCTTAGTACTTCTGTTGATTTTTTTAAGAATAAGGACATTGTCTTACCTGTCCATTTTCTTATCCAACACTACTGCAATGCTATTTCCATATTCCAATTTGACAGTTATCTCAATAATGTCTCAGCACTTTTTTTTTAAGGTATCATTGATATACACTCTTTTAAAGGTTTCACATGAAAAACATCGTGGTTACTACATTCACCCATATTATCAAGTCCCCACCACACCCCATTGCACTCACCGTCCATCAGCATAGTAAGATGCCACAGTCACTACTTGTCTTCACTGGGCTACACTGTCTTCCCTGTGATCCCCATGCACCATGTGTACTAATCATAATACCCCTCAATCCCCATGTCCCTCCCTCCCCACCCAACCTCCCTGACCCTTCCCCTTTGGTAACCACTAGTCCCTTCTTGGAGTCTGTGAGTCTGTTGCTGTTTTGTTCCTTCAGTTTTGCTTCATTGTTATACTCCACAAATGAGGGAAATAATTTGGTACTTGTCTTTCTCCATCTGGCTTATTTTACTGAGCATAATACCCTCTAGCTCCATTCATGTTGTTGTAAATGGTAGGATTTGTTTTATTTTTATGGCTGAATAATATTCCATTGTGTAGATGTACCACCTCTTCTTTATTCGTTCATCTACTGATGGAAACTTAGGTTGCTTCCATATCTTGGCTATTGTAAATAGTGCTGGGATAAACATAGGGGTGCATATGTCTTTTTGAATCTGGTATCTTGTTTTCTTTGGGTAACTTCCTAGGAGTGGAATTCCTGGGTCAAATAGTATTTCTATTTTTAGTTTTTTGAGGACCCTCCATATTGTTTTCCATAATGGTTGAACTAATTTACATTCCCACCAGCAGTGCAGGAGGGTTCCTCCACATCCTCACCAGCATTTGTTGTTCCTTGTCTTTTGGATGATGGCCATCCTAACTGGTATGAAACGATATCATTGTGGTTTTTAATTTGCATTTCCCTGATAATTAGCGAGTGGAGAATCTTTTCATGTGCCTGTTGGCCATCTGAATTTCTTCTTTGGAGAAGTGTCTGTTCAGATCCTCTGCCCATTTTTTAATCGGATTATTTGCTTTTTGGGTGTTGAGACATGTGAGTTCTTTATATATTTTGGATGTTAACCCCTTGTCAGATATGGCATTTACAAATATATTCGCCCATACTGTAGGATGCCTTTTTATTCTACTGATGGTGTCCTTTGCTGTACAGAAGCTTTTTAGTTTGATGTAGTCCCATTTGTTCATTTTTGCTTTTGTATCCCTTGCCTGAGGAGATGTGCTCAGGAAAAAGTTGCTCATGTTTATAAGAGTTTTATGGTGTCATGACTTACATTCAGGTCTTTGATCCATTTCGAGTTTACTTTTGTGTATGGAGTTAGACAATAACCCAGTTTCATTCTCTTACATGTAGCTGTCCAGTTTTGCCAACATCAGTTATTGAAGAGGCTGCCATTTCCCCATTGTATATCCATGACTCCTTTATCATATACTAATTGACCATATATGCTTGGGTTTATATTTGGGCTCTCTATTGTGTTCCATTGATCTATGGGTCTGTTCTTGTGCCAGTACCAAATTGTTTTGATTACTGTGGCTTTGTACTAGACCTTGAAGTTGAGGGGCATAATCCCCCCTGCTTTATTCTTCCTTCTTAGGATTATTTTCACTATTTGGGTCTTTTGTGGTTCCATATGAATTTTAGAACTACTTGCTCTAGTTCATTGAAGAATGCTGTTGGTGTTTTGATAGGGATTGCACTGAATCTGTAAATTGCTTTAGGCAGGATGGCCATTTTGACAATATTAATTCTTCCTATCCATAAGCACAGGATGTTTTTCCAGAATAGGTGTTTTCTTTAATTTCTCAAAGGAATGTCTTGTAGTTTTTAGGGTATAGGTCTCCTTCGTTAGGTCTATTCCTAGGTACTTTATTCTTTTTTAGGCAATTGTGAATGGACTTGTTTTCCTGATTTCTCTTTCTGCTAGTTCATCATTAGTATATAAGAATGCAACAGATTTCTGTGTATTGATTTTGTATCCTTCAACTTTGCTGAATCACTTATTAGGTCTAGTAGTTTTGAGATGGATTCTTCAGCGTTGTTTATGTATAATATCATGTCATCTGCAAACAGTGACAGTTTAACTTCTTCCTTACCAATCTGGATGCCTTTATTTCTTTGTGTTGTCTGATTGCTGTGGCTAGGACCTCCAGTACAATGTTGAATAAAAGTTGGGAGATGGGGCATACTTGTCTTATTCCTGATCTTAAGGGAAAAGCTTTCAGCTTTTTGCTGTTAAGTATGATGTTGGCTGTGGGTTTGTCATATATGGCCTTTATTATGTTGAGGTATTTGCCCTCTATACCCATTTTGTTGAGAGTTTTTATCAAGAATGGGATGTTGAATTTTGTCAAATGCTTTTTCAGCAATGATGGAGATGATCATGTGATTTTTGTCCTTCTTTTTGTTGATGTGGTGTATGATGTTGATGGATTTTCAAATATTGTACCATCCTTGCATCCCTGGAATAAATCCTACTTGATGGTGATGGATGATCTTTTTGGTGTGTTTTTTAACTAGGTTTGCTAATATTTTGCTGAGTATTTTTGCATCTATGTTCATCAGGAATATTGGTCTGTAATTTTCTTTTTTGTGGTGTCTTTTCCTGATTTTGGTATTAGAGTGATGCTGGCCTCAAAGAATGAGTTTGGAAGTATTCCCTCCTCTTCTACTTTTTGGAAAACTTTAAGGAGCATGGGTATTAGGTCTTCACTAAATGTCTGGTAAAATTCAGTGGTAAAGCTACCTGTTGCAGGGGTTTTGCTCTTAGGTGGTTTTTTGATTACCAATTCCATTTCGTTGCTGTTAATCGGTCTGTTCAGATTTTCTGTTTCTTCCTGGGTCAGTCTTGGAAGGTTGTGTTTTTCTAGAAAGTTGTCCATTTCTTCTAGGTTGTCCAGTTTGTTAGCATATAATTTTTCATAGTATTCTCTAATAAATCTTTGTATTTCTGTTGTGTCCATAGTGATTATTCCTTTCTCATTTCTGATTCTGTTTATGTGTGTAGACTCTCTTTTTTTCTTGATAAGTCTGCTAGGTGTTTATTTATTTTGTTTATTTTCTCAAAGAACCAGCTCCTGCTTTCATTGATTCCTTGTATTGTTTTATTCTTCTCAATTTTATTTATTTATGTTCTGATCTTTATTATGTCCCTCCTTCTACTGACTTTGGGCCTTATTTGTTCTTCTCTTTCTAGTTTCATTAATTGTGAGTTGAGACTGTTCATTTGGGATTGCTCTTCTTTCCTGAGGTAAGCCTGTATTGCAATATACTTCCATTCACTGCATCCCACAGATTTTGCGGTGTTAAGTTATTGTTTTCATTTGTCTCCATATATTGCTTGATGTCCGTTTTTATTTGGTGATTGATCCATTGATTATTTAGGAGCATAATTTTAAGCCTCCATGTGTTTGTGCACTTTTTGGTTTTCTTTGCATAATTTATTTCTAGTGTCATACTTTTATGGTCTGAGAAGCTGATTGGTACAATTTCAATCCTTCTGAATTTACTGAGGCTCTTTTTGTAGCCTAGTATATGATCTATTCTTGAAAATGTTCTATGTGCACTTGAGAACAATGTGTATCCTGCTGCTTTTGAGTGGAGTGTTCTGTAGATGTCTGTTAGGTCCATCTTTTCTAATTGTTGTTCAGTGCCTCTCTGTCTCCTTACTTATTTTCTGTCTGGTTGATCTGTCCTTTGGAGTGAGAGCTGTGTTGAAGTCTCCTAAAATGAATGCATTGCATTCTATTTCCCCCTTTAGTTCTGTTAGTATTTGTTTCACATATGTAGGTTCTCCTATGTTGGGTGCGTAGATATTTATAATGGTCATATTCTCTTGTTGGACTGACCCCTTTATCACTATGTAATATTCTTCTTTGTCTCTTGTTGCTTTCTTCATTTTGAAGTCTACTTTGTCTGACACAAGTACTGCAACTCTTGCTTTTTTCTCCCTATTAATTGCATGAAATATCTTTTCCCATCCTTTCACTTTTAGTCTGTGTATGTTTTTGGGTTTGAAGTGAGTCTCTTGTAGGCAGCATACAGATGGGTCTTCCTTTTTTATCAATTCAGTGACTCTATGTCTTTTGATTGGTGCATTCAGGCCATTTACATTACATTTAGGGTGATTATTGATAGGTACTTATTGCCATTGCAGGCTTTAGATTAGTGCTTACCAAAAGTTCAAGGGAAGCTTCTTTACTATCTAACAGTCTAACTTAACTCAATATGCTATTACAAACACAATGTAAAGGTTCTCTTTTTTTTCCTCCTTTTTCTTCCTCCGCCATTCTTTATATATTAGTTATTATATTCTGTACTCTTTGTGTATCCCTTGACTGACCCTGGGGTAGTTGATCTAATTTTGTATTTGTTTAGTAATTAATTGGTCTACTTCCTGTACTGTCATGGTATTTTCTCTGGTGACAGCTATTTAGCCTTAGCAGTCCCTCCAAAATACACTATAGAGACGGTTTGTGGGAAGTAAATTCTCTCAGCTTTTGCTTACCTGGAAATTTGTATAATACCTCCTTCAAATTTAAATGATAATCTTGCTGGCAGAGTATTCTTGGTTCAAGACCCTTCTGTTTCATTGCATTAACTATATCATGCCACTCCCTTCTGGCCTGTAAGGTTTCTGTTGAGAAGTCTGATGTTAACCTGATGGGTTTTCCTTTGTGTGTGATCTTTTTCTCTCTCTCTGGTTGCTTATAATACTCTGTCCTTATCCTTGATCTTTGCCTTTTTAATTATTATATATCTTGGTGTCATCTTCCTTGGGTCCCTTGTGTTGGGAGATCTGTGCAGCTCCATGGCCTAAGAAACTATCGCCTTCCCTAGATTAACGAAGTTTTCAGTAATTACCTCCTCAAAGACACTTTCTATCCCTTTTTCTCTCTTCTTCTGGTCTCCCTATAATGCGAATATTGTTCCATTTGGGTTGGTCACACAGTCCTCTTAATATTTTTTCATTCCTAAAGATCCTTTTTTCTCTCTGTGCCACAGCTTCTTTGTATTGCTATTCTCTAATATCTATTTCATTTATCATCTCCTCTACTTCATCTAATCTGCTTTTAAATCCCTCCATTTTATGTTTCATTTCAGATACTATATTTTTCAAAGTTTCTATCTCTTTCTTGAATTCCTCCCTGAGGTCTTGAATATTTTTCTGCAGCTGGGTGAGCATGTTTATGATTTTTATTCTGAAATCTTTTTCAGGAAAATTGGTGTGTTTAGTTTCATTTGGTCCTCTTTCTGGTGTTTGTGGGATTTTGGTTTGTACCAGGTTCTTTTGATATTTCACATTTATAATAATAACTTGGTGTAGGCAGCACCTTCTAGTGATAGAAGCTCTACTCTCTGGAGCTGCTCAGACCCTGGAGCGATGTCGGGGGTTGCAAGCAAGTGGCACTAGTGCCTGCCAGGATGAAAGAGCTCTTTCCTGCTTCCTGGCTGCAGGGTCTGCCTCCACTGCTAGAGCCAGGGGACCAAGTGTGCAGGGAGGAACCCCTATGCTATGCCCTTGTAGCTGTCATAGGCGGGCCTGCCCTCCATCTTGCCTGGTGCAATGGCAGGCAGCAGGTTTGCAAGCTGGTGCCAGCTGGGAGAAAGGAGCAGCATGCTGCATATCATTGTGGGGGGCCTCAGAGCTGCATTGCCAGCCAGGGAGATGGAGTGCCTGAAGCTCCTGAAAGTTCCCAACCTGCTGGGCTGAGAGTGTCAGGACAATTTTGTCCACCTGTCCTTTCTCCTGAGCAGCAAGCTCTGTGCAACCCTTGTCCCTTTAGCAGCCCTCTCACTGTTAGGAAGTCTCTCAGGGTGCCTGCCTTTCTTATGTCCCAGAGTGGCTGGTTTTGGGTACCTGTTCTCCACAAGTGGCTGGAATCTCAGTCTCTCCAAGTATTCTGCCTGTCTTTTAGTTTTCCAACCACACTAGTCTCCAGAGCAGCATGTAATGTAGGTTTGTGCTCCCAGAGCAGACCTCCAGGGTTGGGTGTTCAGCAGTCCTAGGCCTCCATCCTCTCCCCACTCCATTTCTCTTCCTCCTGCTAGTGAGCTGGGGTGGGGAAAGGGCTTGGGTTCCACCGGATCACAGCTTTGGTACTTTACCCTTTTCTGTGAGGTGTCTTTTCCCCAGATGTAGGCAGTCTGTTGCTGTCTTCTTTCCTGTTGCTCTTTCAGGATTAGTTGTATTTGCTACATCTTCATATTAGATGTGGTTTTGGAAGGAGGTTTATGTCTCACCTCTCACGCCGCCATCTTTAAGCCAGTCTCTTCCAGAGCCTCATTTCATCAGGACAAGTCAAGAGGCTACTGATGTATTTGTTTCTTATTTGTCTTTTATTTACTGTTTTGTTCATTGGTTTATTCAGTCACTGATTTATTAACATCCTTTTCCCTGCTTTGTTACAAAATGGATTTAAAATGAAACCAATTTATCCCAAAAGATGACATTTTTAACTTAATTCACTTCAATCATCAACCACATTCCATAATTTAATTCAACAAATAATTATTAAATGCCAAGTCTAATAATGGTGAGACAACATCAGTGAAAAGAAAATGGGTACTCCTGAGAGTACTTTCTAGTCTAGGTGCAGCTGTGGACCAATAAACAGACAATTACAATACAATTGCACATCAGTTGTCTGTCCAGTGATCATGGCTAAATATCTGTCAGTCAAAAGCACCGTAAAAATTACTTCCCATAACTGTTTATATTTTGTGTACTCTAATGACATCTCACTAATTGTCACACTATCCCTCAACAATGAAAAATTCCTCCCCAGATTAAGGCTGATGCAGCAGCTGTCCCTGTCCCCACTCCCCCAACTCCAGCCTTTCCTTCCAACAGCCTCTGTTCTCACCCAGGCCAGGGTGCTGGGGCAGAGCTCTCCCCTTATAAATGTGAGAACTTACAAACATATTGATGAGAATGAACATGAAAACAATCAGTAGACCATTGTAAATGCAACCTGCACATTACAAGTAAGCATGGAAAAGCAGCTAAATTTGCAGAGATTTAATTTCAGGTCTAGTTCTATTTAGCTCACCTCATCAAGCTTACTTCAGAACCCAATTTTAATAAACTCTTACAGGAGTCCTAGCCCCAGGATCCCTGCAGGACCCACTCCTCCCCCAGCCTAGGGTCCCCTGTGCCTAGGGTTCTCCAGGTGACAGTCCTATGTTTTGCCTGCCTCATCTCAAGAGTACAAGCCAGGGTATCTCTCTCACCAAGGAGCTGCTGGTGATTCAGGCCCTTCTCTGGGTTTACTCAGGAAAAGACCTTGTTCCTTGACCTTCCATACTTGGTGAAAGAGCTAAACCCAAGCCAAGCATATAGCAGTCCTCTCCAGAGAACTACGGAAAATTCATTTGACCTCCCAGAGCCAGAGTTTCCTTCCAGGGAAACAGGGATTCAGCTGCCTGCCTGCCTTCCTCCCTGTCCTGCTGTGAGGCTCAGAGCCTGCTGAAGAGGAAGTACAGCCCTGTGTACAGAGAGATGGGGGCTCTGCTCGCTCACCCACTCTCTGCCAGGATGCCTGCTTCCCTTTTCTCTGTGTTCACCCACGTCCTGGAGGCTCCACTGTGATCACAGTAAGTCAGGCTACTCTGCAGAAGGCCACAGCCACATATGCTTGTTTTTTGTTTTTGTTTGGTCTTGTTCTGTGTGAAACGACCCTGACACTTTCTCTTCCCATTTATTGCAAGCATCCCAGATACTTTAAATGGAATATTTGGTGCCCTCAACCTAGACTACAATCAGAAGAATAGAAACAAACTTCTATAAATCTACATAAGAATGAAGCCAATCTCAGTTGCTGGGGTCAGGACTGAAACCCCATGATCTCCCAGCTGCAAGTGACACTTGAGACCACCCAGGCCAAACCATCTACTTAACCAATGAAGAAACGGAGGCCTGACCACTGGCTACAGGTCACCCCACAAGTTAGTGAAAAACAAGATCCAGGAATCACAATCTAATCTTCCCAGTCAGAGACTGAGGGTAATGACCAGGATTGTACCTTGAGATTAAAACTTCTTCTGTATGTATTTGACTTTTTCTCTCATTGACTCTAATCAGAATGTCACATTTGGCAAATGAGGGAAATGAGGCCAAAGAAAGATAAATTACTTGTCCTAGTCTATCACCAAGTTAGTGTCTGGGTTGTAACTGGAATCCTAGGACCCAAGTTTCCTAATGCCTGTATCAACAGTAAATGGAAGGCTTGCTGGACCCTGGGGAAACACTGCTCTGGGCTACTTAAGGAGCCCGGTGATTTCTGAGAAAGCCCTGGCATGTCAGATGTTATCACTGTTACACATCTTAGTTTGAAGTGAAGAAAGGTCTCTCTGGGCTGAGCTGAGGGCCAATCTACTCTTTAACACAATGGAAGGATCTAGCACAGCAATTCTCAAGGTGTGGTCCCTGGACAAGCAGCATCAGCACCAGCTTGGAATTACTAGAAATGCAAATTTCCCAACCTCACCCCAGACCAACTGGATCCTTGGGAGTGGGGCCCACAATCTGTGTTTTAACAAAGCTTTTGGGAGGATCTGACACATGCTCAAGTTTGAGGACATCCACTCTAGAGCAGTGTTTGCAAATTTTGGGATCACCGCCCTCAGGATCTCCATAAGCAGCTTCTGAAATTGGTGATTTGGTGCTGCAAGAAAATGAAAGAAGCAAGGTTTACTCCTTCAATCCAGCTTTTCCCAAAGCAGTCTAATCTTACATATTATTAGGGACTTCTGGAAAAGACCAGTGTCCTGGTCCCTGCCCTGGGGGATTCAGAATCAGAGTAGGAGAAAGTAGCTGAAACAGCTGGGGTCAGATGCAGACACAACCTCTTGGGAGGTGTGACCCACTCATGCAAACACACTTGAGAACTGCTGCCCGGGGTTGGCTAGGGTGGGTGGGGGGTGGCTGTCTCACCTGAGGGTCTCAGCCCCAGGCAAGTTCACTCTGGATTAGGTGAGACCGAAAAGTGACAATGGATCAGTCTTGGGGTAAAAGGGTTTATACTCAGTTTATCCTCATGGTGGCAGGCCAAGCACTAGAGTCCCATCTGCCTCAGGGCAAGTCTGCAGGTGGCAATCCAGTCTCTACCTCTGGGCCTCTCTGCAACCTCGCAGCCCTGGCAGAGCACTGGGTGGAGCTCTTACGTAGAGTCAATAATAATGTATTACCCACACATGGGCAAGCCTGCATCTGCAAGCACTGTGGTGTACAGTAGGCAAGCCAGTCAGGGTGAGGGGAGAATCCTAGCCATGGAAGTTCCATTTACTCTACAGGGGCTCCATCAACCACTGGCTTACTTGTAATACCCACTTCAGCCCAACACCATCAACATCTAAGAGGGACTCTCTTGCTGGTCCTTCATCAACAAATAAGTATGTTCTGTGTTTTTTAAGCCCAAGAGAGCACAAAATTTAAAATAAAAATTCTGTCTCTGATTGTTTCTTAAGGTTAATTATGGATGGATCAGACAAGGAGCAGCCTCTAGAGACCCCTGAAAACAAAGTGTGCAGTCAGCATGTCAACCAACTGAGGAAGAAGGAAACTAACTGGGAGGGGGCAAGAAGGTAAGGTGGGAGTAGGGCGGAGAAGCTGAGATCCCGTGGGAAACTGATAAGGGAGGATGCAGGCCCATTAGACTCAGGGGACGGAGCCCAGCTTGGTGGTTACACACCGACGTGGGATTTTGAGACTGCTTAGCTGAAGCCACAACTCTGTGCCTTTCTAACAGGCAGATGACTCCACCTTTTTGAGCCTCAGTTCCCCCATCGAAAAGTAGGACAATAATAGTCCCTCTCTTGAAGAGTCACAAGAAGCTAATGCAGTGAGGTGTGGATGTTTTACCTCGGCAGCGGGTACGGTCACGCCAGTAGCCAGCAGCACCCAGTGAGTAGTGACCACTGTGACTGTAAACACCTCCTTTTGGCAGAAGTTATTCAACATAATATCTACTTTATCATCCCTTAGTCAACAGAAAGGCTGTACTCTTGTAGACCATTTCTATGATGAGAAATCCTATTGCTGACTTACTTTAAAACCAGGCACCACACATCAATAAACAACATTTCTACAACTCTTCTTGTCTCATTGATGAATGAGAGACAGATCAGCAAGGAACTTACTCCTGAGGTGGTGAGGCTCAGCAGCCCTGGTGGGCACAGTGGGTGCCCATGCCTCCCCTTTGGTTCAGTTTAAACTCGGCAAGACTTAATCTGCTTGCAGCCCTCAGCTGTACTAAGCAAGTTCCTCCTAAGAGTTCTTTTCTCCATCCCCCTTATTCCTAAGGCTGGTTCCCTTTTCCCCATGTCAACTTACTAATCCAGGAAAAACAAGGTAAATTGATTAGAAAAGAGAGAAGATTGACAAGGGTTTTATTTTCTCTGGGAGACTCCTGAAATGGGACAGGTCAGTGCTCTGAGCTAGAATGGGTAATAGACTATTACCTGGTTAATGGGCTACTCTCCACCAGTGGTTCTCAAACTGGAGCACCCATCACAATCCTGTTCTAATACCAATTGCTAGCCCCTCACCCCAAGAATGTTGAATTCAGTAGGTCTCAAGTGGGGCCTGAGAATTTGCCTCTCTCACAAGTTCCTGGGTAATGGTGACACTGCTGGTTCCTGGACCACACTCTGAAGACTACTCTACATTTTGGAGAAGGAAACTATGACTTACCAGAGCTATATGTTACCACAGAAAAGTCAAATTGAAATTTACTCTTCCTCAATAGTTAATTGTAATGGGGGCTGGAAGAAAGCATAAATAATATCACTAAATAGACATTAGACAGCTGATTATAGTCCTGGCCCTCATCACCACTGCACAGGATTCAGCTTATTGCTTATGAGCATGATGGTCATCTCATAATTGTGTTTTTAATTTGCAGAGAACTTTGGCATCTAATATAATATGAGGGTACTTGTCATAAGAAAGAAACAAATCCTAACATTTTCAATAACATGGATGGAGCTGGAGGACATTATGCTCAGTGAAATAAGTCAGGCGGAGAAAGGCAAGTGCCAAATGACTTCCCTCATTTGTGGAGTATAACAATGAAGCAAAACTGAAGGAACAAAATAGCAGCAGACTCAGAGACTCCAAGAAGGAACTAGTGGTTACCAAAGGGGAGGGGTGGAAAGGGTGGGTGGGGAGGGAGGGAGAAGGGGACTGAGGGGTATTATGTTTAGTACACATGGTGTGGGGGGTCACAGGGAGAACAGTGTAGCACAGAGAAGGGACATAGTGGATCTCTGGCAACTTGCTGCACTGATGGACAGTGACTCCATTGGGGTATGGGTGGAGACTTGATAATATGGGTAAATGTAGTAACCACATTGTTTTTTCATGTGAAACCTTCATAAGAGTGTATATCAATAATACCTTAATAAAAAATTTTTAAAAATACATATATATATATGAGGGCACTTGAATGGCCCATTGACCCAAAAGCATCTCCCGCTTTATAAGAAATCTCCAACATGAGAATCACTAAGTCAGGGACGGTGTATCTGGAACTATACAGGAAACTCAGCAAGGAGTCCAGAGTTCCTTTTGCTTTCTTCTCTATTTAGCCTGGAAACATTGTTAAATTAGTTTGTTGACATTTTGGGGCTGACATAGTGAGATGCAAAGTTCTGTGGGTAGGACCATGTCTAAACCCCCACCCCCACCTCGCCCACCCACCCCAGCCAGGGGAGGCTGAGATAGGCAAGGAGGCAGCCTGAAGACTTGGGTGTGAGGGTGGCTGCCCAAGGACAAAAGAGGAAAGAGATACTAAAATAAGGTCACAAGGGAGGTATTTGGGGTACCTGCTTTTGTGTACCTCCATTTTGATTACCAAGGGGGTTTTTGAGAGGCAAAAGAGAGGAGTAAAGATGAGAGGAAAACAGTTCCTGGCTGCTCCAAACGGAAGTCAGGAGAAACATTAATGACTTGGCTCCTGACCAGCTGTGTTTAATCCACAAGAGCCTCATCTCTCCCTCGCGCATTGTCCCAGTTCTTGCACTGCACCCAGGAAGGCATGCTTTCAGTATAGGTCATTCCACAAGGAGGCTGGGTCACTTATTTCGGGAAGGATGTGGTTCAGGTCCATGGAGGGAGAAGGTAGCTCAACCTCAGATAGAAAATATGTACCCTGAAATTGGAGATGCTTTTGCTAATTCCCATGGAGACTGGTGTCAGGAACTGAGGCCAAAATTGCAAGCACAGGCCTCGGTCCACTCCAGGTGTGCGAGCGGCGTTCAGGTGACACTCTCTCCCTGGAGTGGCTTCCTTGGGCCCAGAAACCAGTTCTTGGTATAGAAGCCTTGCCTGAAAAGGAGTATTTCCATTGTGCAGGCTCTAAAGAGGCTTCTGGGGGAGCCCAGTACTTAAGTGAACAGCAATGCACTCAAAAGAGGGCCCTGATTAAAGTGTTGGAAATAGATGGATAAGGTTAGGGGCTCAAAACACAGAAGGCTGAGGGCTACTCCAACAGATACTTCTGAACATATCAAAGAAACTAATTTTGCAGCATTCTGCACATAAGCCTGGCACTTTGCCTGTGTTATTTGGTCCTTGGTAAAACATGGCAAAGATGTAGAAACAGGCTTATAGCTAAGTCACTTGCCTGAGGTCACCCAGCTGGTCATGACAGAGCCGGGCTCACCTGACTTGAGATCCATGCTCTTTGTCCATCCCACCTGTGATCCTCTAAGAAGAAACAACAGTAGAGTCTGTAATTCAGGAAAAAAAGGTGGTACTCAGGTGAATTTTTCAGAAGGTGCATGAGGAACTGGAGCCTTGAAGGGGATGACCCTGTAACATATATTCCGTTTGATCAACTGACCAAAGTGGCAAGACTTTCCTGGCCTGTAAAAACCAAACCATCTGAGGCTGAGACCACAGGCCGCCACTTCTTGTTCTATGGCGTTGGGGCCAGTTACTTAGGCTCCTTATGCCTCAGTTTCCCTATCTACAAAAGGGGGGGCCCTTTTGTACCTCACAGGGTTGTTGCAAAGAGTAATTAAATTAAATACATGTAAAGTGCTTAGAATAGTGACTGGCACATATGAACCACAGTATGTTATTAAATACAATAAATATTTTTTTACATATTTAAATTTTTGAATAAATTTACTAGCCATATATATTGCTCCTTTTAGTTTTCCATGGGAAAGTGTATTGAGAGTCTTCAATAAATTTTCTAGAATTGTTTTTGTGCCTTTAAATAGTGAATGCATTAGTGGGGAAATATAACCCAATGGATGATTACATCCCCTTAGCCCCCGTCCTACAATAATGTGCCCTCTTCTGGTTACCCCTGAGGAGTAGTGGAGAGAAGTCTGCACTATATCAAGGGCAGAACAGGCCAGATGCCAAATGACCGTAGGACAACCTCCTCCAGGCAGCCTTCCTTCATCCCTGGGTCCCAGATTAGGTGCCCTTCTCTGTCTTTTCTCTACAATAGGTAACCACTACCCAAGTGTGTCCTTATCACCTCACATAATTCCCATCTTGTGCATCTCCCTGCAGGTCGACCCTGTTGAGGGTAGAGCTTTATGTGAATATACTTAACACTACTGGAACTATATACTTAGAAATATTTAAGATAATATTTTGTTATGTATGTTTTATCATGATTTAAAAAGAGAGAGAGAAGCCAGGTGCAAAAATATTGTGGACAGTTTACTGAATAATCTCAACTAGTTGGGGGATAAAACATGATTTGGGGTCCTTCAGTTGGGCCCCAACTAGTCCAGGTTGTCCATCCTTCATTTTGTAAATAGTGGGTCCCTTAATCATTTCTTTGCCATATTTCATAGCTTTTGAGTCACCTTCAATTACTTCAGACTTAAGATTCAGTCTTTCCTCCTAAAACTTCAAATCTCATCACCTCACCTCTACCATCACCCACCCCCTCAATCGCGCAGGCTGGAGCTGCCTGTGACACTGGGTCAGACTTCTCTTCCATTTACCCACAGCCTCCTCCCCTCTCTAGGCCTCCAGACTGTTTGGGGCCAAGAGGAAGAGGTAAAGGGAAGGGGTCTCCTGACTTGAAGGGAGTGAGGTTACATGGCTCCATATGCCTCACTGATCACGGTAGTGGTCCTGGGCCTCTTCCCTGCAGTATCCCTTCCCCACCATCTCCCTCCCATCTCCTTGCCGCTCCTCAACAAGTCTGAGGGCCAAGCAGACAACCATCTGGGAGCACAATGCCCGACTCCTCTTTTCGCAACTTCTGCTTTTTCTGATTCTCTTAGGTCCCCACCCACCTTCCATGGCTTCAAGGAGTAGAGGGAATGACCTCTCTCCAGAAAACCAGTCCACCCTCTGCCTTTTCAATACTCTTCTTATACCCAGTGATGAGAGAGGAGGGATGAGGTAGGTAGCCTCGCTGGGTTCTTGGGGGACCAGTTTGGTCTCCCCTCTATAACTGGCAGGGAGTCTGGCTGACTTCACTTCTGGGGTCTTACTGGGGGTCTCTAAGTTGAGAGACCTTGGTCCTCACCACTAGCCTGAAGCTCAAACTACAGGTGCCAAGGGATAGGTCAGATTTGCCAAAGTAGAGACTAATGGTCAGAGGACAGGGAGGGGGAAGCAGAGGGCATTCGGTTGGTAAGCCAAGCAGAGGCAGACTCCATGACGAGAAGTGGAAGGACCTGTAAGTAGTACCATTCAGCTACATCAGGCATGTACGAACGGGATCACAGAAATGAGGATGGAACATGCCCAGCCACAACCAGGATTCTATTTCATGTCACATTTGACTCAGTGTGCTGTGAGGGATGGAGAGAGAAACAGCCGCGTGACCATTCTCAGGACCACTGTTCGGGTGAGCCCAGGCAGCCAGAGCTCAGAGCACTGAAGTTGATTGTGCTGGCAAGCTGTTTGCAATGGCTGTCAGCCTTGAGAGCAGGGCACCTTTATGGCTTGTGGTTTCCTTTGTCACAAGACATAAAATTAGCAAAATTTCTTCTGTAGCCAATCACATTTTTCTGTGGGCTTCACACAGAAGCGCCAGCTGTTTTTCTGTGACTCAGATCACTGCACCCAGCTCACTTTAACCTGAACGATGCTGCGCCAACTGCGCTGGGTATCTGCCCAGCCTGCCTGAATTCCCGGGGCTGCACAGCCTGATGTTAGTAGAGCGAGGCCTGCTCAAGGAAACGGAGTTCAGCTCTGACCACTCACTTATCCCATGATTTTTGAACTAGTCTGGGAACCTCAAATTCACCAAAAAAAGATGGGTGAATACTATGTGGGAACAGGATCAAATGAGGGGAGTAATGCGGGTGAGCGTGCCCTGAACGTGTACGATGAGGTGAACCTTGATACGCGGAATGCAGCATTTCTCCTCTGGCGACACCGTGAATGTACTGAGCACATAGGGTAGCAGACAGCATCTACGATTCCGGCGGGGAGAGGCTGTGCACAGAGGACACAACAAATAATACTGCCAGCTCAAAAATAAACATCAGTGTCGCAACAACACTGTTCCCAGGCTCCTGGGGTTTGGGGCGCTCCCTTTCTCTGTCCCACCTCGCTGCTCGTTCTATTTCTATGGCACCCATCACCATGGTTTCTAGGTACTCAAATAAAGATGCTGAGTTTAACACAGAGCCCCATGGGAGAAGACGCACCCCCCTTCTGGAGCACTCTCCCCCGAAGCTGTGTGGAGAGGTGCAACAAGGTGAACTGACTCCCTGGATGATAGCATCTTGAGATTTCATGTGGAAGCAAACACCAAATATCAGATGCCCACAGGGTGTAACAGCTTCTGAGCTGCCTAGCCATTCAGACTAATGATTCCATGTTTCTTGCCCTCAAGGACTTTACACCTCTACGGCAATAGCAGAGTCTCCAAATACACAACTAGCATTGGGACCTCAGGTTACACCAGGACCTGTCCTTGCCCAAGGCGGATATACACACAGACGAGAGCTCAACTCTGGAAGAACACCAGTGAACCCAGAAGTGACCTCCGTCTCACCTCATAATGTACCCAGGGCATTTGAACATACAGATAAAAGCCATCTCTTTGGCGATACGTTAAGGGGAGGATGACTGGAAGGCCTGCAGAAGAAGCAACAAGGAAAGCTTGTTCCCAACCAAGAGATGACTCTTGCATCTCATCGTGGGAAGCCTGCCCCTTCTGAGCCACAACTGCCCTAAGTATCTGACGCAAGTGTACAGTATCCTCCTTGGGTCCTCATTTCTACATGGCCCAGCCCCACGTCCCTCATTAGCAATCTTGACATCCTCGATCTCCATACAGAGACCACCTGGTCTGCAAACAACTTGTCTTCCCTGCTCAGATGTGAGAAATGTTCTTCCTCCTTAATAGAATGACATAATGAATGTCACCCTTCAGATAGGACCCTGCCTTTTCATGGAGAGATGTGCCCTTAAGCACGATAACACGGTATTACTAGATGGCCTGCCTAGCCCTTGGCCAGGAAAGGCCTCTAGATTTGGACCTTTCCTGCAGTGTGTTTGGGCGGGTCTGGAGGAGGGATAAGGCCTTGCCCTCGGAGGGGCTGCTGTCCCTCTGGGGCATCCTGGGCCTGTAACAGGAGGGGCCGAGCAGTAAGGGCCTGTGGCCTGCATGCTGAAGAAGGCCCAGGGAAGTGCTTCCTTCAGGATGTGCTTGGCCGCATGGCAGCGCAGACCACAGAAAAGGGAGCATGTGCCACAGAGAGGGAGCCAGTGACGTCCTGTGGAGTCATCTCCTGCAGGGAGAAAGTTACCACACAGGCCTCCTATCCATGTGACAGATCTGCTGGCTTGTGCCAGGCAGAGAGTTGGCACCTAGACCCCTGCTCTTCTGCCCCTGCAGTTGTGCCACCTTCCCCCAGCACTCAGGAGAGGCGCCTGCCCAGCATCGGGAGTCAGAGCTCCGGGTAGGTCCTCAGGTCTGGGGCCAGACGGCCTCCCACGCCCTCTGGTCCCACCGCCTCCTCGCAGGACCAGGCCTGGGGGTCCCTCCCGCCTGTGCACTCCACAAGCCTAAGGCGACTGTTGAGAGAAAGAGTTATATGATTTGACGTAGTCCCAGGTTTAACTCCCTCTCTGGAAAGAGGTGAGAACACAAAGGAATATACATAGACCTAGTCACATAAATACCTGGAGTTTAAGTACTTGGACATGTTAACAAGCTCTCAGCGTCCTTGGGTCAAACCAGCCCCTTCGCAACACAATTCCCGCCTCCCGGGAGGTGGAGAGGCCGGCACCGCTGCCCGGGGCTGGGAAGGCCGGTCTGTCTGCCGCGCGGCCCAGGGACAGGCCCACTCTCGGTCTCCAGGCTGCGCCGCCACGCCCACAGCTCTGCGGGGTCCCCGCGGGAGGGCAGGCCCGCCTCCGCGAGGGGCCGGAGGGCCGCCTTCTCCGCCCGGGCCGCGCCCCCGCCGCCGCCCCAGGGGCCCTCGCGCGCCGAGACGGCCTCTGCGGGGCTGCTGGCCACCAGGTGGCGCTCTCGGCTGCAGCGCGCCGCTCCGGGCGGTCCCGGCCTTGGGCGCTCTGCGGACCGACGACGCTGGATAACCGGTCCCCCGAGCCAACCCGTCCGACCTCGCTCCGGAGGCCTGGGACCTACGAGCTCTGTGCTGTGATAAACGAAGTTTCTGGCGACACTGTTGATAGTACATAACAGTATGGATACAGACAGCTATAGAAGGTGCTCTTTAAGAAGGAGCGTGGGTTCTGGAGTCAAATCCTGCCTAACGACCTTGAGAACGTTATTTAACCTCCGTATTACCTTATTGCCTCATCTGCAAAGGCAGGTAAGTTACATAGAATTTACCCGACTTAACGTAGGGTTCGCAGGAATTAAATGAATTGATGCAACACACATTTATGTATTTCATATATGCACATATGTACATAGAAATGTACATATGTATAAATAATTACATTTTATATACATATATACTTATATAGTATAATTTATAAATATAAATTATATATATATTTATGTGTGTATAATTATGTGTAATAAATGTAAAGTAATATGTGTATATATGGTATACATGTGTTACAGTGAGCACCAATAATGGTAGCTATAGTTTATATTCTTATATATTTGTTACATTTTTATTATATTTTATATTTCAGTACGCAGCTTCTACACATTATTGTTTTAATCATTCAAACAAGCGAAAGTCACACCTTTGGGGGTTTTTAGTTAGCTTTTTATATGGAAATTTTCAAATTTTCAAGTTTACAAAACTAGAGAAAATAGCATAATGGACCCCCATGGACCCATCACCTAGTTTCAATAATTATCAACACATGGCCAATTCTGTTCAGTGTATACCCACATCCCCTCCCCCAGTCAGCTGGGTTATTTTAAAGCAAATCCCAGATCTCATATCATTTCATTCATATATACTTATTATACATTATTTTTTAAAGCTCAACATTTATTTAGTATTGCCTCCATGCACAATCTCTGCTATTCGTCAGTCCATAGATTTCCCAAGACACTGAGAATCTTTTCCACACCAGCATTTGACACAAAAATTGGAATAAATGTTGAATCAATAATGAAAAATGTGGAGTGATATTTATTTTATTTTATTTTTTTGCTGGGAAAGTATTTCCATTTCTCAAGATACACATTCTCTCCAAGGAAGGAATGCTGCATTCAACCACCTGCTCCCTCCCAGTGACAATCCAGAAGTTGCTCTTTTATGCATGGTGACCCAGCCCAGGCTGAATTACCACAGTCACAGGACAGTACTAATTAGTCAGATTCCAGCACTCATAGCGGGAGATGATTCATTTTAAGAAGGAAACCACTTCTCCAGACACTTGAAGGTTTTAGGATATACACCTAATACTTCAGAGGGCACACAGGGTCAGTGTCATTTTCACACTGAAAATTCAACCAGATTTTTTTCCTCATGGCATTTTTGGAGTTATGTTGACATTTTTTTTTTTGGTATCATTAATGTACAATTACATGAGCAGCATTGTGGTTACTAGATTCCCCCCATTATCAAGTCTCCACCACATGCCCCATTAGAGTCGCTGTCCATCAGCGTAGTAAGATGCTATAGAATCACTACTTGTCTTCTCTGTGCTATACTGCCTTCCCCGTGGCCCCCCCCCACCTTACATTATGTGTGCTAATTGTAATGCACCTTTTTCCCTTTATCCCTCCCTTCCCATCCATCCTCCCCAGCCCCTTTCCCTTTGGCAACTGTTAGTCCATTCTTGGGTTCTGTGAGTCTGCTGCTGTTTTGTTCCTTCAGTTTTTGCTTTGTTCTTATACTCCACAGATGAGTGAAATCATTTGATATTTCTTTCTCTGCCTGGCTCATTTTACTGAGCAGAATACCCTCTAGCTCCATCCATGTTGTTGCAAATGGTAGGATTTGTTTTCTTCTTATGGCTAAATGATATGCCATTGTGTAGATGTAGCACATTTTCTTTATCCATTCATCTGTTGATGGACACTTAGGTTGCTTCCATTTCTTGGCTACTGTAAATAGTGCTGTGATAAACATAGGGGTGCATATGTCTTTTTGAAACTGGGCTCCTGCATTCTTAGGGTAAATTCCTAGGAGTGGAATTCCTGGGTTAAATGGTATTTCTATTTTTAGTTTTTTGAGGAACCTCCATACTGCTTTCCACAATGGTTGAACTAATTTACATTCCCACCTGCTGGTGTAGGAGGGTTCCTATTTCTCTACATCCTTGCCAACATTTGTCGTTGTTTATTTTTGGATGGTAGCCATCCTAACTGGTGTGAGGTGATATCAGGGTGACTCAGACCTTGTGAGTAACATTTATATTACTCTTAATAAAGCACTCACACGAAAAAAGGCTGTGTTTAATTCTCACAACCCTGTGAGGTTGGGATTACACCCTTTTCCAAAGGAGGAGGACAATGAAACTAAAATGCAAGGGAATCCAGGAATAAAAATACATTCTTTCTATTTATATATATTATAACTTGTACTTTAATAGGCTGAGTGGATTCTCTCACTGAATCAACAGTGGTATACAACTCTTGGTGCTGTTCTGTTACTATATTTATAAAGTAAGCATCTGTCTTCCTCTTATTCTCAAGACAGAAAAAAAAAATGACCAAGTTGTATCAAGCCGAAAGACTGTAGGGCAGGCACATAATTCCCAATTTCCCTTCTCTTTTAGCACGCTGAATGAGTTGTCTAGCACAATGACGCTTTGGACACTACTGATCCCTTTCTCTGATCATTATGGCCTGGTGCCTGGGTTATGATTCCGGGGCTCCCATATGGCTAGGTCTGCAATTCCTGCAGCCTCTGCACCCTGGGAATGAGACTCCTTAGGGATCAGTGGGGCTGAGTAGCAGTTGACTCTTGCCTGAATGCTTCCTTCTACCAAGCATATAAGCCAGAGACATGAGGTCTAGGAAAGGGTAAGTCCTTTTGGAACCACAACCCTCACACACTTCCAGGGCAAGGAGGTGACCATTGGTCTGTGGCTGTTGGCCCTGATCTGCAGCCTGGATCAAGAACTCATCAAAATCATTTTCTTCTTTTAAAACTTTGTTCCTTCTAGTAAAATGCAGTCATGCTCTGCTTCATATTACCATGAGGGCACATTTCCTGTGCCCTTCCATGTGTTGATGTATTTGTCAGCCTCCCCACTAGATGGTAGCCTCTATCAAGGAGGGATCGGCCCCATCATCTAAATTCTTCACTGCCCAGCCTCACAGAAAGTGGGTGCCCAATAAATATTAATTTGATAATTCAAATCACTGGGGCAACTAGCTATTATTGCCTTGACTTTGCTCTCTTACACCATCTGCAACTAAACCACATGCTGTTGGGTTTTTTTTCTCACATGACTCACAAATCACCTGGGGTTTATTGGTTTTTAATAGAAATGCCCCATATCCAAAGGTGTCTTGCTAAGTGAGGTGTGTGCTGGCTCGAGGGTTCACTGGGGTGCTATTAACTATATCATTTAAGAACTACCAGACATGGAGCTGGTGAGGAAAGAGTGCTTGCAAAATGCAGCTCTTGACATCAGTCATGCATTTTCCCCACCTTGGAGTCCTTTTTCCTCCGGCTAAAGTGGAATGGCCTGCCTTGGTCACCCAGTAAGTAATGTGGAAGAATGTCCAACCCATCCTGCAGAGCCCAGCAGCATCCTTCCTACTTGAAGCAGACTTTCTCTGTGTGCCTGTAAAACCCTGGCAATAATCCACAACTGGAGCAGGGTAGGGCCCATGGGCTTGTTTGTTAGAAATGGGAATCATTTTGCTGACCACAGCCCTCTGAAGGGACCTGTTCCTCTTGCCGTCCCAACCAGCCCAGAGCCAAGCTTCCTCTCTAGAGGTGTCCCTAACTTTAGCATTTCTTCCTTCTATCCTAGCCCACAAACACTAGATGTATAGAACTCACTGCCTGGCATGCCTTCATGGAGGGCATTGTGCTAAGGCTTATCCTGAAACAGGAGAGGACTGGCTGCAGAGCCACTGGATGAGTTTTAGCAGGGAGCTGGGGGTACCATGGAGTAAAGATAGAGCCATGATATGATCCAAGATACATCCACAGACTGGTGAAACCTGAGGAAACAAAGGTCATGCTATTTTTTTGTTTACAAAAGCACTTTTAAAAGTATAATACACACTCATTGTAACAATTTTAACAAATTAAATTACATAAAGATTTTAAATCCTTTCTTCCTCCTCTCTACATAACTGCTATTAGCATATTGTGTATCATTCCATACTTTTCCTATGCTTATGCAAACAAAGAATTACCTATTTAGAGTTTCATTTTGCTTTTTACAAAAATGTGATATGTTCTTTATATTATTCTATCACTTGCTTATTTTCACTTAACAGTATGTCTTCTACACCTTTCCAAGTTCATACATGTAAATACAACTCATTCTATTTTATGATTGCATAGTATCCCATCGAATAGATGCACCATAATTTATTAAATCAGTTTGTCATTAATCATGGGTTATGGTTATATCTTGTCAGCTTTGTTTGCTATTTGTTAGATCTGGGCTAGTCTTGTTTTAGTTGTAATCTCCTAAATAACAAAGACCATGTCTTAAATGCAAATCTCCTTCCTGGAACCTAACACACTGCTGCCTACACACGTCCTACATTTGACATGCCATGAATATTCTTTTAATTTTGTAAATGCTCACAATGTCTTCTTCTCATTTGCTAAAACGAAGACAGTTCTTAAGATGAGAGACTCATATTTGGCACATTCACTGAGCAAGAGGAAACAATTTTGAATTCCCTAATCCTACATGGTCCAATTTGTCTCCATGTGTCAATCTCCCTCCCAACACATGCATCAGATTTCCTCATGGAAATACCCTTGTATCACTACAGAAATCATTTAAATTTTACCTCCATACCATAAAATTATTCAGATTTCAGAGCAAGGATGTTCTAATCCAACACCTGTGTGTTAAAGATGAACGAAGTGAGGCCTGAAGGGATTAATAACTTGGCCAAAGTCGCATGGCTACTTAGCAGAGTAGCTGTGGCCAGGACCACTCCAGGGCTCTCCCCACTGCAGGACACAGCCTCTCCAGGGTGTGGGGTTGGTTGGAACATAGCACATAGTCAGTGGCATTTTTATTCAAAGAGGATTTAAAAGTAGATCATTAGTCATTCTCAAGGACTTTGAAACAGGTAACTGACTAGTGCTGCTTGCTACCCACCTCTCTGAGGAACTCTTTCCACCAGACTCTGAGTCCATAGCTCGCTTTTCCCCAGGAGGTGTGCTCTTGGTCCAGCCTGCAGTTTTCTCTGCATTCAGCAGCTCCCCTTTCCTTGCATTCCCACACAATCCTTGGCATTCCAGTGTGCCCTGGCCTGAACTTGAGTCTGCTTACTAGTCTGGCTATATAAAGGTGAAACCCACCAGCATGGACAGAGAGGAAACCCTTTTCAGGAGTAGGCCCAGATTTATAGGGCCTAAAGCTTATGAAATGTTTGAGATCATGGAAAACAATACCAAAATATTTTTGGTGTTTATACAAAAACACGTGAACACATCACTAGTTCTCCTCCCAAGGCCTTAGAAAAGGCCAGCCCCTAGCAAATGAGGGGTGCTGAAGCTCCATTTCCTTTAGCTTTAGGGTAAAATTGCCCCAGGCTTTATATGGACTAAAGCAGGACATACCTGGGGCTCCCTTTCTAATCCCTCACATGTATCTGGACAGAGCTGCTCAGCCCCCTCCAGGAGGCAGTACGCACAGTGACCGGAACCCCCAGAATTTTTCAGGAGAGTCCCTATTTCAAATAGTTTATCAGATCATGTGTCAAATGATGCATTTTGACTTTTCAAAAAATATACGTGGTAATGTTAGAGAAAACAAAGCAAAAAAATAAAAACCAAACCAACCCCTCCCCCACCTCACCCCTATTAAAATGAGTACAAACCTGGAAGAAGTACTCATTATTTCCTATGGATGTTTGGTGTCCCGTGTCAGAACGGAAAGAACAAACTCAGGAAGGACAATAATAGCACACAGCCTCTGAAGAGCAAGGAAACTTCCACCTGCCAATCTTCCCTTCTTTTAGCAATACTTCAGTAGACAAGAAAATATTGCCTCCTTAGGCTTACATAGGATAAGAAACAAAATGTAGCCGGAAAGGACAAGTTGAGTTCAGAAGACCTTAGAGAATCTCCTTCCAGGCCCTGGTCCTCTGTTTTCCATTCCCTTCATCTCATCCAGTGAGTTGCAGGATTAAGTCTAAGGGAAGAAGTGAGGCTGAAAGGCAGAGTCTGGGTCACTTATTAACTAGTAATTTAAAATATATATATAGTAGTTTATAAAGATATATAAGAAAATGTAGACCACTATTTCTATAATCCTTCTATAACAACTAATTTTTAAAAATTGCAATATGTATGTTAGATATAATGGTCCTAACATAAAGAGGAAAAGAATGCTTACAAATTAATAAAAAGATGAATACCCAACAATAGAAATATAGTTAAAACATATGAAATATATCACAACAAATGTGCAAATTAAAATAATATCTAGCTAATTTTCACCTATGAGATTAACAAAGTTTAACAGGTCAACCTTTCTTGGGTAAGGAGTACAAATTGGCAATTCTGTCAACATTTGAAATGTGAATGTTATTTGACCAAGAAACTGCAGTTCAGGGAGTATCATGAGTATATAAATGGCTTTTTGAAAAGCTAATATGCAAAAAGCCATCAGAATGGGATTAATTAAGTTATTGTTTATCTTGCAGTGAATCAAGCAGTGATGCTACTACAGCAATCAAAAATAATAGTGGCGGGGAGGGCTGAGCAACACAGAGAAGACAAGTAGTGATTCTACAGCATCTTACTACGCTGATGGACAGTGACTGAAATGGATGCAATTGAAAGGACTATGGGTGGGCTTTATAATACCCACCTTTTCCAGCTCCTGGGGAGTTTCTCCAATCTCTTTATGCCCTCCAGGCAGTTTGTATTGTTTGTTATTAGTTACTCACCAAGGCACAGGCAAAGCTATGGGTGAGTGCCTAGCGTGTCCCCTCAGAACTGCCTTCACCACATGTACTCAGTCTGAACTCACCTGCAGTGTTCTGCAACCATAGGCCCTGCAGGATATCAAGCCCCAAAATATACCCCTAGGGATAGGAGATATATACACAGTATACTCTTTTGGGGGTAGATGCCCTATTCCCAAAGGGATTTGGGCTTGTTCAGTCTGATAGCCTTACCCCCCATATCCATCTATAATAGTGGGAAGGGGGACAGTCCCAGGAAACTGCTCCTTCCCCAGCTCCTCCATTTCCAGGGCTGATGGCACTTTTTTTTCCACTCCCCCAAGTGCCTCCTCTGCTACACCCTTTTACTTTTCTACAGTGCCTCAGAGCAATGCAGCTCTCTTACCTTCACCCCAATTCCTTGCAGCTGAAGTTCTCATGCTGCCTCTTCCTGTGCTTCCCTCAGGAGTATGCCCTTCTCCTCCATGGCCTTTCCCTCCTTCAGAGCACCTGGCAAACCTTTAGGAGGCAAGACACCTCAGACCACATGCCAACTGGGGAACTGTGGATAAAGTGAAGGTTCCTGTGGCCAGGACTCTCCCCTGGCCCTGGTTGAGTAGCTCACTGCACATGTGTGGCAATACATTATTATTGACTCTATATAAGGAGCTCCACCCAGTGCTCTGGGCAACACAGTGGCATGGCTGGAGAGCAGAGACAAGACTGGAGTGGTGGCACTGCCGAGGACAGAGACTGAGATGGCTGCAGGGGGAGAGAGGCCTGGAGGCAAAGACCAGCTTGTTGCATGCAGACTCACTGTGAGTGGATGGGATTCTTATGATTGATCTGCCACGGTGGAAATACAGTTGGGTATGACCCTTTCACCCCAAGAACATTCTACTGTCATTTCTTTGCTCACATTGAATCCATAGTGAACTTGTCCAGAGCTGAAACTCATTGGCAAGATAGGGACACTCATCTGTCTCCCCATTCATAGGGGCAGCCCGCTGAAGTACCCCTCCCATAAGGGCAGTGTGTTCTGTTCCTCAGTCAACAGTGAATCTTGCTAATGTCACCAATTGTCTTGCCAATGGGTTTCAGCCCCAGACAATCTCACTATTGATTCAGTGAGACTGAGGAATGACAATGGAATATTCTTGGGGTAAAAGGGCTTATTATCTGGCTTGTTCTCATGGCGATAGGTCAAGCAATAGAATTACATCTGCATCCAGCACTCTGCAGGTCTGTAATCCTCCTTTGTCTCTGCCTCCACCCACAGCACAGGGCAGAGCTCTTTATATAGTGACTCAGTCAATAATAACTTTATTTATATCAGATAGTTTAAATTAAGGTGAGGATCCTGGCCATAGGAACTTCAATTTTCCCCCAAGGATAAAGCTAGGTATGTGCAAAATGCATCAATTTCCAAAGCCACATTAAAATTTTGTGAATCCTAGGCTCATCCTCCCACTAGGCTTATCACGCTTATGCTTGATTCACTTTAATTTGCTGGTGACTTCCAAAATGTGATTCAGAATTGACCCAATATTCCAGAAACATTTTCAGTCTGGACAATCTACAAAACAGTAAGACACCATCTGAAAACTAATCCTTCTCTATCCTTATTTTGTTAGTGTTTTAGCCTCATCATAGTGTGTTTTCATATTCAGACTGTGGTCAGGAAAAGCTCCCAGCTGGCCAACCAGTTTCTGGTGGGGAACTAATGCACCTCTATTAGTTTCTATTCCTGCCATACTAAATCGCCACAAACTTGTATTAAACATGTATTTATTATCATATAGTTCAACAGATCAGAAGTCTGACACTGGTCTCACTTGGCTGAAATCAAAGTGTCAGCAAGGCTATGTTTCTTTCTGGAGGTTCTAGGGCAGAGCCCATTTCCTTACTAATTCAGGTTATCAGCAAAATTCAGTTCATTGCAGCTATAGTGCTGAGATCCCCATTTCCTTGCCAGTTGTCAGCTGATAGCTATTCCCAGCTTCTGGAGGCCACCCATGTTCTTTGGCTTGGGGCCTCCTTTCTCCATCGTCAAAGCCAGCACCAGCAGGTGTTTTTTCATGCTTCAAATCTTTTATCTCCTCTCTCCCTGTAGATGGGAGATGCCTCAAAGACTCATGTGACTAGACTGGGCCCACCTGGATAATCCAGGGTAATCCCATCCCAAGGTCAGTAAATGTACTCTCATCTACCAAGTCCCTTTGGCCATGCAGGTTACATATTTACAGGTTCCAAGGATTATAACTTGGACATTTTGGGTCATGGGGGTGTTAATCTGAGGGCCATAGCAGTTGTATGTTTGGGAATCCTCAAGGGGTGGAACCCAGGTTCTACCACTTAATGGCTGAAAACTCCTGGGCAGGTTGCTTTAAATTTTTGCATCTTTGTAATAATAGCATCTACCTGATCTGTCTTAAGAATTACATAGCATGTATATTTAGTAGGATACCTAACATACATAAATGCTCAGTAAATGTTTGCTATTAATACATTAAACTGAAATGAGGAAACTTTTCTTATCTCAGTTAAATTTCATCTTTATTTCCAACCCAGGACCATGGCCTGTCAAGATAGTTTAATCATGATTCTGTGGTCTTCGGTATTATAACTTCCTTTAGAATTGTGTTATCTTCTCCTTGACAAGCATGCTTACCCATGCATCTCAGTCACAGCTAGGCAAGGTCAAGCTGTGGCTTTGGCATCAATGGAGACAGGCTTCATCTGTGGAAACAATTTCATGTGGGAGACCATGACTTTATGGGTGAGGTGTTGAGAGGAAAGGAAAGGAAATACAAAGCTTCCTGGCCTTCTGGAGTTCATAGTCTAATGGACTCTTTAACAAATGAAAAGAAAATAAGGTCACTGCAATAGTACCCAACCAAGGTCTATTCTATGACAATTTAAGTGGGTAAAAAAAGTAGATATTAACACCCCCATTTTATAGATTAATAAACAGCTGAGTAATATACGATAAAGGAGCAATGGATATACAATGGGGAAATGACAGCCTATTCAACAACTGGTGCTGGCAAAACTGGACAGCTACATATAAGAGAATGAAACTGGATTATTGTCAAACCCCACACACAAAAGTAAACTCGAAATGGATCAAAGACCTGAATGTATGTCGTGAAACCATAAAACTCTTGGAAGAAAACATAGGCAAAAATGTCTTGAATATAAACATGAGCAACTTTTTCCCAAACACATCTCCTCAGGCAAGGGAAACAAAAGCAAAAATGAACAAATGGGAAATGGGGCTACATCAAACTAAAAAGCTTCTGTACAACAAAGGAACACCATCACCAGAACAAAAAGGCATCCTACAGTATGGGAGAATATATTCATAAACTACATATCTGATAAGGTTAACATCCAAAATATGTAAAGAACTCATGTGCCTCAACACCCAAAAAGCAAGTAACCCGATTCAAAAATGGGTGGAGGATCTAAACAGACACTTCTCCAAAGAACAAATTCAGATGGCCAACAGGCACATGAAAAGATGCTCCACATCACTAATTATCAGGGAAATGCAAATTAAAACCACAATGAGATATTACCTCACACCAGTTAGGATGGCCACCATCAAAAAGACAAACAACAAATGTAGGTGAGGATGTGGAGAAAGGGGAACCCTCCTACACTGCTGGTGGGAACGTAAATTAGTTCAACCATTGTGGAAAGCAATATGGAGGTTCCTCAAAAAACTAAAAATAGAAATACTATTTGACCCAGGAATTCCACTCCTGGGAATTTACCCTAAAAATACAGGATCCCAGATTTAAAAAGACATTGAACCCCTATGTTTATTGCAGCACTATTTACAGTAACCAAGATATGGAAGCAACCCAAGTGTCCATCATCAGTAGGTGGATGAAGATGTGGTACATATACACAATGGAATACTATTCAGCCATAAGAAGAAAACAAATCTTACCATGTGCAACAACACGGATGAAGCTACAGGGTTATTATGCTCAGTGAAATAAGCCAGGCAGAGAAAGACAAGTACAAAATGATTTCCCTCATTTGTGGAGTAGTAACAACGAAGCAAAAACTGAAGGAACAAAATAGCAACAGACTCACAGAACCCAAGAATGGACTAGCCGTTACCAAAGGGAAAGGGTTTGGGGAGGGCGAGTGGCGAGGGAGGGAGAAGGGGATTAAGGGGCATTATAACTAGCACACATAATGTAGAGGGGTCATGGGGAAGGCAGTATAGCACAGAGAAGACAAGTAGTGACTCTATAGTGCCTTATATACTGATGGACAGTGACTGCAATGGCATATGAGGGGAGGACTTGATAATATGGGTGGATGTAGTAACCAATGCTGCTCATGTGAAACCTTCATATGATTGTATATCAATGATACCTTAATAAAAATAAACAGAGGATCAAGCCATTTTAAAGGACTTGCTCAGGCTCATAGCAAAAGAAGGTAGTCAGGTCATGAACCCAGGATTTCTGACTCCAATCTTACACTCCTTCCCCCTCAACACTCTTTGTTCTAAAAGTATGGAAACCAAAATGGAAAACAGCTTCTTGTGAACTTGAGTGGGTACATAGCTGGCATTCTGTTCTGCTCGTCGCATCTCAGAAAGGGGACAACTAAATGATGGAAGAAATTTTAGGACTTTGATAAAAGACCTACTTCATTAGGATAAATGAAAAGGAAAAAAAATAAAGACAAATGGGAACTCTTCAGTCTAGAAATACTATAGCTGAGAAAAAAGCTCTGTCAAATCCAGAATGACAGAACTGAGATTGACAGGCAGTTTGCTATCATCTAGTTGGCAGCTTTCAAACTCCTGTTATAGTTCTTCAGAGCAAAAATGTATCAAACTACATACTTGGAAGTAGTGCTAGCCAGAAATATTCAGGCAAGCAGTCTTCATAACAGTTATATATAGCCAATACAGTGTTAACATCCAATATTATGACTACAAAATGCCATATTCATAAAAAAACAAAAGGGTCTATTTGCACAACGATCTGGTTGAATAAAAGATACCCATTACGTGTACACAAACTCACATAGTTTGCATATATTCCATACTAAAAGTAAAGTTCTATAATAAGCTTCCCTTAAACTAATAGTTCAAATGTTTAACTTTGCCTGTCTTCAGAATTTAGGAGGGCTTTTACTGAGATGAGTAGGCCAAGTCTTAAAAAAAAATAAATTGTCCAGATAGGTTGAAATAATTTTCACCACCAACTTGCTGGATTTTGTTACCTGAGCTATACTACTGATCTATAATATATATTTGTATTGCTGAAAAATTCTGAGAGGGGCTGACCACAGATGTGAAATGGCAGCGACTGGGCTGTGGCAGGCTGTATTTCCTTCTCAAGTGTTAATCACACAGCAATGTAGGACCCAGTGAATGGAAGTTACCCTCTGTCTCCTGGAGATTTGTATTGTCATCAAAAGTGCTTTTTATATATTATTTCATTGTGAGATAGATAAGCAGCCAGATATTAATGTTCTCATTTTATACAAAAGGAACCTAAGGTTTAAAATGTCCCTTAAAAATGACTTGCTCAAGGTCACAGTTAATGGCATAGCTGGGACAAGAAGTCAGGTTTGAGTCCTAACCCAGTGTTCTTTTACACAATGCTACCTCAAAGTTATTGGGAATTATTTGATTCATCCAAAACAACCAGAATGTAGTCTCATATTCCTCACAGTCCCTGCCTTTTCCCCTGCACACGGTCAGATACTCTTCAGTGAAAGAGCTCTGGGTTCCAGCTCAATTCAGTGTCAGACCTGGTGGCAGGTAAGTTGATGGTATTTGCGAAGATGTATTTCCTGTGTATTTTCAGGATCTTGTACCATTTATAAACCATATGGTCTTCATTTGTGCATAATGGAAATAATTCCAAGCAATCATATCTTCCTCAGAAACATAAATAAACTAAGGAAAATAACAAGTTTTGCTTATTCTGAGACTAGTGTTTATAGAGTAGGAACTGTAGGGAGCAAAGGGGTCATTACACTTAGCCTTTTTGGTCCAGTGGTAGAAATTTCAGCTCAAACTATTAGCACTTGGCTCAGAAATATCATGGTATTATATAAACAACTGTATGAAGACTTTGTAAGAAAAGTCTGGCTTTGTATTGGCAATTGTCCTATAGATGTTACTTATCCCTCTAACCATCTAGCAAGAAAAGTTCTGCCATGACTGTGGTCAATGATGTTGCCATCAGTCCTCTCTCAATTATTCTGACTAGGGAGGAAAAGCTTAGGCTTTCTCATGTATCATACAGGTGCATATAACAAAATGCATTAGAATTCTCATTTTAAATGAAAGACTCCTAAAGCCCTCTTGACCAAACCAGAAGAATTTATAGGTTACATACCTAAATGTCTTTGGTCTTATGTGTTATTTTCTATATAAATCAGTCTCTTATTGAGATCCTCTTCAAGACTTTGACGCAGCTACGTATGTTAGCATATGGGTCAAAGTCTAAATAAAATCAGGTAGACTGGATAAGATAGTCTCTTAATTTTCAAGAAAATTTGAGCCCACTCATGAATATGACTGCCTGCAGGTTAGGGCTCAGTTTAAGTGAGGAAATCTCAAAACTTAGTAGGGTAGAGTCCCAGCAGAACCTGAACTGAGCGGCCAGGGCATTACTCTGGTCTAAGAATGCAGAGAAATACTAGTTTCTACTCATGGAATCATCCTCTCCCCGTCTCAAAGCATCTTTCCTAATTACTCACTGCCCAAGACCTTAGTGGGTCTCTTTCCTGACTCCAACGCCCCTGCCCCCAAAGTCCAGGGTGACAGAACAGAAGCAGCCAGGCACCACAGAAATACAACCGTAAGCCATAGAATCACATGTTGCCAGTGTGGGGGTGAAAGTAATCCCCTAATTGTAAAATAAAGGAGAAATAAAACATAATAAAGTGCATATTGTGAACATACACACTCAGGAATGGCCACAATAGAAGGCACAGATGAATGTGACTGCTACAAATGAAAACTGACCCTGTTGTGTTACAATGGCAACTCAAATATCACTCCAATGATGTAGTTTTCCAAAATGGTGAACTCTTGGAAGCATTTCAAACAAGCATCTTTCCTTGATTTACAGGTAGTTGAATGTAACCTTCTTAGAAAATTCAGTGTATTACATACAAAAATACTTTGTGTTTATATATACAAAAGAGAGTTACATTCGAGATCAGATACTATCTGATGGGATATTAGGAAGTCATCTAGCACAAGGGCAACTCTTTCTGGTTTACTGCCCATCAAATTTCTGTAGTATCCCCCAAACTGTAAAAAAAAAAAAAAAGCACCCACAGTTTATCACCTGTAGAAATGTCCTCTAAGGGGGTAGGTCCCTCCCTTATTAAGAGCCATTGCACTAGAAGGATGAAATCAAGTCAGCCAGGCTCCCTCAAACCTTGACCACTCTGCAAAATGAGGGAGGGTGGAATGGAGAGCCGAGAGACTACAATATTCACCATTACTAACTTCCTCATTCATAAATGAAAACTGAGAATTTCAAGCACTCTCTCAGATAAAATGTTTCTACACTGGAGAAATTTACTAGTAAAAAAAGTCCACCGTATTGTTAAAATTGTGATGGCTAGAAAGGTGATTAGCTAACCTTAAAAAAATACCAGTTTTTAATTAGCACTTGAATCCACTTGGTGGAAATACTAAGCTTTAGGGAAAAGCAGTAACACTATAGATTAAATATCCACTAGATTTAAAATCCCCAATTAACTTTGGCTTTAAACAGGAACCATGTTTGCACATTCACTTACTTATTGGTTGACATTGGAAATCACCATCACTAGTAAAAAAATGTCTGAAGAATAGAACATGCTGAGGGGGCAGACCGTATGAAGCTTAATTTTTCATTTCCTCTAACGTCTTTGTTTTTTAAGGCTTAACTCTTACGAGCAAACCAGTGGTACTATGAGAAAGGCTTGCTGCTTTTACATGGCCCCTCAATAAATTTAATGTCTCTTGACCCTCATGGAGACAGGTAGGTTATTGGAGTTATCTTTCTTACAAGAACCTTTGTCACCTGAAGAACTTCCAAAGTAGAAGCAAAGCTTCCTTTAGATTCCTAATTTACGGAAGAATGTTCTACACTCAAAATTTCTTTATTCTAGAAAGTAGTAGAGTACCATTGATAACTACTACTAAAGGCAGTTAGCTAGCAACGAATCTATTCCTGCAGATGGCAATGTAAAGAAAACGTGAAGCATAATTGACCCCATTTAGTCATTTTTATCCTCTCCTCTCAATTCAGTTCCATAAAATACACAGTTTAGATAACCAATCAACTAGGATGCTGCTAGTTATCAGTCTCATGTCACATGCAACTGAAAATACTTTTTCTTTGTGGAATAATACCCTCAGCAGGAAAGTGAGGATTTTAAAAGGCAGCTTATAGTCCGTAACTCAGTTTTGCAAATTTATTATCAAGAATTTAATGTAATTTAGATGTGGAAAGCAATCCTAGTATTTAAAACAAACTCAAAGCCAGAATGTTTTCTTTATAGCTGTAAAATTTGCTCTTTCATGTTCTCCTAAAAGCAGAAAGCACAGGGAAGAATGTTGCTGTTCGGGCTAAGGAATGAGGGAATGTTGCCAAAGCGAACTCAGTTGACAGTGGTGATGTCCCAACAAACCGTTAAAGACATGACTGATAGCAACACTACAGGGCTGACACACCAGTGTCCAGACTAGCAAGGCCCAGCTTAAACTTGTTTAAGTTTAAGTAAGCCATAGAATCACACGACTGCAGAACTCACAACTTCTTATCATTTTGACAGGGAGAGAGCATTAAGACAGAGTTCACCTCTAAAAGTCGATGCCCATTTAAAGAAAATCTAAATTAAGTAAGCCCTGTTACCAGCCAGTAGTCTGTTTCCTAAAACCTTAGGTACAAAATAATCTGTATCACTGCCATCCACATTAGCTTTCAGAGGAGAAGGGAAGGAAACAACTGTCCTATAAACTGATAGTCGTCTTTTAAAATTAAGACATTTCAAATTTGCAACAAATGTATAAAGTATTTATAGTAAGAAAAAAAAAGCTTTACTATCCCATTTTACCTAACTAAATAACTAGGTATTAAGTCAGCAATGAATGAGGACGTACACAGCCCAGTATCATACATTTATAATTCCTACACAAGTGACCCTTGGCATAACTTACTGGGTTCCTTGGTAAGAGTCTAAATGCTTCTAGACTTCTAGGTAAGAGTTTTAAATTTTTCTAGATCTTTAGAGGACTAAAGGAAAACTGGTCCACTGCTGTGAAAATTCAAGGGGAAATAAATGTCAGTGTGTTTAGTTTCCATCTGAATTTTCTATTAAAGAGTTATTTTTTAAACCCTGCCTCATTTCTTAAAGTATTAAAGGCAAACAGCCTTTTTTACATTTAGATTCAAAATAAAGCTTTTACAAAACATCTAAATGGAACTTCTATTTGCAAATTTGTTTAAGTCTCAAGATCACAAAACTGCTATTGCCAACTATAGACTTCACAGTTATTCTATAGATGAAACATTTTCCCTTCTTCTAAAAATAATAAAATGGCTGTACCAGTTTCCTATTATTAAAAAAGCTGTGAATTTGATAAACAAGTGTGCTATAGTCTCTTAATACCATGCTTAGTTCTTACATCTTACTTCCATATGTATGAGATATACTGTTTTCCCCAAAAAAGGAAAAAAAACAGATCCAGTGGGAGAAAAAATGTTTAATAGATGGTGTTGAAACAAATAGCTATGTTTGGAATAAAAATAAAATTAGATCCTTACACCTGCACTATATAGAAAAATACATATATTACCGATGGATTCAAGAGTAAAAAATAAAATGTAAATACCCAAAATTCTACATATAATTTTAGGGGGTTCACAGACTCCCTAAAGTCCAGCCCATCTATGGACATCAGGTTATCTACAAGAGGAACTGTTAATCATAACTTCTATTAAAATCTCAATACCAAAAACCAGAGGTGTTTCAAGATCAAATCACATGCAACAAATGAAGATGAATACGTTAACTCATTGTTGTAACTTTATAAAATCTCCAAACTGCAACTAGAAACAGAGGCATGTCAATACAAATGGATGACTTAAAAAAAAAAATACATCAATTTAAATAAGTTTGAGCACATCCTGTACAAGTGTATCCATGTCTGTTAGCCTTTCAAAATATAAAATCAGCTAAATCTGTAGTACTTGAAATTCAATATGTGCAATGTTATTCTCAAACTTGATTAAAATAATAAATACAAGTTATGTTTAATATGAATAATTGCAACATACTTAAACATCTAAACATATAGGAATTCTATAATATTAAAATGCAATACTTTCACCTGCATTAATCTCATACACAATGGAAAAATACTTGCAGATAATTAGCATTAAGAATGCAAATATATTTTCACTGTGGAAGAAAAATAATATTAGAAATCATACATTTGTGTAGTCTACAAGGAAGCTGTAGATAGTCTACATTATGATATTCTATTTTAAAATGAAAACAATTCAGTATTTAATTTTACAACAAATTTACTCAAGGCAAAATGTTTGTTACAGAACAGCATCTTGAAGTAAGCAAGGCAACATTAGATCAACCATTTTAGATGTTTTATAATGAAGTGTAGCTTTAAAATTATAACAAAGGTAAAGAAATTCTAACATGCTCTTCTCTTCTTATAAATGGGATGATGTAGAAAAGCAAAGCTTCAGTGTGTAGGGATTGGAACCATCTGTAAAAATTAAAAAACAAAGTTAATAGTTCTCTTCATCAAACTTTCAAGATTACCTTGAATTAGCAGAGTAAATTATTTCACCTTTTTATAGTATTTGAAGCAGGAATACAAAGGAGGAAAATTTCTATTAAGATAAGGGGAAGATTGCTTTTGCTTCTATCTGCTATCAGGTAAGCCCCATGAAGGCAGAGACTTTGTCCATGGCTATGTTCCTACAGTTCTGATTCACTACTTTAGAACTTACTTTTGTGACTAAAAGTAAAATGGAGAAGTATTCCCACTTATTTACTTTAAAAATTTTTATTATAAAAAGCTCAAACATAAAGAAATATATAAATTAATATAATGAACTACCATATATCTATCACCTAGCTTCAATAGTTGTCAACATTTGGCAGTCTTCGTTCATCTACCTAACTTCCACACACTTTTTGGGAGCTGGAATATTTTTAAACAAATCCTAGCTATGTTATTCCACCCATAAATCCTTTAGTATGTACTTTTCTTTTTTTCCTTAATGACCATTTGTCATCACACCCAATAAAATTAATAATAATTTTTCTATTATTTAGAAAAATAGTTTCAATACTCTTTGGATCCAGGATTAAAATAAAGTACACAGCACAAAGCTTCAGAAGTTAAATAGACGAGTGTCCTTTGCACAGTAAAAAGAGAGGCCATTTACGATTATGGAGAGAATAAAGAGAGTGATGATTTCACTTGATACAAACTGAAACAAGGGAATATCATTTTTCACCTACCACACTGGTTAAAAAATTAAAGTCTGAGAATACTCAATGCTGGTAAGAGTGTTGGGCAATGGGTATTATCACATACTAGTGCAATACTAGTGCAATGCAAATTGGTGCAACCTTTTTACAGAGCAATCTAGTGAGAGTTATCAAAATATAAATCTTTAAGCCCTCCACTATTAAGAAACAACCCTACAAATACAAAAGTGCAACTGTAAGAGTGTTAATTACAGTAATAGAAGAACTGCAACAACAGGTGTTCATCAGTGGGGACATGGGTAAATCAAACTGGTACAGCTCTACTATGAATAGCTACTTGGCAAATACTTAAAAGAAAAGGGTAGCTTTGCATGTGCTGATATATAAAATGAAAACAGCAAGGCACCATACAAGACAGGTTATAAAAGACATTGCTGGCTCCTGTTTCGGTCTTTTGCTCTCATCTCTCTTGGTTCACTAACTCTGAAGGAAGCCAGCTACCATGAAATGGACAATGTGGCTTGACTGGGCCTGCAACAACCACATACACGAGTGACTTAGAAGTATTTTCCAGCCCCCAGCCAAAACACAAAATGAGTAGAGACCCAGACAACAACTTATCCACAACCTCATGAGAGACTCTGAGCCAGAACTACCCAGATCAATTGTTTGTACAAAGATTACTGACCCTCAGAAACAGGAAGATAGTAAGTGTATGCTGTTTTAAGCTACTAAATTTTGTGGTCACCTAACATAGCAATAGGTAACTAATGCAAAGATAATGTGGGTTGTGGGATTTATATGCCTTTTCTTACTTCTCTGTATAAAAACAAACAACAGAAAAACCTAAGGAATGTTACTTTAAAATTATCATCAATGTTTCTGATAGTAACCTACTAAATAATCATGATAGAACTTCACTTACTAGGAACTCTTATCTGGTAGTGATTAAGTGCGGTAAGGGCTTCTACTGCATCAGTTTTGCATTCCCATTCTAATAGCCCAGAAAGTGTTTTGGCAGAAGCTAAAGCAAAACAAAGAAACACAAATGCAATTATTATTTGCTTGTTGTCAACTTAACCAGAAAACATAGAGGGAATGTGCACTTACGTTTTGCATCAAACACTTTATATTTGATGAATGTAAGAACTTCATGGTCATTACACAACTGTCAAAGAAATGTAAAACTCCATTAAAAATATGGTCAAAATAATATTCCTACCTTCTTTAAATGGCAGCCTTTAAATTTTGAGTCTGACATGAATGAACTGAATCAAATGTTTTAGATTAATTAAGTTGTATGAGAAAATAAAAAAGTGATATTATATAAACTACATAAATACTTTAGTGCTGTACAATGAAACTACAGATTTATAACTAATACATGTATTCTCAGAGCCAACCAGGATTTATCTACTACCTAAGACAGAGAGTGGAGTTCTAGAAAATCAATTCTTTCTGAAACATTTCCTACATTTAGGGAAAAATGCAGCAATATATAAAATTTTGTTAGGAGTGAGACTTAAAGGTATGGTAAAATAACTGAATGCAGGGAGTAGGAGTATCTCCTTCTAATTTCAACTCGCAGAAAGACTGAGCCACAAACCTACAAAAGACCAAAGAAGAGTGGAGGCCAGAAGAGTATGATGGTCAAAGAATGAACTATTAAGCACCAAATGAATAAAAGAATACTAATAATACTAAAAGCAGAAGATGAATAGAGTAAGATTTTCAAGTGAGGCTAAAATATCATATACTTAAAAGAAGAAATAGGAATATTCTACATAATTTGTATTTCAGTGCCTACCTTTGTGAAGGTCTCTTCTGTGACACAGAGTGGGACATTATAATAATGCAGCACACATGAGGGTGGCTGGATTATGTTCTTAGATGCTTGGCCAGCACTTGTAAAGCGATTATTTTTGCTCATTGCAAAATCCTTGTAGCTACTTGTACCATCCTCCAGCTCAAATATTTGACTTGGAACAACTGAATGTTGTTTAGACACACTAAGGATTAGAAAGGAAAAAGATACAGAACATAGCTGTTAGATAAAAAGCAGCAAGCAGCAGTCTCAAAACATTAACATATATGACTGCATCAATCTTAAGAAAAAAGGCATATGTAGCTATTTAAACAGTTTAAAATTTAAATACTTAAATTTAGTTTGAATTACAATCACTCTTACAGTTACATACCAGTTAAAAAGAAAATCTATTGCATATACTGTCATACTAGAAAACTTTAACATAAAAGCTTGTCATTTTAACATGTTTTTTATGATCATAAAACTAAAAACTCTAGGTAGGTGAGCAAAACTTGAATTATATGACCTTAGTAATTTGTCTAAAATGGTAACAATATAGCTATAGCTTCAGATGTGCCCTCAGTTATATTAAAATATTCCAAAATTTAATGTCTATAATAAAAAGGATAAAGATTTTTAAATATTTCTTAAATTCACCAGTTAAAATAATTACCAAACATTAAGTCTTTTCCCAAATAATTTGACATTGTTAAGGTGTGTGACAGCTCTTTCTACAGCATACTCATCGCCCATTTCTACCAGTGCCGTACCAGGAATAGTCTTCATAAATTTTACCTGTAAATAGAAAATCCCAAAAAGGTGACCATGTAATTCCCTTTTTACAGTAATAGAATTTCTAAAACATAATAATTAAGTGGTTGATGTCAAATACAGAAGATAACTGGAATCTTAACTTTTTTCTGCTGTGCTATCAGACACTCTCAACTCTTATCAAAATTTAATAAAGCTAAAAAGGAAGATAATAGTCCTACTGTATAGCATATTGAAGAAGGGCACTGGCTTACCCTGGCCTTACTGTATATTAACTGTGATTTGGGGCAATTTACTTCACTTCTTTGAGTGAGACTCCCCTGTAGAATGGAGATAATGATAACATCTGGCAGGATTCATCAGTATTTATCCACTCAACAAATATTTACTAAGTGCCTAATATGTTTTGATAAGCACTGTACCTAGATACAGCCAATTTAAAGGTGAATACAATAGACATGGTCTTGAAGCTTAGTAGGTAGGCCAGAAATTTAAACATAAATAATAATTACCAACTATTCAGAATCCTGCTGTTGAAGCAATAAAAACGATTCTAAAGAATATCACAAGATAGCCTTAAGGTATCATTGCCAACAAGAAAATAGCACTTCCGGTCACACCATGGTCCAGTTGCCACTTTCTTTGTCAAGGAGGAAGGGCTAAATGGTATTAACATTTCCCAATTCATTCCTGGACATCATATATAAACTAAACGTAAGAAGACCCTGAATGTTGGAGATAAGATGGCATACTCTCTAGGAAACTTGGATCTTAAGGAACAACATGGTGGTGGTCAATGGAAACTGAGTGGAAATGTGAACTTCCAGCCACATGTGGTAAAACAGAAGATTTAAATAAGATTCAGATCCTCATAACATAATATGCAAAATACCCAGGATTCAATTGAAACTCATTTGTAATATCAAGAATTAAAATAATCACAACTTGAATAAGAAAAGACAGTCAACACACACCAACACCAAGATGACATAGATATTAGAATCATCTAACGAGTTTTAAACAACCATCATAATAATGTTTCAGTGAGCAATTATGGGCATTCTTAAGAACAAATGAAAAAATAGAAAATCTCAGCAAAGAAAAAGAAATTTCCAAAAGAAACAGAAGATATAAAAGAGAATCAAAAAGAACTGAAAAAATCTAATAAATGAACTTAAAAAAAAATTCAGTAGATGAGATCAACAGAATAAAATAACAGAGGAATAAATTCGTGAATCTGAAAAAGGAATGATAGAAATTACCCAATGTGACCAACAGAGAAAAAAAATTGACTGAAAAACAAAAATGAACAGAGCCACAGGCACTTGTTGGACTATTACAAAAGAGTTAACACAGATGTCATCATAATCACAGAATAGAGAATGAAGGGCTGAAAAAGCGGCTGAAAATTTCCTTAATGTGGAAAAAAGCATAATCCCATAGATTCAAGAAGCTGAGCAAACTTCACGCAGGAAAGTCAAAGAAATTCACACAAACACACATTTTCAAACTTCTGTAAGCTTAAGACAGAAATAAAAAATCTTGAAAGCCACCAGAGAGAGAAATGACACTACTTAGAGGAGCACACCAAATTGATGACAGTAGATTTCTCATTAGAAACCACAGAAGCCACAACAGTTTTCAAGTACTGTAAGAAAAGAACTGTCAACCTGGAGTTATATACCCAATGAAAATTTTCTTCAGTAATGAAGAGGAAATCAAGACATTTTCAGTAGAAGGAAAACTAAGAGAATTTGTCATCAGTCTATCTAAAACAATGGCTAAAGGAAGTTCTTGAAAAAGGATGAAAGAAAGAATCTTGGACAATCAGTGAAGAAGAAAGAACAAAAAATAAAATCTGGGTAAACATAATAGACCTTCCTTTTCTTCTTGAATTCTCTAACTTGTGTTTAGTGATTAAAGCAAGAATTGCATTTCTGTAGTTCTCAGTGTATGTATAAGAACTATTAAAGGCAACTATATAGATTAATAGAATGTTATATATATGTAAACACACATACACTTAATATATAAATTGTATTATAAATGATGGCAAAAAATCATTTAAACAGAGGTAAGGTTTCTATACTTCACTAAACTGGTAAAATGAGTGACACATTAATATGACACCCACAGCAACCACTACAGAAGTTTATGCAAAGTTATGTACTCACAAACATTATACGTAAGTCAAAATGGAACTTTTCTTTGTCCATTTGGGTTGCTAAAACAAAATACCACAGACTGGGTAGCTTATAAACAACAGCAACTTATATCTCACAGTTCTGGAGGCACCAGTGTGGTTGCACTTGATGAGGGCCCTCATTTTGGTTCATAACTGGCACCTTCTCTCTGTTTCCTCACATGATGAAAAGGGCTAGAGATTTCTCTGGAGCTTCTAAGGCACTAATGCCATTCAGGAAGGCTCTACCCTCATAACCTAAGCACTTCCCAAAGGCCCCCTTCCCTAATATCATCATCTCTGAGGATAAGGATTTCAACATAGAATTCTGGAGAGACACAAACTTTCAGACTACAGTAGAATTCTACAACAAATTTAATTCACAGGATGGCAAGAAAATAGAGAAATGAAAAACAGAGAAAAGAAAAAACATAAAACAAAAAATAAAAAGACAGAACTAAGTCCTAATATATCAACAATTAAATTCTATATAAATGGTCAAAGTATATCAGTTGAACAACAGAGACAGGCAAGGTGGACAAACATACATTACCCAATTACTTGCTGTCTAAAAGAAATTTAGTTCTAACAATTATAAAAGTACGTTGAAAGTAAAAGGATGTTAAAATATTGGCCATACGAACATTAATCAAAAGAAAGCAGGAATGATGATATTAGTAATAATGTAAGATTCAGAGCAAAGATATTTACCATGTTTGGGGTGGGTAGGGATATTACATAATAATGAAAGGATCAATTTATGAAGTAAATATAACAATCCTAAATGTGTATTCAGCAAACAACAGGAAAGACTGATACAACTGATGGTAAAGATAGACAAATCTATAGTTGAAGACTTCAAGGACCCATCCCTTAACAATGGGCAGAATAACAAATTGGAAATCAGCAAGGATACAGAATAACTCAACATTAACCAAAAGGATCTTGAAGATACTTACAGAACACTTTACCCAACAATGGGAGAACACACAAAACTCTGATGAAGAAATAAAAGAAAATCAAAATAAAAGGAGAGACATACTGTTGTCATGTAGTAGAAGAATGAACATAGAAGAGATGTTAATTCTCCCTAAATTGACACACAGGTTGAACTCAATTGCTATCAAAATCACAACAAGATATTCTGTAGATACATTATTCCAAAATATGTGGAAAAACAAAAGAACTAGAAAAATAAAGTAATTCTGAAAAAATAAAATTCTATCCAATTTCTGGACTGTTGCATAGCTGTAGTCATTAATCATGTGCATAAATAGATGCGCAGATCAACAGAAGTCTTAAAAAGTAGCCTTGTACAAGTATAGCCAACCTATTTTTGACAAAGTTGCAAAAATAATTCAGTGGGTTATCTTTTAAACAAATTGTGCTGGAATTATTGGATAGAAACCCATAGTTCTACTACTCCCATTCCCCCAAATGAACCATGACCTAAACTTTACATCCCATTCAAAATTTAAATAAAAAAAAAAAAGATAGCAGTATGAGAGGTGAGACAGAAACCTCCTTCCAAAACCACATATAATATGAAAATATAGCAAATACAACTAATCCTCAAAGAGTAACAGGAAAGAAGGCTGTGGCAGACTGCCTAACTAGGGAACACAGCAGACCTCACAGAAAAGGGTCAAGTAACACAAAGCCATGATCCAGTGGGACCCAAGCCCTTCCCCCACACGAGCTCCCCAGTGGGAGGAAGAGAAACAGAGCAGAGAGGCCGTGGAGGCCTAGGACTGCTGAACACCCAGCCCTGGAGATCTGCACTGGGAGCATGAACCTACATTACATGCTGCTCTGGAGATTAGTGTGGTTGGAAAATAAGACAGGCAGAATACTTGGAGAGACTGAGATTCCAGTCACTTGTGGAGAACAGGTACACACAACTTGCTGCTCTGGGACAAAAGAAAGGCAGGCACTCAGAGAGACTCCCTAACAGCACAAGGGCTGCTAAGGGGCAAGAATTGCACAGAGCTTGCTGCTCAGGAGAAATGACAGGTGGACAAAATTGTCCCAGTGAACTCAGCCCAACAGATTGAGAGCTTTCAGGAGCTTTAGGCACTCCATGCCCCTGGCTTCACAGCTCCAAAACCCCCATCGTGATATGTAGCCTGCCCCTCCTTCCTCCTGGCCAGCACCACCTCACAAACCAGCTGCACCTACCACAGCGCCAGGCCAGCCAGAGGACAGCCCCACTTACAGCAGCTACAAGTACATAGCACAGAAGATCCTCCCTGCATGTTTGGCCCACTGAACCTGGCAATGGAGGCAGGCACTACAGCTGGGAAGCAGGAAAGAGCTCTTTCCTCCCAGGCAGGCACCAGCGCTGCTCACCTGCAATCCCCGCCATTGCTCTAGGGGCTGAGCAGCTGCAGAGTAGAGCTTCTGTGCACTAGGGGGTGCCACCTACAAATATGAAATGTCAAAAGAACCTGGTTCAAACCCAAATCCCACAAATACCAGAAAGAGAACAAAGTGAAACTGAACTCCGCAATCTTCCTGAAAGAGATTTCAAAATAAAAATCATAAACATGCTCACGGAGCTACAGAAAAATAGTCAAGATCTCAGGGAGGAATTCAAGAATGAGACAGAAACTTTGAAAAATACAGTATCTGAAATGAAACATACAATGAGGGGATTTAAAAGAAGATTACATGAAGTAGAGGAGACGGCAAATGAAATCAGAGAACAGGAATACAAAGAAGCTGGGGTACAGAGAGAAAAAAGGATCTCTAGAAATAAAATAATATTGATAGACCTGTGTGACCAATCCAAATGGAACAGTATTTGCATTATAGGGGTTCGAGCAGAAGAGAGGAAAAGGGATAGAAAGTGTCTTTGAGGAGGTAATTGCTGAAAACTTCCCCAATCTGGGGAAGGAGATAGTTTCTCAGGCTATGGAGGTGCATAGATCTCCCAACACAAGGGACCCAAGGAGGACAACACCAAGACAAATAATAATTAAAATGGCAAAGAACAAGGATAAGGACAGAGTATTAAAAGCAGCCAGAGAGAGAAAAAAGATCACATACAAAGGAAAACCCATCAGGCTATCATCAGACTTCTCAACAGAAACCTTACAGGCCAGAAGGGAATGGCATGATATAGTTAATGCAATGAAACAGAAGGGCCTTGAACCAAGAACACTCTACCTGGCAAGGTTATCATTTAAGTTTGAAGGAGAGATTAAACAATTTCCAGATAAGCAAAAGTTGAGAGAATTTACCACCCACACTACAGTGTATTTTGGAGGGATTGCTATAGATGGAAGTGTTCCTAAGGCTAACTAGCTGTCACCAGAGAAAACAAAACCACAGTAAAGAAAGTAGAACAATTAATTACTAAGCAAATGCAAAATTAAATCAACTACCCCCAATGTCAGTCAAAGGATACACAAAGGCAACAGAATATGTTACCTAGTATATAAAGAATGGAGGAGGAAGAAAAAGGAGGAAAAAGAAAAAAAAAGAACCTTTAGTTGTGTTTGTAAAAGCATACTAAGTGAGTTAAGTTAGAGTGTTAGATAGTAAAGAAGCTTCCCTTGAACCTTTGGTAACCACTAATCTAAAGCCTGCAACGGCAATAAGTACATATCTATACATAATCACCCTAAATGTAAATGGTCTGAATGCACCAATCAAAAGACACAGAGTCACTGAATGGATAAAAAAGCAAGACTCATCTATATGCTGCCTACAAGAGACTCACTTCAAACCCAAAGACATATACAGACTAAAAGTGAAAGAATGGAAAAAGATATTTCGTGCAACTAATAGGGAGAAAAAAGCAGGAGTTCCAGTACTTGTATCATAAAAAATAGAATTCAAAACAAAGAAAGTAACAAGAGACAAAGGACACTACACAGTGATAAAGGGGTCAGTCCAACAAGAGGATATAACCATTATAAATATCTATGCACCCAACACAGGATCACCTACATATGTGAAAAAAATACTAACAGAATTAAAGGGGGAAACAGAATGCAATGCATTCATTTTAGGAGACTTCAACACACCTCTCTCACTCCAAAGGACAGGTCATCAACCAGACAGAAAATAAGTAAGGAGACAGAGGCACTGTACAACACATTAGAACAGATGGACCTAACAGACATCTACAGAACACTCCACCCAAAAGCAGAAGGATAACACATTCTCCTCAAGTGCACATGGAACATTTTCAAGAATAGATCATATACTGGGCCACAAAAAGAGCCTCAGTAAATTCAGAAGGATTGAAATTGTACCAATCAGCTTCTCAGACCACAAAAATAAATTATGCAAAGAAAACCAAAAAGCCCACAACACATGGAGGCTCAACAACATATTCCTAAACAATCAATGGATCAATGATCAAATAAAAACAGAGATCAAGTAATATATGGAGACAAATGAAAACAATAACTCAACACTGCAAGATCTGTGGGATGCAGTGGAGGCCATGCTAAGAGGAAAGTATATTGCGATACAGGCATACCTCAGGAAAGAACAATCCCAAATGAACAGTCTAAACTCACAATTAATGAAACTAGAAAAAGAACAAATGAGGCACAAAGTCAGTGGATGGAAGGACATAATAAAGATAAGAGCAGAAATAAATTAAATTTTCCTTTAAGATCAGGAACAAGACAAGGATGCCCACCCACTCCCCCACTTTTACGCATCATAGTCTGGAGGTCCTAGCCACAGCAATCAGACTACACAAAGAAATAAAAGGCATCCAAGTTGGTAAGGAAGAAGTTAAACTGTCACTGTTTGCAGACGACATGTACATAAAAAACCCTAAAGAATGCACTGAAAACTACTAAAATAGCTGAATTCAGCAAAGTTGAAGGATACAATTTTAATACACAGAAATCTGTTGCATTCCTATATACTAATGATGAACTAGCAGAAAGAGAAATCAGGAAAACAATTCCATTCACAGTTGCATCAAAAATAAAATACCTAGGAATAAACCTAACCAAGGAGGTGAAAGACCTATGCCCTGAAAACTACAAGGCACTCATTTGAGAAATTAAAGACATCAATAAATGGAAATACATCCCGTGCTCATGCATAGGAAGAATTAATATTATCAAAATGGCCAGCCTGCCTAAAGCAATCTACAGATTCAATGCAATCCCTATCAAAATACCAATAGCAATCTTCAACGAACTTGAACAAATAGTTCTAAAATTCGTATGGAACCACAAAAGACCCCAAAGAGCCACAGCATTCTGAGAAGGAATAACAAAGTTGGGGGATTATGCTCCCTGACTTCAAGCTCTACTACAAAGCCACAGTAGTCAAGACAATTTGGTACTGGTACAAGAACAGACCCATAGATCAATGGAACAGAATAGAGAGCCCAGATATAAACCCTAGCATATAAGGTCAATTAATATACAATAAAGGAGTCATGGATATGCAATGGGGAAAGGACAGCCTCTTCAACAACTGGTTTTGGCAAAACTGGATTCTTGTCTACCTCCATACACAAAAGTAAATACAAAATGGATCAAAAATCTGAATGTAAGTTATGCAACTATAAAACTCTTAGAAGAAAACATAGGCAAAAATGTCTTGAATATAAATATAAGCAACTTTTTTCTGAACACATCTCCTCGGGTGAGGGAAACAAAAGCAAAAATGAACAAATGGGACTACATCAAACTTAAAAGCTTCTGTACAGCAAATGAACACCATCAGCAGAACAAAAACACATCCTACAGTATGGGAGAATATATTCGTAAACTGCAAATCCAACAAGGGATTAACATCCAAAAGATAAAAAGAACTCATGTACCTCAACACCCAAAAAGCAAATTACCCAATTAAAAAATGGGTGGAGGATATGAACAGACACTTCTCCAAAGAAGAAATACAGATGGCCAACAGGCATATGAAAAGATGCTCCATATCACTAATCATCAGAGAAATGCAAATTAAAACCACAATGAGATATCACCTCACACCAGTTGGGATGGCCAACATCCAAAAGACAAACAACAACAAATGCTGGTGAGGATGCAGAGAAAGAGGAAACCTCCTACACTGTTGGTGGAAAGTAAATTAGTTCAACCACTGTGGAAAGCAAGATGAAGGTTCATCAAAAGACTAAAAATAGAAATACCATTTGACCCGGGAATTCCCAAAGGAAACAAAATCTCAGATTCAAAAAGACATATGCACCCCTATGTTTATTGCAACACTATTTACAATAGCCAAGATATGGAAGCAACCTAAGTGTCCATCAATAGATGAATGGATAAAGAAGATGTAGTACATATACACAATGGAATATTATTCAGCCATAAGAACAAAGCAAATCCTCCCATTTGCAACAACATGGATGGAGCTAGAGGGTATTATGCTCAGTGAAATAAGCCAGTCAGAGAAAGACAAGTGCCAAATGATTTTCCTCATTTGTGGAATATAACAACGAAGCAAAACCGAAGGAACAAAATAGCAGCAGACTCACAGATTCCAAGAAGGAACTAGCAGTTACGAAAAGGGAGGGGTTGGGGAAGGTGGGTGAGAAGGAAGAGAGAATTGGATTGAGGGGTATTACAGTTGGTACACATGGTGTGTGTGGGGTCACCTGGAAGACAGTGTAGCAGAGAAGACAAGTAATGGCTTTGTGGCCTCTTACTTCACTGATGGACAGTGACTTCAATGGGGGTGGGGGTGACTTGATAATATGGGTGAATGTCATAACCACAATGTTTTTCATGTGAAATCTTAATAAAAAAAAAACACAAACATTGCTACGTGTTTAGGTGAACTGGAAAAATCTGAACATAGGCAGAGATCACATCTCATTAAAACAGCTTACAAAACTTAGATATAATATAATACCATTTTCAAATGTGGAAGACTAACTCTACATTCAGAGTGACATTGAGCATCTCTGGATGGTGGAAATGTAAACTACTTTTGTAGGTGTTCTTTTTCTAGTTTTAAAAATGCAGATGTTGTTTCTATGTGAATAAAAGGTTATTTTTAAAAAAATTAAATCCAAATGGATGATAGACTTATATGAAAGTTAGAACCGTAAAACTTTTGGAATACATTATAGGATAAAATCTTCAGATTCTAGGTCTTGTTGAAGAGTTTTTACAAATGATAAAACCAGTCTTTAAAAGGAAAAAAATCAATAAATTGGACTTCAAAAAAATAAAAAGAGATAGCATTGCCAGCAGAAAGGCTGAAGATGGGCAAATCAAAACAATAGGCAATAGTTCACAAGTTTTCATGACTTATCCTCTCACATTATTCGAATTTTTGCATAAGTGCTGTAAGTGTTAGATGGGATAAAGTATGATAATCATTCAGCATAGGGCCTGCCCCAAGGGAAGTTCCTACATAGCTATTAAGTAACAAACACCCATGACACCTTGAACATATGTCAAGTACAAACACCCATGACACCTTGAACATACGTCTTTCTTATCTGTTAACCTCAAAGGAATACTGGGAATGTATTTACCCAATAAATGCAACATAGCATCTATATCCACCATTGTAACTATCAATTTTAATGGGCTATCCTAAGCATTTTTACACTGCACCTGTACTTGAATGAAACTCAGCTGCAGGAGGACTTTTCAGCTTCATTTGCAATCAACTGTCTTCTTACAAGCAAAATTTCTCTCCTTTGATTTAATCCAATGAATATACAAATCTAATAATAACTAAATATATATAAATATTAAATATGCAAATCTTATATAGGTAAATCTAAAAAAAAGTTAGGAAATATTAACTATACGTATGTCTTTAAAGGATTATGATGGCTGAATTTAATAACGTATCATTTAAAATGCTAATAATTTTTGAGATATGGAGTAAGAGACTAGAATTGTTCAAATAACATATAGAAAACTTAAGTTTTATTAGTCAAAATGATTCAGGTTTTTAAATCATGAGACAATTAGTTTAAAACACAAATGACAAAGTCTAGTAAAGATGTTGATTAAACTGCCTGATTCTGGTTGTCTACACATGTGAAAAGCACAACATATTATTGGCTAGCTATATAAGCATACATTATTGACTAATTACATAAGCATAAATATGCCATATGTTATCCCCCAGACCAAATGTGGGGTTTTCTTTCTTTTCTTTTTAAAAATGCTGTCTAACAGTTATGTTGAGAGAACTCTTGTTTCAGAGATTCTCCAGCTGCTTCCACATATTAAGGCGGCTTTAGAATTAAGAGTACCAACTTCTCAAGCCACGCTCCCCCCTCACACACTTCAGATTCACACACTTGTATTTTTTTGTTGTTGTGAAAAGAACATTAGTCATTTAAAAGAACACGAAAACAACATTAGTAGTTCTGAAATTCAAGTTAGCGAGTGTATCAAGAAACTTAATACTACTAATCATCTCACAAGTTAAATTTTCCAGCATTCTCTCAAAAATAATTTACCATCTAATGTGACAGGGACTAGTCAAAGTATTTATGAGACATCAATGAACAAAACATCAAGATCTGGGCAAACCGCAGAGTTATCTGTTGAAAATAAAGTTACAATTTTAAAGATCTTCAAGACGTGTAAAATTTAAATGTTTTATTACTTTTTGAGCATAAGTCTCCAGACTGAAAATTTTGGATACATTCTATCAAAGGCAGTCGTTTGAAACCAACTGAGTTAAAAGCACACTGTTCCTCAGAAGACACTAGAACTCTAGTATTTGGGTGGCAAGTATGTAAGTCTAAAACTCTCCTAAAATTCGTAACTTGGGACCACACTCTGAGACATGTTAACATATCCTAGCTCCATGAAAGTGCTCTTTTAAATTCCATAGTTCAACATGTTAAATGCTAAACATAGCTTTATGCCTATATACTATAATAAATTATTAAACTGTAGCTGACCCCTGAACAACTCATGGGTTAGGAGACCAACCCTCACAGTCAAAAATCCACATACAACTTCTGATTCTCCAAAAACAACTACTAATACCCTGTTGATTTTATGGTAGTAAATGATAGATTAATATCTACATATATTTTATGCATTCATGACATATTTTTCCAAATTTTTTCAGTGTTTGTAGACTACATGGTTCTCTACAAGTTCTTTCAAATTCTAACAAATCTCCAAAAAATTTTCCAATATGGAAAAATACCCACATGTAAGTGGACCTATACAGCTCAAATCATGCTGTCCAAGGGTCAACTGTACTGTTTTCAATTATTTCTAATACCAACAACCTGTACTGATTACTTACCAATAAAAAATTTCTCAAGTCCCTACTAATGGATTTTCAGCTTATGAGGGTCACTACTGAAAGAATTTGTATGTTCTGAATACAAGGATAAGACATATATTTGCAGCCTTTCCAGATCTTTCTACTAGATATCTTAGCAAGGTAAATTAATATAAAATGAAACTTACCTTTTCAATATTTCCATACAAGCAGAATAGGTTGAAGACTCTTGAACAATTCATTTTTAGCTGATGTAATCCACTAACCATCACAACTGAACCAGAGGGATTTCCTCCATGCATGTAAGAGGAAGATGCCTGCGGTAACGGATATGCAACAAGCTCAGGTGTATCTCGAGAACCCATTCTGTATCGACTTGGTAAAGGCAATAATGGACCATGAGATCCTATAAAAATGATCAAAACAAAACAAAACACAACTTCAGCAGATACACTTTACCAGATACACTCAAAACTCTTAAAAATAGTTTAATGTATGTCCAAGAAAAACGTAAATGTGTTAACAATCAATTATAACCTGTGGGAATTAATAAAATCTGTATTTATTTGTACCAGATGCAATATACATTGACCTTCACACACCTGCATACATCAGGCATTAAATTATATTTTTAGAACATAGTAGTTTTAACAAAAAGTATATAAGGCCATAGGTAAAAGGGGAAAATCAAGGTAAACCTCTGAACTACTATAAATTACAACTCAAATTAAAAAAAAAACCTTCTGCTAACATCTTTTGGAGGATAAACAATAAAATATACAGTGAAATCTAGGAAACTCTCTATACAGACATAACAAAGAGAACATCTATAGTTCCACTGAAAAGTGGTCTCCTTGAATATGTTTTACTGCAACATATTGTTTCAGGTTGGTATTTTATTCTCTTAATTCTAATTTAGGAACCTAAAACCCTAATCGAGTTAATACCTCACCAACTCAGAGGTGTCATTATTCAGCATCTCCATTATTTGAAACATCAGGAACCCAGAAGAAAATAATGCCTGAGTATCTGAAATTATTGTCACAGAAAGGCACATAAATCTGTGTCTCTTATACTGAGAGTCCTTATTAAGAATCAATTTGCTAACTTTAGAGTAGTTCTAAATTACTTTATCTGGTTTTCCCATCCATAACAGATTAGACGTAACAAGAAAATAAAGCTAGAGGTAATAAATAGACAGCAATGAGGGAGTCTAGAGAAACTATGATATGAAAAGCAGCATAGGGCACATTTACTGCAGCAAGAAGAGAGGCAATAAGAACTCAAATGATGCAACTAAGATGGATAGATGTAGCTCAAAAATATAAATTCACACATTTTAGGTGCTCCTGTGGTAGTAATTACAGAAGCATACTCTGGGGTATATGAAAAGGTTCTCCTGATGTGCAAAAAATCCAAACCCCAAGTTCTTTGCTCGTTTCTCAAGAAATAAGAGTATGTAATGCTACTGACTTTCATTTTTATGAAAGACTAAGGGACACTTGTCATCTACTAGGTACGTTACTAAGGACTACTATATTTTGGAACATGCTATTAGAATTTATGTGGACTCCAATTCAGTATCAGTATTTTAAATATAGCTGCCATTCATGACACAGCAACATTACCACTGAGCATATACAGCATGAATTCCTGCAATTTTATGGAGAAACACCTTATCAATGCATAATCATCAGAATTGCCTTAAACTGGTCATGGTTTTCAACTGCTTTTCTTGCTGATAATGGAAAGTTTATCAAAACATAGCACATGGAGAGTTACTTGCTAATAACTTAATACATATTTGGCCTCTAATTTAGACTGTTATATATACACTGGGCTCAGAAACCAATCATTCTTACCCTACTGCAAATGTAGGTATACATATTATATTGCCACCCTACTACCACCACGTGCTTATACAGTAATAACACTATTATTACTAAATTTTCTTTTTCATGTAAAGTGGAAAGATTTGTCATAGATGGGCAGTGGAAACTAACACTGTACTTAACTTGGCCAAGGTCCAAAAACTTTGAGATCCACTGCCTTAGGTCCCAATCGAATTCAACCCAAGAGAATAAATGATGTTTGTAATTATAACCCTGAGTCACCAGAATTAAATTATGTTACCTACACTATTTAGATTTTAAAACTCCAAGTCTTTTAAAAGCTTTCTGTATATGTAAAAAAGTCCATGCAAAAAGTTTTTGGTGCTTAAAAAACTAACACTTCAGGTATTTTAAAAATTTACTACGTGGAAAAATGGTACATAAATGGCATCATTAACATTTCAAAGGCATTTCCTATCATTGACAATTTAAAACCTTTGGTCCTGGAATCATAACCAAAGAAGCAAGCAATTAATGCACAAACTTTTCTTGGGACTCACAGCAAATAAATATGTATATTCATTTTTGCCACTTTTCAAATACGAAGGCTTTTCTACCAGCAGTTCATCATATAGGGCTGGGCTTCCCAAATTAAATGATTTAAAGAATTTTGAAAGCACAGATTTGTACTGCTATAATAAACCAATGAATGCATTTAATTAAACATGTTCTACTCCTTCTTTCTCTCACATACCATCATAAAAGGAAAAACCAACCATGATATGACACCAAAATGTAAATAAATCTGTTCTGCTGAAATGCCAGTCTGAAGGGATTCGGCTATGATCTGCAGTATTTGTAAAAAGGCTCAGTATCATTACCACCCACTCCCATCTTCTTTGCTTCTCCCAATTTCCTCGTCTTACTTCCCTACCTCTTTTTATTCATCTCTCTCATACCTTATTCTGCTTACTTCCCTAGAAGAATAAAACAAATTATCCTCAGACTTAAATGTTTCAATGGACATAGCTCAGAATGGATGCCCCTACACAGCCCCACCACAACCAGTCTTCCTCAGAGGACTCTCCAGAGCTTGAGTGACCCCTGTGTTACAACCATCACTCCAAAGAATTTTGCACCTCTCCTTAAGTTTACATTTTAAAATGTATACACATATTAACACTTTAAATAAATTAGGGCATGAAACTGACAAAGAATGTTACAATAGGCTTTTTAAAACTATAAAGTTCCTCTAGGACATACAATGTCTTTTTGTTTATAGTTTTTCAGTGAAATATATTTTATACAGGAAGGCAAACCTGCAAACCAATACTGAGAAAATAGTCTGTGTCAACACATCAAAGAACACCACAGTAGAGTTCTTTGTCCTTCACATTTTTCTAGTCCCTTTGGTAAAACCTTTAATTTTTAGCCTTCAGCTGACTGCCATGACACATCGATATACTTCACAACTACACTCCAAACTTGTGATTAGCAATTCTCTTGTACCTCTCCATGACGCAAACCTCCTAACAATAAGTGTTTCTTTCCTGTAGGATCAGAACTACCCATGCGACTATATATGATATTTACTCTGTTAAATAACTAAGGAAAATGACCAAGAAACACACTCACTGAAAGAGCTGTACTAAGATTTTCATTCAGTACAACACTTACTATTCTGATACAACACAGAGATTATTTCAATCTCTTCTGCCATATAGACTACTGTAGAAACACAAATACACACACACAGATAATAAATTCCTGGAGCTCAAAAAAAGACATGAGAAAAATAAGCCAAAATTCACAGCTAAGAATGGTCATCAAGCATGAAGGCAATCTGAAAACACTTTGGAAAACAGGCAATGCAGGGGCTTTTCAATGATAAATCCCAGCATTTCTATTTTCTACCAATTCTAATAGTATTGTACTTTAATTTTAAACCACACAATGGGTGGGGCCAATAACTACTACTAAAAGCTAAGAAACATTTAAAAACACAAAACATATAACCAGTTACGTCTTATCAGAAATTCTCAAAATCTACTTACAAGGACAATACTCTGATACCTAACTTTTCCCTAGAGTAGATTATTATTTCAGGTTTTGTGATCTTAACTTTATCAACACAGCAAACATTAAATATCAATACAGCAAACATTAAAACTAAGTTTTAAAAGAGGAATTAAATGCCAATAAATTTAACCAAAGCCAAAATACCAACTGTAGAACTATAAGAATTAAGGGCATTAACCAGAAACATGTTCCCTTTTTGACAAATACCCCATTCTTTCTTCATTATTCAAAATACCTCTTCATTCATAATGACTAGAATAGAAGAAAACACACTTACCAGACCAATAATACTTATTCATGGTCCTGTAACAAACCAGGGCCTATTACTAATCAAAACCAAAAAACAAAACAAAACAAAATATAATGATAAAAAAGCTTTCTATCCCCAACCAATAGTTCTCATTTATCACAAGGATTATATGATATATCATCAATATCCTAAGAAAACAAAGGATTTTGGACAACTCCTTAGGAGTATACTAAATGGGACTAATCCCAAATAAACCAAGTCAGGTGAGCAGGAAATATAGAGAGGAGAAATGTGCCATTCCTCATCAGAAATGAAAAAATTCTAATAGTTCGTCTCTACTACCTTCCTTCTGCCTTGACAAACTTACCATAGCCATCATGTCTAAACGAAGAAGGGTGTTCTCCCAAAATGGCTTGTCTCTGGCGACCCTTTCCTCTATCTGACACAAAAGTAGAAACATGGTTTTAACAATTTTGACTCAGATACTTAACAGAGTTCTCACATGGGAAACACCCATTCAAAACATCCATTACAATTCATAAAAGAAATATGATTCCTGGTTAACTTTAAACACCCATTCATATCCAATTTGAATACAAACACCAAAGCTTAGGAAAGTAATTCTATCTAACAAATTCCACTTAACTTGAAAATATCTTTTCGGTAAATGCCAAATACAATCACACTTTCAAATTTAAGGGAAGAATGGATACTTTTCAGAAAATGAATGTACACAATGCTAGAGTTTGACATTGTACAGAAGTTTTTACCAATACATGTCTTTAAAACAAGCTTTAAGTGCAGTACTTTTGAAGGACAGTACCTGAATCATACTATTAGCTTCAACAGCAACACATTTTCAAAGTGGGCTTCTTTCAAGCAGTTCAGCATAAGCCAACAACAACCTGTGTCACACGGTTTCACAATCAGTAAACACAGAGCATTTCGTACGTATATACACATATTCACAAACCTACTGCCTGGGAGCGGGGAGATGGCACATCATGGGCCCATGTTGTGTCATTAACTGGTCATTGTCTATAGACCTTAACACCAGGTAAGACTACAGCACCCGCCCCGAGTTGACTTATGCCAGATGAAGCTAACCAAGGGGGCTACATTATTGTGAGAGCACCACAACACACCTGGGGCAATTTTACTCCAGCTACATCTTCAGGGAAGGAATGCCAATTTCCCTAAATCTAATTTGAGACATCACTAAAACAATTACTTTTAAGTTTCTAAATAGCTCTTCCTATGTTGGTTAGTAAATTCTGAAAATCACTGTACAGTACTTTTAGAGAGTTTGCTGATCGAACTTTAGTGTCCAATGTGATTTTTTTTTAATGCATTCTAAGAATCTGGTCATCTAATCTTTGAAAATTCAAAGATTGAGGCTTTCTATATATCCTTAGTCCCCTAAACAAATGAGGTTTATGGGAGATGAGAAATACTTTAATTTTCACTTCAGTCTAGAAGTATCACTAATTGCCAGTTCCAAGCTGTAGCACTGAAAGGGACCTAGGAGGCCAGCTAGTTCAGCTTCTATTCAGCGTATAAATTCCCTTTACACCATCCCTGTCAGTTGCGACTATCTAGCCTCAGCTCACCCAAACCAATTAACAAGGTACTCACTACTCTCCCAAACATTTTCAGTTAGTTGTAAATCATGAGAAAATGAATTTTTATACTGTATAAAAATTATTCCTCTACCCACATTTTACCTCATTTAGGTCCTCACAGACTTAGTATCCCTCCAAAAACTCTTTCAAATGCTTAAAAGTTATGATGATCCTCCCTCCACTTCCCCAGTCATTTCTTCTACAGTCTAAACACTCATAGTTCCTTCTTCCATTACATGACTTCGAGCAACATGGTTTAAGTCTCACTCTTCTTGATTCAATCCAGTCTGCTAATTCATTCTGTTAATGTTCCTCTGCTTAAGCATGCCACCAAACACTAAAAGTAATTCCTTATCTGATCTAAGACTCTTAAACCAAAACGACCATGACGTCTTCATGGCTCAGTTTTAAAGATACAGTCAACTGTGTTATAAAGCAAAGAGCACTGAATTGTGAATCAGATGACTCTAACTTATCCACTAATGTGCTGTATCAACACAGAAACAATCTTCATTCATAAAATGAAAGAGTATAGGGTAGATGATCTCCAAAGTGTCTTTTAGGCAAACATTCTCAATAATAATTATTTCTTTGAAGTATTTACTACCTAAAAAAGGTCACATAAAACAGAAGTGTGCAGACATCAAAGGCTGAACACACCAGTCTATAGTGATTTGTAGCCTTTCATGGATTCATCTGAAATCTGATGGGAAGCTGTGTACCTTCTCCCCAGGAAGATGCACATATATGAGTTTTGCTCAGCATTTCTGGAAGGATTCTCTGGAGTCCAGGCCAAGAATTTTTTACACTAAAATGTAATTTCTCCTGAAAAGGACTTTTAAAAATGAGGCTATGTTTATTAAAGCACTCTTTTTTGGAGGGGGGGGACAGAAAGTTATAATTCAGTATCAACTTGAGTGGAAGCTGAAATCAACACAAAAACAAAAATGTAAACTGTCGTGGTCTTGCAGACAGACATCTGTAAGGAATCAGAAAGCAAGAATTATCTTCCTTTGAAAGCATAAACAACAAAAGTTTTGTTTTACTTCCTTTAATTATGTTTCACTATTTAACTATCTACCTTACAGATTTCTAAACTTTCTGGATGCAATTCTTTGTATGAAAATCTAATCTAAGCTGGCTTTGTATAAATTTTAGATGTAAACACTATTAAAAGAAGCACTTCTACAAATGTTTTAAGACATACTAGGAGAAATTGAACCAAAAATCACTATCAAGTGAGTAAAGAAAAAAACAAAAAACCAAGTGTTCAATGACTGACTATAATTTGACAGAAGTGAGATTTCTCATCAACCACTTGTTCTGCTGTTTAAGCACTAAGGCTTTGTTTTCTAATACTGTAATTCAACTGCACCAAGCCTATTCCAAGCAGATTTCTTCTGTGAGTACTGAAAAAAGTGGGGTTCAGCCAAAGCTGAATTACAAAACAAAACTGCAACCCCGTGCATAAGGCAAGATGATTTTACTGAGAACTGAATATTAACAGGGCCAATTATCAAAAGTCCTAAATATTTGAATATGCATAAGATCATAATATTCTCTTTTATTGTCTCTTTTGGCAAGAGCACATGCACTATAGTCCCTACTACTTGCTCAAGATATTTTGGATGCCATACAATTCTATTTATTGCCTTTTACAGACATACTCATCTTGGTATTTCCAACATGTGGTTCAACCAATGATATTGCCGTTGAGATGTAGCCAATACTGCAGCCCCCTTGTTTTTACAAGATCCACATTTTAATTAGTATATTCCAGAATTTCCACACAGTTAGTTGAACAATTTTATCAATCAAATCTATGCTCATAAATCTATAGCATTTATAAGTTATAGATGAAAATGTATCTCAAATGAAATGCTTATTTTCAGATTTATCAAGTTTAAATATTTTACCTTGAACAGACATGTTACTTTCACCTACATTTGGAATGTCAAAATTTCTAGTTACACAAATTAACATGAGTGATAACCTTTAATTGTTACAAAAAGTAACAACTTATAAACAGCCATTTTACAAAAATAAAACCACATAGAAAATCACCTTTTACATATAATGTACCTTTTCATTATGTTATGCTATTCAATGTCCACAATTGATAAAAAACAAAAACAAAAAAGTAAACAAGTGCAGCAAGTGTGCACCTTTCTAATCCTTTTATCTTTAATATCTGTGTGGATTGGATGAGCATTATCAATTCCCAAGACCTGCAGACTTGCCCTGGTTACTTGCCAATTAACAATTTGAATCTAAGCTGCAAACAATTACAGTAATGGGCATTAAGATTTACAACATTGTAGGTAAAGTCTAGTATCCGTTAGTGAAAAGTCTTAAATTCTGCAACTGAAACCTTATGGGAAATCAGACCAATATACACATACAACTTGAATAAATGGGCACAGTCTATCATGGTGTTCATCCCATGCAAGTCTGAAGTATTGTTAAGTGTCCTCCTTTAAAAACTTGGGGTGATGGTGCATGCAGTATGCAGTCAAGGTGAGTTGCAAGTCTGAGTTTTTCAGAGGGCTTTTTGCTGATGCCGATGTTGTGCATGATGAAGTGTAGAGTCAGCCTGCTGGAGTCCTCTATCCTTCTTAATGCCTTGTCCAGCTTGGGGGAAAAGTCCTTTCCATAGAGAAGCAGTGTGCAAGTTTGCAGTTTGTAAGGAATATTCTGAATCAGTTTCCTCTCCTCCAAAGAGAGAGAGCTGCTTGGAGAAATGCAAGTCCTTGAACTGCGGGCGTGCCTGTATGGGGGCTCCTTGTTGAACTAAATATAAATAACTCAGTACAAACCAGTAGGGGGCACTAATGTTCAAGGTTATTTTCCAGCATTACATGGCCTTTTGCAACAGAAGCATTCACCAAGGTTTTCAATTGAATGAACTAGCTTATCTCAGAAAAGGAAACTGTATGTAAAAATTTGTCAACAGTATTAAGTACATTCTAAAATGCATAAAATACTTACCTCGTCTTCCCAAATATGGTTTGGTATAGTCCCAACTGTCATTGTCATTCCTAATAACATTTAGACGAGTTGGCTGTTAAGATTAAAAGAAAGTAAGTTCAAATTGTATATCCAAAGCATAAATATTTCTTTGGCAAAGTGTTGAAAAATAATATTTACCCTTGCATATTCGATTTTTAGTGTGCAACATCCAGCATATATATCTGCTCCATTGAGTGCTGCTTTAGCTTTCTGGGCACAAAGGACTGATTCAAACATAAGCTCTATTAAGGAAATTTGATTTAAGTGTCCAATATTTCATCATTATTCACTCCCTAAGAAAAGGGCTGAAAACAATTGGAAAAACTCTTTCACTTCTGGGAATGGTTTAGCAAATTTAATTTTTATATGAATTTTTGTAAAATATACTTTTAAGATCAAGGATACTAAAGAAAACATTAAATACAACCAAACTATCTACCCTAATCCTTCTAAATCGGCATAAGTACTTTATAAATTGGAAGGACTGGAGGAGGAATGGAGCATGGTCCCATTCACTAGTAAAGGACAGTGCGCTATCTTGAAACATAATATTTTACTCTTACTTTAGGAAGGAAACCACAAAGAATCAAAATAACACAAAACAAATATTTAATTTTTATATATTTTTGAGAAAGTAGGGTTTTGCTTTTTTTTTGTTATCCTTAATCTACAATTACATGCAGAACATTGTTTACTAGGCTCCCTTCACCAAGTCCCCCCAACAAACCCCATTATAGTCACTGTCCATCAGTGTAGTAAGATGCTGTAGAATCACTACTTGTCTTCTCTGTGTTGTACAGCCCTCCCCATGCCCCTCCCAGACATTATACATGCTAATCGTAAGGCCCCCTTTCTTTTTCCCCACCCTTATCCCTCCCTTCCCAGTCCCTTTCCCTTTGGTAACTGTTAGTCCATTCTTGGGTTCTGTGATTCTGCTGCTTTGCTCCTTCAGTTTTTCTTTGTTCTTATACTCCACATATGAGTGAAATCATTTGGAACTTGTCTTTCTCCGCCTGGCTTATTTCACTGAGCATAATACCCTCTAGCTCCATCCATGTTGTTGCAAATGGTGGGATTTGTTTTCTTCTTATGGCTGAATAATATTCCATTGTGTATATGTACCACATCTTCTTTATCCATTCATCTACTGATGGAAGGTAGGGTTTTATAATCACTTAACTTCATCTTATTGGATTTAAATTTAAGTCTGTGATTGTTCAAAAAAAAAACCACAAAAGTGGTAAAAAACACATAAGCAAAAAACAAAAACACCTTGCTAGAAGTTAAGCACATTAAGAGTTTGCTGTATACCCCTACCTTTTTCTGTGCACATAATATGTACCACAAGTTAGGAGTTATTTTTTTTTAATGGATTGTACTATATATTCTACTCTGCAACTGACTCTTTTTACTTAGTGTACAACAAATTTAACAGAGAAGTAGTTCTTATATAAACAATGACCATTTAAAGAGAGTCCGTAAAAAAAAATAACAAAGGTCCTACTGACACTAAAGTTTTGGTACTTTGAAACTACCTATTTTAAGGAGAGATTCAGAAAAGTTCATTTGGGATAAATTTCAAAAAGGTACAAGTGTTCATGTTATCAAACGGGTTTTTTCCCCCATTAAAAAGGCAAAGCATACTGTTAAGATGAAGCCCTGGACTATTTCATGGTAGCAAATCACTCTTATCCTAAATAGTAAAATTCTCTGTGGGCACTGGTTTCACTTTTTAAACCTAAGACAAGTAGGGTTTTTTTTTGTATCATTAATCTACAATTACATGAAGAACATTATGTTTACTAGGCTCCCCCCTTCACCAAGTCCCCCCCAAATGCCCCTTCACAGTCACTGTCCATCAACGTAGTAAGATGCTGTAAAATCACTACTTGTCTTCTCTGTGTTGCACAGCCCTCCCCGTGCCCCCCACACACTATACACGCTACTCGTAATGCCCCCTTTCTTTTTTCCTGCCCTTATCCCTCCCTTCCCACCCATCCTCCCCTGTCCCTTTCTCTTTGGTAACTGTTAGTCCATTCTTGGGTTCTGTGATTCTGCTGCTGTTTTGTGCCTTCAGTTTTCCTTTGTTCTTATACTCCACATATGAGTGAAATCATTTGGTACTTGTCTTTCTCCACCTGGCTTATTTCACTGAGCATAATACCCTCTAGCTCCATCCATGTTGTTGCAAATAGTAGGATCTGTTTTCTTCTTATGGCTGAATAATATTCCATTGTGTATATGTACCACATCTTCTTTATCCATTCATCTACTGATGGACATTTAGGTTGCTTCCATATCTTGGCTATTGTAAATAGTGCAGCGATAAACATAGGGGTGCATCTGTCTTTTTCAAACTGGAGTGCTGCATTCTTAGGGTAAATTCCTAGAAGTGGAATTCCTGGGTCAAATGGTATTTCTATTTTGAGCATTTTGAGGAACCACCATACTGCTTTCCACAATGGTTGAACTAATTTACATTCCCACCAGCAGTGTAGGAGGGTTCCCCTTTCTCCACAACCTCGCCAACATTTGCTGTTGTTTGTCTTTTGGATGGTGGCGATCCTTACTGGTGTGAGGTGATATCTCATTGTGGTTTTAATTTGCATTTCTCTGATGACAAGCGATGTGGAGCATCTTTTCATGTGTCTGTTGGCCATCTGAATTTCTCCTATAAAGAACTGTCTATTCAGCTCCTCTGCCCATTTTTTAATTGGATTATTTGCTTTTGGTTGTTGAGGTGTATGAGCTCTTTATATATTTTGGATGTCAACCCTTTATCAGATCTGTCATTTATGAATATATTCTCCCATGACAAGTAGGGTTTTCTGATGAGGGGGAATAAACACTACTTTAGAAATGGTTAAGCAGGAAAAAATAAAGTCTATATTACATAGCATTTATAAACATACCAATAAAATATTTAAAAGTAAAGGATATTCAACCATTGCTTGTATCCCATTCCTCTTGAATATAACAATACGTTGCACTTTTCCAACAGGGTTGCATACAGTATATAAAACATCCTATGAAGGAAAGGATACAAGATTTCTTCACATTTTGTGTTTGGAAAAACATTAAAGCTATACTGTTATACAAAAAAAAAAAAAAAACCCTGTCAATATGTCATTTCTATGAATTATTGAAATTGTAAAACTTTAATAAATCTAAAGGTATTTCTTCACTTACATGATATACCCAAGTTGGAGAGGTTCCAATGAAACATTTGAAAAGCACTATTAGCTATTTTATCTCCCAAATGACTCAGTTTTTTTAACAGGTGCCTAAAATAACTTCTGATAATATACAATAAACCAAAACTGTAATCAATGAATTTGGTTTTTATTCCAAATGTGACTGTGAAATATTAATATTGTAACTGCTTGAATTATAGTGATAAATACTTATTAAGGGTAATAACAGAACTTGGTATTCATTTTTCTAAGGACAATGGCTACAGAGAAAAGACCCAGGGAAGATCATTTATACAGTGTTAGATGTCACCAAATAAGATAATTGAACCATCTAAGAGAGAACACAAATACCCACTTAGGAGCAACTGTTCAACTTTAAAGAAATTACTTGAGCCCCTACAATTACACAGCCACATCATTAAGTACCAGGCATACAACAGTAACCAAATCACAGTACTTGTACTAGATTAGTTACATATTCTTTTCCCAAAACACCAAATTTATTAATAAGCCTGTATTATAAAAGTAAATAGATTTAAATAGTTTATCTGATATTTTAAGTTTAAGTCCCACTATCATATACCCTTCCAGAAATCATACTAATTGAAGCTTCCCTTACTGTGTTATTCTATTCACTATAAAAATCCAGTGTCCTTGTCACTAGTGTATTATATAAAACAGCCTGTGATTATGAAGCAGAAGACAACTGGTTCAGAACATGAATCCTTTTTAAAATTCTACTATAATACTTTTTTAAAGGGTAAGATGGAATTTTAAGCAAACCAGACAGGTTTTTAACAAGCTATCTCAAAACAGTTTCTGATAAAAGCACCTTATTGTACTGTAGCGTCCTGTCATTACGTCGTAGATGCTCTTTAATACAGTGTGTGAGAGAGTTCTTGGATCATTTCCAACAGGTCTAATTCATTATTAGAAACAGAGTTAAAACTGATAGCAAGTAAAAAATTTTAAATGTGCTTGTTTAACTATGACAACTACGCTTCTGACCTTTTTAGCTTCACTGCTCTACCATTCCTTTGTTCACTGAACTTGACAGTCAAAATTAAGATTAATTTTAATAATTCTAAAAAAACTCCCACTATTTTCAAATAACTAGAGGGCAGTGAAGAAAACTATGGGTGAGTCACTCTAGATGCAAATCCTAAGATCACTTTTAATTTAGTTTATTATACTAAAATACATACCACTGTGATTGGATAGAGAGGATTCTGAATTGATAGGAGAAGAACTTTGTTGCCACCTGATGGGTCATCAGTATTCCCTGGCCGAGTGATCCTTTTGCTTGTAGAATAGTTGAAAAAAGCCTGTTGACCAGCAATGTACACGGGTTCTTCTGCAGCAAATGTCACACATTCTTTGGCACTATCTATATTCTCAAATTCCACGAGAGCCTGCCGTTTAAATGGCATCATCATCACATAGCTGAAAGGAAGATTGGGAGGGAATACACAAATATTATATGATTAAATTAAACTAGCTTTATTTGTTCTCAATCAAGTAAAAACAGATTTTAATAAAAATGTGTCAAATCATACAGATTAGTATTCTTCACTATCTACATCCAATGTTAGTCAAGTCTTAAATCATCCAAATAAATTGTGGTATAACAGGAAAATGGTGCATATTTGAAAGCTTATCCTACTGTGGTTGACAGCTTATTCACTTTATGCCCTCAAGAACAATTCTCTCTTGTCACTAATGACACTGCCTAGTTTATTCTCAGGCTGCCACTCTTAAGAAGTATTAGAAAATATCTAGATACAGAGACCAACAGAGACAAAACAGAAGGTTAGCATTTGGGACCCCTAATAATAGAAACTATTACCTCTATCAAATTTTCCAAATAAATAAAAGTGTCCACACCGTAACTAAGAACTAACTATACTTTCATTTATCTTCACTAAAAATGGAAAACCAAAAGACACATAGAAGCAACTGAAACCAACCAAATTTCATGTAAATAATCTCCTCCAAAATGTTTTTAAATATTAAAGAATCCATGAAAAGATACTCACTAGAATATGGTATTCATAGTTGCCTATGGGCATGAGGGTGAAGTGTTTATTTTTCACTGTATATTCTTTTTTGCGGGGTATATTTTAATACATGAAATGAAAAAAAAATGAAGTAAGGGAGGGAATAGAGAAATCAGAGCACGCAGATCACAGCAGGGGAAACACGAGATGTCCTATATTCACAGGAACAAGGACCTTAAAAATGTTTTAAAATATAGCTAACATGGTTTTTATAGCAGCAGGAGGGCAGAAAAGTAACAACAGGTTACATACTCAGGGATAGCACTGCTTCTCAGTCAAGCATCCAGGACCTACTGATACACTTTAGGAACTGTCAAATGTTTCTTATCAATACAAGACAGACCACTCTGTAGCCTGGCAAATTTTGTAATTTCTCATGAATTTCAGTTTCCTCATTTATAAAACTTGAAGGATTACTGTTAAGATTATTATTACTGTTAAGTTACTGCTTGCCTTGCCTCATTCATCTTTATATTCTCAGAATCTAGAAATGGAGCCTGGCATACAACAGATATTCAATCAATATTTGTTGGTCTTTGAGACCTGTTATCTCTCTCCCCAACCACATCATTCAAAATTAAAGAAGAAAATACACAAACAATAAGGCCTTGGATTAAATATTTATCAACTATAAATGCAAGATACAAATCATTGGAGAGAAACACTGCTTTTAGACAATGCAGTCTCCTTGCTGAAGTTCTATAATCTTGCATACAAAAGAAGAGAAAACCCTGGAATCAGGTATATGCTAAAAATGTTTTAAAAGAATAAATATTTCTCTTCATAAATATAAGCTAGTTTAACAGCTAAATAATATTACCAAATAATTATGTTAACAATGCCCTTTGGCTCTTTGGAAATACAGAAAAATTTAAAAGATTCAGAAATAAATTCTTTATTGGCCTCTTATAGACTTGATGATAGTAAAACTGCTTTCTGTAACTACAATAAGTGGTGAGCTACAGGACAAAATTTAAAGTTAAAAAGGTTACCCAGGAAAGTGGCATCACAGGAAGATAGAGAACAGAAATTAGAATGTTAATGTTTCAAAAAAAATTTGGAATGCACTTAAATTGTCTGGCACACAATTTTTTTTTAATCTTTAAAAAGCATTAATGTGAAGAAGAATGGAAGACCAAAGAAAGAAAAAATTAACAAAAAGGCTTAGGGACACGGTAAGGTTGGTGCTTTCAACTTATATTTACTGATTTTTAAATAAAACTATATGAATTAGGCTCCGACAGTTTAAAAATCTTTAACTAGTATAGCTAATCACTATACCCAGCATCCTCTCCTTTAATGGGAGGGGAAAATGGAGGAAAAGAGACTTACCACATATTTTTAAATATTCTTTTGATTTAGTACATGAATATACTACAGAATAAAGACAAAAAATACAGCAATTTTATTTTCCTGACACAACTATTCTCGCTAACATTTCTCATGAACTTCTTTCCTCTACATCTAGTCTTTAGATATAAAATTATTGTACATTGAACTTAGTGACTCACCTTTTTAATATGAGCAGCTTCTATATAATCTTTATAATGCCATACACACACCACTAAATAACCACAAACAGAGAAAGATTCTATAAATGCCAACATTTTGAAGCAAAACACCTACTCCCCACTGGAGGCCAATCAAGGTTCTTTCAGCTTTAATACTACTCACCTATTATTCAAGATCACTTCATACAACTGAAACTCCTACTACACACATTTATGCCAGTTAAGCTCTTAAATATACACTAATTTGTCCCAATTATTTCATGACTTTCCTATTCATGTAACTACCAATCTTGAAGGCAGAATGATGCACTATGCAAAGTAACTGAGTAACATTCATATATGAACACTTTACCATGGACCAAGTTTCAAAAAGCAGAGAGTCTAGAAATGGACAGGCCACCCAAAAGTAATTCAAATTACTCACCAACTTAAACATTTCTATTTCTTTTATCCCCAACATTCAGGTCATGATAATAATTAACAGCAAAATACTAATACAGCTATTATTTCCCTAAAGTTTTTAATTATATTTGCTCATCAACTTGTTTTCTGACATTGCTTCAGTATTTCTTGCCTATAAGAACATAACTTAAAAGCCCTAAATATACAAGAACAGAAGAAAAACATGAGTTAGCCATTTCTTCATAACTCCATAAGACAATGCAATTCATGGGGTTAATCTAGTGCCAACCCACAAATCTAAAGAAGGTCTGAAGAGTCTGCTTCAATATAGAAATCTCTGGGCAGAATTAACTTCCCATATCCACTCCAAGTGACTAAGAAGTGATATAGTCATCTCAGCAATCCTTCAAGAAATGGGCATATATACCCACGTGGATTCCCAATTTCTACCTCCAAGCTACAAACAGTATGTAACAGTGGTTTCTGAAGTATGTACTTTGAGGATAATAGGTTTGCCAAGTCATTCACCTCCTCAGTGAGATCACCAAAGAAATTAATAAAAAGATGGCATAATGGAAGCAGTCACCTAACATTACTCCTACTCCTTGAAGCAATGATTCCTTTTTGCTAGACATGTCTAATCCCTCCTCACCATCTATTTATATACATCATCCTTTCATTATTCAAAACTCCATACACCAATTTTTATAAAACTGAAGCAATCAACCTAACTCAGCAAATATATTGAAATGTCTCTTCTGTTTATATATTTTGACTAAGTCTGTGTCCCTGATGCCTATAACAAAAACCCCAGACATATTCATTCATCAAGGAAAAAATAATAAAATCAAATCTAGATTATCCATACTACAAAGAGAACAGCCAGGCAAACTCCAAAAGTAATTTAGAAACAATTTTTGAGTTTTTATTTTTGGCAGCAAATTCACTTTTCTGATTATGTGTTCACTTAAGTCAGTATTCTTAAGCATACACCAGCTTTGGGAAGAGAAAGGAAGAGTCTGCCATGAGTACAAAACACAAAAGGAACATAAGCTAAGATAAAACACTGACTGCTCATGATCTGCGTAAGAACTCACAGCAACACTCACCTACCCTTAATTTACCCACTTGCAGTTGCCAATTAATTCTTAAAATATTCCAAAATAAATAACAACAACAAAAACAGTACTTAAGTACCACTACCTCAAACTATGAAGATGAAGAGCATAATAAACTCACTGGGTTAAAGAAGTGTTGAAGAAGGAATCAGAGGTTCATTTGAAAATCTGAACAAAGATAGAATAATCAATTTTACACACAACCTAGTTGAAGACCAGGGACCCGGGACAATGCATAATCCCAGGGAAGTTAAAAATAACAGGTTTATAAGGTTGTAAAGAACTATAGTCACAGGCAAACTTAAAATATACTATGATTAAACATTGAGGCTTGTAGCAAGTAGCAAGCAAGCAAGGCTTGTTGTACTATACTGTTTGAAATTGGGATGAAGTCCCTATTAGCCTTACCATATTGTCCCAAATTTCTCCAGAGCCTCCACAAGGTCTGCTTCCACCACAGATTCACAGAGTCCTCGAACATGGACAACAGGTGAAACAGAAACTTTATGATGGCTTCCACCAGCCTCCTAGCAAGAGAAAATTATTTGTGGTTTAAAAGTTAAGTCTACATTCCATCTTTCAGTAAATTCAACTCTGCAGTAAAAGGCAAACATTGAAAAAATTAAACCCAAACCAAAGCAATTCACAACTCAGCAAAAGCACCTGAGAGTAAAATTATCAATTAAATGTTTTACATAACAATTTTTTATTTCTGCCCCTCAATAAGTACAATGTAAGTTATTTAATAACTTATTTCAAATTCAAGGAAATCTCAGAAAAAATTTCAGCAAATACACAGAGCAGGCTATGACTGGAAATCTATTTTATACTCCTAAGTTCATAGTTTCACCTCCAAAAGATCAAATTCTCAGGTAGTCCAAGTAAACAAAAAGCTCCAATTTAAAAACCTTAATATAGAGATAATATATCTTATTTTTCCTGTAATATAGATTAGTATTTTTTGTCCTTGTTTAATTAGTTATCTGGTCCCACTAAAAGTAACTCACTTAGCATTACACTTGACAAACTAAATTTATTTAAGGTATCATATTTGATGATGAACAAGGAGTAATAAAAAATGTAAGCCTTCCTGGGTTCCTATGGAGTACTGTGTATCTCTGAGTATGTCCTGCAGTAAGTTTTAAAATATTAAGTATATTGTCTTAGAGTTAATTTTCAAAGGGACTATATATGAGGATGACTTTGAAAATGAAAATAGCTCTCATTTATTTATTCAAGTTCAGTAAGACAAAGATCTATAGTTAGAACTAGCCACTGGGCACCTCTCTTGCATCACCTCAGAAATGACTTCCATATACAATCCATATATACACCAAAATAAATCCATTAAATGGAAGGTTTTTCTCCTACCTACAGACTATTTTAAAAGTACAAATGATTTATGGTTAAAACTTAAAAATCATTTTAATTAAATCCCTTTATGGCTATTTTAAAGACTCACCAATTTCTCTACATTATAAAGATTGTTAGAAAAATACAACAGTCTCGTGCCCTGCCAATAAAAAATTACGTCAGTTTAAAGAACTGATTGAAGTATGTAAGGCAGCCTTACACTATTATCAAATCCAACAAATAAATTCAGTCCTTTGGAAATACTAACTCAATCCTTGGAATTTCATTTGAATTGCTTATGCTGAGTCTTTTCTATAGTTACACAGGTATTCACTACATGACACAAAGTTTAAAATGAATCATTCTGATTGTACCATATGCAAACCAATGTTCTATTTGCAACTTTAACAAATGAGACTCTTTGCCTAGATGAAACTCAACAAAACCAAATGTGCATCATCATCAAGCTCTTAAATATAACTGGATGACAATAATGCAAGAAGAGAAATCTTAATAACTTCTAAAAACCTAATTTAGAACATGCATTTAAAGTATGAGAAACAAATTTTACTCTAAAAATAAGTAAACAACAGTAATCTATAAGACAAAGGCAGTTGTCTGTTAAGCCTTAGAATTCTAATCAGCTAGCAAAGGTAAAAGTGCAAAAGAAAATTATATTGGCTTTGACTCTACATAAAGTTGGTGTCAAAAAATGGTGAAAGCAGGATTTCAAATTGAGACTAAAGAGAGGCAACAACCAAAGGCAGTATGTGAGCCTTCATTTTATAACAGATAAAAAATGCTTTTTTTAGGGACAACTGGAGAAATTTAAATACAGGATATTAATTATATAATGGAACTCTTATTGTCTTCAATACCATTGTGATAACAGTAATATTTTATGAAAAGAATATCCTTATTCTTTGGAAAGCTAGGATACTTAGGGATGAACTGTCATGATACGTGCCAATTTCCAAATAGTTACGGAAAAATAAATGTGGGTAAAATTGTAATATTTCCAGAATATCTCGCCTGGCTTTAGTACAACTGCCTATCAATAGATGTTCAGAGGTGGAAAGAAGTATGGCTTTAGTGCATTTGCATCATTCCTTGGGTGGAGTGAAGTTCATCTCCATATCAATGGGTAATTACCTGGGCAACTGGGAGAGCTTAGGTACCTGAGAGGTGAGGGGGAGGGCCAGTTTTGCTTCTGCTGGAGTAGGAGAGAGAGAAGGCCCCAGACTGCAGTTCGTAAGCAATAAACGGATTTTAAACTTTATTTCTCCCTTTGAGTGATTTCAGTTTTTAGAGGTATTCTGCCCCAGGATTTCCGTTCCCTGGACTTACATCTGGTGTAGTCTGCAGGATTCCTCTGAACCCTAACTCTGTCATAATGGGTGTGACCTTTGGGAGGGCCGCACCTAGAAATGATGGGAGAAGTGGCACTCGCGCCGAGGGACATGTCTACACTTGTGTGGTCATGGAGGCGCCACCACCACTGCTGGCCACCCTGACCCCAGCCCATAGCCTGAGCCTAAGGCTACTGTTTCTGCCACTGCTGCCAGCCAGAGCCTGGTCACAACTATGGAAAGGAGCAGAGGTCCAGTTCACCTTGATAGAGAAGCAACTGGCTACTGTGTACCACATCTTGCTGGCTATGGAGACCATCGCCAGAACAGCTTCGACGAAGGTAATAACCACCTATCCCATCACTGGGTGGGTAAGATACTGGACCCAAAGGCCATGGAGTGGTGTGGCACAGACACCTACCATATACCATGTGACTGGCCATTTGCCTTTGGCAACCCCAGAGAATGATGAAGCAGACGCATTGGCCCAGGTGTGCTGGCTAGAAGGAAAGCCTGCCTCTGATGCGGCCCAATGGCTATATCAACGTTTGCTGCACATGGGGCAAAAGACAGTGTGGGCTGTAGCCCATCGATGGGGCTTGCGACTGACCTTTGAAGAAATCAGCTAAGCCCAGAAGGAGTTCCCTACACATTGTGCAGATCAGCAAACCACCAAGAGGGGCCTACAGCATCTCTTTGCAGGCTATGGCCAGTCACTGGTGATTGAGACTGATCAAGGCACCCACTTTACTGGACATGTGTTGCAAGGATGAGTGCAGCAATTAGGAATAAAATGGATGTGGCCCTGGACATTTCAACACATAGACTGGCAATGGCTGGCTCTTCTGCGACCTTCGGGAAAAGGCCCAGAAGCTGGCCTCCTGTGTATTCCTGGAATAATACCAAAGTGGCCCTCCACAATAACAGTTACTTGCTTCTACAGTCCTTGTGTCCTGGATGCGCCCCCTGGCTTCAGCCGCCACGTGATGGCTGGAATGGACGAGCTTTGGACTTAATCTGCATGGGACTTTGAACCTAGCTGAATCCTCTGGCTTGAGAATTATGATTGTGTTGCTGTTGTCAAGAAAAAAATGCTTAAAGAGAGGCTTGACTTTGTCTAACGTTTGGTAAAAGGTTTGCAAGTAATCTAGCATGGTTGTTAGGAATTAGTAAACAAGTGTAGAAACATACTTTGTGCTTAGTGAGAGATTATACCATAAAGTACACTTACTTAATCCGCATAGGTTGAATCCTCTGGTTTGAGGATTATGATTTTATTGCTGTTGCTATTGTATGTAATTAGCTTGGTCCTAAGAGAGTAAGAGGGGGAATGCGTAAATTGTAGGGTGAGATTTCTGGAGGGGTGGCCTGTGGGTAAAATTGTAATATTTCCAGAATATCTCACCTGGCTTTAGTACATCTGCATATCAACAGATGTTCAGAGGTGGAAAGAAGTATGGCTTTAGTGCATTTGCCTCATTCCTCCTGTGGAGAGAAGTTCATCTCCATATCAATGGCAATTACCTGGGCAACGAAGGGCTTATTGGTGCCTGAGAGGTGAGGAGGAGGGCCAGTTTTGCTTCTGCTGGAGCATGAAAGAGAGAAGGCCCTGGACTGCAGTTTGTAAGCAATAAACGGATTTTAAACTTTATTTCTCCCATTGACTGATTTTGGTTTTTAGAGGTATTCTGCCCCGGGATTTCCATTCCCTGGGCTTAACAATTGTGTGTATGTAAATATAGCTATATACATACAGAGATAAAATCCCAAACAGCACAGTGTTAAAACCTGTTCAATCCAGGTGGAGGACATACATAATTGAACATTTTACACAGTAAAAAGTTGGTAAATTATATAAGAACTACGAAAAGGCATGAAGAAATAATATAAAAAATCCTTATTAACTCACTAGTTTAATTAATAAAACACTACCAACCAGTTGAATATATCTCTTCCTCCTACCTGCCTTCCCATCAATGATAAACCACTATCTTGAACACAGTTCTAAAAAACATGACTTTTTTTCAGACTGGCCCTCTCATAAAGAAATGGATTACAGGACCAACTTAACAATCCCTCAAAAAAGTGCTTCTAATATGTTATTATTTAATTATACTCCCAAATAGAATAGTTCAAGACTTAAGTCATTCTTTAAAACCTGGAAGATGCTAAGTGTTATCAGTATGGTAGGGGAAGGTATGATTTTTTCAACCTCAAGGCTGAAAACATCCCATAACCTCTTTTCTTCCCTTTCCCCACTCAATGAATCTGCCATTCATGAGTTCCTCTACCTTAATATTTCTCGACCTTTAAATTAATCCCCTTTTCTTGATTTAAAAATGTCTCATCCTTTCTGTAGCTTGATAAAAAAAAAACAAAACCCTAGGGCTTTTCTAAATATAAAACTGATATACTAAATATATCTTTCAAACTAAATTTTTGCCACCTCCCCCTTCACACCCCAAAATCAATATGTTTCTTAAATCAGTATTTTCTTATCTCTACCTGTACTATATACTAATGATAAGAAATGTGAAATAACCCACTGCAAAGCTTCTTTTACCCTAGAATTACCTCTTTTAAGCATCATACTATGCAGTTTATTCTTAACTGGTGAAGAAACATTTTCCCAGTCATATATTAATACTCTGGTCATGTCTTCTCCAGCTTAAGAAGAATACATTGAAGAGAAGTACTGAGATTTTTTTTTTTAATCCTTTCTGACACACATGCCCAAATTCCATTTCAGATGTTTAGTTATGTAGGCTCCTTTCTGGTTATTTATATCTATTGCTTATCAGACTAGAAACAATATTCCCAGTGAGCAGCCAGCAAATGAAGGAATGCCTACAATTTACATACACTTTTTCTTTTTTAATTACTCAGCCGCTTTTGCAGGTAAAGTGGGTCAGCTGTTAACAGAGGCTTTATTTGTTTCCACTGCAGGCTACAGACCAATCTTAGTAATACTCATTCCCAAGTTCCAGCCCCTCAAGGCTATTTCAAGGACAAACTCTTACTATCACCAATCTTACATGCTAATTTAAACTATTGCAGATTGAAGACCAGGCTCTACTGGAGATCAGGCAAGCTCAGTAGAGTATAAATGAAACTTCTGGGACAATGAGAACGGCCCATTAACATCTCTTCATACAGTACAGCAACAAACGTAACTCACAAAGGCCAGGTACAATGCCCTTAGGCAATTTTGTTTTCCCAACATCTCCCTGCACCACATGGGCTCAATAGCCATTGAACAAACTTTACTGCCCACCTATAATTATAGGATTAAAAAAGACCAACCTCAAATTTAGTAATTCATCCCGCAATACCACACACACACTGCCAAGTGATTATCTAACCTCTCCTCATATATCTCCAGTGGAAGGAAATATCCTACCTCATGAAACAAGCCATTACATTATTGGAAAAATTCTTCATAACATGCATCCAAATCTGTCTCCCTATGGTTTTCTACCCAAAAAGGCCTTAGGGAGTCAGACCAGCACATGAATCTTTGGGCATTTACTGGCTCAGTCATCTTAGGCGAGTCACTGAACCTTTCTGAACTTTCACTACTCAAAAGAAGAAAAAAAATCCTTATCACATAAGATTACAATAAATAAATGAAACAATTATAAAATGGCTAGCATAGGGCTTAGATGTAGTTATTGAACAAAGGCTCAATGTTAATTGAAACCCCCACTCTTATCTACATTTCCTTCTTCTACATAATAACCTTCCAATTATTTGTAATGATTTCTTAAATCACACTGAAGTATACCCTTCAGGCTAAATATTCCCCTAGTTCTTCTGCAATTCTCCTTATGGTGTGATTTCAAGTGCCTTCTCCATTCTGGTAATTGTTCTATGGATTCATTCAAATTTATCAACTCATTTATCAAGAAACAAGTACAGTATTTCCAGATGTTTAAGATTATCTCCTTTTATTTTGGAGACTTCATACAGATGAAGGACAAATTAGTTTGAAGGACAGTTGCAAATATTTTTAATTCACACCATGCTTCACGCTATGTTTTATACTTATTAAAATTAAAATGAACAATCACATCTCTCAGACTTTTTCTTTTTTTAAATAAACTATACAGCAGATTTAAAATATGGGAAACTCTTTAATTTCCTATCCAAAGTTTTTAAGTACATTTGATCATGTCACAGAGCAAGATTAAAAGGACAGCCTTATGATTCAAATAACTTAAAAAAAAAATCTTAGTTTTTTTGCTCCTGTAGCAGAAATCCTTTGGTTTTGCTTACCCAGGATTCCTCCCCACCTTATTCTGGTTAAACACACACACACAAAATCCTGAACTCCATTTTATTCCATTGGTATAACTCAATCACACAGTCATGCCTCCCCAACTTCAGAGGTATTCCAGGACTGATTAGTTGGGCAAAGGGGAGATAAAAAATGGCTGATCAAAGGAGATAAATATGGGTGCTAGGGGAGAAGAGCGTTCTTTCTCTTTATTTGCTAACACAGGAATTTAAGTTTAGGGTTATTACTATGTAGAGGAAATAGAGCTGAAACACGGAAAGAGAAAGAATCAGGTCTGTATGACATCACCTAAATCCCTTGATCCAGCCATGCCTGAAACTAGCTCCACCACTTGGCTTGCTCAGTTAGTAAATTCCCTACTCGCACCTCTTTTGTTTTGCTTAAGCTCATCTGAGTCGTTGCTGTGGCTGTGAACTGTAAGCTTTGAAAGCTGTATTCAATTTTATAGAGAATAAAATGAAAACACTAAATGACGTAGATTCACACATTTTCAGATACTTTTTTTTTTTAACTAGTATAGCACCATTACTGAGAACAGCATGTAGCACATGGCAGGAGTTCAAGCATTATTTTTTAATGCATTAAGAGACCACAGTGATTATCTACTCCAACTGTTTCATGTGATAGCAGCCAGCTGAGTTCCAGAGAAGTCACAAAGCATGTTGGTAAGAGCCCAGACACCTGCCTTATGGCCCTAGCAACAGCTCTTTTCACTATATGCACTAACACAAAGCAATACAGTCACTTGTTAAAACCAAAAGATAACCTACTACTTTTCATTTTTTCCCCAAAACTAGACCTGACAATCCTCACTCTACTGTAGCGTAGCAGCTCAGCTAAAGGAGGCATAGAACATTACTGCTGTATCAACACCTCAAGGTTCTGGTACTTACCTTCAGTGTACACATCCTTGAACTTTTTTTTTATTCCCCATAGGGTAGTTACTATGCTCACTGTGAAGGACTCTAACTTCTCTGCCAGGAGGGATGCTCATCCCATCTCCCATCCCGTATTTATCCAATAAGCCATTGTAATACTGTTATCATCTTTGTAATTCAAATCTCAAAGTTTAACAGTGTATAAATTCAAACTAGAGTCTCCATATAATATATATACCTTTGTTTAGAAATCTTAGATCTTGGTGTTTTGCTAGCTTGGAAGTTTATTAAAAGCTCATAAAGTTAAATTTTTACCCCAGCAAACAAATCACAATATTTGATCTGTCTGTTTACTCACTAGCAGAATAGAAGAAAAACTTTAAAGTCTCCAAAGTGAATTAGCAGTCCATAAATTTTTGATACCAGCCTTTATAAAAGCAAGTATTTTATAGGTAACCTCCCAGTTCAATTCCTCAATTCCTTCACTTGGTTTTGTCAAGTGAAGCCCTAATATTTGGAAGTCAAGCTGCTTCCTTAGAAGCAAGCAGATACAGAAATTTACTATTAATATGATCCTGAAGGTAATGCCTGCTAAATTTAACACCACCATTTACTCCATAAGAATAAAGTAATTGTACAATATATAGCACAAACCTCCATAATCAAGCTTTGTTCAACAGTGCAGCCCAGTGAATCTAAAACAATCTGGGAGTTTTTGCTCTTCAAAATAAGTGCCAGAAGACACAAATTTGGAGGGTGTCTTATTTCTCATATCCAAATTAACTCAGTTCTGTTTATACCTTAAAACAATGATCAATTCATCTTTATATTAGGAGCATTTGTAGAAACACTTTTTTCTTACTCTCCTCCTTAAATCTAATGCATATATTACTAAAGCATTCATGGTCACTTAATTATGAGAAGCAAAACGAAGTAAATCTTTGCAGTCTTGCTTTGCACTTTATGAACTTCAAGGAGAGCTGATGATGGCCCATCATGCGTACTCTGCATTTAACAGTTTGACCACAAAGGTTCTCCGGCTGGGCCGAAGAACCACTGAGATTCAGCCAAACCCTTTTCCATTAGATGAATTACCAATGTTTCTGGATGATGACACACTAGACAGTAAACATCTAACCAGGGAATTCCTATCCTAATAAAATTTTATTATGTACTGGTTTCCATGCTGCAATGATTTCAAAATAGTATCCAAAATAACATGAAGAAAAATGTTTAAAAACAGGAAAAATAAGCCTTCATTAGATTTTGCAGTGGAATATTGGATCTACTGTTAAATAAAAGCAACTCACCCTCTGCTAAAATACAACAGCAGGAAGATGAACAAAAATTAGAATCTGTAACTCAATCTGCATAAATTAACACCTGCTTGGGTAATCTGAAAGCTCCATTATATTAATCACTGAACTATACAACTTCAGGTATGAATGCATGTAGTTCAACTTTCACATTTTAAAGACTAAGAGAACTCAGAGCAGTAGTTAACTGACTTTCCCAAGATCACATAATTGAATGCTGGCACTCGTGACCCCCCCAAGTCCTGTCCAGTGCTATTTCTACAGCTAGAGACTTTGATATATTACATTATTTTCTTCCCAACATCCAAAATAATGCTATTGGCTTGATGTTTAATTTGCCTTCAAAAAACATTGTTTTATAAACTGATTGAAGTATCTTTTGAAGACAAAATCTTACTGGAAGATTTTAACCTGGTGCACAAAAACTCAAGCAAGACTTCTGGCAAAAGAAATTCACTAAAGATCCAGTACATCTATCAGTTATAATATTCCCGTTCCCAACTTCCACAGTGGAGTTGGTTTTGAACTTGACAAATCAAAAACTCTAGACACCAAGAGATCTCTGAAATAAAACGGTTTACAGAACCTTTACAGATGCTAGCCAGAATAAGGACTAAGTCTGGGAGAGGAAATTTCTGTACCACCAGCAGCAAAGTCAGTCAACAGAAACAAGTTGTCTGCCAGACTCAAGGAACTGGGCACATTTATGAGGGTTGTCAAGGAAATAAAGTTCTCTAAATTTACACTGAATACAGATAAGGAAGGTGGGCCAATGTAAAGGGGTAAGTCCTGAGACAGGTGGCTAGTCCATTTTAGAGAAGGCTCATGGATTAGTTGTTGATGATGGTCAGACACTGGTCATGCAAAAGGGGGATGAAGTGGTCCTGGGGACAGTTATTTCCTCCAAAAAAGCGGTTTTATTTATTGCTGACAGTGCCGTAACATTGGGAAAGTGTAAAATGTGGAAGTTGAATTACATGCATTCCATACCTGAAGTCAGTTAACTACTGACTTCAGTAGTCCTTTTAATTTTGATCATTGAATGCTAGCATTCAATCTATGTGATCTTAGGAAAGTCAGTTAACTACTGCTCTGAGTTCTCTTAGTCTGTAAAATGTGAATGTTGAACTACATGCATTCCATACCTAAGTTGTATAGATGATTGCTGAAACAACTTCAACCAAGAACGTGGAGTTTCTGGTTAGCTACAGCCTGTAGCTATTGACTGATTACCTTCCCTTGTTTCTCTCCCTCATTCTCCAGTCCTTTTGTCACATTAGGACATTTCAGAATTTTCACCTCGGCAAACTGAAACTTCCTAAGTAGAAATGCACTTCTATTATTCACACTTTCAAGTTTATATTTTGAATATTCCAAATAGCTAGGCACAAAAAAGCAAAAGTAGTATCTAGCCATAAGGAAACTCTTGCTATTTAGAGAAAGAAAAAGTTCCCTTTTTAAATGTGTTACAACTTTATGCATTACATTATCGTATTTGGAAATTCTAACATTAGGGCCTACTGATCAGAATTTTTTGCAGAAAAACTCAAACAACAGCTTTAAAGATTTCTAATTTGCCTCTTATAAAAGATCAAACATTTTAACCTAAAAATAGAATATACGTGTACAATTTCGTAAGCTTCGGGTAAAGTTTACTTTTTTAAAAACCACAATGTGTTAAATGTTTAAAGAACACCAAAGTGATTAAGATAGCTTAGGTGGCCCAAAAATGACAAAGATGTTTGCTTTGCTTTGTTTCCTTAAAGTCTCCATCCCACTTAAGCTGAGCCTGCAGCTAACATTTTTGGTAAGAGAAACAAGATCTAGGAATGTCTATTAATACAATCCTGGGTTCAGTTCCCCCTTTCCTGGATCAAGTTTGGAATAAACTAAACTGTCAATATAAAAACTGAGGTGATTTTTAAGATTTGTTTTACTTGAAGGCAGAGTTGTGCTAACACTTATCAACGCATTTTTTTCTAACCAAGAAGCTACAAAACTGTACTGAGGAAATCATGGAAAAGGGTAGCAAACATGCACGCCACACCTGCCAAGAGTAAACATTCTTAAATTAAACCTTCAAGGGAACTAGAGTGTGAGCGCCAGAATGTCAGAATGTAATTGGTCTTTTAGTGCGGCTCTACCTCCTCAAGACCTAGATGAAGAGAGCACTCGGCGGAAACGACGCAACCATCCAGTGATCAAGACCACCGCGCTGATGCTTGGGGACAGAGGGACGGAACGCAGCCAGTCGTCCCGCCGCCGGCCAGCAGCCGGAGGAGTCGAACCAACAAAGAGCTAATAGCGCACCAAAGCCCCCCGGAGCGGAAGCAACGCCTCCCCGCCGCCCCCGCCCCGCTGCCCTCCCCGAGTTCAGGGGCAGCTGCCGACTCGCAGCGGGGCCTGAGGCCAAGCCTGGGCCGGTCCCGCGGTCGGGATGCGGGAAGCAGGTACGGTAAAGAACAAAAGCCAAAGGGCCGGCGCTTCCCAACGGTCAGCGCAGCAGAAGGGGGAAACGAGACGGCGAGAGGCCCCGGGGCCGAGTCCTGGCCGCCGGGCCCACTCCAGGCACCGAGGACGGGGCATCGCGCTTTGTTACCGGCTGCGAAAAGCTCCGACCGCTGCCGCCGCCATCGCCCCCGCCCCGGGGCGTCGCTTCCCGGCGGGTCTCGCCTTCCTCCGCAGAGTAGTCGATCTCCCCCTCCTCGGTCTTGAGGCGCTTGGCCTGGCTCTCGTACTCTCGGTCCTCCTCGTAAGTCTCCCTGGGGGAGGAGGAGGAGGAGGAGGAGGACATGGCGGCGGCCGGAGGGACCGGCGGACAGGCGGCTGGGGGTGGCGGCGACGCGCGGGCCTCGGACGCCGCCGGCCGGTCCCCGCCGCGGGCAGCGCCTCTTTCGCGAAGGTCTGCGGGGGCCCCGCACCCAGGAGCCGGGTGGATGCGGAGACTGGGCGGGACGAGGGGGCGCCTCGGGAGGAGGTTCCCGAGTGGCCGCTCCCCTTTATTACAGAGCCAACACTCGGCCTCTCCCTTCTCCTCCTCCGTCTACGCTCCCAGCCCGGGGGAGCGAATCTAAGGATGGGGACGCGACCGTGGCTTCCGGTTTTCCCTCCTCCCCTAATCCGCTCCCAGCCGCCCAGGCCGAGCCTCCGCCCCCGCCTTAGCTGCCGCCGCGCCGGATCGAATCCAGCCGCAGCCCGCGGGAAGCGCCCCTCGGCTTGGGTCCCGCTCCCTATTGGCAGGAGGAAAAGTCGATCAGGTTTTCAATTGGCTGTAAGGGCTGTTCGTCAAAAGCCGTCCACTGCCCGGCCTTGTCCCAGTCCTAGCGCCTTCTGAACTCACCGCTGGCCTGCGAGTCCCGACCGCGCAAGGCGCGCCGCGCGCTGCTCGGGAGCCTTTGCAGCCCCGCGGCCGTTAGCGCTGTTGGGCTAACCCGTAACCAGGCGCGTGGTGAACGCTGTCGGGCCACGAGACGCGCAGTGAGGCCAGGGCTGCGGGTGTTAACCGCCCTCCCGCTAATTTATATGCTTTTAGTACTTCAAAAGAGGATGAGGAAAACCTCTAAAATCCCTGCAGATACACTTCACACAGCCCTAAAATTTCAGCGGGTGAGGGGAGAAAAGGGTTTGGAACCGTGAAAGTAACCTCCCTGTGCTGAGTGCAAAATCTGACAGACGTGAGTCGATTCTTTATCCACCTCTTACTACGAGAGGTCCGAGTCCGGAGAAGACGCTCCACACAGGCAAACGTCACTTTGATCTGTTAGCACTCATTTATCATCTAGACCCTTCTTCATTACTGACAATTATAGGGGACTTGTCTGTGTAAGTCTCTGCTCCAATTGAGTGTGTTTTAAACCTTCCATATAAAATTTAACCTTTCATCCCAACTTTACCCTTTCTGGACGGTCCATTTATTTCACATTATCATTTATTTTTGATAGATACAGAAGCCTATCAAAATTCCGTTTGTGTCGGCCACAGCTCACTTCCTCTGTGGAGCCCCGAGGACTTTCCCAAGCTTCTTGTTGCTGCTTTCTCTTTTTGCAATAGAGCCCTTTACACCTACCTCTTAGGATGTTACGTTTTAAAGACCAGAAGCGCTTAAAGACAGCTGTGCTCTTTTCGTCTTTGCAAATCCAGCTGCTGTACAGTCTCCTGTACAAGTTAGGTGCTCAATAAGGCTAAATGAATTATCCTTGGGAAATAAAGATCCAGTATCTTTCAGGAGAGAAACTGGCAAATCTAACCAACCTAACTGCTCTCTGTCACTTAACCCTTGGAAGATTGCCTAGGATCACAAGTCACTTAAGTATTTCCGTTGTCCTCTTCCTTCAGATGCTTCCCTAAATGTGGCTTTTCCTCCAAGGGTGTGGATCGTTTCCTCCCTCATTCTAGTTATCTCTCCAAAGTTATTTCCTCCAAAAAAGCGTTTTTATTTATTGCTGACAGTGCTGTGACATAGCTATTTTGTACTTTATAATTACAGGGCCTGTCATTTTGGAATCCAATTGCAAGCTTTTTCACAATACCAGACAGCTATAATCAAATTTATGTACACTGACAAAATAACTAAAAAAAAGAATTAGAAATTTATTTTTTAAATTAAGATAGAAGGGAAGTGAACAGAAGAAATAGCAAAGAGGGAGCTGCAGAGCCGGGTACAGATGAGCAAACGTCATTGGCAGAGCACTGGGAAGAATGAGAGGAGTCAGAAAGCTTCATACAAACTTTCCAAATATTTTGTGTAAAGGGGAAAGTACTTTAAATTCTCAAGGCCTGCATCCAATCTGTGGATGTAGATTTAGAATGCAAGCCACATCGGTAGGTAAAGAAACCATCTGGTCTTGCCAAACCTTACTGCTATACTCAGTGTTTAGTTCACTAATAATAGGTAGGAGTCAATATGTGCCAGTATTGAACTTAATTCTTTTTTCAAATAACTCAAACTGTTAAGTAAAAAAACTGAGGAAATAAAACATAGAAAGCATGTTTAAAGAACATAAATCAGTACATTGACCATAGGCAGTGACCTTTGAGCTTGTTGCAGATGAGTGGTTCAGACAGCAAAAGTAGATTGTTTGATAAGAAAAACACTAGCTAGCTCATCACTATACTGTGAGAAGAACTAAAGAAGGAGGGCGTTGGTTATAGTCTGCATGATTTAACTTAGATGAGACAGGGAAATCACACACCACCCAGTAGCCAAAACTGCCAAGAAACTCAGCAACAGCTCTTTAAATAACCAATTCTGGGAAAGGATGAAAAGGTAGTTCGCACCATTTTTATTGGTATAAAGAAATTCAGTTAGCTTCTATATGGAATTACAAATACAGTGAATTGTTTAGTGTTCATTTTTTAATTTCTATGGAAAAGGCTCAGAAATCATGAGAAATTGTCACCATTTGCTATAGATAACATCATTTGAACAACTAGAGATGAACAGTATGTGCTTTTCATACCCAAACTCAATTTCCAACATTGCTGCTATTTCACTGAATATACAAAACTTTTGTTTCCTGTCTCAGCTCCTGCAAAAATTGAATAAATGCACACCTTACTGGTAAGCCATGTTACTGGGACTGGAACCCTAGAGGTGTATTTTAATTTACACATGTTTAATATGACTCCAGCTTAGACTAAAGTCCATTCGGAGACAAGTCAATTAGTTCCCATGAAATTTTATCAAATCCAGAGTATGTTATTTGTGATGATACCACTTTCTATGTTTGACAGAGATCACCAAGAAAGAGCACTCTGGTGCAGTTGCCCACACTAGCCCCTTTAATTAAATCCACATTTGGTTGGTTTTGGTGAAAAGAAGCCACTGTTCCAAGAAGATGCACCCTGCAGGAAGTGCCTTGAACACTATTGGCTCACTGTGTAGTCAAGTATAACCACAGTGGTATTCTATTTCAGGTGTTATTGTCATGCACATCTGCTTCGGGGATAGAGCTGCCACAGTGTTTGGCCTCTTTAAAAAACAAAAATGTGTGCTAAATCTGCAAAAATAAAATAGATTGACCTTAGACATACTAGCTCATACACCAGATAATGACAGGTAAAATTCAGATCCTTGTCATCAGTTATACCCACTTGCCCTTAGAAATAATACTTAAATTATTTTCACTTTTCTTTCTGACTCGGGAATTGATAGTACATTAGAAGTCATAAAAAATGCCTTCAATAAATAAAAGGAGTTAAAGCATAGCATTTCTGTCCACCAGTGAGGAGAAATAGAATTTATCAAAGTGAATTCATCTCATATGTGAAAATATAGGTAGAACAAAATCAACTTAACAAAAAAGTATTGAGTACTACTGATCACACCCAACTTTCACATTCTAAATTATTTAGAATCTAAATTATTTACATAATGTATATCAACACTTATTCAGAGAAGACCAAAATTTGTTAAATAAATCAGTGAATACATGACTGGTCCTGAAAACAGATAGAGCAGACTACATCAGTCAAAGTTCAGTTGCAGAGAACAGAATCCAGTTAGTTTAAGCAGAAAGCATTAAAATACCTACAGAATAATTGAAAGTATTAATGGAGCGATTCTCAAAGCCACACCTCAGAACCAATACACCAAGATCCTGGGCTCTTCCTCATTGAAAAACTGACAGCCTCGGAACTGTACCACTACAGACACTCTCTGGAAGTTGCCAGCATCAAGAAGCTGCTACTTCCACAGCCATTTCCAGAATCGCACCATAACAACCGTACCCTGAACTAGCAAAATGGATGCACCATCCATGCTTTCTGATGTTCATGAAGCTGATGACTAAAAAATGGAACCTCTACAGAAGAAAAAAATGCCTCCACAACCATGTCTGTGAAGAGAAACAGCCTCCCAGATCTCATATGGAAGCATCTCATTGTTGAAACCTAAATACTTTCATACTAAAAGCTGCAAGAGTCTGGAGGATGTGATTTTTGGCTAACCAGTCTCTGTAGGACAGGATGCATACTTGAAGCTTGAAGGAGGGTGAAATGACTTTAGGTGCAATCCTCTTTGTCCTCCACACTCGCCTAAAAAAATAGAATCTGTAGGGTCAGTAGACCACACATTTTGTGTTGCACATTTATAGAATGCTGAAAGATCTTCTATGTGCATATTAATGCTTTATGATGAAAAAAAAGTTACAGGATCAAAGCCCAAATCTCAGACAGTGCCATTTTAGTAAAACTTCTTTTTGTACTGTAAAGAACATTTTTAGTACAAAAGAAACTAATGATTTGCCTTTTTGGGGAAATAAGCAGTTTTTAGTGATCTGCTATTCTGTTAGTGCCCAGTAAGTGCAACCTCCTGTCTAGTGACATTACCCACTATTTTCTAGATTGGTGCTCTCAAATTTTAATATGCACATAAATCACCTGGAAATGCTAGGAAAATGCAGATTCTGATTCAGTAAATTGGGATAGTGTCTGCAATTCTGAATTTCTGACAAGCTCCAAGCATCCCAGGTAACACCAATGCTGCTGACGGGAAGACCACATTTTGAATAGAGGCATTTTAGATAAGCTGTCTTTAACCAGGCTATCCAATCAGTGGGGTATGCTGAGATAATGATTCTCTTCAACCCTTCATATTTTCTGCCTGTTCTGTGATGTGGGAAGCATTGCTCTATTTGAATAAATGTGTCAGTTATTGAGTCTTGGTCAAATATTGACCAATGTGTGTACTCTTTTTGGAATCTTTCATTGGTAGCAGAAATTTTATAAAGTATTAATACTCTCGCAACAAATTAAGGAAACTAAAGATAGCAATAATCAGCATACCACCAAATCAACTCTCATAATATTTAAAGAGAGAGAGAAGATAGTACTCATATATCATGTTAATTTAGTCTGAAAGCAAAGTCTCTAAGATGGCTTCAACTGTTCCACCAGTGACACCAAAATGACCATAAGAAGAGAGAAGAGGGAAATTCAGTCTTCTTGATTGTTTCCATAGTGTAATGCTTTCTGCAGAAAAGAAGTAGAAACTTATAAAAATGATATTTGTGAAATTTCTATGTGAATACCAATATACACCTCTGCGATTAAGACCAGCTGGAGGTGGAGCATTATGGGTATAGTTGTTGGGTGAGGAAGGAAGAGAGAGAATTTTGTAGCCACAGCCTTACATGGAGAACAGTCCTATGTGCCCTGTGGTATGAAATCCTGAATGATCAGGGCACTGGGGGTATTGTATGCCCAGGGAAAGAAGGTGAAGAAAACAGATCACCAAAGATAAATTTCACCTACTTTACTACTTTCAAAGATTAATTCTGCCCAGTGTTATAGTGGAGAAGGAAGATTGTCAATGACCTCCAGATTTCAAGCCCCTGTCTTAGAAATTCAAATATAAGAAAGAAAAGAATGGGTTAAAGAAGAAAAATGATCTAGAAATTAAATGTATTGAAGCTTCAGGCCTCTATTGATTGCTCTTTATTTATTTCCGGGTATTTCGGAGGTGTCTAGTTGATGCCAGACATCACAATTCAATACAGGGACAGAACCAATGACTCATAATCCAGTTGACAATATTGCCACATTGTAAAAGAATTGATTCTTATTTTTAGACACCAAATGAGCTCTCTTCTGTATTTCCTAGTGGGCTATGGCCACCTTGCTAAAGACAACATTTTCCAGTCTCCCTTGCAGCTAGGTATGGCCATGTGACTATGTTCTTGCCAGTGGTGCAACTTATGCATCATTTGCTTAAAAGGAAAGTGTCTTCCCTCTGTGTCCTCTTTCCCTTCCCATGTGCTGGAGTACATGTGGGACTGGGTGAGCATCCACTATGGACAATGCTATAAGAACAGCAAGATTGAAGACATCAGGCCTCTGGATGATTTTTATGGAGCAAAGCCACTCCCCAGCCTGGACCATGTACTTCCAGACTGTTACATGAGAGAGACAAAATTCTATTTTGCTCATGTGTCTTATATTGGTATGTCTTGGTTTTGGCAATTTCTAGCCTATATCTACCATATTGATTTTAGAACCTCCAGGGAAGGAGACTGGAAACCACAGCTTGAACAAATATTTTATATATTCTTATGTACTTTTCTATTTTTGTGCCATGTACACATATTCTCTAGTTATTAAAAATTCATTGATCAGGCAAAACTGGACAGCTACATGCAAGAGAATGAAAGTGGATTATCGTCTAACCCCATACACAAAAGTGAACTTGAAATGGATCAAAGACCTGAATGTAAGTCATGAAAGCATAAAACTCTTAGAAGACAACATAGCACAGAAAAGACAAGCAGTGACTCTGTGGCATCTTACTACACTGATGGACAGTAACTGCAGTGGGGTGTGGTGGGGGACTCAATAATATGGGCGAATGTAGTAACCATATTGTTTTTCATATGAAACCTTCATAAGAGTATATCAGTAATACCTTAATTTAAAAAATTCATTATCAATTCATTAATTTGCTAATGCCTTTGTATTCCTGTTAAAATAAAAACTAGTGTCGTGCTAGAGAGTGTTTTTCATCCTGGTTGAGATGAAGAGCCTTGTATTTGTCCCCTGACCTTCAGTATCTTGGCTTCTACCACCAACGTTAGCAGACATTTCTAGAAGTCTGATAGGAAGAGCAACAATCTTTAAATCATTAAGTACAATGATAACTGTAAGAAGCAATTGCAACATGAGTGCTAATGGTTTTATCGGAACACAAAGCTTCTCTGCAGACATCTGCACACAACTGAATGTGATGAAGTCAGTCACATTCAATTAGTCATTTCAGTATTACTACTCCTGCCCCTGTCTGTCCATTCAACAAACGTTTATAATACACACTTTCAACATGACCCTGTGGTGGGCACTAAGGATATGAAAATGAATAAAATGCTGTTGCAACCATCTCTGTATCTATGGCAGTATTTATATCTTTAAAAAGGCTACAACAATTGCTTACCTTTCCCCCTGCCTCACAGACTTATGTGGGATTTCAAATATAATGGACACATAAATGAGGGTGAAGAGACACCCTCTCTGTTCCTGAAATCATGTTGTCTATTCAAGAAGCTAAAACTGTCAGATATAATCCATCCTGAGGACCACTACTTCCCACTTAACAAAGTTACAGCATTAGAAACTGTGGTTAAAGGCAAACTTTAATTCTCTTTGATAGACGATTAATAATGTATTTTACCAAAGTAAACATTTATATGGTCCCTATACCAAGTTTAAGAGCCATTAAAATAATAATCTTTATCAAAGTAATTTTATTTGTGAGAATTTCTTTAACCCAAATCAATATAGAAGACATATGTATAATGATGTTCATAACATTAAGTATGATATCTGAGAGTAGGAAAATCATTAGATAAATTATGATTGTCAATTAGATGAAATTGGGATAATTATAAGAATCTTATGAAAATCAAAAAGGATTTCTTTAACAAAGTTTTAGAAAGCATAAAACGTGTGTGTTTATGTAAGGGTTTCTCAGCCTTGGCACTACTGGTATTTTGGTTTGGATAATCCTGAGAGGGAGCTATACATTGTGATGTTTCAGCAGCATCCTTGGCTTCTATCCACTCGCTGCCAATAGCACACACCTGCCCCTATGAGAGAGAATTAAAAATATCTCCAGAAATTCCCAACTGTTCCCAGGGGGCCAAAATCACGCTCAGTTGAGAATCCTTTGTAGGAGAACTATATATATGGTGTATAATCTGTGATCATAGATAAATAAATTCTATGTACGTTCGGACAAAGCTGGAAGGAAATTTGGAAAAATTAAAATGCATTTTAATAGGGTAAAGAAGTTACTGAAGCTTTTCAACATTCTCTGCAATGTTTTTGTAATAAAAATATTAGGAGAGTTAAAGTAGAATTGAGTACTGATACGATTCACAGACTCTTCTAAGGAGTTTTAATCTTTAAAGATTACTATACATATCATTGTTGAGATAATTTTAACCTTCCCATTATAATCATATCACCAAAAGAAACTTTGGATGATTGCAAAATCATTTCTTAAAACTTCACAAACCCAAATTCATATGTGATTCAGATGGGGAAGGACAAAATGGCTCATTAATACTGGATGTGATTCTGATTCTGCAGAATACTTCTTGGAGCTAGACCACATTCAGAATTGCCATTGATTCAAAGGAAACTTTGTACAAGAAAAAAAATGAATTCAGAATTGTTTCATCACTGATCCCCATCACTGAATTTGAATAAGGACTTAATGTATGTTCGACTTCTATGGGAAAGTTACCCAAATATTTCGACAATGCCCAATTTTATAAAAAATGTATTAGGGATTACAGCATCTAAAATTTGCAGAATACTTTACAGTGTTCTTTCTCTCATTTAATGGATGTGAGCACAGGAAACAGAACCTCAGTTATGAGCATGTGCTGAGTAATACAGCAAATATATGATACAGAGCAAGAGAGTGTAGGCTACTCTAACATTGTAGAATTGGGTAAGAATAAAACCACTGTCAACATTTATATAACTATTCTGTTCCCAGCTCCATTAGTACAGATGATTAAAAGCTTATTTTGGAAAGTCTCAATGATGTTCTGAAAAGCACTATATCTGAGAAGCAGGTGATCCTGTGGACCTGAGCTTTAGCTGAGAGGGGGTTGTGGATGGTTTACACACACACCCTCATGTTCTGGGGCATATATTTGAATCTAAACAAACACAAGTTGATGCTTGATTTAGAGAGTTCCATCTGGAGGCTTGGGAGATTTGGAGGCTGAAATTAAAGAGAAAAGAAAGAGGATAGTGGACAAGAATCTGGAGAAAGCAGAGTGGAAAGGCATGGCCTCTCACCTCTCCATCTCTACTCCACCCAGACCCACTTGGTCTTGTGGACCCATTAGGTTCTTGTGAAAAGAAGTGTTAGAAGTTGACACTGTCTCATGATAAATGGTCAGACTGTTTGGAGACCCAGGTCATAGGAAACAGAGTGGGTTGGGGGTGTTGCCTTCATTTCTGAATGGTTGGAGAAAATCAAGCACTGGGCAGGACAGAGCAGCAGAAAAGCAGAATTTACAAGGTGGGCCCCAAGCAACAGCGTGGGAGCCTACTACAAACAGATTTTGAACAAGGGACTTCCAGCAGGAGACTGGACCACCACAGGAACATGAATAGATTTTTCAGTACATGTAAGAAACTCATTCATGACTTCCAAATTAACTGGTGAAGATTTTGTGAGAGGAAGTTATTGACGTCCTTCAGGTTGACATACTGTTAATGTGATTTTTTGGTTCCCATGGGCTGAATAGGTAGGAAAACATTGTGACTAAATCTGATTTACAAAATATACCCCACCAGTGCTCGCTTCGGCAGCACATATACTAAAATTGGAACGATACAGAGAAGATTAGCATGGCCCCTGCACAAGGATGACACGCAAATTCGTGAAGCATTCCATATTAAAAAAAAAAAAAATACCCCACCAGTTTCCAATTTTATATTCCATAGGTATTGCTCACTGTATAAAATAAATACTTCAGAAAAGTTGACTATAAATAAGATGTAGCAAATTCAATTATCTCACAGGTAGCTATTATTAGGTGTAATTTACATACAAAGTAATCATTAAATTATTTTTCAGTAGGGGGAAAAAGTCCAATAAATTGAGTTTAAGACTTTTGATAATGAAGGGCATTGAGATAAAGGCCAGATTGCAGCAGGCTGGGCATTGAAAGCCAATAGGGACACATCTTATTTTTGAAAGTCTCAATGATATTATTCTTTGATACATCAATATTCTTTGATAGACTATTAATAATGTATTTTATTAATCCCCTACTCTAAAATTTTTCTTTCACTGTTAACCTCTGCCATGATCTCTATATTCACTGCTACCTGATTTTTAAGCTGGTATTCATGGAGCCTAAAGAGCAAGGCTGGAACAGCATCATTTTTGCAGATAATATTATCACACCAAACTAAGGTCAACTTAAAATTACATAGACCAAATTAGTTCCATGTTCATTCTAAAAGCTTAGAATATTTTATATCGAGTGATGTGATCTCTGTTAAGGACCATGTTGGCCAGCGCAAAAGGATAAGATTCTAATCCATCAGTGACAAAAGAACCTGTAAGAGACATCTTTTGTTTTTAACCACGGCTCCTCCCCCTTAGAACGCTCCTTTCCCGTGAGGAAGCCAACCCAGGTGTCTTAGTTGGGCCTGGCCTCTCGCTCGGCCATCACCCCAAGAGGGTGCATGTGACCAAGGCAGGCCCGCCAGAGTTCCCATTTCCTCAGTATCACTGCTTGTTTCAGAGAGGTATATGTGACCTAACAGATCATACCAGAATCACCTCCAGTTTTTTGTCAGAGCTATTGGAAAAGACTGCTCTCTTTGTTGAATTTGTGAAGCTGGGAGGACAGGCATCTGGGACTGGAGAATCCCAGAATGAAACTGCAAGAGATGATCAGAGCAGAGAGAGGGAAACAGCCCTGATGACATTATTTTAGCTGCTGGAGCCCGTTATATCTGAAGCCACCATCATGTTGACCCCCCTTTCTTCTCCTACCACACTCTGTAGTAGTAGGCTCAGTTGCTCCAATCCCCATCTAATTTACCCAGCTCTCCAGGAGCAAAATCTCCCACCATGTCCCCTGGGTTCCTAGAGTTTGCTTCCAGGCAGTGGTGCCAATGAAACAAACAACTGGTGAGACACGTGATTCATTATCTTCAATAACTTTGACTAAAGTTGGGGTGAAAGACAACACTTTTGAAGTTATACACCACCACCACCACCACTACTATTTTGCCTGAGAAAGGTCATACCTACTCTAAGATGAGCCGTTACTCCCCTAAACATAACCAGGGTTATTTCAACAAGAAAGAAGAGGGAAATGTTCAGTGAGTAGGTAACTAGCAGTACCTACCACCATCATCAAATCAAATTGTACTCTGCGATGTTCACTTTCATGGAGCTTGTTATCAACCATCTTACAGGATCATAAATGATTTTTAGGTGGCAAGGCATCAGAAGAAAGACCCAGAAAATGTTCTTCAACCTAAAGGTAGAGATTCTGGTGTCTTTATCTTCCAGACTACATGAGTTTAGCCTTTCTATAGCTGATATCATTTAACTGTCCTTCCTGTAACAAAACCCAGGAAGAATCCATGGTGCCACAAAAATATGAAGACAATACAATTAACTTATATAACATTTTTCAGCTCTATTTTTCCCCTCTAACTTAACTTTTAGGTTTCTATGCACTTTCTTGAATATGATGAATGTTGGCTCACCAATTCCTCAAGACCACTATTCTACTCAACTGCTATAACAATTCTCATAGATGGATATATGTAATTAATATCTATAATAAGTTCCAGATGTGGCTATAAGAAGCATGCAGTAGGCTTAAAAAAAGTGAACTTGTCACTGTGCATCAACAGCTCCCATACTCATGTTCAACACATGATGTGATGTGTTGAAACCTTATTCAGCAATATCCTGTTAGAACACAAGCTCCAAACTTTGTTTTGTTTCGATGAGCAGTACCTAGAATAGCACTTGGAATATCGTAGGACTCAATAAATATTTGTAAATTGAATGAATGAACCTCCAGACCTCATCTTTTTTCTTTGCTTCCCTACTCCACCTCCCACCTCATTTGCAGAAAATCAAATGTCCAGCATGTGAGGGACTTCAGTACAAAAGGTAGAATTGTCCCTTAGTTCCCATTCTGTATTATAATATTTTCATAATGTCCAGCCAGCAAACGGGTATTATGACATATGGGTATCCAAATGACTAGAAATTTTTAAAATTATACCAAGACTTGCAAAGAAAAAGAATTGGCATAGACTTTGCCTCTGCTCCTATGTTTGTAGAAAGCTTGTGTCGTGGTTGTTTATGAATTGCTCCTTAGTGACCAATGCCACTGGCAATGCTCCTGTCTTCTTTAGGCTGAAGTTTTAAGGAGCAGGGAGTGAAGTGGTGAAGATAGACTATGGTTAGAAAATCAAATAGGACACAGGTCTGAAGGAGGACATATTTAAACAGACATTTTGATGTAGCCAGGTCAAAATAGCCTGTAAAAATGCAAAATCATTATTTTTAAAATGCACCAAGTATTCTTGACCTTAGCCCACCCCTTATCAGCGCTGTTACTATGACACTGTTTATAATCATAATGATTATTTTTCAAAACTGAAAACAATGGGTCCTGAGAATAATGGATTTTGGAACTGATAATAATATATACACCTCCCCAATGAGAGTCTAATATATAGCAGAACAAGCTCAAGGATAACAATCATGAGGACTACAAAAAGCACAAGTATCTATTCTCTGGCCTAGAACATTGTCTCTCACCATTTTTTAAAAAACCTTTCAACTCTTTCAATAAATACCAGAACCCTAGATCCTGTAGAAATTCATTTTCCTACTGCCCAAGGAAATCTTGTCAAGCTTTACTTTCTTTGGTTACAATATGAAAAGTGCTTAACTAGCCAATCAAAACTCTCTCAGCCTTAGCTTCTAAACTGTCTCTTGGATAACTAGTCATAAGGGTAGATGCTCTGTGACAACCTGAGGACAGTGGCTCAGTGATAGGGGACTACAGTATTCTGGGGCAGTAGGGGAAGGGGACCTCAGATCCAAGTGATGTCCAGGATCCTTGCTGGTCTCTGCCATGGATGGACTAGTTTGGTCTTATCCCTAGGTGATGAATTCTGACCATTCGGGGTATGTGCCACCATCACTGAGGGACTTGACGGTTTTATCCATTTGCTTTTATTCATGAAATCTCTATGTACAGGGTTCTTTGTCCCAGCACAGGCCTCTATTCAGCAGCATGCTGCTAAATGTTTAACAACTGGCTGCTTCCTATTTACCTCATGTCCTCCTAGAAGGAAACAGGGAAAAACTTCTTGACATTGGTTTTGGCAGGAATTTTTTGGATATGACACTAACAGCACAAACAACAAAAGTAAAAATAAATAAGTGGGACTATGTCAAACAAACAAGTTTCTGCACAGCAAAGAAAACAATCAACAAAATGAAAATGAAACCTATGGAATGGGAGAAAATATTTGCAAACCATCTATCAGATATGGGTTTAATATCCAAAACATATAAGGAACTCATATAACTCAATGGCAAAAAAAAAAGACAAAAATAATCAACTTGAAAATATGCAGAGAACCTGAATAGATGTTTTTCCAAAGAAAACACAAATGATGAACAGGTACATGAAAGATGTTTAACATCAGTAGTCAGCAGGGAACTGCAGGTCTAAACCACAGTGAGATACCATTTCACATCTGTTGGAAAGCCTGTTATCAAAAAGATGAGATGGGTGTTGGTAAGGACATGAAGAAAAAGGAAAATTTGTGCAATGCTGTTGGGAATGTAAATTGCTACAGCCACTGTGGAAACAGTTCATTGAGGTTCCTCAAAAAATTAAAAATAGAACTACTATATATGATTCTGCTTCTGGGTATATATCTGAAGGAAGTGAAATCTTGACATGATAGCTGACCTCCCATGTTCATTGCAGCATTATTCACAATAGCCAAGATGTGGTAATCACCTAAGTGTCCAGTGATTGATGAACAGATAAAATAGATGTGGCATACACACACACACACACACACTCACAGGAATATTATTCAGCCATAGAAAAAAGAAATCCTACCATTTTCAAAATGGATGGGACTTGGTGATTTCACTTATATGAGGAATCTGAAGAAGTCAAACTCATAGACACATAGAGTAGAATCGTGATTGCCAGGGGCTGGGAAGTGGGGGAAATGGGGAGATGTTGATCAAACTTCCAGCTATAAGATGAACAAATTCTGAGGATCTAATGTACAGCATGGTGACTATAGTTAACAATACTATATTATATACTTATTGCTAAGAGAGTACATCTTAAATGCTCTCACCACCAAAAAAAAAATATGTAATTCTGTAAATCTGTGAGGTGATGATGGAGGTGTTGACTAACCTTATCCTGGTAATCTTTCTGCAGTATATACATGTATCAAATCATTACCATTGCACACCCTAAACTTATACAATGTTACATGTGAATTGTATCTCCATAAAGCTGGGGGGAGAAGAAAAATGTGCTTGTAGAACTCCTTTCTCAAGATATATTTTACATCCTTTGATGTTGGTGCTAACAGTCCCACACAGGCACACTAACTGCCAGTTAACTGGATATAACATATCGTTAGGGAAACAGGTGTCAGCCACAGCAGGATCTGCTAATGTGCGGGTGATCGTTACCTGATTGCCTGCATTTAGCAATTGCTAGTTTACACCAAGAGTCCTAAAATGGGAATGGGACTCTACTGAACCAGGATACATGTTCCTGAGCCTTTGGCAGCCACCAAGCCTCTTCTGTGCAAAACTTCCCTCCAAACCTTCACAGATTTCCAGCTCCAAAACCGGGCACCGTCTGGGGGGCCCCTCTGGAGAGACACTTCTACCATTTCTTCCCATCAAGATTCCCCTCCACTGTTCCCAGCCCCGACTCCAATCTCTACCGTGACCTGCAAGGCTCAGTCAGAAAAGCCCTTAGGGGGGCACACATTTCCGTTTTAGAGGATAAGACCAGGAGTGTACCTGAATCTAGGTGGCAAGTTGTGTCATCAGGGTGTCGTCTAATTCTTGGTGGTGTCATGAAGTGTCCAGTAGTCAGTAGAGCAGCAGCCTGACTGGAAGCAATCCAGTAACAAAAATAGCATCTAATGTATGGAGAACATACCACATGCCAAGCACTTTGTTGAACACTTTACATACATTAACTCAGGTAATCATCACAGCAACCCTGGCAAGCAAATGCTCTTACTATCCCATTTTATCAATGAGAAAGTGAGGCTTGGAGGTTAAATAACTTGCCTAAAGTTGCACAGCTAGTAAATGATTGTTAGAATCAGGTTTTCTTACATTGAAAGCAGTAGAAACATGCTTGAGCTAAATTATGCTCCCCCTCCTAAAAATGAAATTTCAAAACAAACAGGTGTTATTTGGAACTCAAAGGTGAAAGGTAACATCAGGCACCAAGATGAACTTGAATTAGAGAAAAGAAATCTGTTAGGGGCCATGTGGATGCCCAGAATTCATAATACAGTGCTTTTGTAGCGAGGAGTTCCTCTCTCTCTCCTCTCTCTCTCCTCTCTCTCTCTCTCTCTCTCTCTCTCTCTCTCTCTCTCTCTCTCTCTCTCTCTCTCTCTCTCTCTCTCTCTCTCTCTCTCTCTCTCTCTCTCTCTCTTCCTCAAGGTGCATTGCCTTCTTCTCTGCATACTTTCTTCCTTCTGTTTCATTCTCTTCTATCTCCAGGCTTATGCTCTGCTTCTCCATATGTGCATGGCCAAATATAATTGCCTCCCAGTGTGTAAATTTACTTGTTCTAAATCCAAGTGGTCACAATTCTAAATACTAGGAAAAAGAATTTGATTAATCTTGTTTCTTCATCTGATGCAATCAAATATGTCCAGTCAGGTGTAACATAATATAGATATGACTATAAGGCACATTCCTGGGCAGTTCTGAGAGAGAGGGTCTTGTGGTCTGGGCAGACTTCCCAAAAGATGTATCTTCCAGTGCTTGAGATCAGATTAGAACCCAGTTATTTCTGACTCCAGAGCCAGAGTTCTTATTACTATGTCATTCTGAAAGAGGAAACTGAATGTGCACTGGATTTCTACATTGTTTAAGTCAGAGCAAACAACATATTTGTAATTTATTTATTTTATTTATTAATCTGGATAGAGATTCATTATAATATCTATTTTAATTATTAATCTGGATGGAGATTCATTATAATATTCTATGCACCTTTGTGTATCTAAAATATTTCATAATTTAAAAACCAGTGCATCATAAAACACTGAGATTTTAGAAAAAATTCAAAAGGTGATCAAGGACTTTAATTTTTTGCCATGTGGTAGCCTAACTATCCAGAGTAACTCTCCCAGGAAAGAACACCTAAAAATGTTGGATAAAGGTTTTTAAACACACACACACACACATATTTAAAAAACAGTTTTTTAAATGCATGGTTGTGCTGACTGGAATATAAAGGAAATCCATGGGAGCCAGAAACAACCAGAGAAATTAAGTGGTAAATGTTTGCCCTGGAGCATCTGCTGATACCCAGTGACCTAATTGAGCCTTAATAAACCTCTCTAATATGAAGGCAGCAGGAGAAAAGTCTGAGTCTTTCACAAGATGAGATAGCAGAATATAGAACCCCCAAATAAAGCTAGAATGCTCTAAAGATGACCCACTAAAAGGATGATGTAAGGAAAAAAACTCACCCAGCAAAGTGCAACAGGGAGATTCTTATCTTAGTGCTGAGATACACTGACCAGTAACTACATACTCTCACATAAATCCTGGGCATTCAAGCTGCCTGAATGGCCTTAAACCCCCCAATCTGAAAACTTAGCTGAGGTGATCCTCGATTGTCAATGCTCCCAAACACTTAGCAGGTACAGAAAGATTTCTTTGGTGGGACACACTCTAAACCCAGGCTTCAAAAATTCCCACAAAGTTCCAAAGAACATGACCTCACAACTAAAAATCATAAAACGCCTGAGGAAATAAACCCTCGTAAGTGACAGTCATCAGAAACAACAAACAGCAAAATCCACCTGCCACAAATGTACGTGAAAAAACATCTTTTTCATAAATAGGACATCATAGAGATATCAGTGCTCTCAAGGTGATTGATAGATTCAATTTGATTGTGAATCATGACCGTGTCATTGGACTTTGCAAGTTTCTTCTAACATTCAGATGGAAAAACAAAGTGCTAAGTATAGCCAAGATATTCCTAAAGAACAAGATGCTCCTGAAGAGATTTGTCCTACTGAATGTTAAGACTTATTAGAAAGCTGTAATATTAAAGACTTTGTGGTATTAAGTGAAAGACAAATAGACCAAGAGAACAGACTAAATAACCCAGAAATAGACTTACACATGGAGACCTGACATACAAGAGAATTGTCACTGCAACAAGTTACAGAAGCACGCATGCAGTATGATTGCATTTATACTAAGCTGAAAACAGGCAAAATCAAGCAATATATTATTTAGGGATACATATGTACCTGGTAAGATTATTTTAAAAAGCAAAAATGAAATTCAAAATTTGGTAACCCCAGGGCTTGGGAAGAATAATGGGGTTGGAGAATTTGCACACAGGTTTGCACACTACAAAAGGTTTTGGTGATGTTCTACTTCTTAAGCTGAGGGTCCTCACTCAGTAAAGAAGTGTGCAATTTATTATTAATCTTTAAACTGTACAAATATACTATATATACTCTTTTGTTCTAATACCTTTATATTTTTCATTTAAAAAGCAATCAGCATTCCTTTTTAAAAGGGATTAATTAAAAATAAGTTGAAAATAGCATTTGACAAAGTTCAACATCCATTCATGTTAAAAACTCTCAGCAAAATGGGAATAGAGGGCAAGTACCTCAACATAATAAAGGCCATCTATGATAAACCCACAGCCAACATTATATTGAACAGTGAGAAGCTGAAAGCATTTCCTCTGAGATCGGGAACTAGACAGGGATGCCCACTCTCTCCACTGTTATTTAACATAGTACTGGAGGTCCTAGCCACGGCAATCAGACAAAACAAAGAAATACAAGGAATCCAGATTGGTAAAGAAGAAGTTAAACTGTCACTATTTGCAGATGACATGATACTGTACATAAAAAACCCTAAAGACTCCACCCCAAAACTACTAGAACTGATATCGGAATACAGCAAAGTTGCAGGATACAAAATCAACACACAGAAATCTGTGGCTTTCCTATATACTAACAATGAACCAACAGAGAGAGAAATCAGGAAAACAACTCCATTCACAATTGCATAAAAAAAAATAAAATACCTAGGAATAAACCTAACCAAAGAAGTGAAAGACTTATACTCTGAAAACTACAAGTCACTCTTAAGAGAAATTAAAGGGGACACTAACAGATGGAAACTCATCCCATGCACGTGGCTAGGAAGAATTAATATCGTTAAAATGGCCATCCTGCCCAAAGCAATATACAGATTTGATGCAATCCCTATGAAACTACCAGCAACATTCTTCAATGAACTGGAACAAATAATTCAAAAATTCATATGGAAACACCAAAGACCCCGAATAGCCAAAGCAATCCTGAGAAAGAAGAATAAAGTAGGGGGGATCTCACTCCCCAACTTCAAGCTCTACTATAAAGCCATAGTAATCAAGACAATTTGGTACTGGCACAAGAGCAGAGCCACAGACCAATGGAACAGACTAGAGAATCCAGACATTAACCCAGACATATATGGTCAATTAATATTTGATAAAGGAGCCATGGACATACAATGGCGAAATGACAGTCTCTTCAACAGGTGGTGCTGGCAAAACTGGACAGCTACATGTAGGAGAATGAAACTGGACCATTGTCTAACCCCATATACAAAAGTAAACTCAAAATGGATCAAAGACCTGAATGTAAGCCATGAAACCATTAAACTCCTGGAAGAAAACATAGGCGAAAACCTCTTAGACATAAACATGAGTGACCTCTTCTTGAACATATCTCCCCGGGCAAGGAAAACAACAGCAAAAATGAGTAAGTGGGACTATATTAAGCTGAAAAGCTTCTGTACAGCAAAAGACACCATCAATAGAACAAGAAGGATCCCTACAGTATGGGAGAATATATTTGAAAATGACACATCCGATAAAGGCTTGACGTCCAGAATATATAAGGAGCTCTCACGCCTCAACAAACAAAAAACAAATAACCCAATTAAAAAATGGGCAGAGGAACTGAACAGACAGTTCTCCAAAAAAGAAATACAGATGGCCAACAGACACATGAAAAGATGCTCCACATCGCTAATTATCAGAGAAATGCAAATTAAAACTACAATGAGGTATCACCTCACACCAGTAAGGATGGCTGCCATCCAAAAGACAAACAACAACAAATGTTGGCGAGGCTGTGGAGAAAGGGGAACCCTCCTACACTGCTGGTGGGAATGTAAGTTAGTTCAACCATTGTGGAAAGCAGTATGGAGGTACATCAAAATGCTCAAAACAGACTTACCATTTGACCCAGGAATTCCACTCCTAGGAATTTACCCTAAGAATGCAGCAATCAAGTTTGAGAAAGACAGATGCACCCCTATGTTTATTGCAGCACTATTTACAATAGCCAAGAATTGGAAGCAACCTAAATGTCCATCAATAGATGAATGGATAAAGAAGATGTGGTACATATACACAATGGAATACTACTCAGCTATAAGAAAAGGGCAAATCCAATCATTTGCAGCAACATGGATGGAGCTGGAGGGTATTATGCTCAGTGAAACAAGCCAAGCGGAGAAAGAGAAATACCAAATGATTTCACTTATCTGTGGAATATAAGAACAAAGGAAAAACTGAAGGAACAAAACAGCAGCAGAATCACAGAACTCAAGAATGGACTAACAGAGGATCAAAGCCTAATTGGGCTACCCCGAAAATGAACTAAGATACGATATGAAAAAGAACTTCCAACATCTGCACCCTCTGGAAGACTCATGCCAGAAGATGATCATCAAAAAACCCCAACAAAGATCCATGCACTGCTACAGCTGTAGATGCACTCATCCCACCAGTTCCTGGACCTGCCATGGGAATGAGGAAGGAGATATCTAAGCTGGCCTGTGCATACAGTAAAACAACAAAATTGGACTGGATCTATACTGTTGGAACTCAACCAAGAATTTGGAGAAGTGCAAATTGTAGCGCTCCAAAGTCTTACAACTACAAACTATTTATTGTTAAAAGAACATATGGCATGTGAACAGTTCCCAGGAATGGGTTGTTTTAATTTGTCTGATTTCTCTCAGACTGTTCAAGTTCATTTGGACAATATCCACCATATCATAGATAAGTTTTCACAAATGCCTAAGGTGCCTAACTGGTTTTCTTGGTTTCACTGCAGATGGCTGGTAATTACAGATATGCTTTGGTTATGTAACTATACTCCTATTATGTTAATGTGTGTGTGCAATTTAAGTATTAGCTTAAAACCTATACATGCTGAAGTTACTCTACAAGAAGATATATCAAAGAAATACTCAATCTTCCCATGTTTTCTTCCGCCTGCTACTTCTATAGCTTTTCTTCTTCCTTCCTAATTACAACCCTTAAATAGAATTCGTGCCTCATATCAAATTTACCGAGTATCATAATTCTTCCAAGTGGTAAAGATACCTCAAGACAAATGCTGGGCATAGAAGCCACAGGGCATAAATATGCAAAGAAGTAAAAAGCTAACTTTTTCAAACAATAAGGCTTCTCTCTCACTTACCAACTTCACATTTCCCTGTATGGCCCCGGAAGATGACTGGTTAGCCAGAGACGGGTAAGATTCCTCAAGGGAGGAACAACCTAAGACAGGCACAGTCGCAGGGGGGCCATCAGGTGAGAAATTGGGGATCAACAGAGGTGAGGCTTAGAACCTCACCCCCCCGTTCTGAGAGAAATCTTCTGCATACGTGGATGTTTTATTGCCCTGGTCTAGCTTGGATTAACACATAGTCTACAGGCACACACCTGATCATCTACATGTGCTCTCTTACAACACTAAACTATGTTTTCTACCTTTATCTTGTATCTACCTACCACTTCAGCATTTTATTAAAAATAATAATAATAAAGAGAGAAATGTGGTATCCACATATAAATCAAGTATAAAAACCAAAGGAGTATTCATATTTGAACTGACTGTTTAGAGTTCATAATGCATGAGCAAAACCGAAAGTTTCTGTGATGACTGCCCTTGTACTGTTCACTATGTAACTTATTCATTATGTAAGAATTTGTTCTACATGTAAAAACTTGTTTGTTGTGCCTCAGAAGATTGGAGACTGACGAAAATTAGGCTTGGGGTGGATTAATGATTGTGCATTGAGCATTGACTCCCCTATACAGAATTTTATTGTCATTAACAACCATTTGATCAATAAATATGAGAGATGCCCTCACAAAAAAAAAAAAAAAAAAAAGGACAGACTTCCAATGGTAAAATAAATAAGTAACCGGGATGTAATGTATAGCATAAGGAATATAGTCAAGATATTGTAACAGCCTGGTAGGGTGATAGCTGGAACCTAGAATTATGTATATAAATGTTCTACCACTGTGTTGTACACTTGAAACTCATGTAATGTAATACTGTGTGTCAACTACCCTTCAATAAAAAATAATTATTAAAAAAAAAAAAAAAAAATAAGTTGAAAATGAATAAGTAATACAGAGTATCAGTACTGTATACCCTGCATATGAATTGATCAAATAAATACTAAGACCACGTTAGAAAATGGAACAGAGGTTAAGAGCAGACAAATTCAAACAAGACGAAATGTAAATAACAATTAAACATGTAGGGATTAAAAAAAAAAAGAAAAGAAAACCTTCTACCAACTTAGTAGCAAAAAGAAATTAAAATTTAATATTTAAATACTGTTATCTCTAAAATTTAAAAAAAGGTTAAGATATATTAGTTTTTGGCACTCTACTGATATTAGGCAGGTAAATTGATACAAATCTGTGAAAAGCTTACTTATCAATACCTATCAAGACTCCTGAAGTGTTTATTCTCTTTGGTTAAATACCATTTCCACGAATCTGTTCTATACAAATTATTCTCTCAAACGTTTCTGTTACAAAAGAATAATATTTACTGAATGCTTATGCTATATGCCAGGTATGGTGCTAAACCAGATGAAACAGGTGCTGTTAAAATCCCTCTCTCACCAATAAGGAGACTTGGGCTAAGTTATTCCCCAAAGTACTCAGCCTGAAGGTACTGGGGCCAGAATCCAAACCCAGGCGGTGTAATTCTAGAACCCTTATTTTATACTGGAGCACTGGAGCATTGGCTGTAGCTGTCAAAACATAGTGCTTTTTAGTGACTCAATAAACAGTGCAAAACAATTATTCATGGGGGAAAAAAGTGAAAGAAAAAACTGGTGACAACCTAAATGTCCAACAATAGCCAAACAGCTAAATAAAGTGTAGTATCTTTTTATGTAATAGGAGAAGGGCAATTACTCATTTTAGAAACGTTAATACATGGGAAAATATGCATCTCACAGTTGAAGAAATGAGGTATCCTGGTTTACTGCAAATGTATTAGTACTGAAATTACACAAAAATGAAAGTTCTAATGGTAACTACATTTTTTTTAAACAAATTTAAGTTTTTGGCACTCTACTGATATTAGGCAGGTAAGTTGATACAAATCTGTGAAAAGCAATTTAGCATTGGGGGGCATTTTGTAATGTATATATAATTTGAGTCTCTATGTTGTATACCTGAAACTAACATTATATTGTATGTCAACTATACTTCAACAAAAAAATTTTTAATGAGAAAATGAAAGTCTTGCTCATGTTGAATCAATATCACCTTAGTAAGCAAAGAACAGCACTTTTTTATTTCCTTTTGAATTGAGTGTTAATTGAGAATACACTCACATTATCCAAACATTTCAAACAAGTATAAAAATATGGACAGCAGATCCTGTCCCAGATCCACTTGGTTCCCATCCCTAACCCCAAAACAGGTCAACAATATTAGTAATTTCTTGTGGAGTATAAGAACAAAGAAAAAACTGAAGGAAGAAAATAGTAGCAGACTTACAGAACCCAAGAATGGACTAATAATTGCCAAAGGGAAAGGGACTGGGGAGGATGGGTCGGAAGGGAGGGATAAGGGGGAAAAGGGGCATTATGATTAGCACACATAATGTGGGGGTGGGGGCACGGGGAAGGCAGTATAGCACAGAGAAGACAAGTACTGACTCTATTGCATCTTACTATACTGATGGACGGTGACTGTAATGGGGTCTGTGGTGGGGACTTGATAATGGGGGGAATCTAGTAACCATAATGTTGCTCATGTAATTGTATATTAATGATACCAAATATACATATTAGCAATTTCTTGTTTAGCCTTCCAGAGAATTGTTCCTGGTGAAAAAGGACAATATTTTGTCCTCTTTTCTTTTTTACACAAATAATGAAACACATTTTCCCAGCAACCTGGTATTTTTAAATTTAGTATATCTTGAAGACTTTTCTAAATCTATACAAAAAGCACTTAGTCATTCCTCTTGATAGCCGTATAGTATTCCAAAGTGTAGCTATACCATCAATTATTCAACAAGGCCTGTATTAAGTGGCATTTGTGTTACTTCCAGTTTTTTGCTATTATAAAAAATGCTACAATGAATAATATTTCTTGGATACTATCTCTAGAAGTCATTATTACAAGTAGAGTTCTGGGTCCAAATGTATACCCATTTGTAATTTTGATGGATGCTGCCAATCTCAAATGGGCTAGCATCATTATTATGCCAATAGGCTTTCCTACCCAAGAACATGGTCTGCTTTTCCATTTGTCCCAGGCTTCTTTTGCAGAACACAATGCATTTTGGATCTACTACTTTTCAAAAGCAATAAATAAACACAAAACTATATATCATTTATTTCAGTTATGCAAAAAAAAGGGAATAAGGAAAAGTTCATTTTGTTAACATTAATCTATCAGGGCAGGTGGGGTTATGAGTCATATAGGTTACCTTTATATTCTTCTTTATCATTTCCTGCAATTTTTTATTTCTTGTTTTATTTTGTTTTGTTACAATGAGCATGATTACTTTTTCAATAAGGACTTTTAATAAAGGTCATCTGGCCCAGCCTTTTGCCTTCAGTCTGCCAAGATGAGACACCTAAAACAAAGAGTTTAAATGATGGGCCTGGTGTCACATTAAACTATTTATTTTGGCTGGAGGACTATTCAAGTCTCCTGTCTCCTAGTGTGGGATTTGTTTTCCACTTTCCAATGCCACTGCTTTATTTGGCAACAAAGGAAGGTTTTAGTTTCTTGCTAAAGTTTGGAAAGAGGGCTCCATAAATTTCATTCTGTTATTATGGAGTGTTCTGAAGCTTGATTTAGTGCTGAATTTTGATACAATTTTAGGCTATATTTTAAAAATGAGATCTCCATATCCCTAGGATAAATGCCTCCTGAGAAGCCCAACGTATTGCCCCCACTTTTCATTCTACCTCTTCATTGCCCAAATATCTACCTGTATCTTCAAAAGTGATGTCTAACTTATACCATAAAAAAATTGTTTTTAAGGCTTTTGTTTAGTAAAATCTAGCCCAATTTTGTGACCAATAACCCTGAGGCAATTAATACATCAGAAATTCTACACTTCCAGGAAAGACATTGTTTGATAAGATAAAAATGTGATGCATGGCAGAGGACAGGAAGCAGGTGGAACCAAGAATACATAGGTCTCCTAGAAGCCTAGAAAGGAAGCACAAGCCTGCAGTCATACAAAGAAAAAAATTTTTTTAATTTAAAATTGCAGAATAGTCGATAACTTTTCAAAGTAATAAGATTTAGCATCATTCATTAGGGGATAAAGAGCAAGATAAATCCATTAAAGACTGGCCCAGAAAATTAGGTACTTAGAGATGAAATTGTAAAGTGTCCAAATAAAGTAAATTCCCCTTTTGCCCTTACTGTGTCTTATATCAGGTAACAAGTTCATTAAAGACCAATAAAGAAGAAGTATTACCCTTGCTCTGAGTTTGACCTTTCTCAAAGCAGAATGTGGTTTTGCTAAAATAAGAAAAGAATCTATCAAGGTTGTGCTGTGCTGGGTTGTTATCTAACAAAATTTGGCAGAGGTTTATCAGCAGTGCTGACAATTCCATGGAAGAATTTGTTTAAGCTGGTACCACTGCTACTGATGCATAGCCTCATTTTAGAGAACTTCATGATCTTGGGAAACCACAGTTTAGAGATGTGGTAATTTGATTTTCTATGGGACAATTTAAATAAAGAATTTCTGAAGGGAAAAATTCTAACATAGAGATTGACTGAAGGAAAAATTTACTGGTATTTTCCTTTAGGGGAAATTTCCTAAGTGGCATAAATGACTTTCCCCTCTTTGGTCAATTCTTCTTTTTTAGAGACCAAAATCTTTTGAACTTCATATTTGGGGAAGAAAGAAGGAAGAAAGGTCTTAAAATACTGGGGGAAATAAAAAAGGATTACTCTTAATTATGCTCATCCTAGACAAAATGACAAGCAATTTCCTCTCCTTCTGCTATCATACCTCCCAGTATCCTTTGTAACTTAACTTGTTTCATATTGTTTCAAATTCTGTTCTCAGTCAGATGTCAAACATGGAAAGTTATCTTATAAACAAATACTCATTAAGAAGACTTACCTTTCCAAGAGATATTTACATTTCAAAAAGATTTCTAAAACAAAAATCTAAAGACCCAAAGGAACATACCTCTGATACTGGTGTTTAAGAGAATATAAAAGGCTGGTGGGGAAACAAGGAGAGGCCCATTCAGCATTCCTGACTCACAGCACACAGGTTGGTGGCACATGCCACATACCTAAGGTTAGTCCCAAATCCCCAAAATGCCCAAGGAAAAGAACCCTGATTATTTCTACTTCAAATAAAATAAGAAGGAAAAGATTTAAGCAGCATTTAGGTTTTGTTTTTATTTTTTGAAACCAAAGTTACCATCAAGCTATAGCTCCAAATCATATTTCATTAGTTTTGTTTAATGCACTCAAAATATATTTAACTACTAGACAAAGGAGATTCACAAAATATTCATATAAAAATAATAAAGATATCTGCCACACCTAATGTATACCGCAGCACAAAAAATAATTAATTCTCCTAACTATAAATTTTCTTTTTCTGTTACTTGTCAGCTCACCAAGTTTTCCTGATTTAGAAACAATGAAAACTCCCACCCACTGTAGCAGATTGCTTGTTAAATTTTTATTCTCTTGACTTTAAAAAATGTGGGGCATCTTAGAAAGATTCACAAACTATAGAGGATAAAAATGTATAAATGAAGAACATTTAGACAAATGGTAAATGAAGGTTAGAAAATAAACATGTGATATGGTTAATACACAAAAGCCGTGCCAGGAGGATCTTTCCTGTTTATACTGGTGGACTGTATATTTTGTCTTGAGCTTCTAGCAGCCAAACAAGAGGAAAGCTAGATCAATTAGAAAATCAAAAGCCAAGTATGAGTTCTATTCAAAGCACTCAAAAAAAAACAGGGCCCAGACGTTGCTGGGTGTGGCAGCATGCATTTATTTGAGGTCTTCTCTGAATCTATAGTAAAGATTGCAGCAGGGACAAGATGTACTTAGGAGAGAGCAAACTTCTCACCAAATGTGGTAGCTAGAAGAGATTCTGAGACCACCTGCAGCAAGCGCTGGTCCCCAGCGGATACAGCTGCCGCCTGGCTCATCCACAGCCAGCAGGGAAAACTGCATGTCCTAGAGCAGCCACCAAGAACTCCATACAGAAAAAGAGCGAAAAGCATTCATGAACGTAGAATGAAGAAAAAAGCAGAAGGTTAAAAATGAACTCGAAGGATTCACAGCAGATTCATGGTTGATAATTGCAGGGGAGGAGGCACAGATGGAAATGTGATGACTATGGGGATCCAAGGCCTTCATATGCATTTGGAAATATTTCATTACATACATAGAAATATACATAAAGGCTAAAAGCAAATATGCCAACAGTAATGCTGGAGTTCTTGATCGCGGAGTCGAAGAATGAACCTCACAAACACTCAAGGTAGGAAAGCAAGGGAGAGGCTTTTATTTATCCCGCTGAAAATTGCCTATATGCCTAATTTGGTATTTCTACCCTAAAGAATTTGTGTGCATTGTTATGTTTTTCTGACCGTAATTATCCTGTTTCGCTTCTTCCGGAGGCCCTCACCCTACTCTGTCTAAACCGGTGGTCCTGTCTCAACAGGCTAACAATGCTCATTTCTGGGAGGTGAAATACTTCATACTTTCTATCTACCTGTATTTTAAAAAAATTATTTGAAATTTAAAATAAAAATAGAAGCAATTGCAGTAGAGGGGTTACATTGGTAAAGGATTCCTGGAAATGAGTTTTGAGGCAAACTATAAAAAATAGATTTTAGATGGCCTTGGGGAAAGTTGCCAGGGTCAATGGCTAAGGAGCTTTCTGTTGGAAATAGTCCCTATTTTTCAGAAGATAGTATAGGGATATAAAAATTATCTATGTGAAACACCAGACATAAATACACTGTCACAGAGAATTGAAAGTTATATCACTTATTACTGATAAAAGAGAAAGCAAAAAGAAGTTACCTCAGAATGAATAATTCAGAGTTTTTCATATGACTTGACCTCAAATACACATTTTCCATTTCTTTCGTCTTCCCCACTCATCATCACCCACACCTATACTACCCCCATGTCAATGATCTCCTTGGAATGGTCTAGAAATGAGAGAGAAAGGGAGGGAAGGAAGAAGATACTGAGAGAGAGAGAAAAAGAAAGCTCAATATATGTCCAGGTAACTCTCTAGTGGGCAGGATTATCATGCATCCTAGAAAAGAAAGAAAAACCAAGTAAGTCCACAATAGATGTTCCATAATATCATCTTAAAATAAGAAGTTGTAGATCTTGAGCGACAAATGCAAAGGTTGTACTAGAAGGATACATGGCAAGTACCTCACCTTGTGATTAAAATAAACCGGAACATTTTTGGTTCTGTTCAGTTGGCTATTTTTATGAGTATGTGGTTACAACAAAATCCTCCACCTCACGTTCCTCCATCCTGTTTCTATCAACGCAAGTTCTTGATGTCTTCTTTATGTTAGAGACCTTTTTCTTTTTTATGGATACTTCTGTATCTTTGTATCTTTGAGTACTGTGTGTCAATTAACAGTGTAAGCCACAGGACACCTGGCAAGAGATGCTGTTACCGCAGCTGCAGAACTCATCCATGCTATACACCTGCATTTAAATTTTGTCTTTTAGAGTTTGAATGTAGTGTGATTCCATTATGATGTTATTGAGCACACTGATAAGTAAGCATTCACAAACCCCCCGCTGCATGATAAAACAGATCAATCGCTCTTTTGTCCTGAACTGTTGAACACTGAAATTAGTTGCCTGGTTTGAAACAACCTGTAATGTGAGGTTAGAGTCAGATACTTTAAGTCCTGCAGATCAAAAAATATAAAACCCCACCAACCATTTTCTTTGGGAAAAAATACACGTCTTCTCTCTATAATTACTGCATCTCCATCCTGAAAGAGATATGTCTTTCTTTCCCAGAGAAAATGTGAAAATAAATTCTGATGCAGATAAGCTGTTTAAATGAAGGGGAAACGTGAGAACATTCAAATCACTCTGAAACTAAATAATGGTAAATTAAAACAGCTTCCAACAATTACTTAGTTCTTATGAAAAGTGTTTACCATGGCAACAGCTGCATCAAATTGCCCTTAAATAGGTCCTGAGCTGTATGCAAAAAAGGAAGCAAGAGAAAAGTTGTCTACTAGACCCATCTTTGTTCAATTCAGAGGTAAGCAGGTAGCCTACCATACATGGTAATATAAATGTAGTACATGTGCACCATGCTTTCCTTTTATATAATGCTTCATATACACCATTTTGTAGATGTGTTCACAATGGTAGGATCACTTTAATTATCTTCATCTCCTTCCTGACAGTTCAGAAAGATCTCTCAGACCATTTAACTGTGAAACAAGAGGTCATTAGCAAATGGTGTGGAGGGGTTCCTCCTCTCATGGGATCAATGAAATAGTCCCTATCACACCACAAGACTCCTTCCATACTTTGATTGCATATTATAAATAAAATGTATAAAGGTCTTAAGGAAATAATCTGATATGTGGACAAAGATATGTTAGGTAGAAAGATAGACTTGAGCAGCCAGGGAAGCGGTAGATAAGGTCCAAGGAAAAACCTGAACTAACTGCCCAGGTGGGGGGTCCACATGAAGGCAACAAAGGCTTTGCAGGGAGACAGCTTCCTTGCCTATCAGGCAAGGTCCTTGCCTAGCAGGCCAAACTGGCCCCAGCCAGATCCCAACTCAGGTACAACTGAACAAAACTGAGAGTCATCCAAACCACACCTCATCATAATCTCATTAAAATAAAATTATGGTTTTGCCTCCCTCCCCACCATGGGCTTTTCTGTGTGCATTTTGGGAAAAGAACATGGCCACTAAGAGGAAAGGGTATATGACTAGAATTGTCAATCAACCTCTCCCTGGTAATCAAAGAATTTCCTCCTGAGCGAAGTCATGATAAACAGACCCTTCCCTATAAGTTCAGGGCCTTTGTCTGCCTTGACTCTTGGCTTGGCCCTCCCTTGGAGTGTATTCAAATAAAACTCACTCTGCTTCAGTGTTGTGTCTCTGCCTTTCAATGCTTTGTTGCTGCAGAGCCAAGAACCGAGGAGAACAAACTCAACCTGAAACAGATATAAGAACAAAGCTATACGAGGCAGCATTACTATAGCCAAGAAAGCAAAGCGTGTCTTCCTTACTCTTTTATTCTTATCAGGGCAACATAAGAATAAAGGAGTAAGCCTTGGAATTTACCCAAAAAATACAACTTCTCATATTCAAAAAGACATATGCACCCCTATGTTTATTGCAGCACTATTTACAATAGCCAAGATATGGAAGCAACCTAAGTGTCCATCAATAGATAAATGGACAAAGAGGTGGTACATATACACAATGGAATACTATTCACCCATTAGAAAGAAACAAATCCTACCATTTGCAACAACATGGGTGGAGCTGGAGGATATTATGCTCAGTGAAATCAGCCAGGCGGAAAAAGACAAGTGCCAAATGATTTCCCTCATTTGTGGAGTGTAACAACGAAGCAAAACTGAAGGAACAAAACAGCAGCAGACATACAGACTCCGAAAAGGGACTAGTGGTTACCAAAGCGGAGGGGTGTGGGAGGGCAGGTCGGGAGGGAGGGAGAAGGGGATTGAGGGGCATTATGTTTGGTACACATGGTGTGGGGGATCACGGGGAAAACAGTGCAGCACAGAGAAGGCAAACAGTGAATCTGTGGCATCTTACTACACTGATGGACAGTGACTGCATTGGGGTATGGGTGGGGGACTTGATAATATGGGTAAATGTAGTAACCACGTTGTTTTTTCATATGAAACCTTCATAAGAGTGTATATCAATAATACCTTAATAGAAAATTTAAAAAAAAGACATATGACACATACAAAGATGTTACAGACAAAGAAAACAAAGGGTGATCTCAAATACAAAACCCAAATCAGAAATCACAAGGACAGGCTCACCAAACTGCACTGTTAAATGTACAGAACTACCCCACATCACCAAACCAACTGTGGGGAAAATGGAACTTTCTGATTAGGATTCCTGTCTGGCCTTAATAACGTCCACTGTGTGTATAAGAGCATGTTTGCACATTTATGGATTGTTTACTGGTAACAGAGCCACTGGTCAGTCACAGAACACTGGCCCAGGGGAGGGGTGGAAGGGAAACACCAATTCTCTCCTCCCTTCAGCTCCTGGTAAGTAATTGGTCAGTCGTCCACCAGCTGTTGGAGTCCCACTCACAGAGCTCCTCCTGAAGCCTGGGAGCAGGGAGCTGGGCAGCCAGGGGAGCAGAGAGAGGGCTGTGGAGCCCCAGTGCTCCTGAAGAATTAAACCTGAGTGTGGGAGCCGGGAGCTTGGAGGGCAGGGAGGGAAGAGAGACTGAGACCTATTGCCTACAGGATTAAGCTTGTGCTGGGAGCAGAACCTGAGCAATGCATTCAAGCCAGCAGTGTGTATCAGGCTGCCTGTGACCACAGTGGGAATAAACGTGGTAACCCCCTTTACATCTGACTTTTTGCCCTTGCCTTTATTTGATATCTTGGAATATATAGAGAACTTGCCCTGGGTGGGGAACCCCCTCCTTACGGGGCTACACTAACACTTAGTTACAGTTTTGGCTATCCCAGAAATGGAATCTTAAAGCAATCAGGAGTCACCTGCTCAGTTTGATGACAGGAGGCTTAGCATAAGTGACTCCATTTTGGGCCATTTTGTCTTGTTTTTAACAAGGATTACATGGACATATATCACAATTATAAAGGCATGTCTGAGAGTGTAAACTAAATTCAGTCATGAATTTGACTCCTCTGTGGAGAAAGGTAGGGATACAAACTGCTTAGGAAGCCCTAGTTCAATTCTAGAAACCAGAAATATTTCTCATTTATGAATTTTTTAAATTGGAAAAAGCTTTTAAAATCAGGATTTATCTTTTCTTCAAAGGTGAAAGTATTGGTTAATAAAGCATCCAGTTAGCAATTGATTTATTTAAATTTCAAAAAAATTAGATAAAAATAAGCATAAAGCTAACCTAACCATACAAAGCGATTAGTGGAAAACTGGTACAAATGTCTTTCTACTATATAGTGGGATTAGTTAAAAGGCAAAAGAAAGAACAGCTAAGAGGAAAAGAAACTTGGTAGTTTGATGGTGACTGAAACCAACTGAACAACATTCAAATCTGTCATCTTCAGGGGTAAGATCTTTAGTGGTACATAACCCCGCATCAAAAGCTGGCTCTTTGATACGTTCCCTCATTTCTGTTTGGGCACAGTTTTTCTTTTCTCAGTATTATCTGGCACAAATTTTCTGTTTCTCTGCACAGTTCCTCACACCTCTGATCGGAAAGCCCGGGCCTTGGAACTCCGTGGTGATAGTCATTTGTCCGCACTGAATACCTACCTCATTTCCTGTTTTCTCTCTCATCTAGATGCAACAGGTACCAAGAAGAGCAGGATATGACAGTTAAAGGGAATGTTGCAAACAATAATGAAAGCAATTGCTCTGAGTCTTTGGCCTATTTGCTCATTTTCATTTCAGCAGATAAATGATATTATCTCTTGCAGATAACAGAAAGTGGGAGAGGGCTGTAAGTACACCAGTGAAGAAAAGGCACCTGGCTCCAGTGATCACTGTCAGTTAGCAGCTTGTTTGGCCTCTTCAGGCCTTCAATTTTCAGGGGGAAATTTTTCTTAAAGCCTTCCCACTAATGAGACTTTGAATTTGAATTTTAGGTTCCGTAACTTTATATCTACTTGGTGCCTTTCAGAAAGGCTGAAATATAAGATAGACAAGATTTAGAAAATGGCATGATTCTTCACGAGGAAATGAGGGAAGGGATGTGACGCTTAGAAATCCTACCTTTACTGAGTTGCTTCACAAAAAACTCTACCCCTGCAGATGAATTGCCTCTGATGATATATTTAAATCTAAGTACCTACCCTGAAGCTCATTTTTGTAGTGCTTTCTACTGATTTTCCAGAAGAAAAATCACTCTTTTAACATTTGTTTTCAAACAGAAAGTAAACTAGTGGTTGCCTAGGCCCAGTGGGTAGTAGGTGTGGATGAAGACTGACTACTGGTGGGTAGGAGGTTATTTTTCGGAATAATGAAAATGCTCTGAACTCAGATTTGGGTGGTGGTTGCACAAATTTTGATGAATGACTATAGCCATTGAATTGTACACTTTAAATGGGTGAATTTTATGGTTTGCAAATATCTCAAAAAAGAAAAATGTTTATTTCTTTTCATCTGTTCTTAAGGAGAAATTTGAAAGATAGAAGAGTGCCACAAGGGGAAGTTAGATATCTCTTGAATTTGGGTAATCTCTTTGCTAAATAAAGCACTAAAGCCAGGAAACAAAGGACAGACCTGAGTTTTTGATCCAACATATCCTAACCTTCCACCATTCTTTCTCTCCTCTCCTCTTCAAGGCCCTTCTTTATAATTTAACTCATGAATGATCTAACCCAATATAGCCCTGTGACAGGCATTGGGGATTAGCAACCCAAAATCCATTCACCATGTTCTCTTCTCTTGCCCTTCTCTACGATAGAGGCTAGAAAGCAAACTACTTGATTTTCCATCTTTACTGCTAGAGGTGTTAATATGATTCAGTTCTAGCCAATACAATGCAAACAGAACTCTGTTAGATGAGATTTCCAGGGAAGTTTTACTTGGACGGAAAGGATAGGTGCAACTGGCTCCTTTTTTGCCCCTTTTGTCCTTGTTGCCTCATCTACCTTCTTCCTACCTAGAAAGCAGATGTGAGGCCTGGATATGCAACAGCCAGTTGGTGACATGAGGTGACAAGCATGAGGATAAAGGCCTAGAAACTAAGTAGAGCAGAACAACTGAAAGAGCCTTGGTCCTTATCAGTGTTTCTTAGCAGCCATACCAACGCTGGACTGCTCAGCTCTGGACTTCTCATTTTGTATGAAAAAGAAAACTTTTTTGTTAACATACTGTTACTTGTAACCCAAAACACTCCTCACAAGCCAACTATTTGAGACTTTTATATTTAAAAATTGTTTAAATATGTCCATGCCAGAGTGGGTTAATTTTAATGTCCAAGAGCTACTGCTTCTGTACAAAAAAGACTAGTTGTAGTTAATTGGGGTTTAAATTACTATACAATTTTTTGAAGAAACAAATTTTCCTTAAACCTTTAAAATATTTTACCTCCCTTGTTGCTATAATAAGATAAGTGCCATACTAAAGATCTGTGCAAAGATGAAGAAAAAGAAAAGGTTGTCTCACAGAGAAGTATTTGAGCTAGGCCTTAGAGAATGAAGAGAAAAGAAAATTCCAGACCAAAAGAGTACATAAACTCAGAAGCGTGAAAGAGCATGACGTGTTAGATGGGCATGTGAGGCCGGGGAAGGGCAAATGATGGTGGAAAGCAAATTGAGGCTACATTGTTTAGAGTCTTGTATTTCAGAGTAAGTAGTTGAAACTTTATCCTATAGAAAAACAGGAAGCTCTTAGAGATTTTGGAGGAAGAGAGTGACATGATCACATGGGGTTTTAGAAAGAAAGAGATATCAGAGGAGGCCATAGATAGAAAGGCTATTTGGATGCTATTAGCAGTAGAACTAAGGAGAAAGAATAGATAATGATCTGAACAAAGAGAAGACCCCACTGCAGAGGCTACAGTGGACCTCCAGGGCAGAGGGCCAATGAAGGACAAGGCAGAGGCTCAGGGTCTACAGCAGAAGGAGCTGAGGGGAGGCCAAGTGTGCAAGAGAGAGGGGGTAGCATTCCCAGCATTCCCACAGCTGTTAAGGGCCACATGTGAACTGCTGCAGGCTGCAGTACAGCAAACAGGTACACAAGGAAGCAGAGGAAGCAGAGGATCCCCAGCCCAAGGGATCTACTCTTCCTGCTGTGACAAAAACTGGAAAACACACCCCTCCCTCTTCTCTATACACCTCCTCACCATGGTAGGAAAAGAAGCAGGGAGAAGGGAAGGTTATCTGAGAGTTACAGCATTTTTATGCAAGAGAAACTGAACATACTTGTTAATTAAACACCATTAGCCTGAGGTGACTCAAAGGCCAAGGGGCCTACGTAAGCAAACCAAAATCTAAGTCTGTAAATGCATCAAGGTTATGAAATTGAACCTAAGGACAACCAATCACAAACAGCCTGTTAGGGCTGAAGCCATAGCAATCAATAACTTCCTTACTTTGCTTCTGCCTTTTCTCTGTAGGGGCCCCTCCCAAAACAACTACCCACGGAGCGCTCCCAACCACTTCCGGTTTGGTGCTGCCTGATTTCAATCAATTTTTGTTCATATAAACTCTTAAAATTTTAAATATGCCTCAGTGTATCTTTAAACATACCAAAAGAGGTCATTTCAACTATCCGTTTTGCCATGCTTTAAACTAGATCAGACCTTTAGCTAACTGGCTCCTCAGAGGTAAATCCATCTTTGGAAGCAGGTACGTTTCTCTGGGCCTGGCCCAAGGCTCTCCAGATCTTTGCTCCAATCTCTGCTCACAAATGGCCTTTGATTATGAATTCATTGTCTCTGGTTCTTGAATACTAAATACTGGCACTGGAAAAGGATAATCCCCCTTTTAAAAACAGAACAGGCTTTTATTTTATATATCAGTGTCTGAAGAGTGTAGCCTGAAGGGTAGTCTCCCTGGTCAGGATGAATCCTGGGGCTCTAACGAGAGTGAGTTTCTGGTCTGAAAGGCTGAGGGCTAGACCCTGGATTCACGGGTGAATTCACACCCTGGTGGGCACTTGGCCAGTTTCTCTGACAACACCACTACCTCCCTGTCCTGCCCCTTCTATCAGTCCCGGACAAGAGCCTACATGGAAGCAAAAGTCAGTCCGGTGAGGTGCACATATTTTCTCTAAGCTCCTATGCCTGCCTGTGACACACTCTAGGTGTGCTGGACAAGCTGTTCATTCAACGACTCATCCCTAAGCCACTTCCTATCACCTAACCCACCTAGTTCCCTCTGATCTACTGATTTTATTTTGCCTTCTCATATTTATTTCCCCACCATTCCTATTGGATTTAACCTCAACTGACTCAAAAAGCCTTGGGGGGCACCTTTTCTATTTCAGCCTGTGCCCCTCTACCTCGACCCTGAACAGAAGGGCCGCTCTCCCACCAGGCCTGCCCTGGCCTCACAGATCAGACTTAGACCCACTGAACTATCCAGAGCACACTCATCATGTCAGAAGAGGCACAAGTTGGGATCAACCATGCTAGATTCAGCATGAGCTGTGAACATCCCAGCCATTTCCAGAACTCTTGGCTGAGCTCTGCCTCAGGATTTGAGTTCAGCAAAAGATGGGGAAACATTCAGCAGGACTGGTGATTTCCCAGGGAGGCTCTGGGACAGTAGCTGCTTCAGGCAGTGGCATCTGAGGGCTAAAGCTTTTCACAGTTGGCAGTGAAGAGCTGCCCTGTCAGCACTACCATTTCCATAGCAGTGATTATGGAGTGACTGACACCCTGTACTGTGGCTGCAGCAACTCCAGCTCACAACCGAGTCACACCAGATCACCATGTTCCCTTTTAATTACTTACCATCTTGAGGTAGCTATTGGAGCCAGGCAGGCCTGAGTTTGAATATCAGCCATGCTCAGTGGCTACGGGCTTCTCTGAGTCTCAGTTTTCTCAGTCATGAAGTAAAGGTTATTACTCCCTCCCAGACAAACTACATAAAATCTCCTGGCATGCACATTGCCTGACACACAGCAGACACTGACTTATGCTATTTCTGGTTCCTTTCTCTGAGTTGCTGATTGCAACCTGAGACAGAATTTCCATTATCCTAAAGATCTGCTTCACTAGGAGTCCTCTGTACTCAGCTGTTATTCTTCCTTGTCTTTAAGTCAGGGGAAGATCCATGGTAACCTTCAGTTAGACTTGGGGCTCTTCCTTCAGGGCATGACTGGAAATGCTTCTGGAAAGGAGTGGTACTAGAGGTGGGGGCCCAAGGAAATGCTTACTCTATGGTTCTGAAATTTCAATGAGCATGGGAATCATTTAGGGAATTTATGAAGAACACAGATACTCAAGTCCCTCCCTCAGTGACTGGAAGTCACTGAGTCACTGAGAATCAGACCCAGGAATCTCTGTTTTTAACAAGGTCCATAGAATATTCTAATGTGCACCCAAGTATGAAAATCACTGCCCTATCTGAAAATTCCCTATTCTTCCTCCTTGACCTGGTTATTCCTTGGAGACAGAGTGGGTGGTGGGGCCTAATTAAGGGCAGGGTATAATACAAACTACTTGGTCTTGGTCTCTAGATCTGGGCACAGAACTCCCCAAAGCCTTGAAATCTTTTGAGGGACAGAGTGTCTTACGCCAATGAGATAACCCTTGGGGATGGGTTTGGGGGTGACAGTAAATACTTCAGGATGAGGACTGGTCACCAGAAGAACCAACCAAGTGATTAGAAGATTAAAACCAACTTTCAGCACCACCCCAGACATCCAGGGAGGGGAGAGAGGTGGAGATTGAGTTCAATCACCAATGGCCAGTGATTGAATCAGTGGTGTTTACCTAATGAAACCTTGATAAAACCCGAAAGGATGGATTCAGTGACCTCTGGGGTCGGTGAACACATTCATGTGCTGGTAACACGGCATGGCAGGAGAGAGCGTGGGAGCTGTGAGCCAATCGCCACTCCCTTCCCCATCCTGTACCTTGCCCTCTGCATCTCTTCCATTTGGACATTCCTGAGTTACACCCTTTATAATGAACTAGTAAACATAAATGAAGTGTTTTCCTTATGTTCTCTGAGTAATTCTAGCAAATTACTAGACCTGAGGAGAGCTCATGGGAGTCAGTCTGGCAGTAGTGTAGGTAGTTGGGGTACCCCAGTTGCAGCTGTTGTCTGAGGTGGAGGCAGTCTTGTAGGACTGAGCCCTTTACCTCGCCAGACCTAACCCTAACTCCAGTTAGATAGTGTCAGAACTGAATTGAATTGTTGGGTAACAAGTGTCATAGAATTTGCTGGTGTGTGTAAAAACAACATACATGTGTCAGAATAAAACCACACAGGGGCCCTGTCACATTTTGTCTCCTCCTGACTTCGCCTGGCCCTTGTACAACTGCACTTCTTTATAGAATGTGGTTAAGCCCAGAAGAAACGGCCAATTCCGCTACCGTTCTGTGACCTAAATTCAGTGTTAGCCTTTTGAAGGAAGTGGGGCTTAAATATTCCCTGCTGAAGCCTACCCAAGAAAGGGCAGAATTTGCCTACAGACTCTAACCTGCTGACTACAATTCACCCCACAGCCAGTGGACAACCTCCCACAGGCCAGGGAGCACAAGGCCTGCTCTAGAACAGGGCGCGAGCCGGTTCACGGGGTCATCTCGGAGACTCACTCACCACCTCAACACTGGGTCGCCTTAACCTGAGCTACTTCTTGTTCTTTGGAACCTGGTCATATGGTGTCTGCCAGACTCCTTCCATCTAGCAAGATTCTTTGTCCTAGTTCCTCTTGACTGTTTATCATCAGTCAAGCCTTTCTTCAAGCCCCAAGTTGCTGCAATAAACTCACTTAGCCATTTCCACCAGAAGGCGCCCCAGGAGATAGAGGCCAAGGCTTTGCTGGTAAGTCTTCCTGTCCTGGTCTCAGGCCTAAAGTTCAGCCTTTGTTGTTCAAGTGCTATCCCCTCCTTTTTTGCTTTCTCTTCCCTCTCCTCCCAGAGAAGCCACATAGTTTTCTCAGTTGGTGCCACCCATCTTGGTACACCCGCTGGCATACCTGAAACCATTCAAAGGGGCCTCATTCTTAGTCTTTATAAAAATATGTGGTGATATTTGTCACAAACCTCCTCTTAAGACCCAGTTCAGAACAAATGTAACCTGGTCAATTATTGTCTTGCCCACGCATAGGGAGAGAGACAGAAGCACAGTCAATTTGGTAAGAGGTCAAGGGACATGGCAGCCCCAGTATGCTGATATCCAAGTGGGATGAACTGGCCAAGTGCTTCTATGAGCAGCGGCTCAAGTCTTCCACGAAGAAGCTTGCCTGGAACTAGAGGTTTAGTATACTGCAGAGGCACCATCAGCTAGAGGAGAGGACCTGCTCCTGCACTGTCACCCCTAGGGACCTCAGCCGGGCTCTATTAGGAATAGTGCCCCAGGCAGCTCCCAGTCACTTGGCCCCAGCAGAATCCTTACTGTAACTAGACCGGGTCAGCCCTGACGCCTTGAAACCCCTTCGTCCAGCTCCGGCTCAGGCTCCTCTTCCATGACACAAACAGCCCACGGCCTAGGCTGGGGGACTTGGGGTTCTCCACATTTCGTGGAAGCCAGTTCTGTAAGGCTTGGGCCCTTCCTCCACTGACAAACCCATCACCATCAAAATGGTCCCCACCCTACACCACCCACCCTCTGGGCATAATGAACCTCTCCAACTAGAGCTCTTTCAGACCTTGCCACCTTGATCCTTGGAGTGTCTAGCTCCACACTCACAGGTGCACCACCGTCCGGAGTGAAATCCCCATCTTCTCTCAGATGGCCAGAAATTACCTCACTCCTCGTATTCTCACCTGGGCAGTGCCTGAAGGAGATCTGATGCCTGTGGTCCCTTCCCAGGGATGTGCTTACAGATATCTGGCTGGTACACATCCAAGCCACAGGTTCAGATTCTCATTAAGTACAAAGGATGGGAGGAGCAAGGTAGCTCTTAGCTATTTCCAAAGTCCCTGAAAAGTGTTTAATGAAATACCATTAACTTTTAGAAAATGATGTGGCAGAGTGCTACTTATGCTCCAAAGTCTTCTCCCTTATACCACACTAATAGAACCCCTAGCATAAAGATTATACACCTCCCAACCTACCCTGAGGTTTGATATGGTTATGTGAATAAGTTCTGGTCAATGGGATACGAGGGGAAGGAATGTATGGAACTTTCAGGATGGGAAAGGGCCTGCCCCTTCTCCAAAATGCCCCCTCCCCACCTCTTCTCTTCCATCCTGCAGCTCTAATGGACACGTGGCATACTTCCTTGGCCAAGTGAACTTCAGACCACAGCCTACAGAGGGTGAAGCAGCAAGTCAGAGGGAGCCTAGGTCCCAGATGACCATATTGTGCCAAACTGCCATAGTAATCTTGGACCACCTTTTGAGAGAAGCAGTCCAGCTGGGCCCTGAGCATCCCTGAGCATCCCTTTTTGGGTGTGCCAAAAATGCCAGGCTGCCGGATGCTCTTTAGCCAACCATTTCTCAGGGTTGAGTTTGCAATGAGTAGCCTCAAGGGATGAGGTAACATCTCCCAGACAAAGAGTAGGCTTGCTTACACTCACTATAAAAGTGGCAGATCCGGGTTATAAGACAAACCCACTGTATGTGCAGAGTCCACCTCAGCCCCTCCGTGTTCCCTCCATGGGTCTTGGGGAGCACAGGGAACCAACACCAATAAGACAGACGTGCTGCTTGCTACACAGCGAGTCATAAAATCCTTTGTCTCAGACCCATGAAATCCATGAAACAGTAATTTACTACTTGAAAAATAGGGTAAAAGTACCTGACCTACCTTCCTCTGGATTGGTTTTAGGAAAGAAACTTGCATTTCTCTTAAATCACTTTTATTTTGTATCTGTGTTGCAGGCAGCCAAATCTAATCCTAACTAATTAAAGTTAAATGTTTCAAAGTTATGATTTGGCCAAAAAAAAAACCAAAACCCTGTTTATTACATCTTGTCAGAAATTTATCATTCAAGCTGAACCCAATATGATCCATTCAAGAGTAAGAAATTATAAAAGTGAAAAGTGTATGGTACTTGGAACCTCTTGAACAAGTGTCCCTTGGGAATTAAGAAACTCACACTATGACTGGTTTCCATGGTTAGCAGATACTGAAAGCACTGAATCAAACGTTACTGAATCAGACTGGCAAAGTCATGAGGGGAAATTCTCATGTTTGAGTAAGTTAGTTTTTAAATGTTGCTTGAATGTGACTTTCTGCCAAGAATTACATTCACCCTTGCTTTTTGATATAAGATTCCATATTATGAAGAATGGAATCCAGATAAACTTGGAGAGCAGTTCTCTGATCTGCCTTGTCCTTACACAAGGGACAAATCAACTTCAGGCTAGGCTGGATCTGAGCTAACATTCTTTCTAGAATGTTGGCAGCTCTTTTCCTTTGAAAAACATCAGGGTAATTGAAAATGTTGAGAAAGGTTAAAGCACGGTTGCATCACTGCCACATTAGTCAAGAGACCAAGACAGACAAAGATAAAAGAACAGAAGTGAGGATGTGGCAACATCTGCTACAGAACCACTGACAAAGTGCTGAAAAGTTCTTCATGAGACACAGGTATTTTGACGTGTCAAAATATTCTAAATGCTTGAGCTCTCTACAAGAATTCCCTGTGTAGGTATTTATTTCTAGCTTCTAACATGCTCATAGTTCTGTAACGAAATTAGCCCCAGAATCCCTTTTTGGAGGGTTGTTTTTGTCTACTCAGAATCCATTCTTCAGGAATAGCACCCAGATTTCCCCTTGGGGAATCACCTCTCCCCACATTCCCAGCACATATTGTTGGGTGAGGCTGGCTCTACCCCACCAAGCACAAGGTGATTGGTTCAGAAGTTCACGTGACCCAGTGAGGTTCAATACAGGGACTTGTGTTGATACTTTTAGGAATGTGAAGCTTGCTGGTGGAGGGTAATATAAGTCTGGGGATGCTAGAAATCATAGGTAGAAAGAGCAGTCTGAGAATGGGAGCACCACAGTAGAAAACAGGACCAAGAGGAAGAGAAAAACCAAGTTTCAGCCCAGATCCAGCTACCCGTGAAGGTAAATGCATCATCCATGGACTTTTTGCTGTGTTATCCAATAAATTCCCTTTTTTTGCCTAAGCCAAGTTTGAGGGTTTTTTTTTAATAACCTCTGGAATTAAAAGAGTTCTGAGTACAACACTAAACTATGTTTTCTACCTTTATCTTGTATCTACCTACCACTTCAGCATTTTATTAAAAATAATAATAATAAAGAGAGAAATGTGGTATCCACATATAAATCAAGTATAAAAATCAAATGAGTATTCATATTTGAACTGACTGTTTATAGTTCATAATGCATGAGCAAAACCGAAGGTTTCTGTGATGGCTGCCCTTGTACTGTTCACCATGTAAGAACTTATTCACTATGTAAGAATTTGTTCCCCATGTAAGAACTTGTTTGTTATGCCTCAGAAGATTGGAGACTGACGAAAATTAGGCTTGGGGTGGATTAGTGATTGTGCATTGAGCATTGACTCCCCTATACAGAATTTTATTGTTGTTAACAACCATTTGATCAATAAATATGAGAGATGCCCTCACAAAAAAAAAAAAAAAAGTATACACTTCCAATGGTAAAATAATAAGTAACCAGGATGTAATGAATATAGTCAAGATATTGTAACAGCTTGGTATGGTGATAGCTGGTACCTAGAATTGTCATGTATATAAATGTTGGATCACTATGTTGTACACCTGAAACTAATGTAATGTAATACTGTGTGTCAACTACCCTTCAATAAAAAAAAATTAAAAATTAAAAAATTAAAAAATTAAAAAAAGAGTTCTGAGTCTTGAAAGGATTGCTGTCACAAAGGACACTTAAAGGTGGCTATCTAGTCTGTAGATCCAAAGAATGTGCTCAGACCAGGTGTGGCCCCAGAATTTGTAAAGAAGAGATGTCACCATCAAGTCAGAGGGAATGGATGCAGAACTTGTTCTGAAGCTGCTTTGTAGCTTCAAAAGTTGATTAAACATATATTATTCAAATCAAAGAATAAGGGGAAGAAAAGACCCCCCCTCCCAAGACACTTTCTTGGCACCACTAAGCATTGACTCAAACTAAGGAAAGATCAATGCACAGGGTTTCTAGAGCACTGCAAGGGTCTAAAACGTATCTGATTATCAAGGCTTACCACACACAGAATTATATAGAGGAAAATGCTCTGGGTTCAAATCTTAGCTCTACAACTTACCAAGCTAAATGATCTTTGGCTTAAATTCAGGGAGATCTAGCTTATTTTACAAGTTTAGTATTTGATATAAATGATATCTGCATCCTGCTGTGGCTATTTTCTCCTTGAACATCATAATTATGAAATTCATGCCTGAGGAACTGCAGAGTCCCTAGTGCATCCATTCTCCTGTTTTGCCGTATTCTGTTACATGGACCTATCACAAATTTTTATCCATTTTTTCAAATGCTGGACCTTAAGTTGTTTCCAAAATGTTATTCTTACATATAATACTGCTATATTCTTACACCCATATACAAAAGATCATTTAGGATACATTCCGAGGAATGGAATTGCTGAATCACGGGCTATTGTGGAGTTATGTGCAATTTGACTTTATTGGATACTAACATGTCCTGCAGAGCGGTTTCATCATTTGAGACTTCCACCTGCTGTGTATGAGAAGAGGCTTCACATACTTTCCAGCATTCAAACATACATTCAACAAATATTTTTTAGTGATCTGCCAATCTGTTCCAAGTACTGAGATACCACAGTTAAAATTCCTGCTCTCTTGGAGCTTCTATTTCTTGGCAGGAGTCATAAAAACAAATAAACAAATGACTATATAATAGATCTGGAGGTGATGAGTGCCTTGTTTCTAGTGGGTGCCAAGGACTTGCCCTTCTGCTTGGGCCCTTCTTTGCCTATAGTAAGTGAATGCAATGCCCTCTTGAGCCCAGTGTGATCTAATTCCAGAAAATGATTTCTTAAAACTTGTAATTACCATAAAATTAAATGAACATCTTTACATTGGCATAATGGGTTAGAATTTACAGAGGGCTTTGGAATCCATGTTCTCAGTTGACTGCAATACTAGGCAACATATAAGGAAGTGGTTAAGTGCTTTTATCTCTGTAGTCAAGCTGCCTGGGATCAAATCTTGATTTCCTGACTTATTAACCACGTGACCTTGAACAAGTTACTTAACCTCTTTAAGTCTCAGATTCTGTATCAGAAAATAATTATGCTTGAATCATAGGGGTATTTAACATGGTGCCTAGTAAATTTTTAGCACTGTATATTTATTAGCAATCAATTAACAATAATCAGATGGGACTATCATGTGATATTATTCTCATTTTATAGATGAGGAAACCAAAGTTTAGAGTGGTTGAATAAATTGCCCAGCCAGTAAGATCTGGTGCCTCTAGAAGCTCACCTTTCTGACACCAGACCAAGTGCTCCACTACAACATGGTACTTATGAATGTATCACATATTAATTCAATTATTATTTATTGAGCATCTAAAATATGTTTAAAATATGGTCACTGTGGCTGGTCCTAGGGAATTCTAAAAGAATCCCAATATAGTTGGTCATCTTTGGGCAACCCTGAAATTACAACTATGTTGGGACCAGTCCCAGCACTTTGTTTCATTCAGCATTATGCAGTAATAAATTTTAAAGATTTTATTTAAGTTTTTATGGGGGACAGAGATGAGCATTATATCACATTAAACTGTAATCTCCTTGAAGGCAAGGATATGTTATACTTATCAATGTACAGCTAGCACTTAGCACAGTGCCTGGCACATATCACCCAGCTTTTGACAAATGAACAACACATCAAACAGAAAAATTCAATCCATCTTCCTCAGCAAGTTCTCACCTGCCCTATAATGCCTTTCCCAGCAGTGGCTCCAAAATTATTAATGAAATAGAGTTGAATTGAATCGTGAAGAATCCTACCTCTCATGAACTTCAGATTCTCCCAGGAATTCCTGGCTTCCAGATACAAGTAGCTTTCATCTGAAACCAAGTATAGTGACACTTGGGTTACAAAAAAATCCGTAAGTCCAAGTATTGAGTCAGGGAGCCAGTCATTGAGTAAATAACAGCAACAAGAAAATGTACTCCTGAAAAGATAAGGAATGATCTAAGGCAGTGCATAAGAATGCCCAGTGAAGAGAACCGACAATGTACACAGGTGGAGGTCAGAGAACTTGAAAGACAGCAGGAGGGAGGGTGGCAGTGTATCAACTTGATTGAAGAGAATTCTATTTTGGGTCTCTATAAACAGACTGTGAGTATCATGAATTGGTTTTATTTATAACTCAGAGAGCTTCCTCTGCACAGCAGCCTGTCCACAGCTTAAGACTTGGAGCCATTGCTGCAGGCCAGGATCTGACGGGTCGGAGGAACGCACACATGCGCTTTCCTTACAGGAGCTGGGGCCCAGGGCCCAAGGGCTCAGCTTTCCTCATTCCGGGCTCCCGGAGCCCTCAGCCTGGGGCACTAACCTCCAGCTAAGAAGAGGAACAGACCGTATTCTTTACCTGTCCACCCTGACACTTCGCTCTCTGGTTACAAAAGGTATCCACTTTAAGCACCTCCTCTTTGACATAAATGTCACAATTCCTATTCCCTTTACCTCATAGCCTTACACTCAGCTCCTATTCCCAAACTAAAATTAAATTCCTCCTAGAATTTGACAATGCCTCATTTTCAAGATTACACTTTGCTTCTCACCTAATCCAACTTTGGGGATGAAGAATATTTCCTTAGACTTAGGCTTCTTCCTTTTTTTAAGTGAACAAATATTCCTTTAGAGTGTCACAGTGGGACTAGGAAAATGGGATATTTTGGCAAGAAAAATCAAGGTTTGTGCCTGACAGCTGACTAGCACAAGGTAGTACTATTTGGGACAATATGTTACACCCTTAAAAATGAAAGGAAAAAGAAATCAAGAGGTGTACTCCTTACGTCTTAAAGAAACATCATGGCATGTTTGATTTTCTACCGAGGCAAGCTAGCTGGTAGAGGAACACTCCTAGTGACACCTGGCTTTGGCCATTCAAATGCATATATCTCTTTCTGTGACAATATGAGCTTGCAGAACATTGAGAACTGGCAGCTGAGAAAAGAAAATGCGGTCTTTCTGCTCACAGAAGAGATTCTAAGACATCCTAACACAGCATCACTGAAAGGGCTTGTGTAAGAAATCAGCCATAAATGTTAAGTGGGCTGGTGAGGGTGGCAGAGTTTATGAGAATTTCTGAGGAAGCAGGACGCCAGAGCGCCTACGAGTTGTTGTATGAGTGTGGCACAGTCTGTAATTTGACTTGTTTGGGCCATTTTGTTATTTTGTGTTATGCTTCACTGAAGCCTGCTGCAAGCTGTCTTTTTCCTTGGCGATCAGAATTTCCCTGCTTTGTGAATGAGAACTGAGGCTTGTGGCAAGAATGCTAAATATTCCTTCAAACTACACGGACAGAAAGAGCTGAGAGACTGTTATGTTTTGTTAGCATCTGATCCAGCAACATGATCCCAATTCTTCTAATTTCCTAAGCACAGATGCATTGCGGCGCTCAGTACAGTCTAGTTGGACTGCTTCTAAAGTACGGAGGAACCAAACCAAAAAGCAGCATCAAGCCCAGACGTGTATGCAGACAGCCAAATAAAACACGTCTTCAGGTTTCCAGCATCGTCCTCCTTCCCAGGCCCAGTACTGTCCAGAGTTGAAAGATTTAGCAAAGAAATACACAGGCACCTGTATTTCACCTGGCAACCCTATTAGGGCCTTTAATAGTTCTATATTAATTCTGCCTATTGCAGGGGTAGGGTGAGGGGTCATCTGAGATTAACTATCAAATCTTAGAGCAATATTTCTTAAGGTCTGGTCCCAGATAATCTGCATTAGAATAACCTGGGGGACCTGCAAAAAAGGCAGATTCTTGAGTTTCACCCTAGATTTACACAATCAGAAATTCCAGGGATAGGCCTGGGAATGTGCATTTGTTAAATCTCAGATAAAACTGAGGCACATAAAAGCATGACAATTATTTAATGATCTTAATGTCTTTCCTCTCCCATACTTAAAAACCTTTTTCTGCTTGTGTAGAGGAGATAATAAAAGTACAGTATCTGACATTTATGAGGACCTTAATAAATTTGTTCCTTTAATCCCTTCTTAAAGAATTTTGGACTTCAGGAGCAAGAAGGGGTAGATACCCAATGCCCTTTCCCAATCCCCTGAACAAAAGAAAGTCGGGAGCTGTCTCTGATTACCTCCATGAGGCCCTAATCCCTCCGCACCGGACCCTGTCTAGGCAGAAACACGCCCGGAACTTCACTGCGTGGGACAAACAGAATGGCTCTTCAGTCCGTGTGCAGAGAAGCCCGCAATTATTTACCCCTTTTCTAAACTATCTCTGTACTTCTCTCTCCTCAGGATCAAAGAAATTAAACCTAGATTTTCTCCTTCCCCTCCCCTGCTTCCACCGCCAAGATCCTTCTCACTGTCCCTAATTCTGCTCCCCGCATTGCCAGCATTTAATAGGAAAGTAGCCACAGTCAAAATGAACAGTTCATTGTATGTTGCGAACCGCGCGCCAGAAAAGGGGGTGGCGTCCTGCAGATTCAAGATTTGGGTGTAGGAAAACTACAGGCCCCCAAATGCAGTTTCACTTTCCAAAGACTACCATTCCCGATATGCAACGCAGCCAGGGTTAGCGAAGGAAAAGAACTGCAAGCCTGGCTGGAAATTCTGCCTCCCTGTCACCCTCAGTCGGAGGAATGATTTAGAGAGGCCTCAGAGGATATTTTTTGCGAGTGGTCACTCCCTAAATCCAGGCAAGGAAGGGGAGGAGGCTGAGCCGTGCCCCGCCCCTTTGCCCGTAAACTTGTGGCGCTCCAGGTTTAGCGGCAGGAGTTCGAAGGGCTGGGAAGAGCTGCACCAGCGAGCTTTGTCCATGGTTTCCGTGACCAGAGCCGTGTTTGGAGACCTGCCCTTGGGGGCAGGGACAGTGGAGAAGTTCCAGCTTCAGTCAGACATGCTGACAGTGGACATCATCTCCTGGGGCTGCACCATCACGGCCCTACAGGTCAAAGACAGGCAGGGCAGAGCCTCAGATGTGGTGCTCGGCTTTGCAGATTTGGAAGGTGGGTTAAACCCTGCCCTGGGCTGCGGGCGAGCCCCAGGCCCACTCCGCGCGCGCCCGCCCCGGCTGCTGTTGGCGCGCTGACCCAGGGGAAGTACCCGCGCTGGTGATCGGCCCGCTTGGATCCGACTACCACCCAGTGTCGCGATCCGTGCTTGGAAAAAAGAGGAAATGAATGGAAACAGCCATAGAAGTTGGCCTCTGGTTATCCGTTCAGGCTTTGGCTCAATTAGTTTAAAAGTCAATTGAGAGCAAGATAAAACTCCAGCAACCGTGGGGCGACCTTTGAACTGGTTGATCTTTGTGAAGGCAAGAGAGGAAAAAGCTGGCTAGAGGGGTTGTGGCTCCCAGTTCTTTCCTCCTGCCCTTTCTGAAGAAGGAAAATCAAAGACGTGCGTCTTCGACTTCCTCCTTGCACAGATTCGCTTTGAGGATTGATTATCTCAGAAATGCTCCATAACATAACTCATAACTTTAGTCTAGTGGGAAATATAGTACCCAGCATCCCGTGGCTCTTCCATAACCATGTACCGAGAGGAAGAAGGCAGAAGACCCACCCAATGTCTAGAAAAAGTTTCCTAATCAGGGTGGGTTTTACTTTGTTGGAATCCATCGGGTATTAATATCATGCATTAAATTCAGTTATTCAAAATCTGTTAATCAGTTATCTCATTCAATGAGATAGACAAGGTCCCCCCTCTCATGGAACTTGAAGTTTAGCTGGGGAGATAGATCTTTGCTAAGTAATTGCATAAATAAATAATTACAATTGCAGTTTGATCTTGGCAGAGGAAAATGTACACTGTGCTATCTTGGCACTACCGTGTAGCTAGATGGAAAATGAGGTCTGAAATAAAGTTAGCAAAGGGAAACTGAGAATAACCTCTGCTCAGTGGTAGTGGGGCGTGGACAAAATCTACTAGAGAGGTTTGAGGTTTTCCTTTAGGTGTGTCTTTCTGTCTGCTTGTCTCTTTAGATATGTAACATGGTACGAGGTTGGAGGTCAACAGAAAATTTAAGAGAACTGGTTTTCCCTTAGGAGAGTGGAATTTGTTCTGCACTTCTTTAACAAATATAAGAATATTCCTGAGGATCCTCTCCTTGCTCTCTGGTTATCTTTCTCTGCCTTAGAGCCTCCACAGCTTGGCTTGGAGAAGAGAGTAGGTAATCTTCATCAGGATTTCCTTGGTTACTTGAGTGAATTTATTACAGGAGCCTCCCTGGTAGGAGGGTGCAGGGAGGTGGAGAAAATCAGCTCCACTTCCCCTTGCTCTGCTTGTCCTTCTGAACTTCTGAGGGTGGGAGTTCATATCTTTTATCTTCAGAGTCAGGAGGCAAAGAGGGTTGACAAGTGACAAAAGATTCTTGAGAGTCATTTTGCTGAGTCACCTCTTTCCTTTAGTAACATAACCATTTTCTGGGCTGAAACAGGGTCACAAAGAAATTACCTGATTAGTGCAAAATGACCAATGGAGTAAAAAAAGTACTGGGTATATGGCCTAGAACTCCAGAACCAGGAAAACATTGGAGATGATATGCCACAGGCACCTGCTTTTATCACCGCATTTCCATCTCTGCCTTGTTACTGTCCAGGAGATATCTACCCTTCCTCTACATGCACACACTCACACACTCTCACTTCTTACCATTTTTAATACCATCATCTCTATGAGATTATGACTTGTGGGAGTCTGAGTGAAAGAAAGTATTATCTCCAAATATTCTTAAAAGGAAGAAGAAAGATCCCTTCAGATCACAATGATTGAACTTGTATTGCACTGCCCTCCATTTTATTAACATCTCTCATGAATGTTAAATAGCATTTTCGTACAGTGTTGCATCACAAGCTTCAAAGAATGGTAGGAGAATCAAAGCATCTAAAATATTCTAGGTGTTGGATCAAGACAGACATTTTCGTCCCTATGCTATAATTTAAATAACTTATTTAAAAAGGAAAGCAAATTATTTTCAAAAGAAAAGTTGGAAAAAAGCCCTCAGAATATCAAGTAATACTTTCTAATATATTCATCCATCTTCAAGGTTATTGCATGTGACCCTTTGTTCTCTTTTTACAACCCTGTCTTTCAGTTTTTTGTAGATTGTTCTAGTATTGCCAAAGGTAAAGAAGACTTCATATATGTCATAACAGGAAGCATAATTGTCTCCATCAGAAGAGTGTGAAATAGCACTGGGCTACTATTTTGATCAATTTTAGTATATTAAAACCCATGTAAAGAAATTGGCAACAGTAGTTGTCTCTAAGAAAGGACTTTGGGTGTCTGGGGTGCAGGAGTAGAAGGAGATTTAATTTTCACTGTACATTATTATTTTTTTTTAGGAGAGCCAGGGAGAGGCTTTTATTTAGAGATACAGTGAGAGGACAGAGCTCCTGGCTAACACCAGGAGGGGACAAGAGAGCCCTCTGCATTCTTTTAGAATGTCTGAGTTTGTAAGTATATAAACAAAGCTGAAGTAAAGAATTTAGAGCAACAAAACATGACCCAAATAAGGAGTTATCTTGACATTACTGTGTCCCCAAAATGTTTTGAGGCACAGGGAAGAGCTGTGCATGGATAATTCCGTGAGACATGGCCCTTTTGTAACTGCCAGGTTAGATGTGAACTATCTCCAGTTTCCCAGATAGATTATATAAAGTGCTTGGATGATGGCCATGACCGGAGGTCAGAATGGTTCAGTTCCTCCCTGGGAAAATGAGGTCTTTCTTCTGTAAAACTCTAAAGAGGCAAATCATACAATCTTTTGTTACACCCTGAAAAAATCAGTAATGCCTCCTGTGAATTTTTCTGCCATTTTTTGTGTTTAAAATATTTTTCAATGTTTTTCATCTTTGTGTCCCACCTACAGTCACTGTGACTTATTTGGAAATCTGACAAGAATAATCACCAGTACGTCACAGGTATAAACGAATTACCTGTATAATCAGTGCAACTACTACCCTTTCCGGTTACCACCAGACACACAGCTATTACTGCCCTGAGGGCCATGATAGACAAAATTTGGAAAAAATTAATTTAGTGCTTTTAGAAAATCTGAGTTCATCAGAAGGGGTGGAGGAAAAGACCAGTTTGGAGACTGCAGTTTAACACTGTGGACCCCAAGAGCGCCCTTAGAGGAGCTTTGAGGATTCCTGGCTTAAGTTCACTTTGTCCTGAAAGCTGTGTGACCTGGGCAAGTTCTGTAACTTCTCCAGATCTAGTTCCTCACCTTAGCACATGATTAATGATATGAAATGTGCTGTCGGCTGTGATGGCAGCTGACCATGATCAGCAATTGACAGTTTTTATCTCCTGTTCTTTGTCTCCAAATATCTTCCCTCATGTGCCTCAAACTTTTTCTTTTACTCCATTAACACTGCAAGAGAAGGCATGGAGATTCATGCAGGACAACCAGCAGCCATTTAAAAATATATATTTGGGATGATTAAAGTCATTGTCCATTAATGTTTATTTTCCTCAGACCAAAGGAAAGTCTGTGGAAAGGAAATTCAGGGTGTGGAGGTTTTGACCGAGAACAGTGAGCAATCACCCCTCAGACTTCAGGGCAGTCTGGAGAAGGTTTGAGCTGTGCGAGGCAGAGGTCATAGCTGGGGTCCTAGGGTGTTCCAGGTGGAGAGAGCCACCCCCTGGTTAAGCATTTATTATATTCTGGCCATCCCTTGCCCAGGAAAAGGGGTAAACTTTTCCTCTGCATTTTACCCCACATCAGTAATTGACTTGGTTAAATCTGCATTTGTGGCTTGACCTAGACTCTTCTCCTCTTCCCATGGAAAATAGTATTTTCTACATTTCAAAAGAAGCTTTGTAGTCATTTCCTATTCAGAATCTGGAGATTGTCACTATTTGTAATTCTGACCTGATACAAAAGCTTGGTAACATATAAAGATAGCGTAAAATCCATTTGTTCTGAAGAATTTTTTTAGAGACAGTTGGTAGCAGTGGTTTCTGCTGTCCTTATGGTTTAATCCTTAAAAGCTCATCACCTAAATCAAAGACTGGCAAGTGCTTCTTATCTCTGTGGGTTTATTAACCGTTGCCAGGAAGTGGTCCCTTCTGAGGGAATTCTTGCAAGCCTAGAAGGCAGCAGTCTGGCAGGTGGATCTGTCATTGTCTCTGATGCTGAGCATGTGCCTGACAGAGAGCAGAGGCTCCATGTACACTTGTTGAATGAATCAAGGTGGGAATCAAAAATAGATATAGCCAAACAAACTTTGAACAAAGATTCTGCTTTTCTTCACATTTCACCTGAAAAGCAGATGAATGCTATATGTTATATGTCAACAGGAAAACGCAAACTGAAACAGTAGTGAGACGTATTAGAACAACCAAATCCAGAACACTGATAACACCAAATGCTGACAAGGATGCGGAGCAATAGGGACTCTCATTCACTGCTGGGGGGAATGCAAAATGGTACAGCCACTCCAGAGGACAGTTTCGTAGTTTCTTACAAAACTAAACACGCTCTGACCAAATGATGCAGCAATCCTGTTCCTTGATATTTACCCACAAGGTTAAAAATCTATGTCTACACAAAAATCTGTGCACAGAGGCTTGTAGCAGCTTAACTTATATAACTGCCAAAACTTGGAAGCAACCAAGATGTCCTTTAGTAGGTGAATGGTTTAAAAAAGTGGTGGTACGTCAGACAATGGAATATTATTTGGTGCTGAAAAGAAATGAGCTCTCAGGCCATGAAAAGAAAGAGAGGAACCTTAAGTGCATATTATTAAGTGAAAGAAGCCAGTCTGAAAAGGCTACATACTGTATGACATTCCGTAAAAGGCAGATCTGTTGAGACAGTAAAGAGATCAGTGGTTGCCAGGAGGTTGGGAAGGATGAATAAGCAGAGCACAGATTTTTAGGGCACTGAAGATGCTCTGTGTGATGTTATAATGCTGGATACATGTCATTAATACATTTGTCCAAACCCAGAAAATATACAACACCAAGAGTAAAACTTACAGTAAACTAAGGACTTCAGGTGATAATGATGGTCCATGTAGGTTCATCAGTTGTAGCAAAAGTACCACTCTGTGGGGGGAATGTAGATAATGGGGAAGGCTATACATGCGTGGGGTTAAGGGAGTATGTGGGGAATCTCTGTACCTTCTGCTCAGTTTTGCTGTGAACTTAAAACTGCTCCAAAAAATAAGGTCTACTAAACACAAAAACAGAAGCAGATGAGGGAAAACCAAGAAAAGGTTTTTGACTCTTGGGGGTTCCTTTTGGTTACCCAGTGTAAGCTACAGCTTCAGAAAGAGAGGAGGGTAGGGGACAGAGGTAGGAGCTGGTGGAGACATCAGCAGCCTGGCCTCAGCTAAAATGGTAGTAAGGTCAATTAACCAGGAAGATTTGTGCTTTGCAGATAATCTGTTGTTTTAGAACATGTACCCATGAGCCAGACTGCCTGGTTCAAATGCTGGTTCTGCTACAACTAGCTGTGTGTTTGGGGGCAAGTTATTTAACCTTTCTGTCCTCATTGTCCACACCTGTAAAACAAGGGTAATAATTGTGTCTACCTCATAGAAGTATTCAGAGGGTGAAATGAGTTAAATGTAGAGCAATGAGGAAGTGAACTGAGACTCAGCAAGCACTGTGTTAGCTGCTGTGAGTCTGTGGCAGGACTCTGAGGACTGCAGATCAGCAAGGAAGTGAACCAGGAAGGACGAGCAGGACAATGACTAATGTTTCACTTACACCCAACCAATTGCATAATGGGAACCTGTGACCTGTAACTGGCCTAATCCGTTCAGGGTCTGTACCCTGAGGGACCCTCCAGCCATAGTTTGAAGAGTTCACATACTCGAGTTGCGTATTCTTCTGATCCACAGGAGATGCAATAGATACAGAGTACCACTGGAAAGAGGAATGGAATTCCAAGGGCATTTGGGGGAAAATAGAGTAGAAAGCAGGTAATACAAAAAACAGACAACCTCCAAACTTTCATTTCTGCCATTGTAATCTAAACTAAAAGATTATCAAATAGAGGAACCGAAAGAGAAGTAAATACTGTAATATGCCCACGCACAAAGTTGTAAGTCCAAGGACACTAACTACATTGCTCATATAACCCCCTCCAAGAGCCTGGCAACAGTTTACTGTCAATCAATATGCCATGTAGCCATCAAAAGGAATATGGTAGATGGATATGTAGTCACATGGAAAGAGCTCAAGACATTTGATAAGTGAAGAGCTGCAAAACAATGTGTGTAGTACAGTTTGGTTTATGTGGAATATGTGTATTTATCTGTGCTTATATGTAGTTAATTTAAACAACCACAGTTTTTTAATTTTTTAATTTATTTTTATTTTTTAAATTTTGTTATTGTTAATCTACAATTACATGAGGAACATTATGTTTACTAGACTCCCCCCTTCACCAAGTCTCCCCCACCTACCCCATTAGTCACTGTCCATCAGCGTAGTAAGATGCTGTAGAATCACTATTTCTCTTCTTTGTGTTGCACAGCCCTCCCCGCGCACCCCCCAACATTATACATGCTAATCGTAAGGCCCCCTTTCTTCTTACACCCCCTTCTCCCTCCCTTCCCACCCATCCTCCCCAGTCCCTTTCCCTTTGGTAACTGTTAGTCCATTCTCGGGTTCTGTGATTCTACTGCTGTTTTGAAACAACCACAGTTTTTGAAGTGTATATACCAAATTGTTAGCAGTGGTTATAACTGGGTGGAGAGGAATTGAGAGGTGAAGGGGGGCTTTCATGCCTTCGTCTTTATTAAAGTTGCCAGATTTCGCAAATAAAAATATAGAACATCCAATTAAGTTTGAATGTCAGATAAGCAACAAATATTTAAGTGTAAGTATGTCTCATGGTAATAATAATACGGACATACTTATACTAAAAAGAATTCATTGTTTGCCTGAAATTCAGATTTAAATGGGCATCCTGTAATTCCTCAGGCAAGCCTACTCTGTATACTTGTGTATTATTTAATAATTTTTAAGGGGTACTTTCATGTACTAATTGTATGATTTTTAAAAATTAAAAAGAGGAAGAATCAGAGAGTTTCTTTTCAAGACTACAGAAAGACACAATTTTTAGTGAAGACTAAATTGACTGGCCTAGAAAAAAGCAGATTACATGCAAAGCAGCATATTAAGACCCCAGTTTTATAAAAACAAAGTCACATGTATGCATATACTAAAAGATGGAAGGATATACAGAAGAATATTAACAGTGGTTCTCTTTAGTGATGAGATTAGGATGCTTTAGATTTCTACTTAATGCTCTTTAAAGTTCTTTAAAAATGTTTGTGAAGAGCATGAATTACTTTTGGAAAGAGAGAAGTTCATGTGTGAAGGGCACCACGTTTCTGTGCTTCCATGAGAACTTAGACGTGCCCCAGCTGTTACTACTTGCATCTGCCCTCAGAAGAAAGTGTGGGCAGCAGCGTGAGCCTCACCTTTGGTTTGGGAATTTTTTTAAATGCTGTAGTTTTAAAAAATGCTGAAGTGCCATGTCCTTTCAGGGTACCTCCAAAAGCAGCCCTACTTCGGAGCGGTGGTCGGCAGGGTAGCCAACAGGATTGCCAAAGGGACATTCACGGTGAACGGGAAGGAATATAAGCTGGCCATTAATAATGGGCCCAACAGTCTGCACGGAGGACTCAGAGGGTTTGATAAGGTGAGTTGGGGGCACTGGCCTGACTCCCCACCTGGCACTCTTGACAAAACCTTCAAGCACACCTTCTGTTTGCCAGGCACAATGCGAGGCCCTCAAGCAAATGCGTGGTCAGGTGAGACAGGAAGAGGCCGCTGCCCTGGTTGGGGGGAGCCGCTCCCTGGCCCTTTTCCAGCACTCATCCTCTGCTCATCTGACTGTAATAGGCAAGGGGGCCCCAAGTGAATGGGTGACAGCCCTGACTTAGGAAAGGCAGGGAAGGACTTTCTCACTGTGTTGGGATCAGGGAGTCAGGTTGACCTTTAATCTACAATAGAAAATCTGCTGACACATATAATACCTACAACGTACTGTGGAAGGCATTTGCATATATTATCTCTCACCCTTGCTAGAGCCCCGTATTATCACATGAGAAATGTGAGGCTCTGAAAAGGCCACGCAACTCAGTCAGGCTGCCTGACCCAAAGTCCTCATCCCTATGCTACAATTGCTGTGTCCTCGACAGCTGTTATGGGTACCCCCAGTTCAGCACCCCCTCCTCCTGCCCTGGATGTGGCACCACGCCCAGGCCACCCCTTCCACTGAAGTGCCTCAGGCCTTAGAATTACCTAAGATTCCCCCCAGCTCCCCCTTTCCACAGTAAAACGCCCACTCCCCAAGTGAATCCCTGGAAAAACAAGGTTAGGAAAGCAGACTGATCAGACAGCTTCTCCCTGAGTAGGAATGCCTGGCCTCTGCTTCCTAGCTGTGTAGGAATCTTCAGGTTAATCCCCAGTGACTCTCTTACTAGTCTAATCTCAGGGAGACAATTTTGGTAGTTTACTTTCCTTTAAATTATACCACCCAGGTTATTTCCAGAGAAGAGCCAGAGAACGCAGGAACCTGTATGGTGGTTAAGGACCATCATTTCTTTTCTGCCTCTTACTACCACTTGTCCTGTTGAAGGAAGTTGGTTTCTCTCTGTGTCCCCATCCCAGCAGCTTCCTGTCTGTGGCCTGAACCAGACTGCCCCATCAGTTCCCCTTTCCTCCCTGATGGGACTTCTCACACCAGGGGAACATGAAGGCAGCGGGTAGCCTCTTTATGGGCAATGTTAAGATGGAGGGTCTCTAGAATATGCCAGGTCCCTGGGCAAAGCCCAACCAGAGGATGTCAGGCCTCTTTCTGCTTGGATAGGTATCTTCAGAGAAGCCTCATAACAGCACCTTGTTCTAGATTGTTCCTGCATCCTCTCTTCCACTTGTGGCATTTTCTGTGGTGCTACTTAACATGTGTGCCCTATATGAACATAGCTAGATGGTGAGCATATGTACCTTTCAATGCAGTGCACATACCAAACCCCTTGTGTGAACCAGCATAATAGGATGGGGATTCCTGGGACTCCAGTATAGTGAAGGCCCCGGACCCTTACATAAGTAACTGTTGTCGGGAGTAAGCTCCATAATACAGATGCCAGTGGTGTGCTACAGGAACTGGGGGTGGCCACACTGATAGCTGCCCTTGCAGAAAGGAGAGCATTTCATTCAATAAGGAGATACTGGAGAGTGGCTATGCAGCAGCCCAGAGAGGAGGGAAAGGCTTGGAGTATTCTCATGGAGCCACTGAAAGCTTTTGAACAGAAGGCTTTCATAGAGTGACATGAGCAGTATCAGATGAACTCTGTATTAAGTTGTACTTGATCTCAACAATTACTGAATAATTCTTGGTTTGGAGGTATGTTTTTCTATTTATATCAACACATTATTTAAAAGATGAAATTTGAATAACATGTCAGGATTAGAAGTGGTATAAGTAGGCCTGGAAATGCAAGTTTGGGAATTTTCAAGAAACTTAGAAACTACACATTCAGGGAAATCCTCCCAAGGATAGGAATTATACTTGGCACATTAGTGTACTTGTCTGATAATATTGGTTTATACAAAAATCTTCCCATTTCCAAATCTTTGTGAAAGAGAGAAACTAGGTATCAAGTTAAGATTTTATTTCATGTATTTTGTTCCTAAAATTTTATTTTGGGGGTTCTTTTTCTTGTTTTAATCACACATAAAACAAGCTTTATGTTTGAAGTGTCTTGAGAGTTCAACATTTCTGAGAGATAACTAGAGTATAAAATTAATATTTTACTAAGGTCAGTGAATGTGTTTCCAATACTGGCTGCTTTCACCATAGCTGATGGCAGAGGCCTCCTTTCCTGCAGGGCCCCCCTTCCTGGCAAATACAATGTCAGTGAGAGAGATCAGCCCCTGCCAGGAGTGGGTGGGCAGTCTGGGCTCATAGGCCATTCCTGTGGCCCACAGAAATTTTATCTTTCAAGTCTATTTGCAGTGATAGTGTTTGCCCTCAACTCTTCTGGTTGAAAATGGAGATTCGAACAGAACATTCACTGCAACTACCATGTGGACTAGTAAAGATTGCCAGGCTTGAGTTTGAATCCTAGCTCCAACACTAATTACATGTCTGAGATCCAACAAGATTTTTTCCCCTCTTTTAACAATGGACATGAGGTGTGGAAGGGTTTTATTCCACTCCCCTGAATGCAGGAGGTGGATGTGGACAAGTTAACTCCCCTGAACTCAGTTTGCTCATCTATAAAATGGGTACAACAATACTAGTTGGAGCCATATTAAACTGACATTGTTGAACTGTTTTGACCTCCAAAGATGGTCGTTTTGTTTGGTTCAACCAATTCCTTACCTTACAAAATGATTTATATAAAGCACCAGGTCAGTGACTGGTGAGCACTCAATGAATAAAGGTCTCATGTCTGCAAAAGGCCCCTTTACTAGTGGCCTCAGGGATCCTAAAGGGACTGGGGGTCTCTGGCCACCTCATTGTCTGATAATGTAGAAAAAAGGAACAGGCTCCCAATCAGACCACTTGTCTCAAATCCAGTGTCTTCCTGGCTGTGTGGCCCAGACGTAGCTCTCTCATTTACATGAGGAAAATGGTACATACTGTAAGTCACCTCTGAGACAGGTGAAATCATGCCTGTGAAGCTTCCAGCAAAGGGTTTTGGCTCATAATAATGACTCAGTAATGGTGGTGATTTTCCCTTCCCCATAAGTGTAATCTTGAGGCCTCTAGGGTAGACTTGAGAGGAACAAGTGAGTTAATCCAGTATTTCTATTTCCAACAGCAAAAAACCTCTTTTAGAAAACTTTTCTTCATATTTTTCTTGCCCCTCTTAGAGTCATATTTTCTAGAGCCAGAAGAAGCTTTCAAGACCATTTTATCAGCCCCTTTATTTTACGGAAGGGGCTGATGCCCAGAGTCACACAGGGAGCTGGGAACAAGCCTGGGCCCCGAGTCAGGACTTCCGGCTTGAGGGCTGGAACTCTTCCTAAAGGAGCAAGTGCTTTCTTGCCTCCTTATTTATTTGGAACATGCCCAGGGAACATGGAGGACCTCGGGGTGTTTGTTTGTAAAAAAAATAGTACCCCCTGGGAGAGAGAGTGGGGCTGATCTATTAAGGTTATTTTTGAATACTACTTGCAGATATTGCTATCAGAATGGGGTGTCAAGATTTAAAAAAAAAACCTTTGAAAGAAGGGGGAGAAGAAAATATTGTAACACATACATACAAACTCTTGGAGGAAGACTGAGGAATGTGGGTAGGCAAAGAAAATTTTTTTATCTCAAAAGCCACTTTTCTGTATAAAACAAACTTTTGGAGTAATTAAAATCCAGGCTATTACTCAAACACCTTAATGACCATGTAACCATTTCTCTTCCCAGAATAAGCTGTCATTAAATATTGAAATGTGGCCTTCGGCTTGGGGTCTGAGGGCCCGAACAGCTGTGAAAACATGTTTTCTAGGTCCTCTGGACTCCTCAGGTGCTGCCCAGTGGCGTCCAGTTCTCACGGGTCAGTCCCGACGGTGAGGAAGGTTACCCTGGGGAGTTAAAGGTCTGGGTGACCTACACGCTGGACGGCGGGGAGCTCACGGTCAACTACCGAGCACAGGCCACTCAGACCACACCCGTCAACCTGACCAACCATTCTTATTTCAACCTCGCAGGCCAGGTAAGAATTCTCCTGTGCTCTTCTGCTGTATGCTTCATGGCCTGCCCTGTGCTGGGGGGTGGCCGGGAAGACCAACCCAGCATGGAATTACTCTGGTAATGGGGTCACTCTTGTGATGAAGAGAAGTGCCCAGCAAAGAAAGCATGTGTCTCCTAGTAGGTGCTCAAAAAATGGAAGTTACAGAGAAAGATGGAATGAGTATATTGTACTGCCAAGAGAATGATCAGTTTCCCATACACTCAGACAAGGAGCGGTTTCAGGAATTCCCTCCCATCTACCTGTGACATGTGCTCACATTTGTTTTCACTTTTGTGCTCCCCACCCCACCCCCACCCCCAATGTTACTTCTAATCAAGGCGCTTTCCACTCTTGGATCTTTGGAAATATGCTTGGCCCAGCCCTTTAGCTATGCTGCCAATATTTGTATGCTCCCATTGTGCAGTCCACCCTAAGAGTGTAGAGACACTGACAACCCCCTTAGGTAATTCCCTCTAAACTACCTCATTCCCTCCTAGTGGTATTATTTTAGCTTATTGATGAGGCTATTACATGAGACAGAATAAAAAGCTTAGCTAAACTCTGTAGATTCTATTACTTCCTCTTCTTCTGAAGAATTCACCATTGTCCATTATACTTGAATCACTTTGGTATATTTCCTACCGCAGATGATGTTCACAGCCAACTAGTAATATCTTGCATTTTCACACTCTTTTAGGAGGTGCAGATGATCTGATGAGTTTTTTTTCTAAAATCTCTTCAAATAGCATGAGTTAATTGGTTCTTATATAACTTTCAAAGTTCTCCCTTTAAAAATAAGAAAGATGATTCTTCACTTGTCTGTTCCTGATCATCAGGAACTTTCACCATCCTTCCTGAGATGAGATATTAAAGACAAGCCAAAAAGCGAAACCGAAGCAAACATGCTCAGCCGTGAGAAGCTCTGCAATCGTGTGCCTAAGACCTACTTTTTTTTTTTTTTTGTAGATAATTATTTTTTATTGAAGGGTAGTTGACACACAGTATTACATTAGTTTCAGGTGTACAACACAGTGATTCAACATTTATATACATGATAATTCTAGCTACCAGCTATCACCATACAAAGTTGTTACAATATTTTGACTATATTCCTTATGCTGTACATTACATCCTGGTTACTTATTTTACAATTGGAAGTCTGTACTTTTTTTTTTTTCTTTTCTTTTGAGAGGGCATCTCATATTTATTGATCAAATGGTTAACAACAATAAAATTCTGTATAGGGGAGTCAATGCTCAATGCACAATCATTAATCCACCCCAAGCCTAATTTTCGTCAGTCTCCAATCTTCTGAAGCATAATGAACAAGTTCTTACATGGAGAACAAATTGCTAAGACCTACTTTTAACAATAAGTTCAGAAAACAAACTTGACAGAAATGGACCAAATATTAGTGATTTTATGTAGTAATAGATCATGGAGATGTTTCACTATTTTCCACACTATTGTATCCTTAGGACACCCTATTTTACAATGTGGAGGTAGTCTAAAGGAACAGGTTTAGAAATCAAAAGAGAAATTATGTGTAAAGTATTACATCTACGGATGGATGTGTTCTAATGAAGGAGACAAAGTATAGGGTAAGGTCCACTTAGGCCCTTTCCATTTACCTGGTGGGAGGACCCACCTGCCCAGAACTTCCCACCCTTCCAGTCCTACAGGGACTTGGAGTGATAGGTATTTCTACATCTCTTTCCAGAGGCTGAATAATTTCTCAGATCACAGACCCCCACCCAAAAGGGTAGCCAGTGTGAACTCCCTTCTGTATACTCTCTTAGTAAGGGCAGCTCACATCCACAGCCACTAGCTTCAGGGTTGGGTGGGGGGCGGGGGCACCAGCCTTGTGGGACACTCAGCCTTTGGGACTGTCCACTCTTATCTAAGAGTAGACAGTCAATCACAAGGCCTGGGGATAAGGGATCTCTGCATTTTCAGAACATCTCTTACCCTACACAGGAAAACATTACCATGTATCTTAAGCCCTCCCCAGAGAAACAGCTGAAAACTTGATACTTAAATAGTCAACTCATCTTACACTTTGTGTTTGTTTTTTAAATTCAATAAGCAGTATTTTTATTTTACCTGGGACCAAAGGTTGACTCATTACTTCTAAGTTTGCATGCTGGAGGCCTGGGGAGAGGAAAGAACTGTTTTTCAGAGAATGGAGAAGGTATATAGGTTGAAGTTTGGGTGGTTTTTTTTTTTTTGGCTGTTCATTCCTTACCTAACCCAGAATTGGGAGAACTTTTTTTTTTTTGAAACTTCACCTAAAGAGTTATGAAAGCAGTCCTAGGGAAATTTGAGATGAAAGGGACTAGCAGTGGTTCCTGTATGACTGAGTAGGTATGTCACCAAGGACCCAGTTTCTTGCACGTTTCCATTCTGCTGCTTCAGTATTCTGGCATTCTTCTACAGACTCATCCCCTCGTGGTCACAAAATGGTTGCCACAGCTGCAGGAACCACCTCTTCATGTAGTCACATCCAGATACAAAAAAGGACCTATTCCTTTTTTCCTATCTCTAATGTTCCATTTTTAAGAACAAGCAAAACTTTTACCAGAAGCTCCCCAGCAGACTTTTCCCCACAGTCTGTTGGCCAGAAGTGTTTCCTATTTCTTCCTAACCCAATCACCAGCAAGGGAATTAAACCATCATAATCAGCTTAGATCAATCAAAATTTATGCTCTGGGGCCGAGGAGAGAGTCCTTTCCCTGAATATATGGACTAGCATAAGATAAATCAACAAGTCAGGGTTCTGCCAGGAGAAAAGGAGGGTGCTGGCAAAGGAATGCCTGTGGCTTTTGCGTAGTACCACTCATGTCTGTTATATTCTGCTAGAAGTGATGAGAGCTGAATGAAGGCAATGGTAGGGACAATGCTCATAAAGGTCTCTAAAGCCCCATGCAGGCCACAGTGTGCTCTACAAATGGTTGATGTTACCAGCTACTAGCAGCTGAGCAAAGTTAACCAAAATAAACACTGAACTCAGAGATGGGCCTCAAGATCTGTTAGCAAATCAGCATTCCTTGCCAAATTTTCATCAGCCTAGAAAGGAAATTAATCCAATAGTAATATTCCACCAGAGGCGATCATTGCATTATTCCAGGTCAGTAGAGTCATAAAACGAAGCATGCTTCCCTTTAATAAAGGAATGTTAGTGCTTAGTGACCCAAGGACCATTAAGAGAGTGGGTGCCTAATAAATGTTGCTTCCTTCTCCTTTCAGTCTTTTTCCTAATATCTCTGACTCATCAATTTATTTGGTGGAATGGAATCATTTTCTTCCTGCCCTAGTGCTAAAAAACAAACAGAAAAAGGAAATTCCTAAGCAGCTGTCTCACCTGAGGGTTTCAGCCCTGGGCAAGTTCACTATGGGTTCAGCAATACCAAAAAATGACAACGGAATGTTCTTGCAGTAAAAGCGTTTCTACCTGGCTTTATTCTCCCGGCGTTAGGCGGTAGGTTGAGCATTAGAATCACATCTGCATCCAAAGTGTGCAGGTCCGTAGTCCTCCTCTGCCTCTGCCTCCACCCAGAGCACTGGGCAGAGCTCTTTATATAGTGACTCAGTCAAAAATAGCTTATTGCCTAAGAGTGGAAGCAGTAGTCTAGCAGTAGGCCAATTACATCATCAAGTAGTTTAGGAACTTCCATTTTCCCCACAGCAGCTTTATTCATAACAGGAAAAAACTGGAAACAACCCAAAGTCCCTCAACAGGAAAATGGATTAACAGACCGTGATACAGTCATACAAAGGAATGCCACTCAACCTGAAACTGAGCATTAAACAGAGAGAGCCAAGGAAACTTTCAGTCCCAGATCCTCTTCGCTTGTCTCTGCTCCTCTCAGCACTCTTTGGTGCTGGCATACCCCGAGGTATGAGAGGATGGCAGTAGAGAGAGCCACACAGGAGAGAGACCCCTGTAGTCAAGAGCTGCTCTAGGCAGCGGTGCATTCCTCCAATTTTGGACCTGCCTTCCCAGGTCAGAACAGAAACAGAACAAGTGGTTATGATAAAAGTGTGGGCAGGGGAGAGGGAGTGTCTCCAACCCACAATTACCCCTGCCCAGCACAGGACCACTAGGAAAATACAAGAGAATTGTAATTCAGAAACAGCCTCTTCATAATGCAGTTAAACAGGTTTCTATTGTGTCTAGGCATAGATTCTCTCATTGTCTGTAAAATCTTGGCTTTTCTCCTCAGGGCAGCTGGATATGATTGTGTGGGCCTGAGTTCTTCTCAGTACAGAATCTGTTTCCAGTTAACCTGCAGCCCTCGGTCTCTCTGCTTACTTCTTAGGGACCTAGCAGAGCTTGCAGTTTAGCTTAGCTCAGGGTTTCTTAACTTTGGGACCACTGACATTTTGGGTCAGATAATTCTTTGTTGTGGGGATGAGGAGGCTGTCCTGTGCATTAGAGGGTGTTCAGTAGAATCCCTGGCCTCTGCCCATGAGATGTCAGGAGTATTATCACCCCCAGTCACGACAATAAAAAAATCTCTTCAGACATTTTCAAATTTTGCTCTGCAAGGCAAAATCATCCCCAGCTGAGAATTACTGGGTTAGCTTATTTTTGAGCATTTACTAAGCAAAAGCCCTCACTTGGTTTCCCCTTCCACATTTTCTGCTGGGAAGCTTTGAAATATACTTCTATTAAAATATAATATTTTATTAAAAACATACCTGTTGTTGTTTGTCTGAAACAAATATAACACTGTATATCAATTAAAAAATAATTGTGTATCAATTTAAAAAAACCCATACATGTGAACTTTCCAACTTGCAAGCAGTGCAACATGTCTTTTCTAAACTGTTCCTCACGAGCACCCTGGAAAAGCTGTGGGCATCTTTAGCCCAATTTTTTTTTTAAATTAAGGTATCATTGATATACAATCACATGAGCAACACTGTGGTCTTTAGCCCACTTTTACACCAAAGGAAATGAGATTCTAGGAGGTTAAGTGACTTGCCTCAGGCCATTCCACAAGAGTCAGAACTGGACTGCAGGCCCTCTGTCCACTGACCAGCCTTTGACTCCCCGCCGGAGAGCAGGTGGCTGCTTAAATGGAGGAGACGAGCAAACTCTCAGAAGCAGGGACCCGAGTTCTGACTCTGCGGCTTCTTTCATGTGGCAGGGGGTAGGTCCTCTGCGTGGGAGCTGGGCCAGAGAAGGGCTGACACACACACACTGAAGCTCTAGCAAGCCCCAGGCGATGTCTTGGCCGTCTAGCACCTGTGTGTTACATACAGGTCACTGATCTTTGCTCTTCTGTTTGCCTGGCAAATGAGAGAGTGGATGAAACCTCTCTTGTAGCAAGCCAAAGTCCAAAAGGCTTTCAAACTACTGGTGGCTCTGACTTTTCACCTTCATAATTTCATTTAGAAAAGAAAATGCATGCTGGTGGTCACCCTTGAAAGTTTCTTCCAAATTTGTCGGTTGCTATTTTGAGGCCCTATCTACTTACTACACTTAAATGAATATTTTAATCATTACCATAGGTTAATGGGATTTCTAGTTTTTTTAAATGCCTCAAAACATTTCTGCGAGAGACGTTCTCATGCAAATACAATTCACCTTTGAACTGCATGGGTCCGCTTATGCGTGGACTTTTGTTTCAATAAATACAGTACCATAAATTTATTTTATGATTTTCTTAATAACATTTTGTTTTCTCTAGCTTACTTTATTGTAAGAATACAGTATATACTACAGAACACATACCAAATATGTGTTAACCAACTGTTTGTGTTCTCAGAAAGGCTTCTGGGCAACAGTAGGCTATTAGTGGTTAATTTGAGGGGAGTCAAAACTTACATGCAGATTTTGACTGCTTACGTGATCAGGACCCCTGCTTTGTTCAAGGGACAACTGTATACAAAGTAAGACTAGGCATTAAATCTTCATTTCTTTCTCTACCTTTTCCCTCCTAGGGTTCCCTGAATATATATGATCATGAAGTCACTATAGAGGCTGATACTTTTTTGCCTGTGGATAAAACGTTGATTCCTACCGGTTGGTGAATTTAAACTCTTTTTAATGGGAATGCAGAAGTGGGATGCGATTTGAGGAGCATCAAAACTTCATTTACCTAAATTTGTTTTCCCTGTTGGACTGCCAAAATACCTATAATTACCACAATTAGTCACCTCTTTTGGTTGGGTGACCGTATAATCGAACCCCCAACCAGGACATGTTTGAGAGGGAAAGGGGATGCTATTAACAGTTAAGCCCGGACAACAGGCATAAACTGGGACAGTTCCAAACAAACGGGGTCATGTGGCCAGCCTGACTGAGCCTTAGACTCCAGAAGTTCTCCACTAACACGTAAATCTGTTAGCAGAGATAAATTTACCTAAACATTATCTCACAAGTGCAGGACACTGATAGAACACAAAGTGGTTTTTGATAGAAGAGGAGAAGGTAGGATAAGTTGTACTCTGAGGAGGACAAATGCAGGTAAGTCACCTCTGAGACGCAGCTGGGTAGATGGGGTGAAATGGGGAGTCCAGAGTATCCAAAGAGGAGGTAAGGTATTGGGGGAGTCAAACCTCATGCGTGTGTGCGTGTGTGCATGTGTGTGCGTCTCCTAGGTGAACTGGGTTGAATTCATCTTGGTTATGACTATTTGGTATCAAAAGTACCTTGGTTTAAATAGGCAAATCCATAGAGACAGAGAGTAGATTAGTGGGTTCTGGGGCAGAGAAAGGTTGGGGAGTCACATTGGATTCAAGATTTCTTTTTGGGGTGATAAAAAGATTCTGGTATTAGTGGTGATGGTGGCACAACTTTGTAAATATAGAACACTACTGAACTGTGTACTTTAAGAGAGTTAAATTTTATGGTATTTGAATTATATCTCAATTAAAAGAAAGGAAGGGGAGGGAATAGAAGGGAGAAGGAAAAAACAACTTGGTTGACATGTTATCTCCAGGACGAAGTGGTATTGTTTTGTACTAGACTGTAGGGACACCCCCATTTGCCTCCAGGGGACAGATGATGACAGCAAGATGACTGGCAGGGCTGTTACCTGTAATGACTTATGGAAGTTAACTTGAAGTCATTATCCCAAAGCAGTAGATAAATATTCTTACTGGGATTTCATTAAGATCAAGGTCAGGTGAGCGTAGAAGGCATAGTCAAAGAAAACTAAAGTGAACAAGAGTAGAGGATGAAGGGAAAGGAGCAGAAATCCAGAAAGACACACTTTCTCATCAGCTCCTCCCCCCCAGAAAGAAGGGCTGCCCTGCTGCCCCTTGGCTGGCCGAGGCCTCCTGCCCGGTGTGACAGAGACTTTTCAGAGGTGTCACCTTATGACTCCTTTGTCAGATTGCTTGTGCCCTGTGTTCCATTCTCTTAGGCCTTCTAGAAGCCCATCTGCTGGCCCTTCCATCTGTTCCCGCCCTGAGTAAGGGGCTGCTACTTTACCTGTCACCTCTGCTCCAATAAAGAGCTTACTTAGAATGATAGAATACAAGCAATTAGGAGCCAAGGGCATCATCTTAAACAAGTAATGAAGGTTTATATCACCAGTAAGATTATTATCCCAAGTAGTTTAAAAAAAAGAAAACTTACTGAAATATAACATACATACATTCCCAATTAATATTAGTGACCTATATTTATGATACCACCCCCACCCCCTCATGTGATGCCCTGAAAAGCATATCATTTCTGTGATAACCTTATTCCATTCAGGAGAAAACACATGAACCCAGTTGAGGAACAGTCTACAAAATTATGACTAGCCCTCTTAGTGTCAAAGTCATGAAAGACAAAGACTGAAGAATGGTCACAAAAGAGATTAAGGAGATAAGACAATGTAATGCAACTTGAGAGCCTGGATTGGATCCTGAGTCAGAAAAGGGGCATTAGTGGGAACACTGGTGAAATTCTAATGAAGTGTGTACTTTAGTCAATAGCACTGTACTAATGTTAATTTCTTCATTGTGATTAGTGTACTACGGTTATGTAAGATGTTAACATTAGGAGAAGAAGGGCAGAGATGTACTGTTTTTGCAACCTTTCTGTAAGTCTGAAATTACATCAAAGTACACAAAGAAAAAAAAGTGCAAGGCTCTAAGATATTACTTAAATTTAATGGCACACCTGTCTTATTTAGGTCAGGGCTTTTGTTTCATTTTGCCTTCTTTAAAACAGCAGGATTGTGTTTCTGGCCTCTAGTTCAAAGTTTGTACAAGGAAAAAGGTTAAGAATGTGAGCCTGCATACTAAACAGTACTTTGTTTAGCAGCAGGAATTAGAAATCCCCATAAATATAGTAACTACAAAACTCATTAGAATAATGAGAAATCAAGATAAATGGATTAAAATTCTTGCATCACAGTTTTGAATGTTTTCCTGGCTTGGAGCTGAGTTTAAAGGCTTTTATGTTTGTGTTGAGAACATGTGTCATCTTCTGATATCTACATGGCTCAACAGATGGGCATGAGTAAGCTGGCCCATCTTTGTCCTGGATGCAGAATTATTGCATTTGAATAATGTGAAGGAAAAAATAGTGGTAACTGGTGTTATGTGACTGATAAGGGCAAAAATGAATTAAGTAGCTTGTAAGTGGAGGTGAGGAAGTAAGTCATTTTATTTCTGTGTATAAAATCTTACATTACCTGTTAAGTTTTGATCAGGTGAAAATCACAAAAATGCAAGATTCATGCCATGTAAAGACTATTTGTCATGATTTGTAAGAGATAATTGTGGCAAAGCAGAGTTGAGTCTAACATGCAATCTAATGGACTGCATAAAACTCATGTTCATCTCAGTTCTGCACCGTAAGTGGTTTGGGATCAAATTCTATACTTTGTACCAATATTGAATACCTGTGAAGTTGAGTAGGATGTAAGATAAAAGTTCTGGACTCTGGGAGGCAGGAGCCCTGGGTCTAGTCCTGGCTTTGCTGTTAACTAGCTGGGTAACTTGCAGTGTATGTATAACACTTAACTTCTCTTGACTCTCATTTCCTTTTCTGCAAATAGGAGGGATGTTGAATTCAATCTGATTTCATGGGCCAGTAAATTTTCTTAAAAAGTGATTTGGGAGATTTATCTGGGGTTGCCCAACTTTTCATTTTGCCAAGCTATCATAAATATAGGGTCGCTAATATTAGTTGGAAATGTATGTATGTTTTATTTCAGTAAGTTTTTTTTTTTAATTACCTGGGATAATAATGATGAACGGAGGTAAACAGACTACCTTTATTTTTTAAAAACCCAAACTACCATTTATAATCACCATGATTTCATAAAGGAAAGAATATTTTAACACCACAAAAGTGGGGAAAATCTCATCTCAGAATGAAGAACAATCCTTTAATTGAATTCATCTTGATTTTTAAGGTGTGATAGTGGATTATTGAAACATACCTGTTTTCTTTGGACCAGTGAAAATTTTATCATGGACTCATGACTGAGAACCAGTAATTGGTCTTCAAGGCCACCCGTAGCTCTTACATTCTGTGATTCTACAAGGCTCTTAATGTAACATTTTACTGCTATTTCTACCATCCTTCAAATCCATTAGAACTATTGTGAAAGTAAATAAGTTGCAACAACTTCAGAGCTTATGAAAAATTCGTAATTCTCTTTTACTATCCACACATTAGCTGGTCCTACATAGGCTGTATCTATTTGCCCAATGACACTTCAACTGAAATTATAGAGGTTTTTTTTTTTTCCCTTCCTCCTTTTTCAGAAATGCTTAAGAAATAAGATAATTACATGATTTCTTTGGAACATCTTACAAAAGTGAGTGGTAACTGCTACTCTGCACGTCTGGCCCACTTTCAGCTGAGAGCAGATCTCTAGGAGCCAAGATTCCATCTGACTCTTTATTAACCAAAGCCCGTGAGCAAATGGCTTAATTCTGAGAGCAGTTCAAAGTCATTTGGTCAATTGGAAAAGCCTGCTGAATGCCGCTGAGCCTGCCAGAAGGTGATAGTCTAGTGGAAGAGTCGGCCAGGATACTACCCATCAACCTGGAAAAAGTCAGGGTAGATGTGTCTAGGAGACTCAGTACACCAGGAAAGCACTGCCTGGAGACTCCCAGAGAGAGGATATGAGAATTGATAAACCTGAAAGGGCAAGTAGAATTTTGTCAGGCAATGAGGAGGGGAGGGTGTTCTGGATAGAGATGAACAAAAGCGATCAGTGCAGGAAACAGCAGGACGATCCCTGGGGAAGTGCTGGGCTTCTGCAGCACTCCGGCATGCTTTTGGCGGCAGCAAATGGATGGGCCTGGAGAGGCTGGCTGGTGCCATGTCAGATCTGCACCAGGCTCTGGTACGGCTGTGATCCCTGGGGTGGCCCTGGATGACCCTAGACTGGCCTGGAGTTCAAGGACTATCTGCACAGGTGTACCTGAGTTCCAAATATTCAGCCAGAACCGGACAGAACCACAAGGTCACTTACCCAGACGTGCTCGGCCACTTCCCCAGACATGCTACAAGAAAGGTTAGGCCAGCCACACTCTGTTAAGAGTTCTGGGAATAAGATATATAATATCTAGAGATTGTGGTTGTGTTGAACTGAGAAAAAGGAAGATACTGTTTATCTGTGAGGTGAGATAAAGGTTTATGATAATAATGGCTAGTATTTCAGAGAGAACTTTATAAATAATCCACACCACAACCCCATAAGGTCACTTCCGTTCATTTTTCTATGGTCAAGAAACTGGAAGTAAGCCAGGAAATTTTAAAAGAATGCTTTTGACAGTTGTCACTTCTCATTTCTTCTGCCGCCTTAAGTGCAAGTAGTCTCACACCATCTCTGTCTTCCTCCCTGTTTCTCTTTCTATTCTACAAGGAAAACAGTAAACAAGTTTGTTCAAATCATTTTTAAAAGAGAGGGAAAAAAAAAAAGACAGAGATAGAGACCTAAGAGGTTTTCCTGAAATTCAAGGGCATGAATTTAAGTGTCTGGCCTTGTTGGACTGACAAGAGAAGGAATATAGAAAAAGAACAACTACAAAGTGGTCCAGTTAAGGCTCAAAATGATTCTTTTGCCTCAGTAACCTTGGTGGTCATTAGTCGGCTGCCGTGGAGTATTGTGGGTGATGTCATATCCCTTGCTTGAGGGTTCTTGGTTTTCTCATCTGCAGGGTCCTGTTATTGTGGAAGGTGCACTTTCTTTAGGTATGGACGTTGGTCATCTCTGTTGAAGATGGTAGGAAATTCACGGACACAGTGAAAGAAAAGCTCTACCACCTGCCTCATTTAACCAGCAGGGTGCTGGGGAAGGAGTTCATTCTGGACCCTTCTGTTCTCTGGCTTTCTGTGGGGCTGCTGCCTGGTCTGGTGAAACCCTGCCAAGGTTGGCTGTGAACTTGGGCCTCCTTGCACATGAGTGGTTTTTACTCTGTCAGCTATTGTGCTCACCATCTTCATCCTCTACTACCCCAAAGACCTGTTTATGTGTTCATTTGCTTTTTAAATCTCTTTTCCTGAGGTCATAAAAATCCCCATTATTTTTACTTGGAGTTCCCAGGGAGGAAAGTCTCTCTTACCATCATGGTATCAAAAACGAAAACAAGAACTCTTCACTGCAACCTTGTGCACAGCATCACAACAAGAGGTAGCAGCCAAATGTGCCAGGGAATACAGCTTATGCAGGAAAATTTGTGGCGGATTTGGAGGAAGTTCAAGGCAACTCTTTAACCATGAGGACTCTTATCAGCTCATTCCTTGAATTCTGTATGAGTTTGTCCCAAATGCTTAATTAGACAAGTTGCAATTTCTGTCGCTTCATTTGATCAGCCTTCTGTTGACTTCCAGCCAATCCCTTAGGCTTGCTTCTAAGCTTGTATCTGTCTGTGATACAAAGACGTACAATGGTCCCAGGCCGCCACCTTTTGTGGCTATTAATTTATACTTAGATCGAGGTCTGAGGGAAATGCTGATGCAGATCCAATTGGAGAGTGTTCTGTGCCTTGGTTATAGACATTCAGTAAATAATTTTTCAGGTAATGGGAAGCCCATTGCCATGAGCAGCAAAATTGAAAGGAAGAAAAAAGCCATGTGCTGTAAGCACCTGTATAGACCCACACCTAGTTCTGCCCCGGCTTCTGGCCATGGTGGGCAGGTAGCCCAGATCGCCTCCAAGTCTCTCACGTCTGTGAGAAGAAAGGGTGGTGTGTAATATTTACAATCCTAGGAATGAATTAATCCCTGGATAAAGAGAAGGATTGAATTTTCTCACCTGCTCACATTTAGCTGGCTTAGTACCCAAGTAGGGCACCAGGGACCCGTTTCCTTTTGTTGCTATAGTGCAGGAAACTAGACTCAGGTTCCAAAGCTAAATGCCTGAGATGGCAGCACAGTGATTCAGCACTGTTCTCTCTCTCTGGCCATCGGGTAAATCCATGTCCTTCCTGGTAAACAGCTTCCAGGAGTCCCACTTCTGCGAAACTACAGGGACAGCCCTGACAATCACAGACTGACACACATGCCCTGGAGGACCTGAATATGCCCTGTAACAGGGTGTGTGCCCATCCTAAGCAGTAGCAAATGCTCAATGGGCTGCACTTTTTTTTTAAGTAGGGCAAAACAATTGCTCAGAAGCAGCAAAGCTAGATTAAATGCTAGCATGCTAACCCACCCCGACAGCGTAGCCGCAAACTTTGCTCCTGGTCTGCAGGGGAGCCCAGCTTGCAGCCTCGCAGAGGGGTGTTGTTGGTAGAGCTGTCTTAGAGGAGAGGCACCTGTGAGCAAGGACCATGTGCTCAAAACACCATTGCTGACTTTAAAGTGCTTGGAATTTCATCCAGAGGAGTAGGTTCAGAATCTAAGTGATGGATTCTATTGTTTTATTCAAAATATTTTCTTTCTTTTTTTCTCTCCAGAAGAAAAGCAAAGATGCTGTCATCATCCAGCCTAAAAACACACAATGGATATTGTTTGCCTGTGTTAGAAAGCCTTCAGTGCTGACAAGATGGCATAAATTTCTGGTGGGAAAAGTGGGTATGCATTAAATTACTTGAGTGGGATCCTTTAAGGGCTTCTGATACCCCCAGCCGTGCTGAGACTTTTCCACGGGGCTCAGGGAAAAGGACAGCCTTTGATAGAACAGCAAAGAAAGGGGGAGAATGAAGAAGCTTTGTCATCCAGGCTGTTGCCTTTGTGCTTTACTAGCTGAAATGGCTGAAGTCATTTTATATGCCTTCAAAAATGGCCAACAGGAAGAAAGGCAGGAGGGGAACGAGGTACCCAAGGCTGCCGGCAGTCTGTGGGACCTGTGGGGGTAGAGTTCTAAATGGGGGCTGTAAGGCCAAGATGAGGGGATTTCACCATGTGTTCACTTTGGCTCCCTGGAACTGCCCGCCGAGGAATCCCCTTCCTTTCTAGGTGATGAAGTCCAATCAGTATGCCAGTGATGAGCAAAATGGAGGTCAGACGTCCCCCCTCCCCCAAGCGCACAGGGAGGTTGGGGGAGAAAGGCCCCTTTTCACTGGGTTCCTTGGCCCAGAACTACAGTATTTTACTTTACAGTATTATAGCTGCTTTTTTCTTTCTTTCAATTTTGCTGCTCATGGCAATGGGCTTCCCATTACCTGAAAAATTATTTACTGAACATCTATAACCAAGGCACAAAACACTCTCCAAGTTTAGATCTGCATCAGCATTTCCCTCAGCAACAGCTCAGGTTACACACCACCCTTTAGTCTCAGAGAAGTGAGACTTGGAGGCGATCTGGGCTACCTGCCCACCACGGGCATGACCCGGTGCAGGACTAGGTGTGGGTCTTTACAGGCGATTACAACACATGGCTTTTTTCTTTCTTTCAATTTTGCTGCTCTTTATTTGCAGTAGTAGCTAAGGAATTAAGAAAACAAAAACGAATGCTATGACTAGAGGCCTTTTGCCTTTAAGGTAACATTAGTAAAATCCCATCTTATTCTTTTCCTTAAGAAAAGAGACCTCTTCTTTTTACAAAAATGTACCCAGCTCAGTGTCTCCAGCCCATCTGTGTTCGCTTGCTGTTCTTGCTGCTCTCAGTTTTTGAAAACTCCTTCTAAAATTACATGAAAACACACCATTTGGACAAAATTAGAATTCTGGTGGGAAAGTCTTACTGCGAAGCTGTGGAGAGAAGCCCGGCAAAACCTTTGCATTTTATTTCACCTCATTAGGTTCAACCTACAATTCGGTCAGTTTTATAACTAATTCCCTGAGATCTAAGTCTCTGCTCCCAAGAAATAACAAATTTTAAAGTAGTCCCCTGGTTCAAAGATGGTGCACATGAAGACTGTTTGATCTACATGTTTTAATCTTTCTGGAGTTTCCTACAGAAAATTCCTTTAGACTTTATATAAATCTAAAATATTAGACATACTAGTGTCAACCCTCCATCCACAGGCTTCCTCTGAACTTTTCATTCCACCCTCATTCCCTGCCACCTAATATCGTTAGTCATCAGGTTCTGCTGATTTTTAAAAATAGGCTTTATTTTTTTAGAACAGGTTTAGGTTCATGGAAAATTAAGCAGAATTTGCTGTGAGTATTTGCACAGAGAGTTTCCATATCCCTCCCACCCTAACACATGTACAGCCTCCCTGTTGCTCTGGGGGGTGCTGAATGGTTCCGGCCTGGGGTGAATCTCCTCTGAAAGCAGTGAAACCGAAGTAAGTCAAGGGAAAGGATAGGCTGGAAGAAAGTGTTTTTATTGCTCACAGCTTGCTTGAATTCACTAACTAGGCCCCGCCCCATCAGTCTCTTCCATCTACAAATCACGCTCTGCCTTCACAGCATGCTCTCTACTTCCCTCCTGACCCTTCCAGGAGGAGCTCCATTGGCCGGTCCTTGGTGACTGGCAGACAGCAGACCAATTAGCTACCAAGAACAGAGAGGAGGAGAGAATGGTGGTTATCTCTCCACCCCTTTTCCCGGAGGTGGTGTCTGGGATGAGGCGCTAGGGGAGGCTACAGCAATAAACACCTGTTGATATGTAAGTGGACTAAAGCCAGGTGGGAGATTCTGGAAATTCTGCCACTTACCCCATACTCCCCCTTATCAACAGCCCCCACCAGAATAGTGCATTTGTAACAATTGATGAATCTACATGGATACATCATTATCACCCAAAATCCATAGTGTTTACATTAAGATTTACTCTTGGTGGTGTGTATTATGTGGGTCTAGACAAATGTTTAATGACATGTATCCACTATTACGGTATCATACAGAGTGTTTTCACTGCCCTAAAAGTCCTCTGGATGTAACATCAGTTTCAGCCATCCATTGACACGCTTCTTTCCTTTTCAATCACCCCTTCCCTAGATATTGTTAGGCTGATCTTGAACTCCGAAGTATTTCTCAACTCTGTCTCCTTGTTATTTTTACTGATTCAGCAGCTACACCTGCACCAGCAGTGTCCTGTTCAGGCTATCTTTTCTTGTCTAGATCAGTGCCTGGTTTACGAGCTTCATAAATTGGGAGCAGTGAATGAATAAATGAACCTGGACAAAAGCTCTTTAACTGAGGGTGGGGAAAATCTCTTCAGATCTATCCTCCTCCATTACTGAAGTTATCAATCTAAAATGCAAATCTTACTTTGATACTCTCCAGCTTAAAAAGCCTGTTAGATGGCTCCCAAGCCAGGTACCAGCTGCGTCCCAGACCCCTCTCCCATGTGCCTCACTCACCTCCGCCTCCCTACTCTGTCTCAGCACCCTCCCTGCTACCTACAGGGACCACCCAATACCCCCTTCTCAGCTGCATAAACTCCTAGTTTTCTTCAAGGCTCATAATTTCTCCTTAGAAATCTTTCCCCTACTTCCTGGAAACAATAGACTCTTTGTTCTCCAGGGTTTCTGTAATGACAAAAGCTGTGTAGAGCTCCTCAAATGCCCCCGCTCCTGTTTTCCCCTTCACAAGTTGGCCTCAGATGATTTAGTTGCAGGTCTGAAGTGCGAGGTAGAAGGGAGCTTTAGGCGAGGTCTTTTTGGCCTGAAGCTAGAAAACTCACCTATACTAAACACAAAAACGAAACCAGGTAGTAGCCAGTCTGCCCATTCTAAGAACAGCTACTCCTCCTTTACACCACATTCAGTCCCTCTCCACTCTTCCCTTCATGACATTTGGTGGTCAGCGTGGCATATTAAAGCAATACCGTGGGGTAACTGGGCACAGGTCTTAGTTCTGCTCCCCACCAGCTGTGCCCTTGAGTCGGTCATGAAGACTCACTGGTCCTCATAACCTTATCTGCGAAATCCCACGAGATGAGGGCTACATTAGTGGAACTCTGAAGGCCTGTCAGTTTCTAACACTGACTTGAAGACTGTTCAGAACCTCTTACCCAGATACTCTTAACCAGGCTCCACACTTGTGTGTCTGGGAAGATGATGAAAGAACTTCCAGGGGTTTGTGAGCCCCTGAAATTCTGTGTAAAACCCCAGGAGTCAGTCGTATCATTTTGACCCACAGAGGTGTTTTCTGGTCTCTTTTCCTCTCTCAAGGTAATGATTTGGTTGTCCTACTATGTATTATTCTACACAAGGAGAGTCATTGTTTTTGAGCATAGCAATATTGTATTTTACTTTTGTAATCTTGAAAATAGTTTTAAGATTACTTTTGTTTTGGCTAACTCATCACCGTTAACTTTTCTGAAGGAAGCTAGAGGCTGACTAGAGGAGGGAGGTGGCACGTCCAGAAGAAAAGCAAACTCCCCGAGGGTCTACCTAGAAGAATGACAGCAGCCAAGACTCTGGGTTGGATGCCAACTTTTCTGTTTCTGCTTGGTCAGAATTGGACAAAATTGCCATCTGATGTCCTCCAGCTCTTGGTGCAGTCAGGATTCCAGGCCTAGCCATCAGTCCGCGGAGTGTAGGAGTAGGCAGCGCCCTGGGGCCTCACTGTAAGTGGAAGCCAGAGCCTGGGGTTCTGGATGGCACCCTCAGCTCTGCAGTTCCAGAGATGAGCACCTCCAGCTGCAGGTCCACTCCCCACATTTCCTTTTCCCATTCTCCATCACCAGCAGATACCAGGTGCCCACTATGGGTCAGGTACTGTGCCAGCCCCAGGACACAATGTTGAACTAGGTAGGTATGTCCTGCCTGGATGGAGAACATACAGTCACATACACAGCACAGGTCCGGTCCTCAGAGAAATCAGACCACAGTTTAGAAAGAACTTCAGACAAAATGAAAAAAGCGAAGTTCATGATATTGGATCTTAAGGAATGTTGTTTACCCTAGAGGTGTTTTCTTCTGTGACAGGTCCCTCCTAGACAGGGTTCAGGGACGCTCAGTGCAGACACTCTCAGGACCTCTCCTGGTAGCAGTGATGCTCTCCAAGGGGCTGATTCTCTCTATAAAATGGCCCCAACAACAGTTTTATGAGGCTTCAGAATAACTCCCAAAGCTACTTGTATTGCCTGCAAGAAAACACATCACTGCTATGAGATTAGCAAACAGCCAGCTTAGTGGAAATTTGGCAGGAAGAAAGCTCAGAAATTAGCACTTGGCCAGGCATTGTGTAATTCCTATGAAAATTTCAGACTAACATCAAGTAAATTTGTCAGAAGAGATGTTATTTGCTGGAGCTCTGGCTGCCACCCTTAGAGAGCTGATGGTTTAACACCCACCTCTCCCAAGCCCCAGGGTGGACAGGGGCTGGCTCTAGTTGGTACCTTAGAGGCCATCCCACTCTGAAGGGGCTGGGAGGTAACTGGGGGCTTTGCACTATGGGCCTGAGGCTAACTCAGGCGCATTCCCAGAGCAGACTTGCATTTAGTTCAGCTGACGTTTCTGGAGCTGATTGCTACATGCCGCCTGAGGCACTGGCCAAAGAAAGACCAAACACCATCTCTGCCCTTGAGAAGCTCGCAGTAGGTAGAGAATCTACTGTGGTCAGGGAAGTGGTAGACATAATGTTCACAGGGCCAAGGGAGCATAGAGGCGATGGTATGAGGGGGTTTCCTCTAGATGACCCTGAGCTCTGAGAAGCTTCTCAGTGTCTATGAGGATCTAGCAACAGGGAGAGTGAGAGTATCAAAGCACAGAATTCAGGTGTAGGGGTGGACTGTTAAGCCAAGGAGCTCGCAATGCAGTTGGGCAGGGTGGGGACTAGGGTGAGGCAAGAGAGCCTTCGCACTGAGGGTGCAAAATATAAGGCAGTGCTCACTCTCAGGGTCATATGCACTTGGGTGGGAGTTTTCTGTAAATTCCTGGCTTGCCTCACCCTGGTCCCAGCCCTGCAGTCAACAACAGTGCCATCCTAAGGGGCTGGGATTTTATTTTCAGACCATGGAGGGCTTTGAAGTGTTTTAAGCTATAGGATTGACCTAGCAAGACTGGCATTTTAGAAATACCACCCCAGCAGCTGTGCGAGGTGGGGCTTGACTGGAGACGGGACCAGTGAAAAGGCTATTTTAAAAGTCCAAGTGAGAGATGAGGAGAACCTAACCTAGAAGGCAGACGGAAGAGATGTAGCTTTATAATATTGAAGAGGTAAGAAATTAGAAGGCCTGAACTGAATGTAGTAGATGAAGAAGCAGGAAGGCTGTGTGATGACTTCTAGGTCTCCATGGCAGCTGCTGGGCAGGAAAGATGGAGTTACTAAGTAAGTAGTCAATGCAGGAATTGCCGGCATGGGGGTGGGGGCGGGCGGGGAGGGGCCCGGGGAGCTCCGGATTTGGTCTCGGAAATATTTGAGGTTGTGGTGCCTGTGGGGCATCCAGATGATGTCCTGGACAGATGGGTGTGATGTTAGGAGAGAAATGAGAGCAGGAGATATAAATCAGCATGTACTCTGTAGATTAAGCCATGTGGATTTCCCAGGAAGAACAGTGGTCTGAAGACTGAACCCAGCAGAACCCGAGGGAAACCACCAGCGATACACAAGGGGCAGGAGGGGCTCACAAGAAAGGCGCCAAGGGAGATGGTCAGAGGTAGAAGGCCAAGAAGGAGAAAACGTGATGACAGCCTTGGAGTGACCTACAGCGTGAACTCCAGAGAGGTCAAAGTCACGTCTGGGGAGACCTGGTTAGTGCGCAAGGCCTGTTCTGGCTGTTCTGCTGACCCGGTTTCACAGAGTGGCGAGTGTGGGGCCTGACTGCGGCCGCTGGAGGAGGAACTGAGTGAGGAGAAAAGGGAGTACAGGCCCCTGAGAGGTTCCCAACTTCCTTGAAGACAGGCCCCACCCCAGAGATTCTGATGCACTTGCTCCAGCATGGGGCCAGAGGGTCTGCCTTCTCCAAGTTCCCTCTCGGCAGCATGGAGTTGGGAGCAGGGAAGGATGATCTGAAGCTGGGGTTTTGTCACGTAGGAGGGACAGGGGGCAGATCCGTAAAAGTGTTGCTAACCGTGCAGCCCCGTTCATAGACAACAGGCCCAGGCAAGTAGCAAAGGACGTGAGGGACCTGATGGGTGCCACGGCAGGGGCCCTGGGGACTGGGGGGGGGGGGGGGCGATACGACACTCAGGAGAGGTCTGTTGGGAATGCCCGTGCGGAAGGCTGCACACAGACAGTGGGGGTCAGAAGGGTGAACTTCCTACTGGCCCCCAATCCCCAGATGCCACCTTGAGGGGAGTCTAGGATGGAAAAATTTGTGAACGAAACTGCCTCACATGGGCCCAAGTGTGAAGCGTAGAAGTACCTTCTCACATGAAACAACATGTAACTGGGTTTAGCATATCATGCTTCAGATGGCTTGTAATATCCAGAAACAACACCCTCCCCCACTGGAAGTCAGGGTAAAATCAGAAAATGCTCAGTGGAAATAAAAATAAAACAAAAATAGCAGTAGAATCAAGCCGCAAACCCAAAGCATCAGCAGAGGCAAAGAAAGGCTGCAGCACAGATAAGCTTTGAGGTTGTCATCTATGAAAATATATAGAAATCCTACCTTTAAAAAAATCCCAACATGTTTTACTTGCCAACCACTGGAATGAAGTCAAAATTCCCACCCAGGGTGTTACTTTTAGTTAGTTCTATGTTGTTTCCTAAAATAATAACAGGCATTGGACAGATGATTTACTAAGATGGCTTAATTAGGTGTCAGCTGAGTACCTGTGCCCACGAGTGCCAGCTTCCTTATGCAAATGTGACTGACTGTTCTGAACCCGCAGCAGACATAATTGGAGCAGCTGGGCTGGAATCACGGCTGGCCGTCCCCATGGAGACCAGACTCCTGCGCAGTGGCTCTCCCCATTGCCCCAGGCCCTCCCCACCCTTTGCAGAGAGGAATACTTGCTCATCGCCTGGATCCCCCTCAGATGATCTCCACGTCAGTGCCTTTATCTTTAATGGGTACACATATCACCTGGGGGACTTGTTAATATGCATATTCTGACTCAGCTGGTCTGGGGCAGAGCCTCTGGGTCCCCATTTCTAACAACCCAGGTGATTCCAGTGCTGATGGTCCTGGGTCTCCTTTGAGTAGCTGTTACTATTTAAAAGGCTCTAAAAAGCTCTGTCTAGCCTCAAGTGATCTTTGTTGCTGTTTTGGCAGCTCCCCCTTTGGTTCCCGTTCCCAGCTATCCTGTGTCCCCCTGCTGCCCCCTTAGCTACCTATTCCCTTCCCTCATCCAATACCTCCCACTCTGGGCCTTTCATATCAAAAGCCATTCTCTGTAAGTCATTCTGCAAAGATCTGCTCTCAGCCAATGGCCTCCCTAGACAAGACAAGCTAAACATCCGACTTAAAAAAGAGAGGAGAGAATTAACCAGATATTACGGTGTGTCCCTGAAGGGAACAACCTGCTTTGCTAGGTTTTTCACATGGGCAATGGATTTGGTCCTGCACTGTCATGGGTGGGCATTCTCCAGCCCCACCCTCCTGTCCAGTATTTGAATCCTAGAACCACGGCTCTGCTGGCACTCAGGTGCCTCCCAGACAAGATGGTCACTGTCCATCCTGGGTCAGCACATCATAAAGGCCTACCTGATAATTAGCTCTAGGTAGAAATCTGTCTACCTAGAGCTTATGCCAACTTGACCAGTCCTTGGGTCCATACAGAGCAGGCTCAAGGCCTTAGAAGGCAGCTGTCATGTCACCCCCAAGTCATTTCTTCAGGGAGAACACCCCCAGATCCACAGCTATTCTTATGCTGTGAGTTGGCCATGAGAATACTTCTCTGGTCCTGCTGTGCGTGTCTTTCTTTAAGCCCCTCCACCTGTGATGACCCAATGCGAAAAGTTACTGAAAACTGTCTCCACCTCGTTACGCTCTTTGTGTGACTCCCATTGAACTGACTGCCAACCACATCCTTAAAGTCATTTTCACACTTGCTCAGTTACATCTCCCTAGTCAGTAACAATTCTAGCAATTAGACTTACCATGAGAGTTAGTATAGCATGATAGTTAAGAACACAGGCTCTGAAACTAGACTGCCTGGGTGTGAGCACGCTCTGAACCATCTCACTGCTAGCCGTCACCATCATGACTGTCCTCACTGTGCTAAGCATTTTGCCTATATTAACTGTTTTAATCCTCAATAGTATCCCAATTTTCCAAACAGGAAATGGAACCTCAAAAGATTTGTTCTGTGCCCAGGGTTGAGTTACAGTCTGAACATAGACCACATCCTTTAGGTGTTGTTTTGTGTGGTTTTTTTGGACACAAATACAGGACCATATCTGTTGCTGTGATTCATCAGCTTCATCTCTCTACCCCACCTGGCCATCTTTTGGATTCCAGTTTTCATCATCGCAAGTGAATCTGCCTCCTGGCTTCCTGCTGCCTGTCCTAGTTTGAGAATACCTTCTATCTCATCTAGATCATGCACAGATAAGAGGCCACTTAACAACTCCCTAACAGGTTCTGCTCACTGAAACCCAGGCACTCCATCTCCCAAAGCTCGCGGAACCACTAGCCTTGTCGCCCAGTGAGAGAAGTCTAGCCAGCGGCCTGGAATGATCTGTATATGAACATAACTGTCTTTGCCTCCATGCCCCTTCCTTTCAGGTCTCCATTCTAGAATTCTTCCCAGGACACAGAGCAGCTCCTAAATGTGGTTTGTGAAACTGACCCTCTGGGCAGGACCAGATGCAAAGACTAAGTGGAATGCAGGGTCTGCAGAACACACATCCCAGAGAGGAGAACCACCACAGCCTGCAGTAATGAGACCTAGGGGGCCGGCCCTGCATTTCCAGACTCCCTGCCTCCGACTCCCTTTCTACACGCACAGACCTTCTATGTTCCGACTACACCATAGGAGGCTGAGCAGCCACAGTGGCCAACATGTTTGTACAGGAGGCAAGAGGGGCAGCGGTTTCATTAAAAGGAAGATGGGGCATGCCTTGAAATTTAGGTTGTATGTTTATTTGGGGTGATTTTGGAGAATGGGCAGCATTGATGGAGATCAGGAGGGGCTGACTAACCCCCATAAAGCCATTTCTTGGCACTGCCACTGTGCCAACTGCCAAGAAGGGCTGGGCTGGTTTCTCCTCTTTCTCCTTTACTGGTTCTATCCTCTGCCCCTGGGCCATTGCTGTAATTGAGCTATGTGCATTACCATCCCTTTGGCCGGGTCGGACGTCAGCCACCTCTCCCTTGTGCTCTTCTGGCTTCCCGTGAACCATGACCAGGCTCCCAGTCACACCCCCAGCTCTGGGGCTGGCCTGAGCTGCTGTGAAGCAGGAAAACAAGCATGCGGGAAAATCCCTCTGCCTCAACACGTTCCCCTTTTGAAATCATCAAGCAAACCCTGAGCGCTCTGTGTGGCCAGGCAGAAGGGCTGTGCCTCTCAGGCTAGAACAGTTGGTGGCCATTGGCAGACTGAGCCCAGTGGGTCCCAGTGGGTTTGGGAAAGCAGTCTTGGTTCCCATGAATCAACATCCAGCCCTACTAACGTACCTGCTCTTGGGCAGTGGGCACCTCAGGGGGCCATGAAAACTGGTGAGGGCAGCTGAGGGAACTCCAGCCCAAAATGGAAAAATGCCTCTGACCTTAGTGAAGCACGTCCTTGGTATGACCCTGAATGGCTGTTTACAAGGGCTGATTTTGACAAGTTATCATCAGGACATCACTAGTTAAGAGCATGGACGGAAAGTCTGATTGCTGAGATTAAAATCTTTACCAGCTCTGTGGTCTTGGACAATTTATTTAGGCTCTACAAACCTCATGTGTAAAGAGGAGATAACAACTGGACCTTCCTCATTGGTTGGGAAGATTAAATGAGGTAATACAAATAAAGGGCTTAGAACAGTTCCTGGCATTTAGGAAGAGCTAAGTATTAATTATTATTATTACCATTATCATCATTCTCCTCACCATCATCACTGCCACTGAGTATTTAATATGTACCAGATGCTGAACTAAGCACATATATGCAGTAGTTCATTGGACTGCCCTTCCAAATAGGTTCCGTTTTACTTCAGTTAAAGAAATGGACATTTGGAAAGGTCAAGTAACCTGCCCAAAATTAAACAGGTAATTAATTGGTGGAGTGAAGATTTCAAGTCAAGTTTTCCTAACTCCAAAGCCTATGCTGTCATCGCCCTTACCTACTGTTCGTAACAACAGCTGTATTACTGAGCATTTCCTAAGAACTGAGGAGAGTATATGTCTTACTTAATTTTCATAATCCCATGAGACAGATGCTCTCATTATCTCCATCTTACAGATGAGGAAAGCGAGGTTCCGAGAAGCTAAGCCACCTCTACAAATTTTTACAGCAAAGAAATCCAGGATTTAGATCCAGGCCTTCCTCGCTCTAAAATCCATTCCAGTATCTGTTGGGTCTGACTGCCAAACAGGTGAGCAGGATGCTTCTAGGAGGCTGATAACGGTAATTGGTGATCATGACTCCTGATATCCATTGGATAGCAGGGGAACACAATTTACCTAATCAGCTCCATTTTCTGAGCTGTTGTTAGGGGCAATTTCTACTTTCTCTGTTGCTTCATTTTCTTGCAATTTCTGAAAGCTGTTGATTTGCTCAGATTAAGACAAACTAATATACCTTTCACACATTAGTTTGTTGTGTGGGCTGCTAGAATATGGGGGAATCACACAGGCTGGAAGAAGGCTCCGATGTGTTATTGTGAGCCTTTGCTCTACTGCTAAGGAGGAACTTGCCAGTAGACTCCCAGACTTCATTTCTTGACCAGACACCTAACTGACTGCAACATTCCAAATGTGTATTTCAGTATCAGGTCATGAGAGGGCAATTTGTTTGGTAATGAGTATTGGTATAGGTGGGACAACTCCACCAGCTTGTAGAGCAGGGATTCTTAACCAGTCATGTGTGGCTGGTCTTCAGAGGCACTGGGAACATTGTGGATGTGTGTATGCATTTTCCAGGAGAGAGAGCTCATAACTTCTGTAATAATCTCAAAAGGAATCCATGACTCAGAAACCAGTTTAAGAACCATTGTTCCAGCTCTAAAAATCACTAAGAGCAGAAGCTTTAGGGAAACAAAAGCAAAAATGAACAAGTGGGACTATGTCAAACTAAAAAGCTTCTGTACAGCAAAGCACACCAACAGTAGAACAAAAAGACATCCTACAGTATGGGAGAATATATTCATAAATGACAGATCTGATAAGGGGTTGACATCCAAAATACATAAAGAGCTCATGCACCTCAACAAACAAAGGCAAATGATCCAATTAAAAAATGGGCAGAGGATCTGAACAGACACTTCTCCAAAGAAGAAATTCAGATGGCCAACAGGCACATGAAAAGATGCTCCACCTTGCTAATCATCAGGGAAATGCAAATTAAAACCACAATGAGATATCACTAACTGTATGCTAGGTCCTAGCCCAGGGCAGGTCCTCCTCCACAGCATTCTCTCACTCAAACCTTACAATACCTGTATTAGGTACCGATATTAGCTCCATTTTATGAATGGAGGAATTAAATCTTAAAGTCATGAAACTTACCAAAACTCAGTTATACAGTCTGTTCAAACCCTAAAATATCTTACATAGATTTGTAAATCAAAATATAGAAGTCATAGAAAATGATTTTCAAATAACATACTTAATTTTTAAAAATATTTTTTTAAGGGAGAGAAAACTATTGAAGAAAATTTCTTCCCACCCCCCACCAATTTTTCCAGAAAGTCTATGCCATATTTCCTTTTCTTTCTCTCTTCTCAAAATAATTTTTAATTATTATTATAAACAGGACTTACTGTGCTGAGGATTATCTGGCAGGATGATGATTTTATTCTTGCACTTGTGTGAAAATGAGATAGAAAGGGGACCTGCCAGGAAGGAAGGGGCTAAAAATGAAGGAACATGGAGGTTCAGCAACTCTTGCAATGACCACCTGTTCATCTCCTCAGGATGTCAGGCACTAGGCCACCAGGCAGAGAAAAGAGCTATTTCTGATGATGGGAAATTAAAAGCATTGAAAGGGCAGACATTCTCAGCCAGACACTCTGAATGTTCATGCCCAGATGTTATAAAAAAACAAAACATTTCACTGTAGCCAGTGTTTGATCAGGAGTTCACAAGGACTAATTCACCTTCTCCATTTCTTTAGTCTTTAGCCCCCAAAACAAGTCAGAGCTGGTTGCCTATAGGATATGAGTAATACAAAAATTTGTCTACACCGCAGATGCAGATGACACCAACCTCACAGATGACTGGAGTCCATTCCTGCGCTTGCCATGCCCTGCACCTTGTCCGGTTAGCCAATCCCAGCTGAGCTCTCAAGCTTAGGCTCCAGCCACCGCCTCTGGCCCTGCCGGCCACATCAGGTGCTGCTTCTCCTGGCCCCAGCACAGTCTGAATCCACTCTCGATGCATTTGTTACATTCTCCTGTTAGTTTTTTCTTGCCAATGGGTCTCAGCCCTGGGCAAGTTCAGTATGGATTCAATATGACCAAAGAAATGCCAGTAGAATGTTCTTGGGGTGAAAGAGTTATACCCAAGTTTATTTCCACGGTGCAGGTCAATCACTAGAATCTCATTCACTCAGAGCGAGTCTGCGTGCAGCAAGCTGGTCTCAGCCTCTGGGCCTCTGTCCTCTGCTTTGCTCTCCTGCAGCCTTGCAGCTGTGCCAGGAAGTTACCCAGAGCACTGGGCTGACCTCTTTATATAGAGTCAATAGCAACGTATTGCCCACACATGTGTAGTGAGCTAGCCAACCAGGGCCAGGTGAGAATTCTGGCCACAGGAATTTTTCATTTTATCCACAGTTTTTATTTTTTTTGTTTGTCTCTTTCACCAGATTCTAGGCTCCCTAAGGTTGGTTTAAAGCCTAGTACATAAAAACGCTCAAAAGCGAGTGAGCTAACAAATTTGTATTTGTTTTTTTCCCTTCCAAAATCCATTGCAAGGAGTAGGATTCCTAAGGGAGAATCACTTAAAGGCATTTATGACTACATAAAAAGGGGAGGAGGGGTGCATGAACCTCCCGTGAAGACTTGTCAGGTGCCAAGAGGGGAAAACATCCCAAGTCAGTACATGGGTTATCTCCATGCTTTGCTTATTATCCTCATTGCTTCTGGGGGCAGTAATTTAGGTGGGGCATCTTGCCTCTGCACACGATGGGTAGGGCCTCTGCTGGAAGGTGAGAGCAGTGGGTGGGGTCATGGGAAGGCTCACACACTCACGTGCTGGCACTGGCTGGGATCTAGCTGGGTGGGTCAGAGCACCCCACACCTGGCCATTTGACGCAATTTGAGCTTCCTTATAATATGGTGGCTGCATTCCAAAGGCAAATGTCCTGAGAGAGACAAAGGGCCAGGCCAGGGCCACTTTGTATTTATGACCTGGTCTCAGAAATCATTGTGTCACATTCTGTTGGTTGATGCAGCTACCAAGGTCCACCCAGGTTTAAGGGAGGGAACAAACACTCCACCTCTCAGTGAAGATTGTCAACCCACGCTCTAAGTAGAGCCTGTGAGATGGGATACATATTGGTGTAGCCATCTTTGAAAAGTGCAGTTTCCACAGTCAGGGAAAGGCTAATTTCTGTGTAGTAGAATATGTATAAGAATCCCTTGTGGGAATCAAGGCAGATGGATTTCATGAAGGCAGCGAGTTTTTCTTTTACTTCCAGAGGGCAGGTAATTATAACTATTGGGGATGCAAATGAAGAAGGAAGATTTAAAGCCTGTGACATCTGGAATGTTAGAAACCTGTCTCCCATTATCAAGGTGTACATGATTTAATTGCAAGAATGAGGCAGCTGTAGTCTTTGTTGAGGTCTTCTACACACTTCACCTCGCTCCTGGCTCACTGTTACTCCAACACCACTCTTACCAAAACTATCAACTATTTCATTCTCCATATTGAAGAAACCCTGACCTCTCAGTTTCTTGACATCTCTTCTAATGATCTTGCCCTCCAACCTTCTCAGCTACCCGCTACCATGGTCATTGGGTCAAACCCTTCATTTCATCCATACCTCTTATTGCAGCCTTCTAGGATCACTATGCAAGATGTCTATTTCAGCTCTTATAGTTCTTCACAGTCCCTGGATCCTCCCGCACACCTCCTCATGACTGCACACCCCCAACATAGATCAGTTTATCCTTGGAATCACCCCTCTGCCCCTCCCTCTTCTTTGTATTCTCCTAACAATGCAAGCCTGATTAACCCCCCACCCCTCCACCGCCCCACAGCTGCCATTGTGCAGCTACAGTTTCACTGTGAATTCATGACCATAACCTCAAGTGGGTCCTTAGTGGTGTCTGTAGTCAGAAATGGGGAAGCCCAAATGCTGCCTCAGGCCCCTCCTCTGTCCCAGAGCTGTAACCCCACATCTCTGGATCAGAGTGCACCTCTGCCAGGCATTGCTCCTCAGACTTAATGTACACCAGCCCACCCTCAAGAGAGTACATCCTCTTCAGAGAACAGCTTCTGTCTGCCAACACCCCACCTTTCTGGTGGCCTCAAAACTGACGTCTAGTGATGTGACATCCTCTCCGAGGGCACCCTTTCCATTTCCGCTTCATTTTCTGTACCCTCAGTGCTGCTGAGAGAGCTGTTTTGACATCTTCTATTCTTAGCATCAAAGCCCAAACTCACATATGCAGATGAACCGAAATTAGAAAAGCTGCACATTCATTTTCCAAATTCTTAGAAAAGTAAAAAACCTTGGGGTGTTGGGGGAAGGGGCTGGAACCAAGTCACTCCAGGGTGAGTGAAGAGGGCCTGAATAGGGGCCTGGAGATTGTGACACTAAGGAAATGTGTCACCGTGGGCAAGTCCCTTTAGCTGTCTGGGTCCCAACTTTTCACCTGTCAGGTGAGGGGCCAGCATGAGGTAATTCCTGGGGTCCTATCTAGGGCTTTCATTCTGACTCTGTCACAGGATGCGACAACATTTGCCTCATTCATTCATCAGTTTTTGAACCAAGGGAAGGCTTACTTCATGTCCCGAGGGTACAAAGAAAGATAAATAGGACACAGTCCCTGCCCTCTAGGCACTCACATTCCTCATTGACAGATGGATTGACATAATTCTGTAATTGTGCCATAATGTGATGACTGGGCTATGTTCAAAGTGTGGTGAGAACAAAGTTGAAAAGGGGATTAGTTCTGGCTTTGGAGGTTACAACCCCTCAAAGAGGAAATGACATTAGGGAGTAAATCTTAAATGATCCAGTGGACTTTGCCAGAGTGTGTTGGGGGAGGGGGCCCAGAAAGGACACACCAGTCAGGAGAAAGGGTCCAGAGACACAGTGGATCCGAAAAAACTCCAAGTTTTCCATATGTCTGGCCATTAGGCAGAGGAGGGAGTGAATCAGGGCATGAAGCTAGAAAAGAGATGGAACATTTTCTCTTTTTTTCTTCTTTTTGTAAAAATCTCATTTTACAATTATTCCAAGGTTCTAATTTTTAAGTCAGAGCTTCTCTGCCATTCTTGAAGTCTTACCCTCTCTAGGCTGTGCTCTGTGTTATATTTGTTATCCTGAAATTTGACCCTTTTATTTATGCCATCCCTGAATATGTTCAAGCATATCATTTATCAAACACTTCCATGTAATGTGCAAGGCAGCAAATAATAGCAGCTTTGTTTTACAGAGAGAAGCTAAAGTAAACATTGTAGATTGCTCAATATCAGGTAAATAGACCTGAAATATGCCCTGGGTCTTTGCTTCATGAAAATTCCATGACTTACTTTTTTATTCCTCAAAATCAAGAGAAATAAGTAATCTTGACTGACCTGGGCAACCACACTGGGACTCTCATAAGGGTTAGTTTTTGAGTCAAGTATGGCTTTAAGGAAGAACTAAATAGTGTGAGCACGTGGAAGGTTAGGGAAGAAAGCATAACATAAATTACCACCAGGGTATGGGTTGGTAAGATTAAAATTTGGAGCTCAGGAGAACAGTTGCTTCTTTTTCCCAGTCTAATCGTTTCATAAGGAACTGCTGTTGGTTGCCTTTTTTAAAGGCAATGTGAGCCGTGTTTGGTGACCCAGACTTCACAGGTGGGTCATCCAGGATTTGGCCTTTGGTCTTAGAGATCCAAAAAGTTCAACTATTCATTCTCCTCGAACTCATCAGGGTTGAGAGGACAGACTGAGCTCAGACGAGGCAGATGTTTACAAAGCAAGCTCTTTGTATTGTGTCTCTAGCACCATCTACTGGGAAACAAAATATTAGTTTATTTATCAGTATGCTTAAGAAAGCGTCAGAAACTCAACTCAGGTAGCCAGAGAAAAATTCCACAGATTCTGTCTAACAAAAAGGATTATGTATATTATATTGGATTATATAGAAGGATTATGTATATTATATTGAAGTCACTTATATATAGATGTAACCACCGAAACAAAAATACAAACCTCCTAGGGTATGAGAAATACATACACACACAGACCATAATTAGTAGAAGATTTAAAAAAATAGAATTCATAAACACAGAAAGCATGCCATAAAATATGACAGAACCGGGACTCTCTTGTCCCCTCCTGGCGTGAGCCAGAAGCTCTGCCCTTTCACTTTATCTCTAAACAAAAGCCTGTACCTTGCTCTCCTAAAAAAAAAAAAAAAGAAGACAGAACCAAGAACACTTGGGATACATATATGTCATATTAATGCCATAAAGTGCTCCTATTAAACAAAGTCTCTCAGATTGAATCACAAAGCAAAGGCCAACAGAATGGTGTGTACAAACCAAGTGACTCAGAAAGATTGAAAATGTAAGAATTCAAAAGCAAATAAAACAAATAAAAGCCAAAGTAGCAGGAAATCTCAGTCTGAACATCAGTAAAGGCTGATTTCAGGACAGAAAGCATTAAATTACATAAAAGAGGACATTTTTTAATGAGTAAGAATGCAATTCACAATGAAGGTTCACAAAAAAAATCGACCATTTCTAAGACCATAAAGAAAACCACAGACAGTCTCATACAGTGTAAGTAATACAGCCAATATTGGCCTAGAAATGCTTCAACTCTCTTTTAATAATTTTTGGTTCAAAAAGTAAACCAAACCCCAGAACTAGGAATACCTAGAAAGTAACTAAATAATATAATTATGCTATAAATAATGGGAATGTATACATAATATGTAGGAATATATAACAAATGGAAATAGTATAATATTACAATTATATATAGTAGAAACACCTACATGTGATACAGTTGAAGTATTGCTCAGAAGAAAATTTTAGCACTAAATATGTTAATCAAAAACAAATGTGAAACTAAGCATCTAGTGCAAGTTATTTGAAAAATAACAAAATAAACCCAAGAGACAAAAATGAAAAATTAATTTAAAAATTACAGAGCAAGAATTACGATTTTGAAGAGGAGAAAAAGCGAGGTACTAATAAAAAAAATCCAAGAGCTGCTTCATTGGAGAGAAAAAATAAAATTGATAAAGCATTAGCTAATCTATTTAATACAATAAATTAGAAATGAGCATAGGCAAATAGCCACAGATGAAACTGAAAGGATCATAAATGATTTCTTTCCTCTTCACAAATAAATACGAGAGTAATAGAGATGAAATGGATGATTTTCTCAGAAAATATAAATTTGCAATTGTGATGCCCAAGAAGAAATTTTAAATAGATTATCATAGAAAAAAGTAGAGAAAAATATGAGTGCATTAGTTACATAATGAAATATCCAGGAATAAATTTAGTGGGTACATCCAAGATAAATCGAATAAAAAGATCAAGGTGGAAACAGGCTCCATATGTGTATGTGTGCTGGGGTGTGCCCTAGGAGGCATGAATATCCTTGTAATATCTCTTGGAAGGGTGCGTGAGAAACCAGAAACAATGGTTGTTTCTGTTGAAAGACACTGCATCTGTAGGGAGCAAAGGTGAGAGATTCTTTTTGTATTTTGTACCTTTTATATTTGTTACCTTTTAAGTTGATTTGCATGTGCAAATATTACCTGTTCAAAAATTTTTTGTATGTACGGGTAAAACGAAGGCAAAAGAAATAGATGTTTTTAAGGGATGTTTTAAAAAAGAAACATTACTTAAATTTTCCTACAGCTGATTCTGGTAAAAGAGAAGGATTCTTTTGGGTGCCTTCCAAATTTCCATGGTTGAGCAGTAGACACGGGACTCTGGTATTAGCCAGGGCCTCAGGGTGCTTTGGACCCCAGGTACCCTTGAAGATATGCGTGAATTCAAAGACCCCAGTCCTCACACGCCTGGAAGACTACATTTTTTTAAACAGCAGCTCTGACTTTAATAAAAGGATGCCCTCTGTCGCCCAAAGATAGGAGATTCATGTTTCCTCTTAGTATTTAGGAAAAAAGCAGAACCAAATGCTTTAAGTGGCTAAAAGCCAGTTCTCCTTTTTATGTACTTAATTCTTTTAATGGCAATGTACAAGTTCCTGATTTCTTAGCCTCCTAAGATTTCAGTCTCACTTTACATGTTGTCTCTCTTCTCTAAAAATAGAAGAAACCAAGTTCCTTAAACATTTCCATCTGACCACATGAAAGAAAAAAGTAATTGTCACCCCCAAAGAGTATGTTAACCACCAAACATTTGTACTTATGTTTACTGTATAATCTAATTCTGGGACGGTAAGAAAACTTTCAAAGGCACTAAACTGTATGATTGTGTTAGGCTCTGAAACAGTCCCTATCCACTTTCCCCCTCAAGAAAGAATGGCCAGACTGCTCTGGCCTGCTGCAGGGGGACCTGGATTCTCTGGAGCAAGATCCTACGATCCTATGACTGGGGGGCTACTCACTCTTAGAGGGGCCATATTTTAATGAGTGGGGGGTGCACCTCTGCTATCATCTGTTACTAAGGTTTTCGAACTGAGCTGCTCAGAGCCTGTCCTGGCTTCACTCTAGCTTTTATATATATTTATTTTATATAGTGTGTGTGCATGTGTGTGTATGCAGTATGTATGTATGTGTCTGTTGCTTTTAAAGGATGTTTTCAAAAAGAATGTTATTTAATTTCACCTAAAGCTGACTCTGATAAAAGAAGGATTCTTTTGTGTGCTTCCCAAATTCCCATGGTTGAGCAGTAGACACAGGACTCTGGTCCAGTTGAGATTCCCTCTGAGATAAAAGAATTCTGCTAGAAGAGGTTGTGGGTTGAAAGTCAGCGATTTAGTCCAACTTCTTCATTGTGCTGACATAAAAACCCAGGCTCAGAGAAGTGATTCCATAATCTAACTTTATTTAATCTCTTTTTCCTCATCTGAGGCATTCTGCCCTATTATACACAAACCCTATCACCTTGTACTCAGCTGTCTCCTCCACATCAAATATTCTCCAACGTTTCTCACCCACTCAGCCTAACATGATCTCACTCACCTCAAGCCTCAACTCAATCACTCTGATTTCATTGATGCACTCTCCCCAGTCTGCTGTGTCTAGGCCAGTACCGTCACACTGCCCATCTTCTTCCTAATAGCTGTGCCTCTCCTGCAGCACCCTTCACATTCTGTGATTATGCTCTTACATATCTGTTCCCTCCTCCAGACTGCAAGTAGCTTAAAAAGGCAGGTCCCATGTCTCATTCATCTCTGTAGTATCCCTGTGCATCAGAATGCCTCGCATATAGTAGGTGTTTAATAAATGTTGATCAAGCAAGAAAGTGACTGAGTGAATGGCTCGCAATCTGTTGCTCTGGCTCTGCCACATTCCAAGACTGTGCCAACGGGGTGGGAGGCATGGTGCTAGAAAGTAGGTTTTCTCTCCAGTCTTCCTCATGTTACCAGGCTTTCTTACCTGAGCTCAGTTTGGAGTATTTGTGTACCCCGTTTGAAATAGCTTGGCCTAGCCTCTAGGGAAGAACATACCTGAAAGTTAGGAAGAGAATGAAAGATGGTAAAGCAAAATGGCATTATTTTCAGAAGAATGTAAAACACATATTACAACCTTTTGGCAAACACATCCAGAGGACTCTCTGTTGAGAAATTCTCTTTCTCTTGGATCTCCAGTTGACTCACAAAACAATCCTGATTCCTCTTTTTTACCCTCAAAGTCCTAGTATTTGTTCAGTGGTTTTAGTAGAGCAGAGGGTGCGGCCAACTATTTTCACATATTTTATCAACTCTAAGATATCATCAGTTGTAAAACTCACCATTATTTTACGTACCAAGAAGAAGAAAAACCTCTGCCAGGCAAACCATGAAATGGGTTCAGAGATTTTTATTTTTTATTAAGGTATGATTGATATACACTCTTATGAAGGTTTCACATGAAAAAACAACGTGGTTACTACAGTTACCCATAATATCAAGTCCCCACCCATATCCCAATGCAGTCACTGTCCATCAGTGCTGCAAGGTGCCAGATATCCACTATGTGCCTTTTCTGTGCTACACTGTTCTCCCCGTGATCCCCCACACCATGTGTACTAAGCATAATACCCCTCAATCCCCTTCTCCCTCCCTCCCCACCTGCCCTCCCACACCCCCCACCTTTGGTAACCACTAGTCCCTTCTTGGAGTCTCTGAGTCTGCTGCTATTTTGTTCCTTCAGTTTTGTTTTGCTTCATTGTTATACTCCACAAATGAGGGAAAGCGTTTGGCATTTGTCTTTCTCCACCTGGCTTATTTCAATGAGCATAATGTCCTCTAGCTCCATCCATGTTGTTGCAAATGGTAGGATTTGTTTCTTTCTTATGGCTGAATAGTATTCCATTGTGTATATGTACCACATCTTCTCTATCCATTCATCTACTGATGGACACAGGTTGCTTCCATATCTTGGCTATTGTAAAAGGGCTGTGATAAACATAGGGGTGCATATGTCTTTTTGAATCTGAGAAGTTGTATTCTTTGGGTAAATTCCAAGGAGTGGGATTCCCAGGTCAAATGGTATTTCTATTTTTAGTTTTTTGAGGAACCTCCATATTGCTTTCCACAATGGTTGAACTAGCTTACATTCCCACCAGCAGTGTAGGAGGGTTCCCCTTTCTCCACATCCTCGCCAGCATTTGTTGTTCTTAGTCTTTTCGATGTTGGCCATCCTTACTGGTGTGAGGTGATATCTCATTGTGGTTTTAATTTGCATTTCCCTGATGATTAGCAATGTGGAGCATCTTTTCATCTGTCTGTTGGCCATCTGAATTTCTTCTTTGGAGAACTGTCTCTTCATATCCTCTGCCCATTTGCTAATCGGATGATTTGCTTTTTGGGTGTTGAGGCATGTAAGTTCTTTATATATTTTGGATGTTAACACCTTGTCGGATATGTCATTTACAAGTATATTCTCCCATACTGTAGGATGCCTTTTTGTTCTGTTGATGATGTCCTTTGCCATACAGAAACTTTTTAGTTTGATGTAGTCCCATGAGTTCATTTTTGCTTTTGTTTCTCTTTCTCGAGGAGATGGGTTCAGGAAGAAGTTGTTCATGCTAATATTCAGGAGATGTTTGCCTATGTTGTCTTCTAAGAGTTTTATGGTTTCATGACTTACATCCAAGTGTTTAATCCATTTCACGTTTACTTTTGTGTATGGGGTTAAACAATAATCCAGTTTCATTCTCTTGCATGTAGCTGTCCAGTTTTCCCAACACCAGCTGTTGAAGAGGCTGTCATTTCCCCATTGTATGTCCATGACTCCTTTATCATATATTAATTGATCATATATGGTTGGGTTTATATCAGGGCTCTCTAGTCTGTTCCATTGGTCTATGGGTCTGTTCTTGTGCCAGTACAAAATTGTCTTGATTACTGTGGCTTTGTAGTAGAGCTTGAAGTTGGGGAGCGTAATTCCCCCTGCTTTATCCTTCCTTTTCAGGATTGCTTTGGCTATTCGGGGTCCTTTGTGGTTCCATATGAATTTTAGGATGATTTTCTCTAGTTCGTTGAATAACACTGTTCATATTTTGATAGGAATTGTATTGAATCTATAGGTTGCTTTAGGCAGGATGGCTATTTTGACAATATTAATTCTTCCTATCCATGAGCACAGAATGTGTTTCCATTTATTGGTATCTTCTTTAATTTCTCTCATGAGTGTCTTGTAGTTTTCAGAGTATAGGTCTTTCACTTCCTTGGTTAGGTTTATTCCTAGGTATTTTATTCTTTTTGATGCAATGTGAATGGAATTGTTTTCCTGATTTCTCTCTCTGCTAGTTCACTGTTAGTGTGTAGGAATACCACAGATTTCTGTGTATTAATTTAGTATCCTGCAACTTTGCTGAATTCAGATATTAGATCTAGCAGTTTGGGAGTGGATTCTTAAGGGTTTTTTATGTACAATATCATGTCATCTGCAAACAGGGACAGTTTAACTTCTTCCTTGCCAATCTGGATGCCTTTTATTTCTTTGTGTTTTCTGATTGCTGTGGCTGGAACCTCCAGTACTATGTTGAATAGAAGTGGAGAAAGTGGGCATCCTTGTCTTGTTCCTGATCTTAAAGGAAAAGCTTTCAACTTCTTGCTGTTAAGTATAATGTTGGCTGTGGGTTTGTCATATATGGCCTTTATTATGTTGAGGTACTTGCCCTCTATACCCATTTTGTTGAGTTTTTATCATGAATGGATGTTAAATTTTGTCAAATACTTTTTCAGCACCTATGGAGATGATCATATGGTTTTTGTCCTTCTTTTTGTTGATGTGGTGGATGATGTTGATGGGTTTTCGAATGTTGTACCATCCTTGCGTCCCTGGAATAAATCCTACTTGATCATGATGGATGATCTTTTTGATGTATTAGTTGAATTTGGTTTGCTAATATTTTGTTGAGTATTTTTGCATCTATGTTCATCAGGGATATTGGTCTGTAATTTTCTTTTTTTGTGGTATCTTTGCATGGTTTTGGTATTAGAGTGATGCTGGCATCAGAGAATGAGTTTGGAAGTATTCCCTCCTCTTCTATTTTTTGGAAAACTTAAAGGAGAATGGGTATTATGTCTTCACTAAATGTTTGATAAAATTCAGCAGTGAAGCCATCTGGTCCAGGAGTTTTCTTCAGTATTTTTTTTGATTACCAGGTCAATTTCATTGCTGGTAATTGGTCTGCTCAGATTTTCTGTTTCTTCCTTGGTCAGCCTTGGAAGGTTGTATTTTTCTAGAAAGTTGTCCATTTCTTCTAGGTTATCCAGTTTGTTAGCATATAATTTTTCATAGTATTCCCTAGTAATTCTTTGTATTTTGGTGGTGTCCATAGTGATTTTTCCTTTCTCATTTCTGATTCTGTTTATGTGTGTAGACTCTCTTTTTTTCTTGATAAGTCTGGCTAGGGGTTTATCTATTTTGTTTATTTTCTCAAAGAATCAGCTCTTGTTTTCATTGATTCTTTCTATTGTTTTATTCTTCTCGATTTTATTTATTTCTGCTCTAATCTTTATTATGTCCCTCCTTCTACTGACTTTGGGCCTCATTTGTTGTTTTCTTCTAGTTTCATTAATTGTGGGTTTAGACTGCTTATATGGGATTGTTCTTCTTTCCTGAGGTAGGCCTGTATTGCAATATACTTTCCTCTTAGCACTGCCTTGGCTGCATCCCACAGATTTTGTGGTGTTGAATTAGGGTTCAGAGATTTTTACAATGTGAATACAAGTGTCTTAATTGATGAAATACAGTATCTGTGTCATAGGTTGTTGTTTGATGGTATCAAGTCATGTGGATCTCAATTTCCTCATTTATTACTTGAGCAGTTTGGACCAGATGAGCTCCAAGAACACTTCTGGTGTTAAGAGCCTCGAGTTCCATAACACCTGAAAGGACATTCTTGATGGGGCAGTGGTTGTGCGCTTCACCCTTTAGGAGCTGGCAGTCTTCACACTGCAGTGTCCTCCCTCAGGACAGACCGTCCACCCACATCATTGTGAGTAGGCATCAGGATGTCCCACCTTGATAAGAGCAAATACACTTCTCTTGGAGCTTGAGGAACCTGGCTTACACACGAGGAGGAGGCAGCGCTTGCCAATGGTCAGTCCTCCAGGAATCACTTCTCCAAACACAGAGCTTTCATTCAAAGGGGTGAATCTAAAATTGGCAAATAGTAAAGTGGCCATACATCCCAGTTTGCACCTGGACTGTCCCAGTTAGTTTATTTGCCCCACTGTCACTATTAAAATCCCCTCTGGAGTGTGTCTACAGGCTGATCAGAGAAGCAATTGGGTAAGGGTGGTTGCCAACATCCCTTTAGCTAATAATGGCCCAAAACAATTCAAAAATCACTAGTCCTGGGAACATTTTTAGTGTCTGGTTAGCCACTGCCAGGTGCTAATGCTTGGTTAGGAGGCCTGGAATACTGCAGCGAAGCAGCAAGTGACTGACTCGTGGTTAGGACACCCATTGCCCTTTAGCCAACATAGCCCTTAATGCAAATTTTTGTATTTTTGTATTTTTTTCACATTTGAACGATTCTGAATGTTATAGCTACTGCCTCTTGCAGTCAACAGCATCTCACAATTAAGGAAATTCAATTGTTCATTCTCCTTTTTAGGATCTGGTTTCCCATCTCCTTTCCAAATCGAAATGAAGACTGAGAGGGAAGCAGCAGCAGATCTGTAGGTTGCTGTACAGAAAGATTTGATTTGGCATTTATCATCCTTTTTCATGCCTTTTCCTATCAGGAGAAGTTGCTCCAGTGCAAGGAACTGCATTTGACCTAAGGAAGCCAGTGGAGCTCGGAAAACACCTGCAGGAATTCCACATCAATGGCTTTGACCATAATTTCTGTCTGAAGGAATCTAAAGACAAGCGATTTTGTGCACGGTAAGGTAATTCAGTTACTGCTTCTGTGGGGATGAACAGACATCAACTCTCATCTGAAGAGCTTTTCCTTTGGCCATAGCAATACCATCACTATGCTATGGGAACTAAGTACCACATCCCATGTCTTTCTAAACCTCCTGTTCCACAGATGTTTTTACCCTCCCGTCATGCCATCATGCCTATATTCCTACCTGGCATCCTGTCTCTCTTGGCTCCCTTCCTGCCCTTCTCTGCCTGTTCTTGTGAGAAGCCCTAATTCCTCCTGACTGAAGTCACCTCTGCTGGCCTTGAGTTCCCAGAGCCCTTTGTACCTTCCTGCTTTGTGACCTTTCCCTGCTTACTGGCATGCAGAGCAGGATGTGCTTCTCAGACAGCACTTGCTAGCTCCAGCCTTGTGTGATGGGCATTTGCATGCACTCTCTCTCCTGCCTAATTCCAAGTTCTTCAAGCCATCTCATCTTTGCGCATCGCTCCTTCTACCCTAACACATAATACCATGCTTGACACTACCAAATAATGTTTGTAGAATGAGTAGGTTTCTCTGAAAGCAGAGAAAATGACTCAAACCCTCACAGACACAGAACTTGGAAAGCCTGCTCTGCCTCAGAGCCCCAGGACCAAGACCCCAGCTGTGTTCCTCCAGCGCGAGACGCTTTTCTTCTGTGCAGATTCACATTCCTCTCCCCGCCACTCCCCCTCCTGCCTTCTCTCCCCCGCTCAGTCCTCCTCTTCCCAAACAGCTTTTCCTCACCTCTTGGTTAACTACACACTGTCAGGGTAGTTCTAACTCCTGGTAAGACTGTAAGACCAGGCCTTTCTGTAGCTTTCTTCTGTAATCCTTTGACACTACATACAGGGCCAGGTAGGTCCTCTCTCCTCTGTGGAGGCCTGGTTTAAATAAAGGACACAGTGAATCTAGCAGAAACCACGGCACGTCTGTTCTAGAAGGAACGCAGCCTGCTCTAGCCCCACGGAGAGGCAATTCAATTTAGAAAAGCGTCTCCTCTCTCAAAAGACATAGCTGGTTGTTTCCCATTTTGCCCTTCCTCAGAGAAGCCACAATCAGAGTGAAGTTGCTATCAAGGATCCTTGAAACCCCTCCTCTTTCCTCACCTATGAGGCTGCAAGAATTTCCCATCATGCTCTTTGTCTCCTCCATCTATCTTGTCCCTGCTTTGTGGCTGGGGATTGTGTCTGATGCCTGTCTCAAAGTTGCTTCCCAGCTTCTACCTGTCCCTGCCTGCTTTTCTGTCCTGTACCATTATGTGGTTTGGCTTTATCCCCAGGGTCTATCATGCTGGAAGCGGGCGGATACTGGAAGTGTACACCACCCAGCCTGGGGTCCAGTTTTACACGGGCAACTTCCTGGATGGCACACTGAAGGGCAAGAGTGGATCAGTTTATCCCAAGCACTCTGGTTTCTGCCTCGAGACCCAGAACTGGCCTGATGCTGTCAATCAGGTAAAGTCACCAGCTGGCTAGTCAGAGGGATAGTGCACGCAGTCACCCTATGTGACAGGTCATGACACTCAAGCCAGGTCTGTATGATTCCCAAGTCTTCTCAAAGTCATGATAAATACAGGAAACCCTTAGCCAGGTGACTAACATGGCATTTACATGTTTAAAAATATTAATTTTTTTGTACCTTTGCAGCCTTTATTCAGTTTGTTTCTCCTTATCAATAGCCACTCATTTTCTGCAACCACACTTCAAAGATGATCCTCGTATCTTCTCCTTGTAACTTTGTTTTTTAACTACTGCCTATTGTTCTTCAAAGTGCCAGCCTATGATAGGACGCTTGCAGTTTACACCAGAATGTAAACCAACACACTGCTTCCTTCGGCAGGAAAGTCTTGCTCCACAAAGCATGCTCAGTGATGTTCATTTGCATTTGGCTCAAGTTCTCTCTCACTGCAAATCAATAACGAACCTTCTCACACTGGCAGCTGGTTCCCAGAGCTGGCCTAGAGACAAGACCAGAAGCCATCCCCAGTGGTTTCCGATGCAGCCCAGGCCGGCAAAGTGTAACCTGTATTGTTTTCCCCCTCACAGCCCCACTTCCCTCCTGTGCTGCTGAGGCCTGGTGAGGAGTATGATCACACCACTTGGTTCAAGTTTTCTGTGGCTTAAGGAAGTGTAAAGACATGACCTACCCCAGGACCAGGCTGGGAGCCCTTCAGCAGCCGGTCTCCTGTGCAGAGAGATGAAGATTTTAGAGGCTTTGGAAGTGATCCTGTGAATCAAAATCATACAAATAGTAGCTGTCATGATAATTAGTCTGAATACTGATTTCCTTTTCCAATGGCAGGCCCCAAGCAAGGTCTACTGACCAGCTCTTTCTGTGGTCGAGGGGGCCCACGCACCAAGGCTTATCTAAGCCCTGATGAGCCCTGAAGTGGTACCCAGGACCTTTAGGCTACGTTGGCTCCAACCCTCTACCTCTTTCTTTTCTACTTTTCACCCTTCCTTTCTTTGATCCTCTTTCCTTTTCCTCCTCCTCTACCTGAAACCCCCTTGCCCTTGTGCAGCACTTTTTGGAGTTTTCAAGTCACATTAGCTCATCCAACATCCGGCAGATAGGCCTCTCTGCCTGGTAAGGCAGTGGACGACTGAGAAGCAAGGGAACCAAGGCTTGGAGAAAGCAAATGACTCATCTCAAGGCACAGCTAGGAAAAATTTTAGCCAGGACTTAAGGTCAGGTCATGTGAATTCAAATCCACTTCTTCCACTTCCATCTACCAGAGCATTCCTAGGGTCACTAACGGGCAGAGATGTCTGACCCTTACACCATTAGAGCCAGACTTTCTTCCCAGACTTATTTTTATAAGAAGCATCAGTCAGAGTTTAACTGTTTCTGAGCCTTCAAGGTGGCGTGACTTAAAAGTGCAAGACCAAAATATCCAGAAATCTGTATTTGATTCTCTGCCTTTGGGGTTAGGGGTTAACTGAGAAAGCCCAGCCCAGGCAAGGGTGGGAAGAAAGGAAGCCACTGGAGATGGAGCTGTCAGTGCAAGGAGAGGGCCTACCTGAAGATTGCACATTCAACCTGGAGCAGATGTTATTATGGAGATGAAGCTGGGGCTCCCCCTTCTGAACAACTGAATCATTGGTGATGGGTTTGGGTTGGTGGTTTTTATAGAAATGTATCTTACACTGCTACACACTAGCAATCAGTTGAAATAAATCCAGTCTGCACCTTAAGAGGATTCCAGTTTCTTCACTGTTCTTTAAATCTATCAGGTATGGACCTTTGGGAAATGGACCAAGTATATGGCATGTCCTGGATTCTTTGGTGAGGCCCAGCGTCTTGCTAGAGGAAAGCTACCTGGCAGCCTATTGTGCTTCCTTTTAGCAACAATAAACCAGAGTGTTTATTTTTGAAATTCATTTTAGCACATATTTTGAGTACCTTTTGTGTAGTTCTCTGCTGGGTCTTTTTAAGGGATTCAGAAGATAACACCTCATATGTAGTACATTCCCTCAGGGATACAAGTCTCTGAGGGTGACAAGACTGATAGGACTAATTAGATGTAGAATCGCACCCTGATGGAGTTGGGGGGCCCTAAGCACTGACTTGGCTCTTCGCCACTGCATGGGCGATCTAATTTCACTTGGCCTGTTTTCTTGCCTATAAGGCAAAGGATTTAGACTTTAATTTTCTGGAAGAGTATGTCCTGCAGGACTAGAACTAAAGCTAGCCACAAGTCTAGTTCTTTTCCCTCAGGCCCTCCCTGTGGCTGTACTGAAGGGCCTAAAAGGGTGGACAGCAAATGCTCAAGCAGGCCAGAGCACAGAGCACCACACGCTGGGAGCCTGGAGCTGTGGTCTTGTTTCCCTTCTCTGCTGGGTTTGAGCAGGCAGTTGAGGTCTGACTAGATTACTGCTGGAGCCCTGAACAGTTTGTACTTCTATCACACAGCCTTCTTCTAGGACCCTCTGGACAACTGGCTCATTCTTATTGTATTACGATAGCTGTTAAGTGTGTCTGAATCAATGATTTCATCTCACTCTACAACCTATGACAAAATCATTAAAAATGAGAGGTCACTGGCTGGAGCAACTTAACAGTGCTAGGAAGTGGCACGTTTTGAACACAAGCCCTTCAACTAGCATTCTACTGGCCCTACACTCCAAAAAAAAATTCCCAGTTTTTTCTTTCGCAGAGGGAAAAATCTAAAATTCATAATATACAGTGTTGGTAAATGCAGAATTTTTACTCAGTCACCATTCGTAGCAATTAGATTAATACAGCTTTTTCGGAGGGAAATTTTACACAATCTATTGGCAAACTTTTAAAACTCATGATCTAGCAATTCCACTTCTGGAAATCTGTTCAATTGAAATACTAGGACAAATGTGTGAAGACAAACATTCAGACAAGGGTGTTGATTGCAATCTAACTGGTATAACTGGTAATAACAAAAAATTGAACACAACCTAATACCATGAACACAGAAATGTAGAAATGATCATCCACATGATGGAATACTACACGGTCATTCAAAAGGATGGGGTCAAAGAATCCATACAGTATTCTGTGTTTGTAAAACAAAACAAAAATATATGTATATTTGTAAAGTTTATAAGGGTAGATCAAATTATTAACAATGGTTTCCTCTGAGAAATAGAATCTGGAATAAAAAAAAATTTTTATTTTTTTGCTCTGGAAGGGAAGTGAGGACTTTTTACTTTATTGATATTGTTTAAATTGCCAAAGACAGTATCTTCCTTTTGCAGTTAAAAAATTAAGTCAGCAAAATGGGGGTTGGGAGCGTTTTTTTGGTTTGTTTAAATGATTTCAAACTCATAGAAAAGTTGCAAGAGCAGTACAAAAAATTCCCGTATACCTTTCACTCAGAGATCCCATTAAATTTCACCTGGCTCAGTAATGTCCTAGCAAAAGGGTCCAAACCAGGAGCACAAATTGAACTTAGTTTCTTCAGTTTCCTTCAATCCAACATAATTCCTCATTCCTCTCTTGACCTTTATGACCTTAATATTTTTGAGGATTGCAGGGAAGTTATTTTACACAATGTCCCTCCATTGGGATATGTCTGGTGTTTCCTCCTGATCAGGTTCGTGCCACACATTTTTAGCAGGAATATCACTGAAATGATGCTGTGCTCTTCACACTGCAGCCCCTCAGGTGATGCACCTTCTCGGTGTGTCCTCTCACTGTTGAGGTTACCTTTGTTGACCTGAGTAAGGCTGTTTGCCAGGTTTCTCCACTCTAAAGTTACCAATATATACATTAGCCAAGGGGCTTCAGAGGTGAAATGAAGCTGAGTGCAACCCTTCTACCAGTTTGATTAAATTAATTGCTCGACGCAGGGTTGTAATATTCTAGGTGCCAGAAATCATTTAGGAAACCCTGGAGAAGAAAGAAAAAGAATATTTTCTTATTCACAAGGAAACCTAACTACAAATTAGTCCTCAGTTTTAATGGCCTCTAGGCTTGAGAATACATTTATCACCCAAGTACTCTGCTTTCCTCTGCTCTAAAAAAAAGAGCTGTTTTTGTAACAAGCCCAGTCTAAAGTAGCCCAAAGTGACAATATTCACCTTTAGGACAGCTAAAACAAATTATTGGAATTTTATTTTTTTGCTCTTATTTAAGAAAATAAAAAAGCTAAATTTGATTGTCAAGCCATAAACCTCATGAAACTCATTTTATAGAGAAATTGATCTTTTGTGGCAGCAATTGGTCTATCCTTTTTCATGAAATGCACACATAGAACTTTGCTTGAGAAGAGACCTTCTAACATAGTTAAATCACATGCAAAGTGTGACATCTGAGCATAATTATGGTATTTTATCATTAAGTCACTGAAGGTCTCTCTCAGCAAGAAACAAAACTTTACAACCTATTAACTGGACACTTTTAGTTCATGTGAGGAGACGAAAACAGTACTCAATATGAAAAACCCCGTTATTACTACACAATTATTAAAGCCTTGTTGAAAATGCATTAAAATGCAACACCCTTCCACCCCCTCCAACAATAAGTCTCCAGGACCCCGGAGTCCATGCTTTCTTTACCATGCCCGCCCCTTCCCACAACCAGACTAGTGCTGTACTGTTCTGAGTTCTGATCCTTCACAGGTAAGCATATCACTGATTTTAGTTCAGGAGGAATTAAAATGATAGCACTGAGAAATATCTAATACAAAAGAAGGCAGTAAAAGGAAGAAAGTAAAAAAAGATACTGCGAAATGGAAATTGCAAATAGAACTGTATCAGTAACTTCATTAACTATAGATGGTTTAAGCACCCCAAAAGGCAGAGTATGTCAGACTGAATCAAAAAGCAAGATCTAGCAACTAACTATATATTAATATCAGACAAAATAAGACACTAAGAAATACCAGTAGACACAAAAGACATTAATAAAAGCATCAACACATCTGGAAGATGTAACAATTACAAATGTATGCACCTAATGCACCTTAGATGCCTTGAAACATAATTGTGACCAAAGGTCATGCCTGAAGTTGCCTTAGCATTAGGCATAACCCAAGAGTTCTTGTGATACTGCTTCAAATTTCCTGAACAGAACGCTAACTTTTTTCAGATGACTATTTCTCTGAGCACAGTGACCTCTGCTGGTACTAAGATGAGCCAAAATGCAGTCTTTGCCTTCTGAAGTTCCATTCCAGCATAGGGTCATTTGGTTAGAGCTGTGACAGCAATCAAACCAAGCCAGTCTGTTCAATAGGAGAGACTGAACTAGGAGCTGGCTAACACAAGCTCCTAGTTTTTAATTCTGGTTTTATATTAAAATCATCTGGGGAGATTTTTAGACGATTAATGCCAAGGCTTTACCCTGAGCAATTCTGGTGTCATTAGAATGTTTATAAAACTCCCCATGAGCCTGGTATTTAACTAGGGACAAGAACCATTGCCCTAGCGTAAAAGCTTTCCCCATTATTTATTGTTCTGTAACATTCACCAATATTAAGTGCCTAAATGTGGTCAGCTAGAATTTGCTTCCTAGCTTCATGAAGTACTTCAAGAATGAGATAGTGAAACAATCTTCCCAGACCAAAAGTATGTCTTCCTAACGTCCTTGCAAACCATGTGGGTTTACACCATGTGTACCATGCAGGCAATGAAAGGAACTTCAATAGGGGAAAAAGAACTTCTATACATTGCTACCAGGGCAAACTAACCATACCTAGCAAAAATATAAATGAACATACCCTTTGACCCCGCAACTCAACTTCTAGGTGTTATCCTAGATATGCAGGGTCACATAGGCAATGTATTGCACAAGGTTATTCACTGTAGCACTTAATAGTTACATTACAAACCCTCCTCTCCATTAATAGGGAACTGATTGAATTCCTATTACTGTTCAAAAACTCTCCAGGGAAAAAAGCAAACCCTTTCCAAGACACACAAGGCCCTGTTATGATCTATCTATATGCTACATCTCCCTCCCTCCCTATGCCATCTCTACCCACTCTCCTCTCTGTTCACTTCAAATTGTCCTCCTTACCCAACAACTCAAACCACTTTAGGACCTTCATACTCACTAGGCCCTCTGCCTGGAACTCTTTCCCCTCAAGTTGATAAAGCTCCCCCCCTCGCTTGTTCCTTTCACCATCAGAGGTCTCCTCAGTCCACCTTTTATGCAACAGCAACCAGCTCCCTGTCCTTCTGACCCTGCCTCATTCATCTCCACATAAGTTACTACTCACCTGGTATTTGTCTTAAGCTCTATGAATATATTTTACTCACTTTTGTATTCCAAGCTTAGCAGTACATGGCACGTTCAAGGGGCACAAAAACTTGATAAACTATGCAACTTCCAGGCAACTAAACAGTATGAAACTTTTTTTTTTTAAAGTACCGTTTTTACTTACACGAAAAAACCCCAAGTTATTAAATGATAAAAGTGCATTTTTTGTGTCAAAAGGAGAAAATCCCCATGTGTATCTCCTCAGGCTGCACAACTAATACTGGTTGACTTTTGGGAGGTAACGGAGAAGCTGAGTCAGAGGTAGAGAGCCTTCTCACTGTGTATATACCTTTTTTTTATTACCAAGTCAGAAACTGAAATGGAGGAGATGAGGTCAGTGAGAAGAGGAAAGCTACTAGATTTGAGAAACAGTCTTGAGGGCCTAACTGTAACGGGCTACTGTATTCCACATGCTCCAGAATTATTCCTCTTAACTAGCATATTTTTCCCGTTAAGTCTAGAAACAGCCAAGTTATTAACTATGGTATTATCTACAACAGGTAGGACCATGGATTGTACATTCTGGTCTTACATCTTCTGACTTTTCCACATGGCTGTTTTAAAGGCTCAGGAAAGTACTTTTAATAAAACAAGGGCAGGTAGGATTCAAGCTTTTCCTACTTCCTACCAGGTTGATGGTACAGCATTAAATAAACCTAAGCTTGTTTCTTGTTCTGTGAGATGGGAATAACAGTTATTGTGGGGATTAAGTGACTTAAGTCCTTCGACATTTTTATTAGAATGGTTATGAGGACTGCGTAAGGTGTGAAAATAACTATCAGGCTTTGAAACTGCCTACTGGTGCTTTTTTCCCCTTCATTTAAGATAGTACTAAAGCTGTTATATCCAGAACTATCACGCTGATTCAATTATCTGTAAACCTAGGCATCTTCCCATTTCTTGTTCACTAATTCTCATCAGCCTCCGAATACTCCAAGCCCCTACACCTATTATTTCTGGTTACCTAGGCCTTTGCTTCATGCCTTTTAAGCTGTACAATCACATACATATTCATCTTGTAGGTTACATAGCTCTCCCTTCCAAAGGTCCTTAAGCAAGTTGCTAGGAGTCAGAGCTCATGAATTCTTTGCTAGTACCCTTCACTCAAACAACCGACTTGGCTGGTTCAGCGCTTCTCATTTGTATTAACTTAGTATCTTGGACATCATCACGCTCCATCAGACTTCAAGACAGGATACACAGAAGTGAGACTCACAATCCTATACCACCATTCACTTAACCTAAGTCTTAGTTTGATAGCATTTCAAGACCCCCTCTGATTTTCTTTGTCCTTGGGAAGAGACCCAGTAAAGATGGTAGGATTATCTGCACCTGATACTTAGCTCAAAGCCCGAAGGACAACTACCACTCTGAAGTCAAGGGTATGCATTACTTACCTCTCTATACCTAGGTAAGGGCCAAGAGAATGTTTTATGTCCAAAAGCACTCAGGGTCTGATGTGTTTAAAATTAGTAATTAGTCTGGACACTTTCCAAGTTAAGTCAATTTAGCAGTCCCAACCTCTTGAAAATACAAAAATGCACTTTATCAAAGTTATCATTTTAAGACATACACTAATCACGGGTAGAGTTGCAGTCAAGGGTATGAAAGATATCTGCCCACATACCCAATATTCCCTTTCCTGGAAGGGTAGAACTTTCTGTGCTTGTTTCCTAAAACCATTTTCCCACCCCTCCATATCCTTTTTATCCTTTCATAAGGAATTTTTAGGACACTGCTGGTAACCTACCCCAAGGCTACAGGATTAATGTTAATACTCCTACCCTTGGCTCAGAACTCCCACTTCCAAAAACTGAGTATCAGGATTCTTTGTCTCTGCACATTTATTATCAAGCTTATCTTTATATAATACAGAATTAAAGCTGACCAAGTTCAACAAATAAGCCTGCCAGTTACACACACAGCTTTATACCAACAATGTAATTCAGCCAGTCAAAATTCCAAACACAAAACATCCAAATTCCAACACACTAGTTTTACCATTCAGACCACCAAACAAATTTAGGCAGACCACAATTCCAAAATGCAAAGCTATCCAGTAACTGTTGAAAAGCTTTAAGAAAATGGACAAGGGCAGATACTTGTGCCACCAGCATTTTTTTTGCACCAATGCTAGAGAATACCTCATAAATGCTTGACCAAAAAATTCAAAATTAACTATTAACTGCCCTACTATACTTAAGATATTTTAAGTCTGAACAAAGATTCTACTTGCTGTAATATTCTAAGATCTACCAGATGCTACCAAAAATCTACATGAGATGTTTCTAAATTTACAAACTGCTTTAGTCTCATCAACATTTGTTTGACATCTTTAATTACTTTGCACCAGCCTGGCAAAATAAGACAAGTATATGGTGGTAGAGAACTGGAAAACCTAACTTGGGAATTAACAGATCTCTGTTCAGAATAAGACAATCCATTTTAAAGGATATGAGAGTATATGGGCTGGAAAATTTTGCAAAGCTGGTTTACATGAAGATGTTTTATCCCAAATTCCAACAATTTTCTCAAGCATGCAAAAATTTTGGTATAATGCTGAAAATAAAAGAACATTAAGTAGAACTTTCTAAACAGGGAGTTCTAATTTGACACCACCCATCTAATAACTTGAAAACCTATATTCAATTAGCCTTCAGAAAATAATCTAGTTTCTCCAACATCAATTCCAACTACTTATATCACATTTAAGTTCTTTTGCTTAGTTCCTATTGTGCTTATTTATAGCAAATCAGTGGTCCCGCTAGCCTGACAGAGATCCTTAGCCTAATATTTAGTAATGCCAACCCCAACAGACTTAGGGACTCTTCTTCATGATGGATTCATGCTAATAATGGGGACTCTAGTTCTTATCTTACCCAAAGCTCTAAGGGTAAAAAGGAATTTTCTGAGTGTAAGTATACACTACAGTTAATGATGTTCAAAACTTAATACCATCAAACTCTGAAAGGTCTGTATGAATGACTCCTGTAGCTTACCAAACTGAGAAGTGGTAACAGTCAACACGAACCGAAAATCTAGTTAGAAACATTTTATTTAAATGTGCCAAATAAAAACCCACATTTTCAGACCATAGGATGTTAATACATTCAACAAAAATTTATATTATCTTACTGCTGTGAATTTACAGAGAAATAATCCAGATCCGTTTTGATTAGATGGTTGAAATACCCTTCCTAGGTTACACTTAACAGACATCACAAATCCCTTATAATAATGTAAACAAAATAACTTTTCCCTAAAAGGTGAACTTGGGAACTTCAGTCCACTCTTTCAGGACTTGCACTTCTTCGCGGACTTCCTGATGGGGAACGACTAAAAAGAAAAACATTAGGTTTGGAACTGATTAGTGTTTAACTGAAACTTACTCTGCTGTGAATAGGTCAGGGCTAAACACAAGTTTCAATAAATTCAAAGGTGCCAAAGGTAATTAAGTTCCTACTGCAGAGATCTACATACAACTCTTTTGTCCCTGCTTAAGATTTCACTATTTTAATAGGCTCCTTGCCAAACTTACACTTAAAAGATTTAAAGAGAACTATTTGAATTGGGGGTGGTTTTTTTTGATCATTAAGTACCAACTAGGTAGATAATAATTAAGCTGCCAGATTTCAACCTGAAAAATTTTTTTTCACCACTTCAACACTTTCTTTTTATTTATCATCCCTATGTGGAAAAAACATTTTTTAGCATGAAATTTCACAATTAAAGGTACATAAAGGCTAAACACATCTTAATGTAATAATCAACTTTATGACTAAATATTTCCAACAAAATGTAAGCTGATGTTGAAGAAGGAAAAGCAATCATCTAAGAAACTTTTTATCTAGTATTTTTTATATACAGCACCAATTCTCCAAAGAGCTCAAAGCCTGCAAAGAAGGCAATATGCAAACAAATTCTGCAGAGGCCACACTGGACAGATTTGGCAACAAATTATTCAGCTTACCTTCTTTTTGGAGATGGAGATCTGGACTTTGATCGGCTGTCAAAACATGAGAAATTCTATTAAGAAAGAGCACTAACCAACCCCTTTTATAGTTACAATACCATGAAATGAATCCCCAAATTGCCCTGAGCTTAAAATGTCAGGCTGTAGTTATAGTGAACAGCCCACCAGATTTTCGCTAACAAAAGCCTATGTTCCAACAACTGCTTTTCATAAAATAAATGTATTTACTTTATTTGTTGCATCACAACCCTTTACACTGCTTTAAGCACAGTTATCTCACAATACTTCGCCATGTGCCTATCAGTTCTAACAAGGGCCTCTTAATATAACCCCAGTCAAAACTTCTTTCTCACTATAGCTTGACATTCCCTTGTCCAGAAGTCAGCCAGAATAGGCCATGTATAAAAGAAGTTCTAAAATTTGGTTTATTAAATAAATTAGGGACTGTATTCCCATTTAACACCTAGGCTTAGTGTTAACACTGGAAATTTCAACAATTCCAAACACTTTGAACTCTTTGGATATTGGTGCCATATAACTAGAAGAGCATTAGTAAGTATTTTTACCTTACCTGCTTCTTGGTCGGGAAATAGACCTGGATCTTGATCTTGACCTCGACCGGGATCTAGATATTAAAAAATTTTACCAATTAATCCACAGGAGTAACTATTTAAATAACTAGCTGAGCACCTTATTAGGTAAGCTGAAACAGAGGAGCTAAAACTAAGCAAGCTGCAACTCTTGCCTTTTATCTGTGTAAGACTGGACAAATCACACTTGGAATAAGCTCTCTTATCAAAATAAGGAAACACCACTTCATTTATTTTTCTATCATACTCAATGAGCTGGGTTGTCATGGTTCCTGTACTTATGTACAATGCAGTATTTTTTATTAGTGTGTAGTTATTGAAGAGAAATAAAGTATGTGGTTTTCATTTGAGAAGGCTGGTGCAGTTTATCTTGAATCAAAGCAACCTCACATAGACCCCCGACCTAAGACTTCAAGTGATAAGCTGAGTGAGAACAAAATTACAACCCAGTTATAAGGATTTAATTCTTGGATCATTAACAAGTTTTCATGGCTCAGAAACATCAATTTGTCACAACCAAATTAGGCTCTGACATACACATCTTGGGGTTCTGCTATCAAATGCATTAATCTAGGGTCCAGAGCTTTCACAAATGGACAAGTTTTAGAATCGCTGCCATCTAAAGACTTTAAATAGCAAGAACTCCTAATAGCATTCCTTACTATTGACTCATTTGTAGTATTAAACCAAATATTTTCTATAATGCTATCCATTTTTATCATCTTTTTAAGGCTGCCTACAAAGGGAATAAAAAAGGCTGATTCCTAAGTTTGATTTTTAAATTTCAGTGTCTGACTGAACAGTCCACATTCACCTCCACGAACACAACTACTACCTTCAACTACCTCCCATTGTCTCAATTTCACCCCACTATTACAAAAGAAACCATTTCAACTTGCTTCTAACTCTAAATCCCTTCCTAGTTCTTATGGGCCTTATGAAGGATTAGATGACTATCCCCTTTTAGAGGAAATATTACATTCTTACAGAATAGATACATCCTGATTCCAGAAAAGTTTTTAGCTGGAATGATTTAAGGATTTGTGCTTTCAACAACCCTCTACTATGGCCTAACATCCCTTAAAATTTTCATTTGGGCTTTCCCTTCATCTGTATGATTAGGTTAATATCCATTTACAGGTCATGTACAAATTTAACTTTTATGTGTCAAATACGTATCTTCTGAAGCATCCCCATTATGTCTTTGAGACACTCCACTGCTGTCATTAAGACGTGACAATCCAAATACGAAAAAGGGAAAGAAAGTGTTACATACTGGAAATACCTCGATCCTTTTATAGAACCAGACCTAGATCGTCTGAGTGAAGCTGATCTTGATCTACGAAGAGACACAGATCTTGATCGTCGAGGAGATGCTGATCTTGACCTAAAAATTGCATCAAGGTTTAATATTAAATCCATCTCGAAAAGTGTTATCACTTATCAAAACTTGAATTAATAAGCAAGGTATCTCACCTCCTCCCCCTGCTCCTGCTGCGTGAGCGAGAGTATCGCCTACCTCTGGATCTTGAATGTGATCTAGACCGTGACCTATTTTTCAAGTTAGAAAAAAACAAAATGTCAGATGATAACTCGTTTTTAGAGTTTGTGTACCTCTGCTGAAATCAAATCTCAAAACTATTTAAATTTAGTGTCTCATTTGGAAATAAACTCTGGGCCTATTAGTTTTTTTTTTTTTTAACTACCTAAAAAAAGATTTGTTAAAAGCTGAATTACATCTTAGAATTACATAATATAAAACACTGTAATGTGTATTTAAAATAAACCTTGCAAGTTTGCAGGTCGACCCTCTTTGGCCCATGGTCTAGCAGATCTAGACGATCTAGAAGTATCTATAGCCGATCGCTGCATCTAGATGTTTTCTTCAATCTAACGACGATCAAACTGACAGCCAAATGAGCCAGGTGAGGCTTGATTGACGCAAGAAGATTTTTCTAGTTGGGAATGTGGTCAATCTGGTGTTCCTCTTTCTAAACCGGAGGGGGCCCCAATTGTAAGCCAAATTTACTGTTACGGCGATCACCGTCTCAAATTTTCTGCCCTTTAAAGAATAAGGTGAAGCTAGGTGTAGATGACTCGAGGGGATCTGGCCTCTTATGCTGATCACCTCAAGGTCTAGGAGGATCTTAATTGTCGGATTTGCAAGGCGCCTCAGCATGATATCATAAGGCTCGTGACATTCTGAATCAAGGCGACTGACTCAAACGAAGAAACCTGAAAGGTTTTGACCAGGTTGATTATTAATATATTAACATTTGTTTAATTAAACAAAAACTGTAAAATACACCTGTATAATTAACATTCAAGTTTATAGAAAAATACTAGTTTCTGCCTTGCTAATAAAAGAATTACTTGATTAACTAGTATACCAACCATTCCTTCATTAAAGTAAATACCTGCTTCTTCTTCGGCGGCTATAGCGATGACAATCATAAGCATAATGTCCCTTTTCGCCACACTCATAGCATCTATCATTGGGATCAAAGGGACGTCGGGCAGGTGGTCTATCAAAACGAGATCTCCGAGGCATGCCTGTTGATAGTTCAACCCTTACACGGGAACCACAGATCACCCTACAAAAAAAAGGGGGGGGGGACAAGATTCTAATGTGGAAAGAAAAAATACATTTGACTTCTAGCTTTAGAGCTTTCCAACCACTTCTGCACTCAACTTAAGCTATCTTCACAAGCTCCCCCCACCTCCAACTTTGTTCCCCATCTTAATAAATTCGTGATTAGCTATTTACACTCTCCTCCAGACCATACTATCTGAGTTCAGCACCTAGTTAGCTACCCGGCCTAAGAGAATATTCCAATGAACCCAAGTTTCAGAACCCACATCTTACTTACTTCCCATCCAGGCCTCGCACTGCATCTTCTGCATCTCTAGGATCTTCAAATTCCACAAAGGCAAATCCTGGAGGATTTCTTGCAATCCATACAGTTCTTAAGGGACCATAATAACTGAATGCCCTTTCTAACTCTCCTTTGCCAGCACCAGTTCCCAGGTTACCAACATACACCTTGGTTTCTGTTCAAAAACGCAAATGAAAGAACGTACATTATGCACAATTTGACTGTTTTAAAGAATTATTTGCCTTAAAACAGGCCATCCTTTAAGACTGTGCAAAGCATGTTTAATGCTCTATCAAGGGCTGAATTTAGTCTTCAAAACCAGCAAAACCCATCAAGTTTCTGAAAAGCCTGGTGTACGACAAAGCCTTAACATTCTAGGAAGGAGGAAAAGCCTCCAGAACACCAGCACAGATGCGCGGTAGGATATTCCGAGGCGTGGGGCGGAGCTGGGGCGGGGCCCGCCGCGGCCCCACCCCCGAGTCCCGGCAGCCCCAGGCGCGCGCGGGCCGGCGGCGTCGGCGGCAGGCGGGCCCTGGCAGGCGGCGGGCCGGGAGAGCAGGGCTGTGCCGGCTTGTGTCCTCCGCGGCAACTGCCCCAGGCGCAGGTTCGCCCAAGATTCCAGCTCTCCGCCCCAGAGCCATAAACCGCGCTCAAAAGAGCTAAAAGAGAAAAAAAAACAGCCGCCAAACGAAAATATCACGTCTGCATTCCCATTCCGCAACTCGACCGATTGACAAGAGAATGCGCAGCTCGAAGCCGTCACACTTTTGATCAATCTCAACTTCACCCTTAATAGCACGGCAGCAACCAGACCTGCGGGCTAAAGTGGCGGGAAAGCGCCAGGGAAATGCGCCACCATGGTCGCCAATGTGCGCAAAATGGCAGCCGAGAGCGGGGGGGCGGGGGGGACTGGCGGGCGGCTCCAAGAAAGGCAACAGGAAAACCCTGATCCCTGCTGCCCTGGGCTGTGGCGGGAGACGAAAATGCCCCAGAATTACCACGGAACCCAGCACAGACCTATACCCGCCACCCACCGCCTCCCTTCAATACCCCGCCCCCGCTGCCTCCAGCTTCGTGTGGCGTGTGCCGAGGCCGCCATTACGCACGCGGGAATAACCGTCTCCCAACTGCCACGCCAACCCCATGGCCTCGTAGTCCCCACTACATCCACGACAAAGGCCCTCACTAGACCCGAGCTGCTTACCTCCTCCGTACCGCCCGTAACGCGACATGATGACTGGCCCGCGAGCTGATCTTCTAGCTCGCAGGACCAACGAATTGAAAAATACAATGCCCGAAGCTCCGCCTCGCAAACGGTCCCGGCGACACTACAAGGAAAAGCCTCGGTTCGCGTTTATATATGCGGCGGCTGGGTTTCTTTGCGCATGCGTCATCTCGACGTTCAGAGCGGCACAAAGGACCTGGGCGGAAACAGTCAAGAAGGGGCGCGGAAGGAACTGAAGAAACTGAGATCCCGATCATGGCGGAGGGATACGTTTCCATGGGAACGCCACTATCTCTCCTTGGCCTTCCCCTGTGGTAGCCTTTCCCCTGTGGTAGCCCTTCCCTTCCCTCCCACTTTTCCTTTACCCTTCTCATTTTCCTTCCCTTCTTCCTCCCCCCTACCAAATCTAGAGATCGCAGCTGTAGTTATCTTAATGCAGGTGCATTACACCGGCCTTATGAAAGGTTGTAAAATGTAACCGCTGATGTTGCAAGCTGTCTTGGCTTTTCTTTCTGCTTGGGTACCTGCCCCAAACTACTCACTGATTTCGGGGGCTCATCAAAGGTAATCGGGAGTTTCGCCAGGGGAAGAACTTCGTGAACCCCGCCATTCTGAGTAGTGATCTGCACCGTGGGCCTCAAAAGGGGTACTCCTCAGGGACCGCCCGCCCTGCACCGATTCTCCAGCCCCTGGAGAACCAGCCACCAATTTTCACCAACACGGTCCGAGTTCTTGTAGTCTAGGAGACAGAGGAATTGAGAGTTCTTTTTTCCGGTTATATTGAAATTATGAAAAAAATCCCAAATCCTTAAAGCATTCCAGCTAGTGGCAGTTATGAAATTGTTTGCATTTGAAGTGCAAAGTAATTTATGTGTGCTTTCTTTCTAGTGGTTTCTGCCTTGTATTGTAGTAACCCATCTTATCCACTATAACTCAGACCCTGAGAACTGGGACTTTCCATTTAAGTCCTCTTAACAGCCTTGCTGCTCAGCCACTCAAATAAATGAAAACCTTTTCTTTATGGTAGAATCATTAAAATCCAGTTTTGATTTTATACAACCTATTTGCCAAACACCAACTCTACAAATACAAGTTTAACTTTTTTACCAGCAACAACAACAAATTACATTATAAGTACTTGGAATATACTATTTGGAATTGCTTCACATAAAAGAGGAAATTCTTAGGTATTTGTATTTTTATCTTTCTCATCTGCTCTATCTTGATGCATATAGATGTGGGATATTGAGTAGAGGAGACAGGAGGCTTAGCTGGTTAATAAGGTATGGATTCTTTCGGGTAATACTACAAACGTATGTAAATATTTTTCAGATTTATCAAATTATGGAAAGAATTACTTTGTCTCAAGAAAATATAAGTTTTATAGGATATATTTATTTTCCCTGAGTTCTATTGATTTTTGTTGTTATCTAATTAACAGGGTTGTTCTCAAAGGATTAAGTGGGTAAAGATATTTTTATATACTCCCTGAATACTAATTCTGTAAAGCCTCACTAATTTGACTTTCTTCTGTTAAGAATTTATGAAAACTGCTGTTGGACAGAGCATAGGTAACTTACTAAAAGACAGTAATGCATAGCTCCAAAGAGGCTTCAATAATATTTCTTGTCTCTGAATACAATCGATTGTACTAAAGAGAATATCTAAGCAAATAATAGCATAAACAATATGACAAGAAGCAATTTTCCAACTTAATAACTGCTTTCAAGCATATTAAAGGAAAAACCTTCCTCTCTAGGAGACAGGTACGTGGATAAGCTAATTACAAATTATTTATCTCTATTAAAGAAGAGCCAATCCTAGGCCTGGCTTTGCAAACCTTGTTACCATGAAAAAAGAATAGTACTGTATATTATTTCCCTACATTATAATACCAAACACTCTTACTCTAAAAATATGAAGCCAATTATTTCACTAAATGTCAGTCCAAATCGTGGAGATTTTATTTTACAGAGTAATTTTATTCCTGCTGATTCTTTTGAAATCAGTTTCACCCACATAGATTTCTGCTTCTAAGATTCTGCGTTAAAATATCAAATTGCCAGATTCAGTTTGTGCAAGATACGTAATTCAACAAATATTCTAGTATTTGCTAATAGGAAATACTGAGTAATTCTTACTACTGTTCAATATTGATAATATTATTTGTTTAGGAAGGGACAGGTTAATTCTTTTTTTAAAAATTTTTTTTATTAAGGTATGATTGATATACACTCCTATGAAGCTTTCACATGAAACAACGTGATTACTACATTTACCCATAATATCACATCCCCATCCATACCCCAATGCAGTCACTGTCCATCAGTGCAGCAAGATGCCAGAGATCCACTATGTACCTTCTCTGTGATACACTGTTCTCCCCGTGATCCCCCACACCAGGTGTACTAAACATAATACCCCTCAATCCCCTTCTCCCTCCCTCCCCACCCACCCTTCCACACCCCTCCCCTTTGGTAACCACTAGTTCGTTCTCGGAGTCTCTGAGTCTGCTGCCATTTGGTTCCTTCAGTTTTGCTTCATTGTTATACTCCACAAATGAGGGAAATCATTTGGCATTTGTCTTTCTCTGCCTGGCTTATTTCACTGACCATAATACCCTCTAGCTCCATCCATGTTATTGCAAATGGTAGGATTTGTTTCTTTCTTATGGCTGAATAGTATTCCATTGTATATACGTACCACCTCTTCTTTATCCATTCATCTACAGATGGACACTTAGGTTGCTTCCATATCTTGGCTATTGCAAAAAGGGCTGCGATAAACATAGGGGTACATACGTCTTTTTGAATCTGAGAAGTTGTGTTCCTTGGGTATATTCCAAGGAGTGGGATTCCGAGGTCAAATGGTATTTGTATTTTTAGTTTTTTGAGGAACCTCCGTGTTGCTTTCCACAATGGTTGAACTAGCTTACATTCCCACCAGCAGTGTAGGAGGGTTCCCTTTTCTCTGCATCCTCGCCAGCATTTGTTGTTCTTAGTCTTTTCGATGTTGGCCATCCTTACGGGTGTGAGGTGATATCTCATTGTGGTTTTAATTTGCATTTCCCTGATGATTAGTGATGTGGAGCATCTTTTCATGTGCCTGTTGGCCATCTGAATTTCTTATTTGGAGAACTGTCTCTTCATATCCTCTGCCCATTTGTTAATCAGGTTATTTGCTTTTTGGGTGTTGAGGTGTGTAAGTTCTTTATATATTTTGGATGTTAACACCTTGTCGGATATGTCATTTACAAGTATATTCTCCCATACTGTAGGATGCCTTTTTGTTTTGTTGATGATGTCCTTTGCTGTACAAAACCTTTTTAGTTTGATGTAGTCCCATGAGTTCATTTTTGCTTTTGTTTCTCTTTCTCGAGGAGATGGGTTCAGGAAGAAGTTGTTCATGCTAATATTCAGGAGATGTTTGCCTATGTTGTCTTCTAAGAGTTTTATGGTTTCATGACTTACATCCAAGTGTTTAATCCATTTCACGTTTACTTTTGTGTATGGGGTTAAACAATAATCCAGTTTCATTCCCTTGCATGTAGCTGTCCAGTTTGCCAACACCAGCTGTTGAAGAGGCTGTCATTTTCCCATTGTACGTCCATGGCTCCTTTATCATATATTAATTGACTATATATGGTTGGGTTTATATCAGGGCTCTCTAGTCTGTTCCATTGGTCTATGGGTCTGTTCTTGTGCCAGTACAAAATTGTCTTGATTACTGTGGTTTATAGTAGAGTTTGAAGTTGGGGAGCATAATTCCCCCTGCTTTATCCTTCCTTTTCAGGATTGCTTTGGCTATTTGGGGTCTTTTGTGGTTCCATATGAATTTTAGGACGATTTTCTCTAGTTTGTTGAAGAATGCTGTTCATATTTTGATAGGAATTGTATTGAATCTACAGGTTGCTTTAGGCAGGATGGCCATTTTGACAATATTAATTCTTCCTATCCATGAGCACAGGATGTGTTTCCATTTATTGGTATGTTCTTTAATTTCTCTCATGAGTGTCTTGTAGTTTTCAGAGTATAGGTCTTTCCCTTGGTTAGGTTTATTCCTAGGTATTTTATTCTTTTTGATGCAATTGTGAATGGAACTGTTTTCCTGATTCTCTCTCTGCCAGTTCATTGTTAGTGTATAAGAATGCCACAGATTTCTGTGTATTAATTTGTATCTTGCAACTTTGCTGAATTCAGATATTAGATCTAGTAGTTTTAGAGTGGGTTCTTTAGAGTTTTTTAAGTACATTATTATGTCATCTGCAAACAGGGACAGTTTAACTTCTTCCTTGCCAATCTGGATGCCTTTTATTTCTTTGTGTTGTCTAATTGCCATGGCTAGGACTTCCAGTACTATGTTGAATAGAAGTAGGGAGAGTGGGCATCCTTGTCTTGTTCCTGATCTTAAAGGAAAAACTTTCAGCTTCTCGCTGTTAAGTATAATGTTGGCTGTGGGTTTGTCATATATGGCCTTTATTATGTTGCGGTACTTTCCCTCTATACCCATTTTGTTGAGAGTTTTTATAATGATGGATGTTGAATTTTGTCGAATGCTTTTTCAGCGTCTATGGAGATGATTATGTGGTTTTTGTCCTTCTTTTTCATGATGTGGCGGATGATGCTGATGGATTTTCGAATGTTGTACCATCCTTGCATCCCTGGCATAAATCCTACTTGATCAGGATGGATGATCTTTTTGATGTATTTTTGAATTTGATTTGCTAATGTTTTGTTGAGTATTTTTGCATCTATGTTCATCAGTGATATTGGTCTGTAATTTTCTTTTTTTTGTGGTGTCTTTGCCTGGTTTTGGTATTAGAGTGATGCTGGCCTCATAGAATGAGTTCGGAAGTATTCCCTCTTCTATTTTTTGGAAAACTTTAAGGAGAATGGGTATTACGTCTTCACTAAATCTTTGATAAAATTCAGTGGTGAAACCATCTGGTCCAGGTGTTTTGTTCTTAGGTAGGTTTTTGATTCACAGTTCAATGTCATTGCTGGTAATCGGTCTGTTCAGATTTTCTGTTTCTTCCTTGGTCAGCCATGGAAGGTTGTATTTTTCTAGAAAGTTGTCCATTTCTTCTAGGTTATCCAGTTTGTTAGCATATAATTTTTCATAGTATTCTCTAATAATTCTTTCTATTTCTGTGTTGTCTGTAGTGATTTTTCCTTTCTCATTTCTGATTCTGTTTATATGTGTAGACTCTCTTTTTTTCTTGATAAGTCTGGTTGGGGTTTATCTATTTTGTTTATTTTCTCAAAGAACCAGTTCTTGCTTTCATTGATTCTTTCTATTGTTTTATTCTTCTTGATTTTATTTATTTCTGCTCTAATCTTTATTATGTCCCTCCTTCTACTGACTTTGGGCCTCATTTGTGTTCTTTTTCTAGTTTCGTTAATTGTGAGTTTAGACTGCTTATATGGGATTGTTCTTCTTTCTTGAGGTAGGCATGTATTGCAATATACTTTCCTCTTAGTTTCCTCTTAGTTTCCTCTTAGTTCCTTGGTTGCATCCCACAGATTTTGCGGCATTGTATTATTGTTTTCATTTGTCTCCATGTATTGCTTGATCTCTGTTTTCATTTGGTCATTGATCCACTGGTCATTTAGGAGCATGTTGTGAAGCCTCCATGCGTTTGTGGGATTTTTCATTTTCTTTGCATAATTTATTTCTAGTTTCATACCTTTGTGGTCTGAGAAACTGGCTGGTACAATTTCAATCTTTTTAAATTTACTGAGGCTCTTTTTGTGGCCTAGAATATGATCTATTCTTGAAAATGTTTCATGTGCACTTGAGAAGAATGTGTATTCTGTTGCTTTTGGGTGTAGAGTTCTGTAGATGTCTGTTAGGTCCATCTGTTCTATTGTGTTGTTCAGTGCCTCTGTCTCCTTACTTATCTTTTGTCTGGTTGATCTGTCCTTCAGATTGAGTGGAGTGTTGAAGTCTCCTAGAATGAATGCATTGCATTCTATTTCCCCTTTTAATTCTGTTAGTATTTGTTTCACATATGTGGGTGCTCCTCTGTTGGGGGCATAGATATTTATTATGGTTGTATCTTCTTGTTGGATTGACCCCTTTATCATTATGTAATGTCCTTCTTTAACTCTTGTTACTTTCTGTGTTTTGAAGTCTACTTTGTCTGATACAAGTACTGCAACTCCTGCTTTTTTCTCTCTGTTAGTTGCATGAAGTATCTTTTTCCATCCCTGCACTTTTAGTCTGTCTATATCTTTGCTATATCTCATTTTAAGAGTCTCTTGTAGGCAGCATATAGGTGAGTCTTGTTTTTTTTATCCATTCAGTGACTCTATGTCTTTTGATTGGTGCATTCAGTCAATTTACATTTAGGGTGATTATCGATAATTATGTACTTATTGCCATTGCAGGCTTTAGATTCTTGGTTACCAAAGGTTCAAGGTTAATTTCCTTACTATCTAAGAGTCTAACTTAATTCACTTAATATGCTGTTACGAACACAATCTAAAGGTTCTTTTCTTTTTCTCCTCATTTTTCTTCCTCCTCCATTCTTTATATATTAGGTATCATATTCTGTAATATTTGTCTATCCCTTGATTGACTTTGGGGATAGTTAATTTAATTTTGCATTTGCTAATAATTAGCTGTTCTACTTTCTTTACTGTGATTTTATTACCTCTGGTGGCAGCTATTAAACCTTAGGAACACTTCCGTCTATAGCAGTCCCTCCAAAATAGACTGTAGGGATGGTTTGTGGGAGGTAAATTCTCTCAGCTTTTGCTTATCCGGAAATTGTTTAATCCCTCCTGCAAATTTAAATGATAATCTTGCCGGATAAAGTAATCTTGGTTCCAGGCCCTTCTGCTTCATTGCATTAAATACATCATGCCACTCCCTTCTGGCCTGTAAGGTTTCTGCTGAGAAGTCTGATGTAAGCCTGATGGGCTTTCCTTTGTATGTGATCTTATTTTTCTCTCTGGCTGCTTTTAACAGTCTTTCCTTATCCTTGATCTTTGCCAATTTTATTACTATATGTCTCGGTGTTGTCTTCCTTGGGTCCCTTGTGTTGGTAGATCTGTGGATCTCCATGGCCCGAGAGACTATCTCCTTCTCCAGATTGGGGAAGTTTTCAGCACTTATCTCCTCAAAGACACTTTCTATCCCTCTCTCTCTCTTCTTCTTCTGGTATCCCTATAATGTGAATATTGTTCCATTTGGATTGGTCACACAGTTCTCTGAATATTCTTTCATTTTTAGAGATCCTTTTTTCTCTCTGTGCCTCAGCTTCTTTGTGTTCCTATTCTCTAGTTTCTATTTCATTTATCTTCTCCTCCACCATATCCAACCTGCTTTTAATACCCTCCATTGTGCTCCTCAACGATTGGATCTCTGACTGGAATTCATTCCTGAGTTCTTGGATATCTTTCTATACCTCCATTAGCATGTTGATGATTTTTATTTTGAACTCCCTTTCAGGAAGAGTCATAAGGTCCATGTCATTTAAATCTTTCTCCGGAGTTATATTAATTTTACTCCGGACCAGGTTTCTTTGGCGTTTCATATATGTATATGGCACCCTCTAGTGTCCAGAAGCTCTACTCTCTGGAGCTGCTCAGCCCCTGAAGCAGTGTCAGGGGTTGCAGGGGAGTGGTATTGGTGCCTGAGGGGAGGAAAGAGCTATTCCCTGCTTCCCAGCTGCTGTGCCTGTCTCCTCTGCATGAACCAGTGGCCGGAGCACACAGGTATAAGCTTTTGTTCCAGAGCAGCCGTATATGGATCCCTGCTTTCCACAAGCAGCCGGAATCCCAGTCTCTCCAGGAATTCTGCCTGTATTAGCTTTCCAACCCCATAATCACCAGAGTATTATGAAAGCACCATGAAATGTAGTTTTGTGCTCCCAGAGCAGACCTCCAGAGCTAGGTATTGAGCAGTTCCAGGCCTTTCACTCCCTCTCTGCTCTGTTTCTCTTCCTCCCACCTGTGAGCTGGGGTGGGGGAAGGGCTTGGGTCCTGCCGGGCCACAGCTTTGGTATGTTACCTTGTTCCATGAGGTCTGCTCTTTTCTCCAGGTGTATGCAGTCTGGCGCAGTCCTCTTTCCTGTTGCTCTCTCAGGATTAGTTGCACCAACTGTATTTTCTAATTGTATATGGTTTTAGGAGGAAGCCTTCGTCTCTCCTCTCACGCCACCATCTTTAATCCTGGGAGAGGTTAATTCTTAATCCTTTTACAGCAACTTTCAAAATTTATCTGCATTTCCTAGATTCAGTATTTCCAGAGAAGCATTAAAGAAAAAGTTCACTTTTTATATTTTCTTCTCCACTTTAGTTTCACTTTGAAGTCATTGTTACCATTTTAGCTTGGATGTGAAAACCTTAAACAAGTAAAACAAATTTAAACCTTTTACATGTGTATCAATTTTTAATACAATATCTGTACTCATTAGAAACAATGGTCTTTTAATATGTATGTATGTATTGGCTGTGTGTATGTATGTACACACAATCAATCCAAATAGGTATGTTCAACTACAATTTTCTTTTTCAATATTTCATAATTTTCTATTCCCTCTAAAATGCTGGTAAAAAATTATGGGAAGGAAAAATTCTTAGAGGCATGTTTATAATTCTTCATATTATATAAAGAAATTAACTTCTCATTAGTCAAGTACTACACTACAATAAGTACTGAAGTATGGTGAGGAGTGGGGAGCCACAGTTAAAATATGCCCGTGCTGTGACCAACTTAAAGAAGTGAAACTAGGAAGAGGATAAATGTGATGCAAGAGTGCCCCACTTGGGAGTGTAAAGCATTATATATACTTAAAGAGTTAAAACTTTCTGATGAATGCCTGGTTATATTTTAGAGTGTGAAACCATAAACCATCAAGCTCTAAACTAATCAATTGTGTTGTTCTTTCTCTAAAAAAAGAATTATTAATGAAAGGTTTTGGTCAGTTTGGTGTCTTAACTGGAGAGAGCTAGACTGACTTAAACTTAAGAATTTGGTGGTTTATTAAGCACTGTCTTGGAATGAGAGAACCTATGTCATTAATCAGCTCTCAGATGTGGTTAGAGAAATACTGCTCAAGACCATTGATTTCCCTTTGGTGTTTTGATAATGATCTTATAGTCCCTGGAAATAAATATCTTCTGTAAATTAATAAAAATAACTTTAGTTCATAAATCCTTTTCTTAGAAGAGATGGTATAATGCAATGATTAAGAGCATAAGCTCATGGAGCGTGATAGCATTGGGTCTCAAGCTTGGTGCCACTATTTAATAGTTGCTTGGCCAAGTTTCTCATCTGGTACTTTCGCTTCCTCATCTGCAAAATAGGGTTTAATTACAGTTTCCATCTCAGAGAGTTGTCCTTAGGATTAGATGAGTTAAACCAAATAAATAATACCGCACAATGTCTAGCACATACTGAGAGTTCAATAAATGTTAGCTGGTAATAGTAGTACTTGCAGTAGTTTGACTAACCTTCATTAGTTGCCAAACATTTGATATGACCTGGGTGCATTGACAAAATTGAAGCTTTGTCTCTGCAGAGCTGGGAAGATGGTGACCAGCCTTAAGTGGCCACTCCTAAGACATCTTTGTCTCTTCACTCATTGACTTCAGTAAGGGAAGTTGTCACTTTTCTTTGACCAAACTCACAAAGAGAAAAACAATCTGGAACATACAAGAAGGAACAACTTAGAAAAAAATTTTTTCTTTGTGAAAAGTAGATCTCCAGGAATCCCAAAATCAAATGCTGAGAAATTCTTTAGGGTACTATGCAAAAATATTTGTCTGTGGAATTGGGGAGATGTGTGTTTGTGAGCAATGGGGAAACTGTTACTTTATCACAAAGTTTGGTCTTTGAAGTTAATTTCTTTAAAATTAGGTACACCTTTTTTTTTTTTAAAAAAAGCAAAAAATCTATTCCAAAGCCAATGACAAATGCATACATACACTACAACTCTCAAACAGATAAATAAGTTTAGACTGCATTTCTTTCGAAATGGCTTGAAATTCAGAGATAAAGAGGAATTTTATTAGGTCATTAGTCTAACCACCTCCTTTGAGATTGAGACCTAGAATTGTAACATGATGAGTGAATGGTTCCCAAACCCCACACCCAGAAAAATAGGAACTATTGCCAACCACTTTTTACTGCGAGGAACCTCCTTACACTGGTTGTTGTTAAATGCTCCTTCTCCCCCATTTTTTAAATGAAAGGATGTTGAGTAATTTTTTTTAAATTTCATGTTTTTTTCATAGAAAAAGGTTTGTTCCTTCCATCCTCCAATTTTTTTTCACATCTACTTAGTTCCCAAAATCTAAGAGTATGGAATTACTAGTTAAGAACAAAGCATGGCTTCACCCAATAAAAAAGAGGAAAAAAACCAGAAACAATTAAAATACACATACACACACACACACACACACACACACATGATAAAGAAGAAAAAATGTCTATCCTTACCAAAAATGCAAATTAAAACAACATACTATTTTTGTCAGGAGCACAGTGAAATTGCCACTTATACACACTAATGGGAATATGAAATAATACAATATATTTGAGAGTCAATTTGGCAATATGTTTTAAAGTGATTAAATTGTATGGTCGAGCAATCCTATTTCCTTGTATTTATTCTAGGAAAAAATCATAGATATGCACAGAGAGTTCTGTGCAAAATGTTCATAGGGTCTTATTTGTAATGTCAAAAAATTGGATAGAGCTTGAAAGTCAAACAAGAAGGGACTGGTTAAGTATATTATGACACATAAATTGGTTATATATATTTATGGCCATTAAAAAAACCACATTGTAGAAGAATTTTTAATACCAGAAAAATGTTAATGTTATACAGTTAAGAAAAGCAGATTTCAAAACAATAGGCATGCACAGAATGATTCTGGTTTTTGTAAAACTGAATTATATTAAAAGTAATTTAAGTTTTCTTATTTTGCTTTTCTCTATAATTTTCTGTTGTCTTTTTTTTTAAAACTGGGAGGCCTAGAGACAGAGGAATTCCAAGTTTGAACTGAGAAATCACTGTTTAGGAGTGTAAACTGGAACGTATTATACTTGTCATTTTAGACTATAGCTTTCTCAGGAGAAAATGGAGGTTTTAATGATGCTGTCTATGGGTGGGTGGTATTTTGAGTGTAGCTTACATGCATTTTGGTTATTTTGTTATGATCTGTATTGCTTATAATAAAAAATTAAGTGTAATATTAAGTATAAATAAATACATTTTAAATAGAAGCAGCAACGGGGGAATTAAACAGAAGAGTTAATGTAGGTAGAATCTAGGAGAATATATATATTCCCAAACTGTTAACTGTGGTTGCTTCTGGGAAGTGAGACTGGGTTCAACATAGGAAGGAGCTTTCATTGTTTAACTGTATAGTCTGCTGTATTGTTTGAAGGTTTTGTGTTTTTTTAAACAAATATAGTACTTTTGTTATAATGCTTAAACCTCCTCTCCCACACTCTCTAAACCTTTTTCTCAACTTTATTTTCCTTCACAACTCTTCTCACCTCTGACTTCTCCATTTATTTCATTAGAGTCTTTGACTGTGAGATCCACAAGGGCAGAGACTTTGTTTTACTCACTGATGCCTGGCATTGTGCTTGGCCTATACAAGCTTCTCAATAATATTTATAGAATTCATGAGTTCTAAGAAACTACTCCTGTGACTTCACGTGGTTGTTGCTCAATTAATATTTATGATTGATTTTCCCAAGATTATATAGCAACTTAGTGTCCAAATCGAACCTGGTTCTTCTGGTCAGCAAGGTTACTTTTTGCACCACACCCCCTAAAAGTAACTTGTTTGGGCTTTTTATCACCTGCTTGAGATTGTAGATAGACATCTGTTTTATTTATAAAAATGTGTCTGTGAGCCTGCAGTTATACTCCCATTTTCCCGTGGGACACAGGATTTAAACCAACCACAACAAAAACTACAGTTTATCCTAGATTTGTTCTATCTGATTACATACCATGGAAAGTTGTTTATTGTGTTTTAAGCACCAATATCTCTAGTTCCTCTTCCTCTTTCCTCCTTCCATCCAATACACATTCAAGGTTTCTCATAGAGATAAGCAAATTATTACAAAGTTAAAATTCCTGTAATGGAGACCAGTTTGCTGAGTTGGTCTTCCTAGGGTCAAAATCAAATTATTTTCCTGAATTTTGTTGGTTATACTTATTCTGGTACAACAATGGGAGGGCATCTTGATTTTTGGTCACCTCAGATTTCAGGGAGGCAGTGTTGCTTCAGTTAAATGTCTTAGGATGAGGTGCTAATGAGGCCCAAGTGTTGTGTCCCATAGGATTCTTCTGGCTTCCATGAAAGGAAAATTTTGATCATGTATATTTACTTGGGATTCTAGGAGGAAAGTATAAATCATATAACATTCCTTACATTGCCTCATTGTAGTAAAGATATGTATACACCTTTTGATCTTTACTTCCTCAAAAACTTGTATTATGCACTTAATAAGTATAAGCTACTGTGCTTAAACACCATTATAAAAAGATAAATGTATGGACCTTGCCCTAAAGGTAGGAGACAAATAAAATACATATTTCTTAAAGCCAAATTGAATTGGATTCCATTATTTTAGATTTAAAAATACTCTCACTTCAACATCATGGTTGGAGCTAAAGGGTATTATGCTCAGTGAAATAAGCCAGGTGGAGAAAGACAAGTAGCAAATGATTTCACTCATCTGTGGTGTCTAAGAACAAAGGAAAAACTGAAGGAGCAAAACACCAGAAGACTCACAGAACCCAAGAATGGACTAACAGTTACCAAAGGGAAAGGGACTGGGGAGGATGGGTGGGAAGGGAGGGGGGGGGGAAGAAAGGGGGCATTGTGATTAGCATGTATAATGGGGGGAGGCATGGGGAGGGCTGTACAACACAGAGAAGACAAGTAGTGATTCTACAACTTACTACACTGATGGACAGTGACTGTAATGGGGAATGTGGGGGGAACTTGGTGATGGGGGGAGTCTAGTAAACATAATGTTCCTCATGTAATTGTAGAGTAATGATACCAAAAAAAAAAAAATCTATGACAGACAAAAAATAAAATACTCTCACTTCTAATAAGCCAGGTGGAGAAAGACAAATGCCAAATGATTTCCCTCATTTGTGGAGTATAACAATGAAGCAAAACTGAAGGAACCAAATGGCAGCAGACTCAGACTCCGAGAACGAACTAGTAGTTACCAAAGGGGAGGGGTGTGGGAGGGTGGGTGGGGAAGGAGGGAGAAGGGGACTGAGGGGTATTATGTTTAGTACACATGGTGTGGGGGATCACGGGGAAACAGTGTAGCACAAAGAAGGCACATAGTGAATCTGTGGCATCTTACTACACTGATGGACAGTGACTACATTGGGGTATGGGTGGGGACTTGATAATATGGGTGAATGTAGTAACCACATTGTTTTTTCATATTAAACCTTCATAAGAGTGTATATCAATTGTACCTTAATAAAAAATTAGAAGAAAAAAATACTCTCACTTCTATCAATCATTCTGTTGTTCTGTTCTTTGTCACCCTGAGTTTTACTCAGAGCCGTAAGCAGTTTTCACAAATCATTTCCCACTTTTCTGTTACCTGCCCCAAGTGTGTGAAATTCCAAAGCTACTGTTTCTGATAGTATTTTTATCATTGCACGATTCCTCTTGTTCTCTTCCGTCTAGTTCCTTTGTGATTAGCCTTTGGTTTGTATAGGTCCTGGTCAATCTATTACCTCTTAAGGTGTCTTGAAACACATTTGCCTGTATTTTTTGTTTGATAGTGGGATTTTACCACCCCCCTCCATCCCTACAACAATGAGAAAACAACAGGTAAAATCTTGTAGAAAGGTTTCTTTCTACAAGCTTGTAGGATCTTTGTGGCCCCTGATTTTATCCCAAAGCTCAGCTATTGCTGCAGTTGTTTCAAAACTTTCAAAAGATGACTTTTCAGCGACAGCTTTCTTCTCTTCTAATATGGGTTTTTAGGCATCTTGAAAAAGTAGTATTTCATGTTTACCTCTTGTTTTTTATCTTTATTTATTGAAACACTTTTATAGCCTAAACACACACACATGCATAAAATTTAAAACCAATAAAATTGCATTCTTCTAAAATATCCTTTAACTTTCACCAATTCAGATATACTATTTCTAATTATTATATAATATTGATAAATTACTAAATATGATGGCATGCCTCATAGCTTTCTTTGGAAAAACAGTCCCCAGCCATTTGTGTCTTGAAGCATTTATAACATATGAAGATAAGCTAGCGTGAAAGAGTACTATTCATTATGAGTGTTCCATGAGCATTTAAAAAATAATCACATGCATTTTTAAATCCTCCCATTACTAGTTCTTTGTGATTGGGTCTGTTTTCTTTAAAAATCCTGTAATTTACTGACATTTTATTTTTTCTCGATAAACCTGCAAACTCGAACTATCTTCATATCTGCCATGATTTCCTTTGTTTCTATTTATAATACCAATCAATGTAGAACCATGCAAGAAATAATGTAGTATTTCATTCACTGGGAATGAAAGCCATTTGAATGCAATTATAGTTAAACTGTCAACTTTCGGTAATCTTTTCTACAAGCAAAAGGTTGTATATAATTTCAAAAAATTACTAACTTAGGACACATGGTGAGGGTATGTCCCGGAAGTTTATACTCTGTATTCCTTATGCATTAGGTATATTTGGTCTTCAAATGAAACTTTATGAAGGACAGTCAAGGAAAACTTACTTTATACCTTAAAGCATCTTGGAGTGTAAAAAGGTAAAAGACCTATGTTCAGATAAATTAGCATCCCATTCCTGTTGACAAAGCAAAATATACACACTGTATTTGTTGAAGTAAACTAGTATCTAAAAGAAAGATACAGTGGTTGGGTGACTACTCCTGCAGCTCATTGGTGTGAAGTATGGTTCCCCACAGTCCAGCATCACTGCGTCAGCCTGTGTTTACAGTCACGTTCCAACAAGAACACAGCTGACCTTTGAATACATGGCTTTGAACTATGCAGGTCCAGGTCCACCTATACATGGATCTTTTCAATACATATATTGGAAACTTTTTTGGAGATTTTTAAGTTTGCAAAAACATTTTCCCTAGCTTACTTTATTGTAAGAATACAGTATATAATACATATAACGCACAATGTGTGTTAATCGACTGTTTATGTTATCAGTAAGGCTAACATTAAATACTGGGATATTAATAGTTAAGTTTGGGGGGAGTCTAAAGTAATGTGTGGATTTCCAACTGCGAAAGAGGTACCCATAACCCCTATATTCCTCAAGGGTCAATTGTATATTCATTGGTGAATTGGAAAAAGGATTGAATTGGGAAGCCAGGCAAATATATTCTCATCTTTATTATTAACTAATTATATGACCTTAAATATGTTACAGACTTTCTGACCTTATTTTCCTCCTTTATCAAAAGAGGGGGATCTGGCCTCCTTACTAAACATTAATATTCACTGAGTTCTTATGTGCCAGACATTGTACTAAGTGTTTTACACATATGAACCATTTTCTTTCTCTATGAATATAAACAAACTGTTCATTTTTGGACAAACTTCTGCTACTTTCCATATGCCATTTTTACCCCTATAATAATTATTCCTTGATTGTCCCTGTGAGCTGCTATACCTATGAAACTCCTCCTCACACTTAAAAGCTTAGCTTAAATATATCGCTTCATAGGATCAGAGAAGTTAATTGATTTGCCCAAGGTTATCCAGCTACCTCTTTGATGAATAAGTGTGAGGGAATGAAAAGAACAATGACCTGGGCTCAGAAGATTTGAAATTAAATCCTGTCTTGCAATTTACTACTTGGTTTTTAAAAAATCACTTATATGTTTTAGACATTCATTTTCTCATTGATATTCCTTCATGTATATACATTCAAGCACACTTTGAAGAAGATTCAGAGCTAATAATCATAATACAGTTCAAATTTTTGAGTGATTTTGGACAGCAGTGTTTCATGTTTTTCTCTACTTGGCTCAATTATTCCACTGGGTTAGGTGCATAAGGTTATTAATTATCCACATACCACTAAATTGAAAATGTAAAACCTTTTTTAGGTTGTAAAAATAATTTACCTTGGTTGTAGAAAATGGAAAATACAGAAAAGTAGAATGAGAAAAGCAATAACTCTACATGGTTTAACTTTCCAGATAAAAGATTTATCTTTTCACTGCTATGGCCCCAGCATCTAAGAACAGTGCCAGGCACAAAGTAGATGCTCAGTAAATAATTGTCAAATGAGTTAAAAAAATAGTTACTCTACTGTGTAACATAGTAACTATGACTGCAAGCCCAACCAACTGGGCTTGAACCCTCGCCCTGCACATACTAACCGTATGACTTTGGGCAAGCCACTTAACTTCACCATAACTAAAAGAAAGGTGGCAATACTACCCACCTCAGAGAGGTGTGAGAATTAAATAAGATAATGCATGCAAAGTTACTACAGGCATTTTTTTTTCTGATTATAAGTAACATGTTGACTGTGGAAATTGTATAAAATAGGAAAAAGCACAAATACCAGGTAACTTTTTTGAGAGCATGAGCCAAATCTCTCTCATTAACCATTGTATGTATGCCTAGTTCCTAGCATAGTCCCTAGCATATAACAGGTGCTTAAATTTATTGAATGTTATTAAATAAAAAGAATATAAATGTTATTCATAATCCTGCCACTCAGATATAGCCATTATTAATAATCTGAAATTCATAGTTCCAATTTGTATCTATGCATACATCAGTTCTTTGGAAAAGAATTTATCATATAGTTTTATAAGAACCTGCTCTTTTTACTTAATACCTGTGATGGTTAATTTTATGTGTCAACATGACCATTCCATGGGGTGCCCAGACATTGGTCCAAACATTATTCTGGGTGAGTTTCTGAAGGTTTTAGGGTGGTCTGAACTTTGAATAGGAGACTAAATAAAGCAGACTGCCCTCCCTAATCTGGGTGGGCCTCCTTCAATCAATTGAAGACCTGAATAGAACAGAAAGGCTGAGAAGAAAGAATTATTCTAGCCTGACTGAATGAGCCAGAACATGAGTCTTTTCCTGTCTTTGGACTTGAACTGAAAATTTGGCTCCCCTTGGGCTTTGAGCCTGCTAGCTTTCAGATTTGACACCATTGGCTCTCCTGGGCTTGCCAAGTGCAGACCTTGGGACTTCTCAGTCTACAGAATTGTGTGAGCCAATTCCTTATTTTATATTTTATTTTATTTACACTGGTATTCCTTCTATTTCTCTGGAGAACCCTAATACTGTGCATTATACCATAAGCAATTTTCCAAGTCATTAATTGTTCTACAACCTTATAATGTTTGCATAGTATTCCATTGTATTGGTATCCTCTGTGTAACTTAGGTTGTTAACATTTTTTTATATTATAAATAATGCTGAAGTGTATATAGCTTGTATAGATATTTATGTACATTCCCTGATTATTTCTTTAGAATAAGTCTATAAGGGAAATTGCTAGGTCAGAGAGTATAAAAAGTATAAAAGCTTCTAAACATGTTGTCAAGTAGCTCTCCAAGAGGGTTGTAACCATTTATATGCCCACCAACAAGTCTACGAGGGTATTTGCTTCTCTGAACTTTCATTAATGCCAGATGAATTTTTTAATCTGATAAATTTGATTTTTTGAAAGGAGATATTACTTTTTAAGCTGTATTTTGTTGATTATGGTGAGATTGAACATTATGATTATCAGCAATTTGTTTATGTCCTTTACAGATTTTTATGTTGGAGTTTTTCTTCATTTTACTGATTCTTAGGAACTCTTACTAAATGAAGGACCTCAGTTCTTTGTATTCATGGTTACATTTTTCTGATTCCTACAGTTTTAACAGTAAATTACTACTTCATCCTGAATTTATCTTAGTATATATGAATTGAAAACTGTCATAGCCATTAAATAAATGTTAATTTAGTTTAATGATCAAGTGCCAGTCCTCGTACTTGGGGATGAAGATATAGATATAAAAGACACAGTAAGAAGACAGACATTTAAGGAATATATATAAAAATATAGCAAGTGCTATGATAGAGGTAAGCACAGGCTATCATGGGAACACATAGGGTATAAACTTATCTTAGATTGAAAGAACAGATCAAGAGACCCTCACATCTTCTACATCTCTGCTCAAATGTCACTTTATCAGGGAGGTCTTCCCAGATTTCCCTACACAAAATAGTAAGTACCTCACCCATCACTCTAAATTCCTTCTTCTGTTTTAACCTCTTTTATTCTTCTTTATAGCATATATTAACATGTTATTTATTCATTTATTTATTGTTTCTCTCCCCCCACTTCAATGTCCCTCCCCTGAGGAAATCAGTTCCATGGGAGCAGCGTCTTATTTTATTCACTGCTGAATGCCCAGCACCAAGAATAGTGCTCAGCATATAGAAGGAGATCAAGTAAATATGTATTGAATGACTGACAGGAAAGAAGGCTCTTCTGTGTTAGTGGAAGTGGTTTATCCTCATCTAATCCAAGGCTACTCTTCCCTTCACCTGTGTTCTGCGCTCACCCGCTGCCTCCTTTTTTTTGAGTTGTTCCTTTCCATATCTTCAACCTCTCCTTTTCTATCTTACTCAAACTCTTTAACTGATTTTCCTGGCTCAGTATTAGCTTCCTTAATCCTTTCTCACTAGACCGATCAGTCCAAACTAGAGAAGCAGATAGAGTAAGAAAGACATTTCAGGTGGAACATTTTAAGCAAAAGAATAATAGGACTGTGACTCTGCCTCTGTCACCAAAGGCTCTGGGACTTCTACACAAAGAAGTCTGCATCCCAAACCTTATTTATCCCAATTCAGTTAGCATCCACTATATGCCAGGCTATGGCGGATGAATATAGAATTACATACTGAGTGCCTATTGTGTATGCCAGATACTGTCCTGGCTGCTTTACATATGCTAATTTACCTAATTCCCAACCACTCCACTCTTTGGTAGAAGTCCTGTTATTTGCTATTAGCAGGTGAGGAAACAGGCACACTAAGGCCAAGCAAGTGGTAGAATCAGGATTCAAACCTAAGCAGTCTACTCGCAGTCTGTGCATTTTACCATATGATCACTTTAAGACGTGTTAAAGAAGTATGCCTATATTTGGAAGACAAGAGAGACAGGCACCTCATTCAGCAAAGTAGAGTGGATCAGTTTTGTCATTGGTAGATAGGGGAGGAGAAAGAAAAAGAGATCTAGGGTGGATGATACCAACCATCTAGATAAGGAATGCAAGAGGAGAAGGAGATGGTTTTAGGGGGTCAATAAATATCCTCCCTTTTCCTCCCCTGGGTTCAGAACCAATGAGACACAGATGCAAGAGTCAGGCAGCATGAGATCAAAACATGCTCTTTTTGATTAAGTTACTGTGCCTCCAGATGTGCTGCCAAGGGGGCTCACTGGTGCTTCACCCCTTAATTAAATGGAGTCACCCACCTGGCCCCAGATGTAGCTGGAGAACAGGAAACAAACTCTTTCTGTATTTTTGGATTCAGACTTTGGACATGCTGGTTCCAAAAGAAGGAAATCAGAAGGCATAGAGCTACACTTTCTCAGTTCCTCTATCAGCTCCCAGCCAGAAGTCAGCCCACGGGCCAGGAGTATTCCTCAAGCAGAAAAGTCCTTTCAGAGAAACACTAAAAATGGGGAATAACGGTGGGTGCAGGGGAAATACAGGGAGAGGTTGGTAAAAGAGTACAAACTTCTGGTTATAAGATAAATAGGTCTGAGGACCTAATGTATAACATGGTGACTATAGTTAATAACAATGTTCTATAGTTGAAATTTGCCAAGGGAGTAGAACTTAAATGTCCTCACCCCACAAAAATCATGTTGTACACTTTAAATATCTTACAATTTTGTCAATTTTACCTCAATAAAACAGAGAAAAATAAAAGAATAGGGAGTAAGTCCTCCCAACATCTCTGAAAATCTTCATTATTGACTGTTCAGGTATTAGGCCTTCAGGTAGATAAAAAAACAGAATCCAAATCCCCAAAATACTGGGGAACAACATAAAAATAAATTATGGTACAGGGAATTCTTTCTGGTTGTAGCTTTATGTGCTCTTTGGGAGGAGCAAACTTAGCAATCATGAGCAGAAGGGTGAGTTCACACCTTGCTTCCAAGAAATTCCTAGAAATGTGTTGTGGGCACCTGAATTCTTTTAGCAACCATTTATTAATGCCTACTTTGTTCAGGTGAGTGTGTGCTAGAACTGGATGTAGATGTAATCCTGAAGAAAACACAAATCATGCCTGGAAGTTCCCAGGCTAGTGGTGCAAGCAGGTGCATAAATAATTACAATGCAGTAAGATAAACACCAATGGAGACATATAAACAAGCCATTACAGTGATTTTGCTGACAGATTTAGTTAAGGTTTCAGAAAAGGTAAAATTTGAGCTGTCTTGGATGGAGATTAGGGATTCTATGAAATACAGTTTGAAAGCATTAGGCCAGAGAAAAGGAAACTTTGTCCTTGGGTTGAATATGCTCCTCATCTGGGTCTCACCAGCTAATACATTTTTTAAAATTTTGGTATCAGTAATATACAATTACATGAGCAACACTGTAGTTACTAGATTCCCCCCTTTATCAAGTTCCCACCACATACCCTTTTACAGTCATTGTCCATCAGCATAGTAAGATGCTATAGAGTCACTACTTGTCTTCTCTGTGCTATACCATCTTCCCCAAGCCCACCCCCCTACATTATGTGTGCTAATAGTAATGCTCTTTTCCACTTATCCCTCCCTTCCCACCCATCCTCCCCAGTCCCTTTTCCTTTGGTAACTGTTAGTCCATTCTTGGGTTCTGTGAGTCTGCTGCTCTTTTGTTCCTTCACCTTTTTCTTTGTTCTTATACTCCACAGATGAGTGAAATCATTTGGTACTTGTCTTTCTCCGCTTGACTTATTTCCCTGAGCATAATACCCTCTAGTTCCATCCATGTTGTTGCAAATGGTAGAATTTGTTTTCTTCTTATGGCTGAATAATATTCCATTGTGTATATGCACCACTTCTTTATCCATTCATCTTCTGATGGACACTTAGGTTGCTTCCATTTCTTGGCTATTGTAAATAGCAATAAACATAGGGCTGCATATGTCTTTTTCAAACTGGGCTGCTGCATTCTTAGGGTAAAATCCTAAAAGTGGAATTCCTGGGTCAAATGGTATTTCTTTTTTTAGTTTTTTGAGGAACCTCCATACTGCTTTCCATAATGGTTGAACTAATTTACATTCCCACCAGCAGTGTAGGAGGGTTCCCCTTTCTCCACATCTTCACCAACATTTGTTGTTGTTTGTCTTTTGGATGGTAGCCATCTTAACTGGTGTGAGGTGATATCTCATTGTGGTTTTAATTTGCATTTCCCTGATGATTAGCAATGTGGAGCATCTTTTCATGTGCCTATTGGCCATCTGAATTTCTTCTTTGGAGAGTATCTGCTCAGATCCTGTGCCCATTTTTTAATTGGATTATTTGCTTTTTGTTTGTTGAGGTACATGAGCTCTTTATATATTTTGGATGTCAATCCCTTATCACATATGTCATTTATGAATATATTCTCCCAAAGTGTAGGATGCCTTTTTCTTCTACTGATGGTATCCTTTGCTGTACAGAAGCTTTTTAGTTTGATATAGTCTCACTTGTTCATTTTTGCTTTTGTTTCCCTTTCCCGTGGAGATATGTTCATGAAGAAGTTGTTCATGTTTATATTCAAGAGAGATTTGCGTATATGCTTTCTTCTAAGAGTTTTATGGTGTCCATGACTTACATTCAGGTCTTTGATCCATTTCAAGTTTACTTTTGTGTATGGAGGTAGACAGTAATCCAGTTTCATTCTCTTACATGTAGCTGTCCAGTTTTGCCAACACCAGCTGTTGAAGAGGCTATCATTTCCCCATTGCATATTAACTGACCATATATGCTTGGGTTAAAATCTGGATTCTCTATTCTGTTCCACTGGTCTATGGGTCTGTTCTTGTGCCAGCACCAAATTGTCTTGATTATTGTGGCTCTGTAGTAGAGCTTAAAGTTGGGAAGCGAGATCCCCCTGCTTTATTCTTCCTTCTCAGGATTGCTTTGGCTATTCAGGGTCTTTTGTGGTTCCATATGAATTTTAGAACTATTTGTTCCAGTTTGTTGAAGAATGCTGTCAATATTTTGTTAGGGATTGCATTGAATCTGTAGATTGCTTTAGGCAGGATGCCATTTTGACAATATTAGTTCTTCCTTCCCAAGAGCATGGGATGAATTTCCATTTATTAGTGTCCTCTTTAATTTCTCTTAAAAGTGTCTTGTAGTTTTCAGGGTATAGGTCTTTCACTTCTTTGGTTAGGATTATTCCTTGGTATTTTATTCTTTTTGATGCAATTGTGAATGGAATTGCTTTCCTCATTTCTCTTTCTGCTAGTTCATCGTTAGTATAGAGGAATGCAACAGATTTCTGTGTATTAATTTTGTATCCTGCAACTTTGCCAAATTCAGATATTGATTCTAGTAGTTTTGGAGTGGAGTCTTTAGGGTTTTTTATGTACAATATCATGTCATCTGCAAACAGTGACAGTTTGGCTTCTTCCTTACCAATCTGGATGCCTTTTATTTCTTTGTGTTGTCTGATTGCCATGGCTAGGACCTCCAGTACTATGTTGAATAAAAGTGGGGAGAGTGGGCATCCTTGTCTTGTTCCCAATCTTAGGGGAAAAGCTTTCAGCTTCTCACTGTTAGGTATAATGTTGGCTGTGGGTTTGTTGTATATGGCCTTTATTATGTTGAGGTACTTGCCCTCTATACCCATTTTGTTGAGATTTTTTATCATGAATGGATGTTGAATTTTGTCAAATCCTTTTTCAGCATCTATGGAGATGATCATGTGGTTTTTGTCCTTCTTTTTGTTGATGAAGTGGATGATGTTGATGGATTTTCGAATGTTGTACCATCCTTGCATCCCTGAGATGAATCCCACTTGATCATGGTGTATGATCATCTTGATGTATTTTTTGAATTCAGTTTGCTAATATTTTGTTGAGTATTTTTGCATCTATGTTCATCAGGGATATTGGTCTGTAGTTTTCTTTTTTGTGGTGTGTTTGCCTGGTTTTCTTATTAGGGTGATGCTGGCTTCATAGAATGAGTTTGGAAGTATTCCCACCTCTTGTATTTTTTGGAAAACTTTAAGGAGAATGGCAATATGTCTTCTCTAAATGTCTGATAAAATTCAGCGGTGAATCCATCTGGCCCGGGGGTTTTGTTCTTGGGTAGTTTTTTGATTACCGATTCCATTTCATTGCTGGTAATTGGTCTGTTTAGATTTTCTGTTTCTTCCTGGGTTAGTCTTGGAAGGTTGTATTTTTCTAGAAAGTTGTCCATTTCTTCTAGGTTATCCAGTTTGTTATCATATAGTTTTTCATAGTATTCTCTAATAATTCTTTGTATTTCTCTGGTGTTCATAGTGATTTTTCCTGTCTCATTTCTGATTCTGTTTATGTGTGTAGATTCTCTTTTTCTGTTAATAAGCCTGGCTAGGGGTTTAACTATTTTGTTAATTTTCTCAAAGAACCAGCTCTTGATTTCATTAATTTTTTCTATTGTTTTATTCTTCTCAATTATTTCTTCTCTGATCTTTATTATGTCCCTCCTTCTGCTGACTTTGGGCTTCATTTGTTCTTCTTTTTCCAGTTTCAATAATTGTGAATTTAGACTATTCATTTAGGATTGTTCTTCCTTCTTTAAATAGGCTTGATTGGTATATACTTTCCTCTTAAACTGCCTTTGCTGCATCCCACAGAAGTTCAGGCATTGTGCTGTTGTTTTCATTTGTCTTCTTTTATTGCTTAATCTGGTTATTGATCATTGATTATTTAGGAGCATGTTGTTAAGCCTCCATGTGTTTGTGAGCCTTTTTTTTTCTGTGTACAATTTATTTCTAGATTTATATCTGTGATCTGCGAAGTTGGTTGGTACAATTTCAATCTTTTTGAATTTACTGAGGCTCCTTTTGTGGCCTAGTATGTAGTTTATTCTGGAAAATGTTCCATGTGCACTTGAGAGCAATGTGTATCCTGCTGCTTTTGGGTGGAATGTTCTATAGATGTCTGTTAGGTCATCTGTTCTAATGGGTTGTTCAGTGCCTCTGTGTCCTTACCTATTTTCTGTCTGGTTGTTCTGTCCTTTGGAGTGAGTGGTGTGTTGAAGTCTCGTAAAATGAATGCCTTGCATTCTATTTCCTCCTTTAATTCTGTTAGTATTTGTTTCACATTTGTATGTGCTCCTGTGTTGGGTGCATATATATTTATAATGGTTATATCTTCTTCTTGAACTAACCCCTTTATCATTATGTAATGTCCTTCTTTGTCTCTTGCTACTTTCTTTGTTTTGAAGTCTATTTTTTCTGATTGAAGTACTGCAACACCTGCTTTTTTCTCCCTATTGCTTGCATGAAACATATTTTCCAGCCCTTCACTTTCTGTCTGTGTGTGTCTTTGAATTTGAAGTGAATCTCTTGTAGGCAGCATATAGATGGGTCTTGCTTTTTAATCCATTCTATAACTCTGTGTCTTTTGATTGGTGCACTTAGTCCATTTACATTTAGGGTGATTATCAAAAGATACGTACTTATTGCCATTGCAGGCTTTGGATTCATGGTTACCAAATTTTCAAGGGCAGCTTCTTTACTATCTGTCTAACTTACCTCACTTACTATGCTATTATAAACACAGTCTGATGATTCTCTAGTTCTCTTCCTTCTTTTTCTTCCTCATCCACTCTTTAAATGTTAGGTGTTTTATTCTGTACTCTTTGTGTTTCCCTTGACTGATTTTGTGGATAGCTGATTTTATTTTACATTTCGTTAGTATTTAGTTGGTCTACTTTGTTGGCTGTCATGTTATTTTCTCTGGTGACAGTTATTTAGCCTTAGGCATAGTTCCTTCTAGAGCAGTCCCTTTAAAATACATTGTAGAGGTGGTTTGTGGGAGGTAAATTCCCTCAACTTTTGCTTATCTGGGAATTGTTTAATCCCTCCTTCAAATTTAAATGATTATCTTGCTGGAAAAAGCATTCTTGGTTTGAGGGCCCTCTGTTTCATTGCACTCAATATATCATGCCATTCCCTTCTGGCCTGTAAGGTTTCTGCTGAGAAGTCTGATGATAGCCTGTAGGTGATTTTTTTTTCTCTCTCTGGCTGCTTTTAATACTCTGTGCTTGTCTTTTATCTTCACCATTTTAATTATTATATGTCTTGGTGTTGTCCTCCTTTGGTCCCTTGTGTTGGGAGACCTGTGGACTTCCATGGTCTGAGAGACTATTTCCTTCCACAGATTGGCAAAGTTTTCAGCAATTATTTCTTCAAAGACACCTTCTATGCCTTTTTCTTTCTCTTCTTCTTCTGGTACCCCTAAATGTGAATATTGTTCCATTTGGATTGGTCACACAGTTCTCTTAATATTCTTTCATTCCTAGAGATCCTTTTATCTCTCTCTGCCTCAGCTTCTCTGTATTCCTCTTCCCTGATTTCTACTCCTAACGGTCTCTTCCACCTCATCCAGTCTGCTCTTAAATCTTCCCATTGTTTGTTTCATTTCTGTTATCTCCCTCGTGAATTCATCCCTTAGCTCTTGAATATTTCTCTGTAGCTCCTTCAGCATGCTTATGACTTATTTTGAATTCTTTTTCAGGAAGATTGGTGATTTCAGTCTCACCAAGCCCTCTCTCTCTGGTGTTTGAGGGATTTTGGACTGAAGAAGGTTCTTCTGCCTTTTCATGGTGATGGGAGTGGTCGCCGGTGAGTGGTGCATGTGTCAGCTGGGGGAACAAATTCCCTTCCTGTTTACTGGTTGCCTTGCCTGTGTCCACCATCTATGCTGGTCAACCATGCTCATGGAGCAGCCTCTGGATGGCCTAGGGCACTGGCGGGGGTTGCCAGCAAGTGGCGTGTGTTCTGTCATGAGAACAGAGCCCCTTTGTGCTTTTTGAACTCTGTGCCTGTCTCCAGTGTCCGTGCCGGTCAACTGTGCACAAGAAACAGCCTCTGGGTCTGGGTCTGGGCCAGTTAGCCGCATGCAGGGAGAAGCCTCTGTGTTAAGCTGTGTGGTTGCTGTAGGTGACACTGCTCCCCGGCTGTTCTGCAGCAATGGCAGGTCAGCCAGTGTGCTTGCAGTGCTGGCAGGGGTAAAGGGACGGCAGGCTGCTTATTGCCTTGAGGGACCTCGGAGCTGCGTTGCCAACCAAGTGGTTAGGGCACCTGAAGCTCCTTAAAGTTCCCAGCCTGCTGGGCTGTGTGCGCCAGGACGATGTTGTCCACCTGTTAAACTCTTGTCCTTTTAAGACTTTTAAAGCACCTGCTTTTCTTTTGTCCCAGGGCAGCCGACTGTGGGAACCTGTTCACAGTCTTATTCTCGGATTTTGCTTTTCCGCTCCACTAATATCTAGAACACCATGCAATGTGTGTCTGTGCTCCTGGGGTAGATTAGTAGGCCTGGTTATTTAGCAGGCCTGTGCTCCACTCCCTCCTCACTCTGATTCTTTTCTTCCTACTGGTTAGCTGGGGTGGGGGAAGTGCTCAGGTCCCGTTGGGTCACAGCTTTGCATCTTACCTTTTCCGTGAGATGTTGGGTTCTCACAGATGTTGCCTGGCTGGTGTACTGTATTGTCTGGTCACTCCTTTATGAATGGTTGTATTTGCTGTATTTTCAAAATATATATGGTTTTGGGAGGAGATTTTCACCACCCTACTCATGCCGCCATCTTTTCCTTTTAAAGTATATCTCTCCAGCTAATATTAATCTAGCCATTACTAGTGCAGCCCAAGAATAATTTCTCTCCTAAAGGGCTGCATGCCTTTTCCACTCAGAACTGAGCCTTTCAGATAAGTGTGATTACTTTAGCTTTTCAATGGCTAGTGACTACCATTGTTAACACCCTGAAACATAACTAAACCTTAAGGTGTAAAAAACAAGCAATTTAACTAAGATAATACCTTTAAGGCTGTCCTCCCATCCTTTTTTCTCATATTTTCCCTCTGTGTAAAAATCTGCACCCCTTTCTTCTGCATTTATCCTTTTTCATTTGATTATTCTCTTCTACTTTACCTTCCCTTCCTGTGTTTTAACTTATCAAAATATAGAATTAAGATACTTTTTAAAGCATACTTATAATTGTTAAAGCACAGTAACAATTACTATTAAAGTGTCATGTTTACTCTTTCTACTTTTAAAAATAGATTAATTGAAACTATTGTGTTCATTATGAATAAATTAAGTAGCTGGCTATTTGTAACTGGTTTTCCATTGTGCCCACACCCACCCTACCTTCCTACAAGATGCTATAGTAATGCTGTGATAACAACTGGTATATTTGAAGTCTTTTTTCTAACTGCAACAATGCTAGGAAACCTTTCTAGTTTACATAGTACTTTCCATGTCCAAAGGTCTATCAGTTAGCCATAATATTACATCAAGACCTAGATTTTATGAAAATATATGCAAGCACAGTGGTGATACTAAAAATAGCATGGAATGGATTTTTCATTCCCATAACCTTTATTCTTTGGTCTGGATAATTCGCCTCCTCCCCACTCTTGGCTAGAGACCTATGTAAACACATTCTGCTTTCCATTCAGATTCTGGCATCCAAGCCTTCTTATAGAGAAATTTTATAGCTATCACAGTATAGTTTTACAACAGAAATGCACAAAAGCATGGCCTTATGAAAATGATAGATTGGAGGGATGGTAACAAAAGAACTCTCCCATTTACAAAGATTTGTGTCATAGTGTTTTAAAAGAGCATGTTCCTTGTAGTATATTCCAAATGTCTTGAACTTCATGGAAATACATCTTCTAGGTAAATAAAACTCTTCCCCTCCACCCCTTTGTCTGACATAGATGAGAATATCCTAACATGGCACCTCACAGCTATTAGTTCGTTGGCCCCCATGAAAGAGGCAGCACCTCAGGCTGCGGAAGAAGTGGTCCCGTCAGGAGAGCAGGAGACCTCATCACAGCCACATCGCCGCCACTGCAGATATTTCTGTCTCTAAGGTCAGGAAGCAAATATGTCACCCCATCCACGTAAAAGAGAAAATGATAAGGAAGATGACTTTACAGCATTTACTCTAAGGAAGGAAGAAAATGATGAAGATGAGCTTGAAGATGCCTATGAAGTTATCCCTGTGGCAACAATAATGAATATAGAATCTTCCCTGGAAGAATGCACAACTGGATTGTTATTTATTTCTAAATAACAGGTTCTCAGATGCCACAAATCTTATTCACCTGTGGTTGAAAAACAAGCCATTCCATGCTCTAATTTATGGTGGTATTATGGTCAACAGAGCCACCTTGACTTTTGAGCCACAGGATATGCAGATTGGAATGACTGCTACAAAGGAAGCTTTGAGGACCTGTAACAGTTTCCGAAGAAAATCTAGGATGAGTTTTTCCCATGTAGTGAATAAACAGGGAATGAAGGCCATCAGAGAAGAGGAATTACATGCAAAAGTCTGCTATGCTGAGTGCTTGATTTTGAAATCCACTGTATCATTTGTACAAGACGACAGTATTCTTGGTTTTCTTAGAACTGGGATCAGCATTGGGTCAAGTTACCAAATATACAAAGACTGTCAACAAGTGTTAACACAGATACCTAACAACCAAAGCAAAACCTACAGACACCTGGTTGGAGGAGTAAAATTTGGACTTGGAGCATTCAATCTGATGTTATCACTCATGCCACCAAGGATACTTAAAATACTCAATATTGTTGGCTATGCCAGTGATAGAGATGTAGGCTTGACTTTGTTTCATGAGAGTGCATCTGAATCCCATATAAACAATGTCTTAAGTGTTTTGAATCTACTTTTTTATTACAGTTATATCTAGGTAGCTTTTGGTGCTGAAAAGGGTCACAGTCCTGTTATAGAGAATCTCTTCCTAATCTACCACCATAGATTTCCAAAGTGTGTTATACTTAAATTCTTTCATGCACATTTTAGTATGCTGAAAGGAAAATTTTAAAATCCACAGTTAACATTAGAGGAGTGCATTTTTCTTCAGAATGAGTGGAAACAGGTTCATCACCTCTATTACTGGGAACTCATGTGGTGTCACATTTTTCTGCAGGATTGGAAGCAGGCTTACCGCTATGCTGATCTACCGTATCAACACAACAGGTGGTCCAAGGCAGTATATTTGTACGCTAAAGCTATACTTCTGATCTTGCTCCCTTCTGACTTTGTGAAATTAGTATGTAAGGACATAAACTCTCTTTTCTTAAAAGTGGGTAGCCTAAGAATCAAAATTTCAGGAACTTCTGTGCCAATAGAAAAGTTTATTGCTGAGAAGGGTATGCGCTATGGTACAACTACTGGCTGGTTTACTGCACAACCTATTTTGGAATTCATTTATGCCTGGAGTGGTTTCTGAGTCATAAGCAAAAAACTAGACCTTATTTCAAGCTGACTGTCAATAATTGACAAAGGAAAAGAACTTTTACAAGAAAGTCCAAATAAAAAGTATGGCACAGATGACATAAGTTTGTTAAATTTACTGAGAGGTCTGTGCTTAAAACACTTAGGCAAATACTCGATGGCTGAGCAGTCCTTTAATCGTGTCATTCAAAAGGAGAAACTGTTAAAATATGACCACTACTTGGTGCCATATACTTACTATGAACTGGGAAGTTTATATTACCTAAAAGGAGATTATGCCACTGCAACAAAACACCTAAACAACATAAAAAAACTACAAAGACTATTCCATGGAAGCCCAGTTACAGTTTAGGGTTCACATTGCCCTTGAACAAATAGCTAAGGAAAAGTGATTTGTCATGAAGTGTGGTTTTATTATGAGTGAAGTAGCAACAATCAGTAAGGATATTAACAGGTCGAAAAATCATTGCTTTGTGGGAGAAATCCAAGAAGAGGCAGCTGCTAAGGGTCTGAGCAGTAACAAGTAAGAAAGGAATCGGCCGTAACTTTTCCCTCTTTCTTCTCCATACCTGTAAAATGCAATGTCTGAGACTGGCAAATAGAGTGATGCACGTTCTTAAAAAAGCAAAAGCAAATGTTGTACATTATAAAATATACTCTTTCAGGGACTTATATTTGATAACATTTTCAAAAACTCAAAAAATACTTTTAACACCACACTAGATAATATAAACTCACAAATAACATAGGAAAAGTAGCTATACTAGGAATCCTAGTATCCTGTACATATTTTTATTTAATTGTTAAAAGAAAGAAGAAAAGACTCTAAGGTATTACTGTCATTTCAAAACAATGATACACTGAATAGCATAGATCTGAATGGTTTTCCCTTCATACACAGTAATTTTTATTGGCTTTTTATGCTGGAAGATATTTTCCCCTGTGTGATCAGTAGTATGTTTACTTTTTTTTCATTAGAAAGCTCAAATATGGTTGTATAATTTGCTACAGGATAGAGAATAAAGAGACCCCCCCAAAAAAACCACACAGAAACGCTTTGAAGATAATTGGAGGAGGCCAAAAGGATAGATTCACAGGGTAGAAAATAAAGAAAAGACTTCACTGTTGGAGGGAGAGTTTAGTTACCAACTACCCTCCCAGTAGTTGCCCTCCCTGAGGTGCAGTTCCTATTAAGACCAAATCTTCAACATTATTAAACTGCTTACATCTATCGAGTTGCCATTGTTAGTGGCAAATCTGAGAGTAAATAGCAGCTGTAGGCAGAAGGCTTCAGTATTGTTTTACCTGCCTTTGGGATAAAATCAGTCCCTAACTTCCAGACCATTAAATCTGGCTGAGTGTATCCTTCCTATAGTCACCCTTGGAAACAGAAGTTGCTGGGAAATTTTGGTTTGTTAAAACATGAGTCAAATACATTATCTTAATGCTTTGGGTATCCAAACAACCAACTGGAGCTCAATGAGGAGCTAGTATTTTAGATTTAGAAATACTTTCTTTCAAAAACATGATTTAATGAGTATGGCATCGTGGTTTAGAGGGCAGGCTCTGGCCTGGTTGCTGGGATTTATATCCTATCTCTGTTGCTAACTGCATGACCCTGGGCCTCTGGGCCTCAGTTTCCTCAGCTGTAAACAGGGATAACAATAGCTTCTATCTCATGGTTTTTCTGTGTTAATTAAGATTCAGTTAATTATGATTGTATTATTACTACTACCAGTAATAATCACAATAACAATAATAATAATTGTTTTCAGCACAGAGGATTTAAATTATTTTCTTGGAAAAAGCAAAGGTCCCTTCATTACCTGCTTTGCCAATCTGAAATTTGACTTTTTGCTTTGGTCACTTATGAAATAAGTAATTCTGCCTAAATTACAGTTTTTTATTTTGTCCCAACTTCTTCTAATAATAGTAAATTTATTCATTGCTTAAACAAATTTATGTTGAATGCCTACTACATGCAGGCATTGATCAGGGTACTAAGGATATAAAGGTAAAGCATTGTCTCTCCTGAGAGTTTTATTAGGGAAATAAATTAGCAAAGGATTTTGTTAGGGTAGAAACACTTAAAGTAGTTGCTTAAATGGATAGGAGTTTACTTATCCCAAACAAAAGAATCTGAAGGTAGACACTTCAAGTCTCATATGGATATACTTTCTCCTCGGTATACAGGCCTTCTGTGCATGTCTCCTCATGGTGGAAAGAGGCTGCCTCACCTCCAGGTCTTCTGTCCAAGCCAGGCAGGCTAGAGGAGGAATGGTTTAAGGACAAAAAGGCTTTCCCCTTTGGAGGCTTTCCCCTTTTATTTGAGGGGGGACAGCCTTCCTGGGGACTTTCATTTACATCTCATTGGCCAGAAATATATTCATATGGTCACTTCTACTTGCAAAGGAAGCTGAAGACTGAGTTTTAGCTTTCAAGCTTCATTAGGCAGTTGTGGAAAAGGAGTGTTAAAGAAGCAATCTACAGTAACTGCCACAACACATATGTAAATAACAATAAGCAACAAAATGGTATCAGAGGGGGCACAGTTGAGAAGGGGGCAAGGAGACAGTGAGATCAAGGACTCACCTGGAGAAGACTATGTGGGGATATGACAGGAAATCCTGTGATGGGCATTTCCTTGGTGAAGTTGCTACCCACACACCAGGTTCTGGCCCTTAACTGGGCCCAGAGTTGACTAGACACATTGAGGCTGATTCTTACCAATCAAACTCACAAAAGATTAAGTGATAATTTTCTATGCTGATTAATTTATTTATAGTAGGCACTATTCCAGAGTTGCAAATGTAATTTCCTGTAGGGATCAGGCAGGTAAGGTAAACATATGAAGCAGCCAAGTATAGAACAGTAACAGTTGTGGAAATTAGCTGTGAAGAAGAGAGAACAAACTTACCTAAAGACTTTCAAAATTACAAAAAAAATTAACACTGTGCTTATTAAACCTATCTGCATGCCCTAATATGACCTTTTGGCTCGTAGACTGACTTCTGGTCTATTCCTTTTTTGACTAGAAAGTGCTCATGTTCCCATCTCAAGAACCATCTCTCCTGGTAAACAGTGCATCTAGAAAACCAGCAGAGGAGTCAAAGACAGTGCGGTGGGCAGGGACTCAGAATATAAAGAGGCAGATAGTTTTAGGAGTGTCTATCTATTCCAAGCCAGGGTGAGACCTGATGAAGCATGTCCCCCATTATATGCTTATATCTTTGGAAAGTCCCTGTCTTCCAGATTCAGGGTCTCTGAGAAATACCTTCCAATTGTTTGCTTGCTGATCTTTCTGCCTCTATGCCTTCTGTTGCTAACCCTGGGTTATTTAATGTCCAAGTAGGCAACAGTAAAATTAAGTTTTATTTACTAAAATACAATCCCATTCCAGTCCTGCTTCCAAAGAATACAACCAAGTCACTTAGTTTTGAATTTCAGTCATCCCTGCATTCTTTGATTACCCAGATTATGGATGGTTTCTTTGTGCAGACAATTTGATACATTTAATCACATTAATTTTATTTAACATTTATGGTTAGTTTGTAAGAGCTAGGAAGAGGTACTTTACTTATGGCTAAAAATGGCACTGATTTTTAGCCATAAACGTATTATTTGGACATAGTTGAAAAGTAACAACATAGAAGCAGTTTTCTAAACTTTCATGCCTTACATTTATTTAGTGCTTTACAGTTCACAAGGTCTGTTCAAAACATTCAAAACATTTTCATCCTAGGTAAACAATCTCATCTTCACTTTACTGGTAGCAAAACCAACCTTCCCTCTTTGAGACTAAAATTTATCCTCTGGACAGGGCTGGGCAGGGCAGACAACTAATCAATTTGGAGACACTATTCAGAAATTGATTCTGGAATTTTTTTGTCCTAATGCCACTGCTTTGAGTGAAGAGGCTATTTATTTTACATTGTTTTATGCTATGTTCTATAATCCCTATTTTTTCCACTTCCAATTTTTCTTTATCCTTTCTAATACACCAACTCAATCATGTCATTCCATTACTCAAATTTTTCCATTCTCCCATTTTCTTTGGTCTATTTATTCACTCATAAAATAAGTTAATATTTGAAAGTTCTTAGACTAGTGCCCACTTATATTATATACTGTATAACTGCTTAAGAAATAAAAATTCAATTTAAACTGAGACCTACTATGTGTAAGGCAATGTGGTAGATATGGGATATGTGGTGGTAAATAAAAGAGACATGGCCCCTGCCCTTAGACGGTGTAGGGCTTAGTAAGGGGCTGTGTATGGGTTAGTTATGAAAATTTAGAGTTGACAGAATGTTGGGTCATCTAATCGCACATTTTCATTTGTACATGAGGAAACAAATCTAAGAAGGCAAATGACTTTCAAAATCATTAAGCTGGTAGGAGTACAGTAAGTGGTATACAGGAGCCTGCTTAAAATGGCTGAGAAGGAGCCCACTGTTAAATATTCAGGAATTTTTTTCAGCTGTTTTTTAAAAATCTTGGTACCTTGAAATCAGTTATGGTGGGAATATGTACACCATAGCAACCAGCAAATAGTACAAATCCAGCCTTTTTTTTTTTCAAGAAAACTGGTTTCCCAGGACAATGTAGATTTAACCAAACTGAAACCAAAGTTGCTAAAATTCCCTGACCACTGCTTTTCATTCCAACACACACCTCCTTTGATCAGGCTGTGTACCATAAATGCAATATTTTGTGATTGGTTCTCACTGTCTATAAATCAAGTTCAAGTGCTACCTCTTTAAGAAGCTTTTCTAATTACCCTTTCCCCAACCCTTCCCATTTACTACCATCTTCATGTAGCATGAGAGCTTACTTGTTTAAAAGTACAAGGAGACATTATCAACTCCCCAAAGGCAAGATATTTTTTAAATTAGTTTTTGAGTTCCTAGTTCTTAACAGAAAGCATAGCGTGTATAGGTACACAATATATGCTTGATGAGTAAATGTGGAAATAAAGAACAGACACTTTAAGCAGGATCTACTTGTTGAACGAATGAAGTCAGAACTTAAAAAGGAATCTTGGGCTGACATGACCAGAGTCATTTTTTTCTGACCTTCACTTGAATAAAATATACATAGTAAATATATGACCCCACCCATACCTCATTTTCTACCGGCTTTTAAGAACTAACACTTGATTTGAGATTTGCGATAATTTGGCCAAGGCACGTTTATCTTTGAACCATGATAAAGAACAGTGAGCAGTAGAAGACTATTGACAACTTTCTTAACTTCTGATTTTCTTCAGGGCATTGAAGAAAAGTTTCTTTCAAAAACATTTCCTGTGCCAAAATTAAACAAAATATACTCCAAAATCTAAAATAAGCAATAAGGCAGAGGAAAGGGTTGTGTGTGTGTATATCTGAGGGGAGGCCAACTTTAGGAAGGAGAGGGAGGGGAAAGTGAGAGAAAAGTAGAGAATCTGAGAGAAGGGACACCAAATGGTATGAGGGAGGCACCAGGGGGGAGACCAAGGGTATGGGTGGGCAGGGGGACAGGAAGTGGCACCATCTGAATTTACTGAGGACTGACTACAGGAGAGGGGCTTTCTGAAAACGTTGTTAGGTAGTGGGTTGGGCTTAGTCTGTTATAAGCCAGTGATATACATCAGCAGATGCTGGGAATAAACCTTTAGTTTAGCTAGGAGACTAAAGGGAGAGGGGGAGAGAAGAGAGGGAAACTGCCCCCAGTCTCATTATTTCAAAAGGGGTATTTTAATTAAACTTGCAACTAGCTTCTTCAAAGCCTTTCATTCTGCAGTACAGTTAGACGGCTTAAAATACACAACTGGTTGTAGCTCTTTTGGACCGAATTTTTATGAGGTCAAATGTTTCCTTCACAATTGTAATAACAATTGATACTTACATTAGCTCTTTGTAGCTTTAAAGAGGACCTTAACTGCTAAAAGCTACTTTAATCCACTAAAGCCACATTAATATAATCAGTCATTCAATGGGTGAAGGTTGCAGGATTATTTGAAAAGACGATAGTAAGAATCAATATACTTTTAAGGATTATATGGAACTCAAATGCTAAGTAGTATAGGAAAATTTTCAATGTTTTCTAGATCGTGCTTCGACAGTCCTCCAGTTCAGTTTTTGTAAATCTCCCTTGGTGTTCACATTTGCAGAAACTCAACATTTATCACCTTGTACCGTTTTTTCAGTATCACAGTCTGAAAAAATATTCTGGATCATGCCAGAAGCCAACTAAGCACGTGACCAGAAATCTGTGGCAGAAGAGTCTTTGCATTTTCCACTGGGGGTGGGGAGTGGAGGTAGGGAAAGGAGGGGTACCCCGTTTATAGTGAGTGGTCTGCTAGGTGGAATTCAACCCAATCCTGCGCTTTTCTTTCCGGCTTCTGTACTCCCTGCAGGACTGTACCAAGGCCACATCCTAAAGAAACAGGCATCATAATTGCCTTACACAGGCCAAACAAAGAAGAAATACCTTGGCTCTTCTCTCAGGCACTTTAACTTACACTTGTAGAGCTTTAGGATTCACCTAGAAGGTTCGTGTGCTTGGATTCCACAGCAAAGGTGTATTTCCGCATCTAATGTCAACAAGGAGCTGGCCCGAGACCCTTCCTCTTTAGAAACAAAAACTTGAAATACCCATTGTGGCAGTGGAGCGGGGCGGGGAGGCTTATCACTATTACACAGGCTCTCCGCCCTACCGGAACCCCGCACCCGGCCTCCCTCAAGCCAGGCCCCGCGACTCAGATCTCTAAGTGTGAGCCCAAGGCCAAGGACTACAAAACAGAGGATCCTGGGGGAAGGAAGTGACGACATGCGGCAAAGCATGCTGGATCATGGCGGGCTTCGCTCGAGAGACTCCACAGCGTGGTTGCTGAGTACCCAGCGCGTTAACTTCTGGCTGGTATTGTTCTCATTTGTCAGCATTAAATGTTAAGTAACCCTAGGTCTGAGCATAGCTCTAGGTATCATACGGCTGCAGGCGAGGCCAGGGAATCTGAGCTCTAGTCTTAGCTGCTGTCCCTCGGTTAAGCATCCTCCCATACAGATTTTAAGAGGAAATTGTCAGAAATCCGGGGCCTTCTTGTGGCGGGATCCAACGGAGACACTGAGCCAAAGAGCAAGTGGGTGGATATAAGAGGAGTTTTCCTTATCAGTTTTGGCTAGAAGTTGTGTGGAGTCAGCTCTTTTGATCGAAGGAGAACAGAGTTAAAGCGTTTTAGCACCCGCAGCCCAGAGTTCAAAGCCAGAGTGAAAGCGATCTGGGGAGGTATTGCGGGATGGAATATAAGTATGCCAGACGAGCTACCCCCGGGCTGGGCTCTGCGGGGACCCGGTGTCCCTTGGCTTTCAGACTGAACTGTAATGCTAACTTTTTTCCTGAGGCAAATCACGGATGTTCGCTATCTCTAGGACCGAGATTAGGGGTAAGACATGTGCTTGTGTGAAACGTATTAACCCGAACTGGTGGTGGTTTCAGATCTAGCCAGCAGGCAGCCATGACAGAATGGATGAAGAAAGGCCCCTTAGAATGGCAAGATTACACTTACAAGGAAGTCAGAGTGACAGCCAGTGAGAAGGAATATAAAGGATGGGTTTTAACCACAGACCCAGTCTCTGCCAAGTGAGTATGAATCCTGCCTCCCTGAAATCATGACACCCCTTTGTGCCACCTACATGTCATATCCAAACTCTGATAAATGGAAAAGCAGATGAATGAAAGGCTAATAATGCCCACATAAGAATTTTATTGCCTTTGAATCTAACTGCTGTTCTAACTATGGATTACTTTGTCAGACCAGCCAAGTTTGTAGAAATGAGACACTTCTTTTCTTATTTTTATTGGAAAACTTCACATAACACAAATGTAAAGAAACTAGTATAGAAAACACCTTACCCCCTCTTCCAGATATTTTAAAGCCAGTTGCAGACATCATGCAATTTTGTTCATAAATACTTCAATATATCTTAGTAGATAAGGACTCTTTAATACCACTGTAATACCTAACGAAAGTAATAACTTTAATAATTAGTTAATTTTCATTCTATGTTCAAATTTGCCTGATTGTCTCAAAAGTATCTTTTCATATTGGTTTATCAATTTGGTTGTTAAGTCTCTTGAGTATCTTAATCTATAACTCTACATATGTTTTCATGTCATTTATTTCTTGAAGAAATGAAGTCATATGTCTTATGGAATTGAACACATTCTAGATTTAAGTCATTGCATTTCATGTGTGTAGTTTTTAACATGTTCTTTAATCCTATTTCCTTTAAACTGGTATTCATATCAGATTGATTTTTTGCAAGACTACTTCAAAGGTGGTGATACATACACACACTTTTTATTTTTTGGAAATGATTTGAGATTTACAGAAAAGAAAGTACAAAGAGTACCCATCTATCCAGCTTTCTTTAATGTGGGCATCTTACATATAACTATGATACATTTGTCAGACTAAAATTTACATTAACTAAACTGTAATCATTTGGATTTTAGCACTTTTCCACTAATGACCCTTTTCTGTTCCAGCATCCAGTCCAGGATCCCACATTACTTAATTATCATGTCTTTTTAATCTCTTCCAATCTGTGATTTTCAGTCTTTCCTTATTTTTCATGACCTTGACACTTCTGAAGAGTGCAGGTATTTTGTAGAATGTCTCTTAATTTGGGATTGTGTGATGTTTTTTCATAAATACAATGAGGTTATAAGTTTTGGGGAAGAAAACCACAGAAGTGAAATTCCCTTCATACTACATCATATCCTATCATATTCTATTTAGGATTTTTGCATTTGTATTCATGAGTGAGATTAGCTTGTTTTTTTTTTTTAATTATCCCCTTCTCTGCTTTTGATATCAAGGTTATTTTAGCATCATCAGATGGGGTGAGGCATTGTCTCCCTTTTATAGTATCTGGAAGAATTTGGTTTGGTTAGAAATATCATCCTTGAAAAGTATATAGACTTTGTCAGTAAAATTGCTGGATCTTTTTTCCTTCCACCAAGAGTAGATGTTAAACTTTTATTCAGTTCTTATTAAAGATACAGTACTATTAGCATGGAGAATATAGTCAATGATTCTGTAACATCTTTCTGTGTTGTCAGATAGTAACTGCAAAGATGGGGTGAGAATTTAATAATATGGGTAACTGCTGAACCATTGGGTTGTAATTTGAAACCAACATAAGATTGTATATCAGTGATACTTTAGTGAAAAAAGAAAAAAAAGATACAGTACTATTTACATTCTCTCTTTTTGAGTGAATGGTAATTTATATTTTCTTGGATGATTTCTGTTTTAAGTTTCAAAATTATTGGCATAAACTTATTCTTAATATTTTATACTGTTAATCTTTGCTTCCTTATTCCTAATATTATTTACATGTGCCTTTTTTCTTTATTAGTAATGTTGCCTGAGTTTAATGAATTTTATGTTTTTTTCGAAGAACCAACTTGGCTTTGACAGTCCTCTTATTAACTCTTGCTTTCTGTTTCATTAATTTTGTGCTTGTTGTTTTCTTTGGTCCGCTTTAAAGGGGAGTTATTCAGTTTTTTTTTTTATTCAGTTGTTTTTTAACTCTAAAAGTTAACTCTGAGCCCTTTTTTCTTTTCTAATACATATTTAAGCCATTCATAATGCTAAGTTATGCTTTAACTAAATCCCTCAATGGTTAGCTTTAGGCTGGAGAAAAAATTCAGATGTGTAGGGCCCTCAGTGAAGCTTATTAAACAAGCGAAAAACATTTGGTGATGAGAGGATTAATTTTAAACAGGGAAGAACATTCCCTAGTATTCCAAGACCTATTGGGGTATATGATGCCTCTCATTCCATTGCTTCTTCCATATTTTTATGGGCCTTCAGGTTTTACTTTTACAAATCTGCTTTGAACTTACTTTTCCTCCCAAGTATTGTCCTCGTGAATTTCCTTGAAGATGGCGGCATGTCTGTGACTGGACTTATGGGACATGCTGTGCAGACTGTTGAAACCGTGAATGAAGGTGACCCTAGAGTGAGAGAGAAGCTGAGTCATTTGTTCATGTCAGGAGACTGCAAGGCATACAGCCCTGAGGATCTGGAGAAGAGGAAGAACAGCCTAAAGAAATGGCTTGAGAAGAACCACATCCCCATCACCGAACAGGGAGATTCACAAAGGACTCTCTGTGTGGCTGGGGTCCTGACTATAGACCCACCATATGGTCCAGAGAATTGCAGCAGTTCTAATGAGATCATTCTGTCCCGTGTTCAGGATCTTATTCAAGGACATCTTGCAGCTTCCCAGTGAAAGGCCAAGAATTATGGACACAGTGACTGAAATAAGACTTTTATTTTTTCCTTCATAAAATGTTTTGAACATTCAGTCCATCTATTACAGGACTTTAAAGGCAACACAAGTGTGTGTGAATTTTAATTCTTTACTGTGCTGAGAAAATCAAAGACGTGCATTATGAGTGCTAATACATGAACTATGGTAAGGATAGTGTCACATGAAACAATCAGCACAAGGACATAAGAAATGTAAGAGTCTTTTGATGGGGGTACACCTGTGTTTTTGTTACTCAAGAAAGGTAGTGGAAAAAAAGGAACATGTTAGATTCAATATAAAATGTCTTAAGTCCCTTGCACTAACTATATGTCTGATTTTCAATGTTTATCTTTTTTTTTTTTGAATCAGAGTATATACTTTTTTGGCTGAAACTTGAAAGTTTTAACTATTAGTAAAATCTTAACACATAAACCTCATAACTCAAAGCCTCTAAAGTGAGCACCAGCTGGTATCTCTGAGGAAAAAGGTGAATGTGATAGATACTCTGCTGCTGAGTTCAACCCAGTTCCTTTGCCAGGTGGATTCAGCCCAGACTTCAGAGTACAATGCATCTTGCCTATAACGTCCATTCCCCTGGTCAGCTTCACTGAGGGGAGGGAATACAGGAAGCCAGTCGGGCTGGGACTCTCACATGGAGGTTTCTGGCCTGGAAAGGCACCTCAGATTTAGTTTGGGAGTCTTTTCAGGGGCATGTCTAGAGTGACCCCAAGGTTCCCACATCAGATGAGAATCTTAAGCCCGTGACCTGCCAGGATGGGTTAGGAAACTTTGAGCCCTTGGGAAAAATCCAGCCTGTTGCCTCCATTTGTTAATGTTTTATTGGAACACAGCCCTACTCACTAGTTTATTTATTGTCTGTGGCTGCTTTTGTGCTATAGAGTTGAGCATTGTAACAAAACATATGACTTAAATTTACACAAAAATAGGGCCTTTTACAGAAAAAGTTTGCTCCTTGAACACCAGGGGTCTTTGCCCTCCCAAGGCTAACTTCCCTTGGCAGTTGTAACCTGGCAAGGTCCCTGAGGCTGCCAGGGGGCTGAAGTGACACTTCTCCCTAAGCTACCTGCAAAAGATGCCAATGTAAAACAGCTCTTTCAGTTTTCATGTCCCTTGTCATACATACAAAAAAAGAATTGCTACCTTTTGGAAAAATTACTTTAAAATAAGCAGGGTTTAGGGAGTCTGTGATGCAGTTTGCTAACAAAGCTGTTTTGTTCTGTGTCGTTTATAACAGGTTGTATCCCAGTGCTTCTCATTTGAGTATTGAAAGCAGCCAGGGAGCTTGTTAACACAGATGGTGGAGACCCTCCTCCCAATCAGTTTTGACTCAGGAGGGCAGGTTGGGGCCCAGGAATTTGCATTTCTAACAAACTCCCAGATAATGGTGATGCTGTCTGTCCCAGACCACACCTGCAAAAGTGGTTTAGAAACTTCAGAGGAACAAAAGTCCTTCCCTTTTAAAGTTCCATGTTCCTAAAAGTGAAACTTAGCACAAAGCCTTTTTTCCCTGTTGACCAAGACACTCCCCTTCAAGCCCTGTAATGTCTTCAGAAAGCAAATAGGGGAAGGGGAATAAGAACTAAAGAAATTTAAGGGAAACTATTCTGCCAAAATGAGGGAGGCCTTGAGAGGTGAGAAGCCATGTGGGAAATGATCCACAGCATGTCGGGTGAGCCTTGGCCCAGGGCAAGGGCATTGGTGTGTTGGTAGATTATTTGCTGTCAGACTAATAAGCTGAGGACACAGACTTTCTTGGCAACTGAATCCTGATTGTTTATACACAGTTTGCCTGCAACCTGAGTGCTGCAGCGGGTAAATGCTCTGGTTCTGCCATGGAAACCTGCCTGTTTAGGGAGTTGCCTCGACCAGTTCCTCAGAGAAGATGCTCCCCAGGAGTTTACTCACCTGTTTGAGATCCCTCTGATTCCAGATTCCCAGAGGGAGATTCCTCTCCAAAGTTGGCTCTCTGCTTTGTTGCCAGCTGGAGATGGGAGCCAGGGCAGTCTTTGAGCACAGTTGGTTTCAAAAATACTTTAAAACAAAAGGTTATAACTTTCACTGAGTATTTTTTGCTAGCCCATTCATCTGATTTCCTAAATCTCTCCATTTTTTCCTAAAGATATTATGATTGAAATAGGTTTTTCCATGAATTATTTTTGAAAAAAATACTATTGAAAATTTTAAAACATTCACAATCTTATTTGATGAGAACTGATGGAAACTTCATGAACCCTCTTGAAGTAGATTCTGGAATGTTCAAGACAGGGCTAAAGATTACTATAACTTATGCTTAAATTTTGGGAGAAATCAGAGCAGTGAAGAACTGTAATTACATATACGTAATTGCTTCTACTGCCAAATAGAATGTATTTGGGTTTTTAAAAAACCACTTTATTGAGATATGATTAACATACAAAAACCTGTACATATTTACTGTACACAACTTGCTGAGTTTGGAGATAAGTATACACCTGTGAAACCATCACCACAATCTATATCAGCAATGTATCCATCACCTCCAAAAGTTTTCTCCTGTCTTCCTTACTATTATGGAGACAGATGTGGTTTAAATGGGAAAGTACACAGGTGAATTCAGAGACAAAAGGGTGGCACCAACAGAAACATTTATCATTAAAGATTGTTTTGTGCCAGGTCTGTAATTAGTGATTCGGCTTCCTCCTCACATGTGAGTCCCTTGGTGCCCATTGTGTAGCACGGTTCCTGATTTATAAAGACATCTCTATAAAGACATTCAGTTTGGTACTCTTACTAATAATCATCAAGCCCTAAAACAAACTGATTTTTTCCAGTTCAAACTATAAAAATGAGTCTAGAAATTATTATTATTATTAAGCCTAGAAATTATTAATTAGGCTTCATGTTAGATATAAACATTTTGCAGTCATATACCTGTAGAGCCCTGTACCCTTCCTTTTTTTTTTTTAACCCTATTTGTGTTTAGCATATTGGCCAAAGTCTATGGACTCTGTTCAAATAACACAAAGATAAAGTAGTGGGGTGTGTGTGTGTGTGTGTGTGTTTTGAGTTCATGTGGGTCCCATGAGAACTTGATTTTGCACAAAGATAAAGTAGTGGTGTGTGTGTGTGTGTGTGTGTGTGTGTATTTTGAGTTCATGTGGGTCCCATGAGAACTTGATTTTGCATCGGCAAGTGTTAGCAGTGTTAGTGTCCCAAATCATATTTTCAAAACCCATGTTTTAACTTACCTTCACATTTTCAAAATCAGAGATTTAAAAAAACCCAATTTAATGGTAGAATATGTTTTCAAAGGTATTTCTACCTATTTGTGCATGGCTCTTCCCATTTGTACATACGACTTCCTCAAATACTGAAGTACTCTGCATCTTTTATAACAACATGAAGTAATCATAAGCTCTTACTCAGACAGTACATGTTTGTTCAGGGTGATGTGGCAGAGCTTTTGTTTTGTTATTCCAAACATATTTACATTTTCAGAGATGACTATGGCCATTATATCTTGACTAAAAACTACAGGCTAGACTTCGTACATGGTTACCTATCTCATTTTGTTTAAACAGGTTTTCCCTCCTTTGGCACTACTGACATTGTGGGCTGGTAGTTTTTTCAGGCAATGTCCTGGGCATTGCAGAATATAGCAGCATCCCTGGCTTCTAACCACTAGATGCCAGAAATACTCTCCCAGTGTGGCATCTCCAGATAGTGCCAAACGTTCCCTGGTAGGCAAAATTGCTCCCAGCTGAGAACCTCTGCTTCAAAACAAACAAAAACTACGTTTTCTCCCGTGAGGAAATTTCTTTATAGTCTTTGTATAATATGGTAAGATCTTGCATTTGTTATAACCAACCTCTATGGACAAAAGCCTTACTTGAAAGGTTAACAGACATTTTTGTTATATTTGAAACCCAAGGACAGAGTGAGGCAAAAGTTATTAAAAGGGGAGAGAACCAAGATGGCGGCGTGAGTAGAGCAGCGAAAATCTCCTCCCAAAACCATATATATTTTTGAAAATACAACAAATACAACTAATCCTAAAAGAGAGACCAGAAGACACAGGACAACAGCCAGACTACATCCACACCTGTGAGAACCCAGCGCCTCGCGAAGGGGGTAAGATACAAGCCGCGGCCCGACAGGACCCAAGCGCCCCTCACCCCAGCTCCCAGCAGGAGGAGAGGAGTTGGAGTGGGGAGGCAGAGGGAGCCCAGGGAAACAGGACAGTAAGACTGTTGAGCGGGTCCCCGAAGCTGGCGCCCCGGGACAAAGAAAAGGGAGTGCTTTTTGAAAGTCTTAAAGGGACAGGGACCCCACAGCTGGACGGAAGTGCCGCAGGACACTTAGCCCAGCAGCTGGGAATCATGGGGAACTCTGGGCACCCCAACCCCCACAGCGCAGTGCGGAGGCCCCTCAGCACGATAAACAGCCTCCCACCTGTTCCCCCTCCGATGTGGCTCCGCCATATTGGAGAAGCAGCCTGAGGCAGGCCACGCCCACAGCAACTGCAGAGCTAAATAAACTCCATAGTGGCCGGGCAAGATCAGAAGCCCCGTCTGCACGTAGCTGCCCAGCACAAGCTGCTAGAGGCCGCTGTTCTCCCAGGAAAGGAAGGCCATAAACTGGCAAGAAGGGACTTTCTCTTACCCAACACACGCACCAGCTCCCCACAAATACATCTACCACCATGAAAAGGCAGAAGAAATTGATACAGACCAAGATCACAGAGGCAAACCCTGAGAAGGAGATAGGCCTAACCAGTCTTCCTGAAAAAGAATTAAAAATAAAGCTCATAGCCATGATGATGGAGATGCAGAGAAATATGCAAGAGCTAAGGGATGATGTCTGGAAGGAGATTACAGAACTGAAACAATCTCTGGAAGGATTTATAAACAGAATGGATAAGATGCAAGAGACCATTGATGGAATAGAAACCAGAGAACAGGAACACATAGAAGCTGCTGCAGAGAGAGATAAAAGGATCTCCAGGAATGAAACAATATTAAGAGAACTGTGTGACCAATCCAAAAGAAACAATATCCGCATTATAGGGGTACCAGAAGAAGAAGAAGAGAGAGAAAGGGATAGAAAGTGTATTTGAAGAAATAATTCCTGAAAACTTCCCCAAACTGGGGGAGGAAATAATCGATCAGACCATGGAAGTGTACAGAACTCCCAACAGAAAGGACCCAAGGAGGACAACACCAAGACACATAATAATTAAAATGGCAAAGATCAAGGACAAGGACAGAGTTTTAAAGGCAGCCAGAGAGAGGAAAAAGGTCATCTACAAAGGAAAACCCATCAGGCTATCATCAGACTTCTCAACAGAAACAATACAGGCCAGAAGAGAATGGCATGATATATTTAATGCAATGAAAGAGAAGGGCCTAGAACCAAGAATACTGCATCCAGCACGACTATCATTTAAATATGAAGGAGGGATTAAACAATTCCCAGACAAGCAAAAATTGAGGGAATTTGCCTCCCACAAACCACCTCTACAGGGTATTTTAGAGGGACTGCTCTAGATGGGAGCACTCCTAAGACTAAATAGATGTCACCAGAGAAAATAAAATCACAGCAAAGAAAGCAGACCAACCAAATACTAACTAAAGGCAAAAAATAAAATCAACTACCCACAAAAGCAGTTAAAGGAAGCACAAAAGAGCACAGAATTCAACAACCAACATAAAAAGAATGGAGGAGGAGGAATAAGAAGGGAGAAAAATAAAGAATGACCAGTGTTTAAAATAGCTCAATAAGTGAGTTAAGTTAGACAGTAAGATACTAAAGAAGCTAACCTTGAACCTTTGGCAACAACGAATCTAAAGCCTGCAATGGCAATAAGTACATATCTTTCAATAATCACCCTAAATGTAAATGGACTGAATGCACCAATCAAAAGACAGAATAATAGAATGGATAAAAAAGCAAGACCCATCTCTATGCTGCTTACAAGAGACTCACCTCAAACCCAAAGACTATAGGAATAAAAAAAGACTGAAGGAACAAAACAGCCACAGAATCATAGAACCTAAGAATGGACTAACAGTTACCAAAGGGAAAGGGACTGGGGAGAAAGGGAGGGAAGGGAGGGATAAGAGTGGGGAAAAAGAAAAGGGACATTACAATTAGCATGTATAATGTGGGGGGGCGCATGGGGAGGGCTGTGCAACACAGAGAAGACAAGTAGTGATTCTACAGCATCTTACTACGCTGATGGACAGTACTGTACTGGGGTTTGTGGGGGGGATTTGGTGAAGGGGGGACCCCAGTAAACATAATATTCTTCATGTAATTGTAAATTAATGACAACAAAATAAATTTTTTAAAAAACTTATTAAAAGGGGATTCTCAGGAAGTAATTGAGTCTTTTTGGCTAAGTTACCCTGTCCTTAATTATTGTAGAAGAAAACCAGCCACAGATAATCTCTTATGTAATTCATTCAACATGGAAGGAAAATGAACTCTTCAGGCTATTTTCAGGTACATCTAGGTTGGAGGAGGTAACAATAAACTGCATTCTCTGCATTAGGAATGAACAAAACTACTTCTGTTGAAAATGCTTATTAAATAACTATCTTATTATATCATATTTAGCAGTATTGTGTTTGTAATATCCTGGGTCATTCTCCTAAACACTGAGTCTCACTGTTGGTAGTTAAGGGTTGGGCTGAATTCCAAGGCCACCCCTTGGATGTTGCTTTTTCAAACCAACCCCTCCTATTGGCTTTTGTTGCTGTTTCTTTCCTAAAAAAGTTTAAATAGAGATGAAAAAAAATCTAGTCAATTTATTCTAAGCCATCCTCTTAACTCTCACCAGGGAACTGGGTTCTGGCTTACCTACTCAATTAGCTGGTTTAGGAGTGACTCAGGGGTGGACCTGGGGCTGGCCCAAATTGGGCAAAGACTGGGCAAAGGGGCCAAACTGTCTGTGGGAACCAGTTCCTGTTTGGGGGTGCTGTCCTGTATCTTTTGAAACATTGATTCTACTCATTCCTGATGGTTTATACAGGGCATGAATGAATCTCTAAAAGGGATACTCTCTGCTCTTTGATAAAACAAATATTAAAATATCTAAGATTTTAAAGCACCTTAAAGATTAGTGATTGGCTACAAACCCTATTAAAGACCAATCTCTGATATATCATTTTGAGGGTAGTAACATAGAAATGGCAAGAAAAATATCCATGTTAATGACTGACTATGGTTAACTGTTCACACGGGCATCATATTGCTTTTACATTTATGACTGAAAGACATGGACGAAGCTTGTCACTCTGGACAGTCTAAAACTACTACTGTGACACTGTCGTGTTACTGTTCCTATCTTGTTTCTACCCGAAGCACTGTGTTCTGTGAGTGCTTCCTACTGACTGACACAGACTCACCATCAAGATCTAACTTCTGAAAACAGTGTATCTTTTTCAGTGTAACTTCTGAAGCCCAATATATTTCTTAACTGGCTAAATAAGCAAACTTTCCCCTCGCAATTAGGAAATATAAATCCGAGGAATTATGCTTAATTCTAGTGTGATTTAGGAGGAAGGAGCCAGCCTCTGCCTAGGTTTGGTCAAGCATAAGAGTGGCAGTGTGAGCATATTCTGCTGTCTCCAGGAGTCCATTATTTATGTGGCAACTGGGTGACACCCGCAGGACACCCGCAGAGGGAAGGCCCAGCTCACCAGCTCTCAGTCCAGCAACTGAAAGAACACAACACAGAGTTCAAGCTCCACAAAACCAGCCTGGGCTACATCTGAAAACCACACCCTTGGTCCTAATTTGCTTACATTAGCTCTATGTTATTTTATAAAGTACTTTCACAAGATCTTATTTCATGATAACCTCTTAGGGACATATTCAAACCATTGCCTAGGAAGGAAAAAACATATTATTTGCCATATGCCTACAGATCCACAGGCTGGGTACTTCCATATATTATTTAAACTGCTCAGGTAATAGAGTGGGAAGATAAAGACCAAAGTTCATTACTCGTCAGGGAGTTTGCGTTACAGTATTCAGACATGGAACTCAAGGAGGAAGAAGACAAAGGTAACTAATGCTTTGTCAACCTGTAGCCGCCTCTAAGAGTGTTCAGCTATTCTCATTCCTTGAGTACTTCCCAATTAGACAGTACAAAACAGCAGTGCAGACTAATTCTGTAGCAAGTACTTTATTAATATTGCCCCTACCTAGATTCCAGCAAAAGGAAAGCAAGTATTTCAGAAAGCAATTACAGAGTTCTCCACAAAATTAACATTAATGCTGACCATCTTGTTGGGGCCCTAAGAAATCCAGTTTCACCTTGAAATGCTATATATTTCATTCTGATCTTCAATGGCAAAGAAGTAATCCTATTTCATTTCTTATTTCCTGATTTTAATGACTGAGCTGAAGAAACTGGATTTTGGGGGTGAGGATTTTCTTATTCGGTGCCTTTGGCCAAGGCTTCCCAACCTTTTTCCATAATCTGGCACATCTGTAACATGATACGGTTTGTGCATTTGTGTGTGGCTGCAAGTAACCAGCCAATAATGGCTTCCCTGAGGGGAGTGAGTTCTCAGCACTTGGAATGCCAAGTACCTCCCAGCTATATGCTTTGCTGCCAACTTGTGTTAAAAGCTGCAGGGCCACCTGGGCAGATGGCTCGAGCCAGGGCAGCATGAGCTCTGCTATAGCACCGGAAGTCAAAACTGGTTTTAAAAAACTTTTTTAGAGGATTAACAGTTTTTTCCATTTCTCCTAAATGTCCCAGTCTGATCAGTTCTGTAATGTGAGCCTTGTTTTCATGCCAAGTCAGAACTTGGATACTGTGGGTGCTCTGCATCTGTATGTTTACTTAGAGTGATGACAGGAATTAATACCTTCTAAAAATAGTGCTTCGAGTCTAACCTTTTCAAGTGCACTGAAGCTTCAACACACTTGACAATGATCATTTTGGACAGTCTAGAAGGATTCTTGAAAATCTAACTAAGATAATACCTTGACAAGAGAACACCCTCCACTGAGGTGCTTTTGTCGGTTAGTTTGAATTCTACCTACAGTGTGAAACCTGTAGCATCTCTCTACCCGAGGGCTAGATAAACACAACTTATTTCTCTTTAGTTCCTTTGGATTCTTCCTAGCTATGCTGATAATTCTCCAGGAAAAATATAAAGGTACTTGTATTTTTTCAAAATGCTAGTGCACCATTAGCCTAAGTGGTGACTGAAAATATGTAGTCTCATGGAAGGTATTTTTATGGCTATAAATCTGACACTAGCATGGCAACCTTTTCTACCTCAACTGTGCCAGCTCTGCTCTGAGAACACAACTACAACTCCCCTTTGGGTATGTGAAATGTGGCCATTAGACCTGGGTGAGTTCATTAGACAATAAAGATTCATAAGCGGAAAACCTAAAAGAGAATGAGGACACCCAATTATTTTGCTTTTAAGAATAAGAGTGTTATGGATAAGACCAGCTCAAATTTTAATAACAAGTTAAGAGCTCATTAAGTTTGGCTTTTTTGGGCTGCATTTTAATAAGCAAAAATGAAAACCCCTCACAAATCAGGTTTACTCTGTGGTCAATAGCCTAAAATTAAATTTTAATTTTTCTTGCTCACATGATCTTTTTTCCCACTGTTGTGACTTCTCTCAATTGAGCCTATGACAGAAAAACAATCAGTATTTCTCCTCAAGCCCCTACTTCACCCCGTAAAAAGCAAGAGAAAAAAAAATACATAGGTTAAAGCAGAATTGTATTCAACATTCACTGCGGTGTTACCAGGTGAAATTCATTCATTCCAGGAAACCATCACAGGGAAAAAGACAAGCAAGCTGATTTTCAGACTGTCTCACATCGACACTCCAAATTGTGCAGGGAGTGCCCACTGCTTTGTTAGCAATACTTAGCCAGGAACATTTCCTAAGGGTATGTGGTGCCTCATCTGACCCAGCAGTGCATGCCCGGGGCCCCGTCCCCAGGGCCAGCTCCAGCCCCAGCACACAGCTTTAGTTGGAGGTAGAGGTGCTGCTGTTATTTCCCAGGTGAGCAAGAAGCAGGTGAGTAGCAAGCACTCTCCTAAGACTGGCCTTTACTGTGTGGTGACAAGTTTCACAATCATGCTGATGATCCGGGATCCTCGAGGACATGTACACAGATCTATGCTCGGGTTTTTTATCTTATCCTGGAGGAGCTGGTCAAGTTCGCAGCGAAGTTCCTTTACTAATTCAGCCACCTAAAATGAAAGTCTCAATGTAAGCAGTGCTTGGACCAACAGGAGAGGAGAGGTTATTGAAGGAAATGCTTCAATTATGATTATCATTATTCTAGAATTTCAACTCCATTGCAGGGAAAAAAACTGAACACATTCTTATTCCGTAAGTTCACCTAAAATTTCTTGATGCCACTATAGGAACATTTACTCAATCTCAGCTCTGTAATATACTCAGGTGGGGTCCATTATAAAAAGGTTCCTCTAGCATATCTCATTTAAAGAAAAGATTAAATCTGGAAGAATGGTTTTTATGCAGTGCTCTCCATATTAAACCTTGGCTAACTTCTACAATTTGCTCCAAGAAGAGAAGCAGGAAAATGGAGAATTAAAAATGGCAGAATTAAAGAGATCCTCCAAAAACGTCTTCAGCTTTGGGGTACATTTTAGGCTTTGGTGGGGAGAAACAGCTGCACATTATGGCATTTTGCCATGCTTGTGGGGTAGTAGCCCTGCGGCCCGTTTCCCACCAGCTGCTGTGCTCCTCCCCCATTGTTCAGCAATGGTGCAGGTAGGACCCTGATCTCAATCAAGCAGGCTCATGCTATGAGCCCTGCTGGCATGGATGGTTCAGGTAATCCAGGCCTTTGGGTCCAGACATTTCTGTGGTCACAGGAACTGGTTTAGGAGACAAGGTTTGATGGAGCTTTTATGAAGGGTTCTGTCTCTCCTTCTGGACAGTATGCCACCCAGATGTGAGGCCAGGAGCTGCTGCAGCCATCTGACTCCCACAAGGTCAGGCAGATTTTGTTGTAGCTGAGCTACTGAATTAAACCAACCCTTCCTGGCCTTCTTGACCTGAACTGTCCAATCTGACAGCCACTAGTCACACGTGGCTAATCTAATAACCACATGAAATGTGGCCAGTCCATACTGAGATGTATTTCTGAAGACTTAGTATGAAAAAAGAATGTGAAATATTTCAATAAATTTTTAGATTGATTATATGTTGAAATTAAAACTTACTATATATATTAGGTTAAATAAAACATTTCACTTATTTCTTTCTATCTTTTTAATGTGGCTACTAGAAAAATTACATATGTGGCTAACATATTGGAATGTGCTACTTTAGACTTCATAGTTAAATACACTTTATAAGTTTACAGATAAATTCCCTTTAATGGTTGAGTTGGAATTTCTGCTTCTTGCAATGTAAGACATCTAACAGATGCAAATGTTAGCATGAATTTCTTAACCATATACTCCCCCTTGAATGTTTTCTACAGAGTCTCATACAGTGAATAATTGAGACCTGAGAATAAAAGAATTCAAATCCATTATCTTTTTTTTTTAATGGTAGAATTGGAATCAGGGTGATTTTTATTTGTTTTTGCTCATCTATTTTTTTCTGATTTTTCTTTGGTGAACATACATTATTTGTAATAACAATTAGGAAGTTCCAACCCCTCACTCATAGCTTCTATCCTGAATCTTTCACACCAACCCACCCTGGCTTCCATTCCCAGTGTGCGTGCTCTTACTAAGGCTCTACCTTGGCCTCAGGTCAGCCTCAGTCTTTCTTAGTGTCCTACTGAAGACCCAGCACTCATTCTTAATCAGCTTTGTTTTTCTTGGTCCCTGAAGGAATGTCCTATACTTCCTATTAGTAAAGCCCCTCAAGGCCTGAGCCTCTTTGGACAGACCTGTCTGTCACCCTTACCTGATGGGAAGCAGCTGCAAAACGGATCCAACCATCATCCAAGGAGACAACGAACTCTCCCCTCTGAAGCTGCACATTCACTTGGCCTCCTCCAAACAGGACCAGGGGATACACAGACACCACGCTGCAGTCTCGGATGAACACCCGACTGGTTTTGATCTTCTCATGGTACACCAGGTAGGGGCTGTCAAAATGTCTGACCTGAAACATAAGACCTCAGATGATGTCCTGGCAACATGAAGGGGGCTCCATCAGAGAGAGGTTCATGTCCATCGATGACGCCCTAATTTATCTCCAGCCTGTGCCTTTACCCCTGAGTTCCACACTTGTACAAGCAACTGCCTACTTGATGTCTCCACCTGGACACCTAATAAGCATCTCAAGCTTCTCATGTCCAAAAAGAATTCTTGTTTTTCCCCTTCTTACAGAGTTCACCATCTCAGAAGCCTCACAGCAGCAGGCTGGAGGAGGAATGAGAGCTGAGGAAGTGGGACCAGCAATCCAGGCCGTTCCCTTTTAAGGCATAGATTCAGCGATGTAATTACATCATGACTTCTTTAAATCAGCACTGCAAAGACATAACTTTATATTTGAAAGCAGGCTTGAGCATTTTTTTGTATGCAGTAGAATCTTCTTAAAATGGAAATAATCCAATTTCCAGTCCATTAATGCTTACACAACCTCCCCAAGTCAGTGGTGCTGCTGGAGAGAACAAGTGATAGAATGAGGTCTGGCTGCATTTAAGGGACTGTGCTTCCACCCTAGGACCTGCCATATGTGAATGTAAATACACCCCATCATTCTGACCTGATAGTTCACCGAAGAAGGGTGAATGTGTACGTATCCATCATTCTTGGTAACAAACTTCAACTCATCTGATTTGGGTGGCATTCTGACAGCTCCAGTACTGGTCTTCTGAAATTTCCCTTCCGGGCTTTTCACCTAAACCATAGGTGTTTGTAAAAATAGGTATGAAATACATCTATTTCCACTGTAGGAAGTATGCCTTGGCATGAAACCAGTCTTGTCTGAATGCCTTTGTTGTTTCTTCCCTCTCTCACTTACTTCCTTTGGAAAGTAGTAGAAGCACACTATTTTTTTCTTTCTTTTTTTTACTATCAAGAAGTGTGGCTGTGGGTGCAGAAGCTCCAGGTGAACATGCCACATACTACCCACTCAAGTGTAACTATCCTGGCAGTTCAGGTCTGCACTGGCCAGCAGGTGCAGAGGGCCTGCTGGCAACACCAGGCCAGGAATCTGCTGACTAGCAACCACAATCCCAGTCTCATGTTTCCAAACTAACTTATTTCCAAACAGTGGAAATGAGATTATACAAATACACAGATCATTTCATTTGAAAAAATAAAAGCTTATCTACACACACACGAGTTATATACACAGCAAAAATTACACGTTTTACTGTAGAAAATAATATATCACAAAAAAATAAAGATCTCTTGTACTCACATGACTGAAAAATAACTAGCATTATATTTGATAAATATTTTAGTTTCCTCTGCTAGATTTATGTTTATATATGGAAACAGAGAAACCATAAACATAATATAAATAAAAATATACACATGTATGGAACTAATATGACTGTTTTCTATAATTTACTTTTTTAACTTAATAGATTGAGAACATTTTCCCATGTTGTTAGATATTTTCCTAAAACATAATTCTCAGTGGCTATGTAGTACCTAGTTGTAAGGATCTATAGTAATTTAACTAATAAATTCCCTATTATTGGAATTTTAGACTACTTGCAACTACAAACAGTGCCAGAATGAACATTCTCCTAGCTATATCTTTATGCATATATGCAATTATATCTTAATAATAAATCCTTAGACATGAAACTGCTGTCTAGAAAGGGTATACCAATTTATATTCCCACTAGGAGTAACAGTTTCACTTTGAGGGAGCTTGTGATAGCAACAATATTATACTTTTAAAAAAATTTTGTTATTTTCACTTTAATCACCTGAAGTCCATAGTTTGCCTTAGGGTGCACTCTTGGCATTGTACATCTATGGGTTTGGACAAACGTATAATGACATGTATCTGTCACTATGGTATTATACAGAGTATTTCATCTTCTGTGTTCTGCATATTCACCCCTGAGATCCCTAATTTCTTTTGAACATCTCCATAGTTTTGCTCCAAATGATTTTTTAAAGTAAATTTCAGATGAAAAGGTATGCAAGTACTAAGCAGAAAATGTGCCACAAATTACTCAGCAGATGTCAACTGAGCATTTCACAAAAAGTTCAATGAGAAATGACTCAGTATGCTTGACAAATTCAAATTCTAAGTCTGACAAGGACTGGATGATTAAAACTCAGGTAGAAGTCCAATAGCACATTCAGGGAGGGTCTCCGGAAGGCTGGCCACAGGCAGTCCCGCGGCAAAGCACTGACTTGTTTGATTTTGTTCTTATTGAATTCTAGTACAGCATACGGGGCATAAGCAAAACTAGTAGAGTTAAGTTTCTATCTAACATATAAGGTCAGGTATGCAGAAGTTGACTGACAGACTCACATTTATGTCCATTTCAATTTCTGGAATGTCACATATCAAAAGAATTAAAGAGGCACCTCATTTTATACAATAATGGTGTTATCAAATGATATATCTAACCCAATGTGGGGAACTGAAGGAATTGGAAAGGTATAGTAAATTAAAAAGACTGTGTATGTGTGTGTGTACACGTATCTCTTTAAGATGATTAATGTGTATATCTTAACTTACATCTCTTGGCTATAAATCAAGTAAGTGGGAGATCCAGGAAAAATGTGTTGTTACCTGCACTACATTTGGATACAGAGCAGCACACAGCATTGCTGATATCAGCTTAGGGTTCTCAGCATTTGAGTTTGCCTATGAGAGAAATATAACATTAATCTTACAAAAATGTGGCTATTTCTGTCTGTGCCCTGGAATTTATAATTATATTTCATTTTATTTCTATCTTTTAGCAAAACAAAACAAAAAAACATCTAATTTCTATCTCTTTGCTAGAAAAATTCTAAGTAAAAAGTAAATCTACTGGGCCACATTCATATAGGACCCAATCCAAGAAGCCCATGATAATTCTTTCTAGATTTATGCAAAGCTGGTACAAGGCAATGTTCCTAAGGATCATTGGAAAAATTCTGTTCATGAGATGTTTAAAATCTCCACAAAGTTCTAACTGCACAGAACAGTGGCATCAGGTTTATCTTTAAGAATCCTATAGTTACACAAAAAACTATCCTTGGTTGGAAAAAGGCTAGTCTGATTTAAGAAGACATAATTGTAAAGTTCTTTCTACCTCTTATGAACTCATCAAGAACCAGGGTGAAATATAAAAACAAAAACAATAGTAACAGTTAACAGGGTTTTCTTGTAAAAGAAGAAAGCCCCTAACCAACCACTCACAGGACTCAAATGAATAATACCTACAAGTGTCCCTGAGTTAATATGCTATCCACGTGCTAATTAAAGAGAAAAAAGAACTAACTACATATTCTTCACCTCTTCTCCTGTGGCATCCAAGATACCATCTCCTCCTTGGGCCCTTTTCTCAATGTCCCTTGCTCTGAGTCCCTCCTTTACAAAGCCTATATCCGATAACAGTTCAGTAAATTGTCGTTTGAGACTGGCCATTTCCTGAAAAAAGTGGAAAAAAACATCTTTAAGCAGGGGCACCAACATATCAAAGGTAAATGCAGAGTCTTACAAAATGAATGAATACAAAAATGCATTACTTCAGTGGACAGTAATGTAGCTCACATGGGTTCATCAAACAGGTGTGAAGATTTCTTGTCATTTCCAAAAGGACAGTTTTCACTTACATAAACTGGCAGAGGGAGTGAAACAGTTACATAGAAATTCACAAATTTCAGAAACCCAAAGATCATTTATTTAACTCTGAATTACATGTTTAAAAACACTTTCATTGGATTTTGGGTAGGTCTGATTTTCTTGGAAATTCTTCTGACAGCAAAAAGTATAGCGTACTATGTTTGGAACCCCAATTCAAGGCGCTGTGATGCTGTCTAGTTTTGTCTCTGCATTTCTGCTCAGAGCCTCCTAGTTCTTTACCCGAGCCTAGAGTGGTGAGTGTTCTCTCTCAATGGGTACAGAACACCCCCCCTCAGAACTTTCCCTCTCTCTCTTACCTTGTGGTCTCACTGGCTCACATCTTTTCCTAGGCGAGGGACATTAGTAAGTGGTTTAGATTTAGACACCCCTTTTTGTAGCTCAGCACAAGTGTGAGAAAGAAAAGCACAAACCTCTTTCTCTTCTGGCCTCTGTTCAAATACAGGCTATCAGACAATAGAGGAGATAATGACAATCAAAGGAACTATTGATTCTATTTCAAGTTCTATTTCATGACAAGGTTTTAATTGGTTATCTTAATAAAAATAATAGTACAATCTAAGATGGAGTTCAGTGAAAAGAGGGAACTCTGTTTGATGGACCTCACAGATCACAACAAAATCTACATACATCCTAAAGGAAAATAATTTAGTAAAAAATGTAATTTAAAAGAAATATTTTATATCTAAAAAGCTTAATGACTTTAGGAAATATTTATCACTGTACTTTACATATAAAATACCCTTTAGACCAGTGGTTCTCAACGCTGGTTGCATATTAGAATCACTTGGTGAGGCCAACAACAATAGACAGATGCCCAGGCCACCCCTAGAGAGCCAGATGTAATTGTCTGGGGTGGAACCTGGCCATTTTTACTTATTTATTTTTTTAAGTTTCCTCAGGTGAATTTAATGTGCTACTAGTGTTGAAAATTATGGATTCTGATGTATTTGTAATAAAGCTAGAACCTTTGTCTTCTCAACATGTCTCACTGCAGTACATCTGAAGGCAGAGGGGAATGAAGACAAATACTGGGATGGTTTGAAGGTCTCTCACTTCATTTTAATTGCCAAGTTCATTCATTCACGCATTTGTTCAATGAATCTTCACTGAGTGTCAGCTGTGTGCTAAGCACTGTTCTAGGGACTGAGGATACAGTGTTGACCAAAACAGATAAATTCTCTACTCTGATGGAGCTTCTGAGATGGAGATAAATAAACGTCAAGTCATAGTAAGTAGTAAGAACATTAATTTTTTGTTCTACTCTAGAAAATCTCTTAACATCACAATAAAGTCCTTCTCCTTCTCCAGTCTCAAAAATATTTGAGCAAAACAGATTCTTTGCAAAGATGTGTACCATTATGCTGGCTTCTTACACCATTTTGAAGGGGGCCTAAAACTGTCAAAACAGAGGACAGAGCCCTATTATCACACAGAAGATCATAAACTTCCTCTTTCTCAAATACTGCTTATTGACATAGCACCTCTGATAGACATTAAGAAAAAATAACAAAGAAAATCTGGTTCACCATTCATTTTTTGGTTTTGGTGAGAGGGTGGTGATGGTCACAGACCTCTGAGGATCTGATGACAGCTATGATCCCTCTCCCCAGAATAATGCATGTATGTGTAAGCATATGCTTTTGGATACAAGTCCAGGGATTTGTGGATCTGGGTTAAGAATGCATGGAATAATTATTAAAAACCTGACTTCTAGTAAGCAGCAATCTTCAGAGTGACTATATTCCCCCACCCTCTACATAAGTAAAGGCAAATTCACTGAAAAGAGGAAAAATGGATCAGTTGAAAGGTTCAGCACAGAAGGCCTGATGTCATAGTACAGGTGTGTGTTTTACACAGCTGGTAAAGCCAAGCATATTCCAGAAATAACATTTTCAATGTCAAGGCAGGACAAGCAAGATAAAGTCACAACATTTTCTGGTGTGCTACTACAATAGAAAATGAATGAAAACGAATTGCTGCAGAAATGACTCACCTGAAGAACTCTTCCTGACAAGAAGTTTTGTCTGCAGTAATTATAACTTGCACGCATGCCTTCTCTCATACTTAGCTGCCATCCCTAAATTTTGAAGAAAATCAAAATAAACTTACTATTTTTAGTGCCAACTCTGGTAATAAACCTTAGCTATTAAGTTATATACTTACCTTATATGCTTGTAGAAGGGCCAGATAATCACTGTTTGCAAATGCAAATTCTAGCTTTTTCTGGTTAGCTTCCTCTTTTTTATCCCAGGGAGACACCTAAATGAGGAAAATCAGGTTTGAAAGACACATTTTATCTGAGGTTTCAAATGGCACTTTCCTATTGCTGAAGACAGGTGTCATGGGAAGTATTTTGTATGGAACAAAAAGTACTCGGTGTTCTTGCTGATTGAAGGCAATTATGATGGTCAACAATGAGCTAACAGTCTTAATTTGTCCTTAAGTCTGTCTGCCACCCAAAATAAGCTCTCTTGGGTCTTTTAGTTCCCAGTGTCAAGATGGGATCAAATACCCACTCATTCCAAAAGCTAGATCTAAAATCTGAAAATCTGTTAATGCTACGATATCTTTACTTTATGGATTCTTACTGATCTTTTAAAATTGAGTCTCCCCTTTTCTATACTCATAACTAATGTTTTCTTCCTATTTTTTATAAGTTTACAGGTCTTCCTTTCTCCTACAAATTTGTATGAGCTGAGAGGTTAATTTTCATTGCTTCCTCTTTCCCCAGCACACACATGTATGTAACTAAAGACAACAGCATGGGCTGGAGTAGCTCTTCATAGCCCTAAACCAACGCCCTAGTTGTAACACATTTTTTTATTAAGGCATCATTGATATACAATCTTATGAAGGTTTCACATGAGCAACATTGTAGTCACTACATTCATCCACATTATCAAGTCCACCTCCACCTCATTGAAGTCACTGTCCATCAGCGTAGTAAGATGCTATACAGTTGCTAGTTGTCTTCCCTGTGCTGTACTGCCTTCTCCATGACCCCCTACATTATGTGTGTTAATCATAATGCCCTTTAATCCCCTTCTACCTCCCTCCCCACCCAAGCTCCCACTCTCTCCCCTTTGGTAACTGCTACTTCTGTCTTGGAGTCTGTGAGTCTGCTGCTGTTTTGTTCCTTCAGTTTTTTCTTTGTTCTTATGCTTCACAAATGAGGGAAATCATCTGGTACTTGTCTTTCACTGCCTAGCTTATTTTACAAAGCATAATACCCTGTAGCTCCATACATGTTGTTGCAAATGGTAGGATTTGTGTTTTTCTTATGGCTGAGTAATATTTCACTGTATATATGTACAACCTCTCCTTTACCCATTCATCTATTGATGGACACTTTGGTTGCTTCAGTATCTTGGCTATTGTAAATAGTCAGAGATAAACATAAGGGTGCATATGTCTTTTTAAATTTGGGATCTGTTTTCTTTGGGTAAATTCCTAGCAGTGAAATTCCTGGGTCAAATGATATTTCTATTTTGAGTTTTTTGAGGAACCTCCAAATTGCTTTCCACAATGGTTGAACTAATTTACATTCCCACCAACAGTGTAGGAGGGTTCCCCTTTCTCCGCATCCCTACCAGCATTTGTTGTTCCTTGTCTTTTGGGTATTAGCCATCATAAGTGGTATAAAGTGATATCTCATTGTGTTTTTACTTTGCATTGCCCTGATAATTAGCAATGTGGAACACCTTTTCATGTACCTATTGGAGCCATCTGAATTTCTTCTTTGGAGAAGTGTCAGTTCAGATCTTCCACCCATTTTTTAATTGGGTTATTTGCTTTTCGGGCCTTGAGGCATGTGAGTTCTTTATATATTTTGGATCTTAACCCTTTATCAGATATGTCATTTCTGAATATATTCTCCCATACTGTAGGATGCCTTTTCATTCTACTGATGGTGTCCATTGCTATACTGAAGCTTTTTAGTTTGATGCAATCCCATTTGTTCATTTTTGTTGCTGTTTCCCTTGTCTGAGGAGATGTGTTCAGAAAAAAGTTGCTCATGTTTATATTCAAGGGATTTTTGCCTATGTTTTCTTCTAAGAGTTTTATGGTTACATGACTTACTTCCGTTCAGGTCTTTGATCCATTTCGAGTTTACTTTTCTGTATGGAGTTAGACAATAATCCAGTTTCATTCTCTTACATGTAGCTGTCCAGTTTTGCCAACATCAGCTGTGAAGAGGCTGTCATTTCCCTACTGTATATCCATGACTCCTTTGTCATACATTAATTGGCCATGTATGTAGGGGTTTATATCTGGAATCTCTATTCTGTTCCATTGATCTATGGATCTACTCTTGTGCAAAAATACCAGATTGTCTTGATTACTGTGGCTCTGCAGTAGAGCTCAAAGTCAGGGAGCATAATCTCCCCAACTTTATTCTTCTTTCTCAGGATTGCTTTGGCTGTTCAGGGTCTTTTGTGGTTCCATACGAATTTTAGAACTATTTGTTCCAGTTCGCTGAAGAATGCTGTTGGTGTTTTGATAGGATTGCATTGAATCTATAGATTGCTTTAGGCAGGATGGCCATTTTGACAATATTAATTCTTCCTATCCATGAGCAGAGGATGTATTTCCATTTATTGGTATCTTCTTTAATTTCTCTCATAAGTGTCTTGCAGTTTTTAAGTGTAAAGGTCTTTCACCTCTTCAATGAGGTTTATTCCTAGGTATTTCTTTTTGATGCAATTGTAAATGGAATTATTTTCCTGATTTCTTTCTGCTAGTTCATCATTAGTGTACATGAATGCAACTGGTTTCTGTGTATTAATTTTGTATCCTGCAACTTTGCTGAATACAGTTATTAGTTCTAGTAGTTTTGGGGTATATTCTTTAGGGTTTTTGGTGTACAATATCATATTATCTGCAAACAGTGACAGTTTAACTTCTTCCTTACCAGTCTGGATGCCTTTTATTTCTTTGTGTTGTCTGTCATGGCTGGGACCTCCAGTACTATGTTGAAAAGAAGTGGGGAGAGTGGGCATCCATGTTTTGTTACCAATCTTACAGGAAAAGCTTTCAGCTTTTCACTGTTAAGTAAATTGGCTGTAGGTTTGTTGTATATGGCCATAATTACGTTGAGGTATTTGCCCTCTACACCCATTTTGTTGAGAGCTTTTTAAATCATGAATGGATGTTGAATTTTGTGGAATGCCTTTTCCGCATCTATGGTGATAATCATGTGATTTTTGTCCTTCTTTATGTTGATGTGGTGTATGATGTTGATTTTTGGATACTGTACCATCCTTGCATTCCTGGAATAAATCCCACTTGATCATGATGGATGATCTTTTTGATGTATTTTTGAATTCTGTTTGCTAATATTTTGTTGACTATTTTCACATCTATGTTCATCAGGGATATTGTTCTATAATTTTCTTTTTTGTGGGGTCTTTGCCTGGTTTTGGTATTAGAGTGATTCCTCATAGAATGCGTTTGGAAGTGTTCCCTCCTCTTCTACTTTTTGGAAAACTTTAAGGAGGATGGATATTAGGATGACTCTAAATGTTTGAATGTTTGATAAAATTCAGTGGTGCAGCCATCTGGTCCACAGCTTTTGTTCTTAGGTAGTTTTTTGGTTACCAATGCAATTTCATTGCTTGTAATTGGTCTGTTCAGATTTTCTATTTCTTCCTGGGTCAGTCTTGGAAGGTTTTTTCTAGAAAGTTGTCCATTTCCTCTAGGTTATCCAATTTGTTAGCAGATAATTTTTTCATAGCATTCTCTAATAATTCTTTGTGTCCGAAGAATAATTTCTGTGGTGTCCAAAGTGATTTTTCCTTTCTCATTTCTGATTATGTTTATCTGTGTACACACTCTTTTTTTCTTGATGAGTACCTACAGGTTTATCTATACTGTTTATTTTCTTGAAGAACCAGTTCCTGGTTTCATTGATTCTTTCTATTGTTTAATTCCTCTCAATTTTATTTATTTCTGCACTGATCTTTATTATGTCCCTCCTTCTACTGACTTTGAGCCTCATTTGTTCTTGTTTTTCTAGTTTCATTAATTGTGAGTTCAAACTGTTTATTTGGGATTGTTCTTCTTTCTTGAGGTCAGCCTGTATTGCAATATACTATTTTCTTAGAAGTGCGCTCGCTGCATCCCACAGGTTTTGGGCTGTTGAGTTGTTATTTTCATTTGTCCCTATATATTGTTGATCTGTTTTTATTATTATTGTTATTCTGTTATCATTAATCTACAATTATATGAGCAATACTATGGTTACTAAACTCCCCTCATCATCAAGTCACCACCACATACTCCATTACAGTCACTATCCATCAGCGTAGTAAGATGCTATAGAATCACTACTTGTCTTCTCTGTGTTGTACTGCCTTCCCCATGCCCCCCACACACATTAGGTGTGTTGATCGTAATTTTTCCCCCTTGTCCCTCCCTTCCCACCCATCCTACTCAATCCCTTTCCCTTTGGTAACTGTTAGTCCATTCTTGGGTTCTGTGAGTCTGCTGCTGTTTTGCTCCTTCAGTTTTTTTCTTTGTTGTTATACTCCACAGATGAGTGAAATCATTTGATACTTGTCTTTTTCCGCCTGGCTTATTTCACTGAGCATAATACCCTCTAGCTCTATCCATGTTGTTGCAAATGGTAGAATTTGTTTTCTTCTTATGGCTGAATAATATTCCATTGTGTATATATACCACATCTTCTTTATCCATTCATCTACTGATGGATACATAGGTTGCTTCCATATCTTGGATATTGCAAATAGTGCCTCGATAAACATACGGGTGCACATGTCTTTTTCAAACTGGGCTGCCGCATTCTTAGGGTAAATTCCTAGGAGTGGAATTCCTGGGTCAAATGGTATTTCTATTTTTAGTTTTTTGAGGAACCTCCCTATTGCTTTCCACAATGGTTGAACTAATTTACATTCCCACCAACAGTGTAGGAGGGTTCCCCTTTCTCTACATCCTTGCCAACATTTGTTGTTGTTTGTCTTTTGGATGATGCCATCCTTATTGGTGTGAGGTGATATCTTATTGTGGTTTTAATTTCCATTTCTCTGATAATTAGCGATGTGGAGTATCTTTTCACGTGTCTGTTGGCCATCTGAATTTCTTCTTTGGAGAAGTGTCTGTTTGGATCTTGTGCCCATTTTTAAATTGGATTATTTGCTTTTTGTTTGTTGAGTGTGTGAGCTCTTTATATATTCTGGATGTCGACCCTTTATCAGATATGTCATTTATGAATATATTCTCCCATACTTTAGGATATCTTTTTGTTCTATTGATGGTGTCCTTTGCTGTACAGAAGCTTTTCAGCTTGATATAGTCCCACTTGTTCATTTTTGCTTTTGTTTCCCTTGCCCAGGGAGATATATTCATGAAGAAGTTGCTCATGTTTATGTCCAAGAGATTTTTGCTTATGTTTTTTCCTAAGAGTTTTATGGTTTCATGACTTACAGTCAGGGCTTTGATCCATTTTGAGTTTACTTTTGTTTATGGAGTTAGAGAATAATCCAGTTTCATTCTCTTACATGTAGCTGTCCAGTTTTGCCACAACAGCTGTGAAGAGACTGTCATTTCCCCCACTGTACTATATCCATGGCTCCTTTATCATATATTAATTGACCATATATGTTTGGGTGAATATCTGGACTCTCTATTCTGTTCCACTGGTCTATGGGTCTGTTCTTGTGCCAGTCCAAATTGTCTTGATTACTGTGGCTTTGTAGTAGAGCTTGAAGTTGGGAAGCAAGATCCCCCTGCTTTATTCTTCCTTCTCAGGATTGCTTTGGCTATTTGGAGCCTTTTGTAGTTCCATATGAATTTTAGAACTTTTTTTCCTGTTTGTTGAAGAATGCTGTTGGTATTTTGATAGGGATTGCATTGAATCTGTAGATTGCTTTAGGCAGGATGGCCATTTTGACGATATTAATTCTTCCTAGCCAAGAGCATGGGATGAGTTTCCATTTGTTGGTGTCCTCTTTAATTTCTCTTAAGAGTGTCTTGTAGTTTTCAGGGTATAGGTCTTTCACTTCTTTGGTTAGGTTTATTCCAAGGTATTTTATTCTTTTTGATGCAATTGTGAATGGAACTGTTTTCCTGATTTCTCTTTCTGTTAGTTCATCATTAGTGTATAGGAAAGCGACAGATTCCTGTGTATTAATTTTATATCCTGCAACTTTGCTGAATTCAGATATTAGATCTAGTAACTTGAGTGTGGAGTCTTTAGGGTTTTATGTACAATGTCATGTCATCTGCAAATAGTTATAGTTACAGTTTGACTCTACTTTACCAATCTGGATGCCTTGTATTTCTTTGTTTTGTCCAAATGCTGTGGCTAGGACCTCCAGTACTATGTTGAATAACAGTGGGGAGAGTGGGCATCCCTGTCTTGTTCCCAATGTTCAGTGAAAAGCTTTCAGCTTCTCGCTGTTAACTGTGATGGTGGCTGTGGGTTTGTCATATATGTCCTTTATTATGTTGAGGTAGTTGCCCTCTATACTCATTTTGTTGAGAGTTTTTATCATGAATGGATGTTGAATTTTGTCGAATGCTTTTTCAGCATCTATGGAGATGATCATGTGGTTTTTGTCCTTCTTTTTATTGATGTGGTGGTTGATGATGATGGAGTTTCGAATCTTGTGCTATCTTTGCATCCCTGAAATGAATCCCACTTGATCATGATGTATGATCCTCTTGATGTACTTTTGAATGTGGTTTGCTAATATTCTGTTGAGCATTTTTGCATCTATTTTCATCAGGGTTATTGGTCTTTAATTTTCTTTTTTTGTGGGGTCTTAGCCTGGTTTTGATATTAGAGTGATGGTGGCTTCATAGAATGAGTTTGGGAGTATTCCCACTTCTTCTATTTTTGGAAAACTTTAAGAAGAATGGGTATTATGTCTTCTCTATATGTCTGATAAAATTCAGTGGTGAATCCATGTGGCCCAGGGGTTTTCTTCTTGGGTAGTTTTTTGATTACCGATTCAGTTTTGTTGCTGGTAATTGGTCTGTTTAGATTTTCTGTTTCTTCCTTGGTCAGTCTTGGAAGGTTGTATTTTTCTAGGAAGTTGTCCATTTCTTCTACATTTTCCAGCTTGTTAGCATATAGATTTTCCTAGCATTCTCTAATAATTCTTTGTATTTCTGTGGGGTCTGTCATGATTTTTCCCTTCTCATTTCTGATTCTGTTTATGTATATAGATTATCTTTTTCTCTTAATAAGTCTGGCTAGAGGCTTATCTATTTTGTTTATTTTCTCAAAGAACCAGCTCTTGGTTTCACTGATTTTTTTCTATTGTTTTATCCTTCTCAATTTTATTTATTTCTTCTCTGATCTTATTATGTCCCTCCTGCTGACTTTGGACCTCATTTGTTCTTCTTTTTACAGTTTCAATAATTGTGACTTTAGACTATTTATTTGGGATTGTTCTTCCTTCTTTAAATAGGCCTGGATTGCTATATACTTTCCTCTTGGAACTGCCTTTACTGCATCCCACTGAAGTTGGGCCTTTGTGCTGTTGTTGTCATTTGTCTCCATATATTGCTTGATCTCTGTTTTAATTTGGTCATTGATCCATTGATTATTTAGGAGTATGTTGTTAGGCCTCCATGTGTTTGTGAGTCTTTTTGTTTACTTTGTACAATTTATTTCTAGTTTTATACTTTTGTGATCTGAGAAGTGGGTTGGTAGAATTTCAGTCTTTCTGAATTTACTGAGGGTTTTTTTGTGGCCTAGTATGTGGTCTATTCTGGAAAATGTTCCATGTGCACTTGAGAAGAAAGTGTGTCCTGCTGCTTTTGGGTGTAGAGTTCTGTAGATGCCTGTTAGGCCCATCTGTTCTAGTGTGTTGTTCAGTGCCTCTGTGTCCTTACTTATTTTCTGTCTTGTTGATCTGTCCTTTGGAGCGAGTGGTGTGTTGAAGTCTCCTAAAATGAATGCATTGCATTCTGTTTCCTCCTTTAATTCTGTTAGTATTTGTTTCACATATGTTGGTGCTCCTGTGTAGGGTGCCTTTATATTTATAATAGCTATATCCTCTTGCTGGACTGACCTCTTTATCATTATGTAATGTCCTTCTTTGTATCTTGTTCCTTTCTTTGTTTTGAAGTCTATTTTCTGTGATACAAGTACTGCAACACCTGCTTTTTTCTTCCTATTGTTGCATGAAATATCTTTTTCCATCCTTTCACTTTCAGTGTGTGTGTATCTTTGGGTTTGAGGTGAGTCTCTTGGAAGCAGCATATAGGTGGGTGTTGCTTTTTTATCCATTCTATTACTCTGTGTCTTTTGACTGGTGCATTCAGTCCATTTACATTTAGGGTGATTATCGAGACATGTATGTATTGTCATTGCAGGCTTTGGATTCGTGGTTACCAAGGTTCAAGGGTAGCTTCTTTTGCTATCTAACCATTTAACTTAACTCTCTTATTAAGCTATTATAAACACAATCTGATGATTCTTTATTTCTCTCCGTTCTTATTCTTCCTCCTCCATTCTTTATATGTTAGGTGTTGATTCTGTACTCTTGTGTTTCCTTTGACTGCTTTTGTGGATAGTTGATTTTATTTTCTCTGGTGACATCTGTTTTGCCTTAGGAGTGCTTCCATTTAGAGCAGTGCCTTAAAAGTATCCTGTAGAGGTGGTTTGTGGGAGGCAAATTCCCTCAATTTTTGCTTGTCTGGAAATTGTTTAATCCCTCCTTCAAATTTTAATGATAATCGTGCTGGATATAGTATTCTTTGTTCAAGGCCCTTCTGTTTTATTGCATTAAATATATCATGCCATTCTCTTCTGGCCCATTAGGTTTCTTCTGATGATTGCCTGATGGGTTTTCCTTTGTAGGTGATCTTTTTCTCTCTCTGGTTGCCTTTAATACTCTGTCCTTGTCTTTGATCATTGCCATTTTAATTATTATATATCTTGGTGTTGTCCACCTTGGGTCCCTTGTGTTGGGAGTTCTATTGGCTTCCATGGTCTGAGAGACTATTTCTTCCCCAGCTTGGGGAAGTTTTCAACAATTATTTCTTCAAAGACACTTTCTATCCTTTTTCTCTCTCTTCTTCTTCTGGTAACCCTCTAATACGAATATTGTTCCATTTGGATTGGTCACACAGTTCTCTTAATATTCTTTCATTCCTAGAGATCCTTTTATCTCTCTCTGCCTCAGCTTCTCTGTATTCCTGTTCTCTTATTTGTATTCCATTAACAGTCTCTTGCACCTCATCCAGTTTACTCTTAAGACATTCTATTAATTGTTTCATTTCTGTTATCTCCCTCTGGACTTCATCCCTTAGCTCTTGAATATTTCTCTGCAGGTCCATCAGCATGGTTATGACTTTTATTTTGAATTCTTTTTCAGGAAGATTGGTTATATCTATCTCACCAGGCCCTCTCTCTGGGGCTGTCTGTGTGATTTTTGACTGGTCCACATTCTTCTGCCTTTTCATGGCAATAGAAGTGGTCGAAGGCAGGTAGTGCATGTGTCAGCTGGGAGAACAAAGTCCCTTCTTGCTTGCTGGTTGCCTTGCCTTTCCTCGCTGCCTGTGTCAGTTACCCACACACCGGGAGCAATCTATGGGATAATCTCCTGATCTGCCATGGGCGGGGTGGCCCTCGGGATAGCCTATGGCCCTGTGGGGGGTCACAGACGCATCAGATGTGTTCTCCTGCGACAACACAGCCCCTTCATGCCTTCCAGACCTTTCTCTGGGTTCCTCTGTCTGTGCTGGGCAGGTACGTGCCGGTGGCAGCCTCTGGGTCTGTCTTGGTTATCTGTGCGCTGGGAGAATACTCTGTGTGATTGCTGCAGGCAGGGCTGTTCTCGAGCTGCTCCGCAGCTATGGCAGGCCAGCCAGTTTGCTGGCCGGCGGAATGAATGGCAGGCTGCTTATCACCATGAGGGACTTCAGGGCTGCATTCTCCCCCAAGGGGGTTAGCGCACCTGAAGTTCCTCAAGATTCCCAGCCTGCTGGGCTGAGTGTGCTGGGCTGATTTTGTCCAGCTGTTAAGCCCTTGTCCTTTTATGACTTTTAAAAAGTGCCCGCTTTTCTTTTGTCCCCAGGGAGCCAGCTGTGGGGACCTGCTCACAGTCTCTCTCTTGGACTTTACTTTTCCATTTCTCTAGTATCCAGTACACCATGCAATGTGTGTCTGTGCACCCAGTGCAGATTACTAGGGCTGATTATTTAGTGGTCCTGTGCTTCCACTCCCTCCCCACTCTGATGCTCTTCCTCCTGCCAGTGAGCTGGGGTGGGGGGAGTGCTTGGGTCCTGCCAGGTCATGGCTTTGTATCTTACCCTTTTTGTTAGATGCTGAGTTCTTGCAGATATAGACGTAGCCTGGCTGTTGTACTGTATCTTCTGGTCTCTCTTTTAGGAATAGTTGTTTTTGTTGTATTTTCAAAACTATATATGGTTTTGGGAGATTTCCACTGCCCTACTCACACTGCCATCTTGAGCCCCTCTTGATCTCTGTTTTTATTTGGTCATTGATCCATTGATTATTTAGGAACATGTTGTCAAATCTCTATGTGTTTGTAGGCTTTTTTGTTTTCTTTACATAATTTATGTCTAGCTTCATATTTTTGTGGTCTGAGAAGTTCGTTGGCACAATTCCAATCCTTCTGGATTTACTGAGGCTCTTTTTGTGGCCTAGTATGTTATCTATTCTGGAAAATGTTCCATGTACACTTGAGAAGAATATGTATCCTGCTGCTTTTGGGTGGAAAGTTCTATAGATGTCTGTTAGGTCCATTTATTCTAATGTGTTGTTCAGTGCCTCTGTGCCCTTACTTATTTTCTGTCTGGTTGATCTGTCCTTTGGAGTGAGTGGTGTGTTGAAGTCTCCTAAAATGAATGCATTGCATTATATTTCCTCCTTTAATTCTGTTAGTATTTGTTTCACATGTGTAGGCATTCCTGTGTTGGGTATATAGATATTTATAATGGTTATATTCTCTTGTTGAACTGACGCTTTTATCACTGTGTAATGTTCTGCTTTGTCTCCTGTTACTTTCTTTGTTTTGAAGTCTATTTTTTCTGATACAAGTACTGCAAGTCCTGCTTTTTTCTTCCTATTATTTGCATGGAATATATTTTCCATCCCTTCACTTTCAGTCTGTGTATGTCTTTGGGTTTGAAGTGAGTCTATTTTAGGCAGCATATAGATGGGTCTTGTTTTTTTTTTCCATTCTGTAACTCTATGTCTTTTGCTTGGTGCATTCAGACCATTTACATTTAGGGTGATTCTCGATAAATATGTAGTTATTGCCATTGCAGGCTTAAGATCTGTGGTTACCAAAGGTCCAAGAGCAGCTTTTTTACTATCTAACAGTCTGCTTTAACTTGATTATGCTATTTCAAACACAATCTAGAGGTTCTTTTTTTTTTCCTCCTTTCTTTTTTTCTTCCTCCACTCTTTATGCCATATTCTGTACTCTTTGTGTATCCATTGAATGACCTTGGGGTAGTTGATTTACTTTTGCATGTGCTTACTAGTTAGTTGGTCTACTTCCTTTACTGTTCTTTATTTTCTCTGGTGACAGCTATTTAGCCTTAGGAGCACTTCCATCTAGAACAGTCCCTCCAAAATACATTATAGAGACAGTTTGTGTGAGGTAAATTCCCTCAACTTTTCTTATCCAGAAATTGTTTAATCCCTGCCTCAAATTTAAATTGTTATCTTTCTGAACAGAGTATTCATGGCTAGAGGTCTTTCTCTTTCATTGCATTAAATATATTATGCCATTTTCTTCTGGCCTGTAAGGTTTCTGCTGAGAATTCTGATGACAGCCTGATGTGTTTTCCTTTGTATGTGATTTTTTTATCTCTCTGGCTGGTTTTAATACTGTCTCCTTGTCCTTGATCTTTGTCATCTTAATTATTATATACCATGGTGTTGTCTTCCTTGGGTCTCTTGTGTTGGGAGATCTGTGCACTTCCATGGCTTGAGAGACTATTTCCTTCCCCAGTTTGGGGAAGTTTTCAGCAAATATTTACTCCAAGAGACTTTCTATCCATTTTTCTCTCTCTTCTTCTCCTGGGACCCATATGTGAATATTGTTCCATTTGGATTGGTCAAACAGGTATTATTCTTTCATTCCTGGACATCCTTTTTACTCTCTGTGCCTCAGCTCCTTTGACTTCCTTTTCCCCCATTTCTATATTTCATTTACTGTCTCCTCTACCTCTTCTAATTTTGTTTTAAATCCCTCCATTCTATATTTCATTTCCAATACTGTATTTTTCAAGGTTTCTATCTCTTTCTTGAAGTCCTCCTGAGGTCTTGAATATTTTTCTGTAACTCCGTACATGTTTATGATTTTTATTTTGAAATCTTTCTCAAGAATACTGCTGATTTCAGTTTAACTTAGCTCTCTTCTGGCGTTTGAAGGGTTTTGGTTTTTAGCAGGTTCTTTTACCATTTCATGTTTTTAATGATTCCTATGGAATAATAACTTTTTGTGGGCAGTGCCCTCTAGTGCACAGAAGCTCTACTCTCTGGAGCTGCCCAGCACCTGAAACAATGGCAGGAGTCACAGGTGAGCAGCGTCAGTGCCTGCTGGGAGGAAAGAACTATTTCCTGCTTCCTGGCTGCAGTGCTTGTCTCCACTGCTAGGGCCAATGAGTCGAGCGAGTAGGGAGGAACCTCTGAGTTATGCCTTTGTAGCTGCCGTAGGCGAGGCTGCCCTCTGGCTAGCCTGGTGTGATGGCAGTAAAGCAGGTTTGTGAACCAGTGCCAGCAAGAAGGAGTGCAGGGAATGTATCGTAGTGGGGATCTCGGAGCACTGTGTTGCCAGCCAGTGGGATGGAGCATGTGAAACTCCTGAAAGTTCTCAACCTGCTGGGTTGAGTGTGCCTGGATGACTTCATCCACCTGTCTTTTCTTCTGAGCAGAAAGCTCTGTGTAATCCTTTCTCCTTTAGTAGCCCTCTCAGTATTGGGAAGTCTTTCAACTTGCCCGTCTTTCTTTTGTCTCGGAGTGGCCAGTTGTGGGTATTTGTTCTTCACAAGCAGCTAGAATCTCAGTCTCTCTGAGTATTTTGCCTTTCTTTGCTTTCCAACCCCACTAATCTCCAGAGTACCATGTAATGTGGGTTTGTGCTCCCAGAGCAGATCTTCAGTGGTGGTGTTTGGCAGTCCTGTGCTTCTACAACCTCCCCATTCCATTTCTCTTCCTCCCGCTGGTGAGCTGGGGTAGGGAGAGGGCTTGGGTCCTGCCAGATTGTGGCTTTGCTGCTTTTCCCTTTTCTGTGAGGTCTTCTCCTTTCCCTAGATGTAGCCTGTCTGTTGCAGTCCTCTTTCTGGTTGCTCTTCGAGGATTAGTTGTATTTGCTGTATATTCATGTTATATGTGCTTTTGGGAGGAGGCTTCTGCCTCACTTCTCATGCCACCATCTTTTTCCAGCCCCTACTCCTCTGAGTTGTAACACATTTTAAACCAATTATGGTATTTCTGTCTATTTTCTGTATATTTGATCAATAAAATTTCTTTCCTGTTTAGAAAGGCCAGTGAGAAAAGTTTTTAGGAGATTAATGTTTACAGAGCCCAGCAATGGACAGGTGTTCAGTTTGGCTAATGATGACATCAATATTTTTAATGAAGTCTTTCTGTATTTCAATAAAATTAAGTTAGTGAGCAGTTTATTTAGATTACTTGAGATACAGGCAATGGAAGCCCTGCTCACAATAATACTAACTATATATGCTTGAAGAACCTACACCACCTATTCCTTGGTTTTGTCATTTGTTGTTAAATGAGGGGGCTGAACTGAGATCTTTTTGCAGACATGTGAGTTTACAATTCCATGAAGTATAACATTTAAACTGAAGAAAATTATTATATCCATCTATTCCCCTATCTATTTGAGATATATCATGGTGAAAACAAAGGAAGGCTGACACTCTAGCCAAGAGTAGAATATCCATTTTCCTCAAGTCCACATAGAATAGTCTCCAGGATAGAACATACTTTTGGCCATAAAACAAAACTTCACAAGCTTCAAATAATACAAAGTATGCTTTATGACTACAATGGAATGAAATTAGAAATCAACAATAGAGAAAAACTGGGAAACTCAAATATGTGGAAATTAAACAACAAGTGCATGAATAACCAATGGGTCTCAGAAGAACAAAAATGGGGAATCACAGAATACCTGAGATGAATGAAAACAGATATAACATAACAAAACTTATGGGATGCAGTTAAAGCAGTCCTTAGAGGACAGTTTATAGCTATGAATGCCTGTATTTAAAAAGAAGAAATGTCACAAATCAATAATTGAATCTTATACCTTAAGACTGGAAAAAGCAGGAAACTAGACCTAAAGCAGACGGAAAGAAGGAAACGAAAAAGAGCAGATACTAACAAAATAGAGAGTAGAAAAACAACAGGGAAATCAATGAAACCAGGAGCTGATTCTCTGAGATCAATAAAATTGACAAACCTTTAGCTAAGTTGACCAAGAAAAAGAGAGAGAAAGCTCAGATTACTCAAATCAGAAATGTAAGAGGGGGACATTACTACCAACTTCTCATAAATAAAAAGAACTATGAAGGAATAATAAAATGAATTACATGTTAATAAATTAGGTAACTTAGATGAAATGACAAATTCCTAGAAAAATACAAACTATCAAAACCAACTCAAAAGGAAATAGACAATGTGAAAAGACCTATAATAAATGAAGAGACTGAATTAACCACCCACGAAGAAAAGTCCCAGTGGCTTTACTGCTGAATTCTACCAAACATTTAAAGAATAATTAATACTAATTTCCCACAAACTCTTTCAAAAACAGAAAAGGAGGGAACACTTCCCAAATCATTCTATATGGTCAGTATTACTCTGATAGCAAAACCAGCCAAGACATCACAAGAAAAACACAGACCAGTCAGTATCTCTTACGGACATAAAAATCCTTTACAAAATAACAAAAAGAAAAAAGTTGGAGGATTCACACTTCCTGACTTTACAAGTTACTATAAAACCAAAGTAGGAAGAAACTGTGTTACTGGCACAAGGATATATATATATTAAATCAATGGAATAAAATAAAAAATCTAGAAATAAATCCATGTGTTTATGGTCAAGTGATTTTTGACAAGAGTGCCAAGACCATTTAGTGGGAAAAGAACAGTCTTCAAAAATGGTACTAAGACAACTGGATAGTTACATGCAAAAGAATGAAGTTGGATTTTTTACATCATACACAAAAATTAACTCAAAATGGACCAAAGGCCATAAGGTAAGAGATAAAACTATACAATTCGTTGAGGAAAACAGGGATAAATGATTGTGACTTTGGATTTGGCAATGGATTCTTAGCTATGACAACAAAAGCTCAAGCAACTAAAAACTAGATAAACTGGATTTCACCAAAATTATAAGTTTTGTTTCAAAGGACATATCAAGAAAGTGAAAAGGGTAACCCATAAAATGGGAGAAAATACTTGCAAATCATATATCTCTTAAGGACTTGTATCCAGAACATATAAAGAACTTATAGCTCAATAAACAGACAAATAACCCAATTAAAAAATGAGCAGAGGGAGAGAACCAAGATGGCAGTGTGAGTAGAGCAGCGTAAATCTCCTCCCAAAACCATATATATTTTTGAAAATACAACAAATACAACTAATCCTAAAAGAGAGACCAGAAGACACAGGACAAGAGCCAGACTACATCCACACCTGCGAGAAGAACCCAGCACCTCACGAAGAGGGTAAGATAAAGCTGCGGCCCGGCGGGACCCAAGCGCCCCTCACCCCAGCTCCTGGCGGGAGGAGAGGAGTCGGAGCAGGGAGGGAGAGGAAGCCCAGGACTGCTGAGCACCCAGCCCCAGCCATCCTCACCAGAGTGCAAACACACAGTGCGTGCGTGGGGTGCTGGAAACTAGGGAAACAGGACAGTAAGACCTGTGAGCGGGTCCCTGCAACCGGCGTCCCCGGGACAAAGAAAAGCGAGTGCTTTTTGAAAGTCTTAAAGGGACAGGGACCCCACAGCTGGATGGAAGTGCTGCAGGACACTTAGCCCAGCAGCTGGGAAGCTGGGGGAACTCTGGGCACCCGAACTCCTGCAGTTCAGCTCGGAGGCCCCTCACCGCGATAAACAGCCTCCCACCTGTTCCCCCTCCGACACGGCTCCGCCATATTGGAGAAGCAGCCTGAGGCAGGCCACGCCCACAGCAACTGCAGAGCTAAATAAACTCCGTAGCAGCTGGGCAAGATCAGAAGCCCCGTCTGCACGCAGCTGCCCAGCACAAGCCACTAGAGGCTGTTGTTCTCCCAGGAGAGGAAGGCCATAAACTGGCAAGAAGGGACTTTCTCTTACCCAACACACGCACCAGCTCCCCACAAATATATCTACCGCCATGAAAAGGCAGAAGAAATTGATACAGACCAAGATCACAGAGGCAAACCCTGAGAAGGAGATAGACCTAACCAGTCTTCCTGAAAAAGAATTAAAAATAAAGCTCATAACCATGCTGATGGAGATGCAGAGAAATATGCAAGACCTAAGGGATGAAGTCCGGAGGGAGAATACAGACGTCCGGAGGGAGATTACAGAACTGAAACAATCTCTGGAAGGATTTATAAACAGAATGGATAAGATGCAAGAGGCCATTGATGGAATAGAAACCAGAGAACAGGAACGCATAGAAGCTGACAGGAACGCATAGAAGCTGACGCAGAGAAAGATAAAAGGATCTCCAGGAATGAAACAATTTTAAGAGAACTGTGTGACCAATCCAAAAGAAACAATATCTGCATTATAGGGGTACTAGAAGAAGAAAAGAAAGAGAAAGGGATAGAAAGAGTATTTGAAGAAATAATTGCTGAACACTTCCCCAAACTGGGGGAGGAAATAATCGATCAGACCATGGAAGTGTACAGAACTCCCAACAGAAAGGACCCAAGGAGGACAATACCAAGACAATAATAATTAAAATGGCAAAGATCAAGGACAAGGACAGAGTTTTAAAGGCAGCTAGAGAGAGGAAAAAGGTCATCTACAAAGGAAAACCCATCAGGCTATCATCAGACTTCTCAACAGAAACAATACAGGCCAGAAGAGAACGGCATGATGTATTTAATGCAATGAAAGAGAAGGGCCTTGAACCAAGAATACTGTATCCAGCACGACTATCATTTAAATATGAAGGAGGGATTAAACAATTCCCAGACAAGCAAAAATTGAGGGAATTTGCCTCCCACAAACCACCTCTACAGGGTATTTTAGAGGGACTGCTCTAGATGGGAGCACTCCTAAGACTAAATAGATGTCACCAGAGAAAATAAAATCACAGCAAAGAAAGCAGACCAACCAAATACTAACTAAAGGCAAAAAATAAAATCAACTACCCACAAAAGCAGTTAAAGGAAGCACAAAAGAGCACAGAATTAAACAACCAACATATAAAGAATGGAGGAGGAGGAATAAGAAGGGAGAAAAATAAAGAATGACCAGACAGTGTTTAAAATAGCTCAATAAGTGAGTTAAGTTAGACAGTAAGATACTAAAGAAGCTAACCTTGAACCTATGGCAACCACGAATCTAAAGCCTGCAATGGCAATAAGTACATATCTTTCAATAATCACCCTAAATGTAAATGGACTAAATGCACCAATCAAAAGACACAGAATAATAGAATGGATAAAAAAGCAAGATCCATCTCTATGCTGCTTACAAGAGATTCACCTCAAACCCAAAGACAATAGAACAAAGAAAGACTGAAGGAACAAAACAGCAGCAGAATCATAAAACCTAAGAATGGACTAACAGTTACCAAAGGGAAAGGGACTGGGGAGAAAGCGAGGGAAGGGAGGGATAAGGGTTGGGAAAAAGAAAGGGGACATTACGATTAGCATGTATGGTGTTGGGGGCGGGCATGGGGAGGGCTATGCAACACAGAGAAGACAAGTAGTGATTCTACAGCATCTTACTACGCTGTTGGACAGTGACTGTAATGGGGTTTGTGGTGGGGAATTGGTGAAGGGGGGACCCTAGTAAACATAATACTCTTCATGTAATTGTAGATTAATGACAAGAAAATTAATTAATTAATTAAAGAAAAAAGAGAAAAATAAACCAAAAAAAAAATGAGCAAAGGGTTTGAGTAGACATTTCTTGAAAGAAGATATACAAATGGCCAATAAGCCAATGGAAGGATGTTTAATTTCATTATTGTTCAGGGAAATACAAATTAAAATCACAAGTTCACAACCCCTAGGATGGTTATAATTAAAAAGTCAGATAATAAATAACAAGTGTTGGTTAGGATGTTGAGAAATTGCAACCTTGATAAAATGCTGGTGAAAAATCATAAGCAGCCACTCTGGAAAAGAGTTTCTAAGTTCCTCAAAAAGTTAAATACAGAGTTACCATTTGACCTAGTAATTTTACTCCTAGTATATACCCAAGATAATTGAAAACATATACCCACATGAAAACCTGTACAGGAATTTTTATAGCCAAAGGTGGAAAACAATCCCAAATGTCCATTAAGTGTTGAATGACTAATCAAAATGTAGTATATCCATACAAGGAATATTATTTGGTCATGAAAGGAATGAAGTATTGATACATGCTGTAACAGAGATGAACCTTAAAAGCACTACGCTAAGCAATGAAGCCAGTCAGCAAAGACCCTACATATATTATTTCATTAATATGAAATGTCCAATGTCCAGAAGAGGCAAATCTATGAAAACAGAATGTAGATCAGTGGTTGCCCAAGGCTGGTGTGGATGGGGGGTTAGAGCAGAATGGGAGAGTGATAGCTAAGGGGTTTCTTTATGAGGTAATAAAAACAGTCTAAAACTGACTATAGTGAGATTACACAGTACTAAAAAGTACTGAATTTTACACCGTAAATGGGTGAATTATATTTCAATAGAGTTGTTTAAAAAAAAGTGGTCCAATACATTTATTTCCTTTTAAAATTATGTGGGGACCTTTTGCTTACTTGCATTTTCTGATTTTTGTATAATGAGCAAGTATAGCAAATACAATAAAAAACACATTTAGATTATTTTAATGAGTTGGATTTCTAGTTCTTAATCTTTATTTGGAGCATGGATTTCTTTGAGGATAAAAGTTATAGACTGAAAAATTCACATACAGGAAAATTTTTAGGGACCTCACATTCCCCTGAAGCCCCCATGTCCCCTTACAGACCTAAGGACTCCAGTTTAGATAAATGTTTTTTTACTTACAAAAGGAGACTTAAAAGCCAAACTGGCAGCAATGGTGAGAGCTGGATCCAAACAGCGGAAGATAGATCCAAACAGCATCAGTTTGCCAATTCTCACATCTACAGGCAGAGACGCCAAGTGATACCCAAGAGGGGTCAGTTTTTCATCTGGAGTTAGTGCTCCCAAGTCTCGTAATCGTATTTTTGAGGCACGGAGAGAGTCAGTGTGTGGTGGTTCAATGAGCCGAGAGAACACAGATTGGAGATTATGAGGGCTAAACATCTCTAAAATTTTGATTCTGGAAAAAGAAAACAAAATAGTTTGTCAATTTTATTTCTGGTAAAATGACACAAAACAGTTTGCTTCTTTCTTGAATGAAAATATTTAATTTCCTAGATATATGCTTCATAAACCAGACAATGCTGGTTTAATTTTAAGTACATTTTAAAATTAATCTGTCTTCTAGTTCTCCTAGCAATAAATTAGAGTAACATTTTATGATTCTGAAACCTATTGAGATTCAGAATAAAATTCTCTCTATAAACTTTCAAAATGTTTCTTTCTATATAACACTGAGTTCAAATTATGAAATAAAATTTAAATGATCTACTTACTCTTCTCACATCAGAAATTGCATGGCAATTGTTTATGAAATTCATCTGCATTGTCCTGCCTTGTGACAGCTCTTGAAAAGCTACTATTTTAAATTGTGAATTGAAGCAATTTGCAGAAGAGAAAAATCTTATATAAAATTAATTTATTTCCCTTATAATTCCTTTTTAAGCTGTCAACCTATAAACATACATTTTACATTTTTACTAATATTTGGTACTTAGCTTTTTCCCACTTTGATCACTTATATGTTTCACTTAAAGACACACATCGAGAGCAATCCACTTAGTTAAATTTCAAATGCTCCCCTATCACACACACACACAAAGGATGAACCATGTTGGTCTATATAATTTACCTGCTTCCCCACTGTTGTATATTTAAGTTGTTTTTAAATCATGTGTGATACGGGGGATGGCAGTATAGCACAGAGAAGACAAGTATTGATTCTACAGCATCTTACTATGCTGATGGACAGTGACTGCAATGGGGTGTGTGGGGGGGTACTTGATAATACGGGTTAATGTAGTAACCACAACATTGCTCATGTGAAACCTTCATAAGATTATATATCAATGATACCTTAATAAAAATTAAAAAATTAAAAAAAATAAATCATATGTGATACATACATTACATTTTCCCCTCCTTTCATCTTCCCTCATGGGTCAATCAACTTGCAAAGCTCTCTCAAACCCCTTCACTCCTCTTCATCTGCACTGTTATTACTTTAGTTCAAGGCATCTGCTTGCCCAATCTTTTACAATCTGACTATAGACGCTTGAAAGCAGGGACTGGGTATTGTCTCCTTATCCCTAGAGCATAGCCCAACCCCTGGCAAGTGGAAGGCTCTCAAAATATACCTGCTGGGTAAAAAAAGAGCTATCACATCTCTGTACAAGTAACTTTTTCATGGACATATTCCCTCAAAGTAATGACTGGGTCAAAGGGCATGGGTAGTTTTAGAGTTCTTATATAACGCCAAGCAAATTTTCAGAAAGGGTGAACCAAAATTCCCCAGCTTCAGTAACAATGAGTTTAATCATTTGTTCACTAAGTCCTATTTTAAGATATTTATTCTTGTTTGTTTATCAGGTAAATAATGGTGTTTCCAAGGTGCTTTTGTTCACTTTGTTCTGATAATGAGACTGCAGATTTTCCCCCTGTGATGATTTAGTATTGGTGTTGCCGTTAGAAAAACTTTACTGATAAGCTAGATTGCTTTCCTGACTGCCAAATGTATTCTTAAACTCTATTTTAGGGCCATCCTCTGCAATGTAAGAGATCTTTACGTGCAGAAAGTTAGAAGGAAATGACAAAAGGAGCACCAAGAGCCCCTTCTTTGCAAATGGATTTGTTCATCCATGTCTACTCATCAAAATGTCGTTTACTAAGAAAAAGAAAACATGCAACTTAGGATGAGAAACATTTAGACCTTTTGGAAGCAGAACACAAAAATCAAGATGTACCTTAGACATAGCTGTTCCAATGGCACTCTTTGTATTTCTGGAAGCTGCTGCTTTAAAAGCTGGTGATGGAAGTGATGGCTAGTGAATAAATGGAAGCAGACCCCAGATGCAACACGGCCTGCTCGACCTTTTCTTTGTAGAGCATTGGCTTGAGAGACAAAAGTGTCCTCTAGACTTTCCATTCCTTTGCTGGCATCATATCTATAAAGAAAAAGAAGATGCAAAAAAGAGTTATTTTATAAAAACACGGCCAACACTCTTTAGTGTGGATAGAATAAGTGAACCAGCTTACTCTGTAAAAGGACACGGTCTTGTGTGTTCTGGGATATTGAACATGTGGGAACACATAGTGCTGACTTAAATGGTATCAAATGCTATTACATAGTTTCTTTATTCAACTTTTAAAAATTCTTTTTCATTTGCATTTATTTTTGACAGATAAAAGTTGCATATATTTAAGGTGTACAATATGATGTTTCAATGTATGTATATATTGTGAAATGATTACCACAATCAAACTAGTTGACACATCCACCACTTCCCATGTCAACTCTTTTTTATTCAAGTACATATAAAGCATATGACAAAAAGAGAGAATAACTAATTACTTCCAAGGTAAAATTATAAATTTTCCATCTCCATTTGACTTTAATCCTGGGTACAGAATCACTCATACACCCATATACAGTTTTCATAGTTATTTTTTCAAACAGTAATCCATGTTGGTTAACCGCAATAGCTATTAACAGCTGTGTCACTCTAAATGAGGCATCTTTAGCTCCTCTTATACACTGCCAAAAGAGAATACCTCTTTTCTTTCATTTTCCCAGAATCGATGACATAGACAACATCATCAATAGTTATGGATGTCTCGGCAATGTTGGTGGAAATTATAATCTTAGTTACACCTACAGGAGGTTTTACAAACACAGCCTGTTGCTCTTCACTGGATAAAGATGAATGAAGTGGGTGAACAACACATCTGAAAGGAAATAACAGCACTGTTAAGTGTTCTAGCACAAAACACTGAAACTGGATCATAGTGCGTGAATTTCTATTAAAACTAACAATATCACTCCAAGTATCAAGTTTCCCCACAACCTGTTCTCAGGGTCCAACTTTTCTAAATGGGAAGGTTCTTTCTGATCTTAACAAAATATTTACTCAATTCTATGAACTTAAAACTTGTATCAACTTGGGAAAAACTGGAGTGCAATTTAATAGTAAATAAAGAGGACTAAACAGTACATCTACAAGTCACAAGCTCAGAGCATGCTAACCAGCAAAGTATTATTTTTCCCCCTACCTTTAAATAGAGAGAGAGGCAGAGACAGTGATGTATGCTAATAAACTTATTCTTATATTTCCAGGGAGTGTTCATCTGTTGAGTAGTTGTCCCCCTAGATATGATGACTCATGTCTTGCTACCAGAATAGGAGACACTGAAAATTATTTTTTCTCAAAACGGAAGCATTTATTTGTTGTTACTAACTGCAGCTTCTCCCATCCCCCATATCTGGCCACTAAAAATACATGCAATTTTGCTGAGTCACTATGCTAAGTGAAGAGAAATATTTTTATTTAATGGAATGGGGATGATTAATTTCTTGGAACAAAAAGGTTTGTCTATTTCCAACTGGCATAAACAAACATATTCTTGAGGAACAACAGCAGGGCCTAAAGAGGGTGATGACTGTCAAAGAGAACTTTCTGGTTACTCATCTTAATATATGACTGTAATAGACAATTAAGGATATAGAAAGCAATTAACTTACCGATTACTACGTCTGTTGTTGAAAAGAGAATTAGACTGTAGCTGTTCATAAAGCATTTTGATTTCTGCTAGTCCCGGTAAAAACACAAGTATAGCACCTGGGTATATAAAAAAAGTCAATCTGATAGAAGCAAAAAAGAAAATGGATATAGCTACTTTAAATGAAAAAAATATTAATAAGTGAAAAAATGTAATTCTTGGTGATTTTTTCACTGTTAATTTTCTTTTCTTTGTAAAGTCCCCAAGGACTTAAATGGATAATAAACAGTTTTTTATACATTTTGCGACTTAACTACAAAATGAATGGGGTATTATTATCTTCCTACAACAGGAAAAACTGAAGTGTGGAAAAATATAATGACTTAAGTTATACAAAAATCATTAGTGAAGGTCTTTAAAGCTCTTTGGACATACTTTTTCAGTGTACTGGCCACTAACATTTTGTTTCTATAGGAAAAGCTATTCTTTTACTCTTATAAAACAGGAAGACTCTTCTGTGAGTAAATAAAACTATGAACACTTTACTGGAAATGAGAAAAAGAAACTATATCTGGCTGGCTGACCTGGTAATCTAAATTCAGCTATCTGTTAAACAGGCAGCACATTAACTGTGCCATATTAATGGTTTATGGGCTTTTAAATTTTAATCAAAGAAAATAAGGAGAGACGACTGATTATAGTGTATTTCTGTACCTAGAGCGGTCAGCAATATTCAAATTCTTTTGTGTTCTAGACAGAGAAGAAATTGACATCATCTTCACAGCCCCTCCTTAATCCCACAAATATTTATTGAAGGCCTATGTCAGCTCTGGGCTAGGTACAACGGAATACAGAACAAAGATCTGTTCACAAGGAACTCATGGCCTATTATTTATCACAGTTATTCTAATAAGTAAGGAAACTAAATTATTACAAAAATGGGACTCTGAATAACGAAGGACAAAAACGAAGGTTGGTTTTTACACTCTTAAAATGAATCAGTAGTAACTTGGCCAGTTCACAGAGTCAGTAACAGTGGAGCTTGGACACAAACCTTGGGTTTCTGGCACCATCCCCATGCTCTTTCCATTACATACTACATGCTCCTTTCTACTAAAATAACACAAAATTCAAGAGTGGAAAAATAATCTATGTGAATAGAAAAACTTTTTTGTCTACATTTTATGTGCCTCCTGATCTACTCTGCCCTCATGGGTTGGCCATCTGTATCAAGGATATCTTTAGTATTCACAAATGTACCACAGAGTCCTTAACTACTATATCTACTCTGCTTTGAAGTCAGGTAATTTTCTAGTGTTTCTTTTTATCTGCTATGCTTGATTTTTATCAATAATAGTTTCTTCTTTTGAGATGAAACAAGATACTTAGTCCAGTGATAATACATTAGCAATACATTAGCCAACACCGACAACTTGCCAAGAGATGAGAAAAGAGGCGCTGCAATTCTTTTATGTGGCTCACACATCTCTTTAGAAAGTATCACATAATGATTAAAATCTAAGCAGAGGAGGGCAGCCATTTCCACTTCTCTACACATTGTGTAGTGAGCACTTAATATAAATGTTTGAACTACTAGTCAACTTAATAACAACCAACATTGGCTGTATCTATTCATGCAACACATATTTATTCTGTACTTAAATATTCCAGGCACTGTGCTAGGCTCTCAGCAATACAGTAGTGCACAAGAAATCCTTATTCTTGAGGAGCTTACATTCTATTGAAGGAAACTGTCAGTAGGCAGAAATCTTATTTTTGAATAGTATTTAGTGCTATAATGAAAATGAAAATCATTTTTGGATATTATGACAGAGGAAGTGTGAGTGTAGGGGGGCAGGAAACAACAGATAGAGTGGTCAGAGAAGACTTCACTGAAGAGAAGACATTTGACAGAAACTTGAATGATGTTAAGGATTCAGTTATGTGAATGGGGCATTCATTCTGGGGATAATGGACTGTAAGTGATTTTAAGAACCTCACAGTGAACAGAGGAAAGTAGCAACTGCTCTGTGTTATAGTACTATAAGTATTAGTGCTAATAACAATAATAATGACATTAAATACATTATCATTACTAGAGGTAATATCTACTGGGCATTGACTATTTGTTGGGTGCTGTGCTAAGTGCTTCAGATATGGTTACTTTCAGTCCTCAAAATAGCTTTTCTAAGACAATCTATTATTGTCTTCATTTTACAAACAAGGAAAATGAGGCATAAAAAGGATAAGGACTTTATTGACCGTTACAGAGTTCCTGAGTAGCAGAGCTCGGAAGTTTGTCAGACTCCAAAACCAATTCTCTTATCCCCACTGCCCTGTGGCCTCCACATGCAGAGTCTCAATGTGATTCAAACACTCATTACTAGAATCCCATTTAGCCAGGGACTGAATGTTCAGATGTGCATCATCCAGGCCTTCTTTTCAGCTTTCTTCCTTTTGGACTTTGTTTGTTAGTAATTTTTGTTCACTGGAAACAAAGAGTGCTGGACAAAAAGAATGGGTGAACCTCAAAATGTAAAAGGTAAGATTTCCCTGAGAAGTCTAATCAGCAACTTTATACATAACTGGGGTGAAAAAGTAGGGGAGGGGGCTGGGACTCCAGGAAGGGAGGTTGTCCCACAGTGCCCATTATCTCAGTAAGTAAGCTCCTTTCCCTTTTGCCATCTCACACATGAACGAAGGCCAGAAGCGTTACCTGGAGGGTAGGCGTGCTTTCCACTTACAATCCATTCCAACAAGGCCTCAATTAATTCAAGATTAACCTTTTCAAAATCCATGATAGACATTGTTTTGATGACTGACTTGCTAACCCCTGAAAGAAAGGTAAAAATCAGAAGGATAATTGTGTCCTATTGAAGACAATATGCACGTGGGCTAGGTGAGTGTCTTTATTTAACTTAATAATAGATATTCCCATTTAGTGTACTGAATGTTCCCATTTAATGCAAAGAAATTTTTTTTTCAGTTTCTCAGAAAATACAAGCTCACTAGAAGGACGTTTTCACTTGAATAATGACTCTAAGAGAGGGTTCCTGACTCTGCCGGAAATGCCCAGATAAGCTGCTTTTCCCTCCTTCGTCTCCTTCTTTTATCCATCACACATTTATTGCCACTTTATATCCTAGAACAAAATTCAAGGTCAAGTACATTTCAGAAATCCCTTCCAGATTCAGCCAAATCATGAGTTAGTTCAGATGGAAGTCCAGGTTATGGTAACCCAGGGAAATCAACAGAAAGAGACCATAACTTTCATCAGCATCTTTACAACAGTGATACTTAACTGTAGTCTCCTTTGGGAAAATAATAAAAGTTAGGAATCTTCCCTGAAAAATACGTATGGTTTTACTGGTTTCATAAACATGCCTGAAGTCTGTCCATTGACTTTCAGGTTAAGGATCTGCAACTCCTTCTAATTTATGAGGTCTAATTAAAGATACAGTTTTCTGAGTTGTACTACAAGCCTCAGCTTTTTTTTTTTAAAGTATCATTGATGTACAATCTTATGTTGGTTTCAAATACACAAGAGTGGTTCAACCGTTACCAATATTATCAAATCCTCAACCCCTGCAGTGCAGTTACTATCTTTCAACATAGTAAGATGTTACAGAATCATAAACTGTATTCTCCGTGCTGTACTACCATCTCCATGACCAACTTATATTGTGATTATGAATTATTGTGCCCCTTAATCCCCTTCCTCCTCCCCCACCATCCTTCCCACCTCCTCCTCCTTGGTAACCACTAGTCCTTTCATGGCATCTGAGTCTACTGCTATTTTGTCCTTCTGTTTTGCTTTGTTTTTATATTTCAAAAATAAATGAAAGCATTTGGATATTTGTCTTTCTCCACCTAGCTTATTTCACTGAGCCTAATATCCTCTATATCCATTTATGTTGTCGCAAATGGGAGGATTTCTTTTTTTATGGTTGAATAATATTCCATTGTGAATATATACCATGTCTTCTTTATCCATTTATCTATTGATGGACACTTAGGTTGCTTCCACATCTTGGTAAGCCTCAGCTTTTTAAGAACAAATAGTGTATGGGAGAATATAGTCATAAATGACTTATCTGATAAGGGGTTAACATCCAAAATATATAAAGAACTCATAAGCCTCTATAACAAAAAAACAAATAACCTGATTAAAAAATGGGCAGAGGACCTGAATAGATATTTTCCAAAGAAGAAATACAGCTGGCCAACAGACACAGGAAAAGATGCTCTACATTGCTAATCTTCAGGGAAATGCAAATCAAAACCACAATGAGATATCACCTCATAACACTTAGAATGGCCACTATCCAAAAGACAAAAAACAACAAGTATTGGCAAGGATGTGGAGTAAAGGGAACCCTCATACACTCTTGGTGGGAATGTAAATTGGTGTAGCCACTGTGGAAAGCAGTTTGGAGGTTCCTCAGAAAGCTTAAAGTAGAAATACCATGTGACACAGCAATCCCAGTTTTAGGAATTTATCTGAAGAAAACAAAATACCTGATTCAAAAAGATAAACGCACCTTTTGTCTATTGCCGCATTATTTACAATAGCCAAGATATGGAAACAACCAAAATGTTCATCAATAGATAAATGGATAAAGAAGATGTGGTATATATATATATACAATGGAATATTACTCAGCCATAAGAAAGAAAGAAATCCAGCCATTTGCAACAACATGGATTGACCTAGGGGGTATTATGGTAACTGAAATAAGCCAGGTAGAAAGATAAATAACATATGATTTCACATATTTGTGAAATCTAAAAATAAAACAGAACAAGATGGACAAAATAGCAGTAGACTCATAGACACTGAGAAGCGACTGGTGGTTACCATAGGGGATGGGTTGGGATAAGTGGTAGGAGTGGGAGAGGGATAGAGGGGCACAAAAATTCTCAGTTATAAGTTGGATAGTAGTACAGCATGGAGACTATAGCCAATAATACTGTAACATCTTCAATGTTGACAGAGAGTAACTGTACTAGTTGGGGTGAGGATTTAATAATGTGGATAACTGGCAAACCACTGTGTTGTATAGTTGAAACTAATACAAGATTATATGTCAACTGTACTTCAATTAAAAAAAAAGATAGATAAAGAAGTAAATAGGAGGGGTGGAAGATGGCGGCGTGAGTAGAGCAGCGGAAATCTCCTCCCAAAACAACATATATCTATGAAAATATAACAAAGACTTCCTAGAATAAAGACCAGAGGACACAGGACAATATCCAGACCACATCCACACCTGAGAGAACCCAGCGCCTCGCGAAGGGGGTAAGATACAAGCCCCGGCCCCGCGGGAGCCGAGCGCCCCTCCCCCCAGCTCCCGGCGGGAGAAGAGCAGGCAGAGCGGGAGGGAGACGGAGCCCAGGGCTGCCGAACACCCAGCCCCAGCCATCCGGGCCAGAGTGCAGGGCCCTCGATACTAGGAAAACAGGGCAGCAAGAACAGTGAGCGGGCACTGGAGGCTGGGCGACAGAGGACATAAGAAAAGTGCGCAACCATTTTTTTTTTTTTTTGCTTTTTTGCTGTTTTGTTTTGGCGAGCGCTTTTTGGAAGTCTTAAAGGGATAGGGACCCCAATACTAGGGAAACAGGGCAGCAAGACCGGTGAGCAGAGGCCTGAGACTGGCACCGGAGAATAAAGAAAAACAAGCGACCACCTTTTTTTTTTTAACTAAAAAAATTTTTTTTTTTTTTTTAATTTAAAAATTTTTTTCTTTTTTCTTTTTGGTGGTCGTTGTTTTGTTTTGGCGGGTGCTTTTTGGAAGTCTTAAAGGGGCAGGGCAGGTCACTTAATCCAGAGGTAGGGAATCCGGGGATCTCTGGGCACCCTAACCCCTGGGCTGCAGGGAGCAGGGAGGCCCCTTACGGAGATAAATAGCCTCCCAGCCGCTCCTGCTCCAACGCGACTCCACCATTTTGGAGTAGCTGCCCGAGCCAGGCCACGCCCACAGCAACAGCGGAGATTAACTCCATAGCAGCCGGGCAGGAAGCAGAAACCCTGTCTGCGCGCAGCTGCGCAGCACAAGCCACTAGAGGCCGCTGTTCTCCCAGGAGACGAGGGCCACAAACCAACAAGAAAGGAAGTCCTTCCAGCCGTCACTCGTCCCAGTTCTGCAGACTATTCCTATCACCAGGAAAAGGCAAAGCTACAGGCAGACAAAGATCACAGACACAACACCAGAGAAGGAGACAGACCTAACCAGTCTTCCTGAAAAAGAATTCAAAATAAGAATCATAAACATGCTGACAGAGATGCAGAGAAATACGCAAGAGAAATGGGATGAAGTCCGGAAGGAGATCACAGATGCCAGAAAGGAGATCGCAGAAATGAAACAAACTCTGGAAGGGTTTATAAGCAGAATGGATAGAATGCAAGAGGCCATTGATGGAAGTGAAATCAGAGAACAGGAACGCATAGAAGCTGACATAGAGAGAGACAAAAGGATCTCCAGGAATGAAACAATATTAAGAGAACTGTGTGACCAATCCAAAAGGAACAATATCCGTATTATAGGGGTCCCAGAAGAAGAAGAGGGAGGAAAAGGGATGGAAAGAATCTTAGAAGAAATAATTGCTGAAAACTTCCCCACACTGGGGGAGGAAGTAATCGAACAGACCACGGAAATACACAGAACCCCCAACAGAAAGGATCCAAGAAGGACAACACCAAGACACATAATAATTAAAATGGCAAAGATCAAGGACAAGGAAACAGTGTTAAAGGCAGCTAGAGAGAAAAAGGTCACCTATAAAGGGAAACCCATCAGGCTAACGTCAGATTTCTCAACAGAAACCCTACAGGCCAGAAGAGAATGGCATGATATATTTAATACAATGAAACAGAAGGGCCTTGAACCAAGGATACTGTATCCAGCACGACTATCATTCAAATATGATGGTGGGAATAAACAATTCCCAGACAAACAAAAGCTGAGGGAATTTGCTTCCCACAAACCACCTCTACAGAACATCCTACAGGGACTGCTCTAGATGGGAGCACTCCTAGAAAGAGCACAGCACAAAACACCCAACATATGAAGAATCGAGGAGGAGGAACAAGAAGGGAGAGAAGAAAAGAATCTCCAGACAGTGTATATAACAGCTCAATAAGCGAGCTAAGTTAGGCAGTAAGATACTAAAGAGGCTAACCTTGAACCTTTGGTAACCACGAATTTAAAGCCTGCAATGGCAATAAGTACATATCTTTCAATAGTCACCCTAAATGTTAATGGGTTGAATGCACCAATCAAAAGATACAGAGTAACACAATGGATAAAAAAGCAAGACCCATCTATATGCTGCTTACAAGAAACTCACCTCAAACCCAAAGACATGTACAGACTAAAAGTCAAGGGATGGAAAAACATATTTCAAGCAAACAACAGTGAGAAGAAAGCAGGGGTTGCAGTACTAATATCAGACAAAATAGACTTCAAAACAAAGAAAGTAACAAGAGATAAAGAAGGACACTACATAATGATAAAGTGCTCAGTCAAACAAGAGGATATAACCATAATAAATATATATGCACCCAACACAGGAGCACCAGCATATGTGAAACAAATACTAACAGAACTAAAGGGGGATATAGACTGCAATGCATTCATTCTAGGAGACTTCAACACACCACTCACCCCAAAGGATAGATCCACTGGGAAGAAAATAAGTAAGGACACGGAAGGACTGAACAACACAGTAGAGCAGATGGACCTAATAGACATCTATAGAACTCTACATCCAAAAGCAGCGGGATATACATTCTTCTCAAGTGCACATGGAACATTCTCCAGAATAGACCACATACTAGGACACAAAAAGAGCCTCAGAAAATTCCAAAAGATTGAAATCCTACCAACCAACTTTTCAGACCACAAAGGCATAAAACTAGAAATAAACTGTACAAAGAAAGCAAAGAGGCTCACAAACACATGGAGGCTTAACAACACGCTCCTAAATAAGCAATGGATCAATGACCAAATCAAAATGGAGATCCAGCAATATATGGAAACAAATGACAACAACAACACTAAGCCCCAACTTCTGTGGGACACAGCAAAAACAGTCTTAAGAGGAAAGTATATAGCAATCCAAGCATATTTAAAAAAGGAAGAGCAATCCCAAATGAATGGTCTAATGTCACAATTATCGAAATTGGAAAAAGAAGAACAGATGAGGCCTAAGGTCAGCAGAAGGAGGGACATAATAAAGATCAGAGAAGAAATAAATAAAATTGAGAAGAATAAAACAATAGCAAAAATCAATGAAACCAAGAGCTGGTTCTTCGAGAAAATAAACAAAATAGATAAGCCTCTAGCCAGACTTATTAAGAAGAAAAGAGAGTCAACACAAATCAACAGTATCAGAAACGAGAAAGGAAAAATCACGACAGACCCCACGAAAATGCAAAGAATTATTGGAGAATACTATGAAAACCTATATGCTAACAAGCTGGGAAACCTAGATGAAATGGACAACTTCCTAGAAAAATACAACCTTCCAAGATTGACCCAGGAAGAAACAGAAAATCTAAACAGACCAATTACCAGCAATGAAATTGAAGCGGTAATCAAAAAACTACCAAAGAACAAAACCCCCAGGCCAGATGGATTTACCTCGGAATTTTATCAGACATACAGGGAAGACATAATACCCATTCTCCTTAAAGTTTTCCAAAAAATAGAGGAGGAGGGGATACTCCCAAACTCATTCTATGAAGCTAACATCACCCTAATACCAAAACCAGGCAAAGACCCCACCAAAAAAGAAAACTACAGACCAATATCCCTGATGAACGTAGATGCAAAAATACTCAAAAAAATATTAGCAAACCAAATTCAAAAATACATCAAAAGGATCATACACCATGACCAAGTGGGATTCATCCCAGGGATGCAAGGATGGTACAACATTCGAAAGTCCATCAACATCATCCACCACATCAACAAAAAGAAAGACAAAAACCACATGATCATCTCCATAGATGCTGAAAAAGCATTTGACAAAGTTCAACATCCATTCATGTTAAAAACTCTCAGCAAAATGGGAATAGAGGGCAAGTACCTCAACATAATAAAGGCCATCTATGATAAACCCACAGCCGACATTATATTGAACAGCGAGAAGCTGAAAGCATTTCCTCTGAGATCGGGAACTAGACAGGGATGCCCACTCTCTCCACTGTTATTTAACATAGTACTGGAGGTCCTAGCCACGGCAATCAGACAAAAGAAAGAAATACAAGGAATCCAGATTGGTATTGAAGAAGTTAAACTGTCACTATTTGCAGATGACATGATACTGTACATAAAAAACCCTAAAGACTCCACCCCAAAACTACTAGAACTGATATCGGAATACAGCAAAGTTGCAGGATACAAAATCAACACACAGAAATCTGTGGCTTTCCTATATACTAACAATGAACCAACAGAAAGAGAAATCAGGAAAACAACTCCATTCACAATTGCATCAAAAAAAATAAAATACCTAGGAATAAACCTAACCAAAGAAGTGAAAGACTTATACTCTGAAAACTACAAGATAAAAATGGCCATCCTGCCCAAAGCAATATACAGATTTGATGCAATCCCTATGAAACTACCAGCAACATTCTTCAATGAATTGGAACAAATAATTCAAAAATTCATATGGAAACACCAAAGACCCCGAATAGCCAAAGCAATCCTGAGGAAGAAGAATAAAGTAGGGGGGATCTCACTCCCAAACTTCAAGCTCTACTATAAAGCCATAGTAATCAAGACAATTTGGTACTGGCACAAGAGCAGAGCCACAGACCAATGGAACAGACTAGAGAATCCAGACATTAACCCAGACATATATGGTCAATTAATATTTGATAAAGGAGCCATGGACATACAATGGCAAAATGACAGTCTCTTCAACAGGTGGTGCTGGCAAAACTGGACAGCTACATGTAGGAGAATGAAACTGGACCATTGTCTAACCCCATATACAAAAGTAAACTCAAAATGGATCAAAGACCTGAATGTAAGCCATGAAACCATTAAACTCTTGGAAGAAAACATAGGCGAAAACCTCTTAGACATAAACATGAGTGACCTCTTCTTGAACATATCTCCCCGGGCAAGGAAAACAACAGCAAAAATGAGTAAGTGGGACTATATTAAGCTGAAAAGCTTCTGTACAGCAAAAGACACCATCAATAGAACAAAAAGGATCCCTACAGTATGGGAGAATATATTTGAAAATGACACATCCAATAAAGGCTTGACATCCAGAATATATAAAGAGCTCACACGCCTCAACAAACAAAAAACAAATAACCCAATTAAAAAATGGGCAGAGGAACTGAACAGACAGTTCTCCAAAAAAGAAATACAGATGGCAAACAGACACATGAAAAGATGCTCCACATCGCTAATTATCAGAGAAATGCAAATTAAAACTACAATGAGGTATCACCTCACACCAGTAAGGATGGCTGCCATCCAAAAGACAAACAACAACAAATGTTGGCGAGGCTGTGGAGAAAGGGGAACCCTCCTACACTGCTGGTGGGAATGTAAGTTAGTTCAACCATTGTGGAAAGCAGTATGGAGGTACATCAAAATGCTCAAAACAGACCTACCATTTGACCCAGGAATTGCACTCCTAGGAATTTACCCTAAGAATGCAGCAATCAAGTTTGAGAAAGACAGATGCACCCCTATGTTTATCGCAGCACTATTTACAATAGCCAAGAATTGGAAGCAACCTAAATGTCCATCGATAGATGAATGGATAAAGAAGATGTGGTACATATACACAATGGAATACTACTCAGCCATAAGAAAAGGGCAAATCCAATCATTTGCAGCAACATGGATGGAGCTGGAGGGTATTATGTTCAGTGAAACAAGCCAAGTGGAGAAAGAGAAATACCAAATGATTTCACTTATCTGTGGAATATAAGAACAAAGGAAAAACTGAAGGAACAAAACAGCACCAGAATCACAGAACTCAAGAATGGACTAACAGGTACCAAAGGGAAAGGGACTGGGGAGGATGGGTGGGTAGGGAGGGATAAGGGGGGGGAGAAGTAGGGGGGTATTAAGATTAACATGCATGGGGGGGTAGGAGAAAAGGGAGGGCTGTACAACACAGAGAAGGAAAGTAGTGATTCTACAACATTTTGCTATGCTGATGGACAGTGACTGTAAAGGGGTTTATAGGGGAGACCTGGTATAGGGAGAGCCTAGTAAACATAATATTCGTCATGTAAGTGTAGATTAGTGATACCAAAAAAAAAAAAAAAAAAAAGGGCAGTTCCTGTGTGGTAACCTCCAATGAGTTCTACATAAGGGTATAAAGGGCATATAAAAGTGTAGGCAAAGGGTCTGTTTGCGTCTATACAGAAGATCAAAGCCTAACTGGGCTATCCCGAAAATGAACTAAGATACGATATGAAAGAGAACTTCCAACATCAGCACTCTCTGGAAGACTCATGCCAGAAGATGATCATCAAAAAACCCCAACAAAGATCCATGCACTGCTACAGCTGTAGATGCACTCATCCCACCAGTTCCTGGACTTGCCATGGGAATGAGGAAGGAGATATCTAAGCTGGCCTGTGCATACAGTAAAACAACAAATTCGACTGGATCTATACTGTTGGAACTCAACCAAGAATTAGGAGAAGTGCAAATTGTAGCGCTCCAAAATCTTACAACTACAGACTATTTACTGTTAAAAGAACATAAGGGATGTGAACATTCCCCAGGAATGGGTTGTTTTAATTTGTCTGATTTCTCTCAGACTGTTCAAGTTCAGTTGGACAATACCCACCATATCATAGATAAGTTTTCACAAATGCCTAAGGTGCCTAACTGGTTTTCTCGGTTTCACTGGAGATGGCTGGTAATTACAGATATGCTTTGGTTATGTAACTATACTCCTATTATGTTAATGTGTGTGCGCAATTTAAGTAGTGGCTTAAAACCTATACATGCTGAAGTTACTCTACAAGAAGATATGTCAAAGAAACAATCAATCTTCCCATGTTTTCTCCCGCCTGCTACTTCTATAGCTTTTCTTCTTCCTTCCTAATTACAACCCTTAAATAGAATTCGTGCCTCATATCAAATTTACCGAGTATCATAATTCTTCCAAGTGGTAAAGATACCTCAAGACAAATGCTGGGCATAGAAGCCACAGGGCATAAATATGCAAAGAAGTAAAAAGCTAACCTTTTCAAACAATAAGGCTTCCCTCTCACTTACCAACTTCACATTTCCCTGTATGGCCCCGGAAGATGACTGGTTAGTCAGAGACGGGTAAGATTCCTCAAGGGGGGAACAACCTAAGACAGGCACAGTCGCAGGGGGGCCATCAGGTGAGAAATTGGGGATCAACAGAGGTGAGGCTTAGAACCTCACCCCCCCTGTTCTGAGAGAAATCTTCTGCATACGTGGATGTTTTATTGCCCTTGTCTAGCTTGGATTAACACATAGTCTACAGGCACACACCTGATCATCTACATTTGCTCTCTTACAACACTAAACTATGTTTTCTACCTTTATCTTGTATCTACCTACCACTTCAGCATTTTATTAAAAATAATAATAATAAAGAGAGAAGTGTGGTATCCACATATAAATCAAGTATAAAAACCAAATGAGTATTCATATTTGAACTGACTGTTTAGAGTTCATAATGCATGAGCAAAACCGAAAGTTTCTGTGATGACTGCCCTTGTAATGTTCACTATGTAACTTATTCATTATGTAAGAATTTGTTCTCCATGTAAGAACTTGTTTGTTATGCCTCAGAAGATTGCAGACTGACGAAAATTAGGCTTGCGGTGTATTAATGATTGTGCATTGAGCATTGACTCCCCTATACAGAATTTTATTGTCGTTAACAACCATTTGATCAATAAATATGAGAGATGCCCTCACAAAAAAAAAAAAAAAGGATAGACTTCCAATGGTAAAATAAATAAGTAACCGGGATGTAATGTATAGCATAAGGAATATAGTCAAGATATTGTAACAGCTTGGTAGGGTGATAGCTGGAACCTAGAATTATGTATATAAATGTTTTATCACTGTGTTGTACACTTGAAACTAATGTAATGTAATACTGTGCGTCAACTACCCTTCAATAAAAAATAATTATTTAAAAAAAAAAATAAGTAAATAAAATAGCATATTCTTGGGGAGACAAACTCTACAGACACTGCTGACCTTTCTCCTCCTAAAGCCCATTACCCTAAATACAGTCTAACTGGAACAAAATAAGTGTAGTTGGTATCAAGGAAGGGAAGCTTCCTACATTATGCTGAAAAGTTTGAAGAAAAGCAAAAGCAGTTTCCAAACAATGTTTTTCTGGCACAGTGAATTCTGTGTAGGTAAAAAATGAAGGAAAGGAAGAAATAAGCTACACAAATAGGGTGTTGTTGGGAGTGGAAGTCAAAGAAGGAATCTTGGCAAAATTCTTATTTGCTAAGATTCCAAGCAGCCAGATTTTTCAAAAAGTGGAAAGGATAAACTGACTGAAAAAAGAGAGAGAAGTGAAAATAAATTTTTAAAAAACTAATAGCTTGGCATTTTAAAATAATTAATACTTAAAGGACTGTCATTCTTTCTTTTCTTTCTTTTCCTTTTGGTATCATTAATCTACAATTACATGAGGGACATTATGTTTACTAGACTCCCCCCTTCACCAAGTCCCCCCCACATACCCCTTTACAGTCACTGTCCATCAGCGTAGTAAGATGTTATAGAATCACTACTTGTCTTCTCTGCCTTGTATAACCCTCCCCATACCCCACCCCTACATGATGTGTGCTAATAGTAATGCCCCCCACCTTTTTTTTCCCCCTTATCCCTCCCTTCCCACCCATCCTCCCCAATCCCTTTCTCTTTGGTAACTGTTAGTCCATTCTTGGGTTCTGTTAGTCTCCTGCTGCTTTGTTCCTTCAGTTTTTCTTTGTTGTCACACTCCACAGATGAGTGAAATCATTTGGTACTTGTCTTTCTCCGCCTGGCTTATTTCACTGAGCATAATACCCTCTAGCTCCATCCATGTTGTTGCGAATGGTGGGATCTGCTTTTTTCTTATGGCTGAGTAATATTCCATTGTGTATATGTACCACATCTTCTTTATCCATTCATCTACTGATGGACATTTAGGTTGCTTCCATATTTTGGCTATTGTAAATAGTGCAGCAATAAACATAGGGGTGCATCTGTCTTTTTCAAACTGGAGTGCTGCATTCTTAGGGTAAATTCCTAGAAGTGGAATTCCTGGGTCAAATGGTATTTCTATTTTGAGCATTTTGAGGAACCTCCATACTGCTTTCCACAATGGTTGAACTAATTTACATTCCCACCAGCAGTGTAGGAGGGTTTCCCTTTCTCCACATCCTCGCCAACATTTGTTGTTGTTTGTCTTTTGGATGGTGGCGATCCTTACTGGTGTGAGGTGATATCTCAGTATGTTTTTAATTTGCATTTCTCTGATGATTAGTGATGTGGAGCCTCTTTTCATGTGCCTGTTGGCCATCTGAATTTCCTCTTTGGAGAAGTGTCTGTTCAGATCCTGTGCCCCTTTTTTAATTGGATTGTTTGCTTTTTGTTTGTTGAGATACATGAGCTCTTTATATATTTTGAATGTCAAGCCTTTATCAGATCTGTCATTTATGAATATATTCTCCCATACTGTAGGATGCCTTTTTGTTCTATTGATGGTGTCCTTTGCTGTACAGAAGCTTTTCAGCTTGATAGAGTCCCACTTGTTCATTTTTGCTTTTGTCTTCCTTGCCTGGGGAGATATGTTCATGAAGAAGTTGCTTGTGTTTATGTCCAAGAGATTTTTGCCTATGTTTTTTTCTAAGAGTTTTATGGTTTCATGACTTACATTCAGGTCTTTGATCCATTTCAAATTTACTTTTGTGTATGGGGTTAAACAATAATCCATCTTCATTCTGTTACAGGTAGCTGTCCAGTTTTGCCAACACCAGCTGTTGAAGAGGCTGTCATTTCCCCATTGTATGTCCATCGCTCCTTTATCATATATTAATTGACCATATAAGTTTGGGTTAATATCTGGACTCTCTATTCTGTTCCACTGGTCTGTGGGTCTGTTCTTGTGCCAGTACCAAATTGTCTTGATTACTGTGGCTTTGTAGTAGAGCTTGAAGCTGGGAGAGCGAGATCCCCCTGCTTTGTTCTTCCTTCTCAGGATTGCTTTGGCTATTCGAGGTCTTTTGTGGTTCCATATGAATTTTAAAACTATATGTTCCAGTTCATTGAAGAATGCTGTTGGGTTTTTTTTTTTTCTGTTTTAATTCTTTTATTGCTCCTCATTATTTTCAGTTTCACACTTTCTTTTTTCTGAATCAGTAATGAATGCAATGTTTCTGGTCAGAGTCTTTGAAGAGTGTTACATAAACACTACAAATTTTAGCTTTTAAGAAAAAGATCATACAATATAAAAGAGGATGTAATTCCTATTTTTCTCCCCCAAATAGTTTCTTTGCTAGAATTAGTCATGTGCCTGATTATTGAGAGTGGGAAATAAAAATCTCCCCATGCCTTTGGTCCAATGGCTACCATTTGTCATGGATGTGTGGCTTCTTGCTCAAGAGATTTGAATTATGTGCTGTAGTTCCTTCAATGTCCCTGGGCTAGAATTCTGGAATATTACATTTTAAGACTTCCTTCATGACTACTTTAAATCTACTATCACTTTTTTTTTTTTTTTTTAGAAAATGATTTTTAATTCCACTTACAATAAAATTACATGAATTACATAAAATTGTTAGGAATAGATTCACAACAACAAATATGCAACATTGCTGAAAGAAACTAACATGCCCTAAATAAATGGAGAGATATACCATGTTCATGGATTAGAACAAGGGTCAGTAAACTATAGTCCAGGGCCCAAATCCAGCCTGCTGCCTATGTTTTTTTTTTTTTGCTGAATAATAGTTGATATACAGTATTATGTTGGTTTCAAGTATACAACACAATGATTCTACAATTATCTAATTATTAGATGCGCATCCCAACCTGTGTAATTACTATCTGTCAACATAGGAAGTTGTTACAGAATTACTGATTTATTGAAATAAAGCCATGCTCATGTATTCACATATTGTCTGTGGTTGCTTTCATGCTACTACAGCATAGTTAAGTAGTTATGAGAGAGACCACATGGCCTGCAAAGCCAAAAATATTTACTATTTGGCTTTTTTTTTTTTTTGAGAGGGCATCTCTCATATTTATTGATCAAATGGTTGTTAACAACAATAAAATTCTGTATAGGGGACTCAATGCACAATAATTAATCAACCCCAAGCCTAATTCTCAACAATCTCCAATCTTCTGAAGCATAACGAACAAGTTCTTACATGGTGAACAAGTTCTTACATAGTGAAAAAGTTCTTACATGGTGAACAGTGCAAGGGCAGTCATATCACAGAAACTTCCGGTTTTGATCACGCTTCATGAACTATAAACAATCAGGTCAGATATGATTATTCGTTTGATTTTTATACTTGATTTATAAGTGAATCCCACATTTCTCCCTTATTATTATTATTATTGTTTTTTTTTAATAAAATGCTGAAGTGGTAGGTAGATGCAAGATAAAGGTAGAAAACATAATTTAGTGCTGTAAGAGGGCAAATGTAGATGATCAGGTCTGTGCCTATAGACTAAGTATTAATCCAAGCTAGACAAGGGCAACAAAACATCCATGGATGCAGAAGATTTCTCTCAAAACAGGGGGGGTGAGGTTCTAAGCCTCACCTCTGTTGATCCCCAATTTCTCACCTGATGGCCCTCCTGCGACTGTGCCTGTCTTAGGTTGTTCCTCCCTTGAGGAATCTTACCTGTCTCCGGCTAACCAGTCATCTTCTGGGGCCATATAGGGAAATGTAAATGCTGTTGGTATTTTGATAGGGATTGCATTTAATTTGTAAATTGCTTTAGGCAGGATGGCCTTTTTGACAATATTAATTCTTTCTAGCCAAGAGCATGGGATGAGTTTCCATTTGTTAGTGTCATTATTTTTTGACTCGAAAAAGTTTTCAAAATTGAGCTCTGGAACATTATTTAATTTTCTGAAAAGTAGAAGAGGGCACTGAGATAAACTGATGAAGCCTTTTTATAACAAGGAAAGGGAGGCTCACAGAAGCCAAGTAATCTGCCCAGCAACAGCCAGAAACTACTGGCAGAGACAGGTTTCCTGACCTCAAATCCTCTATCCTCTTTCCTTAGAAAGGAGTTCTCAGAAAGTACTCTCTGACCTTTGGTAACCTCTATGCTTGCAGTTAGAAAGGCATGGCTTAGACCCCGTTATAATTCTTAAGAAAATTCCTAAATATTAAAGGAGAAACCAAAAGGATTTCCTGTTCCATAATTTAATAAAGTAAACGGAAATTACCAGTTGGTATGGTATACAGAAAGAAGAGAAACTTTAGAATCAGACATATTTTAATCAGAATCACAAATGTGCACTTACTGCCTGGGCACTATATATTATCTTACATAATCCTCTAAATAACTCCATTTTATAGATAAGGAAATAGAGCTATAGAGAGGATAATGAAGTTGCTGAAGATTATGCAGCTGGTTTTATGAGAGCCTGGGGAGTTGAACCCAGGTCTGTAAGATACAAGTGTAGACTTTCAACCTTTTTTCTCAGGATGTTGGGAAAATTAAGTGAAAAAATGTTTAGGAGCTATGCATATCTTCCTAAACAACAATGGCTAATGCCCGAATTCCTTGATATTTACCATTTCCCATGCAGGATTGGGACTAGAGTCTTCTCTATAAGTATAAGGAGAAAAGGGAAACTCACTTCCCTCTTTTCCTACATAAGCAGTAACAGAGGGTTGGAGGCTCTTACTTCTTGAAAGTAAACACTTTTTTCTCAGAAGTACTAAGGAGTTGGGTGGCTGTTGAGGGAAGGAGAGCAGGAAGAGCAGCTGAGACCTGTCTCTGGTCTAGGCTTTAAGGAAGACAGCAAAAGTAGTATTCTTGGGGTTTCTATGGCTTTAGCCCAGCCAATACATATAGAAGACTATTTAGGAACAAAGAATAGCTAGGTTGGGTCTTGCAGGGTAGGAGAGAGCTTCTAACAACATATATAAAAATGCTCAGCACAGGGTGGACCCTCAAAAGATGTTGAAAAGTCCACGAGTAATGCTAAAACTAGTGGGTAAAATTTTGAGGTTATTATAGGGTATTTAAATAGTCTCAAATACCTTTCCACAAATGACTTATTAAATACAGAGAGAATAAACAGTAACTACACAGGGGAGAAACCTAGCTGTCATCACCTTAACCCACTGATCAAAGTTAACACCCTAAATAATAGGACAAATCAACATCATGTGCCTCCCGATATGATGTACTGAAAAGGACTCAGTATTGTTTCTGTAGTTTTCTAACCAAAAACCCATCACCCAAGCTTACTCATGGGGAAACATTAGACAAAACCCAAATGGAGGGACATTCTACAAATAACTGGCCCAAACTCTTAAAAATTGTCAAAGTTATAAAAGAAAAATAAAGGCTGGGGAATTTTTCTAGATCAAAAGAAATTAAAAACATTGGTGATTGAATACAATATGTAATCCTGAGCTGGAACCTGGACCAGAAAAAAATAGCAATAAAGGACATTATTGAGATAATTGGCAAAATTAGAATATGGACTGTGGATTAGATAACAGTATTGTTATCAGTTAAATGTTGTTATTTTGATAATTTTTTATGCTTATGTAAGAGAATGTACTTCTTCTTAGGAAAAAAATACTGAAATATAAGGGGCTAAGTGGAATCATATCTGCAACTTACTCTCAAGGGGGCTCAGGAAAAAATAATATATGCATGAACACAGAGCAAAGGATAAAACAAATGAGGCAAAATATTAATAATTAGTGAATCAGAGAAAAGAACACATGACAGTTCATTGTATAATCTTGCAAACTTTAATTCTGAATTTGAAATCATACCAAAATAAAAAGTTATAAAATACTCAGGAATATAATTTATATTTTACCACCTCCCACATTTTCAATAAAGAAGACATTTCTTTCATAATCAGAAAAAAGAAAACCCATTGGTAAATAAATAACAATTATAATTTAACATGTGTTTGAACTTTTCTTCTAAGTTTAAGGTTGTTCTGATAAAGACAACATAGCAATGAAACAAGAGCTGTATTTGTGTTCTTTTGAATTAGGTGGAGGGAAAAACTACTTATGTTTGGCATAATTACAGCATTTCCCCAGGAGCACATTACCTTTATAGCGGGCCAGGAGTTGCTTAAAATCTAACTGTTGATCTGGCACTGCATCTTTGACAGAATCCTGATCCTGGAGGTGAAGGGAGAGCCTCAGATCTTCCTCCACTTCTTCAAATGCAGTTCTGTTGCGCCTAGCTTTAAGCTTCTCCTTTGACATCTGTTTCATGGAGCGCATATATGGGCTTCCATCCTGCAACACATACCTGAGGAGGAAAGACAGAAGAATGTGTCTGTGTGTATGTGGGTCTGTTGGTGAAGAGCAAATATATTCACCTATTTAATCTGCTTATTCAGCAGAATGTTCCCCTGTTTCTGCCAAATTCATGGGCTATTCTTCCACCAATTAGGGGTTCTGCTGGCCCCCTAGTGCCAGCTTACCCTATTTCTAGTGGGGAAAACATTGGAATGGTTTTGGCTGTCTTAAGATAATTGTGGAGGTAGTGAGTTTGAAAAAGTGAAAGAAAAAAGACATGTATACTAGTTGAAAGATGATTTCTCCAGAGAGTCACATTCAGAGAAGTGGGATAGGGCCCAGAAAATAATAATTGTAATAAGTTCCCTAACTTTGCTTATTGCACATTAAAATTTGATAGCCATGGCTTTTGGGTTTTTAGGTTGAGAATATTGTACCACTAAATAAAAACAGAATTAGGAAGCAGGCTTATTAGAAATGGAAGGAACAAGGAGGAGAAAAATTCTTAATTTAAGGTGTCAGATATCAAGGGTGTTTTCATTCTGGTGCTCAGACATCAAGAAGGAAGATACTGATCTGGGAGTTCACGGCACAGAAGTGAGAGCTAAAATCACATGAGGCCATGAGAGTGAAGGGAGAGTTTAACAGTGAGAAGAAACAGTGCAAGGATAAAAACCTGGGGAATCTTCAAGCTCAAAGAATAGGAAGAGGAAGCAGGGCTTTCAAAGGAGAGAAATTAGTTTGCATCCAACAGACGTTACCATTTTCTACCCAGTACTAACATTCTAGACACCTTACACTCATATTATACAGTAAACTCCCCGGGGTAGAATGAGGGTGATAATAATAGTTAACATTTATTAAGTATCACCATGTGGTAGGCACAGTTTTAAATACTTTGCAAGTATTAACTCCAAGTATTTATTAATCTTCATTAATTAACCTTGTAAGCAGCTGCTATTAATAAATCCATTTTACACAGATATAACTGAGTCACAGTGAGATTAAACTACTCAACAGTGTTATGGTTAGTAAGAAGAGGGATTTAAATGTTGGTAGTCTGTCTGCAGAATCAGTACTCTACTTTTTTTTTTAGTTAAATTCTCCATATATTTGGTTCTTTGTCATTTTTTAATACACTTTATTTTTTAGAGCAGTTTTAGGTTCCTATCAAAAAGGAGCAGACGTACAGAGACTTTCCATATACCCTCTGCCCTGACAAATGCATAGCCTCCCCCACTATAAACATCCCTCACCAGAGTGGTACAATTGTTACAACTGATGAATCTACATAGACACATTATCACGCAAAGTCCATAGTTTACATTAGGGTTCCAGAGCCAGTACTCTTTTAACATACAATATTACCTGTGAATTGCAAATTTGTATAGTAAATATTTGCTGCAAGAAAGGGGAAAACAAAATGTTGAAATAGAAAAATTAGGAAAAAAACCCACATTTATTAATATCCTGGCACACTGATGTAAAATAATAATTTCCGGTTCTGAAACACCAAAACTTAATTAACATCTTCCTTACCTTGTCACAGCAATTGCATCTTCCAGAAAAAATTGATCAACAGGAAATGTACGACCTAGAAAAAAAGGAATTAAATAGGAAAGTCTCAGAATACTTGCTCAACTATCTCGAAACAGGTAAAATTCTCTTAAAGCTTGGCATAATAAGGTACTATTTGTTCTGTGGTCTTAAAAGTATCACACACAAAAAATTTTTTTTTACAGTATTTAGAAGGGATGGATTCCAGTTAGTAAAGAGAACAAGTGTATAAGTAGAGAGGTCATCATCTGCTAACGGATTTTTAACCTCTTTTTTTCTTTTCAACTTGTAAAATCTTTCCCACCCATCCCTCCTGCCTTACAGGAGACCTTTAAACAATCAGCAATTGTATTCTAGATTAAGCATATATCTTCTTTAAATCTATTGTCAATGTTCTCTATAACTAGAGCAGATAGTACTATTATTCATCCATCAGTGCTTCCAAATTGTCCCTTTGGCAATCAATTGCAGGAGGATAAACCAAAGCCTAAGGTAAATTAATCCCACAGTGAAAGACCAAAGAAGACACAGACAATCCAACTTCACTTTCTCCCAGAATGGGCCAATGTCAAGAAATTAGCAGAATCCAGCAATGAACAAATATGCTATACATAGACACAACTTCCTTCTTTATGACAGATTACCATTATAAACCCACATTTCAATGTTAAACGCAAATGGAATGCTAGAAATCCTAACAACCTAGACTTTCCTCAAAAGTATACAAAACTGAAATCTTCCAGCAAATGGGTACAATGTAACCTCTTTATTAATTTCATTATATGGCCATGATTTTATTTGTTATAACTAACCACTCCTCTAGAAAGAGGTATAAATACCAGTAATTTATATCTCAAATGAACTTCCAAATAATTTGATTAGAACAATGCATTTTTAATCATACATTTTAATCACCTGGTATAGTAATAACTGGGCAGGAATTGAAATAGTCTGAAAAGAGTTCAGCGTTTAAAGTTGCACTCATTAGAATAACTTGAAGAGTCGGCCTCTGCAACACAATGTCTTTCAAAACTAGCAGCAAGAAGTCACTGGAGGAAATAAAAGAAACACCTGAAGATCAAACAAATTCAACAGGTGAAAATGAGTAACTTTTGATGTACTTTAGCAAGGCATGTATAAAACACATGTGAAAAAAATTATAAAATCCATAAAGATGTGTCATATTCCTAGATGTGAAGCCTTAATATTATCAAGAATCAATTCTCCCCCATATGCTTAGTTCAGTGTACTAACAATCAACATACCAGTAGGACCTATTATTGCATGTGATAATCCATATACATATGAGTATGAGGCATATACCAAGATTTTCATTATAGCATTGTTTGTAATAGTAAAACAATGGAAACAACCTAAATGTCCATAAACCAAGAAGTGGTAATTGTAAAAAAAAAAAATCATCCACTCTATGGAATAACATGCAGCAGATAAAAGGTAAAGTGTAGAGCTCTAGATACTGGCCTGAAAATATCCCTAACACATATTGTTAGGGAAAAATGCCCAAAAAACCCAAGCTGTAGAATGTTATGTAGTGTAGCATAGCAATATCCTAACTGGTCTCTGTGCTTCAGCCCTTGCCCCCTTGCAATCTATTCTCAATATACAGAAGATCAATAATTTTGTTCAGATGTACATCTTCTCATGCCACCCTTGTGCTCATAATCCTTCAATAACTTATGAAACTTTTCATCAGCAAGTTAGGCCCTATATGATACATCTGCACCACTCATTTCTTACTGCTCTCTACCTTATTTACTCAGCTCTAGCCACACTGTCCTCGGTGTCCCTGAAGCATGTATCTTGGGTCCTTCGCACATGCTATCCACCTACCTGCAGTAAGCTTCTCCCAGACATTCACACAGGTAGCTTCCTCACTTCCTTCAACTCATTACTCAAAGATTATCTTTTCAACAAGGCCTTTCCTGTACAACCTATTTAAAAGTTCAAATGCTCTCCTCTCTTGCATTTCACATCACCCTTTCTTTTCTTAGCACTTAACATACTTTATATTTTAATTATTTATCTTGCTTACTGTTGGTCTCACCTATTAGAATATAAACTCTGTAAGGACAAGGATTTTGGTCTATTTTCTTCACTACTCCAGTAATCCAGAACAATGCATGGACATAGTAGGTCTTTCACTGACTTACAAAATGCATGTATCATTTGTGTAAGAAAGAAAAGGTCAGAAAACAAAAAGTACCTATTTCTAGCCAAGTAAACATAGATAACAGTGTATAGAAGGACACATCACCAATCTGACACCACAGTTAACTCTGGGGAAGGGACTGGGAATGGTTTGGGAGTGTTAAGGGGGACTAATACTTTATCTCTATTGCTTGAATTTTTATTAAGAGCACATTCTTGTACTATTTAGTTCTCTTTAATTTAATGAGCTAATTTAATTACATTTATGACTATTTTCTTTTTTAGGGAAAAGGAAAATAATATAACAGACAAATGTAATTTATGGTACATGAATACTTTAGAATTTCTTCATGCAATTATTAATAATAATTACAAAGACAGTTCATGCTATCATGTTAACTGTTAGATAAAAAGCAGTACATAAAACTATATAATCCCAACATCTCTCTACCACTTCTCTCCATTAACTCTGAATACAATTAACAGACCAAAATTATAACATGTAATTAGTAATTTTATAGGGAACAGAAATTATTCTTCTTGACATTCTGATATTTTCTGTTTAGAGTAATCATGTTGTTATCTCTGTGATCGGGAAATTTATTAAAAATTTTAAACACAACTGTAACTTTTCTACATTCATCCTTTAATCTTGACTATATTTTTACTGATCGTGGCTCCTTGATCCTATTCCTATTTTTTGCCTTTTTCAATCTGAGCTAGCAAATATTCTCCTACTTTTCCTTGTAATTTATACACTTCTTTCCCAAAGATTGGTATTTGTAAATCACTGAATCTCCTCTTCCAGTGTGCAATTTATTACTTAAATGTGAAAAATGTTTTGAATTTTTAATTGTTGATATTCTACAGGTCATCAGGCTTTATAAATGCCTTTCTCTTTTTGAGAATACTATTGCAGCCAAAAACCAAATCCAGTACTATCCAGTGTCCCTGAGTTTGTGGAATTATAAATGTTATGAAACCCAAAGCTACTCTTCATATTCAAAACTACACTGGATATAATTTCCCCTAAATCTTTTCATTTATTTTTATAATACAATCATTTAAATATTAGTAGTCTGATTGGATGATTTATTTGAACAATCTCTTCCAAGTTCAGTGATTCTGTTAAAAATTTTTTTTCTTCTTTCAAATGTTGATTTGAACATTTAGCTGCAAAATGACATCATTACTTTTTTCCCCACTCTTTTCTGGAAACTTTATAAAAAGATTACTTGCCCTCAAATATTTCCAGTGTTTTCTATATAGTAATTTAAAAAGTATTATTGTTTTATTCTAGGAATTATCTTTTTTCTTTTGATCTATTCTTTTTATGTGAAACTCTTTTCTTTATTTTCTTATTATTTCCTACTTTCCAGTATTATCAATGTATTTATTTCTTCTCATAGTCTTCTGGTGCAACGTCCTCCCTGCTCATTTCTTAAAAACATTTTATCAGCAATAGCTGAGGCCTCTTTTCACATGTGTTTTGTTTTTTTGCTCTGCTATTAGCTATTTTCTGCTTTTCTATCAGATTCCCAGCTTTACTTAGATTTTCCTTTCTTCTTTTCAAGATATTTATAACAGCACAGTCTTTTTTTGGGAAAGCTTCATAATTTTCATTGGGTCATCTCTCTTTTCTCCCACTAGTGTTCTTTTTTTTATTGCTCTAGAGCATGATCTACATGAGAAAAGCTATGATTAATGCCATCTATTTACCTGGGCCTTTTTTTTAAATACTGAGAATTCTGATTTTATGCCTCAACCCTTAAATGACTTTTAATTCCATTGCAACAAAATGCAGTGCTTTGTTACACATGGCGTATAAGGCCCTAGAAGGTCTGGTTTCTGCTTTTTCCACCTGCCACTTACCCGCTCACTTACTACATACCAGCTGCACTGGCATTCCTCCAGTTTCTGGACTCAAGAAGCCCTTCCCCACTGCAGAATCTTTGTGAATGTTGGCCTTTCTTGCCCCCATTTGTCACATAGGACTCCTTTTCATACTGCAGTGTTACTTTAAGTGTCATCTCTTCTGATATCTGATCCCTGACAATCTCACGGACCTCTCCCCCCAAATACAGCATCCTGTTTGTTCCTTCATGATACATTCTCCAATTTGTAATTATTTGTTTACTTGTTCATTGTTTTTCCTCCCAGACCATAAGAGACAAAGGGGTACCATATATGCTTGTTCACTATAGTATCTCCAGCAACTAAAAGATCACTTGGCACTTAATACAGGCTCAATAAACACACAGATAAATGCTAGGACTGAATGATCGACCAAACGAGCAAAGAAGGAAGCACGTATTCACCAATTCATCGCTACAGCATGTATTACATCTGTTATTTCTGCTAAGTACAGTGCCCAGCTCAGCATGGTGATCAGAAGGGGATTAAGTATCTCCCATGAGACAAGGTCCATCTAACATGATGACTCTTCTAGTGAGGAACATGGGCTTTCCTAGCATTTTTAGTATTACAGATTCTGCAGATCAGGAAAGTAGCTCCTCTTCTCTAACGTAGGCTTTCCCTATAGCCTTCTTCTCCAGCCCTATGAAACTGAATTGGAAGCAGAACAAAATTCTTTCAGCCGTGTCTTCATTTTATGTGTGTGGTTATTCATTTGGAAATCTTTGTTTTACCTTTCTTCTGTCCTCTCATGAACTTCATCAACAATGATATGGGTGACTCCTTGCAGAGCTGTATCTCCTTCTAGCCTTCTTAGCAGCACTCCAGTCGTGCAGTATAACAGCCTGGTGGCTGAGGACTTGCATATAAAAGGGTGTAGAAAGCACTTATGAAATTTTTGAAAAAAAGGAAACTGGCAAAGCCATTTTGAATGGATAACGAATATTGAAAATACCAGCATTTCATTTAATATGAAACCACACTGAACACAGAATTTCCTGCTGGTGACAGGACAAGTTTTCTGCTTCATATCAAAATTTTAAATTTAAGACTCATAAAAAGCATTCAAAATTTATTATGAAACATAAAAACAATAAGTGATGAAATCAATTCTGTCCATTCCTGATTTGGTTAAATGGACCATGTCCCAGGTTTAAGAGTGGAAGTATTTACTGGATCACTTAGTCTTTATAGAGGAAATTAAGTACACTCAAATAAGAACTCTTAGAGTTCTTCTACCAAAATACTTCTAAAAAGACTATAGCCCTACTGACTTGCCAATGAATCTCCAGACCCCCAAAACTCTTTATATTTGAAAACGGTAAATTTATGTTTTCAGGAAAAGAGCAGAGCATACAGACCTTGACACTTTCTAATCGGATCTGGTATCCCACAGTCAGACCCACTCTTTCTACTCTTTCTTTAGCAACACGTTCAGCGACTGAGATTGCAGAGATTCGTCGGGGTTGGGTACAGATTATGTTAGCCACCTTCTCTGGTGGCCTGGTCAAAGAATCATCCAGAATAAACTGTGGAATCTGTGTTGTTTTCCCACATCTGTATGTCAAAACAAATAAGTCCTAAAATGAGAGTTTTCAAATGCTAGTTAATCAGAGAAGCAATCAAATGCAATGAGGAAAGCGATAAAGCTAAAAGTTGTTCAGTTTCATCTATCTTCTAGACCTGGCTACTGACTTACTACCTACAGCTGATAACTCTTAGGAATTTGCACTCAGATTAACAGGGCAATCAAATTAATACTTTAGTGTCATTTGTAAAATTGGTACTGTTGAATAGACATTAGATTAAGGTCTATAAGTGCCTCTAGGAATATGAACTCTACATATGAATCCTAAAGAAAGAGGAGTATTATCTTATTGCTATTCAAATACTTCATATTTTTCCCCTCTGATGTGTACTGATTTGGCTATAAGTGGACTGAGGTTAAATAACAAGATAAGAACTGAAAGATAAAAAGTTACTACTATTATCAGTGAGTATATATTCTCTGATTGCATAAATGTAATAATTAGATTGAATACAGAACTAAAGAAAGTCTGCAACTTGTTCCTGCTAAATAGGTTTGGATTAACATATGGGAAATGTGAAACAGGAAAAACAATGTACTCTAAGTCGTTCTTAAAAGAGCAAATAAAAAAGCTCTAAGGAAATCAGAATAAAATTAGAAGACGAAAAGATTTTTAAGCTAAATGCTATGGAACTACCCTTTACATTCTAAAGTGGGCCTTATTAAAAGCTTTCAGCTAGGCCTTTTGCCTTAAAATTATCTCAAGCCAGAGATGTACAATACTTATAAATTCCTGGATGGATTTCTGAATTTTGTTATTTTTTGCAAGTTGGCTCTTTTGGCTACAAATGCTGCAATATTAAGCTCTGTTTTAGAGCCTAATAAATATATTACTTGATATTTGACAAGAAAAAGCTCAAAGAATACCATCTACTGGTTTATTTTTAAAAGTATAACTGGTTATAGGAACAAGGGTACATACCCTATTTACAGATGAAAGCTCCATTACAAATAAATTGCATCTTACCCAGTCATACCACTTATAACAAGCACTTGATGCTTGCTCAACAATTTAAGAATGGTTTCCCTTTCTTCCCAAGCAGGGAGTGATTGCCTTTCTTGCAGAATTGACTGGAATTGTCTGGAAGCCTAATAATATAAAAGATAAGGCATCAGTTAGGCTACTTGGAATCACCTTTCACAAAGCTCTGAATGTGGACTCTCATAGTTAGGCCCACCCTTTCTGCTCTCTAACAATTTTTTGAAAGACAGAATTTGCAGATTTGTTGTGGTTTGATGCTGATTTTAGACAGAAGGCTGCACTGCTCAGAGAATAAGCTAGAATAAGCTGTGGAATCTGTGTGGTTTTCCTTCATCTTAATAAACTGAATCTTATTAAGAAAAATAACCCCTCTTTTTTAGCACCTATTCAGCTCTTCCTTGGAATAGTCTCTACACTAGCCCTGTCCAATAAAATTCTGTAGAAATGTTCTATATTGGTGTTGTCTAATATAGCAACCTCTGGCTACTAGTGGCTATTGAGTACTTGATATGTGGCCAGTGCTACTGAGGAACTGAATTTTTAATTTTACTTAATTTAAATTTAAATAGACACACACAGCTAGGGGATACCATATTGGACAGCATAGTTCTATATAGTATCAGACTTGCACAAAAATCAATAATAGTAGAGAACTCATGAAATGTTTTTTTCTGGTCAAGTATTACCATATATGTAACTCAGTCTGACATCTAATGCCAATGCTATAAACATTATACTGTATGTTGAAACTATGGTTGTATTTTTGAATAATGTAAAAGATGCATACTAACACATCATTTTCTGCATATAATTTTACCATACAAATTCATCACCAAATTATATGTGCAATTTTTCTTTTTCTACCATATTATTTATGGTGCAATTTTCTACTCATTTTGAAGTTGTATGGATATTGCACAGTATATGTGATAGTGTTATACTGGGTCCAAAATCAGAATCACAGAACTTTAGAACTAGAAGGGCCATTAGCATCTAATCTAATTCCCAAACTGTTAAAGCAACTCCTCTTTATCCTATAGCCAACTCTGCCCTAACATTCACCTACGGGTTCTTTTAAAATAATCTTCCTCTGAATAAGGTAAAAACAACACAACTTTGGAAATAGAATTAATTAATTAATGTCCCTCCTTATTTTTTTCTTTTCTATACTGATCTACCTAATGTAAATCACATTATTAATTTTCATTTCACTTATCATATCATAGAACCAAAGCCATAATTCTGAGAATATATGGTATATGTGTGTGTGTGTGTTTCATTTTTACCAGCCATAGGAATTTCCAAAACTATCTAGAACATGCACCTAAGTTTGCTGTGGCATACAGATAAACCAACCACTCAGGGTGAAATAGAAGGATACTGGGGGAGTAAGCAAAGCTTCCGAATTCCTACTCCATCCATTCACTGGGGAGACAATGCTAACCAGTCTCTCAGAATATCCTACCTGTTTTATTCGGAACTGCTTGCAGATTTTAGCATTTTCAGCATGTATTGAATTTCCCTGCCAGTCATATCTTTTGGAAATCTTTTTCTTAAGGTTCACATAGCTTTCACTCTCCACTATAACTGGTACAGGACCTTCATCCTCATCTGCCTCCTCCTCAGGTTCTGATTCTTTTTCAACTTGAAAGGGATAAAAGGAAACATTTTTGATACAGAGTCCTTTCTTTAGCAAAGGGGGGTGTCGCTATCAAAATAACAATGAAAAAAATCACAAAAGAGAGTTAAAGCTTGAATAAAACAGGTTCATTCATTTCAATACTACTACTACTGTTAAAGAACTTAAAACCATCTTCAAATAAACTTTAATCTAGTGTAAGTGGTTACTGTTAAACCAAACTAAAAACAAAGAAGAAAAAATTATGGCATGCCATGTTAGTCTAGTCTTTACATTCAAGGAATTAATTGAAAGTTTCAACTATTTGCAAGTGTTCCTAAATTTCCATGACACAAAGCAACCCAAATGTCTATCAAATAATGAATCAATAAACAAAATGTGGTATGATCACTAAGTGGAATACTATTCAGCAATAAAAAGGAATTAAGTACTGATACATACTGTATCATGGGTGAACCTTGAAAACATCATGTTAAGGAAAAGAAGCCAAACACAAAAAGCCACATATTGTATGATTCCATTTCTATGAAATGTCCAGAATAGGCAAATCCACAGAGATAAATATAGATTTGTGGTTATCAGGAGCTAGGGGAAGGGAGAAATGTGGAACAACTACTGATAGGGTTTTTTTGGGGGGTGATAAAAATGTTATGAAGTTAGTGGTCATGGTGGCACAGTGGATAAACAAAAAACCACTGAACTGCACATTTTAATAGGGTGAATTTTATGGTATGTAAATCATACCTCAGTAAAGCTATTATTTTAAAAAGTCCATGGTACACAATTTGTCACTTCTCAAGAACTACATTTGAATCCCATGTGTCAGAAGCTGGTATTTGGGAGCGAGTCAAGTGGTTAGTGAGTGAACCCAACCAACCATTCAGAATCCACACCTTAATGCAATTTCATTATCCTCTACTTTACCTAAGAACTGTTGTGGAATAATAAAAACTTGTTTCTCTGAAAGAATGATGGCAACAAATATGAGAGAATTCTGTGATGAACTCTGAAAAGGGGATTTACTTGTGGTGTAAGAATCTGTACAGCAAAATTGAATCTGGATAAAGCCAGAAGCTTGTACAAACATTTCTTTATTTGAGGCCTTAGGGATTCATGAAGATAGCCCTAAAAGTATAGTTTACTAAAAGCAAGAGGGTATGGATTGGTATAGAAAGAGAAGTATCTCTAAAAACTTAGTTGAAAGTAATCCCATATAAAGTATCAGAAATAAACATGTGAAACCAAATGAAAGAGACAGATTTTTCTGGGAAGATCCTTTAAAGTTCTTCAAACCTTAATTGCTAAAGTCAGCTTAGATATCACTATAAACTTTCAATTGAGGGAGCCCAATCATAGTGACAATATTGGGCCTTACAATTAGTCAAGCCATAGTTCAGAGAATTCTCAGTCCCTTTTGCCCATGGATTGGGGAGAATAACTATGATCGCCAGGAGATCCTAGACTTCAGAACCTTTGACTTCTTTAATCCATCATTCTGAATGCCCCCCTCCATAATGCCCTCCATATGATCAATGCTTTACATACCTTCTGGAATTTGATTTGAAACAAAAGAATTATCTGGAACCACCGGTTTACGGCACACAGGATTATTCATTCTGGTGATCCCAGAGAATACTGACAGAAAGTTCACAGGAGGGACACTGTACTTGTGATGGGTATTTGTTAGTAGCTTGACTATTTCTGATTCTTCCTCTAAAAGGGTTATTAAAGAATATACAACAGGTTCTGAAGTTTCTGCAAAAGTCAAGGCCTTGCCATAAAGGAACTCAGAAATATGTAAACGACAAGCCAGAGGTAGATTCTCATTGGTGGAATAAAATGCCACAAGGGGAGCTTGGCAGGGGTATTTGTGATCTTTAGAAAATCGAATTTCAAGTTCATATAAAAAAGATGCATCTTCATTAGCATTAAGATGAGAATCATCTACAATTCTTTCTGCTCTTCCAACAATTTGATTTGTGGGTACTTCATGTTTGAATTTGCACTTTGATCCAAATTTACAATTTCCTTTTAGGTAAAATTTACAGATTTCAAGTGAAATCTCCTGTATATTTTTGGTACTTTCCTTTTGCTTGGATTTGCAGAATTTAATTGTCAAATACTCCAGTTCTAATCCAATGGTCCAGACTCTGTTCTGAATTCTTTCTATAAATTTCTCTCCACAGATTGACTTGAGAGCAAATGCCTCTTCCTGCCGCTGTTCCATACACTCCTCCACGCTTACATGGCCAACAGCCTCAGAGATCTTCATCCTCTCTCCAAATGTCTCTGAAAAACACTGGGTGAGCAAATGTTCTAGAGATGCCCCCACATCTCCATCACAAATCCTCAGGGCTGCCTGGCAGTGTTCAGTGCTGAAACCGTATCTGTCAAGTGCAAAACACGATGAAAAAGATTGAGTAATATCAAATCACAGAAATGAAATTCGTTAAAATACATTTATGTGAAGTTATAACTACATACAGGCGGGGTTTGTGTTCTGAAAATGTGCCCCTGATAATACAAATTCCTCCTTAGTCGCTGTATGCTGAAAAGGAGGATATTAGGCATATCAGGCACTGCTGGAACCAAACAATAGGGAAGTTAGTTGAGGGTGAATGGTTGGGTTTATAATATGACTTCAGTTTCCTTTGCTTCTCCCTCAACTCCCATAAATGTTGAAAGCAATCACCTGGAAAGTTTTTGTACTGCATATGCTGAGACGGTAAATTCTGGATTATGAGGCTCCCCTGGGCCAGCATATTCCAAAGGGTCAGCATCAGGAACAAGGGACATTTCTCGTCCAGCTGACCAGTACTGCTCATCGTCACATTCAGGCTCATCATCTTCCTCCTCCCCAGAAATGCCTCTTCTGGCAAAGGCAACATTTTCAGATATTTAATATTAATTTCTACTTCAAAGAAAATTTAGCAAGAGTCTAAGAATTTAAATCAAGGAGCAAAAGGACAGAGGATCCTGAGCATTCTTCAGTTGCTGATTTAAACTTTTATTGATCTATTAATTTCTATCTTGACATTTAACATTTATCAGGTATTTATTATATGCCAGGTACTATGTTAAGTGTTTTATATGTACTATCTCTTTGAAAATCTTCCCAATAACTCAACCAGATATTATTAGAATCTCCATTTTTCAGGTAATCAACTAAAATTTAGAGAAGATTAGTAACTGTCAAAGGTTATAAAGTAAAGAGCAATTAGAATTTTAACCAAGGAAGTCTGACCTCACAGCCTGTATTCTTAACCACAGAAGCCTTGGCTATCCTTTCTCTCTCGTCTCATTCTTAAATCCATCACTAATTTTTTGCTTTGCTGCATAACCACCTTTCCTAAGTGTAAAACAGATAAGAGATTTATAGATGGGATGGAAATTGAGCTGTTCATGACTGACTACTCATTATTTATGTCAAAGGGAAAGAATTAACTTCTTTGAAATCACAAAGCAAAATAGCCAAAAAGAGTAAAAGTTGTTTCTCTTTGGCAGTTGGTCATAAGAAATGTAATCTTAAGACTTCATCTGATCAATGCAATATTTGCTTAGCCTAGAGCAATACTTCTTGATCACTCTAAGGCTTTATTTGAAGACTGTCAATAAAGCTATTAGTGAATCCATATTTGCACTGTCCTAGAAACAAAACACATGAAAAGGCAATCTGTATTATTGCTCAGATATTACAAAATAAACTCACTCTAAAAACTTCCTGAATAATTATTCTTGTATTTCTCTTGGCTTACTTGCATCTAATTATATAGCCACACTGGATCAGTATTAATATATTATTCCAAAGCCACACAGAACCTTCACTGCAAACACATCTTCCTTAATATAATAATTCACTCAAATAAAAAAAAAATTTACTCAGATCCAGCATCTGCATCTTGTTCTTGCAAGTCTCTGAGAAGAGCTTTCACTTTCTCTTGATTCTCAGAAGTCATATGTAGAGTCTGAAGGGGCACTTTGGCTTCGGGCTTCCATTTGGGACGTGCTTCTCCTTTTCTTACACTACTGCTGTTAGCTCTGCAAAGGATACAAGAACAGTTACATATTTATCTGTGATCAGAACTTTTACTCTCTCCTCTGAGTCACCAAATATATACATAAACCGGATTGTCAAGTATCATAAAAGATGACAATGAATGTGAAGAGACTCTCCATTTTCTACAGTATTTAACATTTCATTATACTGGAACTGCTGGAAAAAACCTGATTAGATTCTTAATCATTAAATCTGGCTTCACTAACAAGAATCCTCTGGAAAACACAGTGCTATAATGACTCCCTCTGCACTAGAAGGCTTTCAAGAAATACGCTACACATCACTTGTATTAACTTCATTCAATTTTTAGGTAACCCAATCTGAAAACAATATTACTTGTGAATATAAAGCCCTATTTTTGAGAGATTTACCTAAATTATCATTATTTCCTGATTACAAAAATAATAATGATGATAAAATCATGTTCACTGTAGAAAAGTAAAAAAACAGAAGTCACTCTAATTCACATTCTTTTTCATAAACATTTTTTACAAAATTATACAGCATATATAATCTTTTATAATTTGCTTTATTTCCTTATCAAAATAAAACTGACATTTCCCTAAAACTGTTCTCCTGCAAAATAATTTTAAATGGGTCATATAAGTATGTATGTACTGGAATTTATTTCACCAATCTTTCATTGTTGGAATTTAATTTTTTTAGAGACTCATTTTAATATTTAAAACAATAGTAAGTTCTAAAGTTTAACTTTATTCACTACTTGTTTTTTGTTTTTTTTTTTTTGTTTGACATGTTTCATTATAGATTTTCACAAATCTAGGGAAATGGGAGAAATTTTTCCTCTATTTAAAATCTGGCACATTATTGAAGAACCACATATTTACACTTGCAAAATTGGGTAGCAAAGGAGAAAATAGGATTGTGCTTTTGAATCACTTGGTGCAACTTCTGAAAATAAATGTTATCCCAAATCTATCATTTCCCCTTTTTGTTTTGAAATTTTTTTAATCTACAGAAATAAACACCTGCTACCTAGATTCACCAACTGTTAACAGTTGCTATACATACATTCACTTTTCTTCTTCTATACATACACATATATGCTTACATATATGCTCTCCTCTTTATATATTTGTATATGCATATATTGCTGAACCATCTGAATGTAAGCTGCAGACATGCAAACTTCAGCAGGCATTTCCTAAGGACAGACACATACTCTATCATACTACAATATTATCACTTAGAAGATATTTTATTTTGATACAATATCATCTAATATATAATCCATAAAGTTCCTAAATGCCTCAATCATGTCCTCTATAGATTTTTTTATTATCTACTTAAAAATGACATTTATTTTTTTCAAACTCCTTTAATTTAGAACAGTTCCCTCACATATTTCCTGACATTGACTTTTTTGAAGATTTCAGGCCATCTGTTTTACAGAAATCCTCACAATTTAGATTTGTCTGATCATTTTCTCATGATTAGTATTAAAAAAAAACCTGGGGGGACTTCCTTCCACATGTTCCTATACCATCCACCAATTTATATACCCCACACCTTGCCTTCCTTCCTTCCTAAGGATGAACGATCCTCGATCCTAAAGTTAACCCTCTATTTGTACACTGTACTGCAATACCTTTAACCTCCTCAAAGAAATCATTCCACACTTACCCCTTTCTATATCGCCAGACCTTCATTCTCCTTTGGATCACTCCCATCAGCCTACAGAGACATGCTATATTATGTCTACCTTAAAAAACCAAACCAAACAAAATCCTCCCTTAGACTGTACTCCCCTTCAAACTACTGCCCTATTTCTCTTCCCTCCCCTGCCCTTCATAGCAAATCTCTTTAAAAGGGTTATCTAAACAACTGTCTTTGTCTCCCTTTCTTTCCTCTTTCTGAAACACACTCCAAGCAGGGTTTCCTCTTCAACTATGCCAAACAGCTCTTGTCAAGATTACCCTTGCTAACCACACTGCCAACTCCAGTGGACATTGTCACTACACATTTTTCTTAACTTATCAGAAGTATTTTTCTACTACTGAATATCCCCTTTAACTATCCAATCCAATTTGAATGGATAATCCACATTCAAATACCTTTAGTCCTTAACTTCCAGAAACCATGCTCTCACAGTTGTCCTCCTAATTCATTGGCAAATCCTTCTTAATGCCCCTTGTTTGATTCTCCTAATTTTCTCATCTCTAAAGCCTAGGGTGCCCAGGGCTCAAAGTTCAGACCTCTTCTCTATCTCACCCAGCCTTATAGCTTTAAATAGCATTTATTCGTAGAGGACTCACACATTTACTTACCTGGCCTATGTTCTTATCTTGAACTCCAGAATTATGTATTAAATTGTCTATGACATCTCCACTTAGAGAGAAACTCCTAACTGATCTTGTTTCCAACTGTTCTCCTGTAGTCTGTTTGCACCAAGTCAGGGCTACTGAGTATGGTTGCATAGACTGTATGCTGTGCAGAGGCTCCTGCTAAGGAAGGGAAGAGGACCACAAGAGCTAAAATCCAGTCCATACCCTGCTCACCAAGCCATGCATTCTGGGGCTATAACTGCTCAAAGAAAGAGACACCATTTCCTAATTCACATAAGGAATATGCCAAATAGCAGCAACCCTGGCCAGACTGATTGCTATCATACACCCTTGCCTCAAACCCTGCAACAGCTTCCCATCTCACTCAAAGCAACAGCCAAAGTCCTTATTATGGCCCATCAGGTCCTACACAGTGTAGCCTTTTAAATGTAACTGCCTATCATTCACCTTATTGATCATTCTAGCCATATGGCTTCCTTGCCATTTCCTAAACCTTCCAAGCACAACACTGGCTTAGGGACCTTGTACTTGCTGTTGCTCCTGCCTTTGAAAGTTCCTCTCTCAGACAGCTTCAGAGTTCACTCCTTCTCTTCCTTCTTGTCTTGCTCAAATGACACATTATTAAAGAAGACTTCTCTGATCACTCCACATTAAATAGCAATTATTTTTTAAAAACCTGCAATCGATTTTGCTATTTTCTCTTTTACCCTCCTTAGTATCTACTACCTGACATATGTTTATTTATTGTCTTTGTAACTCAAACCTCTTTCTATGAAAATAAGGACAATATTTTATTCATTGCTATAATTATAGCCCCTAATATAGTGCCTGGGGCATAGTAGGCACTCAGTAAATATCTGTTGCATGAACGAACATCTCAGACTGTGAGAACCTACAGTACCTGTTTTCAAAAAGAATGAAGCTGCAGCTAACTCATAAGTTAGGTTCCTAAGTCAGCAGCTGAAGTCAAAACATAGTTTAAAATTACTCTGGGAGATTCCTTAAAAAGTATTAAGTTTGAGACTGATCTCTCAATATGTCCAAAATGACCATTTTCTTCTAGGATGAAAAAAAACACGTAGATATTCTCTGCTTGAATGCCAGATGAAGTATTTGGTTATATTAGGGACTATGTATGAAAAAACATATATTTAAGTCCTAAAATTACATAGTGCCTCAAGAGGCTTTAACTGTAAGAAGCACTTGGAAACTGAGACTGATGAGGGAATAGCAGATTCCTCTCTCCATACTTTGTTCACTGTGGGGCCTAGATCCATTTAGTGGCAATTTTAAACTGCTTAAATAGTATTTGTTTTTTTATTTTTTCCTGAATTTATATAGTTGGATTCATTTAAGTTAAAATCATGCATGATGCAGTTAAACTCCAGCACTCATCTATATTTCCTTCTAATATTTAGTTGAGAGTTCTTCCTACTAGAGTGTGTATGTATATATATATATGTGTGTGTGTATTTAAAGAAATCTCTCCATCTCTAAAAATTCCAGTAGATAGCTCACAGTGCAATTTGAGAGACAAGAATTTTGTATGTATACTGTATAACACACAGTAATAATATCTTTATTTTTGTTAAATATTTATTAGAATTATCAGAATTTATTCATTACTTATAAATTGTGTATGAGAAAAGCCTGGATGTGACAGCTGCCACTGGTCATCACACGAAACACCAATGAAGATCTGGTTGATCTGGTTAGAAAATAAATAATTCATCAACTGAGAAGAGAGAATACAGTCAGGTCACATTTTGGGACCTTCAAACTACAGTGCCTAGGAAATACTTAAAATAATTTTCATCACTTTCACAATTTCCAGCATTTACTTTCTTAGCAAGGTTATATTAACCATGTCATGTGGAAGTTAAAGTTAACTTCAGATTTTGACCTTAACAAAAAAGAACCAAACCAAACAGTTATTTGCCATTATGCCTCCAGAAAAGGTTACAAAGAAGAAGAATGGAAGGTTTTAAAATAAGAGCAGTTAACATGACCAGAATTGTCATTTTCCCCCCTTTCTCTGTACCATCTGTTGTCTCACAGATTAGGAAATGATACTGTTTCATACTTGAACATTCAAAGAGCATAATGACCTGGAAGAGCGCCTTGCTTCGCTGAAGATACAGAAGTCATCGCCATCATCCCAAATTCTACTCGAGGCTTTCCTATTGCCACCACTGCCGCCACCACTGCTGCCACCCCCATGAGATTTACTAGTGTGACTCCTGCTACCTCTTCCTCCTCTAGAAGACCCTCTTCCACCTCCTTTGCCTGGCTTGCCTTTTCTTCGTACTGAAGAACTCATTGTCACCTGCAAGAGAAAAAAGTAATACACACATCATAAAACCAGATGAACATAATAATCTTTTGTTAGTCAAACTTATGAATATAGCCTATTTTAAAGAAATAAAGGAAATGCACACTTAGGGCCAATTTAGGGACAGCCTAGATAAGTTACTTCACAAAAGATTTACAAGCACATTCCCTTAAGGATTAACATATAGTGAGTTTCTCTGACACAAATTTCTTAACCAGGATGTCATCAGAAACAAATGGAGAAGTTTCTTTTTCATTTTATTTTGTTTTGTTGTTGTTTGTTATATTTTATTTTATCTTATTGGTTGAGAAGTTTCAAAACACACATGGCTAGGTCCCAATCACACAGATTTCATTAGATCTGGTATAGGGTTTAAAAACTCTAGTTGAGAAAAGATGTTTTCATGTATTTAACATGTGATATGATTAAAACAAAATTTAAATTTACATATACAATTTGAGGAACACAGCCCTGGTTCAGAGATTTTGCCTGGGGGGAATAAAAGTATTTAGAGTTTGTGTATGCAATCAAAGTTTTGTTAGCCTCTTAAAATAGAATGTTATAAGTACAAGATGTTTTTTATATAAGCCTCACGGAAAGTAAAAAGCAAAAATCTACAGTAGATAAACAAAAGAGAAAGAAAAAGGAATCAAAGTGGACCATTACAGAAACTCATCAAATCACAAAGCAAGAGAGGAACAAAGGAACAAAGGACCTATAAAACAACAAAATGGCAACAGTAAGCCTTAACTTACCAAGTATTACTTTAAATGTAAACAGACCAGATTATCCAATCAAAAGATACAGTGTGGCTGAATTGATTTTAAAAAACAAGACCCAACTATACGCTGCCTACAACAGAATTCCTTCAGCTTTAAGGACACACCTAGACTGAAAGTGAAGGATTGGAAAAAGATATTCATGCAAATGGCAATCCAAAAGAGAGCAGAAGCAGCTATACTTGTATGAGACAAAGTAAACTTTAAGGCAAAAAATTTAATAAGAGACAAAGATCATTATATAATAACAAAGGGGCCAATTCATCAAGAGGCTCTAACAATTTTAAATATTTATGCATTTAACATCAGAGCACCTAAATATACAATGCAAAACAAAATTTACAGACCAAAATGAAAACTAAAATACAATAATATGATAGAATACAGCCAAATCTAGATTAAATATATTTTCTTAGACTTCTAAATAAGAGAAAACTGTTTTAACTCAAGATGTAATAAGTTTGGCCACAAAGAATAAAACACCTAGGAATAAATATAACCAAGGAGATTAAAGACCTGTGCACTGAAAACTTGATGAAAGAAATTGATGACACATATAAATGGAAAGATAGCCCATGCTGATGGATTGGAAGAATTAATATTGTTAAAATGCCCATACTACTCAAAGCAAGCTACAGATTCAAGGCATTTTTCACAGACACAGAACAAACAAACCTAAAATTTGTATGGACCCACTTACCAAGGACCCCAATCCAAAGGCCCTGAACAGCCAAAGCAATCTTAAGAAAGAACAACAAAGTAGTAGCATCACACTCCCTGATTTCACATTATATTACAAAGCTACAATAATCAAAACAGCAAAAAAACAGATACACAGAACTATGAAACAGAATAGAGCCTAGAAATAAACTCATGCATATATGGTCAATTAACTTACAACAAAGGAGCCAAGAATAATCAATGGGGAAAGGACAGTATCTTCAATAAATGGTCTGGGAAAATTGGACAGCCAGATGCAAAAGAATGAAACTAGACTATTACCTTACACCATACACAAAAATTAACACAAAATAAAGACTTGAATATAAGACATAAAATCATAAACCGTCTAGAAGAAAACATAAATGGAAGCTCCTTGACATTGGTCTTGGTGATGATTTTCTGTATCTGACTCCAAAATCAAAAGCAACAAAAGCAAAAATAAACAAGTAGGGGCTACTTCAAACTGAAAAGCTTCTGTATAACAAAGGAAATCATCAACAAAATGAAAAGGCAACCTTACAGAATATGTCTGTAAATCATACATCAGGTAAGGGGTTAATATCCAAAATATATAAAAAACTCATACAACTAAATAGCAAAACAAAACAAAACAAAACCCCAAATAATCTGATTAAAAATTGGGTAGAGGATCTGAATGGATATTTTTCCAATGAAGACACACAGATGACCAACAGGTACGTGAAAAGATGTTCAACATCACTAAAATCAGGGAAATACATATCGGAAGCACAGTGAGGTACCATTTCACATCTGTTAGAATGGCTATTATCAAAAAACAAGAGATAAAAAGTGTTGGCAAGGACGTGGAGAAAAGGGAACCCTTTTGCACTGACAGTGGGAATGTAAATTGGTGCAGCCATTATGGAAAGCAGTGTGGTTTCCTAAAAAAATTAAAAATGGAACTACCCATATCCTCCAACAATTCCACTTCTGGATATTTAGACAAAAAAAATAAAAACACTACTTAAAAAAGATATATACATCCCCATGTTCACTGCAGCATTCTTTACAGTAGCCAAGAATCTGGAGATAGGTGACCTAAGTGCCACTGATGGATGAATAGATAAAGAAGATGTGGTATGTAGAACAATGGAATACTATTCAGCCATAAAAAAAACAGTGAATCACGGGAAGATGGAGGCATGAGTAGTTCAGAGGAAATCTCCTCCCCAAAACATATATATTTATGAAAATACAATAAATACAACTATTCCTAAAAGAGACACCAGTGGATGCAGTATAACAGCCAGGATACATCTACATCTGCGAGAACTCAACATCACATGAAGGGGGTAAGATACAAGCCACGGCCAGGAGGGACCCAAACGCTCTCCCACCCCAGAACCCGGTGGGAATAAAGGAGTCAGACTGGGGAGGGAGGGAAAGCCCAGGACTGCTAAACAACCAGCTCTAGAAATCCGCACCCGGAGCGCAGACACAAGGTGCACGGGGTGCTGGATATTAGAGAAACGGAAAAGCAAAACCTGTGGGCAGGTCCCCGCAACCGGTGCGCCTGAGACAAAAGAAAAGCGAGGGCTTTCTGTAAGTCTTAAAGAGACAGGGATCCCATAGCTGGATGAAGTTGTCCCGGGACACTTAGTCAGCAGCTGGGAATCCCAGGGAATCTTAGGCGCCCTAAACCCTGGGGAGGCAGCACAGCTCTGAAGCCCCTCATGGCACTAAGCAGCCTGCCAGTCATTCCTCCAACTGGCATGGACCCCAACACACTGGCCCAGTAGCGGGAGAGTGGCAGAGCGTGCCAGGGGTGGCAGTGCCAGAAGGGGCCGGGAGCAGAACGCATGCGCCAACGGTGCTAGAGGGGACCAGGAGAGGCTTGTGCGAGCCCGCAGTGGCGGCGACCAAACAGCCCGGGTGCAGCTCGCGCGCACCAGCAGCAGTGGAGCCAGAGAAGCCCGGGAGAGGCCTGCGCAGGAGAGCCCCGTGTGCACCTGCAGCGGAGCCAGAGGGAGCAGGTGTGCTCCCAGCAGCCGACTGGAATCCCAGCCAAAGGCACAGCCGCCTGGGCCAGACCCAAAGGCTGTTGCTGGCACACAGCTGCCTGGCAGGGGTGCCGCTATTGCAGAGGAGTGCACCTGGCATGCCTGCCACTCTCCGCAGGGCTCTGCGCTGCTCTGATGGAGACCCCGCACACAGCAGCTTAGCAGACTAACCCAGTGGCTGCTCCAGGAGTACAGGTAACTGACACAGGCAGTGGAGAAGGGCAAGGCATCCAGCAAGCAGGAAAAGACTTTCTTCTCCCAGCGGACATGCCCGCAACCTGCCTACAGCCATCGCTATCACCATGAAAAGGCAAAAAAATTTAGTTCAGTCCAAGATAGTTCAGACAACATCTGAGAGAGGATCTGCAGAGACACACCTAACCAGTTTCCCTGAAAAAGAATTCAAAATAAAAATCATAAACATGCTGACAGAGCTGCAGAGAAATATGCAAGAGCTAAGGGATGACGTTCGGAGAGAGATTACAGATGTACAGAGGGAGATCACAGAAGTGAAACAAACTCTGGAAGGATTTATAAGCAGAATGGAAAAGATGCAAGAGGCCATTGATGGAATAGAAACCAGAGAACAGGAATGCATAGAAGCTGACGCAGAGAGAGATAAAAGGATCTCCAGGAATGAAACAATATTAAGAGAACTGTGTGACCAATCCAAAAGGAACAATATCTGCATTATAGGGGTACCAGAAGGAGAGAGAAGAAGGGATAGAAAGTGTCTTTGAAGAAATAATTGCTGAGAACTTCCCAAAACTGGGGGAGGAAATAGTTGCTCAGACTACAGCACACTGAACACCCGAGAGATGGGATCCAAAGAAGACAACACGAAGACACATAATAATTAAACTGGCAAAGATCAAGGACAAGGACAGAGTATTAAAGGCAGCCAGAGAGAAAAAAAACGTCACCTACAAAGGAAAACCCATCAGGCTAACATCAGACTTCTCAACAGAAACCCTACAGGCCAGAAGAGAATGGCATGATATACTTAATGCAATGAAACAGAAGGGCCTCGAACCAAGACTACTGTATCCAGCACGAATATCATTTAAATATGAAGGAGGGATTAAACAATTCCCAGACAAGCAAAAGTTGGGGGAATTTGCCTCCCACAAACCACCTCTTCAGGGCATCCTACAGGGACTGCTCTAGATGGGAGCACTCCTAAAAAGAGCACATAACAAAACACCCAACATATGAAGAAGGGAGGAGGAGGAATAAGAAGGGAGAGAAATAAAGATCATCAGACCGCGTTTATAATAGCTCAACAAGCGAGTTAAGTTAGACAGTAAGATAGTAAAGAAGCTAACCCTGAACCTTTGGTAAGCAAAAACTTAAAGCCTGCAACGACAATAAGTTCATACCTTTCAACAATCACCCTAAATGTAAATGGACTGAATGCACCAATCAAAAGACACAGAGAAATAGAATGGATAAAAAAGCAAGATCCATCCATATGCTGCTTACAAGAAACTCACCTCAAACCCAAAGACATGCACAGACTTAAAGTCAAGGGATGGAAAAAGATATTTCATGAAAACAACAAAGAGAAGAAAGCAGGTGTTGCAATTCTGGTATCAGACAAAACAGACTTCAAAATAAAGAAAGTAACAAAAGACAAAGAAGGACATTACATAATGATAAAGGGCTCAGTCCAACAAGAGGATATAACCATTATAAATATATATGCACCAAATACAGGAGCACCACCATACCTGAAACAAATATTAACAGAACTAAAGGAGGAAATAGAATGCAATGCATTCATTCTAGGAGACTTCAACACACCACTCACTCTAAAGGACAGATCCACCAGACAGAAAATAATTAAGGACACAGAGGCACTGAACAACACACTAGAACAGATGGACCTAATAGACATCTACAGAACTCTACATCCAAAAGCAGCGGGATATACATTCTTCTCAAATGCACATGGAACATTCTCCAGAAGAGACCATATACTAGGCCACAAAAAGAGCCTCAGTAAATTCCAAAAGATTGAAATCCTACCAACCAACTTTTCAGACCACAAAGGCATAAAACTAGAAATAAACTGTAAAAAGAAAGCAAAAAGGCTCACAAACACATGGAGGCTTAACAACACGCTCCTAAATAATCAATGGATCAATGACCAAATCAAAATGGAGATCCAGCAATATATGGAAACAAACAACAACAACAACACTAAGCCCCAACTTCTGTGGGACGCAGCAAAAGCAGTCTTAAGAGGAAAGTTTATAGCAACCCAAGCATGTTTAAAAAAGGAAGAACAATCCCAAATGAACGGTCTAATGTCACAATTATCGAAATTGGAAAAAGAAGAACAAATGAGGCCTAAGGTCAGCAGAAGGAGGGACATAATAAAGATCAGAGAAGAAATAAATAAAATTGAGAAGAATAAAACAATAGCAAAAATCAATGAAACCAAGAGCTGGTTCTTCAAGAAAATAAACAAAATAGATAAGCCTCTAGCCAGACTTATTAAGAGGAAAAGAGAGTCAACACAAATCAACAGTATCAGAAACGAGAAAGGAAAAATCACGACGGACCCCACAGAAATACAAAGAATTATTAGAGAATACTATGAAAACCTATATGCTAACAAGCTGGGAAACCTAGGAGAAATGGACAACTTCCTAGAAAAATACAACCTTCCAAGACTGACCCAGAAAGAAAAAGAAAATCTAAACAGACCAATTACCAGCAACGAAATTGAAGCAGTAATCAAAAAACTATCAAAGAACAAAACCCCCGGGCCAGATGGATTTACCTCAGAATTTTATCAGACATACAGGGAAAACATAATACCCATTCTCCTTAAAGTTTTCCAAAAAATAGAAGAGGAGGGTATACTCCCAAACTCATTCTATGAAGCTAACATCACCCTAATACCAAAACCAGGCAAAGACCCCAACAAAAAAGAAAACTACAGACCAATATCCCTGATGAACGTAGATGCAAAAATACTCAACAAAATATTAGCAAACCGAATTCAAAAATATATCAAAAGGATCATACACCGTGACCAAGTGGGATTCATCCCAGGGATGCAAGGATGGCACAACATTCGAAAGTCCATCAACATCATCCACCACATCAACAAAAAGAAAGACAAAAACCACATGATCATCTCCATAGATGCTGAAAAAGCATTTGACAAAGTTCAACATCCATTCATGTTAAAAACTCCCAGCAAAATGGGAATAGAGGGCAAGTACCTCAACATAATAAAGGCCATCTATGATAAAACCACAGCCAACATTATATAGAACAGGGAAATGCTGAAAGCTTTTCCTCTGAGATCGGGAACTAGACAGGGATGCCCACTCTCCCCACTGTTATTCAACATAGTACTGGAGGTCCTAGCCACGGCAATCAGACAAAACAAAAAAATACAAGGAATCCAGATTGGTAAAGAAGAGGTTAAACTGTCACTATTTGCAGATGACATGATACTGTACATAAAAAACCATAGACTCCACCCCAAAACTACTAGAACTGATATCCGAATACAGCAAAGTTGCAGGACACAAAATCAACACACACAAATCTGTGGTTTTCCTACACACTAACAATGAACCAACAGAAAGAGAAATCAGGAAAACAACTCCATTCACAATTGCATCAAAAAAAATAAAATACCTAGGAATAAACCTAACCAAAGAAGTGAAAGACTTATACTCGGAAAACTACAAGTCACTCTTAAGAGAAATTAAAGGGGACACTAACAGATGGAAACGCATCCCATGCCCGTGGCTAGGAAGAATTAATATCGTCAAAATGGCCATCCTGCCCAAAGCAATATACAGATTAGATGCAATCCCTATGAAACTACCAGCAACATTCTTCAAAGAACTGGAACAAATAATTCAAAAATTCATATGGAAACACCAAAGACCCCGAATAGCCAAAGCAATCCTGAGGAAGAAGAATAAAGTAGGGGGGATCTCAATCCCCAAATTCAAGCTCTATTATAAAGCCATAGTAACCAAGACAATCTGGTACTGGCACAAGAACAGAGCCACAGACCAATGGAACAGACTAGAGAATCCAGACATTAACCCAGACATATATGGTCAATTAATATTTGATAAAGGAGCCATGGACATACAATGGAGAAATGACAGTCTCTTCAACAGATGGTGCTGGCAAAACTGGACAGCTACATGTAGGAGAATGAAACTGGACCATTGTCTAACCCCATATACAAAAGTAAATTCAAAATGGATCAAAGACCTGAATGTAAGTCATGAAACCATTAAACTCCTGGAAAAAAACATAAGCAAAAACCTCTTAGACATAAACATGAGTGACCTCTTCTTGAACATATCTCCCCGGGCAAGGAAAACAACAGCAAAAATGAGTAAGTGGGACTATATTAAGCTGAAAACCTTCTGTACAGCAAAAGACATCATCAATAGAACAAAAAGGATCCCTACAGTATGGGAGAATCTATTTGAAAATGACACATCCGATAAAGGCTTGACGTCCAGAATATATAAAGAGCTCACACTCCTCAACAAACAAAAAACAAATAACCCAATTAAAAAATGGGGAGAGGAACTGAACAGACAGTTCTCCAAAAAAGAAATACAGATGGCAAACAGACACATGAAAAGATGCTCCACATCGCTAATTATCAGAGAAATGCAAATTAAAACTACAATGAGGTATCACCTCACACCAGTAAGGATGGCTGCCATCCAAAAGACAAACAACAACAAATGTTGGCGAGGCTGTGGAGAAAGGGGAACCCTCCTACACTGCTGGTGGGAATGTAAGTTAGTTCAACCATTGTGGAAAGCAGTATGGAGGTACATCAAAATGCTCAAAACAGACTTACCATTTGACCCAGGAATTGCACTCCTAGGAATTTACCCTAAGAATGCAGCAATCAAGTTTGAGAAAGACCAATGCACCCCTATGTTTATCGCAGCACTATTTACAATAGCCAAGAATTGGAAGCAACCTAAATGTCCATCGATAGATGAATGGATAAAGAAGATGTGGTACATATACACAATGGAATACTACTCAGCCATAAGAAAAGGGCAAATCCTACCATTTGCAGCAACATGGATGGAGCTGGAGGGTATTATGCTCAGTGAAACAAGCCAAGTGGAGAAAGAGAAATACCAAATGATTTCACTCATCTGTGGAGTATAAGAACAAAGGAAAAACTGAAGGAACAAAACAGCAGCAGAATCACAGAACTCAAGAATGGACTAACAGGTACCAAAGGGAAAGGGACTGGGGAGGATGGGTGGGTAGGGAGGGATAAGGGGGGGTGAAGAAGAAGGGGGGTATTAAGATTAGCATGCATGGGGGGGGAGAAAGGGGAGGGCTGTACAACACAGAGAAGACAAGTAGTGATTCGACAACATTTTGCTATGCTGATGGACAGTGACTGTAAAGGGGTTTATAGGGGGGGACATGGTATAGGGGAGAGCCTAGTAAACATAATATTCGTCATGTAAATGTAGATTAATGATGAAAAAAAGAAAAAAGAAAAAAAAAGCAGTTCCTCTGTGGTGACCTCCAATTAGTTCTACACAATGGTAGAAAGGGCATATAAAAGTATATGCAAAGGGTCTGTTTGCGTTTATACAGAAGATCAAAGCCTAATTGGGCTACCCCGAACATGAACTAAGATACGATATGAAAGAGAACTTCCAACATCAGCACTCTCTGGAAGACTCATGCCAGAAGATGATCATCAAAAAACCCCAACAAAGATCCATGCACTGCTACAGCTGTAGATGCACTCATCCCACCAGCTCCTGGACTTGCCATGGGAATGAGGAAGGAGATATCTAACCTGGCCTGTGCATACAGTAAAACAACAAATTCGACTGGATCTATACTGTTGGAACTCAACCAAGAATTAGGAGAAGTGCAAATTGTAGCACTCCAAAATCTTAAAACTACAGACTATTTACTGTTAAAAGAACATAAGGGATGTGAACATTCCCCAGGAATGGGTTGTTTTAATTTGTCTGATTTCTCTCAGACTGTTCAAGTTCAGTTGGACAATATCCACCATATCATAGATAAGTTTTCACAAATGCCTAAGGTGCCTAACTGGTTTTCTTGGTTTCACTGGAGATGGCTGGTAATTACAGGTATGCTTTGGTTATGTAACTATACTCCTATTATGTTAATGTGTGTGCGCAATTTAATTAGTAGTTTAAAACCTATACATGCTGAAGTTACTCTACAAGAAGATATGTCAAAGAAATAATCAATCTTCCCATGTTTTCTTTCGCCTGCTACTTCTATAGCTTTTCTTCTTCCTTCCTAATTACAACCCTTAAATAGAATTCGTGCCTCATATCGAATTTACCGAGTATCATAATTCTTCCAAGTGGTAAAGATACCTCAAGACAAAAGCTGGACATAGAAGCCACAGGGCATAAATATGCAAAGAAGTAAAAAGCTAACCTTTTCAAACAATAAGGCTTCCCTCTCACTTACCAACTTTACATTTTCCTGTATGGCCCCGGAAGATGACTGGTTAGCCAGAGACGGGTAAGATTCCTCAAGGGAGGAACAACCTAAGACAGGCACAGTCGCAGGGGGGCCATCAGGTGAGAAATTGGGGATCAACAGAGGTGAGGCTTAGAACCTCACCCCCCCGTTCTGAGAGAAATTTTCTGCATACGTGGATGTTTTATTGCCCTTGTCTAGCTTGGATTAACACATAGTCTACAGGCACACACCTGATCATCTACATTTGCTCTCTTACAACACTAAACTATGTTTTCTACCTTTATCTTGCATCTACCTACCACTTCAGCATTTTATTAAAAACAATAATAATAAAGAGAGAAATGTGGTATCCGCATATAAATCAAGTATAAATGAAATGAATATTCATATTTGAACTGACTGTTTATAGTTCATAATGCATGAGCAAAACTGAAAGTTTCTGTGATGACTGCCCTTGTACTGTTCACCATGTAACTTATTCACTAGGTAAGAATTTGTTCTCCATGTAAGAACTTGTTCATTGTGCTTCAGAGGATTGGAGACTGATAAAAATTGGGCTTGGGGTGGATTAATGATTGTGCATTGAGCATTGACTCCCCTATACAGAATTTTATTGTTGTTAACAAACATTTGATCAATAAATATGAGAGATGCCCTCACACACACAAAAAAAGTACACACTTCCAATTGTAAAATAAATAAGTAACCAGGATGTAATGTATAGCATAAGGAATATAGTCAAAATATTGTAACAACTTGGTATGCTGATAGCTGGTACCTAGAATTATCATGTATATAAATGTTGAATCACTGTGTTGTACACCTGAAACTAATGTTAGACTGTGTGTCAACTACCCTTCAATAAAAAATAATTATCTCCAAAAAAAAAAAAAAAAAAAAAAAGAATACTTAATGCTAGATTTCCCGTCTTGCATTTTTAAGTGTGCAGTATTGTTAGCTATAGGTAATGCTGTACAGCAGACCTCTGGAACATATGCATTTTACATAACTGAAACTTTGTACCCATTGAATAGCAACCTCAATCACTCCCTCCCACTGGCCCCTGGCAACTGCCACTCTGCTCTCTACTTTGATGAGTTTGACTATTTTAGATCCTCATAGAAATGGAATCATGCGGTATTTGTCCAGTGGCTGGCTCATTTTACTTAGCGTAATGTCAAGTTTCATCTATCTGGAGGTTATGCCAACATTTAGATAGTTTCCATACCTTGGCTATCATGAATAATGCTGCAGTGACCGTGGGAGTAAAAGTATCTTTTTGAGATCCTGCTTTTAATTCTTCTGGATAAATACCCAGAAGAGGGATTGCTGAATCATATGGTAGTTGTATGTTCAATTTTTTGAGGAACTCCATATTGTTTCTACATCAGCTGTGCCATTTTACATTACCACCAACAGAGCACAAGGCTTCTCCATATCTTCCCCAACGCTTGTTATCCTTTATTTTTTTTCTTTTAAATAACAGCCATTTTAACAGATGTGAGGTGATATCTCACTGTGGTTTTAATTTGCATTTCTCTGATGATTAGAGATGTCGAGCATCTTTCTGTCTACCTTTTGGGCACGTGTATGTCTGGAGAAATGTCTATTCAAATCCCCTGCTTCTCTGTTTCCCAGGTTTTGTTACTTTTGTTGATCTCTTTGGCCTTGTGGACTTACACTGCAGGATTTTGTAAGGCAATTAATCTACAAGCATTTTTTTTCCTGTTAGATTAAATATGTTTTATTTTTAACTCACTATGCTTTTGGTGTAATACTGTAAACAGTAATAAACAATACAATTCTTTGTAAATAGTAAAAAAAAAACAAGAAATAGAAATGTCATTTGACCCAGGAATTCCGCTCCTTGGAATTTACCCAAAAAAAAAACAACTCCTCAGATTCAAAAGGACATATGCACCCCTATGTTTATCGCAGCACTATTTACAATAGCCAAGATATGGAACAACCTAAGTGTCCATCAGTAGATGAATGGATAAAGGAGATGTGGTGCATATACCCAATGGAATATTATTCAGCCCGTAAGAAAAACACAAATCCTACCACTTGCAACAATATGGATGGAGCTACAGGGTATTATGCTCAGTGAAATAAGCCAGAGAAAGACAAGTGCCAAATGATTTCCCTTACTTGTGGAGTATAATAACAAAGCAAAGACAAAGGATCAAAACAGCAGCACATTAACAGAACCCAAGAAGAGACTAGGGGTTACCAAATGGAAGGGAATGGAAGGGTGGGTTGGGGAGGGAGGGAGAAGCGGCTTAAGGGGCATTATGATTAGCACACATAATGTAGGTGGGTCAGGGGGAAGGCAGCATAGTACAGAGAAGACAAGTAGTGACTCTGTAGCGTCTTATGATGCTGATGAATAGTGACAGCAATGGGGTGTGTGTGCGGGACTTGATAATATGGGTGAATGTAGTAACCACAATGTTGCTCATGTGAAACCTTCATAAGATTGTATATCAATGATACCTTAATTTTAAAAAATGCCTCACAACTGCATGCATCACTTGATTCTCTGGCAAACCAAAAAAAAAAAAGAGAGAGAAACCATAAAACTCTTAGAAGAAAACATAGGCAAAAATCTCTTCAATATAAATATGAGCCACTTTTTGCTGAACACATCTCCTCGGGCATGAGAAACAAAAGGAGAAATGAAAAAATGGGACTACATCAAACTAAAAAGCTTCTGTACAGCAAAGGACACCATCCGTAGAACAAAAAGGCATCCTACAGTATGGGAAAATATATTGTAAACTACATATTCGACAAGAGATTAACACCCAAAATATATAAAGAGCTCACATGCCTCAACACCCAAAAAGCAAATAATCCAATTAAAAAATGGGTGGAGGATATGAACAGAAAAGTCTCCAAAGAAGAAATTCAGATGGCCAACAGGCACCTGAAAAGATGCTCCACATTGCTAGTTATCAGGGCAATGCAAATTAAAATCACAATGAGATACCACCTCACACCAGTTAGGATGGGCAACATCCAAAAGACAAGCAACAACAAATGCTGGTGAGGATATGGAGAAAGGGAGGAACCCTACTACACTGCTGGTGGGAATGTAAATTAGTTCAACCATTGTGGAAAGCAATATGGAGGTTCCTCAACTATAAATAGAAATACCATTTGACCCAGGAATTCCACTCCTAGGAATTTACCCAAAGAAAACAAGTTCTCAGATTTAAAAAGATATATGCACCCCTATGTTTACTGCAGCACTATTTACAATAGCCAAGATATGGAAGCAACCTAAGAGTCCATCAGTAAATTAATGGATAAAGATGTGGTATATATACACAATGGACTACTATTCAGCCATAAGAAAACAAATTCTATCATTTGGAACAACATGGATGGAGCTAGAGGGTATTATGCTCAGTGAAATAAGCCAGGAGGAGAAAGACAAGTACCAAATGATTTCCCTCATTTGTGGAGTGTAATAACGAGGCATAACTGAAGGAACAAAACATCAGCAGACTCACAGACTACAAGAAGGGACTAAGGGTTACCAAAAGGGAGAGGTGGGGGACGGTGGGTAGGGAAGGAGGGAGAAGGGGATTGAGGGGTGTTATGATTGGCACGCATGGCGTGGTGGGGTCACGGGGAAGGCAGTGTAGCAGAGAGAAGACAAGTAGTGACCCTGTGACATCTTACTACACGGATGGACAGTGACTGCAATGGGGTATGGGGCAGAGTTGTTAATATGGGTGAATGTAGTAACCACAATGTTTTTCGTGTGAAACCTTCTTAAGAGTGTTTATCAATGATACCTTAATAAACAAAATCATTGAGTCAAGGAAAAAAAATAAAAGAGAGAGAGAGAATGGCTAGCCAACCAGACCAAGCCACAGCTAGCTTGCTTAAGGGCAGGTCAACCAATTGTCTCACACCAACCCAGGAAATACTACCTTTACAACTTGACCTGAGATCTGCTCTCAAAATTTTGAATATAGATTTGCTGGCTGTATCCAGCAGGACTCTCCCCAGATCCCTGGGCATTTCCCGGGATTAAGAATTTGATTGTATAGTCTACATGGTTAGACTCCAATATTCTACTCCAGTTAGCTTGGGAAGATCCTCTTTCTTCACTGTGGACACGGGGAAGTAAGCTTGGCTCGAAGAGTATCCTTTTTTTCTTACTCAAATTTGGCTGCCAGGAACAGATTTGCCAAGCTGGGCACTGAAAACTGATCGCACACCACTCCCTTTGGAGGCAAATCTCTACTGATCCCATATATTCCAGCTCCATGCAGATACCCAGTATCTTCTAGTATACATCGTCCCCAGTCATCTTCCCAAATAGCCACTCTTTCCGAGATGGTGACAGAAACAGGAAACGAAACCTGAACTCCTCCAATCCAACCTTTACCCAGCTCCGGTCTAAATTCACCGCCCCTGCCTCCAGTCTGAGCGTGGATGACCTCAGTTGCAGACCCCCGCCCGGCGCGGTCCGATGGCCTGGGGTTCTACTGGCCCGACTTACCAGCCCCAGCCAGACAGGCTGGATCCCGCCCGGCCGGAATGCTCCTCAGACCCTGACCACTCCCGGAGAGGCAGGCGACAGAAGGGTCTGCGCACGGACAACCAGGGCGACGCGCAGACTACGCGCACGGACACACATCCCTTGTCCACGGAAGGTGCTTCCCGGAGGCTGTTAGGAGGGAGAGCCCGGGTGTGAGGGGTTCCGCGAGGGCTCGGCCGCCCTTACGGATCTCACCCGGAGGGGCTCCGCCGAGGCCCAGCTGCGGAGGCACAGCCCTGGTGCCTTCTGATTGGCTCAGCCTCAGCCGCTCGCGTATTCGCTTCCGGGTGAGAGGTGCTTGGTTGCCTCAGCAACCGAGCGCGCTCAGAGCAGAGGCAAGCGCTTGGTTCCCACCGGCCGCAGACCTGGCGACCCGGGGGGAATCTCACAGTCAAGGAAATCTCTCCAACACCTCTTTGTTAAGTGAGTGCCCCTCCTTCCAACGCCTCGAGCGGGAAGGACGCCTGTTAGTAGAACTCCAGTACTGGTGTGACCTATTTCCTGAGCGTCTACACTGTGGGTGGGGTGGAGGCGCGCAGAGCCCCTGGCTCGGGAACCAGAAAACCTGAATTCTAGCTCTAATTCGGCCGTTGATTTGCTGTTGTGACACCTTAGGCCAACCTCTGTAGATTTCAGTCTCCTTTATAGCGCCATGCGGTCTCCATCTCGTAGGTTCCCTCCAGCTCTAACATTCCAGACTTCACAGTGTGGAACCATTTAAGGGCAACTGAAAACAACAGTTCGGTTTCTTGTATGATCAATTTAAGGACTCTGCTTAATAAGCATTGAACGATTGCTTCCCAAGCACCCTTCATTTACTAGACATTAATTCCTGGTAGAAACTACTAAGCACTGAGCAGAACACTAGGGTGAGAAGAGTTTTGTCTAATCCTCCATGTCTGACATAAATAAAGTGGTTATTGAGATAGGGGAATCAGGCACAAAAGTGTTATTTTAACAGGGTCCTAAGTACAATAGTAGGGATAGGCTCAGAGTGTTGTGAGGGCTCCTAGAGGGGTTTGGAGGTGAGAGGACTTAAGAAAGGCTTTGCGAAATCCTGCCATTTAAGAAGACATAGATGGACCTAGAGGGTATTATACTAAGTGAAATAAGCCAGGTGGAGAAAGACAAGTACCATATGACTTCACTTTTTTGTGGAATCTAAAACCGAAAGAAAGCAAAATGAACAGAACAGTGATAGACTCACAGACACTGAGAAGTGACTGGTGGGAAACGGGTTGGGGTGGGTAGATGGAGAAAGTGAGGAGGATAAAGGGGCACAAAATTCTCAATCATAATATGTTAGTTAGGTGGAGGGTAGTAGAGCATGGAGAAATAGCCAATGATTCTGAAATATCTTCCTCTGTTGATGGATAGTAAGTTTAATAGTTGCAGGTGAGGATTTAACAATGTGTGCAACTGTTGAACCCCTGTGTTGTATACTTGAAACTAATATAAGATTGTATCAACTATATTTCTATTTTTAAAATGCAATACCAAAAAAAAGGGGGGTGCTTTGCTTTGGTGATACCTCTGTTTTTCTTTGCACCTCTTTCTGGGGAAAATTTTTAACCTTGTATTCCAGTCCACTCATTTACTTTTCAATTGTATCCATTCTGCTGTTCAGCCCTTCTAAGAAGTTTTATTTCACTAGTTATATTATTCATCTCCTAGATTGCTAATTTGTTCTTTTTCATAACCCCCTGTTCCTATCTCAAGGATACAACATGCGCCCTTTCTCTCTGAGGATGTTGCAGTTTTTTAAAAGACTTCTACCTATTGTGTTATAATCTCTGTTTCCTCAGAAAGCATAAGCCTCTAGCTTTCTCAACTGGCACCTAAATTAATTTTTAAATTAAAAATATCAGTTCTTTTGCCCTACCCCTAGAGATTCTTATTCAGTAGTATAGGGTAGGGCCTAGGAACTCACAGGCATCCCAGGTGATTCTGATGCATGGGCCATATGTACTTTGAGTAATATTCTAGTAGACCCTATTGTCCTAGGAGTTAGGGTTTCCTTATGTTCTCTACACATTTTTCTTCAATATTGGAAAAAATTAGTTTCTAATGTTTTAGTCCACTAAATGTCCCAGGGCTGAGACATAGATTCTCCCCAGTCTTGTGGTTTTTCTTTCTTCCTTTTTTTAGTCTGGTCTCTGATCCAATCGCATTCTTTTTGGGTCCCCCCTATCCCCACACCTCCTCACATATCCTCCATTTCCTCCTATTGTCAAATCAAAGATTCTTCACTCCTTACCTCTGTGAGACAATCAATAGATCATACAGTCTCCCCAAGAGAAATCAAAATGCATGTCCACATAAAAACTTACACATGAATGTCCATAGCAGCACTATTCACAACAGCCAAACTAGAAACAACCCAAGTGTCCATCAGCTGATAAAGGGATAAACAAAATGTGTTATTTCTGTACACATTTGTACGGAATGGACTATTATTTAACAATAAAAAGAGATGAACTACTGCTACATGTCACAACATGGGTGAACCTTGAAAACACTATGCAAAGTAAAAGAAGCCATCACAGAGGACCACATATTATATGATTCCATTTATATGAAATGTCCAGAATAGGCAAATCCCTAGAGACAGAAAGTAGATTAATGGTTGCCTGGGGCAGGGCTGGGGGTAGGGTGGGGAAGGGGATAGGGGGATTAGGGGAATGGAGAGTAACTGTTAATAGGTACAGGATTTCTTTTTGGGTGTTTAAAATACTCTAAAATTAGACTAGTGAGAGTTGCAATCTGATATCTGAATATTCTAAAAAACATTGACTTGTGTACTTTCAAATGTTAAGTTTTGTGGTACATGAATTGTATATTAATAAAGCCATTACAATGAATAAACAAACAAATAAAAACAGATTATCTAGACAAGATTATTTCCCCAGGATCCTACACTAGACAATGGAAATGCCAAGTAATTATGATATGCTTGTGATCACAGGAAGTGATCACAACATTTGTTATATATAGGGCTTATGACATAAAAATATTGTAAGTTTATGTGACTTTTCTTAAATCTTTTAAAACAGCTGCAGAAGTGTACAAGGTAAACTTTGTATTTCCAAATGGAGACAAGTATGGTAAGCATACATTTAAATTACCTTTTCTATATAGATTAAAATTAAATAGCTTAAGGATGAAGAAATGAGATACTCATATTTTATAAAACTACTATTGGAATATTAACTCTATTAACTAAAATAACAGAAATACTAATAGATGAACAGATTTTAAATCTAAACTCTAATGTTGAGTCTAGATGTACACCTTGGAAACCAAACCTATGGGATCTGTCAATTTTCTTGGCCCTTGAGTCTCAATGGTTACAAGCCATTCTAAGTCCACAGAGCTCCTCATCTCTGGTCTCACTGGTTTTAGTTCCAGAGAGCCAGAGACCCACTGCGGTACAGTTGAGATAAGGATCCTGAACATAAATACTTTATTACTTAGTCAGACAGTGTTCCTATTTGTAATCTTCCATATTTCTCTCTTGTTTAGATGGTGACTGTACAAGAACATCTTCTGGAATCTTTGAGAGAAATGGAATAGGTATTCATACCACTCCTAATGGGATTATCTACACAGGAAGCTGGAAAGATGACAAGGTTATTGTTGTTTTGGATACTGACAGTGGATAAGTAAACCCATGGTTAAATGATTCCACGCATTTCACCATTAATCAAAAACACATATGAGTAGACTATACAATAAAAATAATAAATGATTATATTTAACATATATGAACATATAAATAATATTAAATCCATGCAGAGAGCTAATCATTGTCATTATCGTCTTTCATCTAGTCACTGAGAGAAGCTAAACTCATTACATAATTTTCCCATGTAATTCTTGTAGCAACCTCATGAGTTATGTACTATTAATACTCTTATTTTACAAATGAGGGAACTCAGGCTCATGTTTCTTGTCCAGCTAGTAAGTGATGAAACAAAAATGTGTACCGAGGTCTGCTTGAATACAGATTTTTGTTCTTGACAATTTATTTGCAGTATTTCCTGGGCTAACTAAACTGTTTGCACTTTAAGATTTCTGAGATACTCAAGGTATCTCAAGGACCCCTTTTATTATCACCATGGACCTCCTGGATATTTAAATGTCCCAGATCAAGAACATCTGACTTGGGCTTCCCAGAAAGGTACATATGAAGGACAATGATAGAAGTGTCTTTTTTTGGTGGATTAAAGAGTGAGTGACATGATAGATTAAGTAATAATTAAGTGGATGATAAATGTGTACATTTTAAAAGTGTTTTAGGGAAATTGAAAGTTAATTTTGAAGTCATTTCCTTTATTACAAACAGATGAATGGTTTTGGAAGACTTGAACATTTTTCAGGAGCAGTGTATGAAGGACACTTTAAGGACAATATGTTTCATGGACTGGGGACATACACCTTCCCAACTGGAGCAAAGTACACTGGAAATTTCAATGAAAATAGGTAGGCTTAAAATAAAAAGTCACTGTAGTCCTAAAAGATTCATCAGGCATATTTGCTTAAATATTATATTTAGTTAATTCTAAATATTATTTTATAATATATTTAATAAGAATTGTTGGGTTATCTTTTGGGGGAGGGGAAATGTTGCAAGAAAGGCTAAGACTATCACAAGCCTCCAAAAGAAAATATTGTTGGTGATAATCTATTTACTTTTCATTTATTCTCTCTTGACTCCTCTATTCCTATAGAACTTTTTGCAGTCAGCTTGGGAATAGAAAGCTTGTTGCAGTTATTGAGACAATTTAGGCCAAAAATTACTTGCATCTGAAATATCCTGATAAACTTTTTAAAAAGCACAATTTCATAATTGTTTATTTCATTTTGACCTGATATGTGTGTACATTTTTACTAAGCTAATTTTTAAAAGGTAAGCAAAATTAGTTAATTTTCAGATGTAGAAGTATGCCCACTCCTGAGCATATGCTTATAGGAAAAATGAAAGTGAAATGAGACATAAGCGCAGCTTTACCACCTTAATCTTTACACTGAATACCATGCTACCTTATCCAGAGGTTCATACCCACTTATAAGTATGTCTTTATTATTTCCACAGTTGAAAATGCAAACTACCTGTTAGGAAGTGGTTGATATGAATGCATTTGGAGGAGGGCAGAAAAGTGTCCACCTATTTTGATTCCAAATCTGGGGTGATAACACATAAACTTTTTCCACTGACATTAATAAAGAGAGAGAAATCTAGCCCATGAGAGAAAAGTCTATGTAAAGTGCATTTTCACCACTCCAAAGAGTCCAAGAAAATATCTGCATGTATAGAGCACAGAATCTCAAATATGGTTGATGATCAATAAATATTTATTGAATAAATCAATGAACCAATATAAACTTTTCATTTTTTAACTGATTGTTTTGGTTTGGATTATTTTGGTTTGATTGTATAAATTTAGCCTTTATGATCCTAAAATCTTGGACACCAAAATCTGTATAAGGACAATGTTTGCTTGGAATAGTAATACTTTTTATAGGATAAGAAAGCAGGATGTGGGGTTTTAACTCAAAGTTTGAAAGTAGAAAGATATAAAATTTTCAGATATAGTAATAATATGCTAGATAATGAACTGTAAATTCTTGGTCTCAGTTAATAAATAAACTTATTTTTTTACTATTACAGGGTGGAAGGTGAAGGACAATATACAGATATCCAAGGACTAGAATGGTGTGGTAACTTTCATTTCACAGCTGCTCCAGGCCTGAGACTAAAGTTCCATATGTAGCTATTCTAAATTAAACCTTTAATGTTGTAAGCTTTCAGTTGTAAGGAAAACAAATGTGTCATCTAAAGTAATTTCAAACACTACCTCTGCATTATAGTTTGGCCAATAAAACCACCACTCATCCCTTTTGGGACTTCATTTTCTTCATTTTAGAATTAGTTTAAAATAAAGTAAGTGATCCATTTGAGTGTTTGTTCATTTTAATAAATACAGCAGAACTATCCAAATCTTGGCAAAGTCAATTTCCAATCCTGTGCCTGAGCTTTGACATCTTCAAAAAGTATATCTATATGTTAAAGGAAACTATCAAGAAATAAAAAGATAATCCACAGAATGGGAGCAAATATTTGCAAATCATATTTCCAATAAAGATTTCCTTTACAGGATATATAAGGAACACATATATAAATGTATATAAATAAAAAGACAACAATTAAAAGTGGGCAAAGGATTTGAATAGACATTTTCAAAGAATATAAATGAATATCTAACAAGTGAAAAGATTCTCAACATCATTACTCTTTAGGCAAATGGGAATTAAACCTACAAGAAGATACCAATTCACAATCAGTAGGATGGCCATATTAGACAAGATAGATAATAACAAAGGTTGGGAATGTAAAATGGTACAGCCACTGGGGAAAAGTTTCTCAAAGAGTTAAATGTATAGTCACTATATGACCTAGCAATTCCTAATTATGTACCCAGGAGAACTGACTTGAACAGAAATGTTCATAGCAGCATCATTCATAACAGCCCATGTTGGAAACTACCTAAACAACTGATAAATGGATAAACAAAATGTGGCATATCCATACAATGGAATATCATTCAGCCATAAAAAGGAATGAAGTACTGATACATGCTACATGAATGAACCTTGAAAACATTACTAAGTGAAAGAAGCCAGTCACAAGAGCCACATATTGTATGACCTTTATATCAAACATTCAAAATAGGCAAATCCATTGAGATAATAAATTAGTGGTTGCCAGGAGAGTGAGAAATTGGGAGGCATGGGGTTTCTTTTTTGGGGTAATAGAAATATTCTAGTTAGTGGTGATGATTCCATAACCTTGTGAATACTAAAAACCAGTGAATTGTTCACATTAAAAGGGCAAATTTTATGTATGGTATGTGAATTATATTTCAATTTTTAAAAAGTAGATTTGTGTGTTCTTACATATTCTATGCCTAAAAAGCATCTTTACCTTTTATATAAAATAATTTAAAAATCACCAGGACAGTACATGACAGTTGCATGTTAAAAATTACAATATAGACCTAAGTATTTTTGCTGAAACTTTATTTCCCAAGTTGACAAAAATGGTTTAAGCAATAGAAAACTTCGGTGTCATATTTCTTCACTCAAAATCTTGTGAAAAACTACAAATCTGGGTTGAAATGTCTTTTAAAATATTGAAATAAAAATTGTATTTTTCTTGATTTCTCATAGTAACAGCTTTGTATTTAATTTCATAAGATTCTGTAAGTATTCAAAGATACATTTAAAAAATTAGACATTCTTGGATTTGTTGCTTAACATTAACTGGTATGGTTTTAGAATGAAATATTATTGTACTGGAATTTATAAGGAGCTTAATACTGGGCAAGTTAAGAGAATGTTTTCAGGGACCAGGATATATATTGCAAATTCAAAACCTGTAGAAAATGTAGAAAAACATGTCTTTATTGCAAACTAAACTTTCCCAATATTTTTCTTTGGATTATTTAAGGTATTTAGGATATGTACTTTGCTTTTAAAGTCTTTCAATTTTTATTGGTATACAAATAACTTTCCAATGCTTAAGTTTCCAGTTTTCTTTTTTAAATCATTCCTTTTTTAAACAGTTTCTTTTACTCCTTGAAACTAAACACAGTTATTTGATTAGTTGGTGCTAGAATTTGACCTGGAGCTTATATAATTAGAAGAGACTCCAGTTTTCCTCATTTAAAAGCCTAGTTAGCATATGACAGTCTCGTTCTGGGGAAGTCAAACCTCTACTGCTTTTTATAACCTTTAAGTTAATTCAGAATCCAGATAAGCCTTGATCTGAGGATGATATAACCACAGCAAGCAACATGGGGTAGGTGTGTATTTTTGTGTTCTTTGAGAGGCATTGAGAGGGGAAATATTTTCACAAGAGAAGAAATCCTGTAAGTCTTTACTAATTTAGATTCAAAATATGCTAACATTTACTTAATGTATTCATTTAAAGAATTTCTATTCAAAAGTTATAACTGTAAAATACTCATTTTCTTGCTTAGTTTTTATATTATGTCATAATCTGCCTTTGCAGATTGTCAATTAATGAAGTATTTGGGGACTGAAGAGTTTTGCATATTTACAGATTTTGTTGAAGCTGACTTAAATTTTGAGAGCAATTTTAAAGAATGATAGGATTCTTGATTTACAAGGCAGATAAATCCAACATGTATGTGCTTCTTTGGAATTAAGAATAAAGAATAGAAAAGATTAGGAATGGAGGGAGATTGATTTATGACTTTTGTAACACAAAAACGGGATAGAGGGTTCTATCAGAGTTTACTCCTCTATATACCAAAAAATGTGTGTTGATTAAATACAGGGACATTAGTGAAACTTAATTATAAACCCCTTTGCCAAGTTTTAGGAGCATGATGAGAAGAATCAGGTTTCACTTGATAGCTCTCTCTTCTTAAGTGAAAAAAGGTTTGCATTATAATTAGTGTTGGAAATATGGTTTTTTTATGCTGAAACAATAGTATTCTGCAATTATAGACATTGGTCTTTTTGTTACCCTTTTGGCTTTTAAAAATAGTTCCTTTCAATACAAAATGATATTGCTGTAAATGGTATAGCTATTTCACTGAAGGTATTTCTGAAGGATTTAACCTAAATGATCAGAAATTTATACTAGAGAAATAACATTTTTGCACACATTTGTTCTAAACAGTTTCCATGAATTTAATTAATATCTACATTTTTGTTAATATCTTGGGCTCTGAAAATGCAGTCTAAACCAGTTTGAAACCTCAGAGGCATTTGAAAGGAAGTCATGATCATGCTATTGTTAACTTTTAATACAAATATAAAAATCAACAGATAAGTGCCTTGTACAAATTTCATACATTTGGTTGATTTGATTTGGGACAGAACTGATGCGACTTCTATATTCTCTTTATTTCCTCTCCTTCCTTCTCTCTTCTCTGCGTATGAAAGTGAACAGCAACACAGGTCACTAATAAACTCCAAGCAATGGGCATACAGTGCCTTCCTTTCTTCCTCTCTCCCGGTCTCTCTCCCTCCTTCCTTCCCTCCCTCTATTCTTTTTTCTTTAATGATAGTAGTTCTTAATGTTTTGGGGTGGAGGGCAAGAAAGGGGGTGGTCATGGATCACTTTAAGAATCTTTGGAAACCAGCATTCCCTACAAAAAAAATGTAAAATCACACAAAATTTCACCAAAAATTTCAGGAGATTTACACATGGCCCAAATCCCAATCTAGGGACCCCAGGTTAAGAACCTTTGATTTTGACTTTTAGGACTAGAGTATATGAGTTGCTCGATATTTTCCTTAGATTCTGGATTTTTATAAAATGTAAGAATTTCTAATAGTTCCTGCTAATCTTCTCTTAGAGACAATGTTAGAGATGCTGATTCTCCCACTGCCTCCCAACACACACACACACACACACACACACACACACATGCATATTAGAGTGAAATACAGTTTAACCGATATGCATAGTTCTGACAATCACATTACTGCTGCTTGTCCCCAGTGACTTGGATTAATCACTTGTGCTTTCAAGATTGCCAGGAATCACCTTGGGAATCATGGAAGAAAAAAATATTTTAAGGAACTTTCAGTGCCCCAAATAAGATAACTAAACCTTAAATTGCTAAATATTACATAGGACACTCTCTGACTGGTAGGTTGATGATTATTTTGTTGTTTGCTCCTGCCCTTACTGAGAAAAGAGAAGTTGGTAGGTATTAATGCCCATTTAAGTCCTCCTAAAGAAATCAGAAAATTAAAAGAGAATGTGGCAGCTTATCACATGTTCAAATTCGTCTATTTGAGCAAACTTCTAGAATGTATCCCCTCACAATCAGGAAGTAGCTGTTTAGGGTTTTTTGGGGGGCGGGGGAAGGGCTACTTACTTCAAAGCCACTTGAGAATGCCATTAATATGGGTCTACGCCAGCTTTTTCCATTTTTCCTCAGGCTATGCTGGCATGGTTTTAGTGAGAAATAAAGAGGCAAACAAAATTCTTACGCTCTGTAGAAAGCCTCCTCCTAAATTTTCACCAGATTTTTTATGGAGTGGATGGGTGGGTAGGCAGGTGCTGTGGATAGAGATGGCACATAAGGGTGGTCATCAAGGGATAACTGGGGAGAAGTGGAAGAACCTCACTTTGTAATGTCCCCAACATCTGCTGTTTACCCCAACACCAGGGCAAAGGATGAGCAATGGGAAAGAAGGGATGGCTGCATTCTTTTTCTGAGAAACCTTTTAAGACTCTTTGTCCGTCGCACAGCACTTAGTGCATTCCCATTTGACATCTAGAGAAAATAAAAGTTACGGCTCTGCTAAAATTGTAAGTTCATCATTACAGCATATCCTTTAGTTTCTCAGTTCAAGTAAGTAGAGAGTAATTTTTCTTTAATGGGTATATTAGAGTAAAAATTCTTTAATGGTTATATTCTCTACTTTTGAATCTGAGAATCACAATCAACACTTTATCCTATGCAAAGCATACATTTAGCTCATGTTGTAATCTTTTAAATGTTGCTTCTATCTGCACCCTCCTTTCCTTTCCAATAGTCACTTCCTGAATTCAGGCCATCATTCCCTTTATTAGGATTGTTAGAGGTGCCTACTTGTTGGCCTCTATGTTGCTGGTATTTCTACCAGGAAGAGGAGGCATCTTCTTACTGAAGATATGTGATCTGGTTACTCCATTGCTTAAAATTTTTAAATAACTCCTTATTCTCTCTGCTGCAAAGCAGACTCTCAACAAGACAGATTTTAGGCACTTATACTTTTCTTATTGCATTTATCACAATCCATTACATGCCATAGTTTTGTGTTTGTTGTCTCTTCTTCCCTACTACACTGTAAGCTCCTTGGAGGAGGAAATGTCATCTTTATATTTCTTCTAGTACCTGGCACAATGTTTTTTATATAGCATGTATTTAATGATGCTTATTTGAATGAACTGTTTTTTAATAATCTGCAAAAAAAGCTAAAAACTTAATTTTAACGAAAAAAATTCTTCTTCTTCCCCAAAAAAGTGGCCCCATTTTCCAAGTTCCTATCTGTAGAACTCAAATGAGTGTACAATATCCAAAATATGAGTGACACAAGGGAGAACTGGTAAAAAAAACAAGTACTGGAGTGATACAGTAGAGGCTTTTTAAGAGTAGAAAATTTGTTGTTTATAAGTAGAAAGCACACCTAGTCTCAAAGGAAATGAGAAAAACTTACAAAGATTAAAAATGACTTTTTGGTTCTAGATAATTTCCTAGAGGGTAAGCATATCAGTAAGACTGGATTCATCTATATATGATGGAAAGAATAAAATTATAATGGCTCAAACAAACTAGAAAAAAAAAAAACAAAGGCAATTCAGAGCTGTTAGAGCAGGTCCTTGGTATGAGGGACCCAGGTTCCTTCTATTTTGCTTCTCTGTCCTTCTTAGTATATCCTTTCTTGGTTCCTGAGGTTGCTAGGACTCCACCTAACTCATCAGCAAGCAGGAAGGAGAATGGAAAGGAAAAGATGTGTTCTCTCTTTTTAAGACTTTCCAGAGGTTACTTATACTATTTCTATTTATCCCTCATGGGTAGAATCTTTTCTTGTGGTTACCCTCAGCTTTGAAGAAGGGGGAATGTAGTTTACAACTGGGTTACTACAAAAAAAAGGAGGAATACTGGGTGGCAACTAGCAGTGTCTGACAGTCACTATCAGGCCTTACCTTGCCTCTTATATTGCTTCAGGACAAAGAACAGCATTATGCTCCAAGAGGAACCTTATAAGAAATATTTTCTGTAAAGTTAAGAGGAAAAGAAAAAGAACAAGACAGCTAGGAAAAAAACCATAGATTTACTTAGGATAATGGACAGGATCTTGACAAAATGACAAATGTGACTAAGTTAGCCATTGGTTCCCCTACTGTCCACATCCTAGCCTCTGGCCCCAGCCCTCATCTCCCTTAATCCTGCCATCTGCACTGAGGTGACTGTGATTATTACTAATGCCAGTTACACAGATCAAGGAACTGAAGCCCAGAAAGATTCAGTAACTTGGCCAAACTGTCCAAGAAGCTTCAGATAATAAAAAATAAAGTATATAGCTGGCTTGGAACATGCTGTACTGCTCACAAACAAGCAAACAAACCATAAATCATAGAATGTTCTCCAAATAAATGCATTTATACTTAATTTTGACTGTAGATCACCTCAATTAGCCTCCTACAGAAAAACATTACAAACCTATTTCACTTGTCACTTGAAGTAGGTGATTTCATTTAATGTGGAATGCTTAGGAAAATCTCTAGATTAGTGCCTTTCATTATTTTTAGGGTCAGATGAACTGCTTTGAACTCTTCTGATTCAGCAAAGCCCCCTAAGACATGATGGAGTACCCAGCTATGTTTTTAAATACATAGGAATTAATTTTTATTAGTCACACCAAAGATACAAATACTGAGGTGGTGTGTCTGCTTAACACCAAGTGACTTAAAAAATAAAAGTCTAAGAAACAAGAACTTTTATTTTACCTTGCATATTTTGAACTATTTTTAACAACAATAAATTGTATATATAATAAAAAATCTTTTAGTTATAAAATTACAGGAAAAAAGGATAAGGTACCTGTCATCAATGGTATTTATTTTTTATAGAACCTCTAGAGAAAGCAGGAAGACTTCACAAAATATGATGTGATGTCTACTGGTGGAGACAGGCCACGAGGTGAGTGAAAACGGAAAAGTACTTGTTTCTAGTAAAAAAAAAAGTACTTGTTTCTCAGTTTCACATAAACTGAGAGCTTAAATGAGTGTACTTGTACTTAGTTTAAACCAGTACTTGTACTTCATTTTTGAAGTACTATACATTGCTTTGAAGAATTTTGTAACCTTTCTTTCTTTAAAAACAAGCAAATACATTATGGGATCTCTTTATTGTTATCATCCAGGGCTAATAGCCACCTTACAAACTAGCTATGTTTTTACATTAGACTTTTACTGTAAATATGAATGTTTATTCACAGTATTGAGACAAAATGAACTGTTTTCATTGAGTTTTATTTTGGATGTCTTTGGGGACTGCAAGAAAAACTTTAACAAAATTTATATTCAACTAATATTTACTGAGTCCCTACATTTATGCTAGGTTTTGTGACATAATAATTATGTGGGATAGGTTAAGTATTACCCTCATTTTACAGCTGAGGAAATGTAGGCTTATAAAGGCTAACTAGTGTTACCAGGATCACAAAACTTAATAAGTAGCAGAGCTGGGATTTGAAGCTAGATGTCTCGTGCGCTTAAGAAAGAGGTCCCATAGTTTAAAACAGTATTTTTAAGTTTCAGAATTAAAAAGTATGCATTGTAAAACAAACAAGCTTGATCAAGACAGAAGAGCCTAAGCAAAGTCTGAAAGTCTATACCACCCCTACCCCCACCCCCCTTTCCAAGCTTAATTACTATTAGTAGTTTGGCATAAATCCTTCCATATCTTTCCTTTGTTCAGTTAATTTTTCACTGTATCACACTTCCTGTCTACTTAAAAGCATCAGTGAGTAGAGGAGGTTGAATTTACTATATATCTACTCGTATAAACATTTACCTTTAAATAATAACTGAAATGCTCATTCAGCTAACACTAGGCATCAAACTGTAGGCTCAAGGAAGAGCAGAACTCACTTTCTGTTTCCAAGAGACTGATAATCTAAGGAAGCGGTTCCTACTCCGGCTCAAGAGAGTAATCATGGGTTCCTTTAAGAGTCTGGTGTGAGCTCTGAACCTTCTCCCCAGAAAAAAATGGACCTATATAAAAATTTGCCTGTAACTCACGGGTTTCATGGACCCTCTGAGAGTAGATAGACCACTGCTCTTGTAGAAGTAAGATTTTAAAATTAGTAATTTAACGTAAATTCTATAATAGCACTGTGGGCAAGATGCTCTGGCAGCACAGCAGAGCAAGGACGTGACTTGTACAGAATCTGGAAAGACACAAGGAGCTTGACAGCTAGTCCAGGGCAGGGGAGAGGATGTTCACCAAGGAGCAGCATTTATAAAGCCCAGAGGTGAGAAAGGACAGGAAATCACAAGAACATCTTTGTGATGGGGGCCCAGTGTGTGAAGGGGGGTGACTGACGATGAGGGTGTAAAGCTGGCTAGAAGCCAAGTAATGAAGGTGAACGTTTACCGTATTGGGACGTTTGACATTTAGGAGTCACTGAAGGATTCTGATTAAGATTTTCATAGGTAGGTATGAAGTCTATAATTAATGCACAACTAAATAAATGATCATGGGAATAATCATAAGATAAAAAGGATGAAAGACAATTCAGATTTGTTGGGGGATTGCTGATGATCATATGCTCCTATAAAGCTATGTTGCTTAAAGTCAGATGGAATTCATTAGAAGGTCATTGCTTTTACAAGGGAAATTGAGAGAATAAAGCTCTGAGACAGTACTTGTAAGATAAAACTCAGAATTCAAGCAGCACATTGGTCCCCTTGCTGCAGTGAGTCTCATGCATAATCAAGCTAGTGTCAATCACTCAGGGTTTATGACTCCCTCCTGGTCTGTCACACCTCCACGCCCTCTGCTGTCCTCCAGGAGCTCCTGATGGGCTACTTGGTTTCCCATTCCGTGCAAGAGTAGGAAAAAGAAAGAGGGTAAAATGGGCCAGGTTCTCAATATTTGTACACTGTACACGTATTCCTTTTATAATTATTTTTGTAACTTAGGTTTTAAAGTAATGTAGTTTAAAGCAAGCCTTACAAATAATATCATAGCTGGTTTGTTTCTGTTTGGATGTACCTAACTAAAAATCCAATGTTAGTCTCACCTCCTACTTCTTGGCAGTGGCTTTATAACTGAGGCAAGACTGTAATGTCTCAAGGATATTTTACTAGATAAGTATTTATTTCTCATTTAATATTTTACTTATCAAATGCTATAAAATCTTTGAAGACTAAACTTGTACATATATTGCATATGCAACTTTGTATGTATGATGTGTCTTGCTAAAGGATAGTGCTCCAAAAGATTTCTCAGTCTACATGTTTAGCTAGTAAACTTTTGTTAAAACAAAAAAATTTGCAATTTAGGTGAAACAGCACTGGTTTTTCCAGCTTGCCTTTTCTATCTCATTAAGTTTTTAAAAAAATGAATCTCCTTGAATGAATAAAGTTCTGTTTTGTTCTTCTTCCCCAGATTTATTGAGGTATAACTGACAAATGAAATTGTAAGATTCTTAAAGTGTACAAGGTGCTGATTTGATATACATATATATTGTGAAAGGATTCCCTCATGGAGTTAATGGATACATCCATCATCTCACATATTTAACTTTCTCTTTTCAGTGAGAACATTTATGTTCTCTTAGCGAACTTCAATTATACAACACAGTGTTATCAACTATAGTTACCTTGTTGTACATTAGACCCTCAGGCAAAAATCGTCTTATAACTGAGAGTGTGTGCCCTTTTACCCACCTTTCCCTACTGTTTTCTTTAGGGAGAGAGATCTTTAACCATAAACATCCCCTGGAATTTAATTAAACTCAATTCAAACTTGTGTTAAATGCCCACCGCAAAAAGTTCTCAAACTTATCATGTCAGAAGAATGTGAACAAATGATATGTGTATTTATCTTTAACACTCAATCTAATTCTACATGCTTCTCTGTAAAACATATGGGCATTTAAAAATATATGATAATTTTTAAAATTGCTTACCATTGAGTAAAATTGCTACTATAAGGAGATAATCTGTGTTTATCCTGAGGCTTAAAGTCCAGCACTCTAGTTTGATAAGAACCAGATACCCTCCAGGTACAAAGGATATGAATAAAGAAATGGTCCCTGCCCTCATGGAGCTTATAGTGTTGTGTGGGAAACAAACATAGAGACCAGTGTCTATAGTTCCCAGCAGGGAGGGATACTAATAATATGGCATGAGAATGTAGTAGAAGAGGGATTGACAGATGATGACTTGGAGGATCGGGGCAGGCTTCATAGAGAAGCAGGTGCTTGAACTGAGCCTTGAAAGATGAGAAATGTTTCATTAGGTAAGGAAGGAAATTTGAGGCATAGAGGATGGGAGGAACAAAGCTGCAGAGGCAACTGCTTGAGGAAATGCATGAGCTGTGATCATCAGCACATCTGTATCACATATATTAACTACTATAAAGTTTAATTTGAAATATTGTGAAATAGAAAAACAAATCAGGTAAGTTCAGCCAGTGCAGTCATTCATCAGCTGCAAAATCATATTAACTGATGTCTAACTGGCCATAGGGGCACATGGGGTGCCCCACCTAGGCCACTTCTCCAAGGCTTGGGAGAAGAATGGCCTGGAGGATATGGTGAGGTAGCACTTGCAGAGCTGATGAGCTAGAATTAGTGAGGAAGGGCTCCTGAGATATAAAATTAAGATCCTAAGATATAAAACAGGAAGAGTTGGATCAGGAAACCTAAGGCAAGCTAAAAATCTGGCACTCATTCAAACAGGTTTTCTTTGAATATTCAGCATTTGAATAGAGGAGAAGCTGATCCCCTGGTGGAGGATGGGTGGAAAAGAAGGACCCCCCAAAGCAAAGGAGGCCTCCCAACCTCTAGGACTCCCATCCAGGATCAGTAGCAGTTCAAGTCTGGCCTCTCACTGGCTACACGGCTCACTAAAACAAAAATCCTCTAAGAAATTCACATTACCCTTCTCAGAAGGTTTTTTGGTGACCATTTGTTGCTACTCAAGACAGCATCTAAGATAGCTCATCACCACCAACTCCAAACACTTGCATATACATACATGCCCTCAAGGTGTTTATTGAAATGTTCCTTTCAATCAGTCAAGGTATTTTCTTGACAGGAGCCATGATAAATATAGTTATCCCCTCTCTGACATTTCCAGGGCTCTTCTAGTACTCTTAGATTGGTGCATGTGCAGCTCCTTAATCCAGCTGTTACTCCATTTTCAGACCTGAAATTGCCAAGCAATTGATTGCTGGGAGCTGGGGGCTCCCTTCCTCCCCACAGCTGGGCTGAGGCTGCTTCTGGCGATGCAAGCTCCCGATTCTGGCTCTCACAGTGGTAAAAGTGCCTACAAGTTACTCACCTCTGAGCTAGGTGCTTCAGACCCTGGAAGGAACTTAACATAAGGTCCCTACCCTTGAAGGCATTTGAATCTAGATCTCTCAGGAGGACCCAGCATTTGCTTTTTCTCTTACCTCTACTGATCTTAGACTAAGACTTCCAGCTTTATCCTAGGTCATACTGCAACGAATAGCAGTGATCATTATCAGAGATATAATCATACCAGAGACTGAGCTAATCAGATTCTTAGTAATTAATTACTCTTAGTTAAACAATTTCCCCAATATAAACCAACTATTAAATCATGTATCTGGGATTTGAATCCAGATTTTCCATACTTCAAAGCTCAGATTCTCCATCCCCTGTTGGTACCAAGCCTGGCTCTCAGTGTTGCTCCTAACTAGCTACAGTGTTAGCTGACAACAGAGTAAGGTGTGTAACAAAAAAATTCTCAAGATCTGCAGGAATAAAGTCACAGTGCCATTGCCAGGCAGTGAGGCTGACACATTTGGCCAAGGGGCTGACCTGACAGCCATTGCAGTCCACTTACTTACAAGGCCCACCTCCCTGAGATTAAAGTAGTGTTATCAAAAGCCGTAATTACTATATTTGTACAAGAAATTGGGACTTTGTAGTGAACCATTTTAGCATTTCTGTCAAAACAGAAGTTTATGACTTAGTCAAGTCACTTAACCTCTCAACCTCATTTTCTTTATTTGTGGAGAGACAGGGTTTGGCTGGCTGTTCTCTGTGCAGTTCTTCAGTTCTTATTTTCTTTGCTACTGTATGCTAAATATTTAGTTTATATTGCAAGTAGCTCTGGTGGGTGTTGTATTCAACACTTATTTATTTGGGGCTTATTCTGTGCTAGACCTTGTTTTAGATCCCAGGGAATGCAGAGTGAACAAAAATGCCCAAGCCCTCATGAAGTAGAGGTGGCAGGCCAAGGTGGTTAATGAACATAAATAGATAGCTTTGTCATTTGGTGGTAAACACTGGAGAAAAATAAAGCAATAATGGGTAACTGTTGGACCACTCTATTGTATATTTGAAACCCATATAAGATTGTATATCAACAATACCTCAATAAAAAACATAAATTAAATGAATTAAACATAAATTTACAAAAAAATGGGAGATAGGCAGTGGAGGCTAGGCCCCACTCTTACATGTGAGCTCAGGGAAGGCCTTTCAAATAAAGTGACATCTGAGCAGAAACCAGAAGCCTTAGAGCTTTGTATGATCATGGAATATTGTAAATTTGAGAAGATCTTGAAGTTGTTAAGAGATAGGAACAAAATAAGCCCTAGTGAAGGGGCATAAGAGCTTGAGTTTCAACCTAGCCTTTCTTCCTCACATCCTTTGTGTCTCAGGAGTTTCAAAATGAGCTTGTCTTACCTCTGTGATTCTAAACATTCTATTTAACATTTTAATGATTTAAAAAATATAATGCACCTTCTTATTTACTTAATTTTTGCCAGTGGGGATTATGGCTATTAACAGTAATTTTTAAAAACTATGGTAACTGAACTTACAGGTTTTTACAAAGCAGGGATTTGTTTTACATGTGAATTTTGTGTTCAGATTTACACCATTTTTATCTTCACAAACCACAAGGTAGAGGAAGGGCTTGAGCTAAAGAATGTGTGGGAAGAAAACAAACAAAAACAAAACAAAAGAATGTGTAGGAAGGAGTTTAAGACTCAAGGACTACATTGGAAATACTGTTTTTTGTTTTTGTTTTTGTTTTCTAGATTCATCTTGCATGTACTGGCTCATTCACTGCCTATAGAAGCAGGTTAGAGGAATGGATCCCCAAGCAGATGAATGGCAGGCACTATAGGTTGAAGGCAGGTTGTTAAAAGGAAAGTGGGCAAGCCCCAGGCAGTGAGTTTGCTGGGGTGCATTCCAAAGTAGATGAAGAAAGAAAGGGATTGACTTTGCCTTTAAATCCAAAATCTTATCATCTATTATATATAACAAAAGCTAAAAAACTACAGATTATCCTCTTCAATGATCTTGCAACTCTGAGATGCCCTTTAGGGCCATGGATTTCCTGCAACCAAATCCTTCCTCCCTTAATCTATATCCACAACAACTAATCACCAGATTTTTAGGTAGGAGAACACTTTATCAACTAATTATCAATAACTAATTGACACCTAATGAGCACTTAGATTTGGTGCTAAATTGAGTTCCCACTGACAGTGTTTGGCTGGTTTATCATCTTAGTCAAACTTATTGAGCTTCTACTCGATGTAAGAATGAGGAATACTGAAGAGGGAAAAATAGCCTCTTTTCTCAAGGAACTTATAATCAATTTAGAAAATGAAATAATTTATGCAGGAGAATAACAGTAGAAAAATCATGGCTTCAGTTTCAGTCGAGTTCTACAGATATTCCAAGAAAGGAGGGATAATTTCCTATTGAACTGAAGGGGAAAGTTCCTGAGAGGAATTGGGCCTGAGTTAAACTTCCGGGAATGAGTAAGGATTTGACAGCAGGAGGAGGGTAAGGAGGGTAGACCAGGCAGCAGGGAAAGGGAGTGCCAAGGAATAAAACTCAGGCAGCTGGCATATCTCCTGCCTATTCGTTGTTGTTGATTGTCCTGTTTTGTTTTGTTTTCGATTGAACAAAAGGACAGCTATGGAAGGCTCTGGGGACTGGAGGGCTGGGGAAGGGAGGCCATTGGTTACTAGTCACCATGTGGCTGAGGACTCTTTGGAGATGCCCTGCTAGATTTTAGCCTGGCATTTTAGAGCTGCAAGGGTTTTGAGAGCGTCCTCATACCAGAGATGAGGAAAAGCCCAGAGAAAGGACCTGCAGAGTGGGAAGTCAGGGTCAGATTTCAGTCCAGTCTCCTTCCCATCCCCTGACCCTGCAGGTCAGCAGGTGCACTGCCTTCCAGATTCTTTGGGGAACATTTTTGCATAGTTTGATAGGGGGAAACCTGATGAAAATCTTCACAGAGTGCATTATCAAAAAGCAAAACGGATGGTCTACGAAGAGCACTACTTTCATGACGCTGAGGACAGGAAGTGGTGTGGGGCAGCACGGGTGCGCCCTGTCCAATCTGCTTGCCTTCGGGTAAGGGAACCGTTTTCAAATGACATCAGAACAGGCTGAAATGGGTGTAATCTATGCAAGGAATGGTTTCCTTATAGTACATTTAAGCTGCCCTTGAACAGATTTCAAGTGAGATTGTTCAGTGTCTTTCCATATATATTTTTGAGGTTCTGAAGAACAGGATTGCTATACAGCTATCTGGGATGGAAGAAGTGCATAACTAATTCAGAAGCAGGAAGATGGAGCACTTCTATTTTGTGTTTTATTGACTTATTCCTGTCCCAAATGGTTCCAAAAAGGAAACTGAAATAGTACAACAAGAAATTTAGGAATTGGAATATTGCTTCTTAGCAAAATGAGCCCCAGGATGATTTGGTCCTTTAGGGAATGTTTCCAGGCCTTTCTTCCTTGTGTCAAATTTACCAGATGTGGTAAGAAATTACTCATTGATTGCATTTAGTATGCCTTACCCCTAGGGAGGGCATGTATGAAATGGGTTGAAATGATAAAATAAATAAATGAATTAGTTTATTTTTCATCAATGAGTAAAATGTTGAGTAGTTCTGATATCTAGGTTAATATGTTGTTGGACTCTAATAATAACAGGTTATAAGATGATCCTTGCCATAATAAGGATAGGTGACAGTTGAGAAAAATGGCCAAGACAGGCTTATGAAGGGGATGAGACATGAACTGGCCTTAGAATGCTGAGCAGGACTTGGGTTGGCAGAGTGCAGAAGGCTTTAAGCAGGAGACCTGCAGGGACTGAGGTGGAAATGCGTAAGGCCTGTGGGTGGGTCAGTTCTTCAGGGAGTTGCGTCTGTTTGGCAAGAGAACATCTCTGACCCCTGCCAACAGTGCACAGGCTAGTCTTCTGACAAGAGGTTATAGATTTGCAAGGAGTCTTTGTTCACTGGGAGGTAGTGAGAAATTACAGTCATTCTGAAGATTGGATTTTACTCTATTCCCCTTCCTAGCAGTTCTGAAAGTGCCACAGGCAGATCCAAATTGGATGTCATTTCATCTGAGCTATGAAAAAATTCTCCCAGGAGAGTCAGCACTAACCTGGTTTCCCCTCTCACCTAGAAAAGGCTTTGATGACTGATGATCTATTTCACGAGGTACTGCTAACTTGGCCACATAATTCAGATCTTGCCAGTCATGCAACTGCCTCTGCTTCAGCAGCAGGAACACTTCCAGAGGGCCAGTGAAGGCTAACCGCTTTGGTATGCCCCTCCGTCAGTTAGGGCCGCCCATCGGGCTGGAGGGGCTCTCTCTGGAGCTCAGGGCTCTTGCCCTGGAAGCTCTCCCAGGGGCCTCTCGTGCCCCTCACTGTCTGCCCTCTCTTCCAGGCAGGACTGACCTCGTGAAAATAGAGTGACAGTCCCTTTTTTTCTTTTCAGGTAGGTATTTATCTTGTATTGGGGCAACACTGTGCTCTCTGCCACAGCCTCCAAAAGTCTCTTAGCTTCCACTCAGATGAATTCAGGGAGACAACCTATTTGAAAGGTTGAAACTAAAGTGAACCAAACCAAAATAAGAAAAGAGATAGGATATGTTTTCCAGATCAGACCTATTGCTCATGAAGCACACAGGGTCACAAAATCAGGTTCTGGCACATTTTTGTATGCCAATCAATAAAATGAGCCAGAAGAGTCCCTGAAAATAATATGGCCTGAAACTTCTGATAGGTTTTGATGTCTTAAATGAGGCATTCTTGGATTTAAAATAATTTCTCTTGCTACTGTTTTGTCCTGTGTGTGAGACAGCATACTGGTGTTCTTTCTTTTCTGACTGATGTTGACATATAGCAACTCAAATTACTCTATCCTGACTGGTATTAGGTAAACAAAATAGACAAAATCAATGCGCCAGTAGAATGGAAGTGAGAGGGTCTCTGTTATTCCATATTCTGATGAAAACCTCTATGTGCTGCTGAGCTGTAGAACTGCCTGCTCTCTGAGCTTTGCCCCTCTTCTCACTGGCTCTGGGCACTTCGTGGTTGCCGGCAATGACGGAGTATCCGTTAAAGTTCATTGTTGGGACCATTTGTTAGGAAATCCTACCCTGCCTTGATTCTTCAAGTTCAATAGTGGGTATGTGGTGGGATGTATTTCTGCCAGTGACACTTTGGTTTGTTTTCCTAACAAAAATCACCACCAGGCTAAACTCTTTCTATATTTACCACTAATTGTTTTTTCCTTATGTGAAGCACGTGAGGTAAAAAAGCGTATTTCTCTTGTAGTATTGGATGAAAATTCAATTCATTTCCACAAACATTTGTTGAGTACATGGCCAGAATGGGACAAGAAGCTGGGGATACAAAGATAAATAAAACACCCCCTCTGCTCCTGAGTTGCACACAGTCTCTTGAGGGAACCAGCATTCAAGCAGTTAACCAATGATGTGATTATGGCCTTATGACCAGGTTCAGTGACGGGGCCACCCTGTTTCTAGCAAAACCCATTTTTGAGAAAAGATCAAGAAAGAGGCTGACTTGAGGATCAGGGAACCTTTTCAAAATAAGACTACTTATTGTTTGGGATGTCTGGTGGCAGAGTCCTATTTTAATTCTTTAATCTTATTGCTTTTGCTGCCATAAATTGCTATGTATTCAAGGATGATTTGAATATATATATATATATATATATATATTTTTGGAATATATATATATATCTTTGAATTATACCCATCTCCCTGCTCCCCCTACCCCCTACCACCTAATCCCAGCACCAAAATGAGAGGAAGGGGGTAGAATGGGATTATACACATACATTTTAAAAAAATAAATAGTTACATTATCACTGAGGTATCCTCATTTTAAAAATTTGCATACATACCTATGCATTGTGAAATCTGTATTATTTCCTTATCATTTTGCTCCTAAGGATCACATTGTACTCTTTGTTTTCTTGAATTATGTTGATTAATGAATTACATTAACAGATTTATAAATATCAAGACATTTTTATACTCTAAAACAAATTCTTCTGGACATAGTATTGTATGTTTGCTTTTGATATTTTATTTAGAGTATTTGCACATTTATTTATTTAGGCTATCCTAAAATAGATTTGGTATCAGAACTTCAGAGAATGGCTTTAGTGATTTACACCTATTTTATGGTATGGGTTAAATAAAACAGTCATTGTTATTTATAGAAATTTTCTGTGATGTTATCCTGGGTTATTTCTTATTTGGGGGTAGATATTTGATACCCCACTTTCAATATCTTCTATAAGTAACACAGATGAATAAAATAGTTGACTTTACAGTTTTTAAAACAAAGGTCAGCAGTTTATGTTTTCCTAGAATATTGTCCATTTCATCTAGCTTTAAGAAACTACTAGCAATAGATGGAGAAAGACAAGTACTAAATGATTTCCCTCATTTGTGGAGTATAACAATGAAGCAAAAGGAAGGAACAAAACAGCAGCAGACTCACAGACTCCAAGAAGGGACTAAGGGTTACCAAAGGGGAGGGGTGTGGGAGGGCGGGTGGGGAGGGAGGGAGAAGGGGACTGAGGGGTATTATGATTAGTACACATGGTATGGGGGATCATGGGGAAGACAGTGTAGCACAGAGAAGACAAGTAGTGACTCTGTGGCATCTTACTACACTGATGGACAGTAACTCCAATGCTGTATAGGGGGGGACTTGATAATATAGGTGAATGTAGTAACCACAATGTTTTTCATGTGAAGCCTTCATAAGAGTCTATATCAGTGATACCTTAATAATAATAAAAAAACTACTTGCAATAAATCACACATAGAATTTTTAAAATAATTTTTCATAGCTTCTGAATTGGTGGTCACATCCCTCTTGTTTGTCCTGTTTTGTGTTTTCTCTTTTTCTCAGTCTCCCTCTGTCTCATCAGACTTGCCAGAACTTTTCTCATTATACCAGTCCATTTCATCTGTTTTTTAAAAAATAGCTATCAGAGTCCACCTTAGGATACATACATTTTTTATGACAGTGAAAGTGGTTCCTTATAATATAGTGCTTTAAAATCCTGTGGCATGAAGTAGTTTATTTAAAGATATGGACTAATAAAAAGATTAATAGTCTTACTACTTCTTGTGTAACTTTGGGTAAATACTTAATTGTTCAGAGCTACAGTTTCCTTTTGTAGAAAATGGATGGTAAGATGCCCTGCCCACTATACAGAATTGCTGCAATAATCAAGTGAGACTATATATGTGAGTGCTTTGAAAACTATGACACATATACAAGCAAGGTCATGAAATATGTCATTTCATGAAACATATGTTGCTTCTAAGCTGTGTAACAAAAATAAACAACCCCTTTCATACATTTTTTAAAGCATGTTTCTACATCACATAGATCATATAGTCTTTTCTCTCTGAAAATGCTTGCAGCATTTGTCCTGATGAATTACTTTAGTTTCAGGGGAAAATATTTTCTCATCACCCTCCCCCCAACATAAAAAGTTCTCATTCTACTAAATTAGAAACGTGCACTAAAGACCCATTCAATAAAGGACACTGAAATGGAAATTAACTCAACTCTGCTTTCAATTAATTTCAATTCCCCAAAGTGCCAAACTTTCCTTTTCTGTCACAGCAGTAATTGAAAAGTAATAGACAATTCTAAGTTTTTGTGGTCTTATGCGTGTACGTGTGTTGGGGATATACATTCTAGGTCAGTCTGGGGGAAGGTCAGGAGATTTTTCAGTATTCTTTAGGCTTCTATTAACTTTATTAATATAAATAACTTTATTATTTGAGTTAATTTCATAAAATTGTGGCTATAATTTCTTGGGTTCACATTTCAACATTCCTATTTCTCTATAACAATAATTTAAAACCTTTTGTTTCTAAGGAGCAAGAAACCAGTTTTAGAAGGAAATTCTCCCCCAAAACTACAGTACATGAATCAGACAAGAACTCTGGTTGAAGGGAATGGAAAATGGAGCCCAGGACTCCACCAGCTTGATGGCTTTCTCTCTGCTCCTAAGGCAGGCTCACAAAAGCCTGAGGGTTTCAAAGAACACAGACTGAAAACCATTGTTCTACATAATGATCAGGCATGGTTTAGACACTAACAGACTTTACTAAAAACTTAACAATATTTTCCCAAGGGTCTGACAAAGTCCACAAGGGTGTTTTTAGAGGCTAACATTCCTACTGTAGAGATGGAAAGAAAGGAGGAAGGCTAGGGAGGAGTAGAAGCCATATTAACTTGGTAGGAGGGATGCGGCAGTATCTGATGGTTATTCAGAGGAAGGCAGTGATTCCAGGACTACAAAGGGAAGAATTACTGGGCTCAGAGAGTAAGGGATTCCCATGGAAAATGAAGAAGAGACTACAAGTAAGATCTCACAGGACATTTCACAATTTGATAAGGCTTTTTCCAGAAGAAGTCATACTATCTTTTTCCATAATCCTATTATTCTCCCTTTTAAAATGTGCCTTTCAAGATATATAGTACTAATTAATATGGACAGAGTCTTCAAACTAGTAATTCTCTTCTGGAACCTAGCCTAAGAAAAAAATGTCTTGAATATGAAAAAAATATGTTCCTTTTAATATTCATTTATTGTAGTGAAAAATAGAAGACTCTTCTAATAGTCAATGACACATTTCTTCAAGTAACTGTTTCTCAAAAATTAAATATAATGATTGTGAAACTATCTGGAGAAAGCCAGGAATGCTAAAAGCATCAGTTCTGAAGTTGCAGAGACCTGAGTTCCAATTCTGGCTCCCTCTGCCATTTCTTATCTATGATCCTGGGGATATTATTACCTAATTTTCCCAAGCTTCAATATTCTCATCTATAAAATGAGAATAATGATCCATACACAATGGGGTTAATATATACAATTATATGTGACAATATAAATAAATATGAAGCATAGTGCTTGGCACATAGCAGCTGGTCAATAAATGTTAATTTCCTCTCCACCATTCCTTACACAGTACACAGAAGGATGCTTATGCTCTATCAACATATTTGTTGACAAATTTAAGGAGACACATATAGGTTTCCTAGGAAAACATAAATTACATTTAAATAGAGAAACTGAGTAGACCTTTGAAGAACTTGAAAAGGGCTTAAGGATTTGTCTACCTTTAAAAAGAAGCACTAAGGCCAAATGGTTTCATAGCTATGATCTATAATCTTTTAAAGAACAGATCATTCCAATTCAACTGAAATTTTTCTAGATAATAGTAAAACACTAGCATAACTTAATTCCAAAAAAAGAATAAAAAACAAAAACAATATATCTTCCTAAAGTTAATTCATGATTAAAATCATTCATGTAGGTGGAAAGTGTCTAAATATTAACAAATAGAATACAGCAGTACATCAAAAGAACTATATCCTGTGAACAAACAAATATTCTAGGCATGTAGATGACTCAATATCATAGAATTAGCATAAGTGATTATAATAATAAATTAAAGGATAAAAAAGCAAATCTATCAATGGCTACCAAAAGGACTGATAAAATACAGTATCAGTTTCTAATAAAAAATTTTAGTAAAATAGGACTAAAAAAATTACTTAAGAATGATATATTCACCAAAATAGCAAATAACATTCTAAATAGCTTTATAGCCTTTATATTAAAATCAGAAATGGATAATGATGTCCACTGTCACCTTTATTAATAAACATTATTCTGGAAGCTCAAGCAAATACAGTAAGATAGAACAATGAAATAATAAAAATCACTTATAAAATTCAAGAAATACTTATTTTTTAAAAATCTTCCATAATTTTAATACAGGATTTTATTAAAGTGGCTAAATATCTAAAAAAATACAAAATAACAGGGAATACATAAGCCAGCTAGAAATAGATGTGGAAAAACTGCCATTCAGGATAGCAATAAAAATTATAAAATGCTATTAAGAATAAATTTCACAGGAAAAGTACAGCATCTTTAGGAAAAAAACTACAAAATCTGATTAAAAGACCTAAAACAAGATCCAGACAATTGGAAAGACCTATATGCTCTTGGATGACAAGATTCAATGTAACAAAAATGTCAGTTCTCCCAAATTAATATGTAAATCTACTGTAATTCCAATGAGAATCTCCCCCCCTTTTTTTTTGATAATGGGTAAAATTATCAAGGAGCTCATTTATTCATATGGAAAAATAAATGTCAGGTAAAGCAAAAATTTAAAAAGAATTCTAGTTGAATTGGCTCACCAAATATTTTTAAAATGCTAAAGAACATGTATAATTTGTGCATTTGGAATAGGAATAGATACCTAGACCAGAGTGATCCAGAGGGCCCATAATAGATCTCAGTGTATATGGGAATTTAATATGTGATAAAAATGATATTTCAGTTCTATGAAGGAAAAGGATGGTTTATGTAATAACTGATGCAGGCACAAGTGGCTATTCATCTGGCAGATAAGGAAATTGAAAACTCTTTTGCCCCATATATAAAAACAAATTTCAGATGAATTAAATACTAAAAAAAATAATAAAATCCTTAGAAGCAAATTTAGGAAAACATATATAAAACCTTGGGGCTGCAGAGAGCTTTTAAACCAATTCAAGAAGTCTAAAAGCCATTAAGGAAAAAGATCTATTTGACTTTATATAAGTTTACAAATATTTCAATAGCAAAAGTGACCACAAAGTCAAAAGACAAAAAGATAAATATTCAAAACTCCTATGACAAAGATTTACTCTATCATATAAAAGACCTTACTACTTGATTTAGAAAAGGCAGACCCAATAGAAAAATATGCAAAGCAGAGGAATGGATAATTACAAAAGAGCACATCTAAATGCCTAGTAAGTATATGTAGAGATGATCAATAGCACTAGCAATGATCAAAAGTAACTATGATCCATCACTTGTCACCCATCTGACTGGCAAGAGCTAAAAGTGTTCTAATCCACTACTGGCTGGGGTACAGGAGAAAACGTACTCAAGCAATATTCTGGGGAAGAAATAAGAATAATCATAGCATTTTTGGAAGGCAGACTGACCATATTTATTAAAACCCCACATAAGTAAAGCAACAATATGTAAGGCTCAATGTATCAAACTGTTTGTTGTAGCATTGTTTGCAGCGGCAAAATAATGGAAATAAAGGGACTGTACATCAACATAGGAATGACTAACACAGGTTAGTATGAATAACATTCATACCATGGATATTATGCAGCCATTAAAAATGATTTGTTAGATCTATACCAATTAACTTGGCAAGACTGCTACTATATTATTAAGTGAGAGAGATAAGATGCAGAGAGGTTTAGTATGAATGTACAGTGACAGCCCCACACCATATATGTATGTTCTGTATATACGTGTATGATTACATGAGGATGGAGAAAGGAATGGAATGATACTACAGATTGTTAACATTGGTTGGGACTGGGGAGAAATGCTTGTGCCCTCTGCTTAAACGACCATGATAAAAACAACATGAGCAATAATGATCTAATTTTTTTAAAGGAAAGTAAAATACTTATGCTATAATGTAGGTGAAAAAGTAGATGCAAAATTTTAGGTAGGTGCCATTAATAATCATGTAAAATATTCCAAAAACGATTGGTAGGCAATACAAGTAAATGATCATTAAGGTTGGTTAAGTACAGGCATTATAGTTGTTTTTTTCCTCTACAAGTTCTAAATTCTAATGTAATTAAATTAATAAAATAATTAATTAAATAAATTTTAGTAATTAAATAAAATAAAAATTCCAATTTACTTTCCATTAACCACATACCTTTTATTATATCTTGAAATCAGCGATCTATGTACCTATGTGAATTTGATGACACCCTAGCTCTGAAAGTGTGTAAATTTATATGTTTTCTATGATATATGGAGGTTTTTCTGGTTTATTTTCAATTAGTTGTAGGTTAAAAACTAAATCCCCAGGAAATAATTATCTGTAAAAACATGACTTTACATATATCAAGATTTTCTTCCCAAGCAGTAACAGAAATCTTTTCTAACAATAATTTTCAAAGTTGTGTGCCTTTGGACAGGTCACTTCTCCCCTCTCTAGACCTCAGTTGCTTCACCTATAAATGAAGAAGTTGGATAAAATAATTTTTTCAGGGCCTTTGGATTTAATATTCTATAATTTGATTGTATTCAACATGGAATGCATTACATATCAAATAAATGAGCCATTGCTACAGAAAAGAAAGGTTTCATCTTAGTAATGCTTTTATCAGTTGTGAAAAACATTCAGATAGTGAGGAGAGATGCCTTCCCTTGACATAACTTTCATGTTCACATGAAAAATGTGCAAGAATCCAAACAGCATATAGCCTCTTTAGATCCTTCGTTTATAACTGTGTAGCTGATGATGAGTGTTTTTCATCTATGTGTACCTTTCCCTTCTGCCCCTGCCAACTTGCTATTTTGCTTTATAGACCTTCATATGTGAATGAAAAGTTTTAATTCTGCTTACTTGAGGTATAATTTATATAGAACAAAACACACCCAGTTAAAATATACATTTTGATGAGGTTTGACAAAACAGTGCATCTGTATAATCACTATCATAATCAAGCAATAGAACAGTTCTAGCACCCTAAGAAGTGCTCTGCGTCTTTTCCCAATTAAACCCTCACCTCTTGCCCCAGGCAACTACTGATCTGCATTTTGTCACTATAGATTAGGTATGTCTTTTCTAGTGATGAAGGAGGTTTTAACTTATGTTTTCTCAAGCTTGGATAGTGATAGTTTGATAGTTTCAATCAGGTTTCTTAGTTGCAAACAATGGAAAATAACTCTGGCTGATTTCAGCAGCAAAGGAATTTGTTGAAAGGATACAGACAGTACAATTGCTGGGAGATTGGAGAACCAACTTTGAGATTATGCAGCCAGCAACAAGGCTCCAAATCATAGAGTACAGCTGTTCTGGTAAGGAAAGCACCAAAAGCAGCAGTTTGTTACCTAAATCATTTGCCCCAGATCATCCACCACTATCCTTGCTACCACTGCTGTCTGAGGAACTCTTTCCATTTTAGAAAGTAAAATGATTGATCTGCCTTAGGAAATGCTTCCCCACTGCCAGTGTCAAATGGAGTGGGTGCACCTAAGTGGCCTAATCTAGGTCATGTGTCCATCCTGCTTAGCTACAAAGGAGGCTAAGGAAACCTGGACTTTTAGCCTCTACAGTGGGGGGCATCTGATCAGGTCTGGTAGGGTGGGGGAATTCCCCAGTTATTGGAAAGGGTAAAATTTTAGATGGCTAAAAAGAGGGCCAATGTCCACACCACTGACAGTTTTTGTTTGTGAGATTGTATTCTGAACTTGCAGTTTCTTGTCTAATTTGATAAGCATCTCCTGGATATAAAGATGTCCACCAGATGCTGAAAGGGGAGAAAGCCATCATGGGACTATCTGTTTAATGAAATAGAAATAGCTGTGTTCATTTTCATTTTTTTAAGTTAGCAGAGAAACTAAGTTCAGTTACTTCATCCGTTCTCCCTGCTATCCCTTACTCTTAATTTCAATTGACAGGTCCGGGGGAGAAGGGGTGGCCTGATCCAGGGACAATGAAGATGATGTGATGTTGAAGAATAAGCTGGAGGAGAGAAGCAACAGGCACCATGGAAAAGACTAAAACGAAGCAAGGTTAGATTTTTCCTATGTCTTGCTTTAGGTCTTAGGATTTAAGAAACTAGGTTTTAGTCTTGTGTTACCAGTAGCTCAATACATGATAGTAGGTTAACTCGACTATTTTCGTTTTCTCATCTCCATATAATAACCATAAATAACACAGACTTGTTGCTAGAAAAACATGAAATGCTATATGTATAATTTGGTCTGTCTGAATAGTCACCTTATTTTTCTTAGCAATAACTTTAGGACTGCTTCAGAACAACCTGCTGATTAAGGCCAAGATACAGTCTGAACTAACAGACCTCCAACACTTTCTTGGCTAGCCAAGAACAAAATGCTTTCTGTTTTAATTTTTAGCATATAGAATCAACCATATAGAAATAGGTTCTGTTATCATCTCCAATTTACACCTGAGCAAACAGAGAAGTCAGACTACAATCACCAAGTGTCAAAGTTTGATCCGGGAGCCAGTCTCTGATCCCAGGCTCTGGTTCTTGCTGTGATAACAGGCTGTTGAGATATAGTACAAGATGGGCTAAGTAATCTCTACTTAAGCTTGTGTGGGGAGTTTTGGTAATCTCAATCCATCTGGGTTTCGTTGGTACAGGCCCCTGTGTGTGTAAATTCTGGGCTGAGATTATGTATTATTTATGAATCTAACTTACTAAAGCTGTTTCCTCCAAGGAAGGGTTTCCCGTATCAGGGTTTCCTGTCTTAAGAGAACAATATACACATCTGCACAACCAAATACTTGTAACCAGGGTTTCATTTACAAACTGCTTGATTCATAAAGTGTGACACAATGGAGATGTAGCTAAGTGGATGAGCAACAAGCTCCATATTTTACGTGGATCGCCTTGTTTTCATGGCCAGCCATTTTGGTTCTCAAAGGTACATTCCCAGCTAACGTTTTTTCTTCTTGGGTTGTAAATCATTTGTATAACCTACTACTTCCTTTGTGTTTGCCCTGTGTTTCACAGTCTCTAGTGTTGGCAATACTCTTTTCTTTCTGCCTGCATCCTTCCCAGAACCTTTCCACTGATAATTCCCTTCTATCAGCTCTCTTGCTCTGGAGGACAGCAAGATAGTCTTATCTCATCTGGGCAGTGACAGGAGGTTAGGGTTCAGGAGTCTGGCAAAGATCAGAGGCAGGACAATTTATGCAGGTCTCCTAAGAAGAGTGGAGTGATGAATGGATAGGCACCCGGTGGTGAGTAGCCTTCTTGCCGTAGAACTATCCCCCTCAGGTAACTTCAGTCAGCCCCAAGAACATGAGGGAGACCCTTCACGGGCATTCCCCTCTGGCTAATTAATGATCATTAATCATTCAGTTTGGCTGAGAAACTTCTCCACTGTAGTAGAACATGAATTTTGCTACAAGAGTTACATCAGGTAGATATGGTTTGGTCTTTAGGATGTGAATATAAAAACCACCTACACCAGCTTATGTTTTGTTCTTGTTGTATCGTTGGTTTCTTGTCATGCGAGCACAGATTCAGGACCCTATAAGTCCCCTTATTCCCTGCATGCATCTGAAGAGGATAGAGACAGAATGATCTGTGTTGACTGAACAAAGCTCTTTCTCCCTACAGGAGAGAATGAACATATGCCGATGAATAATCCTTCCACACAGATTTACCAGGTAAAGACAATTAGATTGCTTTGAACACTCCTGTGTGTAATAGTGATGACTGTCCTTTATGTACAAAGATTAGATTTTAGCACTTACAAATGTTCCCACATATATCACTGCATTTGTTTACTTAAAAAGATTGTGAGATGGGCAGGGCAGAGAACACCATTCACATTGTACTTTTAAGAAAACAGATTCTTGAAGGACAACTTATCCAGTCTGCAAAGTGCAGGACTGTCACTCCCACATCAGTAGGCTTTTCTTGCCTGTGGCCACCATCACTATGGACATTACATCGTGCAATAACTTTTCCATCGGAGAGAAGGGCAGAGCAAAGTTTGTTTTTCTCAGCTTCCTATTTTAGCAGAGGGAGAATTGAGAATGAAAAGGGCATTAACATTGCAAATGTTCAAATATGCTGATAGAAACTTTAAGCTCCTTTAAAACAATGGGAATAATTTACGAGGGAGATGAAAGTTACACAAAACATTTTGTAATATGCTTCAGAGAGGGTCACATCGACTACTCTGGCTCTCGAAATAGTATTTATTTCGCTTCTATCTTCCAAAGGGAAATTTAAAGTAAATTTCTGTCCTTAAAAATCATGGAAGTTTATTCTGATTGGACTAGGGAAACCCATAGTCCTCTCTAGAATTAAGTCAGTGTTCTCTGGAATACATGAGAAGGAAGAAAAAATTGACAGGGCTTGGTGGATTAGGAGAAATGGTGATTTAAAAGTTGGCTCTAAGTTTTAAGCTCTGGTAACAACGAAAAAGACTGGTTTCCTGAAAAGAGATATAGAAATCCAGAATTGCTGATAGTCTGGGGGGACTGTTATTAAGATGTGTTGAATTTAAGGGACAGTAAAGTGAAAACAACAACTAGTTCCCAGAAACAGCATGTATGTCGTGCCCAGTGAGGGCAAACTAACACAAGATTATGAAAATATTTTTTTTTTATCATGTTGCTTCTAGACCCACATAATAAGGGAGGGGGTGGAGAAACAGCCTCATTTCAATTTAATGTATATCTATTGAGCAGTTACTATGTGCAAACTCTACTGCTTGGCCTAATGAGAGACTCAACAGATGAAACAGACATTCACATTGATTTTTAAGCTTTCATCCCCTGGAAAACATGTACAATAAATAGCTGTTGGAAGGATTACAACAAAGACAATGACAGAATTCTATGGGATGTGGAGGAGGGATGAATGAATACTGACTGTAGGATTTGAACCAGGTATTTAAGGACAAATTGATTACTTGGTAAGTGGATATGGGGAAAGATACTTCAGGCAGAGGAACCAGATTGAACAAAGATGACAAACAGGAGTGGGTCTTCACTCAGTATGAATTTGATGCCTTACTTATCCAAGACCTCCAAATGCCTTCCCCGTACATCTGACCTGCGTGTGGCATTTGAAGGAGTGTATCTCTTTAAACTTGGGAATGATTTAAAGTCTATTAAAGATTGTATGTAGGTCACTCCCTGAATGTTGGCTAAATATAGCTGCAGTGGGGGTGGCCTCATTCTTTTGTTGTATCACAAGTCCAAGTACATCTGTTCACAGTGGAACAAATGAAGCAGTGGAAGTGAAGTCGGTCTGCATGACCTCTGTGATGCTGTGATTACAACTCCATCCTTGTTTTTAAAAGAATGCTTCCTAAGCCCCAGTCTGTTTACTCCAAGCAACATTTGACCAAAACAAGATGAAGGAGGAGAAGTAAACAAAGAAGAGGAAGAGGACGGAGGGACACAGGAGAGATTACCTATCATAGAATGCAATATATACAAAAAGGGAGAGCAAAACAAGAAATCTGAAGCAAAATATGACATTTCAGCCATTCTCTATCTCTTTATTTTCTTGACAGACTCCCAACCCTATCTAACATTATAGTACTTATTAACTTGTTTATTGTTTAATGTCTGTTTCCTCTAGAATGTAAGCTCCAAGGGCAGGGATTTAGTATATTTTGCTCTCTGTTGTATTCTCAGCATAAAGTATAGTGCCTGGAATATAATACATATTCAATAAATATTAGTTAAATGAATGAATATCTGCAAGATGTGAATATTGCTTTGAATCAAAAGGTCTGATGCACTCATTCAGTCTGGTGCCAAATGGTGTTTGGAAAATTGTCTGGTTCTTTGGGAAAAGAAAAAGGAGATCCTTACTTTATACCTTAATCAAAATAAATTTAAAAGTGGATTAAGGTTTTAAATATTAAAACTCAAACCATAAAAGTTTAGAATTACTGAATGTTTATTTTGTCTCTGGATGTGGAATGTATTTCTTAGTAAAAAAAAAGGCACTCGAAGAAATCACAAAAGAAAGGGTTTGAGAGCTCATCTATATTATAATAAAAAACTTTTCCAATGTAAATATATTTTCAATAAATTCAAAGGTAAATGACAAAATCAGAAAAATTCTTATGAGAAATATTACAAAGATTTAATGATATATAAATAGTTCATAGAAATCAATAAAAAAGGAAACTTCTGAGATGTCAGCAGAATATGGGCAAAGAACAGAAACAGTTTACCAAAGTAAAATTACAGATGGCTAACAAACAGAAGAAAAAGTTATTTTCTTACAAAAGAAGTAGAAGTTCAAAGAAACTATGACTAAAACAAGGAGTATTATGTTTGGCTACCTAATTAGCAAATAATAAAATAATTAATAATAGTTAATTCTGATGTGCATAAACTGGTGGAACCTTTTATGAAAATTATTGGGTAAAAATGCAGAAGTATTAAAATGTTCAGACCCCTTTTAGCCTCCCTGTATGTTGGATGGAGTTGACCTCCTCAGTAAGAGTAAGGTACAATGACCCAAATCACATCATAGACATCAACAGGAGAAAGAGCACTACCATCTCCTAGTCCATTCCAGGGAGAGTTACTGCCAGATCAAGTGAAGGAAGCAGTGTGGATATACTACCCACTCTGAAGCTTAGTATATTCCCTTTTATTTGAGCCCAAATCTATTTCCTTTTCCTCTCATCTTTTGTCCACTGTACCTAGCTCTATCAAAGTCTAATCCAGTCTCTTTTCCAGAGTCAGACTGTGCAGCTTCACCCTTGATTACCTCATTTTGTATATGGATTTTTAAAATTATGATTCCATTAACTTGAGAACAGGGGGCATCCCACAATTAAGGCAACAGATATGGCAATCGCAGAATTTAATCCTAGCTCAAACCTCACACAAATGATTTGAACTCTAACTGTATTTTTGGCTCACTTGTAGCTTTGGGAAGGTGAACAACTGCAGCTTCATCCATTTACATTACTTACGTTTCATATAGCTTGTCCAAGATATGTTTTTCTAAATACACTAATTTAGGATATTATACATCATACGGTATGTTTCTAAGAATGCACAACCATAGCATCCTAACTTTTCAAACCCTCTGGTCAAATACATTTTGTATACTTACTAATTAATTGAATATATTTTCTCTAATACAGTAGATTTCCCTTTGGGTCAAATACTACCTAACATCTTTTGACTTATAGTAATTTCATATTTAGGAATTTATCTTAAGGAAATAATGTACAACACATACAAAGCCTTATATGAAAAGCATTATATGTCAGTATTATTTATAATACTGAAAAATTACCAACAACATAAATTTCCAACAAGAATGAATGTGTAGGTAAATGGTGGCATGCCCATAGCATGGAATATTATGTAAATGTACTTAGAAAAAAAGTGAAGGCTTATAAGAATGTTAGGCAAAAGGAGGGGGCAGAATCAAAATATATCTGTAGTGTGATTTCAACCATATAAATATCTACATTTACACACATAGAACATAATAGAAGGAAATATGCCAAAACACTAATGGTTATATTAAAGAAATGAGACTTTGGGTGATGCTTTTTTCCTCTTTCTCTATAATGAAAATAATTTTTAAAAATTTATTTTTATGCGCCAAATTAAATTTTATGTGCCAATTTAAATTTATGTGCCAAAAGGATCTCTAATTGAAAAGTCATGGGAACCAGTCCTACAGCAATAGATTTCATTGTTAAAACTGCTATAGAATATTTTCTAGGATTTGCAAGTCCTGTTTGAACCTCAGTCTCTTTTTTGCTGTTGAGGAATGTTATCAAACAGTAGAGGTGTTAATTCTACTAGGCCTGTGGTACATCCAGGGATTGGTCCAACACACCGGCTTCATATCAGCTTCAAAAGTTCCCTGTAAGAATGACTTTAAGGGTCCACCTCTGCAGGGAGTGTAAGGGGTAAGGGGGTAGATTTGAGAAATTTGTTCTTGACTGTTCAAATGACTTGTTGCCCACTTTGTGTTTTATATTGTTACATTTCCAGGAATTAATAAAGAGGCCTAAAATTAGGAAGATGGAAACTGGTAGAAAGACCATGTTCCTTCTGTACAAACCCTGGTTTAGGGGGAAACCAAAGCAATTACCTTGGCAACCTTGGCATCATGTACTACTTTAAAACACCTTGAATTTTGCTCTTATAGAGCCTGTAGCCAGGTGTTGTAGGTATTTGGCATGCCTTCTGGAAGTTTCTCAAATCATGACATGTAGGCCTTTGCAGAGTTCTCCAGATACAGGCTCAGTCCCCTCAGTTTGCCTCCTATTAGCCTTCTGACCTTGATAATGGGACAGAAAAGAAGGAGAAATCTGTGTAAAAACAAGTTGGAGCAACTTGCAAAATTCGTAAAAATTTAGATTGAGGGATCTTTAGCAGAAAAAAAATTGGAAGACATTGACAAAAATTCATCTTAAGAAGAGTTAAGAAGCCAAGCAAAGAAAATTGAGAAACAGCAATTAAGAGCAGGAAATAGGAAGAATTCGGACTCCTCCCCGCTATTTTTTTGAGCCTAAGATGCCCTCTGTGGTGCCCTAGGCTTCGAAGTACAAGTCTTCCCTGAACCTGCCTCCAGCGGGAGCCCGCCTCCAGCGGCAGGATGGAGGGATCATAACCTCTCTAGAGCAGCTTCATGAAAAAATCAACGAGATGAGGAACGTGTTCAACTCGCTGGAGAACAAGGTAGACTCCCATTTCTAATCCTTGGGGTGGGCTGTGGGCTGTCAAACAAGAAAGCTGAAGAGAGAACAGAAAAAAGATGTGAAGTCTCTATCTTCAGAGTATTGTATTGTTCAAAAAGGAATGGCTAGTTGGTACTAGAAAACCAGTTTGAAGCAGCTAAAGATAACAAGAGCCACAAGCATCTTAAAAGTGTTATGTTGTCTCTGATATGTGACTGTGCTCACTACGGCATCCCCACCCTGGCTGATCAGTGGTTGTGGAGCTGTTTTTAAAGCAGTAATGTTACTTCAGTGGCAAGTAGCAAGGAGCTCCAAGTAATGTATGGGTTTATAATATATAAGAAATGGGCTCATAGCTCAGAATAGTTTCAAAGTTCCCAAAGTCCCTATATAAGATGTCTGTTAGGGAGAATTTTTGATAGTTCTTAATTTTTTGTGAACTGAGGTTCTACAGGTGAAAAAATTTACTTTCCCTTAGGAGCCTGCTGCTGCCTTTTGGCTCCTGGGGAAAACTGCACACATATCCACCTAAGGAAGCACTGGTGATGAAACCTATTTCTGTGGGATAGCAGTTCCCTTTGTTTTTTCAAGCCGGAAGCCTGAGTGAATTTCAAAGCACCTGAATGAATGTCAGGTTTCCTTTCTTCCTTCAATGTTAAAACTTGCATAAATTTTGCTTTGACATTATAGAGCTGTTGACTTTATTTGGCTCACAACAGATGAATTTATATAACAAGAATTACCAGATCAAAAGTAGTTGATCTGGTGATTTAATCTATCAAGACGATTAAATTAGGACATGTGCTGACATCCATCACAACGATTTATTAAAATTAAAAGTGATTGGAATGAAAAACAGATTAATTACGTTGTTTCCTAGTCTTCCAGCCCCAAATACTTGACAGGTCCTGCTTTTTCCCTCTGAATGATCTCTTTAGTTCCTCTTATTTCTCCCTCCTCCTAGCCCTTGAAAGAAACCTTTGTGAAGGACAGTGAGCCACAAAACCCTTTATTTAAAAAATATGGTGTAGGAAACTAAGGCATTTTATAGGTGGTGGTGCCATTGCAAGTTGGAACCATATGTATAACCAGACTCTGAAATGCTTAGAAATACACATCTGAAGGAATTTTGTTAAGGTAACTGGGCTTTAATTTCCATCCCTTTTATAAGAATATTTGGTGGGTACGTTTATTTATAGACTGAATCTTCTGTTTTAAAGAGAGACCTGGAGCTAAGAGTTCCTCTACTGGCCAGAGTGTAAAATCATAAATTCCAAGAAAGTGATGTTATGACAGTTGACCCTTGAACAATTCAGGGATTAGGGGTGCCTAACCCCTGTAATCCACTATAACTTTTGATTCCCTCAAAATTTAACTACTAATAGGCTACTGTTGACTGAAGCCTTACCAATAATACAGTCAATTAACACATGTTGTGTATGTTATGTTGGGTGGGGGGTTGAGTTTATTTTCCTCGGTTCTTGTCCTGCTTCAAAGAAGAATTGAAGGGCAGAGACACAGTAGTGAAGCAGAGTAAAAGTCTTATTTGAATGCACTCCAAGAGAGGAGCGGGCCTGAGTCAAGGTAGATAAAGGCAGGTTTACTTGAATAAAGCGGAGAGGAAGGAAAAATGGAGGAAAGGGAAGCTCACTGAACTGCTACTCAGCATAAGGGCATAATCCCTTGCCAACTCCTGAAGCCAGTGTCACCTGGTGTCCAGTGCCCACTTGGATCTGCACAGCGTAGGAACTAAGTTCCTAACATCCCAGGATTTGGCGGGGGGCTGCAGAGCACTGGATGGAGTGAGATTATGTTCTGAGAACTTCCCAAAGGCAAAGAAAAGAGATTTTCAGGCAGGCTTCTAAGGAGCATGATAGTACAGCTGCAGCCCTGTCTGGGTCACCCAGGCGACAGGAACTTGCAAGTCTCAGATCAGAGCTCTCAGCAGCCCCTTCCTACTTATCTGAAGTAGGACAGAGAGTGACACACTCAAAGAAAGGCGGTGTGGGCAACCTCAGAGAGGAGGCGTGCTTAAGGGTTTGGGGTCTGCGGTTTTACAGGGCTTTTTTGGATAGGAGTCAGCATAAAGCATGATGTATACAGGTGATTCATAATTCCTTTGGAGTTTTGTTTTAAGAATAGGATTACTTAGGTGACTGTTGGTTTGGGACTTCAGCATTCTTTGTTCACATAGGTTTATTTACACTTCTGAGGTCTGTCTCCTGCCCTGGTTACAAAGTTTCTTGATTAATGGCTGGAGGAAGTCAAAGAATGAGCTGGGCCTTTTAGCAGGCTAAAGTAAATCTTACAATGGCATGATCTAATTGATATGATGAAGACATGGGCTGTGCTCAGATATTTTTCTTTATCTGGAATATCTGGACATTCCAAGTTGCTCTTGGCCTTTGGAGCTTCAACTGATTAATTCATTAACTCAGTGAGTTCTTTCTGGCTCTCTAGTTTTATCTGGTTAACTCTTTGAGTCCCTTCTAGTGGGCTTTACTGGACTATTCTCCCTCCACCCGCCCGTATCTATTTTCAGCCTAACATGTTTTATGTATTATATACTGTATTCTTACAATAAAGTAAGCTAGAGAAAAGAAAATGTTTTTGCAAACTGTTGCAAATTTCCAAAAAATTTTCCAATACAATTTATTGAAAAAATAAATCTCCATATAAGTGGACCCATGCAATCCTAACCCATGTTGTTCAAGGGTCAACTGTATTACCTTTTGTTATTATTATCTTAATATTCTGTCTGTTGAAAATGCATTTTTCATTTGTATAATAAATAAAACTGAACTTTAGAAGTGCTCCATTTTCTCCACATTTCTGTCTGTGCTTAACTTTTTTGATGTGCCACTTAAAGGAGAATTAACATTTCTTGAACACCTTCTATGTACCAAGCACGCACTATGACAGGCACCTTACCTACGTTTCATTTAATTCTCAAGATAGTCCTGTGAAACAGGTGTTACTACAGTTATTTTATGAGTGTGGAAACTGTACAAAAAGGTTAACCAACTTGCCTAAGGTCTCAGTACTTGCAGGAGAGAGCTAGGATTTGAACCCTATCTGACTCTAAAACTGACACCCTTTTCATAGTGTGGAAGTTCACAATGGAAGTCTGTTACGTGCATTCCTACATCCCCAGGCTTGGCTGCTGGAGATGTTTCATTCCACCATCAACAATGTGCTGAGCTCCTGCCATTGCAGTTATTTTCTGCCACTGAAAATACCATTGTCTCCTTTTCTATGATAACATCCAAGAATAAATACATACATACATATTTTAAGCTTCTTCCTTTTCAAAGAAATTCTGATATGCTGGTTATTACTCTTTTTATCATTTAATTTTTTAATGAAAAAAATAACTTTCTTCATCTTTCCATAGCAACTGGAGATAATATAACCCATTCCTTCTCTCATGGAATTCAAAGAGTTACTGGATCAAGACTGTCTTTCAAATGCATATGTTGTTTTTTCAAGTTAATCTCATTTTATTGAAAGGTATTAGAATAGTAGCTTGCAGAAGCACTTGTAAACCTAATGGCTTGCTTTCTTATCATTATCAAGTTTCACCATGTGTCGTATAAAAGGACCTTCTTTTCCCTAGAATGGGGCCAAGGTTGCCTTAAGCTGTCCAGACTTAAGTCTACCAGTAAATGAGACCTGTACATTTTTCAGAGCCTGGTTTCTCAAAAAAAAAAAAAAAAAAAAAAAAACCAAAGGGTCAATGGTACCATTTATAATAACTGACAACAAATTGAATTAACTCTTCATGTATTATTTAGTTGCAGGCCCTAGCCTCTGAACTAAAAACTGGTTTCACGGAAGCAATGCAAGAACTGTCAAGAATTCAACATGGAGAATATGCTTTGGAAGAGAAGGTTAAGAGCTGCAAATGTTCCATGGAAGAAAAAGTTACTGAGATGAAGAATTCATTAAACTATTTCAAGGTAGACTTCTCTGCAATTTCCCTGCTGAAGAGAGAACCTTGGTCTTAGCCATACAAGTAGAAAATTTGCCTTTTCATGTAGCAGCCAAATATAAGAATTTTCTTTCTGGCCCAGTCACTAATTGTCATGGTAAAATATCTATTCCGTGTTTTTCTTTCTTGGAACTCTGTGTTAATATCAGAGAACATAATGGAAGTAAAATTTTCATTTGTCATTCATTCATTCAACAATTAAAAGCTTACTGTGTACTAGATATTATGTTATATACTTCAACTCCACATACCAAATTAAATGCATATCGATGTTTATTTTCTAGGAAGAGCTGAGCAATGCTATGTCAATGATTCAGGCCATCACTTCCAAACAAGAAGAAATGCAACAGAAAATTGAACAGCTTCAACAGGAGAAGCGGCGAGAATCCCGAAAAGTTAAAGCTAAGTGAGTGTCTTACAAAAAATTGACCAAAGGCAAACACATAAGCAATGGATTGTAAAGGGCATTGAGGACACCTTCCCCACTACCAGTGATACTGGTCAGCACATGATGGAGGTTATAGAGACATAAAAGTTGATTAATACTAAAAATGGATGTTAACTATTACATGAAAGATGCACTCAGTACAATAGGAAGTGAAATGAAATTGATATAAGATGACATGTAGAATTTGATTTCAGCAGTAGAAACACACAAAATAACTAGAAAGATCTATTTAAAAATAATGATTGTTCTATTAAGATAGTGGAGACACCAGTGCTTTTCTTTTTTTATTAGTTTTCTAAAATTTCTGTAATGCTATTATTTTACTTCTACCATTGAAAATAAATTTGTGCTAATATCTCAACCAGGTTGAATCAAATTTTACTGTTAAACAAATAGAATCTTAACTGTTATGTTTTTAATATTACCAAATGTGAAATAGAAATATGGCAATAATATTTGTGTGACCCTGGAGAATGGCTTATTTTTTCCGTTGAAGACTTGGGGCTTCCTGGTACCTTTATATTGCTTGTTAAGTGACTATAAATCATCCCAAGCAGATTTTCACCACTGCAAACTCTGTAAAGATTCTGATGACAGCAAAGCCAGTAACAGAAAAATAAGACTATATATATTGCAATTAGGAGGTGATTCATAGATATTTAATTTTTTTTCTCCAGCTTTGGTGATGAATGAAGTTGAGCTATAAGAATTGCTAGTATTTAACTGTTTTAAATTTATAAAAACAGCAATTTTGTATGGCTCCAGCCAGTAACCCAGAAATTTTCTTGAGTTATTCTGAACTGAATCTCTTCTTAACCTATCAGGTATTAAGACTCTTCATTTCCCTTCCCCAGGAAAACTCAAAAAGAAGAACATGGACCCCAGGCTGGGCCAGCTCAGGCGCAAGGAAGTCCCTTCAGTTCCATCAACATCCCTGAGCCTGTCCTTCCCAGTGAAGACTTTACAAACCTTCTGCCTTCTCAGGCCTATGAAAAAGGTACAGTTCACAAATCACATTGAATTAGTTAAGCAATTTTCCCCTGATGCCTAGGGCTTGAGTAGTAGTGAGAATGGGCTTAAATCCTGCACTCTTATTAGAGGAATATGGTGTATTGCTCAAGGTTTTTCCTCTGGTAGCAGGAATTTAGAAGAATCCATAGAAAAGTCTGCCTAATTTTAAAAGATTTTTTAGGGGAGGGGGGAGTACTAATCTGGGTATTCTAAATTTCAAATGAATTAGAAATAATTTATTGCACAATAACACTGTACCAACCCTAGGAGAAAAATCTTTTAAAAATTATTTACTCCAATAAATTATTTTATTTTCTACATTACTTCTCAATCCTCATCTCATTGTATAGATGTTTTAAAACTAGTTGTATTCTTAGAATAGATAAACTTGTGTTCTGCTTTTTTTTTTCAGCAAAGATTACACTCGTATGAGAAAGTCCTGTCTGCCCTAACTGGCAGGCAGTGACGTCAGTGGCGGGCCAACTCTGTACTACTCCTTCTCTGGACAACCAGAGCTGGTGCCTGTCTGTGAGCTCAAACAGTCGCTAACCCAATTCCTGATCTGAGGGATGATAGAACAGATGCTCAAAAATCATACCTGGGCAGTACTAAAGAAACTGGCTTTCCAAGGGATGTCTGTAACCATGTTCCGTTGCATGTTTGCTACATCTTTGTATCTTCAACAATGTACTGCAAAGGACCTTATACACAGGAGAATGAATGTAGATGGTAACATTATTAGATAAATGCTCCTTTGCATGTAGAAAGTCTCCGAAAGAGGTTCAGGGACTTCTCAACCAACTGTAAGCTACTCAAGGGCAGGGCTGCTGGTTTTTTACCCTTATGGCTTAAGCCACAATTTGGCTCATATATTCATAGATAATAAATAGGTTTTGATACCTGAATTTAAATATCTAAATCAGATGGCTTTTAATTGGTGTAACTGCAAGGTCTAGATATGCTTTTTGACTTGTAGTTTTTTATCACTTCGAGTAGTTATTTTAGAGACTGTTATAGTAGTCTAGGAAAACTCATGTGATCCATCTAGGGAATGGTTTCCTCACAGGTGGCTCTATTCTCTTTGCTTCATGTCACAGGGTGCATGATAGAAAGTGATAATCTCATTAGGGAAGAATACAGGATGGGCTTGGAAAGTAGAGTCAGATCAATGCCATGTCCTCTTGGAACATGTTCACAGGAAAGATTAAAAATTATATTTACAAAGTGCCCAGATGGATTTAAATTAGTTGTTTAGTGGAAGTCCTCCTTCCTTCCCTGTTATATAGGTATGGCTTATGCAACATAGTTTATTCACCAAGTTGCTACAGAAATTTGGGAATAATGGGGCATAATAAGACATTTTGGATACTATTAGTTGTAGGTTATGTTGAAACTCAGGGTCCCAGGGGCAAACTTTCAGATAGGGTTGGACTACCCACTAATAATAATAAAATGATGCATTTGTTATCTATTGCCCCCAAATTCAGTAGCTTATAATAGCAAAGATTTGTTATGTCACAGTTTCTCTGAGTCAGGAATCTGCACAGCTTAGCTGGGTGCCTCTGGCTTGAGGTCTCTCATAAGGTCGTAGACAGTGTTGGTTGTTCCACTACCCATTTATCCATCCTTCTGTCCGTCCAGCCACCCATCCATCCACTCCCAGCACTGATTTAGGGTGACATATAGTAATTTAAGGAAACAATGAAAAGTCCTGCCCTTATGGAGCCTTTGTCCTGAAGGAAGCACATAATGAACAAGGTAAAAAGTATATGTAGTGTGTCAGACAGTGGTAAGAAGGAAAATAAGGAAATGCAGGTATGATTTTAAGAGGGTGCCAGGTAAAGACCTGAAAGAAGGGAGAAGGGTAGTTTATGGGTCCTGAGGGGAAGACAGGGAACAGCCAATGTCAAGGTCCTGGCAGGGACATGATTGATGTGTTCCAGGAATAACAAGAAGACTGGGAGGGATAAGGTGGAGTGAACAAGGAAGACAATGGGAGATACGGTTTAAAAAAGGAGGAAACAGCAGGCATGGGAGGACGGCAGATATTTTAGGGCCTTATGGTCATTACAAAGTCTTTGGCTTTTATACCGACAAGGGAAACCACGGGATTAGGCAGCAGTTTGATGTTAGCATTAGGCAGAGGAGTGATGTGGTCTGACATAACGCTTTAATAGCCTCATTCTGGCCCTTTTTATCATTACCATCATAGTTAAACAGTAATTTAACTCTTACCGTGTACCAGGTACTACTTTAAGCAGTTTACAAACTACCTGATTTAATTCTTACAGTAGTCTATAAGGTAAGTACAACTGTTACACATTCTTTTACAGAAGAGAAAACAGCACTTGCCACACTATATTGTAATTTTCTTCCTTTCTGTTGTTCTGTCTCTCTTTTACTGCTCTGTCTTCCCCAGTAAACTATACATTCTGAGTCTGTCCCCACTGCCTTGCTCAGTCCATGCCAGTGGAATGGACACTGATTGAAAGCTTTCCTTTCTCTGCAGCCCAGGAACCCAGATCCATGCATGTAGCAGACAGTAATATGAAGGGAATGATGGGGCCTGGTAAGTGGCTCTATTTTGAGTTCTATTTTCTTCTAGCAATTCCACCCTACCCCTTCTTCCACCTTCCTTGCTTTAACTTCCTCAGTCCCAAACCAAGCATGGAAGAACTCAAGCAAGATTAAGCATTATAGTTACAAAGATTCCAGTAAGTGTGCGGTTATGACTCAGTTACCTCACAGAGACAGAAGGGGTGAGGAGGTTTAAGACAAAACTAGTATTCTGGCTCATTTCAGTCACCAGTGAATTTACATTTGCCAAGAACTCACAGGTGTATGTAGTAATGACATAAGTTTTCTATGCCCCACACATTTTAGAGTTTACTTAAAAGTTATTTACTTAGTGGACAGCTCACCAGAATTTTACAAATTATTTCATCTTCCCTCCCTCTCTTCCTCTTTCCTTTATGCAACTTTCCATCATCAGGGCCAAGGAGGACAAATTCTAAAAGAAGATACTGTCTTGGCAGCCTTCTTTCCTCCTCTTCCTGTATTTTCTTTCCATTGGTGCTGCACGCTGGTGTGTTCACCTGCAAGGGAGCAGATATAAGGTGCCAATGTATACTACTATAACTGGTCATATTATTTCACAAATTTGTTTTTTGAAAAAAACCTTTATTTACTAGAGACTATATACAAAGATTAGAGGATAAATAGACCAGGGAAAGAGAGATGTGACTTTGCAACAGTGGAAATGTTTAATCTTTAATTGATATATTTTATCTCCAAGGAATAGTTGTACCCAAACTTGAGCATAATATTTGAGAGTAGTAACAAATACAATTTTTTGAAAAGTCAGGTGTTCATTTTTTCAGGAATGAATCCAACAACTCCAGAAGCAGAAGAAAACCTTAAGTCTTGTCTCTCAGCTGATATCCAACCCAAAGGCCATCTGCCGTCTGCTGTGTGGAGGCAGCCTAAGGATGGTAAAGAATGGGGCGAGGAGTACGTCACGAAAGACCACCCAGATAAACTCAAGGAGGCTGGCCAGGGCAGACACAGCTCCTTGGAAAATGCTCTCTGTGAGACCTCTTTAGCTGGTAAGTCCCAAGAGGATATGCAAACGGAATGTTTAAACAACAGGAAGCCTAAAGTTTGGAGTTCTTACAGATTCCGGAGGATAAACTAGTCTCTGGCTCCTTCTCCCGTGAACGATCTGAAGCCTATAGAGAGGAAGCGCCTCACCTGAGGTCACATGGCCTGGTGGGACTACCGCCTTGATTGGGGTGGTCATGACATTTAGTGTCAGTGCTCTGAGGGAAAAAAAGGCATAACATTGGTGGAGAAGAGGGCAGAATTTTGAGAACTATTTGGTCAGTGATGTGGATTCTCCAATGTATGAATCTTTTATCAGTTCGTCCACCACCAAAACATCAAACACGCAACACAGTCTGTCCTCCGGTCCTCCCTCTTTCTTTCCCTCTTTTTTCAGATCATAAATCATAACTGAACACTTACTGCATGTCACACAATGGCATTTCCCTCAAACTATTTTGTGAGAGGTAATTTTTTTTAATCAATTTTTATTATCGAATACATAAAACACTGAACAGTATTAAAAAATTTACCCTGAAGAATAGCAGCAACCACTTTAAATTCTTTTGACTGCTTCCGGTACTTGCTTCCATGCTTTAAAAAAAGTTTATGCTGCTGTTTTTTTAATCGGTACTTTATTGATGGTTAATTTACATAGAGTAAAATCCACAAAACTCAAGTTTAAGCTCATTGGTTTTTCATGTATGTATATCCCCTTGTTATCACCCCAAATCAAGATATATAGTATTTCTATCAACCCAGAAAATTTTCTCATGCACCGTTCTAGTCAATACCCTTCCAGAGATCCACTATTCTCAGTTTTATCACCATAAATTAGTTTTGTCTGTTCTTGAACTTCATATAAATGGAAAAAGGTAATATGTACTCTTTTGTGTGTCTTTCTCCTCTCAATGTAATGTATGGGGGTAATTCATTCAGTAACTCATTCCTTTTTCAAATCACATTAAATGGATTTACTACAATATGTTTATCCATTCTCCTGTTACTGGACATTTGGATGGTTTCCACTTTAGTGCTATTTTGAATAAAACTGTTATGGATATTCTTGTACAAGTCCTTTTTTGGATATATGTCCTCATTTCTCTTGGGTGTATACCAAGGAGTGATATCTCTAGGTTATAAGACAGGATTATGTTTAACTTTCAAACGTCAAGCAATTCTCCAAAGTGGTTGGAACATTTTATACCCTTTCCAGCAATATATGAGAGTTCTTGTTGCTTCACATCCTTCCCAATACTTAATACATTCAGTCTTTTTAATTTTAGCCATTTTCATGGGTGCATACTGGTATCACACTGTATTTTAATTTGCACTTCCCTGTTGACCAATGATGCTGACCATCATTTCACATCCTTATTGGCTATTCATAATCTTCTTTAATGAAGTGACTATTTTTAAGCCCTTTGTTTAACTTTAAAATTGGGTTATCTTTTTATTACCTATTAGTAAGATTCTTAATACACTTTGGATATGAATTCTTTGTTAGCTTTATGAGTTGAAAATGCTTTATTTCAGTCTGTGGCTTGCCTTTTCACACTCTTAATAATATTTTGATGAATAGGTGTTTTTAATTTTGATGAAGTTTAATTTATCCATTTTAAACTTTTAAAATAGATTGTGACTTCTGTGTCTTTCCAAGAAATCTTTGCCTCTCCCAAAGTTGTAAAGATACTCTAGTATGTTTTCTTCTAAAATCTTTGATGTTTTAGTTTTCACATTTTGATGTGTGGTATGAGAAAGGAGTCCAGATTCATTGTTTTCCCATATGGCTATCCAGTTGCTTCAGCAACATTTATTGAAAATATCCTTCTTCCTTCACTGAATTGCACAGGGAGAGTCAACTGATCATATATGGGTAGGTCCAATTCTAGACTCTATATTCTTTTTTATTTCAATTAGCAAAAAATTGACATCTTGAAGTATTGAGTCTTCCAAAGAACATGGTATATGTCTTCCTTTATATAGGTCTGTCTTAATTTTTTTTCCTATTATTAATTTGCTACTATCCTCTCATCTATTTCTTTTCTTTTCTCTGAAACTTCTGCTAATATGATGTTGGATCTCCTGGATTGATTTTCTCCACTACCATCTTTTCTCTTCTATTTTTCTTCAATATGTCTCTTTCTTGTTTATTTGGGGGTGGAAGTGAGTAGGCATATTTCCTTGACTTTATCTTCTACTCTTCAGTCTTTGCAAAAAAATACCAAAAAGTTTCTTTTGTTTTTTTTTAAATAACATCTTTGTAAAAAAAATTAGATAATTAGATTGATTGTACTTTATGCATTTAATATTTAATCTTAAATGGCTAGAATATTTTTCTTGTATATCTTTGAGGATATTAATTACAATATTTTAAATAGTTTTCTTTTGTTTCTGCATTTGCATTGTTTTTCTTTAATTGAGGTATTATATATATTATACTAGTTTCAGATATAGAATATAGTAACTTGTTATTTTTATATACTGTGAAATCACCACAAGTCTCATTAACATTGTCACCATTACATAGTTACACATTTTTTCTTCTGATAGAACTTTCAATATCTCCTCTTTCAGCAATTTTCAATTACATAATGCAGTATTAACTATCGTCACCATGCTGTACATTACATCTCCCTGCGTTGTCTGTTTAGTCGGGGTTCCCACTCTCATTAAAAAATATATAATATATATATATATATACTTTTCCTTCTTTCTTTTATGGTATAAGCTTGATTCAAGTGTCTGAGGATCTGGAGCTAATTATTTATGAGTAAAAGAGAGGCACTAAAGAAAAAGAAACCTGGAAATTCTGTACTGGCCAAGCTTATCAAGAAATGGGCTTTGTAACAGGCTAGTCAGGTGGCAGATTGACTTTTTGGTGGGCGGCCTCTCGCCATCAGTGTCTGTGGGCCCTCTTCCCTTGGGTGGTCGCTTTCTCCCGTGGCAGACCCTCCAGTCTCCTGCCTGGAGAGAAGTCTAGCTGCTGGCAAGCTGGACCCTGCCAGGGAAGGGCCTGAGGGGAGTCTCTGGTGTCTTTAGCCCAGATCCCAGAGAGCAGGGCTCCTCTACTTTAACTTTTCCCATTTCCCATAGGGTGGAAGTGAGGCAGCCGTCTGGCATGGGGGCGGGGGCCTGGAAGACCACTTGAACTTTACGTAGACTGTGTTTCCTGTTTGCAGCATTGCCCCTTATCCACAGATGAGAACACCAAGGTTTTGTGCCTTTTGCTCTACCGAATTAACTAGCATACCTCCATTCTGTTTTCTATCTTCCAAAAACTTGCTGGTGTCTCTCTTGATTGCTTTCACTGTCATTTTATTGCTTCCTATCATTTAATGGGGTTTTGGGAAGTAGTCAACAAAAATTCCCTCTTTGGTTTATTTTTAAAGCTAAAAGACAGACTGTGGCTCTAGAACTGCTTGAATCAGAAAGAAAATATGTCATTAACATCTCTCTGATCCTGAAGATCAAGGCAACATTCCAGGGGTCAGATGGAAAGAGGAATTCCAAAGAGAGAAGGTATCCATGTATTCATTGCCTTTGCTTTTCAGATTGATTAACATATAAGGTAAGTTGTTTATTGTTTTCACTTTGGAAATTCTGAGACCTGTAAAGAGTTCTAGAAATACACTTTGAAAAGAGAATAGGCAGTAACAAAAGGAAGCCCCTGGTGAGTCTCAAATTTAGATCTTTGGCAGACAGGAAAATAAGTGCAGTCTCCATGGCCTCAGTGTCCCTGGCATGTCTGCTAAGAACCTAAAGGGAGAACACGCGCTGCATTGAGGCACTGCTCTCTGTTGCCATCTGCATGTCCCCCTGGGATCACAGGTCTCACAGAGGTACAGGGGGATGGATGCAGTGGAAGTCGAAGGCACTAAGTGGCCATTAGATAAATGGTATATGCAGCTGATATGACTATGAACTTGGACCTTTCTTACTACTTTTTCAGGTGATACCTTGGTACCATATAATACATAAGTGCATGTGTGTGTGTGTGTGTGTGTGTACCTGTGTTGTGGGGTAAGGCTTCCATGGGGGCTGCAGTGTACTGTAACAGCATGCCAGCCACCAGATCACAATACTCCTTGATCTGGATCTGTTCATAATCTTTAGATTTGTTGAGAGAAAGCACGAAGGAGGAAACCATGATTTGGTAGAAAAGACTAATGTAATGAAGATGGAATAATCTAGAATATTAAGGAAAAGGCTAATCAAAAAAGTATGGAAAGTCTGAATTATGGACTATTTTGGACAAATGTAGCATTATTACTTTAAATATTCTATTCAGTGAGATACATGGGTGGTTCATACATGGTGAATCTACCTAGGGAAGACCCTAATTGTATTTTCCTGCTCCTTACCACCCCCCCAAGTTTACTTGGCTTTGCAGCTGCCAAGAAAATCACCAATGCATAAGCTCCCCCTTCTAAATGACTGAGGTGAGAAAATATTCCCAACAAACTCAAAGTGGGCTTCACTATTTTCAATAATTATTTTACTACAAAACTGAGCTATACCAAATATGAGAAAGCAACAAAGAACAGAAAGAGAAATGAAACACAGCCAAAGCTGAGGCCAACAGAGGCTCTGACAGGGCTTCTTCACCTTCTCTCAGTGGCCACCCAGATTTTCACTCTGCTTCCTTCCCCATCTGGCCACTGGATTCCCCCTCCTAGACTCCAGCCCAGCTTGTCCTCCCTCCCAGATTGCCCCTTCAGCTCCCTGAGAAGTCTCTAGAGCCTCTAGTGCTGTTGCTGTTGCCAAAGACTTGCTCAGTTTACATTGATCAAACCTAATGGTGAGCCCACCTTTTGGAGTGGCTTTGCTTCCACATCTACAGTTCTAAGCCAGTAGCATCTCTTCCTAGTCTCTGAAAGTTTGGGGACAGGGCAAGGAGGAAGAGAAAATTGTTTACTATCGAACACAGTAACCATACCCTGTGCTAGGCTCTTCATTTATAGCTTCATGAAATCTTCACCAGAAACCTGTGAACCCTACCTCATAGATGAAGAAAAACAGGTCCAGAGCCAGGTAGCCATTAGGGCCAGAATTCAAACCCAGGCCTGTCTGACATGGCGCTTTGTGATCTTTCCATATCACATGGTTTCTCTATAGGCCTAGTGCCTTCAGCGACACCACTTTGACTAAGAGCAATGTCAGGTTTCTCAGGCAGAAGCAGACTTTGTCTCTTCCTATTTCAAACCTCAGGCTTCCTTCTTAACAGCCCACAAGTTCTTTCTTCAAATCTCAGCTGACTGGGCAAATAGGGATGCTAGAAACATTCTTAGCTCACTGAAGCTCTTTTCTGCTTCTCGTCCTTTCCTACTGCTCCAAGACATTCTCTCATGACCCATTACTAAGGAAAAAATGGATCTCTCTCCCATACCTTGAGATTAAAAAAAAATTAAAGCTATCATAACATCTTCAATGAGGGTAAGATAACAGTAATTTCTCCTATCTATAATAATGCTATTCATGCTAGTTATTTACTGAGCTAACCCTCTTCTTTCTTTTAATAGACCAAGAAAAGAAAAAGTTAATTCAATACTCTTAGTACTAGTACAAAGTCTCCTGTTCTAAGCTTTGCCCTGTCGTCATTTTTCTACCCTAGGGTTAGATTTTCATTATTCTTCTTCATTCACTATATTTCTTCTTTTTTCTAAGCTTTTCTGAAGCCTCCACACATACTTTACAGAGATCAGCTGAATGAAATTCAAAACAGAATGAGTTTATTCCTTTTCCCTACTGGTGGTGTTCCCCATTAAAAGATGAAAATGAATTTATTAGGATCTACTATTTTCCCATCATAAACTGCAAGCTTTCAGCACTTTCTACCCCCATTAAAGAGTAACCTTGGGCAGAAAATAAAACCCATCACAAGTACAATTTGATCTTCAAACCTGAGTTTGCCTTGCCTTCTCAAACCTAAAAAATAAAACTTCAGGTTTTCCCTAGGAAAAAAAACGTGAAATGCTTAAGAGCCTCCCCTCTGCCTGTTTTGAGCCCAACAAGCTGTATACTACAGATCACCACCAGGTGGCATATGTTCAGTCATCAATGCCCATCAGATTGGGTTAAAAGCTCTTGCTGAAGCTCAGGAATTATTTAGGCCTACAACACTGACAAAGGGCTGTTACCAGTTTGTAACTATAACTGGGTTTTCCTTGATTGCTGTTAGTTTTTTTCCCTCATTGTTTAAGAACTGTATTGTGGGAACTGAAATAACTTTGAAGGCTTTAAAAAGAATATACTACTTATGTTGCCACAATTTCAACCCTAGTAAGGAACAGAAAAGAAGCTGAGCACTTAATACTTTGATCTGCATGAAACAGTTGCTTCTGGGAGTCAGGTTTGGCTACAGGTGAACAGTGAAATAGGGTAAATGTGTCTATACTTCTATACTTTTCCCCTCTGTTCTCCATCTCCTTGGCTCACATCCTCCACACTCCTCCCCAGTTTCAAAAAATAACCTTATTAAATAAAAAAGTTTTTTAGCGATGTTTTCAATATTTGATACAAAACCCACCATAGGTCAAGCTTTTCATGTAACCTATGTGTTTCCATAATACTCGATGGGAGCATTAGTCTTCTCTGCCGTGACCCTGAAATCTCAAACTGTTATCTCAGTGGACAGGCCAGGAGGTACCTGGACTCCAAAAGGATACCAGCTCTCCGACTCTGCAAGAACACTGGTCACAGTGTAGAGAAGGCAGCTTTCTCAAAAAAGTAGAAAGAAAGAAAGAGAGAGAAAGAGAGAGAAGAGAGAGAGAGAGAGAGAGAGAGAGAGAGAGAGAGAGAGAGAGAGAGAGAGAGAGAGAGAGAGAAAGAAGGGAAGAGCAGAGGGGAGGGGAGGCAAGAAGAGGAAAAAAAGAGAAAAAGAAACAATATAATCCCAGACACTTTACAGTTCTTACCATGGGGCCCTAACATCTTTCAGTATCACACCAGGAATATTACCCAAAGTCTAGCCTCTGATCGGGAGAATCTTTCACACCTGTATCTTTGTGCACATGCAGTGTTTCATTCTTTCAGTTGCACCAGTTGTGCTTTCGTCATGCAGCTTTATGGTCTTACCCCAGGCACTCCTGAAAATTCCCTCTGATCTGGACAGGGAATTCTTAGATCTTGCAAGCCCACTGCACTAGTCCTAAGGGCTCAGATCAGGGGGCTCCTCTTCTTAGGCTTACAGATCAGCTGGCTTTGATGTGAAAACCAGTGAGTGGCTCAGGAGGTGAAGGGTGGAAGGCAGGAGTGGAAGGACTCCTTGTATCTTTTCACAGGGTGCTGGTTACTGTCCTGGTGTTTAGGTGTCTGCTCTGAGCTACAGCCACAGGGGTCTTTGTTTAGCTCAGAGATGGGTTGAGGGACCTCTTCTCCAATGGGCATCCTTCCTATTGTTCTCAATAAGGGTCTGCTTGTTCAGGGTTGGCAAAGCACTCCAACTGCCCACAAATTTACTCTACTGGACCCTGGGGAAATATCCAGTTAAGTTTGGCTTTCTCTGACAAGCAGGCTGTCACTTTCATCTTTGTTAAACTTGTGGTCTTGAAAGCACAAGGGAATCTTCTTTCAATTCTCATAAGTCACCACGTGAGAGCTCAGAATCCTTCTGTGTCCCAGCAAAACTTTATTTCCTTCGTTTCTTCCTTCCTCATTCCTATAGCCCTCTGATCACCCTGCCCTTCTCCATTCAGTCCCCCTTCCTCCTCCCATGACTCCTTTTCCTCCCTCCTCTCCACCCATCCTGGCCTGACATGTCTCTTCCTCCCTTCATTTCCTCTGAAAAAAATGAGGTGCACTGAGGGATGGGGGAGAAGAATGTGAGAGAAGGAAGGGGAGTCTATGCATCTCCAGGGAGGAGCAGGCCAGGCCTGGTCTGCACCCTCCCCAGGCAAGATTCTATCCTTGCCCAGGGCTCCTCTTAGAAACTGAAGGAAAGGGAGAAAGGAACACTTTCATACCCTCAGCCCCTGAACTTCTGGTTGCCAGCTTTAAACAGATTTTCCTTCTTACTTAAGTAACAGTCTCCCACCCAGTATCTGAGAAGACCAAGTGCTTCCTTAATGGTGTCAATCTCCAACACTGATTAGACTATTTTGCACATCAAGTGGGAATAACTTTAAAACATTGAAAAAAATTTCCCTTAGAAGTTCCACTGTCCCATAAATGAGCATGTACCAGTTTGACTTTTAAAAGGCCATTCAAGTGATGTGCTTTTTATTAGTTCAATACACATTTGAATAGCGTAAAATGTGTAGAGGTTCATCAGTAAAAGGGTCTTTTTATATCCTGAGGATATCTGCTGTCAGGTCTACAATGACAAACATTTTTTTCAATCCAAAATGCAGACCTATGACTCAGAATATTTTGAATATCTGGGAAAATGGGACCTGCTGTATATATTTTTGGAGAGTCTTTTCTCTTCTACACCTGGTTTGTGTGATCCTCTCTCTATTCTGGTTCAAGCCTCTTCCCTGGCTCTTTACGGTACCTTGTCCAGCAGCACCTGGATTTGCTTCATGCTCTGCAGGAAAGGGTCCTGAAGTGGCCACGTCAAGGAGTCCTTGGAGATTTATTCCTGAAGTTAACAAATGATGAGGTAAGTTTTTTTAAAAAATCCTTTATGAACTTGAATTATATGCATTTGTGTGTCTCTCGTTTGCTTCTATAAATGGACAGTGTAGAATCAATGAATTTCAGAGTTAGAGGTACCTCTGAGCCCTAGTCTAGCCTGCTCATTCTACAGATAATAAAATTAAATTCAGAGAGATTAAGAGTTGGCCGAAATCATCCAGCTAGCTAACTAGTTGTACATTTGTTACTAGAAACCAAGTCTTCTAACTTCCAGTCTGCCACTTTGCACTGTACTATAACTGTGCCCACTGAAAGGCACAGAATGTGTGTGTGAACCTGTGTATACATATGCATGCACATATATATCTCTACATATAAAATAAATACATGAGGGCTTGTACGTATGTATGTACTTCCACATACAATTTGATTCCTTGTAGGTTTCTTAAAATGCATGGGAAGCTATTTGTGTGGTTTTTTTTTTTTATGTTATCATTCATCTACAATTACATGAAGAACATTATGTTTACTAGGCTCCCCCCTTCACCAAGTCCCCCCCACAAACCCTATTACAGTCACTGTCCATCAGCATAGTAAGATGTTGTAGAATCACTACTTGCCTTCCTTTCCCTCACCCCCCACATTATACATGCTAATCGTAATACCCGCTTTCTTCTTCCCCACCCTTATCCCTCCCTACCCTCCCATTCTCCCCAGTCCCTTTCCCTTTGGTAACTGTTAGTCCCTTCTTGGGTTATGTGATTCTGCTGCTGTTTTGTTCCTTCAGTTTTTCTTTGTTTTTATACTCCACATATGAGTGAAATCATTTGGTATTTGTCTTTCTCCACTTGGCTTATTTCACTGAGCATAATACCTTCTAGCTACATCCATGTTGTTGCAAATTGTAGGATTTGTTTTCTTCTATGGCTGAATAATATTCCATTGTGTATATGTACCACATCTTCTGTATCCATTCATATACTGATGGACACTTAGGTTGCTTCCATTTCTTGGCTATTGTAAATAGTGCAGCGATAAACATAGGGGTGCATCTGTCTTTTTCAAACTGGGCTGCTGCATTCTTAGGGTAAATTCCTAGAAGTGGAATTCCTGGGTCAAATGGTATTTCTATTTTGAGCATTTTGAGGAACCTCTATACTGCTTTCCACAATGGTTGAACTAATTTACATTCCCACCAGGAGTGTAGGATTCCCCTTTCTCCACAACCTCGCCAACATTTGTTGTTGTTTGTCTTTTGGATTGTAGCCATCCTTACTGGTGTGAGGTGATATCTCATTTTGGTTTTAATTTGCATTTCCCTGATAACTAGCGATGTGGAGCATCTTTTCATGTGCCTGTTGGTCATCTGAATTTCTTCTTTGGAGAACTGTCTGTTCAGCTCCTCTGCCCATTTTTTAATTGGATTATTTGCTTTATGTTTGTTGAGGTGAATGAGCTTTTTATATATTATGGATGTCAAGCCTTTATCAGATCTGTCATTTATGAATATATTCTCCCATACTGTAGGGTACCTTTTTGTTCTATTGATGGTGTCCTTTGCTGTACACAAGCTTTTCAGCTTAATATAGTCCCACTTGTTCATTTTTGCTTTTGTTTTCCTTGCCCGGGGAGATATGTTCATGAAGAAGTCGCTAATGTTTATGTCTAAGAGATTTTTGCCTATTATTTTTTCTAAGAGTTTTTAAAATTTTTTTCAATTTTTTTTAATTTTGGTATCATTAATCTACAATTACATAAAGGACATTATGTTCACTAGGCTCCCTCCCTCAACAAGTCCCCCCTACATACCCTTTCACAGTCACTGTCCATCAACATAGTAAGATGCTGTAAAATCACAACTTGTCTTCTCTGTGTTGCACAGCCCTCCCCATGCTCCCCCCCACATTATATATGTTTATCATAATGCCCCCTTTCTTTTTTCCCACCCTTATCCCTCCCTTCCCACCCATCCTCCCCAGTCCCTTTCCCTTTGGTAACTGTTAGTCCATTCTTGGGTTCTGTGTTTCTGCTGCTGTTTTGTTCCTTCAGTTTTCTTTTGATCTTATGCTCCACATATGAGTGAAATCATTTGGTATTTGTCTTTCTCCTCCTGGCTTATTTCACTGAGCATAATACCCTCTAGCTCCATCCATGATGTTGCAAATGGTAGGATCTGTTTTTTTCTTATGGCTGCGTAATATTCCATTGTGTCTATGTACCACATCTTCTGTATCCATTCATATACTGATGGACATTTAGGTTGCTTCCATATCTTGGCTATTGTAAATAGTGCAGCGATAAACACAGGGGTGCATCTGTCTTTTTCAACTGGAGTGCTGCATTCTTAGGGTAAATTCCTAGAAGTGGAATTCCTGGGTCAAATGGTATTTCTCTTTTGAGTATTTTGAGGAACCTCCATACTGCTTTCCACAATGCTTGATCTAATTTACATTCCCACCAGCAGTGCAGGAGGGTTCCCCTTTCTCCACAACCTCGCCAACATTTGTTGTTGTTTGTCTTTTGGATTGTAGCCATCCTTACTGGTGTGAGATGATATCTCATTGTGGTTTTAATTTGCATTTTTCTGATGAGGAGCATCTTTTCATGTGTCTGTTGGCCATCTGAATTTCTTCTTTAGAGAACTGTCTATTCACTCCTCTGCCCATTTTTTAATTGGATTATTTGCTTTTTGTTTGTTGAGGTGTATGAGCTCTTTATATATTTTGGATGTCAACCCTTTGTCGGATCTGTCATTTATGAATATATTCTCCCATACTGTAGGACACCTTTTTGTTCTATTGATGGTGACCTTTGCTGTACAGAAGCTTTTCAGCTTGATATAGTCCCATTTGTTCATTTTTGCTTTTGTTTCCCTTGCCTGGGGAGATATGTTCAAGAAGAGGTCAGTCATGTTTATGTCTAAGAGATTTTTGCCTATGTTTTTTTCTAAGAGTTTTATGGTTTCATGACTTACATTCAGGTCTTTGATCCATTTTGAATTTACTTTTGTGTATGGGGCTAGACAGTGATCAAGTTTCATTCTCTTACATGTAGCTGTCCAGTTTTGCCAGCACCACCTGTTGAAGAGACTGTCATTTCCCCATTGTATGTCCATGGCTCCTTTATCATATATTAATTGACCATATATGTTTGGGTTAATGCCTGGAGTCTCTAATCTGTTCCACTGGTCTGTGGCTCTGTTCTTGTGCCAGTACCAAATTGTCTTGATTACTGTGCCTTTGCAGTAGAGCTTAAAGTTGGGGAGTGAGATCCCCCCCCCCACTTTATTCTTCTTTCTCCAGATTGCTTTGGCTATTCGGGGTCTTTGGTGTTTCCATATGAATTTTTGAACTATTTGTTCTAGTTCGTTGAAGAACGTTGTTGGTAATTTGATAGGGATTGCATCAAATCTGTATATTGCTTTGGGCAGGATGGCCATTTTGATGATATTTATTCTTCCCAGCCAAGAGCATGGGATGAGTTTCCATTTGTTAGTGACCTCTTTAATTTCTCTTAAGAGTGTCTTATAGTTTTCAGGGTGTAGGTCTTTCACTTCCTCGGTTAGGTTTACTCCTAGGTATTTTATTCTTTTTGATGCAATTGTGAATGGAATTGTTTTCCTGATTTCTCTTTATATTGGTTCATTGTTAGTGTATAGGAAAGCCACAAATTTCTGTGTGTTAATTTTGTATCCTGCAACTTTGATGTATTCTGATATCAGTTCTAGTAGTTTTGGGGTGGAGTCTTTAGGGTTTTTTATGTACAATATCATGTCATCTGCAAATAGTGACAGTTTAACTTCTTCTTTACCAATCTGGATTCCTTGTATTTTTTTGTTTTGTCTGATTGCCATGGCTAGGACCTCCAGTACTATGTTAAATAACAGTGGGGAGAGTGGGCATCCCTGTCTTGTTCCTGATCTCAGAGGAAAAGCTTTCAGCTTCTTGCTGTTCAGTATGATGTTAGCTGTGGGTTTATCATATATGGCCTTTATTATGTTGAGGTACTTGCCCTCTATACCCATTTTGCTGAGAGTCTGGCTAGAGGCTTATCTATTTTATTTTCTCAAAGAACCAGCTCTTGGTTTCATTGATTTTTGCTATTGTTTTATTCTTCTCAATTTTATTTCTTCTCTGATCTTTATTATGTCCCTCCTTCTGCTGACTTTAGGCCTCATTTGTTCTTCATTTTCCAGTTTTGATAATTGTGATGTTAGACTATTCATCTGGGATTGTTCTTCCTTCTTTAAGTATGCCTGGATTGCTATATACTTTCCTCTTAAGACTGCTTTCGCTGCATCCCACAGAAGTTGGGGCTTTGTATTGTTGTTCTCATTTGTTTCCATATATTCCTTGATCTCTATTTTAATTTGTTCATTGATCCACTGATTTAGGAGCATGTTGTTAAGCCTCCATGTGTTTGTGAGCTTTTTTGTTTTCTTTGTAGAATTTATTTCTAGTTTTATATCTTTGTGGTCTGAAAAGTTGGTTGGTAGAATTTCAATTTTTTGAATTTACTGAGGCTCTTTTTGTGGCCTAGTATGTGGTCTATTCTGGAGAATGTTCCATGTGCACTTGAGAAGAATATGTATCCTGTTTCTTTTGGATGTAGAGTTCTATAGATGTCTATTAGGTCTGTCTGTTCTAGTGTGCTGTTCAGTGCCTCTGTGTCCTTAATTATTTTCTGTCCAGTCGATCTGTCCTTGGAGTGAGTGGCATGTTGAAGTCTCCTAAAATGAATGCATTGCATTCTATTTCCTCCTTTAGTTCTGTTAGCATTTGATCCACATATGCTGGTGCTCCTGTGTTGGGTGCATATATATTTATAATTGTTATAACCTCTTGTTGGACTGAGCCCTTTATCATTATGTAATGTCCTTCTTTATCTCTTGTGACTTTCCTTGTTTTGAAGTCTATTTTGTCTGATACTAGTAGTGCAACACCTGCATTCTTCTCCCTGTTGTTGGCATGAAGTGTCTTTTTCCATCCATTGACTTTCAGTCTGTACATTTCTTTGGGTTTGAGGTGAGTTTCTTGTAAGCAGCATAAATGGGTCTTGCTTTTTTTTGTAGATAATTATTTTTTTATTGAAGGGTAGTTGACACACAGTATTACATTAGTTTCAGGTGTACAACACAGTGATTCAACATTTATATACATGATAATTCTAGGTACCAGCTATCACCATACCAAGTTGTTACAATATTTTGACTATATTCCTATGCTATACATTACATCCCGGTTACTTACTTATTTTACAATTGGGAGTGTGTACTTTTTTGTGTGTGTGTGAGGGCATCTCTCATATTTATTGATCAAATGGTTGTTAAGAACAATAAAATTCTGTATACGGGAGTCAATGCTCAATGCACAATCATTAATCCACCCCAAGCCTAATTTTCGTCAGTCTCCAATCTTCTGAGGCATAACAAACAAGTTCTTACATGGAGAACAAATTCTTACATAGTGAGTAAGTTCTTACATGGTGAACAGTACAAGGGCAGTCATCACAGAAACTTTCGGTTTTGCTCATGCATTATGAACTATAAACAGTCAGTTCAAATATGAATATTCATTTGATTTTTATACTTGATTTATATGTGGATACCACATTTCTCAATTTATTATTATTGTTTTAATAAATTGCTGAAGTGGTAGGTAGATACAACATAAAGGTAGAAAACATAGTATAGTGTTGTAAGAGAGCAAACGTAGATGATCAGGTATGTGCCTGTAGACTATGTGTTAATCCAAGCTAGACAACGGCAATAAAACATCCACGTATGCAGAAGATTTCTCTCAGAACAGGGGGGGTGAGGTTCTAAGCCTCACCTCTGTTGATCCCCAATTTCTCACCTGATGGCCCCCCTGCGACTGTGCCTGTCTTAGGTTGTTCCTCCCTTGAGGAATCTTACCCGTCTCTGGCTAACCAGTCATCTTCCAGACCCATACAGGGAAATGTAAAGTTGGTAAGTGAGAGGGAAGCCTTATTGTTTGAAAAGGTTAGCTTTTTACTTCTTTGCATATTTATGCCCTGTGGCTTCTATGCCCAGCATTTGTCTTGAGGTATCTTTACCACTTGGAAGAATTATGATACTCGGTAAATTCGATATGAGGCACGAATTCTACTTAAGGGTTTTAATTAGGAAGGAAGAAGAAAAGCTATAGAAGTAGCAGGCGGGAGAAAACATGGGAAGATTGATTATTTCTTTGACATATCTTCTTGTAGAGTAACTTCAGCATGTATAGGTTTTAAACTACTAATTAAATTGCGCACACACATTAATATAATAGGAGTACAGTTACGTAAACAAAGCATACCTGTAATTACCAGCCATCTCCAGTGAAACCAAGAAAACCAGTTAGGCACCTTAGGCATTTGTGAAAACTTATCTATGATATGGTGGATATTGTCCAACTGAACTTGAACAGTCTGAGAGAAATCAGACAAATTAAAACAACCCATTCCTGGGGACTGTTCACATCCCATATGTTCTTTTAACAGTAAATAGTCTGTAGTTGTAAGACTTTGGAGCACTACAATTTGCACTTCTTCTACTTCTTGGTTGAGTTCCACCAGTACAGATCCAGTCAAATTTGTTACTTTATTGTATGCACTGGCTAGCTTAGATATCTCCTTCTTCATTTCCATGGCAAGTCCAGGAACTGGTGGGATGAGTATATCTACACCTGTAGCAGTGCGTGGATCTTTGTTGGGGTTTTTTGATGATCATCTTCTGGCATGAGTCTTCCAGAGAGTGCTGATGTTGGAAGTTCTTTTTCATATCGTATCTTAGTTCATTTTCGGGGTAGCCCAATTAGGCTTTGATCCTCTGTATATACACAAACAGACCTTTGCCTACACTTTTATATGCCCTTTATACCATTGTGTAGAACTCATTGGAGGTCACCACACAGGAACTGCTTTTTTTTTGTTGTTATCATTAATCTATACTTAGATGATGAATATTATGTTTACTAGGCTCTCCCCTATACCAGGTCCCCCCTATAAACCCCTTTACAGTCACTGTCCATCAGCATAGCAAAATGTTGTAGAATCACTACTTGCCTTCTCTGTGTTGTACAGCCCTCCCCTTTCTCCCACCCCCCCATGCATGCTAATCTTAATACCCCCCTTCTTCTTCACCCCCCCTTATCCCTCCCTAACCACCCATTCTCGCCAGTCCCTTTCCCTTTGGTACCTATTAGTCTATTCTTGAGTTCTGTGATTCTGCTGCTGTTTTGTTCCTTCAGTTTTTCCTTTGTTCTTATATTCCACAGATGAGTGAAATCATTTGGTATTTCTCTTTCTCCGCTTGGCTTGTTTCACTGAGCATAATACCCTCCAGCTCCATCCATGTTCCTGCAAATGGTAGGATTTGCCCTTTTCTTATGGCTGAGTAGTTTTCCATTGTGTATATGTACCACATCTTCTTTATCCATTCATCTATCAATGGACATTTAGGTTGCTTCCAATTCCTGGCTATTGAAAATAGTGCTGCGATAAACATCGGGGTGCATTGGTCTTTCTCAAACTTGATTGCTGCATTCTTAGGGTAAATTCCTAGGAGTGGAATTCCTGGGTCAAATGGTAAGTCTATTTTGAGCATTTTGATATACCTCCATACTGCTTTCCACAATGGTTGAACTAATTTACATTCCCACCAGCAGTGTAGGAGGGTTCCCCTTTCTCCACAGCCTCGCCAACATTTGTTGTTGTTTGTCTTTTGGATGGCAGCCATCCTTACTGGTGTGAGGTGATATCTCATTGTAGTTTTAATTTGCATTTCTCTGATAATTAGCAATGTGGAGCATCTTTTCATGTGTCTGTTTGCCATCTGTATTTCTTTTTTGGAGAACTGTCTGTTCAGTTCCTCTGCCGATTTTTTGATTGGGTTATTTGTTTTTTATTTGTTGAGGCATGTGAGCTCCTTATATATTCTGGACGTCAAGCCTTTATCGGATGTGTCATTTTCAAATATATTCTCCCATACTGTAGGGTTCCTTTTTGTTCTATTGATGGTGTCTTTTGCTGTACAGAAGCTTTTCAGCTTAATATAGTCCCACTTGTTCATTTTTGCTGTTGTTTTCCTTGCCCAGGGAGATATGTTCAAGAAGAGGTCACTCATGTTTATGTCTAAGAGGTTTTTGCCTATGTTTTTTTCTAAGAGTTTAATGGTTTCTTGACTTACGTTCAGGTCTTTGATCCATTTTGAGTTTACTTTTGTATATGGGGTTAGACAATGGTCCAGTTTCATTCTCCTACATGTAGCTGTCTAGTTTTGCCAGCATCATCTGTTGAAGAGACTGTCATTTCTCCATTGTATGTCCATGGCTCCTTTATCAAATATTAATTGACCATATATGTCTGGGTTAATGTCTGGATTCTCTAGTCTGTTCCATTGGTCTGTGGTTCTGTTCTTGGGCCAGTACCAAACTGTCTTGATTACTATGGCTTTATAGTAGAGCTTGAAGTTGGGGAGTGAGATCCCCCCTACTTTATTCTTCTTCCTCAGGATTGCTTTGGCTATTCGGGGTCTTTGGTGTTTCCATATGAATTTTTGAATTATTTGTTCCAGTTCATTGAAGAATGTTGCTGGTAGTTTCGTAGGGATTGCATCAAATCTGTATATTGCTTTGGACAGGATGGTCATTTTGCCGATACTAATTCTTCCTAGCCACGAGCATGGGATGAGTTTCCATCTGTTAGTGTCCCCTTTAATTTCTCTTAAGAGTGACTTGTAGTTTTCAGAGTATAAGTCTTTCACTTCTTGGGTTAGGTTTATTCCTAGGTATTTTATTTTTTTTGATGCAATTGTGAATGGAGTTGTTTTCCTGACTTCTCTTTCTGTTGGTTCATTGTTAGTGTATAGGAAAGCCACAGATTTCTGTGTGTTGATTTTGTATCCCGCAACTTTGCTGTATTCCAATATCAGTTCTAGTAGTTTTAGGGTGGAGTCTTTAGGGTTTTTTATGTACAGTATCATGTCATCTGCAAATAGTGACAGTTTAACTTCTTCTTTACCAATCTGGATTCCTTGTATTTTTTTGTTTTGTCTGATTGCCGTGGCTAGGACCTCCAGTACTATGTTAAATAACAGTGGGGAGAGTGGGCATCCCTGTCTAGTTCCCGATCTCAGAGGAAAGGCTTTCAGCTTTTTGCTCTTCAATATAATGTTGGCTGTGGGTTTACTATAGATGGCCTTTATTATGTTGAGGTACTTGCCCTCTATTCCCATTTTGCTGAGAGTTTTTAACATGAATGGATGTTGAACTTTGTCAAATGCTTTTTCAGCATCTATGGAGATTATCATGTGGTTTTTGTCTTTCTTTTCGTTGATGTGGTGGATGATATTGATGGACTTTCGAATGTTGTACCATCCTTGCGTCCCTGTGATGAATCCCACTTGGTCATGGTGTACGATCCTTTTGATGTATTTTTGAATTCGATTTGCTAATATTTTGTTGAGTATTTTTGCATCTACGTTCATCAGGGATATTGGTCTATAGTTTTCTTTTTTGGTGGTGTCTTTGCCTGGTTTTGGTATTAGGGTGATGTTAGCTTCATAGAATGAGTTTGGGAGTATCCCCTCCTCTTCTATTTCTTGGAAAACTTTAAGGAGAATGGGTATTATGTCTTCCCTGTATATCTGATAAAATTCCGAGGTAAATCCATCTGGCCCGGGGGTTTTGTTCTTTGGTAGTTTTTTGATTACCGCTTCAATTTCGTTGCTGGTAATTGGTATGTTTAGATTTTCTGTTTCTTTCTGGGTCTTGGAAGGTTGTATTTTTCTAGGAAGTTGTCCATTTCACCTAGGTTTCCCAGCCTGTTAGCATATAGGTTTTCATAGTATTCTCTAATAATTCTTTGCATTTCTGTGGGATCCGTCGTGATTTTTACTTTCTCATTTCTGATACTGTTGATTTGTGTTGACTCTCTTTTCCTCTTAATAAGTCTGGCTAGAGGCTTATCTATTTTGTTTATTTTCTTGAAGAACCAGCTCTTGGTTTCATTGATTTTTGGTATTGTTTTATTTGTCTCAATTTTATTTATTTCTTCTCTGATCTTTATTATGTCCCTCCTTCTGCTGACCTTAGGCCTCATTTGTTCTTCTTTTTCCAATTTCAATAATTGTGACATTAGACCATTCATTTGGGATTGTTCTTCCTTTTTTAAATATGCTTGGATTGCTATATACTTTCCTCTTAAGACTGCTTTTGCTGTGTCCCACAGAAGTTGGGGCTTAGTGTTGTTGTTGTCATTTGTTTCCATATATTGTTGGATCTCCATTTTGATTTGGTCATTGATCCACTGATTATTTAGGAGCGTGTTGTTAAGCCTCCATGTGTTTGTGAGCCTCTTTGCTTTCTTTGTACAGTTTATTTGTAGTTTTATGCCTTTGTGGTCTGAAAAAGTTGGTTGGTAGGATTTCAATCTTTTGGAATTTACTGAGGCTCTTTTTGTGGCCTAGTATGTGGTCTATTCTGGAGAATGTTCCATGTGCACTTGAGAAGAATGTGTATCCTGTTGCTTTTGGAAGTACAGTTCTGTAGATGTCTGTTAGGTCCATCTGTTCTAGTGTGTTGTTCAGTGCCTCTGTGTCCTTACTTATTTTCTGTCTGGTGGATCTGTCCTTTGGAGTGAGTGGTGTGTTGAAGTCTCCTAGAATGAATGCATTGAATTCTATTCCCTCCTTTTGTTCTGTTAGTATTTGTTTCAGGTATGTTGGTGCTCCTGTATTGGGTGCATAAATATTTATAATGGTTATATTCTCGTTGGACTGATCCCTTTATCATTATGTAATGTTCTTCTTTATCTCTTGTTACTTTCTTTGTTTTGAAGTCTATTTTGTCTGATACCAGAATTGCAACACCTGCTTTTTTCTCCCTGTTGTTTGCATGAAATATCTTTTTCTGTCTCTTGACTTTTAGTCTGTGCATGTCTTTGGGTTTGAGGTGAGTCTCTTGTAAGCAGACTCACCTCATTCTATTATTCTGTGTCTTTTGATTGGTGCATTCAGTCCATTTACATTTAGGGTGATTATTGAAAGATATGTAGTGATTGCCCTTGCAGGCTTTAGATTCATGGTTACAAAAGGTTCAAGGTTAGCTTCTTTAGTATCTTATTGCCTAACTTAGCTCACTTATTGAGCTATTATAAACACTGTCTGGTGATTCTTTCTTTCTCTCCCTTCTTATTCCTCCTCCTCCATTCTTATATGTTGGTTGTTTTATTCTGTGCTCTTTTGTGTTTCCTTTAACTACTTTTGTGGGTTGTTGATTTATTTTTTGCCTTTAGTTAGTATTGGGTTGGTCTGCTTTCTTGGCTCTCATTTTATTTTCTCTGGTGACATCTATTTAGTTTTAGGAGTGCTCCTATCTAGAGCATTCCCTCTAAAATACCCTGTAGAGGTGGTTTGTGGGAGGGAAATTCCCTCAACTTTTGCTTGTCTGGGAATTGTTCAATCCCTCCTTCATATTTAAATGATAATCGTGCTGGATACAGTATTCTTGGTTCAAGGCCCTTCTGTTTCATTGCATTAAATATATCATGCCATTCTCTTCTGGCCTGTAAAGTTTCTGTTGAGAAGTCTGATGATAGCCTGATGGGTTTTCCTTTGTAGGTGACCTTTTCCCTCTCTCTAGCTGCCTTTAAAACTCAGTCCTTGTCCTTGATCTTTGCCATTTTATTATGTGTCTTGGTGTTGTCCTCCTTGGGTCCCTTCTGTTGGGAGTTCTGTGTACTTCCATGGTCTGATCGATTATTTCCTCCCCCAGTTTGGGGAAGTTTTCAGCAATTATTTCTTCAAAGACACGTTCTATCCCTTTTTCTCTCTCTTCTTCTTCTGGTACCCCTGTAATGCGGTTAGTGTTTCTTTTGGATTGGTCACACAGTTCTCTTAATATTCTTTCATTCCTGGATATTCTTTTATCACTCTCTGCATCAGCTTCTATGCATTCCTGTTCTCTGGTTTCTATTCCATCAATCGCCTCTTGTATCTTATCCACTTTGCTTATAAATCCTTCCAGAGATTGTTTCATTTCTGTAATTTCCCTCTGGATGTCATCCCTTAGCTCTTGCATATTTTTCTGCAGCTCTGTCAGCATGGTTATGACCTTTATTTTGAATTCTTTTTCAGGAAGATTGGTTAGGTCTATCTCCTTCTCAGGGGTTGACTCTGTGATTTTGGTCTGTATCCAATTGTTCTGCCTTTTCATGGCGATAGAGATAGTTTGCAGAGTTGGCACGTGTGGAGAACGTCCCTTCTTGCTGGTTTGTGGCCTTCCTCTCCTGGGAGAACAGCGGCCTCTAGCGGCTTGTGCTGGACAGCTGTGTGCAGATGGGGCTTCTGATTCTTGCCCGGCCACTGTGGAGTTTAGCTCTGTTTGCTGTGGGCGTGGCCTGCCTCAGGCCGCTGCTCCAATATGGCGGAGCCACATCAGAGGGGAAATGGCTGGGAGACTGTTTATCTCCGTGAGGGGCCTCCAAGCTGCGCTACTGCCCAGGGGGTTAGGGCATCTGGAGTTCCCTGGGATTCCCAGCTGCTTAGCTAAGTGTTCTGGGACGCTTCCGTCCAGCTGTGGGATCCCTGTCCCTTTAAGACTTTCAAAAAGCACTCACTTTTCTTTGTCCCAGGGGCACCGGCTACGGGGACCCTCTCACAGGTCTTACTGTCCTTTTTCCCTAATTTCCAGCAGCCCACGCACGCACTGTGTGTCTGGGCTCCTGTGTGGATGGCTAGGGCTGGGTGTTCAGCAGTCCTGGGCTCCCTCTCCCTCCATGCTCCGACTCCTCTCCTCCTGCAGGGAGCTGGGGGGAGGGGCGCTCGGGTCCCACCAGGCCGTGGCTTGTATCTTACCCCCTTCGCGAGGTGCTGGGTTCTCACAGGTGTGGATGTAGTCTGGCTGTTGCCTGTGTCTTCTGGTCTCTCTTTTAGGAAGAGTTGTATTTTTTCTATTTTCAAAAATATATATGGTTTTGGGAGGAGATTTCCACTTCTCTACTCACGCCATCTTGGCTCCGCCTCAGCTATTTGTTTTTAATGTTTCATGTTTTCACTTCCTTATAGAAAGGGTATTAAGTTTTGAAATGTTCTACAAAGAAAATATGATCAAGGCCAGGAATTTCAAAACCAAATGCCTACAGGACCAGGTAGTGATATAAAGCAGTAGAAGTGAGCTGAACATGGACTGTTGGGAAGTGAGCTACATGGAGCATGCATGCTTTTCTACAGGGAAAAGCCACTCAGCTTCATCCAATTATTATTCAGGAGAAAAGATTAGAATTGGCAGGTCTTCTCATATTTTAAGAGAAGATAGAATTCCAGAATTCTGTGTGAAATTTTCTTATTTTAAAAATATTGTATGGGCTAATTAAAATTGATCTGCAAGCCAGATTTTGCCTGCAATCAATCTCTGTATATTAATGATACTCAACTGTGGGTAATACTACAAAGCTTATAAATTATAGATTAGATGTAATCCTTTCCCTCTAATAGCACTTTCACTCATTTGTATTTAGTATGCTTTCTTTGGCTGAGAATTGTTATAGCTATGGGAACATAACTTTGGAAGCTGAGAATTATTTTCCTGAGGGCATATTGCGTAGATGAATTTGCAATTAGTGGAAATAGGCAATTAGTTGAGAACCACTGTTCTAGGCACTGTGAGGTGGGTTGGACAAAGTTCCTCATTTGGATGTAGAAGATTGAAATTATAAGTGATTTAAAAGTAAAATATGCATTTTTATCACTTAACAATTTAAAAATACTTTTCATCTTACATAACCCCTCTCCACTTCCTTGGCTTATGATTTCGCTTTCCTTATTAAAGTAGGGCTACGGAGTTTGGTTCCCAGATCCACAGGGATACATAGGTACTTTAAAATGAAAAAGATTAAAAAAAAATACAAGACTGAAAACATATTAATGATTAAGATAATCTCTGCAAAGTACTCCTTTTTGATATACATGATTCTATAAATATATTAGCTGTTATCATTCCTTCCCAGGCTCTTACCATGCATGTTTGTGTTTGTTTTCAAGAATAATTTCTTGGATTATTATGTTGCCTACCTGAGGGACCTGCCTGAATGCATCTCTTTGGTTCACATTGTTGTTCTGAAGGAGGTAAGGTAACTGTGTTCACTGCCCTTTGGTTACATGTGTATCTGTGTGATGTTGCTCTTCCACCCAGGAAATACAGCACATGCACTCTGAGTTTGTCTTTGGGGGCTGGGGAATGGCTTGAATAGAGCCACAGACTCTCCTTGCTGGGGTTAAAGGAGCCACTCAAGGACAGCTGCCTCTGCTTTGGTCTTTGCCCCGCCTTACACACCCTCTGCTCCATTCCACTGGAAGTTTAGACAAAGTACACAGGTAGTCTAAGCAGAGATCTTCAGGGTGCAGCTTGCACAGTGTATGAGAAGATTTTCTTTTTTCATGGTCAGAAAATATGAATCTGAATATTAAACTTAAGTCATTTTGTGTCTGTCAGTTTATAAGATCACAAAGTGGTTTTAGTCATGTAGCTTTAAGTGCTACTACTGCAGTGATATATTAGGTGCTCAATAAGCACATATAAATATATAACAATTCTTGTTATTTTGGTCAATAGGAAGAAACCATATCAGAAGCCCTTAAGTTAAAAACTAACCAAGTTTCACAAGAGGTGAGGGGCTGTCTTAATCCCTCACTATTTCCAGCATAGAATGATGCCCCTCACATGTTAGTACTCAGAGAATGGAAGAGAAGGGAAGGGAAGGGACATGGAGAAAGTCCAACAAATTTCCTGCTGCCAGGCCAGCTGACCAGTTTCTAATCACACTCTTTCCCCACTCTCATTCCAGTCTAATCCACCTGTAGTGCTTTTTAGTAAACCGATGTAATGATTACTTACTGGAGACTTTATTGAATTCATTCAACTCAAATATAATTTATTGAGTGCCCACTTCTCTCTAGTGCTGTGCTAAGGTGGGGTGGGGGAGGAACAGGTAGTTTGGAAAGTTGGGTGGATTCAAAAGAAGTATATGATATGCTCCCTGCTAGAGAAGTTATCTCCTTGAACATGTCACTAAACAAGGGGCCTCTCCAGTGAGCAATCAATGCTTCCCGACACTCTGGAGGAAAATGCTCTGGGAGTTAGCTCTTCCTACTCTGGTGGGATTGACTCTGGGGTTCTGTAGCCAGAGCTGAGGGACACTGAAGACTGACTCTACCTTTCTTTCATTCAGGGTGATGAAGAGATTAAATCTGACATCTACACACTATTTTTTCACATAGTCCAGCGCATCCCTGAATATCTGATACATCTGCAGGTAGGCATGGCTGGGCAAGCCACCAAACTGATTTCAGGCTAACCTATTGTTTTTGGCTTCCAACTGAGTAACAATGTAAACAGTCAAGGAAGGGCTCATTAGTATTTCTAAGAAGTATTTAAATGACTTAGTTTATTATGATTACCCACCTTGTGGTATGTGCTTAAGTCTCAGTCTCTAAAACTTTTTCATCCATGATGCCTGCCTTTGAAGTTCTGTCTTCATTTACCAGCAATTTCCACTCTGCTGATCCAGGATCTTTCTATGGCAGCTTCTGCTAGTCTCTGAGTACATATTCAGACCCTTTCAACTTGGTTCTGCAGTCATCTAAATGTACTTCCTAGCCCCACCCCAGCCCCCTGACATCTAAGAAATATCTATATAACCTGCTGTAACTCCGGGGAAAGGAAATCTCAAGACAAAATACCTCTAAAACTGAAATCAGTCAAAGGGAGAAATTAAACTCGCTTATTGCTTACAAACTGCAGTCCAGGACCTTCTCTCTTTCCTGCTCCAGCAGAAGCAAGCCAGCACTCCCCCTAACCTCTCAGGTTCAGATAAGCCCTTGGTTGCCCAGATAATTACCCATTGATATGGAGAGGAACTTTTCCCCACCCCTGAGGAATGCCTGTTGATATGCATATGCACTAAAGTCAGGCAAGATATCTGAAAATATTATAATTTTACCCACACCTGCCCATTAACTGCTGTTCTGACTACTTCCTTTTGGCTTGAGTCCAGGGTCTACCATACATTTCTTATGTCTTATGTCACAGAAGAAGCATGAACAGGCTGACAAACTGACTTCAGACAATTTTCCCACAAAGTTTGTAGGACCCTGGGGGAAGCAGAGTTGAGAGAGGCTCATGAACACCCCTGTCAACCCCTCTTCTTCCCACCATCCACCTATTCTGGCTTAATTGCTGACAGATATTCCTGAATTATTCAGTAAGAGCATCTTAGAAATGCTTGGGACCTGTCTCAGGTAGAAATAGCCCAGTGTCAGTATTCAAAAAGACTCATTGTATGGAGCTTTACATCTTAAAATCATTTCGTCACAATAATTATCATATTTAATCCTTTCAACAATCCCATGAAATGGGTATCATATTACCATCTTTGTGGTAAGGAAATGGAAAGCCAAAGAAATTAAGAAACTTGCCCAAGTTAACATATCTACTGGTGAAAAAAATTTAAGACTGTACCCAGGTCTTGCAAGGAGTATGATAAATCAGAGTCCTTATTCTACTGCCTGACTTGAGTCAGATCCTGGCTCTGCTACTCATTAGATGTGTGACCTAATGAAGATTACTTAGCTGTACCTTGATTTCCTCTTTTGTTAAATGGAGGAAACAATTTTATCTATCCAATCAGGCTGTGGTAAAAATTACAGAAGAAAATATATTTAGGGTGGAGCCAAGATGGCGGCGTGAGTAGAGCAGTGGAAATCTCCTCCCAAAACCACATATATTTATGAAAATATAACAAAGACAACTCTTCCGAGAATAGAGACCAGAGGACACAGGACAACATCCAAACCACATCCACACCTGCGAGAACCCAGCACCTTGCGAAGTGGTGCTTTTTGGAAGTCTTAAAGGGACAGGGACCTCACAGCTTGATGGAAACGTCCTGGGACACTTAGTCCAGAAGCAGGGAATCTGGGGATCTCTGGGCACTCTAACCCCCTGGGCAGTAGGGAGCACGGAGGCCCCTCACGGAGATAAATAGCCTCCCGGCCGCTCCCCCTCCAATGCAGCTCCACCATTTTGGAGCAGCGGCCCGAGCCAGGCCACGCCCACAGCAACAGGGGAGATTAACTCCATAGCAGCCGGGCAGGAAGCAGAAGCCCTGTCTGCATGCAGCTACCCAGCACAAGCCACTAGAGGCCGCTGTTCTCCCAGGAGAGGAAGGCCACAAACCAACAAGAAGGGAAGTTCTTCCAGCTGTCACTCGTCCCAGCTCTGCAAACTATTTCTATCACCATGAAAAGGCAAAATTACAGGCAAACCAAGATCACAGAGACAACACCAGAGAAGGAGACAGACCTAACCAGTCTTCCTGAAAAAGAATTCAAAATAAAAATCATAAACATGCTGACAGAGATGCAGAGAAATATGGAAGAGCTAAGGGATGAAGTCCGGAGAGAGATCACAGATGCCAGGAAGGAGATTACAGAAGTGAAACAAACTCTGGAAGGATTTATAAGCAGAATGGATAAGATGCAAGAGGCCATTGATGGAATAGAAACCAGAGAACAGGAACGCATAGAATCTGACATAGAGAGAGATAAAAGGATCTCCAGGAATGAAACAATATTAAGAGAACTGTGTGACCAATCTAAAAGGAACAATATCCGCATTATAGGGGTACCAGAAGAAGAAGAGGGAGGAAAAGGGATAGAACGTGTCTTTGAAGAAATAATTGCTGAAAACTTTCCCAAACTGGGGGAGGAAATAATCGAACAGACCACGAAATACACAGAATTCCCAACAGAAGGGACCCAAGGAGGACAACACCAAGACACATAATAATTAAAATGGCAAAGATCAAGAACAAGGAAACAGTTTTAAAGGCAGTTAGAGAGAAAAAGGTCACCTATAAAGGAAAACCCATCAGGCTATCATCAGACTTCTCAACAGAAACCTTACATGCCAGAAGAGAATGGCATGATATATTTAATGCAATGAAACAGAAGGGCCTTGAACCAAGGATACTGTATCCAGCACGATTATCATTTAAATATGAAGGAGGGATTAAACAATTCCCAGACAAGCAAAAGTTGAGGGAATTTGCCTCCCACAAACCACCTCGACAGGGCATCTTACAGGGACTGCTCTAGATGGGAGTACTCCTAAAAAGAGCATAGAACAAAACACCCAACATATGAAGAATGGAGGAGGAGGAATAAGAAGGGAGAGAAGAAAAGAATCTCCAGACAGTGTAGATAACAGCTCAATAAGCGAGCTAAGTTAGGCAGTAAGATACTAAAGAGGCCAACCTTGAACCTTTGGTAACCACGAATTTAAAGCCTGCAATGGCAATAAGTACACATCTTTCAATAGTCACCCTAAATGTAAATGGACTGAATGCACCAACAAAAGACACAGAGTAATAGAATGGATAAAAAAGCAAGACCCATCTATATGCTGCTTACAAGAAACTCACCTCAAACCCAAAGACATGCACAGACTAAAAGTCAAGGGATGGAAAAACATATTTCAGGCAAACAACAGAGAGAAGAAAGTAGGGGTTGCAGTACTAATATCAGACAAAACAGACTTCAAAACAAAGAAAGTCACAAGAGATAAAGAAGGACATTACATAATGATAAAGGGCTCAGTCCAACAAGAGGATATAACCATTCTAAATATATCTGCACCCAACACAGGAGCACCAGCATATGTGAAACAAATACTAACAGAACTAAAGGGGGAAATAAACAGCAATGCATTGATTTTAGGAGACTTCAACACACCACTCACCCCAAAGGATAGATCCACTGGGCAGAAAATAAGTAAGGACACGGAGGCACTGAACAACACACTAGAACAGATGGACCTAACAGACATCTACAGAACTGTACTTCCAAAAGCAACAGGATATACATTCTTCTCAAGTGCACACGGAACATTTTCCAGAATAGAACACATACTAGGCCACAAAAAGAGCCTCAGTAAATTCCAAAATACAGAAATTCTACCAACCAACTTTTCAGACCACAAAGGTATAAAACTAGAAATAAATTCTACAAAGAAAACAAAAAGGCTCACAAACACATGGAGGCTTAACAACATGCTCCTAAATAATCAATGGATCAACGAACAAATTAAAATAGAGATCAAGGAATATATGGAAACAAATGACAAGAACCACACAAAGCCCCAACTTCTGTGGGATGCAGCGAAAGCAGTCTTAAGAGGAAAGTATATAGCAATCCAGGCACACTTGAAGAAGGAAGAACAATCCCACATGAATAGTCTAACATCACAATTATCGAAACTGGAAAAAGAAGAACAAATGAGGCCTAAAGTCAGCAGAAGGAGGGACATAATAAAGATCAGAGAAGAAATAAAATTGAGAAGAATAAAACAATAGCAAAAATCAATGAAACCAAGAGCTGGTTCTTTGAGAAAATAAACAAAATAGATAAGCCTCTAGCCAAACTTATTAAGAGAAAAAGAGAATCAACACAAATCAACAGAATCACAAATGAGAACGGAAAAATCATGACAGATTCCACAGAAATACAAAGAATTATTAAAGACTACTATGAAAATCTATGTGCCAACAAGCTGGAAAACCTAGAAGAAATGGACAACTTCCTAGAAAAATACAACCTTCCAAGACTGACCAAGGAAGAAACACAAAAGTTAAACAAACCAATTACAAGCAAAGAAATTGAAACGGTAATCAAAAAACTACCCAAGAACAAAACCCCCAGGCCGGACGGATTTACCTCGGAATTTTATCAGACACACAGAGAAGACATAATACTCATTCTCCTTAAAGTTTTCCAAAAAATAGAAGGAGGGAATACTCCCAAACTCATTCTATGAAGCCAACATCACCCTAATACCAAAACCAGGCAAAGACCCCACCAAAAAAGAAAATTACAGACCAATATCCATGATGAACGTAGATGCAAAAATACTCAACAAAATATTAGCAAACCGAATTCAAAAATATATCAAAAGGATCATACACCGTGACCAAGTGGGATTCATCCCAGGGATGCAAGGATGGTACAACATTCAAAAATCCATCAACATCATCCACCACATCAACAAAAAGAAAGACAAAAACCACATGATCATCTCCATAGATGCTGAAAAAGCATTTGACAAAATTCAACATCCACTCATGATAAATACTCTCAGCAAAACGGGTATAGAGGGCAAGTACCTCAACATAATAAAGGCCATCTATGATAAACCCACAGCCAACATTATACTGAACAGCGAGAAGCTGAAAGCTTTTCCTCTGAGATCGGGAACAAGACAGAGATGCCCACTCTCCCCACTGCTATTTAACATAGTACTGGAGGTCCTAGCCACGGCAATCAGACAAAACAAAGAAATACAAGGAATCCAGATTGGTAAAGAAAAAGTTAAACTGTCACTATTTGCAGATGACATAATATTGTACATAAAAAACCCCAAAGACACCACTCAAAAACTACTAGAACTGATATCAGAATACAGAAAAGTTGCAGGATACAAAATTAACACACAGAAATCTGTGGCTTTCCTATATACTAACAATGAACCAATATAAAGAGAAATCAGGAAAACAACTCCATTCACAATTGCATCAAAAAGAATAAAATACCTAGGAATAAACCTAACCAAAGAAGTGAAAGACTTATAACCTGAAAACTTCAAGTAACTCTTAAGAGAAATTAAAGGGGACACTAACAAATGGAAACTCTTCCCATGCTCATGGCTAGGAAGAATTAATATCGGCAAAATGGCCATCCTCCCCAAAGCAATACACAGATTTGATGCAATCCCTATCAAATTACTGGCAAGATTCTTCAACAAACTGGAACAAATAGTTCAAAAATTTATATGGAAACACCAAAGATCCCGAATAGCCAAACCAATCCTGAGGAAGAAGAATAAAGTAGGGGGGATCTCACTCCCCAACTTCAAGCTCTACTGCAAAGGCACAGTAATCAAGACATTTTGGTACTGGCACAAGAACAGAGCCACAGACCAGTGGAACAGATTAGAGAATCCAGACATTAACCCAAACATATATGGTCAATTAATATTTGATAAAGGAGCCATGGACATACAATGAAGAAATGACAGTCTCTTCAACAGATGGTGCTGGCAAAACTGGACAGCTACATGTAGGAGAATGAAACTGGAACACTGTCTAACCCCATACACAAAAGTAAATTCAAAATGGATCAAAGACCTGAATGTAAGTCATGAAACCATAAAACTCTTAGAAAAAAACATAGGCAAAAACCTCTTAGACATAAACATGAGTGACCTCTTCTTGAACATATCTCCCCAGGCAAGGAAAACAACAGCAAAAATGAACAAGTGGGACTATATTAAGCTGAAAAGCTTCTGTACAGCAAAAGACACCATCAATAGAACAAAAAGGAACCCTACAGTATGGGAGAATATGTTTGTAAATGACAGATCCGATAAAGGCTTGACATCCAAAATATATAAAGAGGTCACCCATCTCAACAAACAAAAAGCAAATAATCCAATTAAAAAATGGGCAGAGGAATTGAACAAAGAAATACAGATGGCTAACAGACACATGAAAAGATGCTCCACATCACTAATTATCAAAGAAATACAAATTAAAACCAAAATGAGGTATCACCTCACACCAGTAAGGATGGCTACCATCCAAAAGAGAAACAACAACAAATGTTGGTGAGGTTGTGGAGAAAGGGGAACCCTCCTACACTGCTGGCAGGAATGTAAATTAGTTCAACCATTGTGGAAAGCAGTATGGAGGTACATCAAAATGCTCAAAATAAACTTACCATTTGACCCAGGAATTCCACTCCTAGGAATTTACCCTAAGAACACAGCACTCCAGTTTGAAAAAGACAGATGCACCCCTATGTTTATTGCAGCACTATTTACAATAGCCAAGAATTGGAAGCAACCTAAGTGTCCGTCAGTAGATGATTGGATAAAGAAAAGGTGGTACATATACACAATGGAGTATTACTCAGCCCTAAGAAGAAAACAAATCCTACCACTTGCAGCAACATGGATGGAGCTAGAGGGTATTATGCTCAGTGAAATAAGCCACGCGGAGAAAGAGAAATACCAAATGATTTCACTCATCTGTGGAGTATAAGAACAAAGGAAAAACTGAAGGAACAAAACAGCAGAAGAATCACAGAACCCAACAATGGACTAACAGGTACCAAAGGGAAAGGGACTGGGGAGGATGGGTTGGTAGGGAGGGATAAGGGGGGGGAGAAGAAAGGTGGTATTATGATTAGCATGCATCATGGGGGGGGTGGAAGAAAGGGGAGGGCTGTACAACACAGAGAAGACAAGTAGTGATTCTACAACATTTTGCTATGCTGATGGACAGTGACTGTAAAGGGGTTTGTGGGGGGCACCTGGTATAGGGGAGAGCCTAGTAAACATAATATTCTTCATGTAATTGTAGATTAATGATAACAAAAAAAAAAAGAAAAGGGGGATTACTCCCTGATAGGATAAAACTAACTGTAAATCAATGATTAATACATGCTTTAAACATCCTTAATTTTGATCATTTAAAGGGTGTCAGATGATCAGCTATGGAAATGCATTTTCTGGTCATATTCTTTTCTCTTAAAAAAAAAAAAGCAGTTCCTGTGTGGTGATCTCCAATAAGTTCTTCACAATGGTATAAAGGGCATATCAAAGTGTGGGCAAAGGGTTTGTTTGTGTTTATACAGAGGATCAAAGCCTAATTTCGCTACCCAGAAAACGAACTAAGAAGAAACGAAGAAGAACTTCCAACATCAACATTCTCTGGAAGAGTCATTCCAGAAGATGATCATCAAAAACTTCAACAAAGATCCTGGCGCTGTTGCAGTTGTAACTGCATTCATCCCACTGGTTCCTGGACTTGCCATCAGAATGAAGGAGATATCTAAGCTGGCCTGTGCATACAGTAAAACAACAAATTTGACTGGATCTATACTGTCGGAACTCAACCAAGAATTAGGAGAAGTGCCAGTTGCAGCGCTGCAAAATCATGCAACTATAGACTATCTACTGTTAAAAGAACATATGGGATGTGAACAGTCCCCAGGAATGTGTTGTTTAAATTTGTCTGATTTTTCTCAAACTATTCAAATTCAGTTAGACAATATCAATCTTATCATTGGTAAGTTTTCACAAATGCCTAGGGTGCCTAACTGGTTTTTTTGGTTTCACTGGAGATGGCTGGTAATTGTAGGTCTGCTTTGGTTATGTAGCTGTATTCCTATTATGTTAATGTGTGTACGCAATTTAATTAGTAGTTTAAAACCTATACATGCTTATGTTACTCTATAAGAAGATATGTCAAAGAAATAATCAATCTTCCCATGTTTTCTTCCGCCTGCTACTTCTATAGCTTTTCTTCTTCCTTCCTAATTAAAACCCTTAAGTAGAATTCGTGCCTCATATCGAATTTACCGAGTATCATAATTCTTCCAAGTGGTAAAGATACCTCAAGACAAATGCTGGGCATAGAAGCCACAGGGCATAAATATGCAAAGAAGTAAAAAGCTAACCTTTTCAAACAATAAGGCTTCTCTCTCACTTACCAACTTTACATTTCCCTGTATGGCCCCGGAAGATGACTGGTTAGCCAGAGACGGGTAAGATTCCTCAAGGGAGGAACAACCTAAGACAGGCACAGTCGCAGGGGGGCCATCAGGTGAGAAATTGGGGATCAACAGAGGTGAGGCTTAGAACTTCACCCCCCATTTTGAGAGAAATCTTCTGCATCCGTGGATGTTTTGTTGACCTTTTCTAGCTTGGATTAATACTTAGTCTATAGGCACACACCTGATCATCTACATTTGCCCTCTTACAGCACTAAACTATGTTTTCTACCTTTATCTTGCATCTACCTACCACTTCAGCATTTTATTAAAAATAATAGTAATAATAATAAGGGAGAAATGTGGGATTCACATATAAATCAAGTATAAAAATCAAATGAATATTCATATTTGAACTGACTGTTTATAGTTCATAATGCGTGATCAAAACCTAAAGTTTCTGTGATGACTGCCCTTGAACTGTTCACCATGTAAGAACTTATTCACTATGTAAGAATTTTTTCACCATGTAAGAACTTGTTCGTTATGCTTCAGAAGACTGGAGACTGTTGAGAATTAGGCTTGGGGTTGATTAATGATTGTGCATTGAGTCCCCTATACAGAATTTTATTGTTGTTAACAACCATTTGATCAATAAATATGAGAGATGCCCTCTCAAAAAAACAAACAAAAAGGCAAGAACACATTAAAAAAAGAAAAGAAAATATATTTAAAGGGCTAGTGCTTGGAAATAGGAAGCACTCAATAATATTAGCTTTCCCAAATCCAATTAGCATGCATGTTCTACTATAGCACACTAGGCAATGTAATAGGGACCACCAGACAGGGCTTGATCATAATCTTCCTCTAAATCTCTCCCCTTCCAGCCAGCCTTGATGCCACATGTGTTCACCTTGGTCTGACTTGTTTGAGTTATTAAGCATTGCCTATAGACAGTAATTGTTAGAATGGCTCCATTACTTCAGAGATCTAATTAGTAGATCCTTCTAATTTTTCAGATGGAATTATCTTACATTCACATCCAACACAAGAGCAATAATGACTATTATTTCCCTTGGTGTGATGCACAAAGAGAACAGCAAGCTTGACCTTTTAGCTTATAATTAGACTGGCCATATGTATTGTTTTGATTAAATGGCTCCCAAACCCTCATAAAAGATCAAGGTAAGGTGCAGAAGAGACAAAACATATTTTCATTCTAATTATTCAATGCTGCTTCCTTTTTTCCTCCCTCCAGAATGTCCTGAAGTTCACAGAGCAGGAACACCCTGACTATTACCTACTTCTTGTGTGTGTTCAGCGCCTTCGAGTATTTATCTCACACTACACCCTGCTGTTTCAATGCAATGAGGACTTGCTTATTCAGAAACGGAAAAAGCTCAAGAAGTAAGGATCTGATGGGGCAGTCTAGAGAGCTGATCAAAAGTTCATGAGAACAGAGGCAAAATGTTGGTGTCTCACAAGAAACCACATTGATTGTTAAACGGCTGAAATGCAGTGACAGGAGGTAGAAGAAAAGAGAGGGGGAGGGAAGAGAGGTGACCAGGCTGGCTACAGGGAGACAACTGATGTTTCAGGTTAGAAAAATAAGCACTTTCACTCTACTACCTATGTAGACCCCCCTCTTATCTATGTTGCTAACCACCTTGAAAATAGTTTCTTGAAACTTGCCAGGTTTAAAAATGCAGTTTAAAGGCCAGAATGTGGTCTCTTTCATTAATTCAACAAATATTTATTAAGCACCTGTGCAAATATTTATTAAGCACCTGTACTGCCAATGGGTTTCAGCCCTGGGCAAGTTCACTATGGGTTCAATGAGACTTTTTTATAATAACCTTTTCATAAATACAGCCCTGGATCATTTTCTTCCTATAGAGAAAAATCTTAGAAGTCCTACAGAGACAACTCCACACAGAAAAACATCTCTTGGATGGACAGTAGGAGAGAGATGGGCAGGAAGTGAATATTTACCTTGTGGATCACTAAAGCTCTTACAACAATGATAAAACTATCATCTTTAAAGTACAACAAATAGAGACCCCAGAATGAAGTCCCTAGAGATTATACCCAGCCTGAGCAAGATGCCTGGCATTGCACTTCAGACAAATAATCAGAAAAATGACAGTGGAACATTCTTGGGGTGAAAGGGTTTATACCCAACCTTATTCCCACGGTAGCAGGTCAATCACTAGAATCTCATCCACTCAGAGCAAGTCTGCATGCAGAAAGCTGGTCTCTACCTCTGAGCCTCTTTACCCCCACAGCCCTCTCGATCTCTGTCCTTGGTGCTGCTACCACTCCAGCTGCTATTCTCCGGCAGGCGCACAGCCCTGCAGCCCTGCAGCCATGCAGCAGCCCAGTGCACTGGGTGGAGCTCTTTATATAGGGTCAATAACAACGCGTTGCCCACACGTGCTTAGTGACCAAGCCAATCAGGACCAGTTGAAAATCCTGGCCGTAGAAACCTTAACTTTCTCCACAGCACCTATTCTGTATCATGCACTGTTCAACATACTGAATATACTACAATGAAAAAAAGACAAAAATCTTTGCTGCATGGAGAGAGCTTACTTTCTAGAGCTAGAAAGCCAGTTAATGAATGTTAGATGGTGATAAACACTGTGGATGAAAATGAAACAAATAAAGGAGTGGGTGGTGGTTAAACAGATTTCATGCTAAAAAGCAGCAGAAAAGGCTGATTAGGGAGAATCTGGACTTCAGAGGGAACAGAAGAGTCCACAGCAGAGCTTACTAATGACTTGATTTCCTTCAAACTCATCCCAACCCAGTGAGGAAAACAATCACTTCTGCGGGTGCTTCAGACCAGAAAAAGAGGCTCTCTCTCCAGCCAGGGATTCTCTAGTGGAGGATACCTCCCCTTACTACTTCTCTTCCCCAAACTCAATTTAGACAATTAATCAGCATCCCAATCTCAATTTCCTATTATGCAAGCAACTTGGTTTGTAGAGGGCCCTGGAAAGAGAGAAAAAATTCACAACTGACCTTTATCTGAGAAATGTTATTTCCGTATCTTTTTTGACATAATTAATGTGTGTGTTCAGAGAGCCAATTTCCCACTGTACACCCTGAGAATCATTACTTCCATTCTGTTAGGTCATCCATGGCGAAGCTGTACAAAGGCCTGGCTTCCCAGTGTGCAAATGCTGGGCAAGATGCTTCCCCCACTGCAGGCCCCGAGGCCGTTCGTGACAGTGGGATCCACTCAGACGAGATGCTGCAACCCTACCCTTCTGCTCCCAGTTCTGGCCCTGCTGTCACGTAAGCACCTGCTGCTGTGAAAAGGTTCATCGCAATGCCCTTGGGTCCCAGGGGGTCTGTGCAGGGTAGCAGGCCAGCCTGGATTAGGAGTATGACCTTCCCTCCTGCCCCATCAGACCTGTATATGGCAAGCAGGTGACCCAAGGCTTGGATCACTGAGGAAGGCATAATATTAAGAGCTAGGCCTAGAGGCTGGAGGTTACTCCCCCAAATTTAACCACCCATGACGACTGTCCATCTACAACATGAGTCTCTTTGGGTTTGGACAATGATCAAGCAGAAGAAAGTGCCAGAATGCAGGAAGGCATTTTACAGCCCCTCAGAAGAGTTGGAACCCACTTAGGTCTCCAAAAGATAGAGTGGAAAGGGAGTCCTAGTCAGGGGTCAGTGGAAGTCTGGGCTCTGAGAAAGAGAAATAAATTTGAGGTGATGCAAAAAAGATGTTGTTTAGCCCTTCCCAATTTTCCTTGAAGCTTCTTCAGAAAAGGACTTCATAAGCTCTGTTCATTTATGACAGCTTTTCTGAAAGCTGTTCTGGGCAGTGGATGTATCTGACAGCTTTTTAAATTCTCTGCACACAACCCTGTAGCACACTAAGCCGGATTCTTATTCAGCAAACTTTTCCATGGATCTTTAGAGTAAAGATTAGGCCATTTAGGTATATGGAACTCATTTTACTTCTGAAGGATAACAAAGTTTGGCTAGCTTTGAAATCAGGACTTTTGGAAGGATAAGAGAAACCAAAACAGAATTCTAAATCCTCACTTTACAAATACAGACAATTCTCACAAAGCTCCTTTTTTATTCTATAATTTCTGCTTTAGGTTTTAGTATTTTAAAGAAAATTTAGAAGTCATGCAAGAAGCTACTTTTCCTTCCTAAAATTACAATGAACCAAGAGGTAGGTAATTGAGATTATTTCAATTTTTAATCACTAGTTTTTAGAATGCCAATTGCAATCACTGGAAGGAGCAACTGATCAATAATGCAAAATGAATAGTTTCCTTTTTCTGCTCTCATCTCTTAAAACTGAGGACATTTTATCAGTCTGAGATGGAAGTGCAAATGTGGAGAGGCAAGAGGGAGAAATTCCATGTTCATTCTGAAACCTAACAGACATTAATTTTTTATAAATATAGCCCTAGATGATTTTCTTCCTATAGAGAAAAATCCTAGAAGTCCTATAGAGAGAGAACTCCACACTGAAAAAAAAAATCTCTTGGATGGACAGTAGGAGAGAGATAGGCAAGAAGTGAATATTTACTTTGTGGATCACTAAAGCTCTTACAACAATGATAAAACTATCATCTTTAAAGTACAACAAATAAAGCCCCCAGAATGAAGTCCCTAGAGATTATACCCAGCCTGAACAAGATGCCTGACATTGCATTTTGGACAAATAATCAGAAAAAAACAATCTTCCAAGTCAAAAGAAAATTTGACTCAGGTCAGTATTTCATTTTTCTATTTTTTTTCACCTCTGTTGTGTGAGACCTAATTTTCATCTTAAGATAACCAGACAAAGATACTCAGTGTTAGCATTTACATCTATATTCTTTATGCATTTTTGTGGTAGAATAAAATTTGAATAAACAAACTAGTAGAATAACCAGTTTGGTCAGTGTATGTAAAAGTAGTCCTCTCACATTTGTGGCAATTAAATTCCAAAGGAATTAGCAGACTACATACAGTCTGATGGGTATGCTATCTTAGCATCCTATGTAAATAATTCAATCTCCATGATTTAACAAAAAAACCTTCCATGAAATTGGGCATATTTAGAGTGACAGACTTTTTGGTTTTCGTGGGTAGAAGTTTGAGGCGATATACAGCATGCTTTATAGCTACAAGGAATTTGTTAGTTTTGTATTATGCAAATTTCAAACATAAACAAAAGGAAGGTGTACAGTGAAGCCCATATACCTACCCCAGTTTCAACAGTTTTCAAGATGGTACATTTACTTCATCTAGGAATTTGTTCTTAAACGTGAAGATCCATGAGTTGAACAAAGGTTGTTTTCATTATCTTGCATGACTCTGCAAGAGCAGAAAAGGTAAAGAAGAGAGATAAGAGGTACCTGGGGCCCTGACGCGTGGTGGGGGCTTCCACATGGGGAGTGATGACCGTCCGGGGCCCGCCAGCCATCCCTACGCAGGGCCTCCTTGCTCAAATGGATACTTCTGGCATCCGCTTTACTGACTGCCACTTTCACTCTCCCAACTGGGGGACCAGGGCTCGTGGGAACTCCTTAATGGGAGAAGCCTGTGGAGCATGGTAGGTAACACACGTAGGCGCCTGGGAGTGGGGGGACACAGAGAGGAACTGGTAGTTTGGGCAGGAAGCCTGTTGCTCCGGGCCTTGCAGCACGAATAAACCCCGTAAGCATCTCTTTTGTATTCTGTTTCCCCCTTAAAGACATTTGATGCCCCCAGTGAAGAAAAGCCAACAGCAAAGCCTGATGGAGAGCATGCAGCCCGGGAAGCCCTGTGACTGGGAGATGGAGGGCAGAAAGCACGAGAGGCCCGAGAGCCTCCTGGCGCCGGCGCAGTTCTGTGCGGCCGAGCAGGACGTGAAGGCGCTCGCCGGGCCCCTGCAGGCTATCCCGGAGATGGACTTCGAGCCCTCGCCCGCCGAGCCGCTGAGTAACGTGGAGCGCTCCCTGCGCGCCCCGGCCGAGCTCCTGCCCGACGCCCGCGGCTTTGTGCCGGCGGCCTACGAGGAGTTCGAGTACGGCGGTGAGATCTTCGCGCTGCCCGCGCCCTACGACGAGGAGCCGTTCCAGGCCCCGGCCCTCTTCGAGAACTGCTCGCCCGCCTCCTCCGAGTCCAGCCTGGACATCTGCTTCCTGCGGCCCGTCAGCTTCGCCCTGGAGGCCGAGCGGCCCGAGCACGCGCTGCAGCCGCTGCCCAAGAGCGCCACGTCGCCGGCGAGCAGCAGCGGCGCCTACAAGCTGGAGGCGGCGGCGCAGGCGCACGGCAAGGCCAAGCCGCTGAGCCGCTCGCTCAAGGAGTTCCCGCGCGCGCCGCCCGCCGAGGGCGTGGCCCCGCGCCTCTACAGCACGCGCAGCAGCAGCGGCGGCCGCGCGCCGCTCAAGGCCGAGCGCGCCGCGCCGCCGCACGGCCCAGCCGCCGCCGCCGCCGCCGCCGCCCGCGGCGCGCCCAGGACCTTCTTCCCCCAACAGAGGTCCCAAAGCGAAAAGCAGACCTATTTGGAAGTAAGGAGGGTAAAGTAAAACCGAACCCAAACCCACAGCCCCGGCAGCCCCGGGCCTAGATCTCCAGTGGGCAGCCTGGGCACACCGAGTTTGAGAGTTTGCCGAGGGGGCCGGAGGCCCAGCTGGGCGCTGCGGTGCTACCCCAGTTGCCTTCGAAGGCGAGCGCCAGCTCCAGTTCTGCAGCACGGGACACATGGGCATGTCGTGCAGACCTTGGCTCTTCTTAGACCTGAGCACACCATCACCCCCACTTAGAGTTCGGGGTGTTCTTTGCCTTCCTGCTAAAGCTGTGGCAGAATTGCCCTTCACTTTCAGAGCACCACACCCCAGCCCAGGCCTGTTTGTTCCCCTGCCTGTTAGGCACACCTCTTGTTTAAATGTTCAAACATTAAACACTGTGCCAGACTACTCTGCTCCCCACCCCGCACCAGACCGTTTGTGACGAGGGCGGAGGCCAGTCGCCCTATCCACTGTGGACACCCTCAAAGTTCCTGCAAAACTAAATTCACTTCTGTTCCCTTTTCTTTCGACTGGAAAAGGGTGTCCCATTACTTTGCAGATTCCAGTGGGACGGGACAACACAAAATAACCAAGGAAACATTGACTCACACCATCTTTGGCCTCCACATCAATGTGTAGTGGCTTGATGCCTAACCCACGTGTCTGCAAGACTTGGGTCATTTGAAGAGGTGTTTAAATACATATCCAGGAAAGGACTAGTAGTGTCTAAGCAAATAATTTCTCTGCATGTGATTGGAACAAAGGCAATTTCTGATTAAGCAGACTGACAGGATAGCTCTGATCTGTGCCACCGTCCTTCTGTTTAACAATATTTGAGAAGTGGTTTAGGGTTTACAGGGAAGCTCTGTAGTGGTACATCTTGAAAATGACATAGTCCAGGACTGACTTTATCTGCACTATCATTTGCATCAAGCTCTGGGTATCATTTGCTTAGGTTAGAAGGAGATTTCACAGAAATAAGGGCCCTACATCCCACCTATTCCCATTTCCAAGTGAGTGGTAACAGATTGAGTATCACTGACTCCTTTCATTCATTTATTTTTTTCATCAAACACTGAGCACTTGCCAGGCACCAGTCTCTGCTAAGTGCTAAGAGTTCAGAAATAAATAGCCCCTACTCTCTGCCCTCCAGGACCAGTGGCTTAGTGCAGAGACGAGAGACAGAAACACTAAATTATAATAAGCTGCAGGGAGCACATGGGAAGGGTATTTAAACCCTTCTGGGGGTGGTAGTGGTCAGAGAAGTCCTCTTAGAGAAGTTGAATGTCTGAATCTGATTTTTAAACTGCCTGAAAGTCAGCTAGGTGAAGAGTAGGGTAGGGGAATATGAAAAAAGGTTCATGGGCCTTTAAAAAAACAGTAGGGTAATGCTTTTCTGCTTAAAGACTTTGCCAGGTGGAAGTGATGGACATTAGGCCAGAGGAACAGGATGGGGCTTGGTCATGAACCTTGTACCTTGTACACCACCTGGACTCTAGGAATCAAAGCCTGTGCCTAGTTCCTGCAGAGGACAAAAGCACTTTAGTGTGCTCAGCTAAAGTTGCTGAGGTTCTCAGAGTTCTCAGATTTCCTTCTGGCTCTGACCTTCAATTCTGAACTTTAAAAATTTTATTAGACAAAATTTCTTAGGCAAATAAATCTTAGGCATGTGTTAAAGTTTAGAAGTTTATGAACAAGGGAACTAGAAAGAAAATAATAGTGTCAATTCAAAGAGACTCAGGATGATCAGAGATTTGCATACAAAACACTCCAACTAGTATAGTCTAAGCTGCAAAGAATACTTTCAATTCACATGTTCCTAGAAATGTCTTTTCTTTCTTAGTTGATAGGTGAGAAATTGGGAATTCAGTAATTCCCAGGCCAAAACTATCAGTCAAAAATAACAAGTAATGTATCTGCAAAGCAAACAATGGGTAAAATATTTGTGGCTGTTTATCAGACATAACAGAAAACAATAATATATTAGGGACTGTAAATCAGACATACTGGACAGTCAGTCTCATCCCCTAACAGTCTCAGACTGAGTCAGGTTAGTTCAGAAAGTGACACTAAGGAGGTGTCAAATGGAGGTCTGTTAGAAGAGGCCTTTTTTCTTTCAATTACCAGTAAAGTTTTAAGCATGTGAATTTTTTAAACTTCACATTGCTTATTTCTGTTTTTGTACTAAATTTTTCTTTCTAAAAACTCAGAAGATGTTGATTGTTGAGAATCCTAGAGAGGTGTCATGCAGAGTACAGGTGGGCAGAGGCTGTGTGTGTGTGTGTTTGTAGAAGTGGCATGTACATGTATGTATGTGTCTGTGTATATATGTACATGGGTGTGCATGTTTGTGTGAGTTTGAGGTGGGAGCAGAGTAGGATTTTTAGTTGCAAAAGATTAACCCTTCAAAAGCCCTGTCTTTAAAGGGGTCAGCTCTTTCCTACTGAGATGTGCAAAGCTCCTGCTATTGCATCTCCTCACCTATACTCTGTATCTTCCATCCCTGCCCTGCAGAGCCAGCCAAACCTAAGTCTTTAGTGTTTTTTCTCTAAGAGTGATGAAGACAGTATCCTTTAGTGCAGATAGCACCTGACTGGGTGTCAGGAGATCGGAATTCTAGTTCTGCCTCTGTTGCCAAATACTCTGTGCTTTTGGACAGTTCACCTGGCTTCTCTGTGCCTCCAGTTTTCTCACCTGTAAAAATAATACATACTTTACCCACTTCACAGGGTTGTTGTGAGGATGAGGCCAAATAAGATAGAGTCTGTGAATATGCTTTGTAAAGTCTGGAATGCAAAAAAATGCAAGATCTTATCAAGACCATGATTCCACAGAAAGATTTCCTTAAACTACTGATAGGTTTAGTTTTTAAATAATCTCGAAAAGCCCACTTCTCAAAATGTGACCCTGGGGCTCGTTGTGAATGTATTACTTGGGAGCTTGTTATAAATGAAAAGTTGGGGCCCCACCCCAGACTTTCTGAGTCAAAATCTGCATTTTAGCAAGATTCCAGGCGATTCATATAAACATTCACTGCAGATGGGCAGGTTTTCAGAATGTGCATGTGCATAAGGATTACCCAGGCCTAACTCCAGAGATTCTGATTCAGAAAGTCCTGGGGTAGGGCTCAGGGATCTACATTTCTAAATAGAGGCCCTTGTTGATCCTGTAGCCCCTGACCACACTTTGAGAAACACCACACTAAGCCATCAAAATGTTGATCTCCATGGTTTATTTATGAATTTTAGTAGAATATCAGAGAATCCCTAGATCTCCTACAACCCCAAATTAGGGTTTCAAAGTCAAACCCATATATTTCCTGGAACAAATTTATTCCCCGCGACTCATTGCTTCTCTGTCAGCAAGCAGTCCCCCATCCAGATCGTGAAACTTCCGCAGTGGTTTTTGCTTTGACTTGTTGGGTTCTCTTCCCAAATTCAAAATAAAGCAGCTATTTTTGGTGGCTTTTACATTTCAATCACATGAAAGTAAATATTTGTTCAGAAGGAATATAAATTTATATGCACATCTATTTTATTTAACACATCTCACATTTTAAAAGAAACTAGAGAGTTCACAAAACATAGAGCCTTATTTTAAATTTATTTTTACAGTCTGAATACCATGGATCAAAAATTGTAAAAACTGTATGAAAGCCATATTTGCAGGTTGAAAGTATTAGTTGACATTGCTTCTAAACAGATACGATTTTTCAAAAACACCTTCCCTCATTTATAGTTAAAATGGAGAGTTAGGAACATGAGTTTAAAACTAGTATTACCATCAGGGAACTTCCTTGTTTTATAGAAAGAAAAATCCAAAGATAGGATAAGCAAGACATTATTGGTGCCAGACTAAGTTCTCTACTCTTGAAACATTTGCTGACTTTATTTCCTGATCTTTAATTATTGTTATATCATAATCCTACTCTAGACTATTCTCCTTGATACATAGAAAATACTTCTATATTTAGCAGAAAATTACTCTCTTTAAAATCACTGATTTCTTTATTAGCCTAGGTTTGCTTTAGTGGGAATAGGGTGTCCACCAATAGTCTTCTGGGCAGGAGGGGAAAGTGACCAAGTTAAAAATTGTCCCATAGTCAGGACACATGTTAACTTTTGGAAAGAGTAAAAGAACAACCCTCTTTTGTGTTTTCAGGAGATGCACTTAGAAGACGCCACCAGATTCTGTCCCAAGGAAGAAAGAGAAAGCGAGCAGACATCTTTCAGCGATCAAAACCCCAGGCAAGACCAGAAAGGGGGCTTTCGCAGCTCCTTCCGCAAGCTCTTTAAAAAGAAGTGAGTAGCCCTTAGACAACACAGCATTGTAACTCATTTCCCTTTGGGCTAAGTCCTGAGGTTTTCACACTAATAAGTATCAAGTAGCTTGATTTCATACAACTGCTTCAAGCTCAGTTCCTGCACCCAGTAGCCACGATTCCTGCCAGGTGAAGATGTTTCTTGTTGTAATCTAGAGTAAAAACAAACTCAGCTCTGTCCACTGCCTCTTCGATCTTTTAGCCCTATGTCACTGTTACCAAAGGCATGTGTCCTGAGAGAAGTGAGCAGAGGAGGTTCCCCTGGGAAATGAGCTGGTGACAGTCAAATCCCTTGTAGGCTGGGAGGAGTGGGATCCACTGTTGGAGTTGGGTGTGACGGGTGCTCCATCACAATCTCCCCACCCGTGGAAAGTTTTCTGTGGCATCTCAGCACTTCTGCCTGTAGGGGACTAGTTATCCTGGATGCTAGTACATGTTTATTGGGACTTCTGCTAGGGATTTTTCTAGCAGAAATGATTGAATGGATTTGGCTTGGGTCCTAGTTAAAAAAATCACCTAACTGGAGTTTCCAAGCTCCATGGGAGGCACAAAAATGACTTTTTCCTTCTGTGGTCCTTTTAATTCTAAGCCCTTGTATGGAATCAAACACCAGGCATTTGGACTAGCACTTAGCAGCACTGCAGACTTAGTAGTCAAGCATGGAATGGAAGGAAGAGAGAACTGAGCATTAGCATTTGACCGTAAAAGAGTTCTCCAGTCCGGCCACTGCCTGCCCGAGAGACGGCTGTCTCTAGCCCCACTGGTCCTCAGGACTACTTCCCTCTCTCTTAAAGAGAGATTCCCTGCTACTTAGATTCTTTTGGTAAAGGAGGGTCCTGCTGTCAGTTTTAAATAGCAAGGGTTCATATTTTAGTGGATGGAAAAGTTAAACAAAGATATTATTGTTGCCTTGGGAGAATTGCTGGTAAGTGAGGAAGTGCAGGGAAATCACTTTCTCCATGAGGGTACAGGTTACTGGCTGATTTAGATCATGGTCTTGATGGAAGAATTGGAAGCAGGCCTGGAGTGAGGACTTTTTTGATGGTTTGTCTAATACTCCCACGGGGGATGCAGTACTGAGATTAGTGGGTCTCTGATTGTTGGTCCCTTCCTGCTTTTACTGGCAGAAGGGCAAGAGGAAGGCAGAACAACAGAGCTGCCATCAGACACAGCCCTGCTCCGCTAGGTCCCCTTCCAGTTTTGCTAAGTTAGCCCCATGCATGCATGCATGACTATTGCTGGATGCCCTTACTGAGGGGGTGGGGAGTTAGGAATTGTATCCCTTTCTCTAGGATCATAGATCTTCCCCGGCCCAGTGCCTACCTCTGACAGGTTTGACATGAGAGAAGAGACATGGAAGCAGACAGCTCTCCAGCCTGACCTTGGGATTTAGGCTCCTAAATCCTTCTAAGGGTTCCAAAATCCTAAGGGCACCTGCTTGAGCCTTTCTTTCTCTTTTCTTAATACCACAGTATTCCCAAAACAAATAGCCACTTTTGCCCACTGCCATTTATACAATTTATAATGACAGCCTGAAAACAATGACCCATGGATCCATCACTGGTTCCTTTACAAATTGCCGTTCATCAGAGAGATGTAAGCAACTGCTCAGCCAGCTCCCTGAGGCAGAGGGAGTGGACTTGTCCTGTGTGTATGCAGGGGCACAACTAGCAGCAATGAGTAAGCCGGAAGACCTGTCTAAGAGATGCAGCTCCTGGGAATGGGAGCTGGCTTCCTCGTGGAGGAGTAGGATTTCTTAAGTAGAAACTAGATGATAATCAGCGATGCCAGGAAAGAGACTCCTACACTGGGTGGGAGATGGACCGAGATAATCACCTGAGTCCTTTCAAGGGCTGAGATGTGCTTTATCTGTAGTTTGACTTTGTTCTGGATCAGTCTGAGTAATCACATCTTTTTAACACCTGAAGCAATTAATATGACTTTGGGACCTATAATTTTAAGGACTCTCCAATGTAGAAGACCAGGTTTTATCTTTCTGTAGTCCCCCCACCCCCAGCCCTAGGTTCAGTGCTGAAGACTTGCTGTGGATTCTTCAGATTCATGTTGGTTGATTGCTTTCAGTCCTCTTGCAGCTTTTTGGGATTCATCTTAGGGCCAAATGGATCCCCTTAGTCCCCTTATCCTTTCTCATAAACCAGTCCCAATCATATTACAGCCATCAATCCTGGCACTGCTTAGGTATTTAAAATCTGGAGAGTTATAGGAATGGAAACACAGGTGGTGCCACACAGGTGGCTGCTTCCTCCGGCAGGCTTTCTGGCTTCTTACATCTGGCATATGGCTGTGAGCGCCATCAGGTGACGCTTGCTTATCACCTTCTGTCCAGGGTGCCACAGTGAGCAATTGGAGGACTTGGCATGGGATAATGAAGCAGCTTGAGTAGCTTCTTCTTAGTGTTTTCTTCCAAGAACCATGGAAAGTTTACTCCATTGTGCTAAGGTAGAGAGGAAGGGCAGGGAAGCCCCAGCATAGCACAGAAAGGTCAATGGCTCAACTGATGAGAACACGCCCTTCTCATTAATTAAGCATTCTTTCTTGTGTGCATATACTGGGTGAGATACTTGTTTAGGAATCACTCAGAATCACCCGGCCATTATGTAGGAACTTGCACTCTGAAGTAAGGCATGTGGACAGCACAGGGAGGAACCAGAAGGAGACATTCAGCTCATTTTCCTCCTCTGTGCTGGGAGGTCAGGCTGGCAGCAAGCCCTGTGACTTGAAGAAGTGGTTAATCCTGGGTACTGGAACCATGCCAGAGCCTGGCCTCAGAGGTCCAAATGGGCCAGTGCCAAAAACGTCCCCTGTGTCACATCTGGGGCTGGCTGCCTGCCTCCCCCACAGCCCTCTGGAGGCTCATTCCTGTCTACACTGACACACTTTTTGTATCCATAGGGGCTTGTTTGGCTGGTGGCCCCACACACCCAGAATGCTGCTTCGGGATGAAGCTAGGCATGGAGCCAGATGCAGCAGAAAACCTGAGAAAGGGTTCTCTTCCCTCTGAGGCGGGGAGGGCCGAATGCTCATACCCACAAGGATTCAGAAGGGAGAGTCAAGTTGACATCATTAAAAAAAAATCCTGAAAAATGCCCAAGATATTTTGGGAAATGGATGACCCTCTGATGGTTTCTATCTCAGGCACTTTTGTCCTGGGTAGATACCAGGTCACATGTCCCTGAAGGCTGCCCAGAGTTGATCAGAATAAGACTGCATATCATAAAGTTGGAAATGTTCAGTGACTTTAAAACTTTTAAATGAGGATTCTTAAAAGCCAGGAACAGATCTAATGTGATAGGCTGATGCTGGACTGAATCCTTAACCCCCTGCCTTTGAACAAACGATTCCATTCTAGAAGGATCTATATGGAGGCTGTCAAAGACTTAAATCTAGACTATCCTGAAGTCTGAGGCTACTTCATCTTTATATATAAAGGTTGCACTTAGGGTAATACATATTCTTGGTTGAGGGTGTGGCAGAGGCGGAGAGGGTTATGTAAGGAAGTTTAGGGATAGGGAATGTAGATGCTCTCTCCTCTTATCCTCAGATTTGGGGGGAGTGGAAGACAAAGAATGTGGCTTCCAAATGATTAGTCCTCCTTCCTAACCCGCTCTCTTCCCCTTTAGCACTTTCTAACTCATGCTTCAGAGTCAATCCTTCCCAGTCATCACCCTCCTTCCAGCAATCACATCAAAACCTCTCTATTTTCTTAACCACATACAGAGAGAGCACTTCTGCAGGCCCATATATAATTGAATGCCAGTGAATAGTCTTCTTTTGGGGTCTTATCAGCTGTTTTTGCATATGCCCAGCCTCAGCTGTGGAACAGACCAGGTAACAGAAGGCAGGACTACTAATGAATCAACTGATCATTCTACCCTCACCTTCTTCTCTACTTCCTTCAAGCCTATCTCAAGTCCTCCCCCCACCCCCCATTCTTACCCACTTTGGGGTTCTCTCATTTCCCACTTATTTTCCTATTAACTTTAAAATTGAAGGAGATGGTTGAAGGCATTTTAGATTACTTAAACCTGATTTCAAGTGTTTCTCAATAGGTCTTTTGAAATCAGTCATGAAGTTAAGGGTCTCAGTGTACTAGGTTGTTTCTAGCACAAAACAAGTAAAAGAAATGATTCTAGCCAATTGGAGATTACAGTTCAAATGTAAGGGTAGCTTAGCTGCGAGGTTTAGTACCTAGAACACAGCACTCAACAAATACATGGTAAATGAATGGTCATTTGTTACCCTGTTGATTGCCAGGGCTGACTGATTTGGCTGACAGGATGGGTGTTTTCCTGCACCCTTATACTTCTCCACATGCATGTCTCCTAAACCTTTCAAGGGGAACAGTCTTTTCAGTCAGAAAACCAGCCCTTCTTAGTTAAGAGGGTTCTGCTGCACTAGATTTCAATCCCCCCCTTCTCCAGCTCCAAACAGTCTCACGGCTTATTTGTAGCAAATCTGTAGTTGTATGACCTACCCGACTTTGTTATTCTCTTTGTCTTTGTCAGGTGAATGAATGAAAGTTAGCAACAGGTCTGTTCTCTATCAAAACTTGGGTGGCTGTGTGTCAGGATGTACTGGCAGCTCCTGCAGCCTAATGAGCAAGTGCCTGTCTGTCCCTTTAGCTGCCCTGCAGTCAGCCAGAATGGCCCCAGAAGCTCAAAAGCCTTTTCTGTTTTATAGAGAAAGGGAATAAAAGCAAATACACTGGCCCTTTCTCCTGTATTTTGCAGGTCATTTCCAGCAATTTAGATATACATTACATCAGAGCTTAAGAGCCACACTTAGGAACAGCCCAAATGTCAAAGTGGCTACATACCATGTGAGCATTATAAAGAGATCAGGTAAAATTATCTTTAAAAGGATGAAAATGAGCTTTTGGTCATGGCTACAATAGAATGCTGGATTTTGAAAAGGATTAGCAAATTAGCCATTAGTAAATTAATAGTTAATAGCAAGAAATGCAGAGAAATTCACACATCTGGAGATGGCTTGCGAGAAGAGCAGTTAAAAAAGAAAAAAAACTAAGCTGAGTTTGTGGATTTTGAAAACTAGACAGGGCGATTTTGGCATTTGTTTCAGAAATGGGAACGCAACTGGTGAAGATTTCTGTGGTCCTTGGGGCTGGTGGTGACATCAAAGCTTTCCCATTTCCAGGTAAACACTAAACAGTTGCATGTTGGAACCATCAAAGTATGACACTGGGTTTTGGAGAGATCAGATATAGCTAAATGGGGAAATGTGAGGTAAATATTTCAAGTTTTGACTAATGACTTCTGAGGAGAAACTGCCATGTTGGGGAACAACTCAGAGGAAATACCAGCCAAGATTCATATTTTGCTTCCTACTTCCTGCCTACAAAACTATAGGCATTCCTAGCCTTCTGGATAACAGAAGACATGGGGAAAGAGTGGAAAGGGCAAAAATATAACTTCCTAACATTTTGGGCACAACTTGTAGTAATCAGGGATGATCTGAGGTGGTGGTAGGTGGGAATTCTGAGAGCTGAGATAAGGCCTGGAGTTTTAGGGTGGGACATGTGGAGGCTGTTTCAAGGGCAAGTGATGAGGGGGCCTCTGAAAAGGAAAGGCACTTTCACCCCACCCAGATACCATCTTATTTGATGAGTACCCACATATACTGGGGTAGAGAGAGGAAATAGTCTTCCCCTATGCCCTGCACTATAGTGGAAAGTGTTCCTTACTGACAAGAAGTAGCAAGGATGGTGGCCAGCTATGGCTTCATCTGTGATCCCAGTCCCAAGGTGAAAAGTCAGACAAATCAGTCAATCCATCAGGTTTCCAGACGTCAGGATTTCAGGCTTTGTGTGGGTTCATCTTCTTTCCCTGAATAATATAAAGAGATGTTTGAATTCTGCCCAATTAGTTCAGTAGATGATAGAGTCGTAATTAACTTATCTAATAACAACGATGAGGATTTATAGCATACCAATGATAGTGAAAAACGTATTCTTCCTTTGTGGATAGTGGAAGCTCTGCCTCAGCATATGGAGAACTTGCTCAGTTGTATAGGAGCTTGGGACAAAGAACTTCATGTCAAACATCACATGCATACATCCTGCATGAGGTCTTTTGATACTGGTTCTTAGTCACTGGGCTAGTTTTTTCCATTGTATGCTCAGAGTTTAAACTAGCCAAAGAGCCCTAGCCTAGCTTATCAGAGGTTATTTCCAGAAAGCCTCCTCCCTTCAGGGACTTCTGACATGAACAAACTGGAGAAGGTGCAGAGCTGGAATGGATTACCCAACTGGCTTAACAAGATAAAGGAAGAATGCACCCTCACCTGGGGACTCAATTGAACTGATTTGGGTTGTTGACTATTGATTGGGTTTGGTCTCCTTTGTGGTGGTTGAGATTATAGAATCTCCTCAATATGATAACTGTACTAATTTCTGCATTCTACCAAATGTAGCAAATATGTGTGGTTGGCTTCAATAAATCTTTCATTTAAAAAATGAAAACAAGCAAAAGTAAGAGTTTGTAATGTAATGCCCAAATTCAGTAAAGGCCCTTGATAACCTTGGTAGAGAACAATTCCATTCATTTTTAACTTAAGGGCCTTGGTAATTTGTGGAGTAGTTACTTGGGTGAATCAAAAATAGGATTTCTTGAATTTTCTGTCCTTTTATTCCCCTTTTACAGTGTTATTTCACAAAATCTTACACTGACATACACAACTGTCCCCATAAAGCACTTAGAAAGGTATTCTCTTTATGTTGGTACAAATCTTAGTTACACATGTCCTGAACCATGACATTCAGGGGAAATGAAAATTATTCCAGATCTAGGAGGCAACTGTTTTACAAATGCAAAACAATTTGGATAGGTAAAATATTTGAAAACAATTAAAACCAAATCAACCTGTACTTTATCTGTGTGCTGAGATTTTAGGTCCAGTGGATCAGAATACAGGGAAAAAACTAATGAGAATCCCTCAATGGATCCTTCACCCACCAAACAAGATTTCTTCCGAAACCGACTTGCTCTTGCAAATGACCTTGACCAAGGAACAGCTGTGTAAAACACACTTAAAGTTGTATTGTCAAGTGGTAAGGTGAGGATGAAAAGCTTGTATATATCTGTGTAGGAATATATATATTGATGTATAAATCCCTGAGGAAAACTAATATAAATACTTACATATGAAATTAAATCAACATACAAGACATTGAAGAGATGAAGATTAGTCTATGCTTAAGAGCTGGCTTTTGAACCTCAACACTTGGGAAGAGGGAAATGAAGACTTTTCACAGCATTACAGAAAAACACAAATTTGGAGGAAAATAAACCTTCATAAGAACAAACATTCCTACCTTGAAGTCATTCCCCCAGTATAATAGCCCCAGTATAATATTGAGCATGTAATATGGATGTGAATTTTATGCTTCCTAGGCATTTAGCTTATTAATTCATCCCGGTGTTCTTAGACTAACACTATGTTAGAGGCCAGTTTTGTCCTGCCATGTGTCTTCCCCAAACCCCAAGGCCATACCTAACGTCCCTTACAGCAAAAGATCAATTAATAGAACTGTATGTTACAAGTAGCAAATCTGAATTGTAGAGAATTTGTCCTCAAACCACGATAGAGAAGGTTCAAAGCTTAGACACATTGATCTTCAGCCAGGAAAAGAACCCTAAGAGTAGTAGTTCTCTTCTTGTTGTATGGTTCTGAAAATCAGTACAGGGAACACTAATTGCTCTCAAACCTGGGGCCCAAAGAACCTTTCCCTCATGTAGGTTGTGCTGTAGATGGGAACAGTTCAGAGTCTGTGTTTTACTGAGTACTCCGTATTCAAAGGTCCATTAGGGATCCTGAGTGTCACATACACTCATGACCAGATAGACTGGGAAGAAAAGCGCTGATTTCAGTACATCCTCTTACAAAGGAATTCTTGAATCTGGGAAGAAGGTGGCAACATCAGTGCTTTAACCTCAACATAGGGGTTGCTACAGGTACCAGGTCAGAATGAAACCTTAGGTCTGGCAGTACCTTATTCCATTTTATAGAATTAAATTGTAAAGGAAGTTCTTACAGCTCAGAGAGAGCTATCACTGAAATAAGGCTTACCTGGCTCTGAGGTAATAGAATGTGCTCTGTTTCCATGTGTCTATCTCCCACATGGTCTGTATTCTTAACATGCCCGAAATACCAGAATCATAACAGAAAAAAATCAGGTTTTAACAATTTGTCTCTATTGCCAGGCAGTTATCTGTAATACATTAGGAGCATTTAAGTGCTGTTCATCAAAATCTTGGTATTCAAACTGACTTCTTCAGAGGCCATTCCTCTAGTAATGCATTGTTTGATAAATCAGGGGAAGTTGCACTTTAAGTGTTACCAGTTTTCTTCTATTTCTCCGGTGACTAGGATCTCATCCAGTAGCATTCTGAACAGTAAGTGATCTTGAACACTTAGGGGATAGCTGCCAAATTTCTAGTTTCCCACACTGAAGCTTAAGCTTCTCCTTTTCCTGAGATTAATGAATTAATGAAACATTAGATTTCTGTTCTCAGGCTAAAGAAGTTTTGGGGGCAGTACTTGAAAGCACAATGCCAAATTGGACATGTAAAGTGAAAAAGAAGTCACAATCTCTTAAATAAAATGTAAAAAACAAGAAAGCTTATTTCTCTTACATTGTTTATCTTAAAAATGATCAATTACTGGGAAGGTATCACATACCTCCCAAATGTTCATTTTGGTAACATCCTTTGAAAAATCTTGATGCTGTGTCTGTAGCACAACTCAGTTTAGTTATATTTTATGAAACTAGCTTATAAAGCTACTAATAATTAATGCTGCTACTCTCAGGGTCTCCATCACATGGTATCTGCATTTTTGTGGTAGCGTTCTAACTGCCCTCAAGTATTCTCTGCCCCCATCCATCCAACATGTCTTTTACACATCACTATATCACTATTCCAAAATGTTGCTTTGTGTGAAACTCTTTGTTATTTGTCTACAGTCAAATTCCAAATTCCTTGACTTGACATTCAAGGCTCTCTCTTTCTCTCCAGTGTGTGGTTCCAAGGTTTCTCTCTGGCTACCGTCTCCTACTTTGCAGTCCTGGTGAACCACCATACCTCAACCAAACTGGGCTTTTATTGTTTCCTGGAGAGCTCAGGCTCACTCTTGCTTCATGTCTTTTCTCTAGCCTCCTTCCTACCTGCTAATCTTTAAGACCCAGTTTAAGCCCCCTCATCATTCTGTGACCCCTTGTGGTGTAACTTGTCTATCTCCTGATGTATTTGTCTTGTCTTTCCAATGAGAAAGTAAGTCTGCTCAAGGGCAGAAGCTATGCCATATCTTTTTAAATTCCTTTCCACCTCCAGAAGAGTACATAGAAGGCTACAGAAAATAATTTCTACTCATAATTTGACAAGGAGCTTCAGGATTGTCACTGTATCTCCCAGCCTTTCATTTTTTAAAGAAACCCATCAGTCACAAAGGAAACACAGTTGTCTTCAGGAGCAGTTAAAAGCACCACTGCCATTTTCACAGCATCTAGCATTAGAAAACATATCTCCATTAAAAAAAAAAGTTTGCAACTCCTCTGTGTTGTGTCCTGGCTCATTTCATAATCTTTTTAGGTAGTAGTATGAATTGTCTGGAAATATAGGACCTTTAATGCTATAATGTAATGTTGAACTGGGGATAAAGTCAAGGTGGGAAGAACTTGGCAGTTGCTACATCTATGATCTCCAGACCTCTGGAGAAGTACAGTTTGCATAGGAGACCATAGCTGTCTTCAGAAAGTGTTTGAAAAGCAGAAAGAAGCACTCCACCAAAAGATGAAGTGGTTTCGCACAGGCTGGCGGGTGGTAACAGGTCCCTTCTGCTGCCTTGTGGAGTCTGTATACAAGCTCAAGCAAGGTTTGACCTGCTTCCCTTATTCCAGAACTGGGGCCTTGGAGAAGCATGGATTTGTGGACTAACACTCTAGGATTCTCTGCAGTGGGTTATTTCATCATATGACAAGTTTAAACCAGTTGGGGCTTGAAATGAGAATGTTTCTTGCTTGTTCCGGGAAAACCCTTTGAAGAATTTTCTATAGCACCTCATAAGTCATTCTTTCACCACCTTCAGGTCTTTACAATATGCTACTCACTCCATGAGGGCACTTGTAAAAATGGATATTTCTGGATACTATTTCAGTCCCACTTTATTGGAATATTTGGGAGTGGGGCCAAGGTACCGGTACCTGCATTTTAAATGCATTCAGGTTCTTCCTTCCACTGAAATTTTAGAACCACTACCTCTTAGTAGACCAATAAATTGAATGATCTGGTATGTGAACTTCAACAGTCAGATTCCACATGTAGATTAGGACAGCATAAAGAATCGATTCTACTTACCTTCTAGTATGGAAAGCTGATAGTTCATTGAAACCCAAATGAATCTTCTGAGTTCTTAAATTTACTATGTGTGAACTTTACTGTCATATACAGTAAGATTTTGATTAAAAATATACATATACACATGACCAGTATTCTTTATAATAAACCATAAAATTGTGTATTCCAGATACTTGCATGCACTTAGAAAAATGATGAGTGTTTTAATTGTTGTATTAATAAAACTAAGTCTAGTTTTCATGCTAAACTTTCTCTTAAAACATTACCATTAATAATTTACTTCCTGGGCTTAAAACACTAATGCTTTTGGAAAACTTGTGATTCTCATATCCTGATTTAACTTAAAAGTGTGGGTGCAGCACCCTCAGTGTCTGAGCATCTTAATGTTTATGGTATACAGGCCTGTGAGTCCCACATGGAGACAAGGTTGAAGGGAAAGGAAGGGTGAGATACAGTTTTTCAAAAGGAGAAATGGGTTAAAAAAAAGGTTGAGAAAACTGATGGAGACCTATATATTTTAAGGAAAAAAACAGAAATTGATGTGTTAAGCAAAAAGAAAACATTAGACCTAAGTTTAAACATATAAGAATGAAAGGATATGATTTAAGGACTGCTGAAAATATTGTTTTGAGGTGATCACTCAAAATAGTTAAGATTTTTGTATGCAGACCAAATAACTTGTTTTCCAAAATTTACTGCTGTTTTTCAAGAGCATACTGCATAATCTTTGATAAATCATCTAAAGTTGTTCCTTATCTATAGAGATAGTTTTATTCCTTCTTGCCTCATTACCTGCAGAGATAGTAGCATTAAATGAACTTAATTCTTAGCAGGAAAACTGTTTCTTCCTTATGTATATAAATCTCTTCATATTAAAATAATGGGATCTGCTGTAAAGGACTGTTGCTGGATACCTTCTAAGTGCGTTGTTTTCACTATGCACTAGATCGAAGCCCCTCTCATTATTACATTTTCAACTCGTGCAAACCTTTCAACACACTCTTTTTCCCACTTTTTTAAGCAAAAGAAAGCTCTTGACTGTTGTAGCAGTGCCTCAATTCTCTGCTTCCTTTGATAATAAAACTTGAAAGAGAAAACTTCTCCTCTCATCCCACTTCTAAACTCACTAGTTTAAAAACCACTCCCCTGAACTGCTCGTGGCAAGATCCTCAGTGGCTCCCCATGCTAAATGAGTGGTCCAGTCTCAGCTGTCTTACTCTCCCTACCAAATAGCATCTGAGATGCTGATCACCTCCTCTTTTTGAGATACTCTCTTACCGAGGCCTCAGACATAGGCGCCTGGCTTTCATCTCTCTTCAAGAAAGTTCCTTCTTGGTCTACTTGCTCGTTCCTCCTTTCTCCTCCCCATTAATGTTAGCGTGCCCCAGGGCCCTCCTCTGCTTAGATACCTTCTTCTGATCTGTACTTGCTTCTTTGGTGAGCTTACGAAGTTTGCTAGCTTTAAAATATGATTTTTTATGAAAGTGACTCCCAAGCTCCAGACTCCCATCTCAAGTGCCTCCTTGACATCTCTCAGATGTCTAAGGTATTTACTGAACTCAACATCTCCAAGTCTGCTTCAATCATATTTTCTCCAACTCAGTTAATGGTAACTTTGTCCTTCCAGTTGCTCAGGCCAAAAACCTTTAAGTCATCCTTGACAATTCTATTTCTTACACCCAACATCTAGTCTATCAGCAAATTGGCTGTCTTCCAAATACATCTAGACTCTGACCTCACTGTGCTGCTCCCACTATCACCCTGGCCCCCCCATGCCTTCTCTTGTGCTAGCCTCTGTGCCACTCTGAACCCCTGGCTGGGAGCCTCTCTACAGCTGCACTTAATCCCTAGCTGTTCTCAGTTTGACAGCCGGCAGCATCTTGTTAAGATGTAAATCAGACGACGTCATTCCTCTGCTCAAACTCTCTAAGGGCTCTATTTCTCTCAAACAGAAACCAAGTCATTCCTCTCCAGACACAAGTCGCCTTGCTGTTCCTGATATATCCAAGTATGCATCTGCCTCTGGGCTTTTGAATCAGCTGTTCCCTGTGACTTGACAGATTCCTTTCCCAGATACTTGCACGTCTCATTCGTTCACCTTCTTCAGGTCTTTGCTCATGTCACCTCCATGAGGCTGACTATCCCATTTAAATTTCACCTCCTCTGTCCTCTACATTCCCAGTCACCTTTTTCTGCTTTTGTTCACAGCAGTTACAACATTCTAACACATACCTACTTTCCTATTACTAATTGTCTGTCCTCACTAGATTATTAAGTCTGATGATGATAAAGATTTTTGCCCATTTTGTACATTGCTATACATATTAGTTGATTGTTGAATAGTCAGATGGGACCTTATCAAATGCTTATAAGTAAGGTCACTCAAAACCTTAAAAATTTAAGTGACAGTAAACATCAAAGGAAGAACCCAGTTTTGGGGACTTCAATATGAACCATCAACCTCTTAAAAGGTATTGAAGAATAGGCAAACTTTGAAAACATATCCCTCATAAATATTAGTTCCATTTATTAAATACATAGTCTGTGAGACATTGACTTTCCACGTTACCTTTAAACGTCATGATAGTCCCAAATAGTAGCTTCATTAACCTCAGGTATTGATGAGGAACAGACTCAGATGATTTAAGTTCTTCAGTCACACATTTAGTAAGAGTGGTTAACCAGAATGTGAACGCAGACATGTATGGTTCCAAAGTGCCTGCTTATTTTACTCTATGACAGGGATTCTTCCTTTTCTTGTTGAGTCATGAAGGTAGAGAAACTAGCTTCTAAAAATGGGCTGTAGTTTTTCCTTGAGTCAATTGAGAATAGAGTCTGAAAATGCTTTTTTGGAAATATCTCTACCAAAGTCCTCCTTGCCTCTGGAAGCCATGTGCATCTATCTGCAGAGAGACAGGCTCAGCTGTGGGCTGTACCTTAGAGATGTGAGCACCCCGAATCTGTGATGCACTAACATGATTAAAATGAGTAAAAAAGCAAATCCCTGGTTAAAATAAAAAATTAGTGACATTTCAAAATCAAAATCAGGTTTAATATCAATATTGTTATTTCCCTATAGTTATTAAATTGGTTACCTACAATATACTCAATAATACATTCTTCAATGTCACAGTAGCCTACTAATGGAATTTTTACAAACTGATGATTTTGCCTTTAAGCCAGGGCGGGGAGGTGGGAACACCAATACATCTTAGCTTCCTGAAAGCAGTCCCCCAAATACCAGGCAGTAAAGTTGAATCAGTAGTCTCACTCACCAACTGCCATCTCACAATTCCAGGCCTCACTTACTTCAGTTTTTAAATAAGGGTATTGGATCCCTAAGGATTCATAAAATTTTACTTTCTGTAGTTCACCACAAATGACCTCATATTTAGTGTACAACCACTTACTGTATCTTTTCACGCCAAACCTAGCAAGAATTGCTAATGTCAGGCTGTCGCATTCCAGCAGATCTTAGCAAAACTTCCCTGTCAAGAAACTGTGATAACTTAAAACTTTTAAAACTTAAAATTGTGGTATCTTAAAACTTAAAGCTTTGTGAGGAATACAAATGCCTCAGCTCTCGGAAATTTCATGCAGTTGACACCCAAGGTCACTGAAGTACTAATTTTAATCCCAAGGGCCTCCCACTCACTATAATCATAGGGATTGATACAGAAGGAAATCCTGAACTTCTTTTATATTATACAGAAAAAGAGCCTTCAAAGCAATATCATGATAAAAAGCAAGCTTTTTATATGGAAAGTATGAGCTAAAATGAGACTCACTAATAATATGAAAAATATTGCCCTTTAAAATAAATACATGCAGAAACAATACACTTGTGAGCTATGTAAGGCATTTTTATTTTTCGGTTTATCTTACTAATGCCAGAAAAATAACAGCCATTATTTTCACTTTAAATGCAAACTAAATACTGCTGCACACAGAGTACAAAGATTTCCTATGAACATGGTTAGGTACAAAGGCCATATTAGATGTATAGAACGCACTTTGTTTTTACATCAAAGTAAGACTGACAGAGCAATTTATTTTTGACAATTGTTTTAACAAATAACATGCTACCAAAGGCAAATACACATATATATACACAAACATTTCAACTAAAATTACACGTCACTTCGACAAACAAAGGGTTCTTCTCTGGTGGGCTTCACCAGATTTGCACCCCAAGGTCCCCTGCCCTGATCCCGCCCCCAAATGCTGACTTGATCTGAAGAAAAAAATTAGAGATGTTCTTAATTAAAGGCACATTTGGTAGCTACTGAAAGTGGCATGCATCTGGCACAGGTGCGCTCTCCTAAAGCCACATGTGACCTCCATTGGTTATGTGTCTTGTTTGAGTAGTAGCCCAGTGTGATCCACTGGTAGCTAACCTGCTTTATAATTTTGCAGCAATTGGCTACTTAATACGCTATTTTCATTAAAGGCAAAAGGGAAATTTGCTCACAGTCGACAGAAAATGCACTTTAAGGTGTCAAAAATGGAAAATAAGGCATGACATTTACAAAACAAGTTATAAGTGCTTTTGTTGTTTAGATTTATCAGTCTTCATGCTTAACTACAGCTCAAAATATTTCATTGCCTCAAGTATAAGGGATTACAAAATTATTTTATAAGTTAGTAATGAGATGTTTTAAAGGAAAAATATTGAATAAACTAAGTCATCAATTTCCCCTATAATTTTACTGCATAACTTATCCAAACTGATAGCAACATTGTGATGTTTATTCTACTGGTAAAGATTAATGTGCAACACAACAGGACCTATACTTGTACAGCAGTCAATAAAGGTTAAAAAAACAAGTGAATCTACCCATGGCAGCAGAATACTAAAAAATAAATGGTTCAATTTGTTTCTTTCTAAATCTGGGAGAATAAAAAGGTTTTCCTCAGTATGTACAACAGGAATAAATTGGGACACCTCTCCCTCCACTCTGTTTGTTTCGCTGAGCCACTTAAAACTCTGAATTCAATCTTTTATTAAAGGACAAAGATGAAATACATGACTAAAGTAAGGCAAACTCGAGAATTAAGACACGATCATGACCAAAGATACCAACTAATTTTTGGGTTCCATGATTTTTGACTTAAGAAAAACCCCATTTAGGGAGAATTTAAAAACATAATATAGCCTCCAACTGAAATAGTACTTGTTCAGTACACTGTTCTGTTGATTGTTGTATAGTTAGTGCGGCATGCTCCTTGCTGAGTTAGACCCATTAACACATACTTGAGTTGTAGAGCATAGTAACCTGGTATGAAATACATAATTTGATACCCAAACTTTAATTAGGCAAACTTTCAATGTTTGTCTAGTTCCTGTTAATTTGTACTCTTCTAATATACATTTGGATGACTTGGAAGAGTAAATAACCTGCCTTTCAATAAATTTAGACACGTATTTATCTGTTCCTGTTTTAAAAGTGCTTAGATTGAAAGCATTTCGGTTATACCCTTTCTACTATATTGGTTACCAGCCCACTTAGGTAAATTCAACCTTGAAAACATTTTCTTTTGTGACCCAAAATAATGAAACATCTAAGAACACTTCCATTTCTAAAAGAAATGTTTCACATTTTGGAATGTGGTTTAGAAAAAGTCATACTGCATTAACTGTCTTATAATGCCTGGATTCTTTCAAAAGCAGAATTTTGTGGTGATGCATTTGTCTTCTCAGCCACTTCTTGTCCCTGATTAAGTATATTTTATACAAAGAATAAATTTGTCAGCTGTTTCATGTGAAGAAAGCACTAATATAGTTTTCTCACCTTCATTTAAGAGCATCCAATTGGAATTTTTCTAATCACTTACCACTGCAGAAACTTTTTTTAACCCATGTCATTCTACTCAAATGTTTCAGAATAAAAATACCCTCTATCCACAGTGCATATAAAGCTGATGCACAGTGGTCTAGAACCACTGGGGTAGAAGAATGGTTTCCTTTAGGAGAAATATGATTAGAACTCCCAAGTTTTGAGTTTTTCCTCTTTATACATCAGGCAGGTGGAAAAGCCTTACTGAAGGCTAACACACTTGCCAGAGAGACGCTGAATGGGCTATAATGTGACTTTTCTCAGGTTCTTATTTGGAGTGCAGATGGGTTAATTAAAAAAGAAGTGATCAATAAGACATATAAGTGAAATTCTAGGGAAAATGAGGCTGGTCTAAAAAAATCTTGGGAGATTCTGGAATGTGTATTCTGATTAACTGTAGCAGCACTAGTAGGCTTTCATACTTGTTGAATGAATGGTCTTAAGGACACCTGTATACAAGAATGGATCTGAAGTTAATTTGGGGGAGACTTTCTAAAGGAGACATTTTACAAAGAGAAAAATGGCTACCATTATACAAAAAAGATCAAACTTAAATAAATAAGGATATGACAGGATGGATTGCTTAATGATGATGCAATCAAAACTCTGGTCTTAAAGGACTACATAGTGTACTATTGTGATGTACATTTAATGCTCTAATAAATATCACAGGACATTATTAAAGTACTATGTTTTCACCATGATGCAGTACTTCTAAATATGTCTCTAATGACATGGTTAACAGAATTGCTGAAATGTTGCTTCATTATTCAGAAGACACATGCAGACACTGATGAACTGATGACTCTCTTAAGGATTGAAATCTGCACATTTAATAGACATTTTAGTGGAGATAATAAAACTTTTCCTCTTCAACAAGTTGCATGCATTTTAGTCACAGTATTAGACTCAGGAGATCAGTACATAGGTGTAATGAATAATTATATTATGGTACTAATGATGTAGGTGATGTTCTATTATGAATAGTTCTGTTAGAGCAAAGACTTCAAGCAAGGCACAATGTTTAATATAAACTTGAACCAACTGTATACATGTTGCCTAGGAAACTGAAAACTTAACATAAGTTCTGCTTAAAAGATACCCATCCTATTCTAACCAAATATTTCCCTATATGCCAAACTGCAACTTTAGATTATTCTTTAAGGTGAATACATACATCCACAACTAGAAACCAAGGCGTACCACAATACGTGCTTTTATGCTTTGTGTGTGTGTGTGTGTATGTATGTTTCAACTGAAAGAAATAAGAATCAACCATTTTCTCCATATAATAATTTAATATTTTCCAGCCAAACAAAGTATTTGTATCTTTATTCAATTAAATTAAAACAGACCTGCCAGGTTTATTATAACATTCACTATATACACATGATTTAGGCAATGCAAGGTAATTCTAGATATGCTGATTACTCAATTATCAGTAAAACACGAATGCTCCTTTTCACACTGGGTGACTGCATTTCTATAGGATGGTTAGAGGGACAGCTAAGAGCCAGGACATAGATTACCAGTAAACTTTTGTGGGAGAAGGGTGGGGGGAAATGACAATCTAGAATAGGTTAACAGTCTCCTAAATGTAAATCATATACTTGACAGTTACATTAAAAAAAAAAGTTGTCATGTTAATGACACAAAACTTCTCGTTTGAAGGCAACACCACCATGTTTTGTTTGTGTAGGGAGGGTGGGTGGGGAACGCTATTAAAATTGATATAATTATTCTTAAAAAAAAAAAAAAGTACCTCTTTGGTGAAGCCTCGGTACCCACTCAGTTCACTGTAGTAATGTGTAAACAGGACCAAAGCACAGTGCTGGGCCTTTATTCCAACAATGGCAGGTGCCACAGCCTTTCCTCATGGTCCTTTGAATGATTTTTAAGAAAATATTCTGAAGTAGGACGAGTAAAAGCAAAGGAAAACAAAGGAGGACATGAAGATCCCTGTTAAAGATTTCTTTTTAAAAAGTGCATAATAATTTGAATTATAAAAACTGTCATCATATGGGTCTGCTGGACACTAGACTGTGTTTTCCATCCCTTTAATGATAAACATCATTTCACAAAAAGAAGACTCCTGCCTATCGGCTGGAAAAAGTACTTCTACTTGATTTTCAGGTGCAATCAGTTGTCCAATTCCTCTAGATCAGTCTTTCCATATTCTAAATACCATTTTCATTTTATAATCATGTCTAAGTTAAAATTCATTGTCTTATACTGCATCTTGAAGTAGAGTCGTTAGTGTTTGGAGTTATCACTGTAACTCCTCAGTGCTGGCACCATCAGTGCCTCCATTGCCAGCAATGGATTTGGGGCTGGAAAGTGTACACCCCAGAACAGAGGAACTCAGGAAGAATGAGCATTCTCCAACAGCGGTGGCCCGTCTCTGTGCATGCATGGGTGTGTGGGCTCCCTTTTATATGTTTTTGGAGGGAGTTTAGGGATATGCTGAGAAGTGCTTTGTCGTGGAGGAACAGGTGGCCCAGCAATACAATGAAGGTCCACTTCTTGTGTTAATGGTGGTGATGGCAGATGCCTTCTCGTGCCATGAGGAGAAGGTGTTTGAGGAGGTGGTGGTGTAAAAGAGGAAGGGCTATTTGGGAAGAAGGCATTGCCATGATCACTTTTTTTGCCCAAAGGGGGAGGTTGGAGATGTAGTGGTGAGCTTGAGAAAACATCAGGTGTCCTCACAGGTTCTCGTGGTGGTAATAAGGGAGGGCTTTCAGGAGGGTCTGATAGAGAGGTCCGGTCTGATATCGAGTATCGTGGTGAGTATGCTTTTGATGTGGGTTGCCTAGGAGGAATTGCTGGGGGGCTGTCCAAATGCTTAGACATAATCTAACACAAATGAAAAAAAGAATAAAGCACATGATTATTAGTAATTTACATAGTACCATAAATATATTAAGAATTAAGTTGGGGTTTTCAAACATGCTATTGGAAGAACCCTTGGTGTGGATCAGGGAGTACTGCTGCATGTTTTAAATGGGAGGTTATGCTAATTCATTAAACTTTTTCTCACTATTAAGTTTTTAGTTTGTTTTTCTCAAAATTTTGTTATTTGCTACTGCCTACCTATCAGTCTAGTATAAGATCATCTCTGATTTAACATTACTTGTTTATCTTACAATTTTAAACTTAATATATTAACATTTCATGATGTTCTGGCAAAGTGTGTGTCTTGACTTGTCCAAGTTCTCTGCCCTGTGCACACTTTGAGAACCACTGAATCAAGTTAACAGTTGGCAAAGTTAGAAATACAAACAACCAGAAAAAATAGCTATTATGAGCCTTTAAGGTATCTTCCAACCTGGAATTTTCATGAAAATCCCATTTAAAAGCATGTCAGATTCCCTATTAAGGCCTCAGATAGGTAATGTTTAACATATGCTAAAATACAGTTCCACTTAAAATGTGCTTTCATATAAAAGCTTCAGACCTCTTTCCTTTCCTTCTTTCTCTCTCTATGGTTTTAAAGAACTGCTTGAGACTACATTACTCTAACTTTATAGATCAAATTAATTTTCTTCTTGACAGTATGAGTCATTTAGACTTACAAGGGTTTTGAAAACATACCAGAAAAACTACTTTCAGAAGAAAGGAAATAAACGTTGCTGCATAGTAAATCCATATTTAATCTCATTAGATTCTGTTAAGCCCAAATATTCTGAAGTGTTAACCTAATCAAGTGAGAACTAAACTAAACACAAACAACTGATTATAGTGTAACTATAATAATTCCACTTTCCAGATAACAAGATTTTCTACTTTACCTTAGATGGCGAAGATTCCGCTGGGGCAGATTCTGGTCGTCTTCGTGGAGGAACAGGAGGGGGGACAGGCACTTCATCAGTGCCCTTGCTTAAACTTATAGATGAAACTGAAGCAGATCCTGTAGGATGTTAAATTTTTTAAAAAGTTCACAGGAATTTTATTTCACCTATTAATCCTGAAAAGGTTAGCTGGAAACTGCTTATATTTATTAAAAGAAATGTATAGAAGTACCAAAAGCAGTTCAGTAGACCAATATCTAAGTATTTTCTTTATTAAAGCAAAATGCTATAAAAGCATGCAGAAATTTCTCAGCAGAATTTTCAGAAAAAAAGCTGCCTAAGATATTCTGTTATTTTGCTTCTTGAACAAAATAACATTCCCACTGTTAATCTACTATTGGAATTTTTTATTTGGGTGGGATTCTCAGATTTCTGACAAATATAGCAAACTATTAACCTTTAGGATGGTAATTTTTGTTAAGCTTTTGTGATGGGCTCATTTTTTTCTCTCAATTTATTAGTATAGAATTTCCCTACCCTTACTGGATAGTCCTTCTTAAGACAGCCTGATCTTAGCCACTCTCCCAGTGTCTCTCCCCTAGAAATTCTCTCAAGGGATGCAGGGGAGAGAATCTAGTGTCTGGGAATGGGAGTGGGGGTGTTGGGTCTCCTCGTTTTGCTTAGGTATAGGTTTTCCTTGGCAGGTAAGCAAACTCAGGCTTATAATATTCTAATCCAAATATCTTAGTTGTGATGGAGCTATTTAAGATGACTGAGGCAGTCTGATAATAAACACAGAAATTACACTAAAATCTAGTAACCTTGATTTAAGAATAAATTGATGAACTGACACAAAAAGGTAAGTAAAGCTTCTAACTGGAACTTATCTTACAGACATTTATGATGACAAGAGCATAATATAGGCATATAAATAATTACACTTTGAAAGACAACATTTATGTAAGTTGTGAGTTTATGAACATTATAAAAAAAGATATGAAAAAATACTTAAACGATCATTGAAAATTATCCTTGGCAGGTTCTTTTTTTCTGTTAAGCATTGATAGCTTTTATTTTGTCAATTAAATATTGTTATGACAATATAGAACTTAAAAAGATTATTTTGTGTACTGATATTACTCAGATAAGCATTTTGATTACCTACCTTTTTTTCTTAAAAGAGACTATGGTCAATTAGCTTGTAACTAATATTTTCCATTGTACACATTTTGATATCATTTGTATTAAGGGCAGCAAAAACCAATCTATTAGCTTAAAATTTATGGAATAATTTGGTGAATTACTTTAAAATCAAAAGCAATTATCTATATTGGAACTTTATTTTGCTTAACAGTGATGAATATTTAGGCTGTACAATTAAGTAGTTAATGACTGTAAGATCTTCCAAAGTCCAACAACAATTATCTGCCAGTTGTCGCCAAGCTAAGTGTATTTTGTGATGTAGAAATTGCATGTAGCTGCCAGCATTCCCATATGCGCATGCATGCTCTTGCTTTTTTAAAAAGTTGAGCATTAAAATATATTTAGAAATCTATAGTTGGAAAACAGAAATGGTTTTAAATGTGGAAGCCACCTGTATAATAATATTCTTTTAAAAGAGAAAAAAGGTTCTACAAAAAGCATGAAAAGTATATAGGTTTAAGCAAATAATTTATGATTAAAAGATAGCACAAGTGAAGGCCTCACTTCTAAGATGTTGCAAGCATGTTACCAACGCTGCCATACCCAAAAAGAGTTTCAGCAGGAAAGGTTACACTTGGTTTAATTTTTAAAGCCAAAGCAAGAATTATGAGTCTTAAACTAAATATACTAACTTGGGCCATGGGGCAGTGTAACTTGGATAAAGACGGTATCGCTGCCTGTGAAAGGAAACAAGAACAAGTAGATTTTTTTCTTTCATTGATATATTCAACTCATCTGTAAAAATTATCATTCTAGTTTCAAAGAATGGCATAACAGTCTTTAGTAAAAGCTCATTACTTCTTACTTTAGAGAAAATGAATTAATTTGAGTTATTATCATATTGGGAATTTTGAAGAATCCTTTGAGTCACTACTTGATATAATAATTAAATGAAAAGCATCCATGAGAAAACTAAAACATCGTATATTAATAGTAGATGACTTTAAAATGTATAAACCCAATCTGAGCAAAGAATTCAGCTGGACATATAGAAATATGCCATTTACTAAAGATTATTTAAAAGGTCAAATTTGTGGAGCAGTAACAAATTTGTTATATAAATTGAAAAATGAATTTCTTAGTAATGTTATTATACACCTTTGAAAATGTTCTTGGGGCATACATTCTCATCACAAAAGAACTACAGCTTTGGATGTTACTAACAAGTTTGAAAGTGATACAGCTTTTTTCCTTCTATATTCTTGAACACTAAAAATCAATAAACATTTGGTGCTTAGACACACTTTAAAAAGGAAACTAAATAATAAATTTTGAATGTCTAATTCCAACTAATTGTTTTAAGGAAAAAACTCAAAATCATAAAAGCCAAAGCCCCAAAAACATGAATGTAGAAAAAGTGAGACAAAAGATTAGATGATCTATACTCGTTCTAAATCAATCTAAGTTGTTTATGTTACACTGCCTCATCCTCCAACATATTGAACAGATAATATCCTAGAAACTAAAATAATTTCTGTAACACATGATTGAACTGATTTTTTAAAATTCAGGTCTCTCTTTCTGTCATTTTTGCACAACAGGTAATTAGTTAAATAATTTAGACCATTGTTTTTTTCCAGCTTCTATGGTCTGTGTTCCAGGTTCAGCTGGCAAGACTATTAATTTGAATGCTTATATAGGTATAGTGGTCTTGTTTCCCAGACAGACCCAATTTCAAATAACCTTTACTCCTTTCCATATGTACTGAGGCCATGGTTACTAAAGGTAGCAATCCAGCTAATTCTAATAAGTCCTCTCTCAGAAGATTAAAACACACTTTTATACTTTGATATTAAATAAGGCCATTGTTCTATCAATGATTCCCTTCACTATTTATTAGGTACTATTTATTATGACATAACAGGGGTTAACAGTGTATCCAGGTCTAGTGTTTACCTATTTAGGCATTTTTCCACCTCTCTTGGAAAGGAAATAAATATTCTCTCTAGAAATAAGCCTCAAGAACATGGTAATACACCTAGTACAATATAGAAATAAAATCAAAACCCAAAACTCATAACAGCTACAAGCTACAAGCTTTTAGAAAGAATGATTACACCTGTGCATACACATTTGTGCACACAGACAGCACAGACTTAGCTTTGATCATATTCACATATACAGCACAGGCTTAGATTCATGCATTTGGTATATCTGCAGCAATTTTCTGCTACATCACTGTAAACTAATTGCTTGGACTCACTGCCTGGAAAATGCTCATAAAAAACTCTTAGAATTATACATGCTCTAAGAAATATATACTAGAAATTCTTGTCAGCTAGGTACTGAACAAATTTATTGATGACTTAGGTAGTATTAATTTGTAAGTACAAATCCCAGACAACAGATCAGTGGTTCCCAATCTTGGCTGCAAATTAGAATCCCCTGGGGAGCTTTTAAAAAACACTGATGCCCAGGTGCCAATGCCAGTCTAATGGGCTGGGTATATAAAGGATAAGTTTACTAGGGGATTACACTGTAGTCAGGGTTGAAATCATTCTTGAAGATACTCTCCAATTTATAAATGAGTCACTCTTGAAAAAGGAACAAATATTTGCTATAGAGAAATATACAGATCATGGATAACTTAAACTCATAAAAGCCTGTTAAATGCAAATGTATTTGAGATTAGAAACTGATCACCTCCAACAATCTTCTATGAAGAAAAGGGTTACACTCCATCCAGCTTGAAATGCTGCAATACATCTCTTCTTGTCAAAGCTTCCCCTTACTAAGGGATGGAACTAAAGCTCACACACCAGGTCAGCTCTCTGTCTCTCTCCTGACTAGGCAACTTCCAAATAGGAAGGTACCAAGAACACTTGTCTTCCTCCTCTCCTTGCAGCAAAAACAAAGTAGTGAGCTAGGAGTGATCTTTTCCTTTCCTGACCACTGTCATCACCACCTCAGAGGTAGACCTGGCCAAGACAAGGGTGGGGCAGGGCTCTGAATGTGAGGGACTAAGTAGGTGGCCAGTTGCCTTCCCTGTTTTTACAAGGCTTTTCATGACCATTTTCGCCCCCTCTGTGATCATTTTTGTGTAAACTTCTACAGCATTTATGTCTTCACCACTCATTGAGCATTTTGCTAAGCACTTACACATCTTCTCCAGTAAAGTTTGCAGTCTTACTGACAGATGAAAGATAATCACAGGGCAAAGTTAATCATAGCATTTAACAATGGCTAAGTATTTGACTATGATTTTCTTTGTACTGTGATTATTTTTCATCTCTCAGTAAGACTGCAAGCTTTAACATATAAGATGTGTGAGTACTTGGCAAGGAGTGCGATACCCAACAGATACTGGCAGAATAAATTATTTGTCTTAAAATAAATTATTTTGAAAAAAAAAAAAAAAAAAAAGAACCATAAGAGGCCAAAAAAGGACTATGAAAACTGATAAAATATTCTAGTTAAACTTTGCCTTTTGAAAAACTTAAGCAATGGAATTTTCTGCTGCTCTGTATTGAGTAGAGCACCTCAGATGATGAAGGAATGTAGTACAGCAGCTCTTTCCTGCCAGGCCCTGAGGGAAACAAGGAAGCAGGTGTTCACTCCAGTGGCAACGTGGTGGGCAGCAAGTTGGGCACTCTAGTGACCCCCCAGCCCCAACAGTCCTAGTGTATGTGTTAAGCAGAAGTGGGGTCAACAGCAGATGAGGACCTTTAATATATATAGGCCATAAATAAGTTTAAACAAAGGACTAACTGAACATACAGATGGTTTCATATTATGCTGGCTTGATTTCAAAATCAGTTATTTTAAATTTTTACTAAGAGCAAAGGGAGTAGAATGAGTAGTTTTCTTTATCACAAAGAAAGAGAAATTGAGAAAACCCTCAAAGCTAAGATTAGAAAGCCTAACTACTGGAATATGCCAGTCTATTTACTGTAGTTATGTAGGCATTTTTCCACCTCTCTTGGAAAGGAAATAAATATTCTCTCTAGAAATAAGCCTCAAGAACATGGTAATACACCTAGTACAATATAGAAATAAAATCAAAACCCAAAACTCATAACAGCTACTTGTTTCTCTACTTGTTCAGCTGCTGAAATTGGTTTGTTCCACTGCCACATATGACAAAGCACTGATCCAGGGCACTGCTTTCAAAATGATTCCTTCTTCCCTGTCTGATTAATCATTTAAAGATTTAGCACTAGTAAGGACTGTAATGTACTTATCTCCTGTTTTTTCCACCTCTCCCATTTTTAGCTTCTTTTAAACTAAGAAAAGTAGAATTTGCAAGATGGTTTTCATGTGATTTCTATAATCTACTTATGTGGGAAACTTTATAATATAGACCATAGCCTTCTGCTTGGGAAAAATTCCTGTGAACAGTTAAATTGGTCAGAATGAATAATGATTTTAAGGTCAGGTATACTGCAAAAAGTGCTGATTTTATTTTATTATTTAGCAGGTTGACAAGCTGGAGAAAATAAATGGGAATTTTTTTACCTGGTGTTTATCTGAACATATCATCAAAATTATCTGATAGCGTACTGTGTGTATAGCATGACTCCATAATCCTCAGTAGCCAAGTAAGGCTAAAATGTAATAATCCTTAAAACGAATATACTTTAGGTAGTAAAAAGACAAGACCAACTTCTGGGTAACTACAAATGTATGTGTAACAAATGTAGCAATAAATAAATGGGTTCTGAACCAAATCGCAAAATAATATGCCTCCAAAAAATAATTTTAAGTCGACTTGTGTTAAAAAGTTAGATTTTCTGAGTAGGAAGAAACCTTAAAAATCTATTCTGATCCCTAGAAGGCACAGAAAAAGCCTTTTAACCAAAATCAGAAAGCTCACTAGCAAACTGGGATGACAAGCCAAGATTCCTCACTCCTAGGTTAGTGCTTCTCAACCTCCTCCCATACAATACGTCACCACGCAGGTGCTTCTCAATATTGGGTCTTTTCTGCCAAGTAGTAGGGCAGAACATGATCTGAACATTGAGCTAAGACAGCCCATGACAGTGGCTGTGACAGGATTAAAGCTGGTTGTATTCAAGTTTTGATTTAATAATAAACAAATGAAAGAAGGTTGTTGTGTTCTTAGTAGAGCTTTATAGCCTCACATGAAATTAATTAGAAAATTAATGGAAGCAGGGTGATCTAGAAATAAAAAATAGCCTCTTCAAAGGGCTAGAGCTGAGCTGTACTATTTGGTAGCCACTAGCCATATGTGGTTTCTAAGTACTTGAATGTGGCTTGTCCGAACTGAGATGTACTGTAAGTGTAAAATGCATACTGGATTTTGAAGATTTAGAACAAAAAAGAATGTAAAGTATCTCATTAATAAAACTTTATATTGATTTCATGCTGAAATGACAATATTTTGCATATACTGTGTTAAATAAAATATATTAAAATTAATTTCATTTAATTCTTTTTGCTTTTTTAAATGTAGCTACAAAACATTTAATGTTATACATGTGGCTCATATCATATTTCTGCTGGACAGCAGTGACCAAAAATAAGAAAGGGATGAGCAACAGTATGCATACTGTGAGATTATACAGCTGCTTGGACGCATAGGCAGTGTATTAGCAGGCACTATACACCATCCTCTGGATGATGTAGACAAAAAGGGTTCAGTAGGAGACTGACTTTGATACATGTCCAAATCAGATACAGAGTTTGGTGAAAAGGGAATAATGTACTGAGTAGTATTCAAACATAATTCTGGAGGCGACATTTAAAGCCCTGGACTGACATTCCTTGCAGATTTTGAGTTATCTCTATTTCTGGTGGTTAGAAGGGATGCATTTTAAATTCACCAATTAAAAAAATACTCAAATGAGGTTGAAATGACCAATTTCATTACCAAGCCTTTCAGTAAAGTATAATAAATTTAAAGAGGGCTGTTCCGACAGATATTTTTTAAATTTTAGGTTGCTAGAGTTTAGAATTTGTTTTAGAGTATCTTCTGAAATAGTATTTGATATCTCTACAAATTTACAAAAAATTTTTAAAAATTACCCAGATTCTTTTTTTAACCTCTAGCACAAATAATATTAACAATTACTTTAAAGCACTTAAATTTTAGCACCTACTTGAATGAAAAGGGCTCGAATGATCAGAATCAAAGACACTGCAAACATCTGTGGTACTGGAAGCCCCAGAAGCAGGAGGAGGTGTTAACGGTGTCCTTGGAGAATTTGGGGCAGATGCTGTACTTTCCGTCTCACTTTCAGGGATCCTACTATAACTAATTTTCCGTGGCTCCTGCTGCAGAGGTGTGGGGTGTCTCATGGTACCTGGTCTTGGGTTTGATGGACGAACACCAGGAGATTTTAGGGGATAGCTATATTTTTTTGGCTGTAGACATATCAAAAGAAACACAATACTTAACAACACCATTCTAGAAAGGAAGGTTTTTCTATATATGCCTGGTAAAATTCAACTAATAGCTAGGAAAACCATAACCCACTAATAAATGAATGAATTACATCATGATCCAAATCAAAGTATTCGAGTTAAAACATTAACATCAAAGCCTTGGCTACCTCATTTATTAGGGAATGAATTTCATTAAATAACTGAGTCTTAGTCCTATAAATATCAGAGTATTTGTCATTTTAATATTTCTGGATAGAAATCTTTCTGAGATATTTTGCATATTTCTCTGTTTTTTTAAACAGACCTTGTTGAATTAATTTAACCTTGCTGGAAAAGCCAGGATTAATATTTTGAATTATGCTTACTTTGCTGTAATACAGTGATGCCATCAGAATTATCTGAGTTATTTAAAAATGCATTAAATTGCTTAAGTTTTCATCTGTGTGTGTATGTTAGCTGTATGGAATTTTCTGACAGAGTGGTCATTTCTCAGTGGTATCAGGATGTCTTATCTGGAGATGACTACATGGCTATTTCTAGTTGCTGCTTTTAACCCATCTTTTAGAAAACTGTTTTAGGTCTTGAGAAGTTTTCTTCTGAGGTAATATAATAGTGTAAGCTTTAACTCATAGACATTATAAAATTTATCTTGGTTACTTAGTAGCCATTTAGGTTTACTTCTTGATCTGATGAATTAAGAGAGATTATATTTAGAGCAGTGAGATGATGACACTGTATATAAATGTGGTCAGGCACTGACAAGTAATAAAAAACAATGGAAACTTTATTTTTGCCCCAAAAAGCATCCTTAGCAAAATCTGTTTTTATTTTTTATGGCTAATGATTCATGGTTAAGAGTTCTAATAAGTCATTACACTATTAAAAAAAGGCATAAGCACATTATTTATTATATTTGTTAGTGTGAATTAATCAAATTTCTTGCCCTTAAATGATGAATGATTTTTTTGTTTAAAAAAATTAAAACTTACATAGTTGCCCAATTTCTTCATCTATTATATTAGGATTTATTCAGATTAATATTAATGTGCATTTATTTGGAACCAAGTGGGATATTTATTAAGAACTTTTTCTACTACTTTAATTTGTGCACTTTATCCCTGAATGCCTTTATAGAAAACTAATCAGTGTAACACATATAGTAGCAATGACCTCACCAGAAATAGATGACAAATGCAAAAAATATACAAATGTAAAAGAAATAAATGAATGCTTACAAATCTTGGGAGAGGTTTAGGGTTTCGTGGTTCTATTTCTAGGGATTTGTTGAAAAGATAATCTGTAAATTCTTTTTCCATGCTACTTCCCATTGGATTCAAGTTTTCAAAGAACCTCTGAAATAAATGCAAATTCATAAATAATTATTAATATTAAATACTTTAAATTCAGTTTGAAATTCATGAAAATAATTTAAGAAAACATTTAATGTAAGATGAGTTATTTATTCTAAGTTTTGTTTCCTTTTCTCTTCTTTAAAAATAAACCTGCCTTTCATGAGATGGCTTATAAACTTAATCAGAAACATGTACTCAAGTAATTCAACTTACTTTGATATCTGACTCTACTCGTAAACAGTAAGGCTGATTTTGGTACTGCTGGATCTCTCCTGTTATTTCTGCTACTTTCCTCCTTTTGCTAAAGTTTATAAGCTCTTTTCCATGCCTCTTTAGGACCTCAGGGTTGCCTTCTTCTGTTTTCAAAATATTAGTTAGATAAATTCCTAGAAGATATAATGAAATTATTTTAAGGATAAAGAAGGAAAAAGCTATTTTTTTTCTTTCTCAATAATTGTAGACATATTACACCATACCATATCAATCACCATAACCAAATATTCAAGGCACAGATTTCCATCCTATGAAAAAAGACAAGTTAAGTAAATGTCAAGAGAATATTTTTGTAAGTATCAAATCCTTCTGTGATAAACCTAAGAATTATAAATACCCAAGAAAAAGGGAGACCAATTTTAACAAAATTAATAGATTTTTCAGTAGGAATAACCAATTTCCCATACCCCTCTAAACCATGTTATTTGATATGTCACGTTTGTTAAAGAAACTTTAATAGCCTGCCACTAATAACACTTATTTTTGGCAAAAAGTTACGTTCAAAGGATCCTATTTTCTGCTTACCCAGCACTTGAAGAGCCACAAGAGATTATTAGGATTTGTAATTCAGAGGTAGTACTGTCTGCATAGGCTTACTCATGGAAATGTGGAAGCATATGCAAGTCTATCAACACAGGATGCATATACTTTATATACATTCTGGCCTTCAGTACTTCTGCAACTAGAGGCAGTCTGGTAACTGAGCTCCTGCTTCCCCACCACTGCAGGCTGTGCACTGGATGAGGAGGAGAATGAAGAAAGCAACAAGCACTTTAGTTCCCTTCTCTTCTAGCATAAAGGTTCTGGAACCGGCTCTGCTGCTTTCTCCTTGCATGATCTTGTGCAAGTTCCTTAGCTTCTCTGTGCCTCGGTTTTCTCATTTGTAAAATGCGGAAAGCAGGGTTGCTGTGATAAATAAATGAGTTAACTTTATGCAGAGGCTTTGAGGTCTAACAGAAGGAAATGCTTAAACAATTGTGGCTCTGACTGTCTATGCTGTTGCTACTCTTGCATTCTTCTCTTATGCTTCTGCCTTTTACCCTAAAGTACTGACTATGATGCCTTAGGGGAAAAAAGGGTGTGTGAATATCTGAATTGGTTCACTCAATACCCATGTACTTAGTCTGCTGTGTGCCAAGAACTGCATTGGTACTGCAGATACAAAGATGAACCAGACACACAGTCCCTGACCTCAAGTAGTTCAGAGTTTTGAATGTGGTGAGTCACGACAGTACAATTCGGTAAGTACTATATTAGTGCTAATGCATAAGATGCTGTGAGAGCACAAAGGAGGTGTGCTTAACTCTGCCTTGAGCTGGTGGGAGTAGAGAAAGCATCACAGGTGAAGTGGTGCTTACAAAAGTCTCAAAACATGAATAGCAGTTTAATGAGTAGAACAGATGGAAGGGCATTTTAAACAAAGTAGCCATGTGTAGGAAGGCACTGGTTTGTGATAGAGCTTGGAAGGCATACTCAGAGATGTTGTTTGGTATGGTGGGACCACAGGGGTCTGATGAATGGGGTGGAGGAAGAGTGGCACTATATGAGGATAGACACACACAAGGGATGAGTTGTTCTAATCCAGTCTCCACCACTGCAGACTGTGCACTGGATGAGGAGAATGAAAAAATTACAGGCACTTTTCGTTCTAATCACAGATTAGTGGTTCCAAAAGCTTTTGTGGTAGAGGCACATTTCTAAATACTAGAAATTCAGGCTTCATTCTTGAAAAGATTAATGACTCAAAACCAGTAGTGAACAAGTCAGCAATTATGAAACATGATAGACATCAATGCCTGTTTGGTTCTGAACAGTATTCAGTTATTAAGTGTATTAGTTACTTCGCTATTTCTCAACATCCAGGCCAAGCTTGATTATACATTCATAAGACAAATTTACCATGTGTTCTAATAAGCAGAGTCTCTTCTATTTCCCATGTCTCCCTGACACTTGGCTCTTTTACTTGCAGCCAGTTATATTCTTCTCCACACTGAGCTGCATGATTCACTTAGCTCAATGTTCAGTCTGACAAACAGTACACGTGTCTGTAACAGTACACATATTTGATGGCAGCCCAAATCAACTATCCATATCAGTCACAAATTGATGGCCCAACTGTTAAGAATTTGTGGGTAGTAGTACCTGGACTGGGTCATGAAGAACTTTTTTTAAAGAGCTTAACTTTTATCCAGTAGTAACTAGCAGATTTATTAGCATTTTTGGATTCTAGAAGAATTACTCCAGCTGTACTATGAAGCCAGACTGTTAAAAGGAGTTAAGACTAGAAGTAAGAAGATGAGTTAGCAGGATAAAAGTAGTCCTGGTGAGATGATGAAGGCAACTTGGGATCTGTGGGATAAGATGGAGTGCATAAATATTTAAGAATTAGACTCCACAAGAAGTGAGCAGAGGGTGGTGGGTGGGAATGAAGACTCTCAGCTTTTTGTCTGAGTCACCAAATGGGTGGTGGCATAATGACTGACACTGGGAACACATAGGATAGTAAGTTATGTGATGTCGTAGGTGTTAAAAGTATATTTGATTGAAGTTATGAAAATGCTTATGTAGCATTTGGGGAGAGCACAGGATAAAATTTGGAAATTATGACGAATTGATAGCTAGTTAAAAGAACAAATAATCCAAGAGGCAGTGTCCAAACTTTGTTGATCACATGCTACATCTGTAAAAAATGTTTAAACATGATTTCTCAATACATGCATAATTTTTGAATAAAAAATGTAGTATGATAATATATAGACCTGAACATGACATACTGCAAGGCCTAATTCTTTTCAACAGATTGTTTCATATACCCTTCTTTGGAAACAGCCCCTCTGGGGAGAGGGAAAGCAAAGTGTTATGACACAGATAGTGAAGAGGGTGAGATTTCACTTTTTTGCTGATGCACCGTATGTATGTGGGGATAAAGAAAAATTATTCAATAAACGTGGGCCAACAAATAATTTGGTGGATAAATAAATTTGAATATTCATATGATATCTAAAAGACTTCAATTTGATTAGAGTTAAATATAATTTTAAAAGTCAATCATAAAACTAGAAGAAAATATGACTGAATATTAAATTACTAGGCTGGAAGAACTTTCTAAACCTAGAAAATAGAAATCATAATGGGGAAGATGGAAAGAACACAGAATTTTAAAATACTGTATGTCCAAGAATAAAAACTAAAAGGCAGACTGGTAAAAGATTTAGCACAAGAAATACCTAGTGATATATAAAATAGGTATAAAATATCTAGCTAGGTGATTATCTAGCTCAAGGAAATATTCTTAAATACAGAAAAAAGGTATAAATACGAAGATAGTGGTTATAACATTATTTAGGAATACAAAAAAGCTGAAAACATGTCCAATCACAGGATACTTAGATATGTTGTCATACAAACTTTATGGATTATGCAGCCATTACAAATGATAATTATGAAGATTTAATAAAACATGACAGAATATTTAGGATATGGTAAGTGAAAAAAGTAATAAGGTATACATGTCATACAATTACAACTATATATAAAATGCACAGCAAAAAGATTAGAAGTAAATATTAAGTGACGGGTTATAAAGCCTGAACAAAAAATGTGGGAAAATACGATATGTTGACTGAAAAAAATATCAGGACTTAACAATGTTATGTGCATATATAAAGCTATATAGAACATAAAGCTATATAGAAAATATATAGATAAAGATGAGGGAACAGCTAGAAGAAAATATATCATATACTCAAAAGAATAAACAACAGATACATGGTAGAGATGATAGTTTTTATAAGCATTCAAAGGAAGAATCATCAGAGCATATATACAAGCAGAGAAAAGAAACTAGTATGAAAGAGATATTGAAAGATATGAAATACAGGAAACAAATGATAGAATAAAATAGAGAAGCCTACAGAAGAGATAAAATTCACATGGTAGATGCTTTAGTATTAAAAAGAAGAAAAAGGCACTTCCTTCCTCTGGTGCAAAAGGGAAAGGAAAAAGGGTAAGTAAAATTTTTATGTGTGGAAGGTGTGGACGCAAAGGCAAATGCACTTATTTTTGGTCACGTAAAATTGTTAACATAAAACATGATTATAAATATGGATGAATATGACCATGTCTCTTCTGTAGAGTAATTCAATAAAAAAGATTTCTATGAATATAAAAACACAAGTAAGAATTATGTGGTATCAAACCTCTGCCCAAGATGGAAATAAACAGTGGAATGTATATATTGAGCTTGATCTTAAAAAGTCCTAATAGAGAAAATTCTAAGGAGATACAGGTGCTAAATATTTTTAAAATAACAAGTATTTTGGCAAATTACACATGTGTAAAGTCAGTCATTTAATGAAGTGTCTTACTTTATCCAGAAATACCATAAAAATTCAAGAAGAAATGCTCACCAAAGAAAGGCACACATGGTGGATTAATAGACCTGAGTTTTGCCAAATATTTCTTATAGTGATCTTCACTTAATTCATGAGCTTCTTCTAAAATTTTCTTTTGGCGACTTGCTATTTGCTGTAATAAAAAAACAATACTTAGGGAGCATACATTTACAAAAGAAATCACAAGTTTTGCCAAAAAATGCCAAGCTAAGAGTAAAGCCCAAATGCAACAGTTATCAATTTAACTAAAGAATAATAATACTCCTTCAAAGAGACTATCTTCGTGGACCTTAGAACAAACTTAAGTGTGTTATCTGCATGAAATCTAGTTTATCTTGCCATTCCTCACACAATTATGTTAGCATTTAATTGTACACTTTATTACAAATTAAGCATTGAAAGTTTTTTCTTCTTCTAACTTAGGACCTGTGAATGCATTTTAATAAGAATGCCTAATATAAAAAGATCCAATTCAATACAAAATTTAGATAATTCCATCTTTTAAGCTCTTATGAAAGGACATATGAAGCACTTAAAAATTAAAGATCATAATTGTTAAAATCCTGACTGTTAGAACAGGGAATAGAAGTTCATTTAAAAATACCTATGCAAACCTACCTCGAATGTGTGGTCTAGTCTGTAAACAGGTGATGAGTTCATAGCGCTGACAACCTCAAGGACACCATTGAAGTTGTTCAGCTCTTGAAAGACTTGCAGAATCTCAATTATTCGACTCACCACAGCTACTCTTTCTTCTAAGTTTTCAGTTTCTACAATACATCTGGGAATCAAAGGCAAAAACTGAATAGAAAATTTGTAGTTTCCCCAGCAAAGATATGATTTAAAGAATTTAGTAAATAAAAGAATGTAGAGTGGGTGTGGCTTATAGAGAATATATATTCAGAATGATAGGTAAATAGTAGGAGTTTGGAAGATAAGGCAAATGACTTTAAAGGTAGTCATACTGCTCTTCACTGTTCTGCAGACTGATACAGTCAGCCATTTAATAATTTTCTTACTATTTGGTACATCCCATCTCAGCATTAGAATTAACCAATGAATCTAACATCATGTAGAATATATGCTGGTCTTTGGGATGTGGCTATGTTCTAGGGGAATTTGTTCTAGAATTCAAATATTCTGTGCTTCTAGTCTTCATCTAATTGCAACATTTTACTGATTAATGCTTAATTTTTTCCTTTAATATACAGAAATAACCAGCTATATGTTTAGGAACAATTCTTTATATAAATATTGTAATGTTAAAAAGTCAATAAAAGTATTTTACCACAATTAATAAAAATTTTTTAATTACTTGGAAAGAAAAAAAGCTAATGAGAACAAAAACATTTACATTTACACATCAAGAATCCTTGGGGGAAAAATAAAAATCCCAGTAAATCACTAAGCAGAAGAGTACTATGCTCAAAAAGAGAAAATTCCTCAGTGAGCATTTACTCTCTATTTTTAATATTTGAGAGAATTTTTACTTACTAATTACTTATCAGTAAAGAAAAAAACATTTTAAATTTGGTTTTCAATATGTAATATTAAACAGTTTATAATCTAAGAAAAATAGAATATATAAATGGAAAAATATAAATCAATATTAAACATTTAAAAAGATGTAAAACTGCAGACTACATTATTTTCTGACGAAGCTGATGTGGACTAAAAAAACCATTGCAAAACTGTCAAAACAAATTTGCCTTATTATCAAATTAAACATAACATGCTTATGTGTTTAAAGAATTAGCTAGATATCTTCAAATATATTCTTGCTAACTAGTTAACTGGACATTTTAAAAGGTATAATGCAAGTATAATTTACATATTTTATTTAATTATTTCAGTTGATATTGACTAAATATACAAACTGAGATCATCTGTGGAGCTTTTATGAAAACCAGGTAAGTCTGGACTGATTTATCCATAGATGACTCCAGTTCTAATGCACATCAATGGATAAGAATCACTGTGGCAAATGAACAAGAGCTTCTCACATTGAAAAGGCAGAAACTGGAACCCTTGTACACCACTGTTGGTAGTGGGAATGCAAAATGATTCAGCTACTATGGAAAACAGTATGGAGGTTCCTCAAAAATTAGAAACAGAACTATCTTATGATCCAGCAATCTCACTTCTGGGTATTTTTCCAAGGTATTGAAATCAGTATCTCAAAGAGATATTAGCACTCCCATGTTCACTGTGGTGCTATCACAATAGCCAAGATGTGGACTCAACCTAAGCATCCATCTATGGATGAAAGGATAAAGAAAATGTGGTATATACATACAATGGAATATTATTCAGCAATAAAAAAAGAAACCCTGCAATACGTGACAACACAGATGAATATTGAGAACGTTATGCTAAGTGAAATAAGCCAGTCATAGAAAGACAAATATGATTCTACATATATAAGATACCTAAGTTAAACTCATAGAAGCAAAGAATAGAGCGCAGATTGCCAGGGGCTGGGGGTGAGGGCAGTGAGGAGTTGCTAATTGGCTCATATCAAATTTCAGTTATGCGAGATGAATAAATTCTAGTGATACATACAACATTATGCCTATAGATAACAATACTATATTTCAATTGAAAAAATCTGTTAAGATCTCATGTTAAGGGTTCTTAAAATTTTTTAAAAAGGAATAGAAAACAGCATTCTCAGTAACCTATTAAAAAATAGGGCAGAAATGAAAAACAGTCTATGTCTTATCAGTTATGTTCCCCTTGTATAGACCTAAGTTTTAATTATTGATAGAAAAGGGCTTAAGTATACTTAAGTATAGTTAAGTATAGTTATTTAACTTGATAATGAAGAAATCAGGAAGCAACATTTAGATGGCAAATTCTAAAGCTTTACTTTTTAGAGGCTAAGAGGTAATAACATAAATAGAAGGCAGTCCTAACTTTCAGATTATTTGGGATGCTTATTTCTCTTTAGGAACTGCTTTGTCTTCATCCACATTCTAGCTAGGTTCCATTCTTTCCTTGTCACTGGTCTCTTGTTCTGATAATTCCAATATGATCTGTAGGAACCTCATATCACCCTTATAAAATATTAGTTAAGTATCATATAGTATTTACTCAGGAAAAATATGGTCAATACCTAAAACTCCAATCTCTGGCCCCAATTATAAAACTGCACTGAGATTCTAGGTTTCTGACATGACAGTATAAGTGCCTACCCATTCCTCAATGGAAGTAAAAATTACATACATATATGAACATAACAAATATTTAATTTGGAAATGGCCCTAAGAGCAAATGGCAAATGAAATGAAACATATATTCAGGAAAATTTACAACTTCAGTAAGAGTGACAAGAGTCTGGTATTTGAATCAAAATTGCTCCTTCCTTCCTTCCAGAGAACCTGGGAGAATGGGAGCAGAAGAGTCTATTTCTGGCTGCTGCAGCCAAAAACACAGGCCTCCCTATCTACCCAGCTCACAACTGAAGGGCTTTCTTCCCTAGAAGAACAAGACTTCTCATTTCTCATCCTGACCCCAGATGCCCAGTTACTGAGGTTAAGTCCTGGGTGAATACAGCTAAGAAGTAGAGACTCCCACTTTGGCTTAACTCCTGTGTGGAACAGAGGCTCTACCTTCAGTGCAGCATATTGAGAATTCTAGGAAGATATCCCTTCCTCTGGTTCCTGAGACAGTGGTTCCATGCCAGGAGGAAATGAGCAAAGCCTACGTATACACACATGCACACACACACACGCATGCGCCCCACTAAGCAATCAGGTCCTAGAATAGAAATGTCACTCAGAGAGAAATGTGCCATTGTCCCCAGCTCCAGAGGCCAGGTGGAAACAGATGGTTCTTAATCTCATGTCATTTGGAACAAAGTGTGGAGAAGTTTATACCCAAGGGCACTCTCAAGAATAGCAAAGGTTGTGGTGAAGGGCAACTGGGAGATTCATAGATCTAATGAACATACAGCCTAGCTGACTAGTTTGCAGGGGAGAACAGGGAATAAGAGAGCTGAGAGGAGCCCTCCTAAGGTCAGAGCAAATATCAAAGACCTCAGAAATCAATCCTTAAAAGGAGTCACAATTTGATTGAATTAGTGTGCAGAGCAATTTATGCCACCAGGAAATAGTTGAAAACAATCGAGCAATCAGCTGGCAATTAATAGAATTTAACAGCTGGATGTGGTCAAGAAGGAGTGAAAGAAAGCCCTACCTACACCACTGCCTCCTTAGGGTGACCCTGGGCATAACGAAATCTGTACCTCCCAGAACAGGAACATCTCAGCTGAACATCTCAGTGTGGGGGAGTGGGAGGGAACAGGCATCACTAAAAAAATCCAGTTAGTTAATAAACAAATAAGAAATAACAGTAACAAGCCCTGGAGGGTAGGAGAGGCAGTACTCACAAGTTGCTACAGTATATTATCTAAAATGTCAAATTTCCAACAAAAAATTATGAGGTGTGCAAAGAAACAGGGAAGTACTGCAGTTCCCCCCTTATCCACACTTTCAGTTACCGGCAGTGAACCATGGTCTGGAACAGATGATCCTCCTCCTAACAGAGTCAGGCCAGTAGTGACCTAATGCCGTGTCACAACGCCCACGTCATTTACCTCCGTTCATCGTGTAGGTATTTTGTCATTTCACATCATCATAAGAAGGGTGAGTATAGCACAGTAAGATATTTTAAGAGAAAGACCACATTCAGATAACTTTTATTACAGTATATTATTATAATTGTTCTATTTTATTATTAGTTATTGTTAATTTGCTATTGTGTGTAATTTATAAATTAAACATTATCATAGGTATGATACCTGGGGGGTAACCCAAGGGATCTTAGAAAATATCCCCCACAGGAAAGAGGGGGGACTACTGCATGACCTATTCATTGGGAAAAAAAACAGTGAACAGACTGTGAAACAGACCAGAGATCAGATTTAACAGAAAAAGATTTCAAATTAGCCATTGTGAATAACTAAAGGAAACCATGATTTAAAAAGTAAAGGAAGGTATAATGACAATGTGTATCAAATAGAGCGTATCATGAAAGACACAGAAATTACAAAAGAAATTAAGTGGAAACCCTGGAACTGAAAAATAGAGTAATTAAAATAAAAAATATACTGGAGAGGCTCAGAAGATTTGAACTGACAGAAGAAACAATTAGTTAACTTGAAGACAGAGCAATCATTCAAAATTGAAGGCAAAATACTTTCCCAGATAAACAGTAACTGAGAGAATTTGGTGTTAGTAGACCCCCCCATACAACATTAGTAGACCTCTTCATACAACAAGTTCTTCAGTCTGAAAGCAAGAAACCCCAGACTATAATACAAATCCAAGCAAACAGAGCATTTGTAACGGTATAATTATGTGTTTATAAAAAATACTATAAATGCATATTTTTTTCTTACTGCTTCTCTTAACTGATTTCAAAAGCAACTGTATAAAATGATGTGTATGCAATGTATCACTGGGCCTATAACACAGAAAAACATAATTATGTGTAATATATTACCAATAACTGTATAAAGAAGGTGGGTGGGAACAAAGCTGTAATGGGCTAGGCAAATGTAAAACAGTAATTATAACAATGTATTGTTAGATTTGCATCATTAATAATATGTAATATGTATTATAATAACACAAAAAGGTTAAGGGAAATAGAGCTATTATAGGATTAACATTTCTATATTATCACTGGAATTAAGTTAGTATAAATTTGAAGCTAATTCTGATTAGATGTATATAGTAAATCTTAAAGCAGTCACTAGGAAAAAGCCTCAAAAAAGTTTAATGAAAAAAATCATTAATGAAATTAAAACACCACATTAGAAAACTATGTACTCAGAGCAGAAGAGAAATAGAGAAACAAAAAAAGTTGTGAGACATATAAAAATAGAATTGCACTGAAATTCTTAACACAGTTGTCTGCTATCAAGTGCAAAGATGTTGGTAATACTCACTTCTCAAACCACAGCGTGAGATTAGTGGTGTGCCGGATCATTTTCAGAAGATTAGGAGAATTAATTTCTTTATCTTCTTTTGTCCATACACTCCCAACTAATTCAGATGGCTGTACAGCTCTAAAAATCATCAAGACATAATTTTACATGATACTTTTCCCTCTGGGATGCAGCCTTATTATATAAATGAGATAACTAAAACTAAAATCCCATATAAAGTTTCCTCTTATACTAATGGAAAGGTGTATGAAAACAAGGTGTAACAAAAAGTTATAGTTATGCATCTTTTTCTATAGATTAAAAAAAATGTTATTATGCATGTACCTGTGTACTTTTATTATTGCTTTATAGTAGCATTTTGCTTTGGGCAAGGTTGGGATTTCTTCATAACAGCTTTCCTATAATAACTTATAAATATTATTTAACAAGTTAAGGTGACAAAGTAGTTTGGGACAGTTTTTAAAAATAATGGTATCTGTTACAATAATCAGTCCAATGAGGGTATAGTAATCACTGCAATTTGTAAATGTTTTATTTCCTCTAAAGGAGGGGGGAAAGTCCTACCACAAAAGTGTCCTAGGAAAAAATTAAAGATTCTAATTCTGATTTTGGGGAGTAGTGATTATCTTTGGTGAGAGGAGATCTATAAATATAGCTCCTTTTCTTTCATTTAGTTATTAAAAAGCAATTTCAAATTTAAATAGTCCCCATATAAACTAGAAAGAGACATTTTTTGCAATAGTAGTTATATCAATGTAGAAAAACTGAAAAAGGCTGTAACTGGCATGACTTAATGTGCACAATTACAATGGCAACATCCAACTTTACATTGTGCTGGGCAATGGGCTAAACACTATGTATTTATTTACTATTTTAAACCTTTTAACAGCCCCAGTAGTTGGTAGTATCATTAGTCCCATTTTATTAATTGGGGAAGCTAAGAGGCAAAGGGATAAAAGTTAAACAAAAAGGTTAAAGTCATCCAAGGATACCAAATCAGAAATTGATAAAGCCAGGATCTGAACCTAGCTTTACCAACTAGGGATGAGTGCAGACAGACAGACAGAAACTATAAACCCAGACAGAGCAAGGAGGATTGGGGAGTGAAAGAAGATGAGCCTGTATACATTAGGCTTAATTACTAGACACTTCATACTATCTCTTTGATGTTTTATAAAATCCTTTAAGGCAGAAACCAGTATTTCATTTAAAAAATTACTCTGAAATTATTTTTCAACTTGAATGTCAGATTACATACCGATATAGATCTGATTCAAGTAAAGTGAGTTGTCGAGCAATTTCTATTGGGTGTAAGGTGAGCAGGTCAAAAGTCTCTATGTGCCCAGGTCGGCTTATATGCCACTCCACTGTGGGAGGTGAACTCTGAAATGTAATATTATGACCTGGTCCATTGTCTCTTGCAATTTTTTTCCTTTGGATTATTTTAGTGATGGATTCAACCCATTTTTTCATTGCTTTACCTGAAATACATTATATTTTAAGTAACATTTAAATACTTTTTACTCAATATTTTTTTAAAATAGCTTAAAATCATACAAATGATACCTGAATATATCTTTGCTATAAAAAGTTCAAATGATCAAAAAAAAAAGGCAGTTCCCCTTTACCGCTTTCCTGTTCCCTATCCCAATCTCATTCTTCTTTACATGGGCAGCCATTGTTAACAGTTTAGTATATATTCTACCACATCCTTTCTAAATAAATACAAACAAAGTACAACTGACCCTTGAACAACATGGGTTTGAACTGTGTGGGTCTGCTTATATGCGGATTTTTTTCAATAAATATACTGGAAACTTGGTGATGGGGGGAGTCTAGTAAACATAATGTTCCTCATGTAATTGTAGATTAATGATACCAAAAAAAAAAAAACTGGAAAAAGTTTCTAAAATCTGTGATAATTTGAAAAAACCCCTTTCCTGTAGCTTAATTTATTGTAAGAATACAATATAATACATAATATGTATAAAATATAATATACATGTTAATCAACTATTCACATTAACAGTAAGGCTTCTGGTCAACAACAGGCTGTTAGTAGGTAAGTGTATGCAGAGTCAAAAGGTATACATGGATTTTCAACTACACAGGGTTCAGTGCTGGTAACCCCAGCATTGTTCAAGGGTCAACTGTGACTTATTTGTAGAGATTTTCACCTCTATTGTTTTGAACTTCAGTTCAAAATATTATTTTATAATCCTCCCAAAAAGGGGTATACCTTACACAAATGGATTTATAAGGATAGGGCCATACACATTCACTGTTAATCTAATTAACATTGTATCATATAAACCAGTGACAGAGGACTGATTCCTTCATTTTAATGTGAGTTTTGATAAGGCTGTGTTTTGTACTATCCCAAAGTACTATTATTTAACTTTTTATTTTCTGATTCTCATTTAGAGTGTACAATGGAAATAGAAACAAATTTGTCTAGGATATCCTTAGATCTAGACAATCATAGAATCTTTAAAATTAGAAGGGAAACATTGGAGAACATCAAGTCTAGCTCCTCATGGTACTGATGAGGAAACTTAAGTCTAAAGAATCAAAGTGATTTTGCTCAAAGTCATATATCTAGTGAGTGGCAGTGTTCAGAACAGAACTCTTGTTTCTCAGCTCTCAATTCAGTACGTTCTGCCGAGTCTCTGATATATGCACTGTTCACATAATTGTGACCTAGTCAACTTCCATCAGTGGTATTATAATGGCACAACAGTTCCTAATTATCCTCTGCTGCATATACTTTCAGATAAGTGTAAAGACAGCATAAATTGAAACTTCTATTTAATTCCATAATAATCAGTAAGTTTATTTACTAAATGAAAATACACTGGGTCAACAGGGTGATCATCGAGCAATTTGTAAGTCTAAAATGTTACTTGATGAAAATACAACTTTTTCAGATGGTACTGCTGGGATTATTATAAACATTTCCTATAGCACTGAGCAGTAATGACATCAATTGACAGTCACCATACTGGTACTTTTATTATATATAAAACTAGGCACTTAAAAAAAACATACCTCTTACTGTTCCAATAAATTCCTCCATTCGCTGCAAAAGATCTGCATCTCTTTCAAAATCATAGAAGTGGTGTTCTACCCAATGTCGACATACATTTAATACTCTATGGTATTAACACAGAAGAATGACTGAGTTACTAGGAACTCAACATAAATGTTTATCATGTTGAATGGTATCAATGAGAATGAAACAATTCTTACCAAATTAAATCATCTTAAAAGTGGCTTACCACTTTCAAAATTCTATGTTAATTAAGAACTACATAATAATTTCCAATAATTGCTCTTTACTTATTTTTCCTATTACCTTCTTCTTTCTTGGGAAAGATCCTTATTTCAACTCTGAAACAAAAGCTCAATAAAGACTTATTTTTACTTCAGTTACTATTTAATGCTTACCGCAGTTGTACAGGCTGTATATATTCTTTTCTAAACCTTTTTAGTTCTGCACTCAAGGGTTGATCTCCATTCTCTATAGCTATGCGATCAGCTTCTGTTGGCTCAGGCTCTGGAATTTCAAACCTAACATAAAACAGAACAAACTAATGAAAATAGTAATTATATCAAATTATACAAAGAGAAAACTGCAAACCTTTTTACTAGTCAGCACAATCAAGGAAGCTCTGTAGAAAATTACTATGGATATATGCATCAATGAAAACAAATGAGGCTTCTATAATGTAAAGGTTAATGATCTTACTTGTTTTTTAAAAAGAAACAAATACATGTCAACAGAGATAAAACTAAATGGAAACAAAATAAAGAAGACATGCAAAGTCTAAAAATAAGTATGATTATAAAGTTATGGGACCAATGCTCATTTTTGGCGTGTGTAATTGCTCTAAATCAGCTAAAATAATATTTTTTAAGGGTAATGCTTGAAAAATTGACTGATTTTGTTTGGGTGAATAGAGTACTTTTCTTCATTATAGCATTTGTTCACTAACAAGCTCCATTTTCCTCAATAGGTGGTATATTTGAAAAACTCTGTTTTGAACATCTAAGCCATCAAAATTTTGAATTTCCAGAGTCTAAGTTATATATTTTATATAGTTCTTTAACTTAATTCTATAAATTTGAAGTTTCACATAATGAGTTTCCATGTAAAAAAGAATGCCTATTTTTGCATTTAAATAAAGCTAATATATCATTATAAAATAAATGGTCATCTAAGAGAGATTTTATTTCTTAAAATACTGCTCATGAACTACAATTTAAAGCCCATCCAGTATATTTCTGAGAAACATGTAAGATCTTAGCTCAATCTCTTAAAAGAAGAATTTAAACATTTTAAATTGACAGACCTTTCTATTATAAGACTCAGTAGTTCTTGAGGTTTACAAAAGGATCTGTATGTTGTAAGAAATGTCCGAACAAAATTGGGATCTAAGAAGAAAAAGGAAAATTATCTTATTAAAATCTTTGATTTAAAATGGCTGAAACTTTTATTACCATTTTCAAAAGATATCAAATAGTTAAATTTAAAAGTCCCAAAATGTTTGACAAGACAGAATGCTTTGGACTTTGTAATGAACTACCTTTAGAACTTCCTAAATGAGTAGCAAAACCATTGATATGAAGAGTTTACATCGACTTATTTCTTGATCTCTGTAGTTTGACTAGCTGACCTTAAACTCATCATTGGCCACAGGAATGTGAAGGGAAGAAAGGCAAAGGCAGAGCCTGGAAGCAAGCTCCCACCTGCTGCCTGGTCCTCAAAGTATCACCAGTTGGTTCATCTCCTTTGTAAAAAGAAAGGCCACAGCAATAACCTATTACTTTTCCTGACATCTGGACTAGCTTATCTAGGATCAGTTACCTAGAATTCTTTAAATCATGTTAACAGAGCATACAGCTAGACATTGGATCTTATCATCTTGCTAAGTTAAATGCAGTTTCTAAATTATTTTATTTGCTAGAGGTCTTAATTAAAACTGTTAAAAGATGCTTACAAATACCTCTCAGTTATTAATATTCTATATGTGAGAGAGTATGTTGATTTGGTTCTATTCAGGCCTTTTAATTCCTTTTATTTCAAGTAGTCACAATGAGAGTTCAATCCTAAGAGCAGGAGTCTTCAATTCCTTCCATGGGCAGGCCTACTTTTCATTCATAACTCCATGAGGTAAAATAGGAGGCCTAGTGTGATCACTTCCCCAGGACTGACCTGTTCCAGTCTCTCCTTGACAGAATTCTCCCAAGATAAGAGAAAGGCTGCTGTCATCAGCACAAGAAACTACCTGTCATCTGCTGCATAAAGATGGGGAGAGACATCTTCCCACAATGAAAAAAAAAAACACCACTCACTTCTACAACTCAAATTTCATCAAGGTCCATATTTAGTTCTAAGAGTCTTTAAAAAGAAGGAAGGGAGAGCTTATTAACTTCAGTTTTTTATTAGGGGCGTCCTTTTCCTATTTTACATTATGGACTGGTAAGCTCTAATTTAATGACAAATTCATGGACAGCAGCAATCACCTTTGTTAAGCTACACACTGTGGATCCTTTATAAGTACAATGTTTTTAATTAGCATAGGATTTAGCAAGAATCAGAATTCACTTGTTTGGAAAATTTCTATTTAGGCTGATTCTGATTAAAAATCAACCTAAATTTAGTCTTAAAATAATTACATTAACTTTTTCCCCAAAAAGAGAAAATTTATGGATTTACCATAAAATAGAAATCTGTTTTCAGTATATTTATATATGTGGTCATCGATATAATGAATTGATATAATTATCAGACAACCTTGAATTTAAGATTATAAACTTTTTAAGTTCAATTTACATAATTCAAATTCATTGGTTTTAAATGCCCCTCTTCTCTTTTACCTTCTGAGGCTAGAGTGAGTACTGATAAAAGTAATTTAAATACATACAATCCTTTAGTAATTTCCTCTCTCTGTTGGTATTTTATTGTTTGTCTTCAGTTACAGAGTTCCTCAAACGTTAAAGACTAATGTCTCATCCAGAAGAAAAGATTTTAAAACAGAAGGCTGTACAAGATTTTAAAACAGAGATTTATATCGGTTTCATCACAATCCTCCCTTTCAAGAGTCTTCTTCCTGTTCTGCAGATCTGTGTGTAAGGTGAGGCTATCCTAAAACATCATGTGCTTAGGAAGCAAAATCAGTGGCACATGTAGAGATGCTGAGCTGTCATTACTAGAGAGCCTAGCCCCTTATACAGAGTGCTCCAAATTTAGAGTGACCCCTCCCTTTAGTTTATTTCAGTGTAAAAGTCTGAAATCAATATCCAGGCCCATTTATTCTCAAATGCCACCTAAGTTAGGCTAAAAAGTTGTGGGATATCAAAGGTACTTTAACTTCTAAGTGAATTAAAGAATGTTTAAGAGAGCTGGCTATTTTTAAAAGCGGACTATTTTTAAATGGCCTTTTTATCTCAAACCAAAACTTCTGGACATTTTAGTACTTTAGTACTTCATGACAATGCTGGGAAAATCATGATGGCCTCTGTACCATAACAGGCAAACAGGGATCGCACATTCCTGATGTCTGTTATGTAACGTTCTCAACGGGCATTCATATAATTTATTCCGTATGATTTTTGTGAGGTGAGTGGGAATGGTGATCTTTTTCCTTTTCTACATATGAGAAGAGTAAGTTAAGACTTAAATAAGACTGGCAGAGATGGAACCAGAATCAAGATTGTGTGATCCTGAGTTGGTGCTTTTTTCTACAGTATCACATAACCTCCCTGGATCAAAGGATTCCTTATTGTTTCCACAGCTGTGAGATCTAAATATAAAAACCGAATCCATGAGTGATATAATCACTATAGAAATTTACACAAATGATTAATTCAGAATGTAGCTATCAACTGCTAATCTTGGTTAAAGGCACTAAAAAGTCACTGAAAAATGAGCACTTTAATTGTGATTGATTCTGTAATTCCTGTTAAGCCTTCTTCAGATTTTAGGAAGTAACAGCTGTGCCTTCCTGTACACTGTACTCAGGAGTTTCTGAAGCTGGTGGTGAAATAAACACTCCCACAATCATCACTGTTGTACTAAGTTCTAAAGTTACTTAGGTTTCAGTTTCTTTTAGCTTGATGAGAAATAAGAGCAGTCTAGCCAAAAAGAAAAAGCTAAAAATAAGCCAAGAAAATTTGGCAAAAGCTTAAGTACTTTCAAAAAAATATCTTAAAGGCTGCATATATTTCTAGGCTTGTATTAATTCAGACTCTAGTCTAAAGCAGTAGAAAATTGCTAATGACTGAAAAAGTTGTATTAAGAGAGGACATAACATCTGTATTTGAAATTTTATAGAAAAGTATATATTCCAGAAGCTATTTTTATTTCTACTGATTTCCCCATTTCAATGATTGTTTGATATTTACTATTATCATACTAACTACCTTTTTATCTTATTGATGATATAAAGGACTAAGATTATTTGATATTTTAAAAATACCTATCAATAATGACAGGTTATATAATTTGGTAAGAAAACAAAGTACCTACTTGCATTTATCAGGCAATGATAAAGCTAAGTATTATACTGTCCCTGTAGATTGTGGAGCAGCAGTTATCTACCTATAAACATTTCAGAGACAGATGGAAGTCAAATGCATAAAAATACAAAAGCCAGCTTGGTTTGGTTTTAAAACATAACCACAAATATTTGTGGAGAAAATGAAAACTATTTTGATATTCTCCTTTATTACTTGCTTGTGGATCTACTTCTACAAACCTCTTTCTCAAACATAACCTCTAATTTAGGATTTCAATATGAGCAATGACAAGACTTCCTCTGCAGTTTTTCTTCATTATTTTAGGTAGCACTCTCTCTTTTACCTGAATCAAATCCCTGTACTGAGATTTCCACCAAGTTCACTAGCTTCTCTGCTTCTCTCTACACAAATACCTTCTAACTCTACCATTAAGTCTCTGGTCTTGGCCCAGGTTCTTTTGAACATGAGCTGTACTGTTTTCTGCTGGCCTTCTAGCTGCCTGTCTCCCTCACTCTAAAACTATTCTTTGATAATATTTTATTGCACAATTTTTTGAAGTCTTAGAAACTCTGAACATACCTATGTGATGTTCAGAATATAGCATACTAGAAGTGAGATGATAAATTCAATCCCTTTTTCTTATGTACCTATTCTGTCATTTGACATTTTATTTGGCAAGGTCAATGAAATTTATGAACTATTTATCACATATTTATGTAAAGATGCCCTTCCCCCAGCTACCATAGTGAAACACTGCTAATCAGGATGTCTGTTCATGTGATAATTCTCCCTTTAATACAGCCATTTGAAAAGCTAAAAGAAACAATAAGCTCCTCAACAAGGATTTATAAACAATCACTCGAATTCCTTAAAAAAGGAAACAGACACTATGCTGACGCACAAACACTTAAAAAAAATACCAGAGTTTAAAAATAGAACAGCATTGCCCTATAGATCAAAAATTGTTCAAAAGATTCTTTTAAAAGGTAAAACATCCAAACTGAGCTTATACAGGACACAAACTCAGAAGAAATCTACTGCAGGTTTTTGAGTATTTTCTGTATGAAGGTATAAAATAGCAGTAAATACTTGAAAGAAAAATAACGGGCTTAAGTTTTTTTCAATACCATTTTCTATAACAAATTCATCGTGCTTGGGAATCATCTTTTCCCCACACTTAAATACAAAAAATGTTATTTCCATATAATGTCAGTTCTGAATTATTATTCTTACTTCAAGGTCACCTCATTTCTCTAAAATAGACTATCAAACCAGACATAACATCACCAAACATTCTTTACCCATGTTGTTTTTTAAATGTCAGGAATTAATTTGTACTTTATTTCCTATAACTCTTAACAGAAATGAAACTCCTACTCTGATCCTTTCTTTAAGCACATTACTTTGTGTTTAAAGTAGGTAAGGAAAGTGGGTAAGGTTAGGAAAGTCTCTTCAATACTGACTACATTCAGAATGATCTAAATAGATAATCCTCCACCCCTGGCCCTCCCAGAATTTGGGATGAATTGCAAAATTCTGATGTATTTAGCCAATTACCATTACATCCAGAAACACTGGATCTGAGATAAGCTACAAATTAGATTCTACATAAGACCCTGCTACAATCTTTTAAGCAACAATTAAGCACTTTCTAATTCACCTTATTTTTTTCTCCCAGAAAGGTTTCCTTTACAGAACAAATACCAATACACTAATGATTGGGTTTTGTTAAAAATTAAAATTGATGACTGAAATATCTAACTATACACACACACACTAAAATCTATGCATTAAAATGGAAGTTTATCTATAGTCAGAACTTACTACCTATTTAATAAGAAAAAAAAAATTACTCTTGACTGGGAGACCTGTGTCTGCCCAAAAATGAACAAGCCGTTTTTAACACTGGCAATTCAAATCAAGCAAGTAATTTTGTTTATTTTTATTATTCAATTCACATAATTGATTATTAGTTATGTAATTTTCTCATGTATTATAGCCAATGTCTTTTATTATAATTCTATACAATATAGTAAAAATGTGCAAGTTAAATTTTAACTGGTTTTGGTAAAGCCATAATTTGCACTGTATGTTCTCCAACAAAAATACCTATCAACTAACTGAACCAAAAAGGGAAAAAAGAAAAGCAAACAGAGAGTTCTTAAATAAATGGTAACTTGACCAATTATTATTGTAGTGTGGACTCAAGAGTACATTTGAACTGCAAGAAAACTTAAAAAATAACAGCTTTTATTTTTTACAAGTCCACAGATGGTCTATTAAAAACACATTCTATACTGCCAGTAATATGTTCAGTGACAGATCTTACAGAAGAGACCAAATAAGCTAATAATTAATACTAATCTGTGAGTACTACAAGCCATAAGTCATGAAAGCTACTTGTGGATTCCAGTTACGCTAGTAATATATTTAACATGAAAAATTTTCCATCAAGCTTCAAAAGAAGATAGAAAAGAAAAATGTCCAAAAACTTTGCTACAGCACTTCCAAAACCAACACTGGCATTTTATTCCTCAAGAAATTAGTGAAAGGAATTTCTTGAAAACTTTTTCCAAAAAAGTAAAACATTCATGTCAATTTAAATTTGAATATATTTAACACTGCAAAGTTCCTAAACCTAGAAATTCAAGTGTTTTATATTAACTAGAATTAAAACCATTAAAAATATTATTCAACTTTAAGTCACTGGCAAACCACCATGGCAAAAGTCCTGTGTCTTGGCTAGCACTGCACACATTAAGGAAAGAAGACCATCAAGACTCCAGAAAAACTGTCAGCTATGCTTGTTCAAATTTTAAAATGTCCTCATTCAAAAAATAAAAGGCACAGCTCCCCAAACAATATATAATTGTAGTTCTTCAATTGCTTATTAATAATTGTAAGTTAGTTCTGTGAAAGACAGCAAATAGTATAAAGATAATTTTTATCATTAACAATCAAGTTTTACAGAAACAATTACATTAACAATTTTGGAATTTGAAAATGTTTTCCAATTCAACACAGACTTATGATGGTAAAAGCTAACAAGTTTAGCACTTGCCACTTATATTGCTCTATAGGAAAAAAAATAAGACACTTAAAAATCAGAATAATGTGGCAAAAAAAGCAGTTTGGACATCTATAATTTAAAAAATTCCTTAAGAAATAGCACAAAATAACCATTTTGCAACCATAAATTTTGAGTAATTTAATAAAATAATTTTTTAGTTGTATTCTAGATTTTAAAAGAGTGGACATAAGTTGATAAATACCAAGTAAATGGTAGGTCATTTTACTGAAAACTGTACCTCTCAAAAACAGTTTTGTATGTAAAAAAGATGACAGAATTATCTTTTTCATGTAAAGTCTTATGCAGTGTATTTAAAATTTCCTGTGTTTCGATTTATCTATTTTTGAGTCAGTAAAATGAATACATAGAATATAGAAGTTTCTAGGTGAAAAATCAAGAGTGAAATTGAAATCACAGTCGTCTTTCACTATATTCAATGTGTTACAGCTATTGCCTGCTACTACCAAATGTTACATGCTTAGAGAACCCAAATTGCTTTTAACTATTTTTAACTATTTTAAACACTATTACATTACTTGGAAAAGGCTAGCAAAAGAGCTACCAATTAGAGGCCAAGTAAGAATTAAAACTAAAATGAAACACTGGATTATTTATCCCAGAAACATGTGGAGACAAACAGATCACATTTATAATTTGCTTCAATATCACTGATAAAAATATTCTAATTTGATTTCACTTTTTTACAAGGACCCCTGATAGTTTTCAGGCCATACAAGAAGTTCTAACTAGACAGTTAATAAATCAAACAGATTAACATTACTGAATGCTATTCATCTTTATTACAGTAAAAAGTTTTTAACTTGTGGCAGAATAGTATCCAGATAGAACTGAGAATCTATTTACAGGATTTTAAAAATTGAAGAAAAATTTCCCCTGAAACATTTCCCAGAGATAATATATTTAAACAAGAAGTACGGGGATGGAGGTTCACTTTCACATTCAGTTATTTAAGAATGGCATTTATGTTATAAGAATTACATTTGAGTTTGTTAAGTCTTTGTAATAAAAACATTCTTTGAAAATAAGTTTACATTTATATTTACCAAAAAAAAGCTTTCTTCCACTAAAAGTATATCATTTATACTTTCCAACAACACTCTAAGGTAGCTGTGTGATGGTTTTTTGAGATGAACACTAATGTTTTGAGACCTTAAGGAATTGTGATAGTGATGGTGTAAATCCAAATTCCATGCTCTTCCCATTACACCACCCTCCATAGTATTTTATAGTCATCAAACTTTCTACTATGTAGGGAAGTTGAAGGTTGAAGAACATCAGATCATCATTTGTTACTTTATTACAAGAAATAAAATTACACACAAAAAAGGAATCATTATATTTGTTTCTTACCTCTCAAACATATTTTCTACAGCCCATAGCAATCTTCCTAAGTGGTGTGTACCTATTTGTTTTTAAAAATTGCTCTGCTAAGGTGAAATTGTTTTCTTAAATAACATCAGTTGTAAAAAGCAAAAAATATTGAAAACTTAAATGACTTCCAGGACTGTTACATTTAGTAAGCTTTAGGAGTGGAAATTAGGAAAAAGCAATGCTGTGTATATTAGGGTGATGAATGTATATTGAAATTTTTACTGATTTTAGAATCTGAATAATGGAAAGAGAAGAAAAAAAAAAGAGATAAAGGTGTAAAAAGGTTTTTAGACTATAATGATGATAATTTATCTCTTCCTTTAGTCTTGTTTCTGTCACTTTCTAACTGGGTAAATTTAGCTAAGTGACTTTCTTTTCTCAATTCTAACTTTGGTTTTTAAAGTTAAGGATAATATATGTAAATTTGGTGGGAAGTGTAAAATTTCAAAATATTGAAGTGGTATTTTTAGTGAAAGGAAAACAACTCTGATAATGGGGAGGACTTTTGCTGTTAGTTTGTTTCTATTTTAGGCACAATGACCTGTGCAGCAAAGAAAATCAGCTTGAAGCAGGAAAATAAGAGGGACAGGCAACTTCATATTCTTACCTGCGTACATATGGTATGTAAGCCTTTCTATAAGTTTAATAACAGTTCCTGCTTTGATAATTGGAATTCCAGCCTTGGGCTGCGTGTTTTCTTCAAATATTATATTCTCTTCAGAGTCAGGCTCTGCAAATCTATAAACATCAGCACTAGGGAGCCTCATCTGCTCCTCCTTCTCTTCCTGGAGCATTGTCACATCAAGCATCCTTTCTAGTGTACTCCGGTACTGTAAAGATATCAATGCTGCCATCCAGTTGTTCTTCTCTTCAGCTGACTTGGCAGAAAATATAACACTGTTTTCATCTTTTAAAATTATTTCAAAAGCATGCTTGTACTCACTGGTGTCATCTTTGTCATTAATTTGTACCTTTCTCATAAAAAACTTTTCTTTAAGACGATATTCTGCATTGCTAGCACCAGGAAGTCTTGGTTGCCCATGATTTGATTTACAGCAAATCATTAAGCCATCAAAGAGAAATATGTGTCTCTCATGTTTGGCTCCTACACGTGTAAGAGTTCCTTCCATTATAAACTCATTGCAACACTGTCCAATGTCTTTTCCCTCCCAACCATCAATATTCTTCTGAATCTCATTCATTTTCTTGATTGCTAGTTGTTTCCCCTTCATTTGCTGACTATAAAAACGACATGCAGATTCACTGTGACAAAGGAAAAAACATTATTAGTACACAAATGACAAAGAACCTAGAATTCATGTAAATAAAGGACAGTGTAAAAGTACATTTTAAAAAGTTGCACTGAGAAGGTTTTCACTAATTCTCCAAATAAAATTGTGTTACAAAACTGTACAGTTTGGAAAGTAAAGCAACACAGTAGAGACTTTTTAGTGCTCTAAAAAGAACAATGATCATTGACAAAATTCTACCTTATAAATGCAATTATAGAATGATTATTGAATATTTAGACTGACAAAGATTAAAAAGTAGTCCAATATAGTGAAAAAAAGGAATTTAAGAGATTTTTAAAATTTAGAAATGCTTAAGTGGACAAGATCCAAAGCTAAAAAATATGCACATACTGTAATGAGGAAACTAGAAGCAATCGATATTATCTGAATTAACACCTCGAGTTATATAATCCATAAAATAAAGGACACTACTAATTTTACTCTGACAGAACAATGATGCTGACATAAATCTACCCAATACATTTTGTTTCTTTCTCCTTTAGCTTACCAGTTTGTTCTCAGGAGGTCTCGTCTGGGAGTATGCAAGGAAAATGCACAAATATGAAAGGTTTTCAAACAATAACAAATTCTCCTGGCTTTGATGTCACTTCCTCTGAAAGACCAAGCTTGTCACTAAAACTATTTTCTTCATTGTTTACTTGAAGAGGGAACTAGGATCCCTGAATTTGTACCATAATATTCAGGGTGAAAAAGAAGATTATAAAAAAAGTGAAAATATTCACCTCAGTCTTCGTTTTGCAAGACTTTTAGAACATATTTTTTCCATACCACTCTGAACATTAAGCAAAGCTGTTATTGCTTGTTTCAAACATTCCTTGTCTTCTTGATCTTCACTCTTTTCTTCTAACTGCTACAAAATCAAAATGACAAATCTGAACCAGTAGAACAGGTTTGGACAAAAAAATACTAAGCTCATTTTTTTTTTTTAAGAATAAAGGTAATAGTGACTGAATTCTCTCTACCACAGTAAAAGTTTTAAATGTAATCAAATACATTATTTTTTAAAAAGTCTTTTTCTTCTTTATGTATTCCTATCAATATGCAACCAAGTTTCCCACATTAATAAAAGAGTAGAAGCAGTGTTAAAAGATGTCACACCTTATATCAGGCAGTAATGTGCAGTTTCTCAGATGCATATTACTGAAAAGAAATGAGGGACATAAATTATCTTTTTAACTAGCATTGGACTTATTAGCACAGCAATAAGCACATAGATGAGATTTTGTTGAAGTGTGGAATGTAGGTTTCTGATTCCAATATTACTGTTGTAAACAATGGGATGATAAGGAAGATAAATATACAGAGAAGGATGCAATATAGCAGAGAGGAACTTGAAGACACAAAACCTAGAATCAAATTTTGACTCTACTTTTGTGTGATCTTGGGACAAATTACTTGACTTTTGAGCTTTACTTTTCCCATCTGACAAATGAGGCTTATATAAAGCCTGCCCTACCTACTTACAAGGTGGTTACTAAAAATCAAAGCACTTTGAAATGGTAACATACAATGTAAGTGTAAGTTGTTTTCTTTGTAGTTCCACAACAGAATTAATATTAGTATCATAAAGAAACTTGCCACTATTCACATGTTAAGATTTTGAGTAAATCTAGGGATATACACATTAGAGAAACTCAAGCATATTTTCTCTATTAGTGGCAAATATACTATGTATGACAGATAGTCTGTACTTAACAAGGATTGAGTCATTAACAATTACAATATCAGTAGAACAAGGTGACTGTAATTCAAGCAAGCAAATAACTGAGGTGATAATAAGTGACACTGACAATTCAGCAAACTTCTAAACCTGTTTGTCTACCAAAAAGGAAAAATTATATAATGTTTTGTCAATAAAATAGAGCTTCCACACAACATTTAAGGACACTTAATCTTTACCATAAAGACTTGAAAATGAAGCCTTAAATTTTTCAAAGTAATTTATAAAGGTTTACTTTTCAATGAGTTTCATTATTTATGAATTCCTAATTCATCATTATTTCATTAAATAAAATTATTATTTAATGATTTTATGTTCTTGAGAGGTATTCCTTAAAGATCAACAACACACTGCTTTCTGCTTCAACTGATAAAGATTATACACATACACACGTTTGTACTGAACTATGAAAAATCAACATTTCTTACTCAGTATGGCTCAAACCGTATTTATAAAAGTAATTTACTTAAAATATCTTACTGCTTAAATATTCCAGAATAAATACCATATTGTAATATCTATTTAATGCTCAGCTCTAATTATGCAAATTTCTTGTATTATTAAAAATTCACCATACTTTGCACAGAGGCAAAATCTGTACTTTTTAGAATATTCAGTCTCAGTTGTGGCAAGTAAAACAAAAATCTATTCATGGTAATGTTCAACATAAAAAATGTTAAAAAAATAAGTTTCCAAAAGATAAAAGACTTTAAAATATATATATTTAAAAAAATTACTCAAATATCTTTTATTCACAGCATTGCTCTTCACTATGCCTATATTAGAGAAAGCCATTGGCCAAGTGTTCATTAAGAAAGACGGTAGGTTTTTACTTAATATTACTGGTAGGCTGAAGGCTGGACTCTGAGTAATCTCAAAGTACCTTCCATCTCCATCATTCTAAACTACCTCTCATATGGCAGAATTTTGGGAGACAAATGTTACCATTAACCATATCAAATTTAGGCTTCAAAGGCAGCAATCTAACACTGGAAGCAGTATTCAATAAGAAAGGGCAAAAAATTCAATACGGTGTAATGAAAGTACCCCTAAAGAGTGAACTACTTCATTGAGTTGTTTCAGAATTTAATCACTCAGTATTCAAATCAGTATGATAGAAGGTAATTTTTTAGTCTTAAAGAGTTGATACTGACAGGTAACAATATTACTGAACATTTCATATTCTACCCTTTGATATTTTTTACATTATTAATTCAGGCAAACATACCTAAAATATGAAACACACAGTGCTAACATATATAAAAATAATTATGAAAGTACCAAATTCATTTAGACATTCATTTGACTTTTATTCTAAAATGTTTGAAGTTTCTGGGTTACTTATCTACCATTTTAATTAGAGTACTTCACATTCAAAATATATGAGTACCTAAAAAATATTGTTAATCTATTTTAAAACCACAAACCCAAAGTCTATTTCAAAACCCATAAAACTTTACTGATGAAATAATTTTAAATGTAATTTTTACCTTCATAGCACTGGTCAAGCATCTAAAATAAATTTGAATATAATAAATGACCTCTCTTATAAGCATTTTTATTCCTTATACTTAACATAGCTGATTTAAACAGCACTGGTGCAGAATAATTCAAGCTAACTACCATCAAAGGGATGGCTTATTGTTGCTACAGAAACAAAGCAGTGGCAATTTGTACGCAAATAAGACTCCATGAAGCAGCTTCCTCTAGTTACCCCAGTGATATTCAATCCATGCTTTCACAGGTACCTATTGAATAACATTGGGCAAATGCAGTTCATTTAAATAGATTAAGTATCAAGTCCCGAGATGATACTGCTGTTTGAGATTATATTTAAGCCTATCCAGAGAATCATATTGTAAAGCACAATGAAAATTCATGTGCTCTGTAGAGGTGATAAAATTTATATTTTCCAAAGAAAGGAGCCACTTTTACCAGGAATTACTTTTACTGGTCCTTCAGAAATAAGTAGAAGGGGCTGCAGTCAGTATGTAACAGATCATGTGTGATCTATTAAATGTCCAAACGAAACCCTGAGAGATACATGGGGTTAAATTTAAGGAACGAAACCCTGAGAGATATATGGGGTTAAATTTAAGGAACTGGGAACTGGGAAAGGATATTCACCATGGTATTAAACAGAGGAATAAAACTCAATACTCATTATACATAAAAAATAAAGTGTATCAATGCATTTTATGAGTGCAACTAATTCACAAACATATGACTTGCCTTTGTTTGAAAAAAAACTTGAATTCATGTTTTTATTTCTAGAAATTAATTTTCTCCAACATGAGATTATATAAAATGAAGAAATTGCCATTTACTTGATGGCGAAGGCAGGCAGGACCAGATACAGGATGCCTGGCTCTCAGTTCAGTGACTCTTTCAATATATTACTCAAAGAACTGAAATGACTTTGAAATACCTATTTAGAAACTATTCACCAAATAAAAACCACTCCATTCAAATAGGTAAATTGCAATGTATAAGGATGACAAAACATATAACCAAGAAATACACATTATAAATTTTTAAGATTTGGGACAAAAAAATAAAGAATTATCTTTATTTTAAATATTGTGTACATATAAAAGAGCTCATCACAAAATGTGAGCACACAAGCAGATAGAGATCATTTTCCAGTTTGGGAATGGTTACTTGTATACTATTTGATGAGACATAGAGCAGTTTACAAAATAGAAAATACATGATCAAAGAGTAAATCTAACTTACTAGTCCTCTTAACAAATGTATAGAATACTATCCAAATTATTCCAGAAACTAATTAAACCAACTGCTATTTTATAACTCAAATATTCCATTAAAGGCTGAGTGTGAGAAAGGCAATGGCACTTAAATAAATTAACTGTTTTTTCATGATAGAAGCACAACTAAAAAGTATGTCTTAAGATGAAATTCTTAACTAAAATGAGACTTAGAGATTGTCTGCAGACTCCAATTACTCCTAATATTTGTTAAGTCAGGAAGTAAATTTTATAACCAGTTCCTTCCTTTCCCCCACAAGAGTTATTTTTGTATTTAAAAATGAATTCATACATGCACAGATAATTCTTACAATACACAAAACTTCAACTAGTGTGTGATGTTAATGATATTAACAAAATTTGATCTTCTTTTAATTAAAAGCCTAACCCAGCATAACCCTCATTTTTCCCCAAGACAAATGAGGAGGTGATCATTACCAAGGTTGTATATATTACATGGAATAAACAGCATAAATTTATAGTATAAATAGTACAATTCTTTCATAATTATAATTTAAATAAAACAGTATCTTTATTAAATTGGCCAATGGTTAAAATATAAAAAGGAAATCTTGAAATATAAACTGTAATATGACTTGTAATTCACTATTAGGAAATAAAAGCAAAATTCTCAAAGCTTTCTGAGGAAAGTCACAAATTTTACTGAGAGAATTAAGTGGTCTTTGTATACTTTTAGAAACTAGAATATTAAGAGTAGCTGAGTGAAGAAAAAACTCAAAAGGGCAGACCTACATAAGAAAAGCCAGTCAAGTCCCAATTAGATAATTTAACAAATATTTAATGAGCCATCCATTATTTATAAGCAATGGAACTATGGTGAGCAAGCCAAACCTGGTCCTTGCTCTTTGAGCTTAAGAGTATAAAAGACAAATGAATGACAAAGCACCATGATCGGGAAAATTCCGGGCATTCTGCAAATACACAGCAAGAGCCACTAATAAAGGGAGAGAGGATGGCAGGGAAGGCTTCCAGAAGAAAATGACTATAAGACCTAAAGGATAAGAATGGATTAGCCATGGGGAAACAAAGGTACAAGAATGTACTAGGCAGAATACATGGGTAATTCAGAGACATATAGGGCAAGGACTGCGAGAAACTGGCTTAAGGGTAGATAAGAGCCTGGTGGGTGGGGTGGGTGATACATCAAGATCCTGGAGAAGTAAACAGGGTCTCAGTTATGACTACAAGCCCTTTCAGGAATTTGGGATGTTAACCTGGGGCAACAGGGAACCATTAAGGGTTTTAAGCTAGTGACTAACATGATCAAATCTGCATTTTAGAAAGATGGCTTTGGTTTAGTCACTCTTTAAGAGCAGATTGTTGCAGAAGGGGGACACGGGAAACGCAAAACTAAAGGGAGATTTTTGATAATTCAGATGGGATGATCATGGACCTCAGAGTACTGAAATGAAATGAAAAGAAGATGAATCCAAAAGAAGTCCTCTTCAAGAATGAAAAAGACTTATTAGGGAGTGACCAAGTAGATATAATGTGGCAAATGAGTGAAGAGTTGAGGACTCCCAAGGTTTCTATTCTGAGCAACCTAGTGGATAGTGGGACCACTCTGAAGAAAGTTAAAGTGCTTACACAATAAACAAGCAGAGTTGTTCAACAGATAGTTGGACAATAAACAAACTACATTTCCCCATTTCCCTTCTTATACTCCTCTCTTTTACAGAATCTCTTTAATTCTAGTAAGACCAGCATCAGTTCCTGGTTTTCTTCATGCTAATAAAATCAACCTTTGGTGTGACAGGTTCATTACCTAATAGCAAAGGGATCACTGCATTTTCTAGATCAATTCCATAAGTAAACTATGGGACTGGGTGGAGAGGAGGAGGCTGTGATGAGGTTCAGGTCACACTAACCCCAAAAACCGGCACCCTGGCATACTGAATATTTAAAGTTGAAGGAGTCTGAGAAAATAGCACATGGGAGGGAGAAGGTTGGTGACCTTCTGCTTTTGTTTTTTTAAGGTCCTTCAGGTTAAAATATTCAGTATGTCAAGGCTCCTGTGTCATATAAAATTTATATTAAATAAATATGTATGCTTCTCTTGTTAATCTGTTATCTGTCAGTTTACTCTGCAGACCCAGCCAAGGACTCTGAGAAAGTCAAGGAAAAAATCCCCACCTCCCATCCCCCCAGGTTCTTGGAAGCTCAATTTTTTCTTTTAAGTTCTTTAATGGAGAAAACTACAGCATGTAAACTGTATCTCAATAAAGCTATTTTTTTAAGTAGTAATTAAATATCTGCTCTTCAGCTTTCTATCTAGTATCAGAGTAGAATATCTTCATCTTAAAAATAGGCTTTTAGTGGTTTTAGCAATCAGACTGAGGATAAGTTCAATTTCTAGTCTGAAATGTACAGTAGCTTAAGAAATCTTAAGATTTTAAGGTTTTTAGAAAGTAAATGGAAACATTTAAATATTTACACCAACACTACCTTTTGAGAATACAAATATTAATTTAAATACATTCAACAAAGAAAAGGGAAAATAAAAAATTTATGTTGTTTAAAGTTTATAAAATTTAAAAAAATTTTACACTAGCTTAAGTTTATTTAGGGTTTCAAAACTAATTAAAATGGATACTTAAAATTTTATAAAAATTTTCAAAATACAGAGAATAAAATAATGAATACTATGAACTTCACTCATATTTGGCAGTTCTTAAGATTTTGTTAAATTGGTTTTATCTATGCCCCTTTGCCTTTCTTTGCTGCCACCACAAATGAAAAATAAAAATTAATATAATCATTTAAATATATAATAGAAATTAAAACTGTCTCTAAAAAAGTTTTTCAGCATGTCTGATCAAAAGAATGATAGATGACAAAAGTATTATTTACTATTATCTATTAAAAAAATAATTGCCAAGTTGGATATTAGAATATTAGAAATTCTGAAAAAAATTTAAAATAGGAAGACCATTAATGAAAGAAAAGATCTTAGACTGTTGCAAAAAAAAGAAAAGGAAACTGCAACATAACTGAGAGGCCAAAATGCTGGTGAATAATGTTACCAAAACAAGCTCTTTAATTTTAACTTAGAATTACTATTTTTACAGTGTGCCCAAGTTTATTATTAGTTTTTTAAAGAAAAGGAGAAAGTAATGTGAATTTCTAGCTAAAAAGGAAAAAAATGGATACTACAATATTTGATAAAGGCATTACATGACAGCAAAAAAAAAAGGGAGTGTTTCTAAGTTATTACTGTTGTGTTTTCAGATTGAAATAATCATAGTTGATTGTAAAAAGTTTTTAAAATTCCCTCTTATTGGATTTAATCTGTGTACTTGTTTTCCAATCCCAATCGTGGCAACCAGGTGAGGGGAAAATAAAAGATTTAAGAACAAGTAAGAGCAATTTTCAAAGAATAAAGGCAATCGATTTTTAAACATGCCCAATATTCAAATCATATTTTAAAGAGAATCCAGCTAGTCCTATCTTTGAATGTATTAAAATATATTTTCTAACATTTGCAGCTCTCTTGCCTACTTGAGGAATCTGAGTTGCAACCCTTCACTGTTTCCCCTCCTATTGTTGTAAACACCACAGCCATAACAAATACTGAAGAGCTATAAAAATGCAAGAACTTCCAGTAATGGTGATGGAGTGAAGAAGTCTTGAGAACCCTCCTGCAGATGACAGCATAAACCTGTAGAGCAGTTACTCTTGTAATCTCCAACTAGAAAGCTTATACTTAAGGTTAGGAATTTCCCCAATCTCCCACAGCAACAGTGGGAAAAATGAAAGAAAAAAAGCAGCTTTACAGGCTAGAGACGAAAGAAAGCAGAGTTTAAGAGGAAATTTAAGGGGGAAATCTGGAAGTGAATGAATCACGTAAGGATTGAAACCCCAGATCTGAAAATAAATCCTACCCAAATATCTGGCTGGACTGCTAACTTCTGCATTCATGGGAAGACCCCAGGGAGCCTAGCAAAAAAAAGCAGGCAGAGACCAAAGAGGAATCTTGAAAGATAGTGTAATGACAGAGTTCTGCTGCTTTATTAAAACTGTGTTTATTCCCCAACAGTACGCACACAAATCAGGAAGCAGAAAATGGAAGCCTTACTAGTTTAAAGGTACAAGGGTACAGAGCCTGAGGTTGGCGAAGTGGCTGCAAATTAAGGTATAAAAGGAACCACAAAGACCATGCTCCCAAATCTAAACACAATCTCTGCCCAAACAGTTGTCTGTCTGCCAAATCATACATTTGTAGGGGAGACTCTTAGAGAGTAAAGCTTGAAAAGCAGCATATGGAAACCCTAAAAAGTGGACAGAGATATCAGCTGCTGCACAACACAGAAGAGAAGAATTTGCAATTGAGTCCAGGAAAGTTAACAGCCTATCAGAGTGAAAACACAACAACCCCAAACAAAAAAACCAACAATCTTCAACACAACAGAATCCAGAGTTGTTGGCTAGCAGAAAAACCAGGAATACGTGATCCATATTCAGGGAAAAAAAAGTCAGTTAATTGAAAATGACTCCAACTGGGCACAGAAACTGGAGCCCAGATGTTAGATTTAGAAAAAACTTCAAAGTGGCTTTTATGATAATGTTAAAAGAATCAAAGAAAAGCATGGTCTTATTGAGTGGACAGAGAGGGGGTCTCTGGAAACTAGAAAACAAAATCCAAATGAAAATTCTAGAGTAAGCAAACATAATAATAGTTCTATTAACAGACCCATAGAAGTTAACAAAGAGAAAAAAAGATATATGAAAAATGAAGTCTTACAGATCTACAGGATGACATAAAGTAGATAAAAAAATGAATGCAACTAGAGTTCCAGAAAAATGACAGAAAATGCATGGTTAACGCAAAAGCAAGTTAAAATCTGAAGGGTGGAAAGGAGTCTGAAACTTTAAACAGGAAATTAACGCTACTGTTGGGATTATCTCATTTATGAAAATAATACCTTTTAAAACCATCTCTGTTTTTACCAGAGAGAAAATTACCAAAACTATAAATGCCCCTCAAAGCAGTTTAGTTGATTTAAAATTAAAAACTATAGTAGTATAATAGGTATTTACTTATAATAGCTCCTGAATTATACTATCCTATACTGAACTTCAGACATTCAACATCTGTGATCAGATACAATACTATTGGCTCACTGCTTTAAGCCCAAGATTTGTGGACAAAATTTCTAAATTTAGAAAGCTAGTTCAAGGAATGGAAGCTATACAGACCTCTGCTGGACTTATTTTCATGATACTCAGAGAGAAGCTACATTTTTCTAAATCTCCTCTTACTGCTGGTATTAAGACATCAGCTCATGGGCAGTATAAAACAATGGTCTAAACCATATCGCATTAAACCAGATGCAGAACAAGAAAAAAGTTAAGTACAAGTTACCTAGGGTACAAGATGTTGGATACAGTTTGGCTCCCAAAATGGGGAAAACAGCAAACCAAAGCCATTAACAAAGGCATACAAGGTATTTGTAGTAGGGTCTATAAGGCATATTTCTTCACAAAGAGTTTCGGGCACACTGTGTGAAGGACTCTAGTAGGTATTTAAAGTGTATGATAGAGCAAAATTTGTATTTGCCTTTTCTAATTTGTTTTAAGCAGCATAAAAAAATGGGGGGGAACTACTTTGGGAGGGAAAAAAGCTACTTTTAACACTTCTCAGTTCTTGATCCTGTTTTCCACTCACTATACTATTCAGTTCTAAGCTTTTATCTGTACTCCTTTCCCAAACTTTCTGTACTTAAGCATTTGGGGCTACAATTTGTGTAATATCTGTGATGTTTAAGGGAAAAAGTTAAGGACCAGTCTTTAAGTCAGTTTGATAAACAAAAATCTAGGAATATTAGAAAATTTCACGGTATATTTTAACTTAAAGCAAGAGTACAAACAATAATGCGAGCATTCAGATCAAAGTCTTTACTGTTTTTATTTTCTAAAACAAAGCTTGTGATCAAGATAAACACCACACTGATATAATGAATTAACATCAACTATAATACTTATTATTCCATTGGTCCTTTCTCATCTAAAAACGCATGGTTGTTGTGATATGTTAAAATTAAACCTGAACATGTTATCTCTCAATTATTTTGCTGATTTTGTACTTTTTATCACAAATAAAACCTAAAAAAGCTATCGAGGTTTTAATGCTAAATTTTCTATTTTTTCATTTAAGAGAAAGCATACATGATAACCCCAACCTCAATTATACACATTTAGTCTTATTCAGATAATTAAGTTTGTAATTTTGTTACTGAGTTTTTACCTGCCTATAATCCACCTATGTGAAAAATATTGCAGTTGTTGGCTTTTCACTAGATTTTTGGGACCAAAATTAATTTTTGAAATCTAAGATGAAATAATTGGCCTAAAGCAAAAATATATATATATATATATATATATGTACATATACATACACACACACCACACACATAAAAATATATATATTTAAAACATATCTATATATCTGTATTTATATATCTATCTATATGTATTATAAAGCCAATATACACTGAAGAATCAGACAAAAAAAATGAATAGATTTTTGTAGTATACCAAAAACTATTTGTATGGGTTGAACTGTGTTCCCCCCTAAAGATATGTTCAAGTCCTAACTCCTGGTACCTATGAATGTAGTCTTTTTTGAAAACTGGGTCTTTGCAGATATAATCAAATTGAGATGAGGTAATTTTGGGTTAGGGTGGGCGCTACATCCATTAATTTGGTATCTTTGTAAGAGAAAAGAGAGAGAGATCTGGATGCAGACATAACAGAGAATTTGAAGATATGAAGAAAGTGATGAGAAGAAGGAGGCAAAGATCAAAGTGATGGCATCTGTGTGCGGGGACTGCTGGGATCTACCACAAGAAGAGGCAGGAATTCCCGAGAGCCCTCAGAGGGAGTATGGTCTTGCTCACACCCTGATTTCAGACTTCTAGTCTACAAAACTGTGAAAGAATAAATTTCTATTGTTTTTAAGCCTCTCAATTTGTGGTGCTTTGCTAGGAAACAGCCCTAGTAAACAAATACATTAATGTACATATAACAATATAGATTTGAACTGATTTTTTTTTAATCAAGGGAAACTTACTTTTCCTTAAGTTACATGGATCCAGCATACTGGAAAAAGAATAGGCAATTTTCTAGAGAATTGATTGGTTCAAAATCATTCTTGATGATTTTTTTCTAGTGTTTGAGTATATCTTAAAGAGATAAAATCATATGTTTAATAACCAAAGAAAAGGTTAACATTTTTGTTGAACTGAATGTTGTATTGATTCACTTACCTTCAAAATACTGGTCAACAGATTTACTAAGCCCCAAGAAACAAGTCTACATTTATTTAATAAAGCAAACTAAACTTCACATAGAAAAATCACATTATTGGACCAATGTGGTTTTCAAAAAGACACAAAGGAAGTTTATAAAAATTTTTCATAAAAATTAAATGTAATGTGAAGAAAATCAATCAAAGGTTTCAAAGACTTGACTGTGAGTTTTAACTTGCTGGAAAAAAGTGTATTTTTTCTAGTTTAAGTAGCATTAAAGTCTTTTAATGTTATTTAACTAAACTTTTATTTTCTGAATTTGTAAAGTTTAAGGAATTCTGTTTCCAAACTAAATGTAATTATATACAATTGTATGGTTAAAACTCTTTTAAAATAAAAGGCATTTATAGGAATTCTAAGGAAAACTAATTTTATTTTTGCTATTCATTTTTTAACAAGCTTTTATGGTCTAAGTGAGAAATACTATTAGCCATGACAATTAAAGATACATGGGGCTCAATTCCATTCTTCATGGAGCACACAGTCTAATGACAAGGTAGACAATAAAAACGGGACAAGTTCTATTAAAGAGGTATGAAGTGAGTGAGGGAGCTCATTAAAAGGATCAGCCTAAGGAACCAAGGTTAACTTGACAGAGGGAACAATATTTGAACATACTCTTTGACAAGTAGGAATTTCTCAGATGAAAAGGGAAGGTAGAAATAGAAGAGGAATTCCAGAGAAATGGGGAAAAGAAGGAAAAGGATATGGAATCCTGAGCAGATTTTACATATCTAGGCCTGCTAGGAAATTTATGACTAAAGCATAGGTAGGTAAGATCAGGTTCTGAGAGATGAGGCTGGAGAGAGGCTAAAGAATTTTCAATCTGTGGAGCAGTTGCCAGGCAACCAACTACACTTCTCAAACTGCGAGTACCATGAGGTACAAAGACCACGCAGGAAGCTGCTTTAATAATCCAGGCAAGACATGCTAGAGAGCCTGGACTGAGGTAGTGTCAAAAGAATGCAGAGAACAGGCTGGATTCTAGAATCATTTCTAGAGACAAATCATGATCTGCTAAGAAGGAAGAAAGAAGAATCAAGGATGGTATTAAGGCTTCTGGTGAAGGGACCTGAACTGATCAACAAGGATATGGAATAAAGGAAAAACTATAGATTTGGGCAGCAGGGGAAAGAGGAAGTATGAGGGATGAAGGGAGTAAAATGTTAAAGTTTAAGATATCTGTTGGACAATAAGAAAAGTCTCTAGTAATGACAATATTCAGTATTTACATTTTTCATTGTATATTAAGTACTGTTACATACATTATCTTGGTTGACAGAACAACTCAGTGAGATAAGCATTTCACAGGTAAGGAATCCAGAGCTCAAAAGGTGATCTCTCCAAGGCCACTTAGCTAGTAGAGTCAGAGAGGAACATCAGACTCCTACCTAGTGTAGTGAGGTTTCAAAAGACACTCCATGGCATAGATAAGTTACAGCTAATTTCCAATTATCACTGATGTCATAGTGTTTTGCTGCCTCCCACTGCTCCAATTTTATGCAATCACTGTTGAGTCTAGAATCACTAAGTCTACACTGGCACCTGGAGTAACAGCAATACGCAGAGGAAAAAAAAAATTTTAACTAGTAAGAATCATGTAGTTAGAAAAAATCTTAGACCCTAAGATTTGAGGGTCTTTCTGTCCATCTGATACCAGAATCTTCTAAGGCAGTTTCCCAAAATAACCTCAAGAAATGTATTGTTTCAAAAGCATCTATTAATTTGGGAAATCCTTGGAAAACAATTAGATTGCTTTACTGCACAATTTGAGAAAGCTTTTAATATTTTAAAGTACACTGAAAATTTCTTGGAGTATAATTAAGGATACAGTGTTCTCTGAACATATCTGACCACTGAACATTCCCCCCACCCCAACTTTTTATTTAGAGTATTTCATGGGACTAGCATCCCATAAGATACACTTTGAAAAATACTACTTAATGAAAATAATTAAGCAACATACAAACTTAAAGGTAAGTACAAACACTACATTAGTGCTGAGGGAATGCTGAATAAAAAGGAGTGATCACAGTCTGTGGGATTACTTAGCAAAGGTTCCTGGTCAATATACTAATTTTTAATGGAACTTATGCAGTAATACGAAAAGAGATATACATGCTTAAATCAGTAGAAATCTTTCACATTGCTGAATGATGCACTTACAAAATAAAAATTCTACTACCATAACTTCCAATTTAAAAAATTTTAATTGCCTGTACTTGGGGGAGTATTAATTAATTTCTGTTATATTATTGAGATGATTAGGTTTCTCAAACCTTCATCAAAACTTCTTGTCCTTATTTACAAATTAATAACTGCTTTGAGGTTTCATATGGCCTTTAATCCTTCAGAATTTCATCATAGTCTCAGGTAAAATTCCCATTATTACTGGGGTTATATATAGTTTATTGTTTCTAATGTGATGATAAGCAGTTTTTATAGAGATAGTTTGCAAACCTGAGCTGTGAACATTAGGTGATTAATCTTCCCCACTACTTTGGTCTTATCCCCACACTGGGTCCCTTCCCTAAGTCCCTGAATTTGCTGAGGTCCCAAAATGGAGACTTAGATGTATAAATCCAAGGTTGGATTTATTCCAAACAATAGGCCATGTAAACACAAAGTAGAGCCATGAGAAAAAAGTATCAGATAATTGCTTTAAAATTCACTATTAAAACTGAAAAAAATGCTACTTTTTTGCAGATTCATTTATACTTTCTATTCTTAACTAGAAAAAGAAAATAGATACAGACTAATGTTCATGGGTGCTCACATAATAATTCACACACCAATTGGTAAAAAACTGCATCACACTTAAAATATTCTGTAAGTAGCAATAAAGAGTTTTCTTACCTTCAGAAGTTCAAAGTAATGGAGACAGTGGTAAACAGGGGCTAGAAGTAGCCTTGGTAAAACATATTGAACAGCTTCTTTGAAACCTTCGCCTATTGACTAGAAAACAAAGTGATTTAAAATTTTAAGTTTGCTTTTCAAACATCGTATAACTTGACTTAAGAATTACCATACCTGCAAATAGAGTGCCGCTCCAGGCTTTGATAGCTGACTGAGGAAACGATCATGAAAGCCAGGCCATAGAATATCCCGGGCATACGATTCATATGGATCAAACGCCAGTTCCTTAGGAAATAAGGAAGATAAGACATAAACGATCTATCTCCACGGCAAAATATAAATAACCTAATGCCATGAACAAAGAAAGATTATATTATGGGCACATCTATGCCAGCACAATCACTTATTTCTTTTACAGCCTCTAAACAATAATATATGACTAGTAATCAATTTTACTAGAAAAAAATCTAATATTCTCAAGCAAGAGAGCAAATCTGGCAGATTTTGGGCAGAATGGGCAGATTCTGATTCTGGAAAATACAGTTTAGCCTGAACACCAAAGAATACAGTTCTCTACAACAAGGTAAAGTACATAAACATTTAGAATATTGGTGCCAGACAATTACTTTCTCATGGTTTCTTAGCAGTAGACTTTTACTTCATGCGCTGTAAGCCAAAGCTAACAGTTTATATCATCAAAAAATGTTAGTTTTCACAAAACAATTAACAAGTTTAATCCAAATTGCCAAAAAATTTTACCATCATCAATTATTATTAAACTAAACAACTTTAATGCTTAGGTCTAAAAGAGCAGAATCTACTGGTTTTGATTCCTGAGGGAACAGGCAACAGATTTTAGCAGGAGATAGGATCTCTATTCCTTTCTATCCTGGACCCTATTACACATGAAAAAAAACTATTCAGAGTATTGTGCATTGGATTCTAGCAAAAGTTCATGCCTATGAAGGGTAATTCTACAAAGAGGAAGAGGACATCTAGTGGAGGAATGCAGTAGAACAAAGTAAGAAAGACTGACAGAACGAATTATGTTTGTGAATTAATTATCCTTAATGTTGTTTCTCAAGTAATTTTTTTGGGAAACACTGAGTAAGTAACAGCAATGTGAGATCAGAAATCAAAAGACCTGAGTTCTGTTTTTTTGTAAATGCAATATAGAACATTAAGTTCCACGTCATCCTGAATTCCTTGAGCTGGTCCCTTGTTCATTTCCCAACTTCAACTCCTTCAGCTATATTTCCAACTAAAAATGTCTATATCAACAACACTGGAAATTGCAGTCCACTGTAGATTATACAGGGATGGATGGTAAGGTTTCAACAAAAGCAGTAAGAGTGAATCTTTTAATACTTCCTGTAATGAGGGCCTACGGGTAGTAAGCTCTCTTAAGATATGTGTTTCTATTTGTTCCTCAGTTTTTTATCTCAGTTTTTGTTAAATTGAGATATAACTTACATAAGATCTACAACTTGATAAATTTTTACATATGTACACAATTCATCTGTGTAATTACCACCTAAGGAAACAGAAATCTAACACCTCAGACAAGCTTCTTCATTTCCAATAGTCAACCACTATTTCTAACTTCTGTTCCCAAAGATGTTTACATGCTTTTGAACTTTGTACAAATGAAACTATAAAAAATTTTGAATCTTATTTCATGCAACATTTATCAGTTCTTTTTTATTACCATACAGTATTTCACTGTGTGAATACATTACAAATTACCCATTATGAATAAACCTGCTATGAATATTCCTGAACATGTAGACAGAGACATTCATTTTGCTTGGTATGAGCCCAAGAGTGAAATGCTGGATCATAAGTTTCATTGCATGCTTATCTTTAGTAGATATTCCCAACAGTTTTCCAAAGTGACTGTACCAATTTATAGCCTATCTACCAGCAATACAGAATTTCAGCTGCTCCGTGGTTTTAAATTGCATTTCCTTGATGAATAAAGATTTTGAACATCTTTTCTTCTTTCAGGAAATATCTGCTTAGGTCTTTTGTCTATTTTTGAAAAAATATTCAACCTGTTTAGTTATTGGTTTTTGGGAACTTTCTACATATTCTGAATATGAGTCTTTCACAGGCTGCAGATATTACAAATATCGTCTCTCAGTATACAGCATTCCTTTTCACTCTCTTAACTTTGTCAATTGATGAACAGATGTTCTTATATTTAATGAAGTCCAGTTTATCAACCTTTTCTTTTTATGGGCAGTATTTTTATGTTGTTTAAAATATCTTTTGCCTAATCCAAGGTCATGAAGATTTCATATTTGTTTCTGCAAGGTTTATTATTTTAAATTTTGTACTCACTTTAAATAAATGTTTAGTTGGGCAGAAAATTATATTTTCCCTTAGTACTTTGAATATATCACTACTCACCTGATGGCTAGCTTCAATTGTTAAAGAGAAGACCCCTGTCATTCTAATTATATAGTTCTTTTTCGGTAATAATCCTCTTTCCTCTCTCACAGCTTTAAATATTTTCTCTTTATACTTTATTTCTACAGCTTCCCTACAATCTTTTTGGCTTGGATTTATTTTTATTTATCCTGTCCAATATTTGAAATTTATTTTTGATCTAGGAACACATATATTTACTTATGGAAAATTCTCTATTGGTATCTCTTCAAATATTACTTCTTCATCATTCTTTGTCTGAAACTCCTATTTAGATGTATCTTAAAGCCTTTCAATATAGCCTTAATTACTCTAAATTTGGTCTTTCATACTCTTTTCTTGGTCTCTCTGTGTCACTGTTTCAATGAATTCCTCAGTTCTTCCTTTCAATTCACTATCCTTGAACTAGGTCTGGCAAATGTTATACCACAAAATGAGTTTTTAATGCCTGTATATTTAATTCCCAATATCCCTAATTGTTTCTTTTGATACCTACTAGTTCTTTTTCCTGTTTTTTTCTTTTCTGTTTTTGTTTCACAGTGTCTCTATAAATGGATCGATCATATTCCTTCATCACTGAGTATTCTGAATTTCTTTTACACTCTTTGTATGTCTATTGTACAAAATGAATTTCATCGAGTGAATTTATGCTGCTATTCTTGATTTTATTAGCTATCAATCTAAGCATTAGGGAATTTGTCTTGTATTTAGGAATTTTGTATTATAGGCTTCTTAAGGGGAGGCTTTTTTTTTATTAAGGTATCACTGATATACAATCTTATGAAGGTTTCACATGAGCAACATTGTGGTTACTACATTCACCCATGCGAATTACTACAAGTACCCCCCCACACACACATACCCCGCTGCAGTCACTGTCCATCAGCATAGTAAGATGCTGTAGAGTCACTACTTGTCTTCTCTGTGCCCAGCCTACATTATGTGTGCTGATCATAATATTGTAAGGGGAGGCTTTTAAGTTCTGGTTTCCTCATTTTCTCCCCCATCCCTTTATGACCACTCTTGTAGACCAGAACTGTTCTTAAAATGACGTTTGGGTCTTAGGCTCTGTGACCACATTGGCTTAATATCGTGAGATACTGTGTTAAGTTTCAAGGTATATTTGTTATAAAAGATACTGTTTTTGTCTCTCCACCTCAAGTCCTCAACTTTCTATAAAACCTGATTGGCAATAGTTGGCAAATTCGCCCAGCATTCCATTACAATCAGCGTCTTGAAGCAGGAAGTCTGGCTCTCTTTCATGGAGCACATTTAGTTCTCATTATCCTTAAGAGCTGCAGGGGCCAAGGGCAAGCCACCCCAAAATGTGCCACTTTGGCATACTGATTCCTTTAAATTAAAGCAACTGGAGAAACAGCAGGTATGAAGATACTCTGACCATCCCCCTTACTCCCCCTGAACCCCCAAACAGGAATTAAATCTCCCATGTGAAAGACACCCTCCCTGTACCTGGAAGGTAGAAGGCATCCTTACCACCAGAGATAGGGAATTCAGAGTCTAGGAGGCAGCATAAACAAATTTTGTTACTCTTTTTCTAATTTACTACCCTGTCCAAATGCTGCTTGGAATTCCTTAGTAATTGAAGCTCCCCAACAAGTTTTCTTTATCCTGTCAATTGCTCTCAGATTTACTGTCTCTTTGTCTAACATATATTTAAACTGCTTGTCTTGGTCATTTCTTTATGTTTCAGTCATGGGGCCTCCACATGTACATAATAAAACTATTTTTTTCTCCCGTTGATCTGTTTCATGTCAGTTTGATTCTTAGATCAGCTGGGAGAACATTCAAGGGTGGAGGTAAATGATTTCTCCCCAACAGAGCTACTAGAGCTCACTAGCTTGAATGTCTATTCATTTCTGATCTTGTTTTTGAGTCTAGTGTATTCCCTTTTTTCTGCTTTGTTATAATGGTTAAAAGAATACTTCTGTTTTGTGAGATAATAGAAACAAATGTTGACAATGACCCTATGAAAAAGGGGTAATACAGCTGAGTAGTTGGCAGTTAGTATCTGTGACTTTAGCAGGAAACAAGAATTAATATTCTAATATTAAAGCAAATGTAGGGCTTTTATGCAGACTTTGTCTTTTCTGATATATCATTAAACTACTTACCTCTGCTAAGTCTTCGAAGCAGCTTCCTACTAATGGATGGGGACTGCCTTCATCGGTCATTTCTACAGTATCCTCTATAAGGCCCAGTAACTTTACACTAAGTTCATGTATATCTACTATACGACTAAATATATTTTCTACATCCTGTTGGGAAGAAAAACACTTTAGTTAGATTGTATAATAAAAAAAAAGTTTGAGCAAGTAAGTCATTCTATAATCACAAAATTTAACATGACAGATATAGTGAGATATTTTAATGACTTACATATACAAGAAAATTCAAGAATTCCTTTGCAAGGACGTACAATTTGCAATATATTTTCTAGGTCAGTGGTTCTGAAACTTTTTGGTCTCAGAACTCCTTCACGCTTTTAAAAATTACTGAAGAGTCCAAAGATCTTTTGTTTACAATTAGATCAATATTTACATTTGAAATTAAAATGTATATTTTAATGTATATGAAATTATGTAGCACTTTTATGAAAAGTAATTGTAGTTTTCTAGAACAAAAAAAATTTAGTGAGAAGAATGACATTGTTTTACATTTTTTCAAATCTAACATCTAGCTTAATAGAAAGTAGCTGGATTTTCATACATATTTCTGCATTCAATCTGTTGTGATACACTGTTTTGGTTAAAACATTAGAAAAATCTAGATTTACAGATATGTAGTCAGAAAAAGGGAAGAGTCAGCAATCCATTCAAATAATTGTGCATATCTTTTCCTTCTTCTGTATAGTTCCTTTCCTGAGATATGTTACATACTATAACATTCCCCCTTTTAAAGTGTACTATTCAGCGGTTCTCGTAGTTACAGAACTGTTCAATCATCACTACTACCAAATTCCAGAACATCTTCATCATCCCAAAAAGAAAGCTTGTATCCATTAGCAGCACTCTCCATTCTTCCCTTTCCCTCAGTTACTAGCAAACAGTAATGTACCTTTTGTCTGTACAGATTTGTATACTCTGGACATTTCATGTAAATTAAATGAATATTCTTTTATGATATTACAGCAGAATTCAACAAATGGTAGTTTCTTAAAGGTTAGTTGCAATGTGGAACCTGAAACCATATCAATTTTATGCTACTACAAAGCGAATTTCATTGGTCTCTTTTGAACTTTGAATGGATTTTTTTTTCTACCCATATGTGATCCTGTAGCATTACAAATTTGGTCACTTGGAAAATACTGGTCAACTGAATTCTCAAGATCTGCCAAATAAACACACTTAATACATTTCACTACACAATATTCAAAGACCAAATACATTAGTATTACCACTGATTTTGGGAGTGGACACAAATTTTCCAAAGTTCTAATTTCACTTGAAAGCTCAAATTTTATCACTGTCAACAAATATTGTCCAATTATTTTCCTTCAAGTGACAGGTCCACTTTGTTCATTCCACTCCCATCCCCCAACTTCATTGTTTTTTTGAGAAATGCCTGCCAAATATGTAAGTCTGAATAATCATAGTTTGTCAATCATTTTTCATGAAAAAAGTAGCCAGTTCAGTTTACAATATAGTGCTTACAACACTGTACTGCAAAATACAACCACCATACGCTGGTATGCAGCAGAAGTGCTTTCTGTGTGCCTCCTATCTGCCTCAGCTCTTCTCTGACCCAGCTTTGCTGTGGCATGCCAAGCTCCTCTTCTACCGGTCATGACAAAGAAGCCATATAAATCCATATACTCCCTTTTATTTCATTTATTCATTCTACTCTTCCATTATATTATTTTTATTACAAACAGATATGCATACAAGAATGTTCAATACAACACTTTATGACTCCTGTAAGATTTTCTGTAGATTACTGAAAAATTATTTTTGTCATGGAGTATGCATTTAAAATGTCAATGGATACTCTCTAAAACAGAGTCCACTGGTTTAACCCTCCCCTCCATACTGTATGAGAGTAACAGTTTTACCAAACCCTTAAGACAATCAATACTGTCAATCTTAGCTTTTAGAAAAATGTTTAATTTTAATTGAAAAATATTCATTTACATATATTAAATTATTATTTTTGATTAGACTACCAGTGACATTTTTTTGTCTAATCAACTTTGAGGCAAGTTTCATATCCAGGAATATATACCTATCTTAAATGTACTTTTTGATGAGATTTATGCAGTTAATTTACTCTTGTAAATTACCATCATTATAATGAAAATATACAAAACACTTTCATTACCTCAAGGTTTCCTTGTTCCCCATCCCTATTAATCACCACTATCATCCCCAGGAAGTTAATGATCTGCTTTCTGTCACTGTATATTAGAATTGTCTTTTCTAGAATATTAAACAGATGAAATCATACATAATCTTTTGTGTCTAGTTTCTTTGCTCACAGTTTTGAGATGTACCCATATTGTTGCATATGTAACTACTTTGTTCCTTTTTAATGTTGAGTAGTATTCCATAGTATGAACATAACAGAGTTGCATTTCCATTAACCTGCTGATGGGTATTTGTGTTGTTTCCAGTTTGGGATAATTACAGATAAAGCTGCTATGAACATTCACGAACAAGTTTTGTATGGATGTGTTTCCATTTCTTCTGCGTAAAAACCTAGGAGTGGAATTGCAGGTAGTACACCTAGTTTTATGTTTACTATAGAACACTGACAAATTCTTTTCCTAAATATTTACATCAGATTACATTCTCACAAGCAATGTAGGAATTTTACATTCCGACAAGCAGTTGCTCCACATTCTTTCAAATATTTGTCAGTCTTTTTAATTACAGCCTTTCTAATGAGTGTGTAATAGAATCTCACTGAGTTCTTAATCTGCATTTCCCTGCTGATGTTGAACATCTTTTGATGTCCTTTTTGGTCACTGGTGTATTTTCTTTTATAAGTGTTCAAATTTTTGCCCACTTAAAAATATCAGGCTGTTTTTCTAATTATTGAATTGTAAAAGTCTTATAAATTCTGCGTACAAGTTCTTTGTTGGATATATGCATTTCAAATAGCTTCTCCCTATCTGTGGCTTACCTTATTTTTTCTGACGTCTTTTGAAGAGCAAAAGCTTTTTATCTTAACGAAGTTCAACTCATTAACTTTTTTATTTTATAGTTCTTGATTTTTGTGTCCTAAGAAATCTTCACCTATCCTTCATTTTTATTTTTTTAAACATTATTAAAATAAAATTTACATATGCAATTTATCCACTTAAAGTGAATAATTCAATGATTTTTTTTTTACTGTATTTTGAAATTTGCACAACTTATAATATATTCCTCTATATATTTTAAAGTTTACTCATTGCCATAATTTCAGCCCCAGTCTTGGCTTCTGTAGTGAACATTGCTTCTCCATTAATCACCCATGGCTGTGTGGCTACAGTTTTAGAAATTACTAGAATGCAACTCCCTTAGACAGTCTCAACTGTTCTCACTCAGCATCTCCCCAGGATCCAATGAGGTTGGTTTGATTACTATTCTAAGATCAGTAATCCCTTCCATAATATTCAATGTTATTGCTTCCCTCCTGTATGGTCCCCAAAATACTGTTGTCATACCTTTATTATGGTAATTAAGACATTATACTGCAATTTAATTTAAAAAATTTTTTTTAATTTTATCAAATGTACATCACAGTGATTCAACAGTCCCCCTTGGTAACAGTAGTCACTTCTCGGTGTCTATGAGTCTAATGCTGTTTTGTTCTTTCTGTTTTGCCTTTTTAAAAAAATATTCCACCAATAAGTGAAATAAGACAAATGGTATTTGTCTTCTCCACCTGTCCTATTTCACTGAGCATAACACCCTCTAGAGCCATCCATGTTGTTGCAAATGGCACAATTTCTTTTCTTTTTATGACTGAATACTGCAGTTTAATTTTAACTTTATATCTCTGTCTTAACTAGACTAAACTAGAGGGAAGGAATTGTTTCTTATTCATCTTTGAATCTCCACTGCCAAGTACTATATGGTGCCTAACAATATAGGCAGCACAGATGCAGTGTTTTGGTTGAATGATTCAAATGAATAAAATTCTAAAAAATCTTCCACCTAAACAAGAGGTTTAATTTTTTGGAGTACATGGAAGATTCTGTGAATTCATTTGCCCTTATACGGTCTAGTTTAGAGTTGTCTTTTAATTTCTGATACTTAATTTATTGAAACTGCTGTAGCAACTTTGTGATCACAGTCCCTATGAATTAAAACCCACAGCTCAAAAAAAAAAAAGACACATTAGCAATCATGATCTATAAATTCAAACTTGAACGGTCATGTAGAGTTAACAACACATGCAAAAATATACACATACACAATGATACTTACGTTAGCAGAAAACAATTTTGAATTGGAGACAAAAGGCTCTCTAAAAACTTTTATAATTAAATTTAGTTCCCTTATGTATTGTCGAATTTCTGCCATAAATGCTTTTACCAAATCATAGTAAGTTTGCTCTCCTGAGGTGGAAGGCTCTTCATCAGTTAAAGATAATATATTGATATCTTCTACATCTTGATGAAACATATCCATCAATACCTACATAGTTAGAGATATAAAAAAAAAGCATAATAAAATATGAATCTATAGTTAAATCTGAAGTGAAGCTCCCTAAGTTGTTTTTTGAACACAGTTCTTAAATGAGAAAGCAGATACACAATGATCTCTTCTTGGTTGTATAGCCACTGTCCCCTCCACAGTTTCTCTAAAACAGAATTCTGTAACTGGTATTACAAACTGCCTCCTCCAAGTTCTCTATCAATTATCTACTCTCTGTCTCTCTTGTTAACCAATTACTTCTAATTTGTCCCCAGATCCTGTCTGATTCCTCTTAGTTTCCTGTTTCATTCACTTGCCATTATCATCTCATTCCAGGGCCTCACCACCTCATATCTGAATTAGAATAGCATTCTAGTTGGCCTCTTTGCCTATACTTGTTGGAGAGTCATCAAAACCAGTCCTGTTTTTTCCAGAAAGTCTGTTATTACTCTTGTTGAACTCTTTCTCCTTCTATGAACTTCTACATCATTATTCCTATAAAACAATAAAGTAATATTTTATCTTATATTACTTTCTGTTTGTTTCACAAATATAAGTATCCCTTCATCAACTCTGAAGGCTTGTTTTAAACTTCTCTTGCATCTCCTCCCTGAGTAGACACAGAGTATGTACTCAGATTATTTTATATTCATTGAAAAACAATTATTTTAAAAACCAAGTATTTATTCATTAAAAAATATCAAAACATTTGAAGTTCTTCAGGTCAGGTAATTTTTAGTCTGTATGTTCACATTCTAAAAGAATAAACACTTAAACATAACTAAGTGGATTCAGTAATCAGAAAGAATATTCCAAGTCTATAAGAGTAATGAGGGAAAAAATGAAATGAGATGCTTCATCAGAAAATATTCTCTTTTCTGCAAAGTAATTTTTAAAAAATGAAAATAATGAGGCAGTATAGTACAATGACTAAGAGGTTTAGATTCAGATATGGAGGTCAAGTCTAGGCTTTGAAACTTCTCAGAAAATTCTGGATCAATTTCTTTATCTCTCTGAACTTCAATTTCCACTTTATAAAATGTAGGTAACAGCATTTACCTTAAAGGGCTATCACAAGGACCAAATTAGATAAGTCACATATATGTGTAACTTACAATAAATGTTTGCTCTTAATATTATTACAGTAAAATCATACAAGTAGTTATCTAAAGAAAGCTAGGTATTGAAATAAAACTCAAGAGTTTAGTATTTTTAGATTTTCAAATATTGTTCTCAAGTAAATCCATAACCTTCTAAGTCTTACAATTGAAATAAAATTTTAATAAATTCATGAATAAAAGATTATTGTTATTAACCCTACCTGTAGCAACATATAAAAGAAAAACTACATGGCATGTTTAAACATGTTTTAATACTGTCTATACAACTATTTCTGTAACATGCTATGTTGAGTACTTGCTATTAGACTACTGAAAATATATCCTAACACACCATACACAATTTTATTCTGTCTGAATAACATCCAATAATCATGAATAAAAACTTAAGAACAAAACATATATATAGAAGATCAGTATCCTACCTTATCAGCACACATTGCTACTTTAATATCTTGTTTTGTAATTTCATAATGCCGTATATTTCGTACATAATTCCCAACCAGCTTTAAAATATCTGCAGAAATGTATTCTAATACTGCTACTATGTAAACAGAAACCTGGTGATCAATTTTATAACCTAGGACCTCCTGAAAAATTAAAAGAAAAAACATTTAAAAAAATCCTATACTATAAATTTGACACACTGATTAAAAACAAAGTACATGTATACAATTTAGCTTAACTTTTTACTGAGGCCTGCAGCTATCAACAGCATTTAATTTTTAAGCAGTTCATCTATGAATAATATATGTGTTGCTATTTGAAAATGTTAAGGCAAAATTACCTGAGATTGTAAAATACTTAAGAAGTATAGATTAGTAAGTAGCTAATCCCTAACCTAGGAAGGGAAGCCCAACTTTAGCGAAGGGAGAAAATATTCTCATTGCTACCTAATTCAGAATAACCCGGAAAAACTATGAAAAAAGAGGTTTTTTTCTTTATGTGGAACAGGAGTTCATATATTAGTGGTATTTGGGAATATCTCCCTGCCTTATACCTCTATCTTTCTTTCCAAAGATACACAGGCTATTTCCTACTGAACAACAGTGGTTATTAACAGCATGTTAAATAATCCTATTATTAGACTTTAAAGACAATAAGGGCTTTTGTGGGGCAGACCAGTTCCTAAAGGACAACAAATTCTATTTTCTCAACAATCAAGTAAGGGGAAAAAAACCCTATGATATAAGAAGCTAACTTATAAGTTGGGGACAGGTTGCATTTACCCTTAAGGATATGTAAAAATTATTAAATAAATATTTATAGTGATATGGATGTATTAATAAATTGAAATGATAGCTACAGTTAGATCACAAAACTCAGAATTTAGGATTATTAATATAACATGCACATACCTCAATTTTTCTTAGAATATACAATTTAGTGTATAGCTAGTAAAAATCATGAAAAGAGAACTATTAAAGTATGCAATTACTAATAGTTTAGTAATTTTCTATAATTTGCACTTATTTCCTGAGACTAGTAAGAGAGGCAGATATTTCTATTCAAACAACTTGAGTACAAAACATAGCCTTTTGACAGTCTTAAATATCATCCATGTGTTTATAGTCTTAAATCTTGGATGAGATCGAACAGATCTGGATTTCTTAACACTACCAATGTAGAGCTCTGTGAACTCAGACTAAAAAGTATGTAACACTTTAGGCCTCAGTTACCTCATTTACAAACTGGAGATAAAAATAACTGTCAAATATTAAAACTCAAGAGATAATTATGCAAACATTAGCATTTTTGCCTGTATTACAGTATGTATAAAATTATTGACATCAAAAATATTATTGAGGTTTTACTTATAATACCTATATTTTTGATGCAAGAGTTAATCAGTAGTTTGCTGGATGTATTAAATAAAAATAGAAATAGCATTGTTAGAGTCCTCAGCAATTATCCTTTCAATAGCTGTGGAGAGAATCAACTGACTGGTTTAAGTGACAAGTGGGAATGGATAGTTTAGATGATCTTAAGGGAATTTTTGTTCAAAGATTATACCCTTAACCCTAAGTAGTCTAACAGAGGACTCTACACATCTAGCAATGTAAATGATTTATATCCAAAGGATTTGTAGGGACACTTGGGTCTAACCAACAGGAAAGGAGCTTTAAAAATTCCAGTAACACCTAAGAAGAACAAAACCCACAACTATAACTTTTCTGAGTCTTTTAAATTTGCATATTATTATTCACAGAAATTATTTTAAATAATGTTGCCCAACTTACACCTTCCTATTATCATATCATCCCTCCCCATAAGATGAATTATTGGAAAAATTAAATGAGATAACTTTACTCTTCAACTGACTCTATTATCCATAAAATATATTCCTAATGTTTGGAAATTGTGGGATTTATTTTGCTTTCAAAAGGCAAGAAGGCAGTATTTCAGCTTTACCTTTAATAAAGGATGAATTTTTTCTACTGGGAGAGATAAAGGGTTTCTTCGCTTCCTCTTTTCAATAGCCGATTGGGCATCAGCTATTGCCCACTTATCAATTGGATGAGGGAAACTTTTTTGAACACGTTCCTTAGAAAATAGGAAAATAACAACTAAGCAACAGAAATATTAAATAGTGCTCTTCACTTACAATTTACTTTTAAAACTGAAGAATACCAAAAGCAGGCTTTTCGTATATGGCATATTTTATATTATAAACATTCTTAAGCTAAGAGAAAACTGTTACTGTCATTGTATTGGTTTCTTAATTAGGCAACAAAGATACTAAACATTCCTTCTATCATTCAGGGGGAAAATCACACTCTGAATTTCAACTTCACTGTGGCAAAGCTAATGATATGAATGAGTATAAGCCACTTTAAACATTACTTATATAGAATTTCAAGGAACACAAGACCCAAGCTCAAAAAGCAAATAATCTAAATCCAATTTTCATTCATTTGTCCTTACTTTGAATACTAATAACAAGCTCAAGTAGCATTTTGCACTCGAAACCTCTAAAAAACTTTTTCTCTATCCATCATGCAAAGGTACTTGAGTTCAAAACTATTTACAAATCAAATCATGGAAATCAAGGGTTTATACTGGCAACAACAATTTTAATATGCTGTTGTTCATCATTAGAGTTTGAATATTCCATAGGTCACTGATTTTTAACAAAACACTTCATTTCCAACACTTATTTGGTTAGAATTTCCATTGAAAGTGAATGAACTCATGTAAAAGCTGAATTTCTTTACTTTAATAAACAACTGTAATTCAATTCAACCCAAAGGTACTTTCATCCTCTCAAGTTTTTAAAATCCACTTTCAGGAGACCATAATTAAAACCAGCAGAGGTCGCTACTACATAATTTTAACACACTTGGAATTGCTCTGTATTTAACTAGTATGTAAAAACTACCAGATAAAATTAAATATCACTCCTGATTATAAATTTAAATAAAACTTTTTTCAGTTGCTACTAAAATATAATTTTAAACAAGAAATTGCCATGTGATACTCTCTAGAGAAAAGGTACACACTGATTCTAGGACATACTAAGGACAAATTTATAAAATGAGAGAGTTTAACCCATGCAGGTTTAATAACTTTGCTCTTTATCTTATTTCAAGGGTAAATCAGCTACCAAATATAAGAAGTGATCATTTTAATTCTAATTAATGAAATTAAAGGTGTGTTGAAAGAAATTATCGTTAAAAATGGAGTTTATAAACTTTTCAAATGCCTAGTTGAAAGTTATTTTCAGGATACTATATGGTTGTATGGCAACACAGAGGTCCAAAATACTGGGGGATTTTCATAGGTAAAGTAGGAGGAAAAAAGGGAAGGGGGAGAACAGTAGAAAGAACATCCAAAAGCAAATTTTTTTGTCCTTTTTCCAAGTCAATTCTATAGACTTACCAATCCAAAAGCAACAATTACAGAGATTTAGGACTAACTTTACCCATGGTTCCCAGTGAAAATTTTCATATTTTAACTGGTGGGTAACTGAAGGGGCATAACCATGTTATAGACCTTGTGATGTTATAGCCCTGTGGCATGCTGACTTTTTTTTTTTAACTGCAACTCACAGTAAGAAATGATAAATTCTCAGTACATTTTATATTATATCCTTACACATCACACACACATACTGAACTGGAACAAAGTTTCATAAAACAAAACCTGCTCTTATATGCAATGCACTAATTTTTCTAATCATTTAAAAAAATGTTAGTTGGGCAATGCACTAAAGTGATTTTATGACCTACTAATCGTTGATGACCTAGAATCTAAAAAGCACCTGAGTATGGTGGCGATAGAAAAGCAGTAGCAGAGAATATCAGCTGAACTCAATCTAACAATTCTAAATATATTTAACATATGTCTTTGGAAAAAAATCATTGGTGGAATTAGAGAAGTAAACTGTAGGCAGGGGTTAAAGTAGAAGAAGGAGGAAAGAGAACAGCAATCCCTTCCCATCACAATTATATCCACCTAATTCCAAGTCGATTGTTGTAGGAAAGAAGGGGAAAGCAAATCAGGAATGATAAAAGAGAAGACAGAAAAGTGGAAATAATACTGATTAAGAATTTTAAATTTACTTATTAGTGTATTACTGGACCCAAACTATCAACTATACACCTAGGAGGTGACACCAAGACTAAGGATGTATGGCAAAAGATTGGTAAGGTCAAAAAAGGTGCCTTTAATGTGGAAGGGCCAAGTTGAAAGAATCACTTCATCTCTTGTAGTGGCAAATTTTGTAATTTTAAAGCAAAATAAAATTTATTTTTACAATTCTTTAATACATATCTTTTAAAAGTAAAGAAGCCCAAGAAGGAATGATCAATGAAACATTCATGATTTAGAAATTTATTACTCTGCTTTCAAAATGAATTTGTTTGAAATGAGAAACTCCATCTTCATTAATATCTAGTGGCTTTGGGAAAAACTAATAAGACAAAGAGCTAGGTTTGAGATTCTGCTCTTTTATTAGCAGAACTTGGCCTTCTCCTTTACCTAATAAAGGGGTCTAATGGATAATACTGAAGATCAATTCCAATGCATGTATTCCAGAACCTATGAAAATTCCTAAACCTAAACTTCACTGCAAATATTCAGACCTATAGGTACTTTTAAGTCCTATTAATAGTAATGAAGTCTTAGAATATATATGGAAGATTTTTTGAGAGGAGTGTCTAGAAAGGTAGAAAATATGGAGAAATTACTTGGGAAATTTAAATGTCAATGGCAAACTTACTAGAAATTAGAAAGATTCTTTAGATTTGTGAAGGTAAAGAAAAAAGTTTAAAAAATGAACAGAAAAAGAAAGCAAAGTTTTAAAATTTCAGGATATATAGTTCATGCGAAAAAGAAGTCTAAGATAAAGGATCCCAAGAAAGACTGAGTTAAATGAGAAGAAAAATGTATCAGTGTCCTGGAAAATGAGAGGTGTATAAATACAGGACACACAGGCCAGAAAGAGAAACAGAAAAGACATTACAAATGGAAATCAGTCTGGTCAATCAGAGAGAAAAAAAGAGTTAGTACAATGTGATAGGACAAGACCTCAGAAATTAGATAAAGAATATCATTTACCAGGGACATAATCAAAGAAAAAATACTACTAGTTTTTGTTTTTATTTTTTAAAAAGATTAAATACAGAAAATGAGGAGACGGAGGACAAAGCAGATTAAAGCAAGTTTTATACACTATCTTTTAAAACTTGAAATCACTTTGAAAAGACAGGGCCAAATATTACATTCCAGGACTCTGTATTCCCAGAGCATTTTATATACTTCTTTATTGACCTCGATCACTGCTTGACATTTAGTAGGATACTCAAATATTGGCAGCATGGACTAGTGAATATAGGCTACACTATCAAAACAAAATCCCATTCATTTGGACTGTGATAGTTCACAAGTTGTGGTATCTGTAGCACAGTTAACCAAACTTAAATTAGCATAAGATTATAGATATGTATGTAATCGATCAGTTTTCAAGCACTTTTGAAGTATCTATTTTCTTAAAACTATAGGGCAACTAAAAATCATTTTTACTTTTTTATTAAAACAAATCTTCTTTGGACAGAATATTAAGCAAGAATTGCTACCCTTTGAAATATGCTTGTACTTTAATAAAAATATATTCTATAGAAAGATTAAAAATTCATATATTCCATTAATTCTGACTGATCTATATAGCCCTCTCAAATTTAGATGAATTGCCTCTTACCTCAAAGTAATATGAAGGTGTCTGAAATTAATAGCCCTTATTATTTTTTAAAAAGCTCCATAAATGTATTAGAGTAATTAAAGAAATGTACTAAAGAAATAAAGAGGAGGATTAAAGATGGTGATGTGAGAGGTGAGACACAGGCTTCCTCCTAAAACCGCATATAATATGAAAATATAAGTGACACAACTAATCCTGAAAGAGCAATAGGAAAGAGGACTGCACCAAACTGCACACACCTGGAGAAAAGAATAAACTTCATGGACCAGGGTAACAACCAAAGCAGTGGCCTGGAAGGATCCAAGCCCTTTCCCCACCCCAGCTGACCAGTGGGAGGAAGAGAAACAGAGCGGGGAGGGAGTGGAGGCCTGGGACTGCTGAATACCTAACTCTGGAGATCTGCTCTGGGACCACAAACCTACATTTCATGGTGCTTGCATGGTACTCTCATGATTAGGGGGTTGGAAAGCTAAGTAAGACAGGCAGAATTCCTGGAGAGACTGAGATGCCAGCTGCTTGTAGAGAGCAGGGAACAATATCTGGCTGCTCTGGGACAAAAGAAAGGCAGGCAGTCTGAGAGACTTCCTAACAGCAAGAGGGCTGACAAAGGGGCAAGGATTGCACAGAGCTTATGGCTCAGGAAAAAGGACAGGTAGACAAAATTGTCCAGGTGCACTCTGCCCAGCAGGTTGGGAATTTTCACCATCTTCAGGTACTCCAGCTCCCTGGCAGGCTACACAGCGCCAAGGACCCCCTCCATGATATGCAGGCTACTGAGCCTTTCTCCCGGCCAGCCCCACCTGGCTCGCAAAATGGCAAACCCTACCCTGGCGTTAGGCCAGCCAGAGGGAAGACCCGTTTACAGCAACTACAAGCACAAAGCATAGAGGCTTGAACCTGTGTGCTCGGCCCACTGGTACAGGCAGTGGAGGCAGGAATAGCAGCCAGGAAGCAGGGAACAGCTCTTTCCTCCCACCGGGCACCAATACCACTCCCCTGCAAACCCCTGACATTGCTTCAGGGGCTGAGCAGCTCCAGAGAGTAGAGTTTCTGGGAACTGGGGGGCATCATGAACAAATATGAAATGCTAAAGGAACCTGGTTCAAAGTAATATTATGCATACAACTCCTGACAAAGATTTAAATGACATAGACTTCATGAATCTTCCTGAAAGGGATTTCAAAATAAAAATCATTAACATGCTCATGGAAGTACAGAAAAATACTCAAGAACTCAGGAATGAATTCTGGTTGGAGACCCAATCATTGAAGAGCACAATGGAGGGTACTAAAAGCAGATTAGATACAGTGGAGGAGACGATAAATGAAATAGAAATGAGAGAAGAGGAATACAAAGAAGCTGAGGCACAGAGAGAAAAAAGATCTCTAAGAATGAAAGAATATTGAGAGAACTGTGTGACCAATCCAAATGGAACAATATTCACATTATAGGGGTACCAGAAGAAGAAGAGAGAGAAAAAGGGATAGAAAGGTATTTGAGGAGGTAGTTGCTGAAAAATTCCCCAATCTGGGGAAGGAGATAGTCTCTCAGGCCACGGAGATCCACAGATCTCCCAACACAAAGGACCCAAGGAAGACAACACCAAGACATATAGTAATTAAAATGGCACAAATCAAAGATAAGGACAGACTATTAAAAGCAGTCAGACAGAGAAATAAGATCACATACAAAAGAGAGCCCATAAGACTTCTCAGCAGAAACCTTACAGGCCAGAAGGGAGTGGCATGAAGTAATTAATGCAATGAAGAAGGGCCATGAACCAAGATTACCTTATCCAGCAAGATTATCATTTAAATTTGCAGGAGGGATTAAACAATTTCCAGATAAGCAAAAGCGGAGAGAATTTACCTCCTAAAAACCATCTCTACAGGGTATTTTGGAGGGATCACTATAGATGGAAGTGTTCCTAAGGGTTAATAGCTGTCACCAGAGGTAATAAAACCACAGTAAAGAAAGTAGAACAGCTATTTGCTAAGCAAATACAAAATTAAATTAACTATTCCCAAAGTCAATCAAGGGATAGACAAAAAGTACAGAATATGATACCTAATATATAAAGAATGGAGGAGGAAGAAAAAGAAGGAGAAAAAAAAGAACCTTTAGATTGTGTTTATCATAGCATATTAAGTGAGTTAGGTTAGACTCTTAGATAGTAAGGAAGTTAACCTTGAACCTTTGGTAAGCACGAATTTAAAGCCTGTAATGGCAATAAGTACATACCTACTGATAACCACCCTAAATGTAAATGGAAAAAATGCACCAATCAAAAGACATAGTGCACTGAATGGATAAAAAAACAAGACCCATCGATATGCTGCCTACAAGAGACTCACTTTAAACCAAAAGACATACACAGACTAAAACTGAAGGGATGGAAAAATATATTTCATGCAACTAATAGGGAGAAAAAAGCAAGAGTTGCAGTACTTGTATCAGAAAAAATATACTCTAAAACAAAGAAAGTCACAAGAGTCAAAGAAGGACATCATATAATGATAAAAGGGTCAATCCAACAAGAAGATACAACCATTATAAATATGTATGCACCCAACACAGGAACACCTACATATGTGAAACAAATACTAACAGAATTAAAAGGGGAAATAGAATGCAATGCTTTCATTCTAGGAGACTTCAACACTCTACTCACTCTGAAGGACAAATCAACCAGACAAAAAATAAGTAAGGAGACAGAGGCACTGAACAACAATAGAACAGATGGACCTAACAGACATCTACAGAACTCTACACCCAAAAGCAGAAGAATACACATTCTTCTCAAGTGCACATGGAACATTTTTAAGAATAGATCATATACTAGGCCACAAAAAGAGCCTCAGTAAATTCAAAAAGACTGAAATTGTACCAGCCAGTTTCTCAGACCACAAAGGCATGAAACTAGAAATAAATTATGCAAAGAAAATGAAAAATCCCACAAACACATGGAGGCTTCACAACATGCTCCTAAATAACCAATGGATCAATGACCAAATAAAAACAGGGATCAAACAATATATGGAGACAAATGACAACAATAATTCAACACCACAAAATCTGTGGGATGCAGCCAAGGCTGTGCTAAGAGGAAAGTATATTGCAATACAGGCCTACCTCAAGAAAGAAGAACAATCCCATATGAGCAGTCTAAACTCACAATTAACAAAACTAAAAAAAGAACAACAAATGACACCCAAAGTCAGTAGAAGGAGGGACATAATAAAGATTAGAGCATAAATAAATAAAATTGAGAAGAATAAAACAATAGAAAGAATCAATGAAAGCAAGAGCTGGTTCTTTGAGAAAATGAACAAAATAGATAAATCCCTAGCCAGACTTATCAAGAAAAATAGAGACTCTACTCACATAAACAGAATCAGAAATGAGGAAGGAAAAATCACTACGGACACCATGAAAAAACAAAGAATTATTAGAAAATACTATGAAAAATTATATGCTAACAAACTGGATAACCTAGAAGAAATGGACAACTTTCTAGAAAAATACAACCTTCCAAGGCTGACCCAGAAAGAAACAGAAAATGTGAACAGACCAATTACCAGCAACGAAATTGAACTGGTAATCAAAAGCCTACCTAAGAACAAAATTCCTGGACCAGATGGCTTCACTGCTGAATTGTATCAAACATTTAGTGAAGACCTAATACCCATCCTCCTTAAAATTATCCAAATGGTAGAAGAGGGAATACTTCCAAACTCATTCTATGAGGCCAGCATCACTCTAATATCAAAACCCGGCAAAGACACCACAATAAAAGAAAATTACAGACCAATATCCCTGATGAACATAGATGCAAAAATACTTAACAAAATATTAGCAAACCAAATTCAAAAATACATCAAAAAGATCATCCATCATGATCAAGTAGGATTCGTTCCAGAGATGCAAAGATGGTACAACATTGGAAAATCCATCAACATCATCCACCACATCAACAAAAAGGACAAAAATCACATGATCATCTCCATAGATGCTGAAAAAGCATATGACAAAATTCAACATCCATTCATGATAAAAACTCTCAACAAAATGGGTAGAAAGGACAAGTACCTCATCATAATAAAGGCCATATATGACAAACCCACAGTCAACATCATACTTAACAGCGAGAAGCTGAAAGCTTTTCCTTTAATATTAGGAATAGGAGAAGGATGCCCCCTCTCCCCACTTCTATTCAACATAGTACTGGAAGTCCTAGCCATGGCTATCAGACAACACAAAGAAATAAAAGGCATCCAGATTGGCAAGGAAGAAGTTAAACTGTCCCTGTTTGCAGATGACATGATATTGTACATAAAAAACCCTAAAGAATCCACTCTAAAACTACTACTAGATGTAATATCTGAATTCAGCAAAGTTGCAGGATACAAAATTAATACACAGAAATCTGTGGCATTCCTATACATTAATGATGAACTAGCGGAAAGAGAAATCAGGAAAACAATTCCATTCACAGTTGCATCCAAAAGAATAAAATACCTAGGAATAAACCTAACCAAGGAAGTAAAAGACCTACACTCTGAAAACTACAAGACACTCATGAGATAAATTAAAGAAGATACCAATAAGTGGAAACACATCCCATGCTCATGGATAAGAATTAATATTGTCAAAATGGCCATCCGCCTAAAGCAATCTATAAATTCAATGCAAGTCCTATCAAAATACCAAAGCATTCTTCAACAAATGAGAAAATTATTGTAAAATTCATATGGAACCACAAAAGACCCCCAAATAGCAAAGGCAATCCTGAGAAGGAAGATAAAACTGGGGGGGATTACACTCCTCAACTTCAAGCTCTACTACAAAGCCACAGTAATCAAGACAATTTGGTACTGGCACAAGGACAGAACCATAGACCAATGGAACAGACTAGAGAGCTCTGATACAAACCCAGCCATATATGGTCAATTAATATATGATAAAGGAGCCATGGACATACAATGGGGAAATGTCAGTCTCTTCAACAGCTGGTGTTGGCAAAACTGGACAGCTATATGCAAGAGAATGTCATGAAACCATGAAACTCTTAGAAGACAACATAGGCGGAAATCTCGTGAATATAAGGATGAGCAACTTCTTCCTGAACGCACCTCCTCAAGCAAGGGAAACATAAGCAAAAATGAACTCATGGGACTGTATCAAACTAAATGTTTCTGTACGGCAAAGGACACCATCAACAGAACAAAAAGGCATCCTACAGTATGGGAGAATATATTTGTAAATGACATATCTGACAAGGGGCTAACATCCAAAATATATACAGAATTTACATGCCTCAACACCCAAAAAGCAAATAACTTGATTATAAAATGGGCAGAGGATATGAAGACAGTTCTCCAAGAAGAAATTCAGATGGCCAACAGACACATGAAAAGATGCTCCACATCACCAATCATCATGGAAACGCAAATTAAAACCACAATGAGATATCACCTCACACCAGTAAGGATGGCCAGCATTGAAAAGACTAAGAACAAATTGGTGGTGAGGATACAGAAAAAGGAGAACCCTCCTACACTGCTGGTGGGAATGTAAGCTAGTTCAACCATTGTGGAAAGCAATATGGAGGTTCCTCAAAAAATCTAAAAATAGAAACACCATTTGACCTGGGAATCCCACTCCTGGAATTTACCCAAACAATACAACTTCTCAGATTCAAAAAGACATATGCATCCCTATGTTTATCACCAAGATATGGAAGCAATCTAAGTGCCCATCAGTAGATGAATGGATAAAGAACACTATTCAGCCATAAGAAAGAAACAAACCCTATCATATGCAACAACATGGATGGAGCTGGAGGTTATTATGTTTAGTGAAATAAGCTAGGTGGAGCAAGACAAGTACCAGATGATTTCCCTCATTTGTGGAGTATAACAACGAAGCAAAACTGAAGGAACAAAATAGCAGCAGACTCAGGAACTCCAAGAAGGGACTAGTGGTTACTAAAGGGGAGGGGTGGTAACCTTGAGTATAGCAAAAGAAATGTCACAGAAACCAAAGGATTTGTTCTACTGTACACTCGAAGTTTTTAAAATCAAATGATCTTTTATCACTGCCAGAGATGTCATTTTATATTTCCAGCTCTACCTCCCACTTTCTGCAGTTGGTACTTAAACCTTCTTTCTTCTCTCACACTTTTGACTTCTTCAGAACTCAAGGTAGATGCCTCTTCTTTTGAGAAGCTAACCGTGAACCATAAAGCTCGTTATTAGTTTGTCTCTTTTATGGTTTCCCACATACCCTTTACTCTTAGTAAACCACATTATGTCAGTGCTCATGTACCCATCTGGATCTCCACTAACCTATAAACCCTAAAAAGGCAGGGGCTATGCCATCTTTTGTAATCTAAGATATTACAAAATTTCCTTCCTAGATTTTTAGATGTTTCCCTCCCTTCCAACTGGTAGAAAGGAATTCACTTACTATCTAAAATACATGTAACAATTGAAGATCAAAGATTAATTGAAATGTTTTTGAAAGGATAGCTGGCTTTAAAAAACAAAACACTTGGTCATAGTCCACTCTTAAAGGTGTAAGTATATATGCTATAGCATCAAGAAGTAGTATTTAGAGGTCAACAAAAGTTCATTTTAGATTAAAAGCAACACATGGAATGGTTTACCAGCTAAAACATATACAAATTATCATATACCCAATACAAAATTAAGCAAATCCAGTCTTCATTTTTTTAATATCATATGTATATTTTATGGACTTGAAGAGCAATTCCCCTTTCAATGACAGTACAATAAACACACATATTACATATATGTAAAGAGAAGGCAAAATTTATCATACCTCTACATCTGAAGCACTTCGGGGCTGAGCTTGGCACAGCATATTTAATAACTGCAAAATTAATTCTTCAACATACTGAAGAGCATCATCACTAGACTCAAGAGTAGGATGAACTTGCCCCTGGACCTATAAACAAAAAGCAAGATAATTAAAATTTAGGTTTGTTTAATCTAATTAAATAAACCAAAAGTTGTTTTTTTTTAATGTGGGTTTGTACTCAAGAACATGGTCTGGCTTGCAAAGACACATTTGAATGTTATGACCCAGAAGACAGAGAAGTCCTCAATCTTTTCCCCTGCCACATGCATATTTATTAACATGCTCTTGGAGACTCAGAAACCTAACTGCACAATTTCACATTTTTTTCCCTTAAATCATGGTTACTCTGAGGTGTGGGAATGCAAAGAGGGAGGGAGAGGCTGAGCTGAAGAAAAAGATGCAGTTTATATGGTTTTTGCCTAGAACCAAAAGAATTTAGAACATTTATTCAATATACTGCTTGGGCAAAACTAACCTCCTATAGATTTCTGTCCCTTGTTTAACTCTATCTTTCCTACTAAATTAGAGAGTCCAAGAGGGATATGCCTTATCTTATTCACCAATGTAAAAGTCTAGTATCTAGCACTGTGCAGGGCACACAATACAAGCTTAATAAATGTTTCTGAACAAAAAGTCACCCTACATCAAACGACACAAAATGGGCACAACTTGTGACTGTCCATGCTTTAGGTAGATAACCTGATGATCACTCATTGATAAATGCCTAATAACCTTCACCTTCATTTTCTTAAACTATTTCTTTAGAGGTACCTCAGGTCACTAGCCTGTAAAACTTACATTTTAATAACGAGCATGATAGTCTTTACTTGCAATCCCTCTGTCTATAAATCAAAACTGTTCCTTACCTTTAAAAATGGCAGAAAAATCAGTTCTAGGAAACAAACATGTTTTAAAATATGCTCAACTCTACAAACGGCGGTAGAGCACTCACTGGATGAAAGTGCATAGTACCCACTGACCAATAGCACATAGTATGGTCTGCCCCACTATACCTCATTAGCTGAAAGGGCATGACAGCATCCGTGTATGAACAAAGTTTATAAACAGTGTACTATAAAATAAAATTTTAAATGTATGTTAAAAGTACACAGATATGTATATATACACATACATAAGCGTCCATAATATATTTTAAAGGCAAACATTAAGACAGTTTGGAACTGGAGAGGGTGCTACATCAGGTAAGAGGTTTAATTATGTTATAGGTGAAGACACTGAGCTCCAACAGGCTTAAATATAATTTGCCTAAGCACTTCTGATTGTATTTGTTATAGCTATTACCAACCTCATCGAAACTGACCTGTTTTCAAATCTCTCCACCCTATTAGATGACCAAATGGTTGTGCTGTTAAAATAATAGAGTTTGGAGAATGAAGTGATTTTCAGTTCAATGCTTTCCATTCACCATGCCATCCCACTCTGACTAATGTGTGTAGGAAATGAACCTTGTAAACTTACTCCTCTTCCACACTTAGCATGACTAAACCACCTTTTTGTGTGCAAAATAGAACTTAACAAAAGTTTTATTTTATACATTGAATTGCATGCCTACTGGGTTTAACTGTCTTCTCAGATACCTCTACTTTTATGGCTGACTTACTTGCATATAGCAGTGAATCCTAATACCACATGGGCTGTTTTGGAGGGCCTCTCAGTCCAGTCCTCTTCATTTTTTTAAACTCTTTTTTCTTAATATCAGTGACACACTCTATTCTACTTCTCTTTCTTTGCTCCTTTTCCCATTCCTTGTACAGTTCCACAGCTTCCTCCACCCCTCCAATGTGGATTCTATCCTTCTCTGTCAGCCCCTTGTTGTTCTTGCCCTCAAGTAATCTCATTTACTTACACATTATGAACTATTACCTACATGGATGACTCCAAATCTATCTCTAGTCCTTATTTCTCTCCTGAGTGTTAGACCCATACTTCAAATTGTTAGGTATCTCCACCTGTACCAAAATCTCAAATATAATGTGGAAAAAAACCCCACCTTACTTGAAAATCATACAAGAAAAACTGTACCTCACAAATGAAATACATATATATTAGAGAAACAAAGTGTAGACAGCCCCCGGTTTCATTAAAATATAGTCCCAGAAAAACTTGATTTCATTAAAATAAAGTCCAGCATCAGGTAAGCTATAGCAACAGATTTACAAAAACCACAGAATTTCAGAATCAAAAGGAACTTCAGAAGTCATTTAACTCAGTCCCTATTTAGCAGGTGAGAAGGAGATACCCACAATCTTGAAGCTAACTAGGGATGCTGTAAGTGCTGAACCTGTGCCTCCTGGCATCTAAGCCATAACTCTTTCCACTAAACTTTTGACTGTCAAACTGGGAGGCATGTTCTAGGAGCCCCACTGCATAAGGAGTAGAATGCCCATGAACTGTATCTGTTTATATAGTGGACTTCTATATAAAACTTGGTGTGAAGATACTTTAAGAGACAATGGCATGCCATAAATGCAAATGATACACTATCAATCTTTATAATTTGAAAAGGTGAAATGATTCCTGATCACACAAAGGATCCCACTGTATTATATAAAATTGTAAATGTACTAGAAATCTAACAAAAAGATAAAATGCTAGAGATATATTAAAATGAAAATATTTAATCAATAATTTGAATTAATTTTTAAGAACATCAAAGCTCTTTGAGGAAGTAGTTTAGGTTCTTCAAAAACACATTTTAGTGTAAACTGATCATATCATTAAAAAAAATACAACATTCTTTGTTTTACAAAGAAATGCATGTAAACAACAGAATTCTTTACTAATAGTGCTCCATCTCCAGCTGCTCTTCAATTTACAGTTCATGCTGAAGCAATTCAAACTATCTGCAGTTTGCTGAAACATGGCATGCAATTTTGCTCCCACTGTTCTCCATGCCTATCATTCATTCTCTTATCCTTTCATCTACCTATTTGACTTTCAAAACCCAAATCTCACCTCAGTTGGGTAGACTTCCTTGTTTCTTATCTTTCTAAAACAGAATTAATCCCCTTATTTAAATGATTTATTGAAATCTATTATATACAAGACCATCTGTCAGGTGCTAGTTACATAGAGATGAATAAAAAATAGTTTCTGTTCATACGGGCCTTATAGTATGCTCTGTGTGAATCCTTGTACTAGATACTATTCTTCTGTTTTTGGGTTTGTCATACTGAATTACAATTACATGTTCCCTTTTCTATTTCCACTATTGGACAGTGATGCTACAACTGGGCAAGGCCTTATTTATCTATTTATAGAATCATTTTCTTTTTGTTTGTCAGGTGCTAGTTACATAGAGATGAATAAAAAATAGTTTCTGTTCATACGGGCCTTATAGTATGCTCTGTGTGAATCCTTGTACTAGATACTATTCTTCTGTTTTTGGGTTTGTCATACTGAATTACAATTACATGTTCCCTTTTCTATTTCCACTATTGGACAGTGATGCTACAACTGGGCAAGGCCTTATTTATCTATTTATAGAATCATTTTCTTTTTGTTTTTCACTCAAAACCTCTGACATTCAGGAAATACTCAAAGCCTCCATGTTGCTGGGGTAAGAGGCATAAAATATTTCTTTCTTATAATGAAGACTGAAAAGGGGTGGTGGTAAGGCTAGACAGTCTGGTTGATTTCAGGAGCATAAACTTTTAAAGTAGAAACCATTCAACACATCAAGGCAGTTAAAACTAAAACAGATGTTTACTCTGTAGAACCAAATGAACTGTATATAACCACAGTGAGATGGTTTAAAAGAACAAAAACCTTGATACTGCTTATAATTCAAGCACATAAAATTCAACTGTTGATTAAGTTTCACACCTTGTATGATATATATAATTTTAGAAATTCAAATTCAAACAAACTAAAAGTCATTGATGGTTACTTATAGCCAAATAAAATCTATTAGGTAAATAAATAAAACAAAGAATTAGGTTTAGACAGAAAATAACACATGATGATGCCAACTGTTCTTCTAAGTTTCTGGACATTAACTTTTATGTCATCCTAAATCTGTCAAATTAGGATGACAAGATTCATTCATCCAAGAGACTAATAAACTAATTGTGACAACATGAATGGACCAAGAGGATATTATGCTAAGTGAAATAAGTCAGAGAATATATTCATAAACGACAGATCCGACAAAGGGTTGACACCCAAAATACATAAAGAGCTCACACACCTCAACAAACAAAAAGCGAACAAACCAATTAAAAAATGGGCAGAGGAGCTAAACAGACAGTTCTCCAAAGAAGAAATTCAGATGGCCAACAGACACATGAAAAGATGCTCCACATCGCTAGTCATCAGAGAAATGCAAATTAAAACCACAATGATATATCACCTCACACCAGTAAGGATCACCACCATCCAAAAGACAAAACAACAAATGTTGGCGAGGTTGTGGAGAAAGGGGAAACCCTCCTACACTGCTGGTGGGAATGTAATTTAGTTCAACCACTGTGGAAAGCAGTATGGAGGTTCCTCAAAAAGCTCAAAATAAAAATACCATTTGACCCAGGAATTCCACTTCTAGGAATTTACCCTAAGAATGCAGCAGCCCAATTTGAAAAAGACAGTGCCCTGTGTTTATTGCAGCACTATTTACAATAGCCAAGAAATGGAAGCAACCTAAGTGTCCATCAGTAGATGAATGGATAAAGAAGATGTGGTACATATACACAATGGAATATTATTCAGCCATAAAAAGAAAACAGATCCTACCATTTGCAACAACATGGATGGAGCTAGAGGGTATTATGCTCAGTGAAATAAGCCAGGCGGAGAAAGACAAGTACCAAATGATTTCACTCATATGTGGAATATAAGAACAAAGGAAAAACTGAAGGAACAAAACAGCAGCAGAATCACAGAACCCAAGAATGGACTAACAGTTACCAAAGGGAAAGGTACTGGGGAGGATGGGTGGGAAGGGAGGGAGAAGCAGGGGGAAGAAGAAAGGGGGCCTTACGATTAGCATGTATAATGTGGGGGGGGGGCATGGGGAGGGCTGTGTAACACAGAGAAGACAAGTAGTGATTCTACAGCATCTTACTATGCTGATGGACAGTGACTAATGGGGTATGTGCGGGGGACTTGGTGAAGGGGGGAGTCTAGTAAACATAATGTTCCTCATGTAATTGTAGATTAATGATACCAAAATAAAAAAACAAGAAAAAGAAAAAAAAATAGTTGCACTCCTATATTTGTTGCATCATTATTTAAAATAGCCAATATTTGGAAGCAACTGGAGTGTCTATCAACAGATGAATGGATAAAGATGTGTTGCATATATACAATGGAGTACTATCCAGCCATAGAAAAGAAAGAAATCTTGCCACTTGCAACATGGATGGACCTTGAGTGTACTATGCTAAGTGAAATAAGCCAGGCAAAGAAAGACAAATACCATATGATTTCACTTACATGTAGAATCTAGAACAAACAAAACAAAAGAATAAAATAAATGGACTCACAGACACAGAGGAGTCTGGTGGTTACCATGGGGGAGGAATTGGGGTGGGTGAAATAGGTGAGGGAGGTAAAGAGGCACAAAATCTCTATTATAATATAGATTAGTCAGGACGAAAGTACAGCATAGAGAATATGGTCAATAATACTGTAGTATCTTTCTATGTTGACTGATAGAACTATACTTACTGGGGTGAGCATTTAATAATGTAGTTAACTCTTGAGTCACTATGTTGTATACTTGAAACCAATATAATATTGTTTATCAACTATACTTCAATAAAAAAAAGAACAAAACAGAAAAGACACCTATTAGGGAAGATGTTTGTCAAAGGGTACAAAGTTTCAGTTGTGCAGGATAAGTGAGTTCTGGAGATCTAATGTACGGCACAGTGCTATAGTTAATATTGTACTGTATACTTGAAATTTGCTGAGAGTAGATCCTAAGTGCTCTCACAACCCAAAAAATGGTAACTGTGAGAGGTAATAAATATGTTAATAGCCTCATAGTGGTAATCATTTCACTATGTAAACATGTATCATCAAATTGTACACCTTAAATATATACAATTTTTGTCAATTATACCTCAATAAGGCTGGGGGAAAAAGAAACAAAACAAAAACAAAGAATACCTACAAAACATACCTTTTAAAACCTAATTATCTGTCAGGCTAAACTTTTTTTTTTGGTGTATAGTGAAGTAACAAAATACATTATTAGCCCAGAATCAAGTATAAAAAGTCATTTAAAAAATATTAAGCTTTTTATTATCTAATGAAATAAGTTACCAACAAGATCTGTATTTGAAAATCACTAAAAATATATTAGCTGAAATAAATTTTTACTTTTCTTCAAACAATAAAGAACTACTGAAATACATTCACTAAGAACTACCTGTACCTCCCACTAATTAATCTCTATATTTGGGAGAGAGAGGGGAGGTTCTTTTAAGTTCTAACATATTTTTGGTTTTTAGATGTTTTCTTAAGTTGAAGGAAATTTGTGAGGATCTGAAGGGACACAACTTTTAAGAAGAAACATATACTTTAGGTATGCAGGAATTTTGAAAACAACCAATCAATTTAGCCACTAACCATGCCTAAATATTATTTTAAAGTTTATACAAGCAAATATATGCAAATTACATATGCAAATATAGAGTACAATTTAAATTTTACCTTTATTATATTACGAATTCTTACTTATCAGGATTTCTCTAACACTTTATGATAGTTTAATGGGATCATTAAGGCAGAGAAGTCCAGGAAGCAATGACATTAGCATCACTTACTAGAAATGTAAAATCCTGGGCCTCATCTACGACCTTCTAAAACTATAGGAAACTCTGGGAGGTGGCCCAGCAAAATACAGTTTAACAAGCCATCTAGGTGACTCTGATGCTTAATAATTAAGTTTGAGAACAACTGATGTAAGGCACAAGAGCTTGAAGTTATCTCCTGGAACATTAATGATTAACTCATTATTAGAACAGTTTAAATGCTAAACACTTTCACTTACTGAAAATTAAATGTTGGTATAATTTTCAAATTATTATTTATTAATCACAATACTGTAGAAGAATGCTCTGGTTTACATAATGGGAAAAATACTTGCAACTCATATATTTGATAAGGAATTTATACTCAAAAAATATAATGACCCAATTAACAAATGGGAGAAGAATCTGCATAGACATTTCTCCAAGGAAGATGTACAAATATTCAAGATGCACATTAAAAAATGTTCAACATTGTTACTTCTTAGGGAAATGCAAATAAAAACCACAATGAGATATTACCTCATACCCAATAGAATGGCTAGAATCAAAATTACAATAATATACTGCTGGTGGGAATATAAAATGATGCAGCCACTTAGGAAAACTGGGAGCTCCTTAATCAAACACAGATTTACCATATGCCCAGCAATTCCCCTCAGAAAGAAATGAAAATATTATGTCCACACAGAACCTTGTAAACAAATGTTTATAGTATCGTTATTCTTGACAGCCAAAATGTGGGAACAACCAAAAAGGCCATCCATTGAAGAATGGATAAATACAATATAGTATATCCATTCAATGGACTGTTATTTGGCTATAAAAGAGGAATGTAGTACTGGTACATACTACAATATGGATGAACCTTGAAAACATTTTAAGTCAAAGAAGCCAGTCAGAAAAACAACACATTACATGACTCCATTTATGTGAAATGTCCAAAGTAGACACATCTAACAGAGACAGAAAGGACAATAACAGTGGCCTGAAGCTGAGAAAGGACTGTGTGACAGCTGAAGGGTATGGGTTTCTTTTTGAGGTGATGAAAGTGATTGATAATTGACTGTAGAGATGGTTGCACAACTCTATGAATATACTAAAGCCCACTGAACTTTATATATACTTTAATGGGTGTATATTTTATTATGTATTATGTATACTTTAAATGGGTGAACTGCATAATATACAATCTCAATAAAGCTCTTACCCAAGAGAAAGGGGGAGACAGAAAAGAAAGAAAAAAACATGTATATCAGCTGCAAGAGTAGTTTCAGTAGCATGCCTAAACCAAATGTTTAACAATTAGAAAATAACTTTATACATTGTGAATAAAGTTTATGCATTATGCATTATGAATACTAATAGCAACCTGGGCACCCAACCTGACTAGGATTGATTTGAATTATAGTATATTTGTTTAGAAGTTAACTACCAAAATTGAATTATAGTATATTTGTTTAGAAGTTAACTACCAAAATTTTCAAATGTTGAAACTTCTGAAAAAGCAACATTTATATTTGGAATATACAGATATTTCAAAAATAAGCTTTAAAAAGTAGGTGTATGTCCACTTCATAAAATGCTCAATTAATTTCTTGTTTTTAATTACCAGCAGCACACAGGGAGCAGGAGTTTTCAAATTATGAGCACAGAACTAAGGGCTTCCCCAGAAGTTCTCTGAGTAACACCAGGTAAAGGTGAGGAGGTAGCAAAATTCTACTCATCACCTCTGACAACAAAACAAAACAGAAAAACCTTTCTTTGTGATCTGTTAATATACTTCTAATAATGTTTTCACTGAAGATCTCTCTTTTTTTTAGTACTATTTCTACTTTTAAAGAGGGAGACAAGTTCATTATTGAGATAAAAGGACAAGAGTTCTAAAGTGTGAGACTGGTGGGATGGAGGAAAGGAAAGAGGAAGAAGAGATTTTCACTTTTCTTTTGCATGTATCTGTATTATTTTAATTATTCAACTATTGAATGCTTATTACTATTTAAAAGAGACAAGATCTCCCAAACTGAGTTATACAGAAAATTTCAATCTTTTAAGTCCTTTTTCTTTTTTTAAAGAATGCTACAAAACGATTTTGAAGATACCCATCATTACCAGCAATATTGGCTATTAAGTGTTGGCCATTTGAAACTTTTTTTTTTTTAATATAGAAATAAACTAGTATTTTTGCTGAAACCAAGGTATCCAGACTTAAACACCTTAGTACTATGAATTACTATAAAGCATTATATACTGAAATTCTAAGAAAGAAGCCACAGAAAGAATGTTTTGGCTTATGCATGATATTTTTGTTCCACAATGGTGACTATATGGAAAAATTAGAAGTTACTTAATGGTAGAACAACAAAATAAATTCTGTAAAATTTCAGTACTTTTTAATACTTCAATTGCTCCAAAAAGCAGAATTCATTCCATATACTAACACTATTAATAAGGTACCAATAAAAGTAATAAGCTACATATTTGGTCAACTTCAAAGCTGCTGAACCTAAATATTGTAACATGACTCTCAATAGAAGACAAAAATGCAAAAGAGCAGAAACAAACTAGAATTGTCTTATTATACAGATATGAAAATATTTCTGGTTACTTACACTTTTCCCACCTTGCAAAGTTTTAAACAACTTCAGTAAAAGTGCTAGTGTAACACATATAACTTAAAATATAGTCATAAAGAAATTCCACTGCACTCAAGTCATGGTAGCATTATAGTACACATTTTACAAACTGAAATTTGATTCCAAATTTCAAATATGGTCAATGGAATGAAAAATTACTTTTACTAATAGAATTTGAAAACACAAAGTGTCCTGGCTTAGAATGGGGATGGTGGGTATATATACTAACACTATTAATAAGGTACCAATAAAAGTATTAAGCTACATATTTGGTCAACTTCAAAGCTGCTGAACCTAAATACTGTAATATGACTCTCAATAGAAGACAAAAATTCATAACAGATTTTTAATTTCCTTGAGACTTTTATTTTCAAGAATTAGTTATATAGCTGTAGCTACTATGAAAAATTAAGTATAATAATCATTACCATCTAAAAAGTTGTAGTGTTTCATTAGGAAATAATTTTAATAAGACTTTTTCAGTTATTTCTATTTCAAGACCAACACCATACAACTTCAGCTGGAAAAAAAAACAAACGTTTTCACAAAAAAATCATATATAAATGCAGGATAAAATTTCTAAACAGTCTGGTCTGGCTTGAATACAGCCAGAGAAAACTGCCACCTAATTTATATTAGGAACACTATCAGAATAACAACAGATTTCCCACTGAAAATCACAGGGGTCACAAAGAAGTGTCTTATTTTTTAGGTGCTAAACGCAAAGAGCTATCAACCCAGAATCCTATACCCGGTGAAAATACCATTCCAGACTGAATAAGAAATCAAGACATTTTCAAATTAAACTAAACTAAGAAAATTAGTTGCCAGTAGGCCTACCCTAAAAGAATGGCTAAAATAAGTTCTCACAATGGAGGGAAACAATAAAAGGAAGGACCTTCAAAACAGCAGGAAAGAAGGAAGAACATGATGAGAAAATATATAGGTAAACACAATAGGCTTTCCTTCTCATCTTGACGTTTCTAATTTTGTTTGATGGTAGAAGCAAAAGTTTAGCACTGTCTCTTGTGTTTCTGAATGTACACAGGGGAAATGTTAAGACAATTATAAACAGAAGCAAGTAAAGGGAGAGAGGTTAAGCTTTCTCTATACTTCTCTCAGTCTGATAAAATGATACCAATAGACTGTGCTAAATTATGTATATATAACACCTAGAGCAACCTCTTAAAAACCATACAAAAAGATACTTAAAAACACTATTATGTATATCAAAATGGAATTCTAACAAACATTCAAGTAACCCACAGTAAGAAGAGAAAAAGAGAACAGAATCAAGAAGCAGAACAGAAAACATTAACTAAAACAGCAGGCTTAAGCCATAACACAGCAGTAATTGCACTGCATGAAAATGGTCTAGAAGTGTCTATTAAAGGCAGACTACAGAGTGGATTAAAAAACATGATCTAACTATACGCTATCTACATGATAATCACCTGAAGTATAACGATATAAGAAGATTGAAAGTAAAGTATAGAAAAGCAAGAATAGTGGTATTAATATCAAAGTAGACTTCAAAGCAAGGGAATTTACAGGAGACAGACAGTGGTGACATTATGTAATGATAAAAGGGTCAATCCACCAAGAAGACAGCAATCTCAAATGTGCATCTATCAAACAAGAGCTCCAAATATATGAAACAAAAACTGAAAGGAGAATACAGAGACAAATCCACAGCTAGACAATTAATTCAACACCCCTCTCTGAGCAAATAATAAAACTACTACAGAGAAAATCACAATAAATTTAAAAGAATTCAACCAACAGGAATTAATTAACATTAAAACTCCATACAACAGCAAAGGAATACAATTCTTTTCAGTGCCTAAGCAACATAAAACAAGGTAGAACATAACTTGGATTACTAAACAAAAATTTAACAACTTGAAATCATACGGAATATGTTCTCTGACCACAATACAATCAAACTAGAAATCACTAATAGAAAGATAACACAGGAGAGGATTAAAGATGGCGGCGTGAGAGGAGAGACAGAGGCTTCCTCCTAAAACCATATACAATTAGAAAATATAGTTGGTGCAACTAATCCTGAGAGAGCAACAGGAAAGAGGGCTGTGCCAGACTACATACACCAGGAGAAAAGAGCAGACCTCATGGAACAGGGTAATGTACCAAAGCTATGGCCTGGCGGAACCCAAGCCCTTTCCTCACCCCAGCTCACGGGCGGAAGAGAAATGGAGCAGGGAGGGAGTGGAAGGCCTGGGACTGCTGAATACCTAGCTCCAGAGATCTGCTCTGGGAGCACAAAGCTACATTTCATGGTGCTTTCATGATACTCATGGTGATTATGGGGTTGGAAAGTTAAAACAGGCAGAATTCCTGGAGAGACTGAGATTCCAGCCGCTTGTGGAAAGCAGGGATCCATATCCGGCTGCTCTGGGACAAAAGCTTATACCTGTGTGCTCGGCCCACTGGTTCAGGCAGAAGAGACAGGCACAGCAGCTGGGAAGCAGGAAACAGCTATTTCCTCCCCCCAGGCACCACCAATACCACTCCCCTGTAACCCCTGACACTGCTTCAGGGGCAGAGAAGCTCCAGAGAGTAGAGTTTCTGGACACTAGAGGGCGCCATAAACAAATATGAAACACCGAAGGATCCTGGTCCAGAGTAAAATTAATATAACTCCGGAGAAAGATTTAAATGAAATGGACCTTATGACTCTTCCTGAAAGGGAGTTCAAAATAAAAATCATCAACATGCTAATGGAGGTACAGAAAGATATCCAAGAACTCAGGAATGAATTCTGGTCAGAGAACCATCATTGAACAGCACAATGAGGGTATTAAAAGTAGGTTGGATAAGGTGCAGGAGACGATAAATGAAACAGAAACTAGAGAAGAGGAATAGAAAGAAGCCAAGGCACAGAGAGAAAAAAGGATCTCTAAGAATGAAAGAATATTGAGAGAACTGTGTGTTCCAATTCAAACTGTGTGTTCCAATCCAAATGGAACAATATTCGCATTATAGGGATACCAGAAGAAGAAGAGAGAGACAAAGGGATAGAAAGTGTCTTTGAGGAGGTAATTGCTGAAAACTTCCACAATCTGAGGAAGGAGATAGTCTATCAGGCCATGGAAATCCACAGATCTCCTACACAAGGTGTAAGAAAATAGTTAATTTATCCTCCCATTTGCCCCATGTTCCCAAACACATAAGCAGGTGAGAATTATGCCTGGGCTTGCCTGGGGCCTGACTGGGCTTACCCCGCCTTATCTCTAAACATCCCGACCCTCCCCCAAAGCAACAGGCCAGGCAGATCTGCCACAATAAAAGGCACCACGCTGCAGCCCTCTCTCTCTGTCTCTGTGTGTCTGTCTCGCTGCTCTCTGTCTCTCTGTCGCTCTCTGTCTCTCTGTCCCACTGCCCTCTGTCTCTGTCTGTCTCTCTGCTGCCCTCTCTTTGTCTCTGTCTCTCTGTCCCCCTGCTCTCCCTGCTCTCTCTCTCTCTCCCTCTCTGCTCTCTCTGTCCCAGTGCTCTCTCTGCTGCTCCCTCTCTCCCTCTCTCTCTCTCCCCACCTGCCTCTGGGGCAGCCACTCTTTCAGATAATAAAGTCTCTTCCATGGGCCAGTGTCTCCTGAGTCATTCTGGGTAAGGAGGATTGCGGCGAGATACCCCTTCATTGGTGCCGTGACTTGGGATGAGGCTCTCCCATTGACTTTGCTCTTCCTCCGGGAACCTGAGCTGCTTTGGGAACCCTCACTGCCCGATCCTCCTCCACAGGCTCACCACCCATTTCCCCGGTCGCTCATCTTTTCACCCAACACTGGCCTTCAATTTGGTGAGTCTCCCCTTCATGGTCGACTTAAATGTCCCTTTGGAACCTGGGAAGTGACCGTTGAGTGTCCGGCACCCCCAAGGGCTCCTCTGGGACAGGGGCACCCCCCAACCACGACTTTCAGAGTCACGGTTGATCCCTATACTCAACCCTTCTCTGCCTCCCCATGGTGAGAATCCTCAACCACTGAGGCCCAGTCTCCCTTTATCTATGTATCTACTCTACTCAAAAACTCCTGGTACCAGGTACCTAGCCTCCCCAGCTTTTTCTCCTCAACCCCACAGTTAGAGGTGGTGACAACCCCGACTGTGCCTGGTCTTCTCCATGACCTTCTCAATCGCTCAGGGACCCTCAGCGACTTCTGAATGGTCTCGTTCTCACCATGGGATCTGGCCCCTCTGTTCCCGCAGAGTCACCGCTAGGGTGCTTACTCAATAAGCTAAAGCCCCCACCTCATCCAGACCTCAAATCTGTTCACTACTGTATTGAGATCTGGCCACAATATCCCTTGGACAATCAGTCTAAATGGCCCCCAAATGGCTCTTTAGATCCTAAAATTCTCTGCGACTTAAACAACTTCTGTGAGCGTACTGGCAAATGGAAAGAGATCCCATATATCCAGGCTTTCTCCTACCTCTGAACCAAGCTCTCTCTCTGTCTCCCCTGCAATCCTAAACACCTACTACTTGCCTTAAAGTCCTCACCTCTAAACTTTTTTCACGTTCCCAAATATCCTCAACTGCCTATAAACTCCTAGACAATGTACCACCACGGGCTCTCTTGTCCCCTCCTGGCTCATGCCAGGAGCTCTGTCTGTCCTCTCACTGTATCATTACATCTCAATCTGTATGTTTGTGGCTAAGTGTGTAAATGAAAGATATTTTTCTACCTCTGGATGGTATTAATAAAAACTGATTTAAAGACAAGCGCTTGTAAAAATTGGGCATTCTGAAACTTCCAGAAAAATTCTAATAGAAGATATTAAGCATTAATGCTAATTTAAGTTGAACTGAAATAGACATGTCCTTATGGTTATCAGCTGCCTAAGTTTACCTAAAGTCATTTAAGTTGATGGTATCTGTTAAATCTTTCAAAGAAAAATGCTTAAAGTGAAGTGTAGCTTTGTCTAATGTGAGTAACTATTTAAGCAAGTGCCTTAAAACTTTTAACAGCTTCCCAAAATCAAATTCAAAAAAGGTGCTTTTACCTCTAGTTAACTCTGATATTTTCCAGAGGGCCCATGGAACATGTCAGAGGAATTTTTACTCACTGGAGAAAATATTTGGCCAATTTGGCTTATTTATCTGATATATAATTACCTGCTTAATTACCTGGAAGGCACTATCACAGAGAATGATGCTAAACTTTGTTACTGAATGTTTTGTGTTACAAAAATATCCAAAATTCCCTATGACAACTGTCTTAGAGTAAGCTCTCATCAGATCTTTAACCATTGTCATTTGTAAGTCTTTTATCATCTATACGCACTGTTTCATTACTCCTAAAACAGTAAAAAACTAGATTTCGGCAAAACAAGTATTACTTACATAGGATTAAGTAAACTAAGGAAGATAATTTTGTAGCTTTTTGTTTCAAATGTTGTTGATAAAGTGTTTTAAGCTTTTTCTCTTAAGCTGACAACAGTTTAGTAAATGACTGCCTTTATAAGCAGAATTGAAACTTTATCTTTCTCTCTACCTGATTCCTCCAGAATTTAAAAACTCAGTGACTATTTTTATATTTCATGGTAGTATGTTTATTTGTACAAGTTCAATAAGAATCTGCTTTCCTTGTAAGAGGACTAATTAAAAACACTGGTTATATTACCAAGGCTTTGACTGGAATGTCATACATGAGAGACACGTGTGTAAACTCAGATATGAACAGACAGCTTTAAGGAACTAAGATTGACTTTATAAAGCCAACAAAGCCCCTTAGAAGAACTGGCCTGGTACCTTGCTTACAGAGTTCCCAGCAGCCTTACCAGGTGAGTAAGGAAGGTCACTTCCTGGCAGGTGCAGGAACCTCAGGAAGAGAGGAATTCACCCAAATCTACAGGTACTGCAGGCACAAGCTGATGGCAAGTCTGGCTTGGCTTTCTGGCCTCAAGAAGCCCTTAAAAGTTGAATCTGAAATTCCTTGCAAAAAGTTCCAGCAAAGCACATTTAAAAGATCCCATGTAATCAATTACTCTTCTTGCTGCACTTATGCAAATAATCAAGACAACTGTTAATTATTTTCTTAATCTGGATACTTCTAATAAAAATGAGGGTAATTTTAGAGAAAAGTATTGTTTCAATAATGCTGTCTTATCTATACTAAATCCTAATACTAGTCATTGAGATGTAAACTCGATCCAACATTCTAGTTTCCCCATGATACCTGGCTATTATTCTCAATTAGACTCTTCATATTTCTAGCTCTCATAGTCAGCCATGCATTCTTAATCTCGTCAAGTTTGTCCTTCCAGAATGGAAAATCCAACTCCAGATGTTGCTACTTAACCTAATAACAATTTGTTCTATCTTGCCTAAAAGCCCAAAACTGCAAATAATAATAGAAATGAAACCCGGAATAGAAGTGCCAACCTTCTGAGGCCCTCTCAACTGACCAGTGATGGAGACCTAGCTGCACCCTTTACTGCGCCCCCTCTCAACATGAAGCAGCCAGAGAGGTCGTCGCTCCTTTTCCCTAGCAGCAGCTAGAGTCTCTATCTGAAGAGGGGAGAATGAGACAGGGATCATAGGCTTAGACAGAATAAGGTGAGAGCCTCTGGAGAAAGCAAGGCAGGATATTTGCAGTCAGAGCAATGTAAAACTACATACTAGGAAACCTCCCCCTAGTAAAACTATGTTGAACATAAAGCTCTAGAATCATTCTTCAATGAGATGAGTTAATGTTCACCAGATAAAGAAGAGTAGCACATGTTTTATTATGCTAATCATTTGTAATCATGCATAAGATTCACTTTAGCTTACTAAAAAGCCCAGGCCTATGTGCTGTCTTTCCTCCTTCAGATCTGAGGAGGTAATTTTGCAAACTAAGCAACTAACTTAGCTTGCAGACCCAGCTGTAGACAGCATAGTAAAAGGCAGGATTCTTTAGCAAATAGACAATAGCTCAGCCCACCTTGGGAGCAGAGCAGGCAGCCTTTTGATATGCTCCCAGACCAACACGCCAGTATCCCAGAGAAAAATCAAGGCAGGAAATTCCTTAAGTTAATTTTTAATATTCAGAGAACACTTAACAAGTCCTTCCCCAAGGCTTTAGGGATAGTCCCCACCTTTTTGGACAGGCTCTAGCACAAGACCTCAAATCCCTTACTCTCTCGAGCTCCTTCAATATGTAGATGATCTTCTCCTGTGCAGTCCCTCCCTACAAACCTCTCAACAGGATACTATTCTCCTTTTAAACTTTCTCTCAGAACACAGCTATCGGGTCTCATCCTTCAAAGTTCAGCTGTCTGCCGCTCAGGTCACATACCTGGGAGTTCAGCTCTCCCCAGGCTACAAAGCCATTACCACAGACAGGAAAAAAACTTCTCCAAACCATGCCCGTTCCAAACAGCAAAGACACCATCCCTAACTCCCAAATGGCAAAGACCATACACAGTAATCCTTTCCACGCCAACTGCAGTTAAACTCCAGGGTCTTCCCCACTAGATAAACAACTCCCACCTTAAGCCGTTTGTCTCACCTTATTCCTCTCCCACCAAATCTCCCACAGGTTCCTACTCCACCCTGACGGGACCTCTTACTCTCCACATTTCGCACTGCTCATCTCCACTTCCACTCATCACTGAAGAAGTTTCTGCCAGCACAGAGTCCTAAGACCTCCCTTACAACCACCATGCATCATGCTTCACGATTGTTAACCCTGGTCTTAACACTTACTCTCTCACCAGACCTATCTTCCCAATGCCAGCCCTTTCTTCTCTTTCAGACTGTCCAAAAGATTGCACCATCAAGGATTCCCTTTGCCCTACAGGTTGCTTTGCTGCCTACACATATGTCTCAAAAAATGCTATTAATTCAGCCACCCTATGTAAACATAGCAATCAGCCCAAATGCAAAAAGTTTCTAACCAAACCTTTAACCAGCTTATATTACAGGATTACCAACCCCTCTCCAAAGACGATCCTTATTGAACCTGGAAAATGCCATCGCCACTGCAGACCAAGGGCTCATCTGAGGACCGCCCCCCATCAATACAAAAATAAACTTCATCACCCCTAATCAGCAGGAAGCAGTTACTGAAGACTGACCTTCACCCCTTCCCAAATCCTCTACCACTTATAAAACAGAAAAGGGAGGAATGTAAGAAAATAGTAATTTATCTTCCATTTGCCCCACGTTCCCAAGCACATAAGCAGGTGAGAATTATGCCTGGGCTTGCCTGGGGCCTGACTGGGCTTACCCCGCCTTATCTCTAAACATCTCCACCCTCCCCCAAAGCAACAGGCCAGGCAGATCCGCCACAATAAAAGGCACCAACCACCCTGCTGCCCTCTCTGTCTCTGTCTCTCTGTCGCTCTCTCTCTGTCTCTCTGTCCCGCTGCCCTCTCTCTGTCTCTGTCTGTCTCTCTGCTGCCCTCTCTTTGTCTCTGTCTCTCTGTGCCCCCTGCTCTCGCTCTCTCTCTCTCTCTCTCTCTCCCTCTCTTCCTCCCTCTCTGCTCTCTCTGTCCCAGTGCTCTCTCTGTTGCTCCCTCTCTCCCTCTCTCTCCCTCCCCAAACCCCCTCTGGGGCAGCCACTCTCTCTTTCAGATAATAAAGTCTCTTCCATGGGCCCTTGTCTCCTTAGTCGTTCTGGGTAAGGAGGATCGTGGCGAGATACCCTTTCACAAGGGACCCAAGGAAGACAACACCAAGACGTATGGTAATAAAATTGGCAAAGATCAAGGATAAGGACAGACTATTAAAAGCAGCCAGAGAGAGAAATAAGATCACATACAAAGGAAAGCCCATCAGGCTTACATCAGATTTCTCAGCAGAAACCTTACAGGCCAGAAGGGAGTGGCATGATGTATTTAATGCAATGAAGCAGAAGGGCCTGGAAGCAAGATTACTTTACCAGGCAACATTATCATTCAAATTTGCAGGAGGGATTAAACAATTTCCAGATAAGCAAAAGCTGAGAGAATTTACCTCCCACAAAACATCTCTACAGTCTATTTTGGAGGGACTGCTATAGATGGAAGTGTTCCTAAGGTTTAATACCTGGCACAAGAGGTAATAAAACCACAGCAAAGAAAGCAGAACAGCTAATTACTAAGCAAATGCAAAATTAAATTGACTATCCCCAAAGTCAATCAAGGGATAGACAAAGAATACAGAATATGATACCTAATATATAAAGATTGGAGGAGGAAGAGAAAGGAAGAGAAAAAGAAAAGAACCTTTAGACTGTGTTTGTAACACCATATTAAGTGAGTTAAGTTAGACTCTTAGATAGGAAGGAAACTAACCTTGAACTGTTGGTAACCACAAATCTAAAGCCTGCAATGGCAATAAGTACATACCTATCGATAATCACCCTAAATGTAAATGGGCAGAATGGACCAATCAAAAGACATAGAGTCACTGAATGGATAAAAAAACAAAGCCTATCTATATGCTGCCTACAAGAGACTCACTTTAAACCCAAAGACATATACACACTAAAACTGAAGGGATGGAAAAAGATACTTCATGCAACTAACAGAGAGATAAAAGCAGGAGTTGCAGTACTTGTATCAGACAAAGTAGACTTCAAAACAAAGAAAGTAACAAGAGACAAAGAAGGACATTACATAATGATAAAGGGGTCAACCAATAAGAAGATACAACCATAATAAGTATCTATGCTCCCAACACAGGAGTACCCACATATGTGAAACAAATACTAACAGAATTAAAAGGGGAAATAGAATGCAATGCATTCATTCTAGGAGACTTCAACACTCCACTCACTCTGAAGGACAGATCAACCAGACAGAAAATAAGTAAGGAGACAGAGGCACTGAACAACAATAGAACAGATGGACCTAACAGACATCTACAGAACTCTACACCCAAAAGCAACGGAATACATATTCTTCTCAAGTGCACATGGAATATTTTCAAGAATAAAACATATAGTAGGCCACAAAAAGAGCCTCAGTAAATTCAAGAAGATTGAAATTGTACCAACGAGTTTCTCAGACCACAAAGGTATGAAATTAGAAATAAATTATGCAAAGAAAATGAAAAATCCCACAAACACATGGAGGCTTCACAACATGCTCCTAAATAACCAATGGATCAATGACCAAATAAAAACACAGATTAAAAATATATGGTGACAAATGACAACAATAATTCAACAGTGCAAAATCTGTGGGATGCAGCCAAGGCTGTGCTAAGAGGAAAGTATATTGCAATACAGGCCTACCTCAAGAAAGAAGAACAATCCCATATGAGCAGTCTAAACTCACAATTAACAAAACTAAAAAAAGAACAACAAATGACACCCAAAGTCAGTAGAAGGAGGGACATAATAAATATTAGAGCATAAATAAATAAAATTGAGAAGAATAAAACAATAGAAAGAATCAATGAAAGCAAGAGCTGGTTCTTTGAGAAAATGAACAAAATAGATAAACCCCTAGCCAGACTTACCAAGAAAAATAGAGACTCTACTCACATAAACAGAATCAGAAATGAGGAAGGAAAAATCACTACGGACACCATGGAAAAACAGAGAATTATTAGAGAATACTATGAAAAATTACATGCTAACAAACTGGATAACCTAGAAGAAACGGACAACTTTCTAGAAAAATACAACCTTCCAAGGCTGACCAAGGAAGAAACAGAAAATCTGAACACACCAATTACCAGCAATGAAATTGAACTGGTAATCAGAAGCCTACCTAAGAACAAAATTCCTGGACCAGATGGCTTCACTGCTGAATTGTATCAAACATTTAGTGAAGATCTAATACACATCTTCTATTCAAATGGTAGAAGAAGAGGGAACACTTCCAAACTCATTCTATGAGGCCAGCATCATTCTAATACCAAAACTAGGCAAAGACACCGCAAAAAAAGAAAATTACAGACCAATATCCCTAATGAACATAGATGCAAAAATACTCAACAAAATATTAGCAAACTGAATTCAAAAATACATCAAAAAGATCATCCATCATGATCAAGTAGGATTTATGCCAGGGATGCAAGGATGGTACAACATTGGAAAATCCATCAACATCATCCATCACATCAACAAAAGAAGGACAAAAATCACATGATCATCTCCATAGATGCTGAAAAAGCATTTGACAAAATTCAACATTCATTCATGATAAAAACTCTCAACAAAATGGGTATAGTGGGCAAGTACCTCAATATAATAAAGGCCATGCCATATATATGACAAACCCACAGCCAACATCATACTTAACAGTGAGAAGCTGAAAGCTTTTCCTTTCAGATCAGAAACAAAACAAGGATTCCCACTCTCCCCACTTCTATTCAACATAGTACTGGAGGTCCTAGCCATGGCTATCAGACAACACAAAGAAATAAAAGGCATCCAGATTGGCAAGGAAGAAGTTAAACTGTCCCTGTTTGCAGATGACATGATATTGCACATAAAAAACCCTAAAGAATTCACTCCAAAACTACTAGATCTAATATCTGAATTCAGCAAAACTACAGGATACAAAATTAATACACAGAGATCTGTGGCATTCCTAAACACTTACAATGAACTAGCAGAGAGAGAAATCAGGAAAACAATTCCATTCACAATTGCATCAAAAAGAATAAAATACCTAGGAATAAACCTAACCAAGGAAGTGAAAGACCTATACTCTGAAAACCACAAGACACTCATGAGAGAAATTAAAGAAGATACCAATAAATAGAAACACATCCCGTGCTAATGGATAGGAATAATTAATATTGTCAAAATGGCCATCTTGCCTAAAGCAATCTATAGTTTCAATGCAATTCCCATCAAAATAACAACAGCATTCTTCAACGAACTAGAGAAAATCGTCCTAAAATTCATATGGAACCACAAAAGACCTCGAATAGCCAAAGTAATCCTGAGAAGGAAGAATAAAGCAGGGGGAATTATGCTCCCCAACTTCAAGCTCTACTACAAAGCCACAGTAATCAAGACAATTTGGTACTGGCACAAGAGCAGACCCATAGACCAATGGAACAGACTAGAGAGCCCTGATATAAACCAAACCATATATGGTCAATTAATATATGAAAAAGGAGCCACAGACATACAATGGGGAAATGTCAGTCTCTTCAACAGCTGGTGTTGGCAAAACTGGACAGCAACATAACCCCATACACAAAAGTAAACTCGAAATGGATTAAAGACTTGAATGTAAGTCATGAAACCATAAAACTCTTAGAAGACAACACAGGCAAACACCTCCTGAGTATAAGCACAAGCAACTTCTTCCTGAACCCATCTCCTTGAGAAAGGGAAACAAAAGCAAAAATGAACTCATGGGACTATATCAAACTAAACTTTTGGTATGGCAAAGGACATCATCAACAAAACAAAAAGGCATCCTACAGTATGGGAGAATATATTTGTAAATGACATATCTGACAAGGGGTTAACACCCAAAATATATAAAGAACTTACACGCCTTAACATCCAAAAAGCAAATAAGCCGATTAACAAATGGGCAGAGGATATGAAAAGACAGTTCTCCAAAGAAGAAATTCAGATTGCCAACAGACACATGAAAAGATGCTCCACATCACTAATCATCAGGGAAATGCAAATTAAAACCACAATGAGGTATCACCTCACACCAGTAAGGATGGCCAGCATCAAAAAGACTAAGAACAACTGCTGGTGAGGATGTGGAGAAAGGGGAACCCTCCTACACTGCTGGTGGGAATGTAAGCTAGTTCAACCATTGTGGAAAGCAATATGGAGGTTCCTCAAAAAACTAAAAATAGAAATACCATTTGAACTCGGAATGCCACTCCTTGGAATATACCCAAAGAATACAACTTCTCAGGTTCAAAAAGACATATGCACCCCTATGTTTATTGCAGCACCTTTTTACAATAGCCAAGATATGGACGCAACCAAAGTGTCCATCTGTAAATGAATGGATAAAGAAGATGTGGTACATATATACAATGGAATACTATTCAATCATTAAGAAACAAATCCTACCATTTGCAACAACATGGATGCAGCTGGAGGACATTATGCTCAGTGAAATAAGCCAGGTGGAGAAAGACAAATGCCAAATGATTTCCCTCATTTGTGGAGTATAACAATGAAGCAAAACTGAAGGAACAAAATGGCAGCAGACTCAGAGACTCCAAGAATGAACTAGTGGTTACCAAAGGGGACGGGTGTGGGAGGGCAGGTGGGGAGGGAGGGAGAAGGGGACTGAGGGGTATTATGTTTAGTACACATGGTGTGGGGGATCATGGGGAGAAGAGTATAGCACAGAGAAGGGACATAGTGGATCTGTGGCATCTTGCTGCACTGATGGACAGTGACTGCACTGGGGGATGGGTGGGGACTTGATAATATGGGTAAATGTAGTAACTATATTGTTTTTTCATGTGAAACCTTCATAAGAGTGTATATCAATCATACCTTAATAAAAAATTTTTTTAAAAAGATAATAGGGAAAGCTACAAATACTTGGAAACTAAACAACACTTTTATCTAAGATATGCATCAAAGAGGAAGTATCAATGGATACATATATCAGAAGGAAAATGAAAATACAGTATTTCAAAATTTGTGGGACACAGGTAAAACAGTGCTGGGAAGGAAACTTAAAACACATTAGAAAAGAGGAAAAGCCTCAAATCAGTAATCTAAGTTTCCACCTCAAAAAAAAAAAAGTCCCCCAAAATAAGAGCAAACTAAAAACAAAGCAAGAGGAATGAAAAGAAATAAAGAGCAAAAATCAATGAAATTAAAAACAGAAAAACAGAGAAAATTCAGTTAAACAGCTGGTTCTTTTAAAAAGATCAAAAATTGATGAAGGGAAAAAAGAGAGAAGACACAAATGACCACCTTTAGGAATAAATCAGAAATGCGATATGGAGGATACCACTTCAAACCCTGCAACAACAAAAGGACAGTAAGGGATACTGTGAACAACTCTTCAGGAGCATCAGTTAACAATTTAGAAAAAATGGACCACTTTCTCAAAAAATAAAACTACCACCTTACCCAATATGAAATAATTTGAATAGTTCTATACATATTAAATAAGTTTAATTTATAATTTCAAAATAGAAAGGAAGAAGTAAAATTCTTCTGTATTTAGAAAATAGACACAGAAAATAATGATCTGATTTCTAATTGAAAATAACAACAAAATTCTCTTAAAATTCAACAAAATACAAACAACCTATTTTAAAAATGGGTAATATCAATGCAATCCCTTACAAAATTCCAATAGCCTTTTTTGCAGAAATGGAAATGCCAATCCTCAAATTCATATGGAATTGCAAGGGGCTCTCCCTAAATAGCCAAAACAATCATGAAAAGAAAAACAAAGTTAGAGAACTCATACTTCCTGATTTGACAATTTACTACCCAATTTTACAGTAATCAAACAGCATGGTACTGCCATAAAGACAGACACATAGACAAGTGGAATAAAACTGAGAGTCCCAAAAGAAATCTATACAACTATGGTCAATTGATTTTTGACAAGGTACCAAAACTATTCAACGGGGAAAGATCAACCTCTTCAACAAATGGTGCTGGGACAACTGGATTTCCACTATAAGAATGAAATTGGACACCTAATTCACACCAAATTCAAAATTTAATCCAAAGTGGATGAGTGACCTAAATAGAAGAGCTAAAACCAAAAACTTTTTAAATAAAACCTAGGAGTAAATTTTCATGACCTTTATTGGCAATGGACTCTCAGATATGACACCAAAAGCAATGAAAGAAAAATTATATAAACTGAACTTCATCAAAGTTAAAAACTTTTATGCAGAGGACATTATCACATTATCAAGAAACTAAAATGATGTCTTTTTGGTTGGGTTTGGCTATGAGAAAATATTTCCAAATCATATATCCAATAAGGCTCTAGTATCAAGAACATATAATGACCTCTGAAAATTCAGTAACAAAAAAATACAAACAACCTAATTTAAAAGTTAGCAATGAACTCGAACAGACATTTCTCCATAGAAGATATAGCCAACAAGCACATGAAAAGACGCTCAACATCATTAGTCATTAGAGATTTAAAACCAAAAATATAATGAGATATCATTTCACATCAACTAGGATGGCAATTCAAGAGGGGAGGGGAGGAGAGGGAAGAGGAAGGAAAAAGCAAAGGCAAAGGGAAGAGAAGGGAAAAGAAAAGGAACAGAAAGAAAAGAAGTAACAAGCATAGGTTGAGGATGTGGAGAAATTGGAACCTTTGTACATTGCTGGTAGGAATGTAAAATGGTGCTGCTGCTGTGGAAAACAGTATGGCAGTTCCTTAAAAAGCTAAACATAGCATTATCAAATGATCTAGCAATTCCCCTTATAGGTATATACCCAAAAGAATTGACAACAGGGACTCAAACAGATACTGAACTCAACTTAGCATTACTTACAATAGCCAAAAGGGAGAAACAACCCAGTGTCCATGAACATACGAATGGATAAATAAAATGTGGTACATAATACAACAGAATGTTATTCTACCTTAAAAAGAAATTAAATTCAGACACATGCTATAATATGGATGAACCTTGAAGACATTATGCTAAGTGAATAAGTTAGATATAAAAGGATAAATATTGTATTAGTCTAGTTACATGAAATATGTAGAGTAGGCAAATTCACAGAGACAGAAAGTAGATTACAGGTTACCAGGGGCTGGGGGAGGGGAAGTTGGGAGTTACTGCTTAATGTGTACAGTTTCTGTTTGGGGTGATGAAAAAGTTTTGGAAATAGATAGTGGTGACAGTTGCATAACATTATGTATGTAGTTACTGGCACTGAATTATACACTTAATTTATACACTTAAAAGTAGTTAAAATGGCTAATTTTATGTTGTATATATATTTTAGCACAATAAAATAAATTATATATATATGTACAGATATAAATCCTATCAAAGTCTTTAAACAAAACAGCTGTAAAGGTAATTATCAGTAAGTATATTCCATTATAAATTACTGGGACATACATAAAAATCAACTTACTTGAAAATACTTGAAAAATCAACTTACTTTATTTTACTTTACATTATAAGTAAAATAAAAATGGGACGTCTATATAGAAAGAGAAAAGTTTTTTCAGGAATTATAAAAAAATAACTGGAATTTAAGCTAGCTTACTACAAAAAGTCTATTAATTAAAAACTCGACTTTCTTTTTTTTAAATCTCAAGACTTACTTGTTTTATTATTTGTTTTTAACCCTGAACCAAGCTACTTTCTATATATTAAGATTGATTCCATTTGCAATTGGAATGCTTTAATACATGGACAGATTACAGATTTTTATATCACCAGATACAAGTTTCATAAAGCAACAATTACATTTTATCTTTTAATTAAATACATTCATAATGCTTGGATAAAAGTATCAAGTGCTCAGTGTATTTAGTGAAAACCAAACCAGTCAAAATCGGCAGGCAAGCAGCATTAAAGAAACTTTTCCAAAATTATCTTCCTATTACAGCTTTAAAATACCTATTTAAAAATTTTATCTGACTAATTAAAACCAAAACTTTAAGTTACTTCTTTTCTCCAATATATACTCCCATCACCAACTCCAAGGGGAGGTCACCAGATTTTATGAAGAATTTTTTTACTATGTTCATCTGCCTCTAAGGTAGCCCAGCCTAGAAAAGAAGTCAATAAGGAGTGAACTTCATGGTGGAATGGTTGGACCACTCAGGGTACTGCTCAAGTGCCTTTAGTGTTTCTGGTTCATATAGTAATAACATGGGTATCATTTACATTGTTTTCTTTTGTCTTTGTTGCTTTGTTTGTGGTTTTGTACATTAAAGATTTAATTATGAAATAAACCTGAATATGAAATATAAACTTTATTTGGTAACTATGCAACAAACTTTGTACTAATAATGTCAATGATAATTAAGTTCTGACTTTCAGAACTCATCCTGATATTGCTAACTTTTTTTTAAAGCATAAGGGTTTTTTGGGGGAACAAAATACCCACTTCAAGTGGGAGAAGACTGTAATTCAATCAACTGAATCAGGCAATTTATAGCCACAGAGATGCCGCTTGCTGGCTATGAGAATGAACACTTTAGCTCTCTGACTACAGGGCCATATAACTGACTGAGGTCCCCAGCTGCTGCACTCTGAAATCCATCACTGTGTTTGTGTGGAGGCCACGTTTCTCACGGGCTGCTCCCAGTCGATGATTGAGCATAGCAGATACACTAAGGCAGACCTATTTTGGGAGATGAAAAATTCCCATGATAGGCAACTTTCTTTCAAGGGCTGGCTTCCTGAAGTCTTGGTGAACTTTCCTTAGAACTCCACTTCAGCCTAAGATGCTTTTACCCTAAGTTCTTCCTTACATCTCTCCTTCACTTAGATTCAGACTTGCATCACAGTCTGATGGCTCTCCCTGCCTCCTTCCTCATTTTCTCTCATAAGCACTTATAAATTTCTTGCATGCTTAATCCCATCTTGGCATCTAGTTCTCCCCAAAAGCATTACACATTTCTTAAAAATCCAGCCATTTGACATGAATTATTTCTAAAATATAGTATTTACTTCCCTATTTGCTAAAATAGATATACCGAACATAATTCCAATGCCTGACTGGTAAAGATCTCAGCTAAGACCCCCTAATTCATTAGCAGCATATTCTTGAGACGACAGACTCAGAACTTCATGCAACTCAACAAATATGTACCGAGCAACTGCTATACATGAGAAATATGCTAAGAATTATAGGGAATACAAAGATGAATAGGACACAATACTTATCCTCAAGTGACTCCCAATATAGAGAAGCCAGATATAAGCTTTAGAGGGCAAACTGTCAGTAAATGCTAAAACTGAGGTTTTAAAGTACTAAGGAAAGTAAGAGATTCACTCTACTTAAGACGGAACTATAGTAAAAAGCCTTTGTAGAGGAGATAGCATTTGAAAGACATCATCAGAGCCTTCAGTTTCTACCTACCCATAATTAACGAGGACAGTCCAACAAAGATGCCTTCCATGTTCGCCATACTCAGCTATCCCAAAAGTGTAAATCCTGTCTCCCACAATTCTCTCACACCCTATCATTCCATGAGTTTTGATGGTTTTAGTTCCTGTCCAAATGTGCTCCTTTTCCAGTATCCCCTCTTTCATTACCATTAACACTTAGATCCCTAAGCCAAAACCTGGGAATCTGCTTTGACTTCTCTCTCTCACTACCCTGTTATTCAATCACCAATCTACCTCTGAATCTCAAATTTGTCCATGTTTCTCTAACTCCAGCAGTTGCCCTTTAAGACCAACATAGTCCCTTCTGTGAACTGTTACAAAAGTCTCCTAACTTGCCTTCCTGCCTACAGTTCTGCAGCCATTTAATTAATGTTCCACAGAGCAGACAGTGATCTTTCAAAATTCATATCTAATTGTCAATACCCCACTTAAAATCCTTCAGAGTGGGTCCCCACAGCTCACAAGATAAAATGCAATAATTTGGCTCACAAGATTTGACCCCACCCTCTAGACTCCAGCTACTCAGAACGTCTAAGATGCTGAGCTCTTCCTGAACTCCAGAACACCACAAAGCCTTGGAACACACTTGCTCTTCATCTTCACCTGGCTAACTGCCAGTTCCACTTACAATGTCACTTCCATCACTCCCTGGCATAAATGCACAAGAATAGTCTCCTAGCTTCCTACTGCCACTCCAAGACCATTACTTCTCAGCCCTTTCTTTTATAGTCTATGCTATCTTTACATCAACTAGTGCCTTTAAAATGCATACTTGTTTATGCAACAGAACCCTTTTCTCCAAATGTAATCCTATGCAGAGCCCCAGAATGAGAGTTGGGCTTCTCAGCTTAAAGCAAGAGGTTTCAAAGCCCTCTTCCTTCAGCTTTCTTCTCTCCTAGGGTTCTTCTTTCCTAAAATCTAAGGTGCAGGACAATTAGAACATGACTGTACTGTCTACTCAAAGGATGCAACACCATACAGTAGGAAGAGCTGTCTTTAAAGATAGACAGACCTAGGTTCTGATTCTACTCCTTATTAGTTATAAGATCTCAAGCAATTTGCCTCTAAGGATCCATTTCCTCAGCTGTAAAAGTCAGCTATAAAAATTATCACTTTGATGATGGACAGTGACTGTAAAGGGGTTTATAGGGGGGACCTGGTATAGGGGAGAGCCTAGTAAACATAATATTCTTCATGTAAGTGTAGATTAATGATAACAAAAAAAAAAAAAAAAAAGAAAGAAAGAAAAGGGGGATTACTCCCTGATAGGATAAAACTAACTGTAAATCAACGATTAATGCATGCTTTAAATATCCTTAATTTTGATCACTTAAAGGGTGTCAGATGATCGGCTATGGAGGTACATTTTTCTGATAATATTCCTTTCTCTTAAAAAAAAAAAAAAAAAAAAAAGCAGTTCCTGTGTGGTAACCTCCAATGAGTTCTACACAATGGTATAAAGGGCATATCAAAGTGTGGGCAAAGGGTCTGTTTGTGTTTATACAGAGGATCAAAGCCTAGTTTGGCTACCCAGAAAATGAACTAAGATACGATATGAAAAAGAACTTCCAACATCAGCACTCTTTGGAAGACTCATACCAGAAGATGATCATCAAAAAACCCCAACAAAGATCCACGCACTGCTACAGGTGTAGATGCACTCATCCCACCGGTTCCTGGACTTGCCATGGGAATGAAGAAGGAGATATCTAAGCTGGCCTGTGCATACAGTAAACAACAAATTTGACTGGATCTATACTGTTGGAACTCAACCAAGAATTAGGAGAAGTGCAAGTTGTAGCGCTCCAAAATCTTACAACTACAGACTATCTACTGTTAAAAGAACATATGGGATGTGAACAGTTCCGGGGAATGGGCTGTTTTAATTTGTCTGATTTCTCTCAGACTGTTCAAGTACAGTTGGACAATATCCATCATATCATAGATTAATTTTCACAAATGCCTAGGGTGCCTAACTGGTTTTCTTGGTTTCACTGGAGATGGCTGGTAATTATAGATCTGCTTTGGTTATGTAACTATATTCCTATTATGTTAATGTGTGTGCGCAATTTAATTAGTAGTTTAAAACCTATACATGCTGAAGTTACTCTACAAGATATGTCAAAGAAATAATCACTCTTCCCATGTTTTCTTCTGTCTGCTACTTCTATAGCTTTTCTTCTTCCTTCCTAATTACAACCCTTAAATAGAATTCGTGCCTCATATCGAATTTACCGAGTATCATAATTCCTCTAAGTGGTAAAGATACCTCAAGACAAATGCTGGGCATAGAAGCCACAGGGCATAAATCTGCATAGAAGTAAAAAGCTAACCTTTTCGAACAATATGGCTTCTCTCTCACTTACCAACTTTACATTTCCCTGTATGGCCCCGGAAGATGACTGGTTAGCCAGAGACGGGTAAGATTCCTCAAGGGAGAAACAACCTAAGACAAGCACAGTCGCAGGGGGGCCATCAGGTGAGAAATTGGGGATCAACAGAGGTGAGGCTTAGAACCTCACCTCCCGTTTTGAGAGAAATCTTCTGTATACGTGGATGTTTTATTGCCCTTGTCTAGCTTGGATTAACACATAGTCTACAGGCACACACCTGATCATCTACATTTGCTCTCTTACAACACTAAACTATGTTTTCTGCCTTTATCTTGCATCTACCTACCACTTCAGCATTTTGTTAAAAATAATAATAATAAAGGGAGAAATGTGGGATCCACATATAAATCAAGTATAAAAATCAAACGAATATTCATATTTGACCTGATTGTTTATAGTTCATAATGCGTGATCAAAACCGAAAGTTTCTGTGATGACTGCCCTTGCACTGTTCACCATGTAAGAACTTATTCACTATGTAAGAATTTGTTCACCATGTAAGAACTCGTTTGTTATGCTTCAGAAGATTGGATGGAGACTGACGAGAATTAGGCTTGGGGTGGATTAATGATTGTGCATTGAGCATTGACTCCCCTATACAGAATTTTATTGTTGTTAACAACCATTTGATCAATAAATATGAGAGATGCCCTCTCAAAAAAAAAAAAAAATTATCACTTTGAATAATCAATGGGTGGAACAGAGTACCAAGCATAGTAACTAAATACTGGCACACAGCAGGAACTCACTAACACACTATCTGCTATGGTTTATCCAGGATGTGTAAGGTTGTTTGAACATTAAGAAATCAGTCAATGCAATTTAACATATTAATAGAATAAAGGAGAAAAACCTCATGATTATTTTAACAGAGAAAAATCATTTGACAAAATTCAATATCCACTTGTAATTTTTAAGAACTCCCAAACTCTCAGAAAACAAAAATGGAAGGGGAAAACCTCAATCTGATAAAGGGCATCAATGAAAACTAACAGCTAACATCATACTTAATGGTGAAATAAGACAGGCTTTTCCCTTAAGAATGTGCACAAGGCAAGGATGAGCCCTCTCACAACTTTGATTCAACATGTAATGGAGGCCCTAGCCAGTAAAATAAGGCAAGAAAAATAAATAAATAAATACCAGATGGTCTCTAGTTGTAGATGACATCATTATGTAGAAAATTCTATGGAACCTACAAAACAACCATCAGCAAGGTCAAAGGATACAAGATTAATATGCAAAAATTAGCTGTATGTTTATATATATGTAACAAACAACTGGAAAATAAAGTTTTAAGATAATTCACAATAGCATCAAAAAAAATTTACAATAAACTTAACCAAAGACATGAGTCTTCTAAACTAAAAACTACAAGTGTTGCTAAAATTAAAAAGTCAAAATAAATGGAGAGATATACCATGTTAATGGATCCCAAGATTTAATATTGTTAAGATGTCAAATCTCCCTAGTGATCTATAGTCAGTGCAATCACAATCAAAATCTCACCAAGACTTTTTGGCAGAGACTGACAGACTAGTTCAAAATTAATAATAAAATGCAAAATCTATAAACACATAAACAATATTTTAAAAACAAAATTAGAAGATTTACTTTACTAAAGATTACTATAAATCTATAGTAATCAATGTTGTGTGGTACTGATGTAAATATAAACAAATAGATCAATGAATAGAATGGAGAGCCTAAAAGGATATATATAGTACATCTGTTATATATTACATAATTACATATGTGTGTATATATATTTACACAAATATCTTAACATATTCATTCATTTTTGCACAAAAAAATCAACATAACACAACAGGGAAAAGAGTCTCTTCAATAAATCTGAAATAACTAGATATCAGAATAAAAAATGAATCTCAATTCCTAACTTCTATCATATATAACAATTAATTTGAAATAGACCATAGATTATATAAAAGCTAAAACTTTAAAGCTTTTAGAAAACAGCCTTAGGAGAATATCTTCATGACTTGGTGGCAGGCAAGTGCTCTTGGACACAGAGGAATAACCTTGAAAGAAAAAAAAAAACCTGATAAATTTGGCTCCATCGATATAAAAAAAATTCCGCTCATCAAAACACACCATTAGGAAAATGAATAGAGAAGCCACAGGCTAAAAGAAAATATTCATAAATCTGATAAAGGACAGTTTTCCAGGATATATAAAGAACTCTTACAACTCAATACTAAAAAGAACAACTCAGTTTTTAAAATGGGCAACAAGAATGCAGACACTGCCCAAAGGAAGATATATGAATGGCCAATAAGAACATGAGAAAGTGCTCAATATCACTGGCCATCAGTATAATGGAAATTAAAACCATAAGATGCCATTTCACTTCCACCAGAATGACTGAAATTAAAGGCTAATAATACCAAATATTGGTAAGGATGTGGAGCAACCAGAACTCTCATACATTGTTGGCAGGAATGGAAAATGGTACAACCACTTTGAGAAAAGGTCTGGCAGTCTCTTATAACACTAAATAGACACTTACTCTATGAGCTATTTCTCCTGATACTTACCCAAGAGAAATGAAAACACATGTCTACAAAATGATGTGTATAAGAATACTCATGTCAGCTTTATTCATAATAGCCCCAAATTGGAAACCTCCCAGGAATCCATCCACTTGATAATCAAACCCTGACATATTCATATGATGGAAAAAAAGGGCTAAATTCTTGATAAAAACAACCTCAAAAGCCTTATCAAATATATAGACTGTATGATTTTATTTATGTGATGTTCCAGACCAGGTAAAATTAATCTCTGATAGGAAGGTAAAAGAACAGAACATGGTTGTTCTGGGAGTGGGGGCAGTTATTGACTGAGAAGGCACATGAGGAAAATTTCAGGAGTGATAATGTTTAATATCTTGGTGGGGGCTTGGATTGTACTCATTTGTCAAAACTCATTAAATGTTACAATTAACATTTGTGTATGCCATTGTACATAAATTTTACCCAAAAAAACAAAAAGAGCAATAAACAAATAATGAATTCTAGTTAATGACACATGCTGAAGTGTTCAGGGGCAAAGTGCACTGCACACAAAGTGTTTGCAACTTACTTCGAAATGTATCAAAACATAAGATGATAGATGGAGAGATGGTAGGTATGTGATAAAGCAAACAGTAAAATGTACACTACAGAGTCTAACTGATGGGTATATGGGTGTTTACTGTATAATTCTTTAAACTTCTCTGTGTATTTGAAATTTTTCATAATAAAAATGTTAAGTAAAAAGCCTGATAACAACTTTATTCTATAACGAAGTGCGAAGTTTTTTCTATTACATCTACAGCTGTAATAAAAAATACATTATGGGGAGTAGAGAGTAGCTAACACTTTTATTATTATTTGGTTATAGCATCCTCACTGCTGTGATTCCTGGAACTCCATGCCACTGCTGGATAGTCCTCCTCTCCACTGTAATACATTCCATAATCCTTGTGGACTTCATCTTCATCCACGTATGCAATCCATCATTCACTACACCAACTTCAGAGCTACTATCTCATCTCCATCATCTCTATAATCTTAAAAGTCCAAAATACAATTATCCTCATCTCTAATCATAATCCCTTATCTGCTCTCCTCTACAGCTCATCAAGATTTCTAATTCCCGGAGCCCTCATTCATATCTCTGTTACCTCTCTTAGAGTGTTACTTTCTAGCACTTGAAATATCCTTATCTTCTTAATCTCTACTGTAGTCACACCTACAGTCAATTACCTTCAGTGCACATTCACCTGAACTGTTAAGTGCTGCTGAAGGGAAACCTCATAACCACCAGCCAGCGAATGCTAGTCCAAATTTACAGTCTCTCCACTCAGCACTGCGCAGTAATTCCTTTCTAATTCTCTGTTTGGCTCATTTTCCATACTCCACAGCGGCAATTCCGAAACATCACACTTCTAAAACTCCTTACTCATTTCTCTTTCTTCATTCTATGTAAAGGATCTCGCCTTTCACTTTGTCATGAAAACAGAGGCTACCTAGCAGGAACTCCCTGCTCCCCAACCTCCAAGCCCATTTTTATCTCTTTCCCTCCAATCTCAGAAGAAATATTATCACCTGAGCCAGAGGTAGCATAACATAGTGTTTAAAAATGCAGACTCTTTAAGCAAATTACCCTTTCCAAACCTCAGTTTTCTCTTTTGTAAAATGGAGGCAATAGTAGTAAGCTGCACATATATCTAAGCTGTGCCATCTGTTAAATTTTAACATATGCATATATCCCTGAAACTATGAGCACAATCAAGACAAGGGAATATAAAAGCCTCCCTGCTAAAACAACCACTGACTTGCTCTTTATCACTGTAGATTAGTCTGCATTTTCTAGGCTTTTATAAAAATAGAATTATACAGTATATACTCTTTTTTGGTCTGGCTTCTTTCATTCAGCTTAATTATTTTGAGATTCAGCCATGTTGTCATGTGTACCAATAGTTGATTCCTTTTTATTGCTGAGTAGTATTCCAATGTACAGCTATATCACAATTTGTTTATTCATTCACCTAATAGACAGTTGCATTGTTTCCAATATTTTGCTGAACAGAGCTGCCATGAACATCCATGTACAAGTCTCTGTATGGGTATAGGCTTCATCTATCTATTCTTACAGCTTTACTTACAAACCCAGAAGTCCTAAATATGCTTTGCCAGATACCAACAATCACTTGTCAGGTCAACAAGTTCACCTGGATAATCCAAACTTCTAAATCAACATGTCCAAAACTCATCTCATTATGCCACTCTCTCCACCCCAACAGCTCCTCCTATATTCTCTGTCCTGACTAAAGGCACTCAACCCAGAAACTAAAGCTCTCCCTGATCTCTTACCACTTTCCCCAATCACTCAGTTAATCACTAGGTCCTGTTAATTCTGCCTTTTATACAGCTATCAAATAAAATCAATCCCCACATTTCCACTGCACCCTTAATTCAGATATATAGCACTCCTTGGCTGGACTATTAAACTGGCCTTCTACCTATTCTCCTTACCTCAGGTGTCATTCTTCTCCAATCCATTTTCTGTTTTATGGCAAAAATGAATTTTCTAAAATTCAAATATGACATCATTCCCCTATTTAAAATTCCTGTGACTTCTATCCCCTCAAGATAAAATTCAAACTCTAGCTTAACATAAACAAAAAAATTCTCTATAAACCAGTCTCTTCTCCAAACTCAACCTGTCACTTCCCACCATGTTCTAACTTAGTGATTTCTAGATAATGTCATTTACCTTTTTATCCTTAATGCAGAGGGCAATAGATGGTCTGTAGTAGGCATGATATATTTGTGCAATAGGTAAGACTTAGATCGATAGATACAGTGAGACATTCTGGGCATATTCAGGAAACATAGTAGTCCAGTCTGGACGAGGCATAAAGAATATGAAAGATCGTGGTAGGCAATCTAATCAGAAGAGCAGGATAAAGTCAGATCACCAATTACCATCAATCCATACTAAAGACTCCATTTCATCCTACGCCTTCAAAAGCCAACAGTTCTGAACAAGAGTGTGACACACTCAGAAGTGTACTGTAATTTCTGAAATTTGAAAAACAGATGAAGGAAAGGTGAGGAGCAGTGACCTAGTTATGAAGCTATCGCTGTCTGGGAAAGGGGACTCAGAGCAGTTGGAATAGGAGGGAATAGATTAGAAGAATATGACAAAGAGGAATAAATCTACACCTGTGCCTGGGTGTAAGCAATAATGCAAAAGCGAAGTCAGAAATAATTCCAAACTTCTGAACTAGTCAACAAAAACTAAAAAGCCATTAAATCAAGAGAAAAATTTTTTAAATGGTAGGTGGAGGAGGTGATGGTTTTAGTTTGGGTATTCCTTCATGAATTCACTTAAATTTAAGTCCCTACTGTTAGGGCACTAAATACATGGAGGATAAAACGAGCATAAAAAATCACCCCCATTCTCAAGGATCATCCAGTCTAGTTGGGTGGAGAGGCAGCAAGTAACTAGGAACTTAAAATTCATTGTTAAGTGCTAGGCTAGGATTCTCAAAGAAAATAAAGACAATCCAACACAACTCTGAGGATCTAAGAAACTGCTGAGGTTGAGGGAGTCCAAAAGGATGAACTGTATTAAGAGCAGGCAAAGGGCAGTGCAGGTGAAGAGAACAGCATGCCCAAAGAGCCTAAGATAAGGTAACACAAGCTGGGCTCATCTGCAAATAGTGCAATAGTCTAAAAGAAGAGTTCAAGATATGGAGATACCCACATGAAATGTCTAGTGGACAAGTGAAAATGCAGGTTTTCAGTTACCAAGGGCACATCCAGGTAAGTGCAATATACTTTCAACCTTGTCTTAGCTCCCTTAGTATCATTAGTGGATATTTTAAGTAAGAATTGGAAGAACCTTACATATCAGCTAGACTGTGTACATGTCTGCTTACTCCTCTCTTTTATAGTCATGCAAGGGTATCTCTGCTTAGTCAACATTGGTTTATGTAAATAAGCAAAGAGGATTGTGGGTACTGTGATATATTGGAGATACATGCTATGTCTAAAGAGGGCAGCCATTCATTCAGCTCCAGCAATTTTACTGTCTTGCTTGAAGGCCTTTTTCTTCTTCCTATTTGTCAAGAAGAGCTGAAAATTCAGATTTTATGTAATAGCTCCCATTTTTAAATATTAGCAGTAAATTACATAAAAAATAAACCACTGTTCTAGCCAAACAAAGTGCTTCTGTGGACAGATTTCAGCATGGCCACCAGTGTGGCAGAGTTAGACCCGGTCTGCCAACTCCTACAATGCTCTTTCCACTATTTCATAGGAACCCTCAACTGATAGGGTATTTTAGTGGTTCCCTGGTATGGAGTTCCTTGCCTCTAAGTAAAATAGCCTGAACTGCTGGTGTTTTATGAGTTCTTTTTTATGTTTTCAACAACTTTTTTGTTTCCTCCACCTACCCCCCCCACCTTGGCCAGGATACCTGCTTCTAGCATCACTGAAACCTCCCACCTCCCCATTATGTCAAGCCTGCAGGTAAAGCAAATGTAAACAGAGAGCCTGATGAGATTTCTAATGAATCAAGTATATAAGACATATGGCATCCTTTTTGTTTTCTGAGAAAACAGTATCACAGAGATGTTGGTGACTACTCAGACATCTGAGGAAAAAAGTCACTAACCTATCTGAAATATATGAGCAAATTCTGCTAACAAACCAAATAATTTCCACTGTAAGATACCAAGAGAGAGAGGGGAAGAACAGGGCAAAAGGGAAAGTAAAAGTTGCTGGCCTTTGAGAAATGTTAGACACCTTTTAAGATACAGTTTTTAAAAGTATAAAGGTTTAGAACAAAAGCTACATCATAATCTCAACTCTCAGTAGGAATAAAAAAATCTCTTCTTTTAATCAGAGAACATGAAATATTCTTGGAACAAGAAACTGGTATTTAGAAACATTATTAAGAGAGTAAAGCAATCTCTATACTTAAAGAAAAGCTTTACCTTTTCTGTAAAGGAAACAAAAAATACTCCGGTTTTTTTTATAAAAAGCTCAAACATACCGGGTTTCTGATGTCTTAATATATTTATTAGATTCTAATGTTGTTTTAGAAGCTTTTAAAGTGTAGCAACACTTTAAAGGGCAGATCATGGGATATATAACTTTAGATAACAATGTGGCAAAATTGAAGGCACAGAAAGGCAAAATTCAAGTCAATAAACATAAAGAAAGTACCAAGGTGAAAAGAAGAAAGGCATGTGCATTCGCGCCGCTAACCGGAGTAGTGCGGGAATTTAGGGGAATGACGAACGATTACAGAAGGCGAGAAAAGCAGGCCCTGCTGCTGGCAGAGGAGCTCTGCAATTACTTAAAGCAAGCACTATGGCTAGTGCATTCTAGAGCTCACTGAAATGAGCATACTGGACACTAAAACCGGAGCCTGACAACAGCTCCAGGGTAAGACCGAGAAGGCGGAAAAGTGGCCTGTTTTGACCTCCATTGACCACTGAGGCTCCTCTAACTCTTGTCTCTTAATCAGGGGCAGGATATAAACGTCTCAGTGGTTGGATTATTCGAACAAACTCTGCTGGCTTCCTGCGGCCTTTCCAACACCGGGTGAATGTCAACACCAAAAGCCTGCCGGTGGGGGGAACCTCTCAGTATGCGCCGTACTTTCTGGGAGGCGGCAAGACCGGGTAGAAAGACGGCCCGGCGCGCGCCCCGCCTCCCAGCCCCGGCCCGGAGCCCTCGCAGGGACTGCAGCCGGGAAGCGGGGGCTCGCGCGCTCCTCACCTTTTTCAGCGCAGGCACCAGCAGCCCCCGCCACTTGGGCGCGTTTTCCTCGCTGAAAAACTCGTACGGCAACGGCTGCGCCTGCATGGTGCCCCCGGGGCGCCTCTGGGCGGGGAGAGGGGCGGCGGCGACCGGGTTGGGGAGCCGCGAGAGGGCGAGCTCGCAGCGCGAAACAGGGCCGCGGCCCCGCCGGACGGCCCGGCCCCCTTGGGGCGCCGCGCGGCCAGGCTAGCCCTGGAGAGGGTCCTGGGGGGCGAGGCCCGCGCGCGGCCACTCACCCGACAAGGGCACCAGCCGCGGAGAGTGAACGCAGCCCGGAGGCGGCGGGGGCGGCATCCCGCACCACCGCCCGGGGGCCGAGCCCCCCACCCCTCCCCGGCCCGCCGGCGCCGCCCCGGGCTGCCCTCCGCCGCGGCCGCCGCCCGCCCGCTGGGGCTGCGTTCTCGGGCCCGGCCTGGCCCCGCGGCGGAGCCGGCGGCTGGGGGAGGGCGTGTGGAGGGACGCCCTGGCCGCGGCGCCCCTCTGCGCAGCGGGGACCCCGAAACGCCAGCGACCAGGGGCGGGGCGGAGAGGAGCTGGGAGTCTAGCGGGGGAGGAGAAGGCCTGAGCTCGCTGTCAGGGGGTCGCGCTGCCCGGAGGAGCCGCCGCGGCCGCCGCCGCCGCCGCCGGTGTAGCGCTGGAGCTTCCTACTAGCCAACTGAACCTGCTCGCCTCTGAGCATGCGCCGCGGAGCTGGGCTGGTTCGCTCCGGGTTTTCGGACTCCCAGCTGAGCAGGAGGGAAGCGCGAGCGAAGAAGAGATCCCTGCCCAGCTGTGGAAGAAGCCCCGAGAGCTGCAGGGGAGGAGCTAAAGGGCCGGAGCTGTCGAACCCTTGGCTAAGGAGGGCCTGCGGGGTGGAGTGTGAGCTACGGTGAGGCGGCCCCCATTGTGTGGTTGGGCCGCGAGGGATCCCAACCCTGTCTTGGAGTGCTTGAGCTTTTATTTTGGGAAAGGGGTGTGTATGTGTGTACTTTGTTCCCTAACGTGAAGATAAGGACTGCCCAGAGCATGCAATGTATAGTAAACAGACTGGAGAAAAGATAGGTGTCTTTCTCACGAAACCTGCCTGCTGCTCGATTATTTGTCGGGTAGTAGAAATGATTACAGTCTTTCCATATGACCAAGAACAAAATGCGAACGTGTTGGTTTTGTGTGTGAATTTTAAAATTAGGTATGTCCATCGTTCAATTCCAAATATGAACAATAACTGCTTACCTCCAGTGGAAAGTGAGTCCACTTCTGCAGCCTTCCGATCCCAGAACACTACTCTTGGGTCTCTCAGGGCATTTAGTTACCTGTTTTGTATCTCTTCTAACTAACTAGATAGCAAACTACTGGAAGGCAGATCTTTTTCACCAGGGGCTCTACATAGAGTAGGTACTTAGTGAATGTTTGTGGAATGCTAAAAGAGCATTATCTACAAATTGTTCCTCCATCCCAGGGATGCAGGTGTTTGTTTATAAAAGTGGCACTGTGTGGCTGGCTCCTCATGGTTTACCATTAAGCGTCTTTTGAGCATAGTATAATTTAATCCTCATAGCAAACCTATTTGTTTTCATTTCACAGATGAGAAGAGAGCTTAGAGATCTAACCCTGGGTGAAGCTGATATTGTACCCTGCTATTCCAGAGAACAATAACCAGGATCACATAGATAAGAAATGTTTAAACCGTGGTTCTTAATCTCTCTACAACCTTTTGGAAAATCTCATAGAAATCTTAGGTCCTTTCCTTTAAAAATGTGTGTAAAAGATTTACATTTAAAAATTCTCCACGCTTTCAAAGTGTTAAGAAAGACATTTTGAAAATCATCCATAAATCGTACCTTTGAAAGGATTTGGGGACAGGAGAAAGGAACTCAGAGGAAAACATGTCAGCCATCTTCAAATGTCTAAAGGACTGATTTGAACAAAACGTGATACGGTTTGTGTGGTTCTAAACGCCTGAACTAAGATCAAGACTGCTCCAGATTGGTTTCTGATCGCTCTTAAAATACTTTTCAAACCTCTTGTCATTGCCTACAAAGCCTACATGTGGCTCCTATTTACATTCTAAACCTTTTGTCACCATTTTCAACCTTGACTCATCACTTTCCAGTCACACTGGTCTTTTATTCCTAGAAAACACCACCAGCCTCTTCCCTGAGTCAAGGGCTTTGCTCTTCCCTCAGCCTAGAACTCACTCTTCTAGCGGTTCTCTTTGCCAGTTACAAACGTCACCATCTGCAAGAGGCCTTCTCTGATCACACTAAGTAGTTCCCACCTATATATCTACCATAAACCTTGTTTATTGCCTTGCTACCATAAATCGTGGCCTGTTTTTAGTTGTTGGTCTTCCTTCCCCCATCAGAATGTAAACTCCAAGAGCTCAGCAATCTCATGTTTGTTTTAGTTCATAATTTAATCCCCCGGGACCTGCAAGTACTTGGCACACAGTAGGAGCTCAGTAAGAATTTTTTAAGTTATGAAAAGTTGGAATAAACTTCCAGAAAGGCTACCTGATCATAGTTATGCCAGGAAACGGGCAATCTTCAGAGAGTGCAAGTAAAAACTGCTTTCACTCACTCGGGACGTCAGGGAGCGTTAATTTGTTGGGCTTGATGACCTGCAAGGACGCCTTCAACTTCAGTCTCTGATTTGACTGCAGAGGTAAACATGCCCTAGATACATGGCAGCCGGGCTGGGTATGCTCAGTGAGTGGCCAGGGAAGGTTTTCAGTAGTACGGACGTTTTCGCTGCAGTCTTTGAGAGTTAGCAGCTGGAGGGAAATGGCAGAGAAAGGACTCCACGCTTCTCAGCTGAGACGCCTAGAGAGTGGTTCTGGGCTCGGCACCGCTAAAGTCAGGAAGCAATCAAGCCCCTCTGAACCGTTTGCCTATATCTCTTGGGAAAAATTAAAACATCCATGGGCGTGCAGCGAAAGAGAACTACCGTGCCTGACACACGCACGCTGGCGTAGATGAGAAAGTCCACTGGGCCCCTCAGCCAACTGTTAGCCAGGGGCGCATGCGCAGTGGTTCTTGTTCCTGCCCCTCCTTAGTTCTGAGGATCCTTGAGCCAGAGCGGACGTGACGCTAGGGGGCGCGTCCGGGCGAACTAGCAGAGGCCCGAAAGAGACACGTTCAGGAGAGCTAGCCGAGCTCCGAGCGCATCGCAGCGGAATCCCAGCCGCGGGTAAACAGAGCAAGGAGGGCGTTGGGTTCTGCGGTGCTCCCCCTGCAGGTGGGAGGAAGTGTAGCACTCCGCTCTTTTCTCGGCGCCGCAGCAGACGCTCCCGCAGTTCCCGCCTCCCTGTCGCCACAGTTATCTTCCCGAAGCATACTTCAGATCCAGTTATTCTCCTGTTCAAGAGCCTCCACTGCCATCCCAGGATAAAGTCCAAAGTCTTTAGCGTGGTAGTCATGGCTTTGCACAATCGGGCCACTAGTTATCTTTCCAGCTGTATGTCTCATTCAAAATGAACTACTGTTGCCTCCAATATACCAATCATTTCTCTGTTTTCAGTCTATGCGATTCCGTCTGCCTAGAATCCCTTTTTCTCCAATTCCACTCGCCACAGCTTCACCCCACTTCCCACATACAAGCTCACCAAGGAACTCTCATCCATGCTGTTGCCCCCAACTCAAATGCCACCTCCCTCAAGTCTTTCTCAGCCCCCATTCAGGATTCCTCCCGTTAGACTCCAGATCCCATCAGGCATAAAAAGGAGCCATTTCAGCCATCAGCAAAATTAAGGCCCTCTGTCTTCCAGCAGCATATTCTCCCTTCATATTTCTTCTCACCCTTTCTTCCCAATCCCTACTTTCAATTCCACTTCTCCCCTTGTCTCCCTTCCTTTCTCTTTCTCTCTCTCTCTCAAAGATAGAGGGTAGCAAGGTGGGTATGGTTAGAAGAAATGACTGAAAGCTCTCCAAGGTTTATGGGACTACTGCTGGCACTTTTTTTTCAAGATCCCTACAGAGTCCAGAGTTTCACAGATGTCTATTTACAGTTGATTCAAGTGTCTTGGCTCCTCAAATGGATGGCACTCTAGTCCCATACAACTTTAATCAACTCAACAGCATTTGTCATAGACCATGATTAACTGACTCTAAAGTGCATATAGAATAGTAAAATAAAATAAAAAAACCAACTTCTTCTATAAAAGAACAAAGTTCCAGCCTTCAGAACTGTGAGAAATAAATTTGACTTCCCAGATATGAAGACATATTACACAGAGTAATTAAAACAATGTGGTATCAGCACAGAAACAGACAAATAAACCAATGAGTCAAACATATAGAAAGTACATTTATGACACAGTAGACATTGCAGATAAGTGGAGAAAGGATGTACTGTTCAATAAATGAAATATGGTGAATTGATAAATAACATGGGGAAAAATATGAAATTACATCTCCAACTCATACCCTACACAAAACAACCTCACATGGATGAAAGCCTTAAATATTAAAACAAAATTATAAAATTATGAGAGGAAAATAAAGAATATCTTTATGAGCTCAAAGTAGGAAAAGATTTCTTATTTAGACAAAAACCACAAACCATTTTTTATTTTGGAAATGGTTTGATAAATTTGACTTCATTAAAATTAAAAAGTTCTGTAAATCAAAACATGCCATCAAAAATGAAAAGATAAGTCATTAAGTAGGAGAATACCAACTGCAACTCCTAACACATAACCAAAAAAGAATTAGTATCCAAAACAGGTAGTTTAATTGAAAGGAAATTAGTGATGGCTAGATGTTCACATCATTAGTAATCAGGGAAATACAAGTTTAAAACCCCAATGAAATACTATTTCATGTCCAGTGAATTGGCAAAAATTTAGAAGTTTAACAATACTATGCTTTGGCAAGGATATAAAGAAAATCTCATCCACTGCTATGGGAAAATAAAGGAACACAAACACTTTAGATAACTATTTCTTTTCTTAAAAGGTGAACATGGACATGCCCTACGTAAACTAGCACAGATATATTCCCTTAGCATATGTATCCCAGAGAAGGTTCCTCACTGAATTGTTTGCAAAAGCATAAACAATAGAAGGGGGTAAATAAATTATGGAATACTATAAAGCCACAAAAATGAATGAACTACAGCTTTACACATTTCTGTGGACTGAATGTTTATGTTCCCCCACCAAAATCATATGTTGAATCTTAATTTCCAATGTGATGGTATTTGGGGTGGGGTTTTTGGAAAGTGATTAGGTCTTGAGGGTAGACTCCTCATAAATGGGGTTACTGCCAGTATAAAAAAAGACCCCAGAGAGATCCCTCACTTCTCCCACCATGTGAGTACTTCTCGCACCATGTGAGGACAAGAGAGAAGACAGTTATCTGTGAAGCAGGAAGCAGGATCTCACCAGACACTGAGTCTGCTGGTGCCCAGATCTTGGACTCCTCAGCCTCAAGAACTGTGAGAAATAAATTTCTGTTGTTTATAAGCCACCCAGTCTTAAGAGACTGCCAGCTTCCCTTTTCTCCTCTACCCAGCAACAAAAGACTAACATTTCCACAAAATAACAGTAGACTCAAGAGACACCAAGAAGGGACTAGTGGTTACCAAGGGGGAGGAGTTGGGGTGGAGGAGAAAGGGGCACAATAATTCACAATCACAATATAAGCTGGTCACAGGGACAGCAGTACAGCACAGAGAATACAGTTAATGAACCTGTAACATCTTACTGCATTGATAGATGGTGACAGCACTAGAGCGGGGTGAGGATTTAATAACATGGGTAACCGTTGAACCACTGTGTTGTATATGGATTGTATATCGATAGTACCTCAATAATACAAAAAAACATGGTAGTATGATATTCACTGGTGTGAATGTAATTAATACCAATGAATTGTACACTTAAAAAAAAAAGACTAACATTTCCAATTTTTCTCAATCTCAGATATTAAGGAATATAGAGGCAAATAAAGAGGGAAAATAAGAGCTAGATTTTGGTCTGAACTCAGGTCAGCCAACTCAGGGTTCTTTTTTGCTTTGTTGCCTTAAGTAAATTACCTATTACAACTTGTGTAATTTTGTGTCCAGGGGGAGAAACCTCATCAGTCAAGTACCCACTGCATATGGAGTTCAATGTCTGAATATGACAACCATGATACGTAATTTAAAGATACTCAAAGGTTAAGTTTTAAAATAATGTGGCATTTAAAATTTCAAATAAGGAATGTATTTATGTGATTCCAAAAGTGCCTTTTTCACCCTGCCCACCAGCTATAGTGCTTCTACTTTATTCCTTAGCAGATAAAAGTTTTACTAGTTTTTTGTATATTCCTTCCAGAGTTTCTTGGTGCAAACACAGCAAACACAAACATGATTTTTTAACAGAAAAGTTTCAAAAACAGCAAGAAAATTCCCATATACCTTTCATGCAGATTCACCAGCTCTTAACATTTTGCCACATTTGTTGTACCATTTCCTGTCTCTGTCGCTCACTGGCTCTGTCCTTGTCTCTACATACATACAAATATACATATGTGTATATAGTACTTCTTCCAAAGTACTTAAGAACAATTTGTACACATCATCCGCCTTTACTCCAAGCATTTCAGTGAGTCAGTGTGTATGTCCTAAGAACAAGAACTTTCACTGACACAACCATAGTAGAATTATCAAGTACAGAAAGCCAACATTGATACAATACTATCTAATCTGCAGACTTTATTCAAATTTCACAAATTGCCCCAGCAATGGTCTTCATAGAGATTGTTTTTCCTGGTCGAGTATCCAGTGCAGGATCATACACTGCAATTAGTTTTCATGTCTCTTTAGTCTCCTTTAACCTGGAACAATTCTTCAGTTTTTCTTTATCTTCCATGGTATCAAAATTTCTTAAGATGACAGGCCATTTGTTTTATAATGTCTCTCAATTCAGGTTTGCCTGAAGTTTTCCCATGTGAAGATTCAGCTTTTGCATTTTTGGCAGGAACAGTACAGAAGTGATGTAGGTGTCCTGAGTGTATCACATCAGAGGGGACAATAACAGTTTGTTCCATCATTAATGATGCTAACGTTGATTACTTGTTCAAGGTGGAGTCAGCCAAGTTTCTCCAATGTAAAGTTATTTTTTCCCTTTGTAATTAATAACTTTTACAAATATGTAGTATTTTTTAAAACAGCCTTATTAATATTATGCTCAGTGAAATAAGCCAGGCAGACAAAGATAAGTACCAAATGATTTCACTCATTTGTAGAGTATAACAACAAAGCAAAAATGAAAGAACAAAACAGCAGCAGACTCACAGACTCCAAGAAGGGACTAGCAGTTATCAAAGAGAAAGGGTACAGGGAGGGTGGGAAGGGAGGGAGGGAGAAGAGGATTAAGGGGCATTATGATTAGCACACATAATGTAGGGGTTACGGGGAAATAGTATATATAGCACAGAGAAGACGAGTAGTGACTCTATAGCACCTTACTATGCTGATAGTGACTGCAATGAGGGGGTGAGGACTTTATAATATGGGTGAATGTTGAAACCACAGTGTTGTTCATGTAAAACCTTCATAAGATTGTATATCAATGATACTTTATTAAAAAAAAAAAAACATTGTCAAATCCAAAGTCAAAAAAACCCAAACAGCCTTATTAAGATATAATTCACATAATGTATAATTCACACACTTGAAGTGTTCAAATCAATGGTCTTCAGTATATTCACAGAATTGTGTTAGCATATTCAGAGTTTTTAATGTATTTAAAGAGTTATATAAGTTGTCCATAATCAGCTTTGGAATATTTTTATCACCCCAAAAGAATCTTCCTATCCACTAGCAGTCATTACCATTTCTCCACAAACTTCCCCAGCTCCAGGCAAAACTAATCTATTTTCGGCTTCCATAGATTTATCTATTTCAGAGAGTTCATATAAATGGAAACATATACTATGTGTTCTGTGACTTTGTAGGAAGCCATACATAATTTGTTTTGTATGTAACAGTGATGCTAACTTGTTGAGGCAGACATGGAGATGCTGTGTAGTTCAGATGCTCCTTCAAGAAAGGACTTACTACTGCAAAGGTTGTGCAGTTGGTTGACAGCCTCCAGCTATTAATTTCCTTCAAGTCTCCTTCAGCTTTTGAGCCAAGGTCATACTCTTCTTGTGGTGGTCCCAATGAATGAGTCAACAGGACAGTGAAACAAAAGACTAGCCATTTCTGAGCAGTCCAGGACTCCTGTAATATTTGGGCAATCTTTGCTTTGAAACTCACCATGGGGATCAGATGTTGGCAGATCTGCATTGTGGGCAGGGGGCATTTCTGCCCACTCTTGCTTCCACACCTTTCCTTTCAGATTTTACTCCTCAGTAAGACTTCTGCCCTCTTCATCTCAGTTTCTGTTTCCTAGCAGACCCAACCGGTACATTTGTATATGAATAGTTTTATAGCACACCAATGGATACTTTTAATCATGATGCATGCATGTGAAAACGTCAGGTTCTTTGATTATAGAAATACATTTATCATTTACCACACTTCACTCCTTTCTCATTGGTCCAGAAATGGATACAGCTCTGTATCTCTAAGCAAAGGGCTTGCAGTTGACCCTAATTTTCGTTGTTTCTTAAACAGAGTTTACTTATGATAAACATAGCTAAAGCATTCAAACTTAATTGGATCTATTTCTTGACTGCTTCTGACAGAGACAATCTCTTCATTTTTTGGCCAAAAACTACCAGCAACTCTAAGAAAGAGAAGAAAAAAAAAGAACACAAAATAACATATCCCATCATGCCTTGTACAACAGCTTATTTCCCTAAATCTCTGAAAATTACTTATACGTGCATGATTTTTAAAGAGAATGCCAGGAACACAGTTTCAGAAGGATTATATTAAAAGTTTCTCTCCCGGAGGCAGAAACATTGTTGCTTCAGAAGTTATTTCCTCTTAACTTCCTTGCCCCAAAGTGAAAAGGTTTGCCTTGATTTATGGGGTGTACAGTTTTTGTTTGCTTAAGTCTAACATAGAAGTTAAAACAGAAACAACAAAACCTGGGGATGAGAAACAAGAGAAATAGCTAAAGAATATAATTTTAATTTGTTCAGCTGATCAGACAAAAATAGGTTTTCTTATCACTGAGACTTCAGTGAGCCCAGTCCTCATGAGATGTTTGTTGTAATATTCCCTTCAGTAGCTTGTTGATTTTAGTTAGGGGAGCATGGAACATACTCTGAAGGTGAGAGAGAGAGAGAGAATGAACTGGAAAGGAACCTGGGTGCCCAGGCTGCCTCATTTCTTGTAAGTTTATTCCTGGTTCTTGTTAACTTTTGTGGTCATTTGGAATAGGATTTTAAAATTATATTTCTACCTGGTTATTGTTGGGTTAAATAAAAAGCACTGGTTTTCTTATATAGTTGTCTTAAATCTGGCCATCTTATTTCTTTCATTAATTCCAGTAGTTTCAATAATTTTCTTTTTTAAAATATAGTGTTTTGGATTCTCTATATTTACAACCACTTTATATGCACACCATAATGATTTTGCCTCCAGCCTTTTCGTAAAAGGGAGGCAGGCCTGAGACCTAGGCAACTCCTGGACCCCATAACCACTGTCTTGACCAAAACTGGGAATGCTGCCACCACTGATGAAAGCTGCTGAATCAAGAAATCATCTGCCAGATTAATGAACTGCTGCTGTTCTAGCAGCCGGTCCAGAACTAGACTGCCTCTGCCACTGTCGACACTAACAGAGCAGATGTTTTGCACACTGCCTCTCTCCACAGGTGACTAAACTCCACAATCAAAGTCTCACATGAATGCTTCAGTTTGGTAGCATCCAAACTCACATCTTGAGTCCAAGCCACAAGAAAGCCTGGGAAATGGAGTTTTTTAGCTTCCATCATGTGCAGTCGTCATAGAGAATGACAATATGTGATACTGGCCATGGTTTTCTTTAGCATATCTAGGAAGTTTCTGTTTCTTTTTCAAACAATTATGATAAATGCACATAACATGAAATTTATTATTTACCATTTTTAAGTGTACCATTCAGTAGTGTTAGGTATATTCACATTATTGTGCAACCGATCTCTAAAACTTGTTTCATCTTGTAAAACTGAAACTCTGTATCCATTAAACAATTGCACATTTCCCCCTCCTTCTCCCCAGCCCTGGGTAACCACATTCTCCTTTCTGTTTCTGCCAATTTGACTTCTCTAGACACCTCACATAAGCAGAATCATACAGTATTTGTCTTTTTGACAGGCTTGTTTCATATAATGCTCTCAAGGTTCATTCATGTTGTACCATGTGTCAGAATTTCCTTCCTTTTTAAGGCCAAATAATATTCCATTCTATGGCTAATACCACCTTTTGTTTATCCATTCATCTGTCAATGGACACTTGGTTTCCTTCCATCTCTTGGCTATTGTGAATAATGCTACCATAAGCATGGGTGTGCAAGTTTCTCTTTGAGGCCCTGCTTTCAGTTATGTTGGATATATACCCATCCTTCTATTTGTTTTGATCTAAGAGCTTGGAAAGCGAAAGGGCTGCTGAATTTTATCACACAATTTTGCAGAATTTATAGCAGATTATGTTTTTTAAGATGCCCTAACATTCTCTCGCATCTCACACGCTTGACACTTTCTTCCATTGAGTCATGGGGTTTATATCCTCTATCCTTGAACCTGGGAAGATCGTTGTGCCATGTGGACAAATAGAGGATGGCAGAAGTGACATTATGTTACTTCCAAGACTGGATCATAAAAATGCCATGCAGTTCTACCTTATTCTCTTTGGATGTTCACTCTTGGAGCCCATCAGCCATATGATGAGAAAGCTCAGATTAACCCATGGAGAAAGCATTTATGGAGGCCATGTATCAATTTTCCACCTTGACAGTCCAGCTGGGGACCCAGACAATAGCCACCATCAGGTGCCAAACAAGTGAATGACAATTCCTCCAGATGATCCTGTCCCTCTGTGTCATCAAGTCAGCCCAGGCTTTGAGTCTCCCTAGGGAGGCTCTGGACATTGTGGAGTGGAGATACTTGATATGATTATTGGCCCTCAGAATCCATGAATGTAATAACACACTTGGTTTATGCCCCAAAGCTTTGTGGTGGTTTGTTACCCAGAAATAGATAACAGATACAATATCTAATTATGTGAGTATTTGTTATTCTTTCATCTTTTGATGTACTATTTCAGTACTCATGTAGTCCTGGAATAAACTCGCTTCTCATGTTGTAGTATTCTGTTAATAAACTTCTGGGTTTAGTGTGCTAGTGTGATGGAAATAATTATTATTTTAAAACAAAATTGGTCTTAACTGCTTCTGCCTTCTAAGGGGGAAGGTAACAAAATTCACACCAGAGCTGGAATAAATATCCACATCTCTTCCTTCCACTCAGGGCAATCTCCTACTGTCTTTTCTTCTCTCTTATTTAGCTTAAATTTCATGATTACCACTATTATCACTCTCTTGAAAATACTTTCCATTTCCTTGCCTCACTCCTTTTAACCACTCCTGTTTTGCAGAAAGTCCAGCCTCAGATAACCCTGTCCATTCACTAGTTTCATGCCTGCTCATGTACCCTTGAGCCATGCTAGAGAACCATACAGCTGGTGTCACCTAAATTTCATCATCCTGAGCCTCAAAAGGGCATTCAACATCACTGAGAAGTCTGCCAAATCTCTAGTAAACTCTAAATATAAATCTTCAGAACACCAGATTTATACTTTTTCCTCTTTTCTTACTTTATTTCTCTCACCTATTTTCACCTCCCTTCTGCCCTTGATCTTAACTTTTCTTTTATTGAGAAAAATCAAAACCTTCAACCTGGAGCTCTCTCCTCCTGCCATAATCCTTCTTCATTCTTAATGCAAAAACCACGCTCTAACACCCCATGCTGTCACTCCTGAAGAAGCGGTTTGGCTATGGGCAAAGGAAACTAAGACTTTTTGAGCATTTCCAAAATTCCAGGTACCTTACTTATATTTTAGTTTATTAGGCAAGTGTTAGTATCCCAACTTTTCTGAGGAACAAACTGAGTCTCAGTTAGTTCAAGGACTCTGTCCTCCACCACCCAGTGGAGAGCTGTCAGCTGACCCCGAGGCTGGCTCTTGCCTCACTCCATCCCAGCGGCTCCTCATACCAAGGACTGTATGTACGCTGCTGTTTCAGATTTATCTTTTTTGAAAAATGAGACAGTTCAAGAGAGGAAAGTTCCAACAGCTTCATTCTTTAATCTTTTGAAGGACACCAGTGTGTAGGCTACCGTCAGGTCCAGCTGGGGCTGATGGCAGGCTGGGGCTTGAAGAGGGTCACCCTGCTCGATCTTGTGCTTGGTCTTCAGCATTTCACTTTTAGGAGGTAAATATGATCCTTAGTCATTATTCAGCTGTTATCTTTAAAACTTAGTACTAGAAAAATGGGTGTTTGGCCTAAGTTTGTGCAACCAAAAACATATCTGTTTGTGATATATGCATGTACCACTCTACCTATTTCAGCACCCTGTATGCTCCAAAAACTGTGACTAGCATTGAGTCCCACAAAAATGAGACCTATGCTAAGTTAATTCAGCATATATAACACCATCAGAATGCGGGTGGGGTGGAAATGGCTGTTTTGTACAGTTTTACAAATCTTTTAGATTTTTGATATATTAGGACATCTTCTTAAAGCCAAATAAATGTGGATGCTTAAGTGTGCTTTGGAATGTCTTTAATTATGTGTTTCTGTTGCATATAATTATCATGGCATGCCAGCAAGCCAAAGATGACACAGGTTCCCCCCGGGTTCTCAGTCTGGCACATCTGACTTTGGCTTTCACTCTAAAGGCAGCAACCCAGTGAGGGTTTGTGAATTCCAAGGACCCTTGTTGAGGAGAGCTAAGGAGCCGGACACTGTAGACCAGGAAGAGGGGTACAGCCCTCTAAAGCTTCTCTTTGCCCTCTTTTCCTAGCTCTTCAACCCACTGCTGTGTGGAGAGTGACAAAAGCGTATCTTGCTGGTGCAGAAGAGTGTGAAGGAGAGGGATGGGGAAGCAGGGCTAGTTGAGGCAAGGGATAAACATATATGAAAATGTGTAGCCCAGAAATGCATAATGTTGGCCTTTTCAGCTTTGTTAAAAGTCATTTTTATAATCTACTTGCAACATAAGGAAAAACAAAAGCAAGCCGGGTTTCTCTGGTCATTCTTTTCATTCCCACCTGACGGACAGGCTCCACCTTCAAGCTGCTCAGACCTTCACTTCAACCATCTTCATACACCTGGTGCCTCCATGATTTATCTCCCTATTCCTCACCCAAGTCTCATTTCCCAAGCCCCTCACTTGCCTAGCGCCAAAGTCCTACTTCCTCAGAGATTCTCGTTTCACTGAACCAAACCCTGACATGTAATCTTATTTTTGCCTGTCCAGTCTCTCTTCCCCCTGCTTCCAGCCAGAGCTTTCCTTTGGGGAACCACCCTTCTCCAAGGCATGCCCATCAAGATGACCTGCTCTTTTCTGGCCAGGAGGATCTTTGTTGATGAAATTCATGTAAACCGCAGGAGCCGGAGAAGTGGTCTTTGAGGTGCCCTTCAAATTATGCCATTGGCTCCAACTCCATTTATTTTGCAGAATAGCCTAAAGACTGGAGCAGAGAATCTGGAAAGGAAATGAGCCTGCAGCCTGTCTAAACTGCACAGCCTATGGACTAGCTGTCCTATTGCAGATCATCAGTAGTAAAGCAGCATCTCTTTTCTGATAAGGTCTCCCATAATCTACTTCGTTATCACACAACATTCTGTAAGAATGGTTTATGGTTTTTACATCTAGCAAGAACACAAACCTCAGTTCAAAAGAACCGACTTAATATATTTCTGCAGAGCAAAGTAATTTCTAGCCTCCTCTATAAAACAGAGTGGCTGCAGCAACACTGATTTTTTTTTACTTGTCTTACATTTGTCTTTCACATTCTTTTAAAATCCATATTGCTAAGATGCTAAGACAAGCGTCTTTCTCAGAAAAAGAAAATCCCTGACGCAATGTTATAAAAATAATTTTCACTAGAGATGGTGTCTTGGTATTGCTATTTTCTGCTTTCAAAGCAGCAAGATACAGTAATTTCTTCCAGCCTAATTTCCTCAGACTTTGTAACTCTCTGACATTAGGCCCAGGAAAAACACTAGTTCAAGATCCTAATTTTACAAGTAAAGGGATAGAGCCTAAAGAAAAGCCAAGTACTTGCACAAGGTCAAACAAGTCTGTTAATCGCAGAAACAAAAATAGACCTTTGGCCCTAAAGTGCTTGTAAAGTTCCCACATGGTCTTGCCGGTGGTTTCAGGGAAGGTCTGCCCTCTTCGGGTCCATGATTTCAGGCCTAGATAATAATATGAGCAGTATCTTAACTTAGAAGAGCGGTGATTCTTTTTTCCTTTCAAGTGTTTATTTTGAATAACCTTGTTTGTGTGAATATCCTGCTCCTCAATAACCCACCACCTGAAGGGTTCTCAAGTCAGCAGTTCTCAAAGTGTGTCCCTGGAATCAGCATCATACAGGAGCCTGCTGGAAAAGCAAATTTGTGGGCCCTACTCCAGACCTGCTAAACTCTCAGAGTCATCTGATCTATAGTTTGCAAATACTTTCTCTTATTCTGCAGGTTGCTCTTTCATTCTGTTGATTGTTTAAAGGCATTCTGTGCAGGAAAACTTTGCTTTGCCTTGCTCTACTTTGCTCTCTGTTCTCTCCACTCCCACCAACATGATGGATGCGTAGACTTTGGAAATTTGGTGTGCTAAAATCAGTTATGGTCACCATTCTTTTTGATGCCCCCAAAGTCCCCCATTTGATGGAATCCCCTTCAAACTGCTTCTGTGTTCTTTCCACCCGGCTCCAGGAGTTGTTGAGAGCATCTCTGCTGTCTGACACAAGAAGAGCTCAGTGATTCTTGACTGCATATTTGCCAGTTTTTATATGAATCTTAAGGGCTGGAACAAAGTCTGCTACTTAACATTTACCCAAAAGGACCTTATATCTAAATAATGTTCTACACAATAAATGTATTAAAGCAAGATAAGTGAATTTGACCATTATTTTAGAAAGGGCAAAAGGCTGTTCAAAATATATTAAAGTCTCCATGATTCTTAGATTAAGATGATTCAGAGTAGGTGTGAATTGCCGTGTTTGTTATGATGTTAGATTAATTAATTTACTCTGAGGTCTGATTCTTAATCAGATAAAAGAGATGCATATTTGTAATTGGCAAGAGCATGCTAGAGATAGTAAGATGAGATATTTGATTTCAGTCTTTAATTTGTATGGTTTTTAGGATCTATGTAATACAATACATACATAACTACTTAAAACACCTCAATGCTTATCAGAGTAACCTAAGCATGAAATTAATTTGCAAATTTAATACAGCTACTTAAAATAATTACTGTATCAATGCTTACTGGAGTAACCTAAGCATAAAAATTAATTTGCAAAGGCAATATACCACCTTCTACTTATTAAATGATGACTGCCAGCCAGGCACTGTACCAGGCGCTTAACGTGTATTAACTCATTTATACACACTTTCAAAACCCCTATAAGGTAGGCGCTTTTGTTATGCCTGTCTTGCAGATGAATAAACTGAGGCAGAAAAAGATTTAGTATTTACTCCAGGTCATACAGCTAAGCAGTGGATGGCCACCCTTGCTCCCAACCACCACACTCTAATGCCTTTTTAAATTTGTACTAGTAAACATAATTAACTAAAGAGCTTGCTCTGTGATTAACTTCCTATTTAGTTTCATAATATTTTCAGGAAGAGAACAGATTCAGTGGAACACTGTGGCAAGAGTCCAGGAATTTTGAATGTTAAGACCTGCATGTGGGTTCTAACTAAAGCTCATGTATGACCTTGGGCAAAACTATTCTGAGCTTCAGTTTCTTCATCTATAAAATAAGTTTAACAAAAGCTTCTCTTCTCATGAATACTAGATAGTATAATGGGTGTGAAAGTGCTTTGTAAATTGGGCTAGACATATAATCTAATGATATGAAAAAAATCTTCTTTTCCTATTTATAAAATTAATTCACATCCCAGTTTAAAATATTCTAGATCCTTAAACTATTTCTTTCATGGTTTGTTTATGACTGAATTTTTCAAACTGGCAATTTTCTTTTTTCCCCCCCAGTATTTTGATTTCCATACTGGACTTACTAAAAATTTGGTAACATTATTATGTAAATTAAGTATCTTTTACATGCTTCTCCCAAGGGCAAATTTTAACTTCTTGTCATGTTTTAATTTTATCTGCAATATACAGGCAACATAATCTGCTCCTCTGGTGGCTCATGCACTTGTGTTTTGCATTTTTCATACAAGAGGATGGAGAAAAAAGAGAAGTCGGCCAGATGGGATTCTCTTTCCAGACATAGAAGAGCTAAAAAAATTTGCATGACCACAATCTCCTCTGTAAACAAAGGACTTGCAATCGGTCACAGGGTGACAAGCCATCCCCAAATTCCTGAGGCAGCCCTAGGTTTACAATCTGAGCTTCTTAAATAGTTCCCAAGATGTGATTATTTCCAAATTTGATCAACCTCAGAAAGCAGCTAATTAAAAATAATCATATAAAACAGCAGGCCCTCTCTCCAAATTTAAACACACTTTCTTTTACTGGCTGTTGAGGCAAGTCTCGCAGAAGCCCAGCCACCTGTTCTGGCGGGGAGAGGAGGTGCTGGAGTTCCTAGGAGGTGACTCTTCTTGGCAGCCACCGCCACCCAGTCCTTCCTGGAATCTGTCATTGTCGGCTTCTGCTAAGATAGGACTTTGTGCTTGGTGGGTAAAGATAGGCAAGGAATTTTTTTTACCTCTCTTCAAATCCCTCTTCCATACTCTTGTTTATATTCTTTAAATAACAAAATTACAGTAAAGCTCCTAAAAGAGTATATAGCACCGAGAAGGGATTCAACAAATGTGATTCTCCTTCCGCTCCTCTCTCCCCTGCAGCCCTGGCTGCCCCATTTCCCCAGGCTCTGCCCTACTACCCAGGAAGGTGGGTGTGGTTCCCAGCAGCTCTGGAAGGGATTTATGTTTTAGTTTGTATTGATGATTTCATCCGTCTTCTGTGCCTTTTTCAGTAGAAAACCAGGCAGAGGGACTTACCTATGGTTTTGCCGAAACTTGCTCATCCCAAATAGCAATTCTCTGCTCTTCCTGAAGAAACCCATTTCGCTGGTTCAAAAAAAAAAAAAAAAAGTTAAGCAGAATGTTTTTCTGGCCTAATTTGTTTTTCTCAAAATTAAAACCTCACTGACTAGAATGGCACAGAATAAAACTAGTATGTAGAGGAGTATTTTTCTAAAATCAGAAGAATTTTAAGAATGCACAGACCATAAGGGAGATTCTTGAAAAAGCAATACTTTGGAGTTGAGATTAACCTTCTTTTTGAGTTCAGTATCTTTCATGATGAATGTTAACTTAATAGCTAAAACAAACAAAAGAAACAATGAAAAAATATTTTAAGTTCTTAAGAGCTGTTGATTTTTCATGTTGACATATACCAAGCAGTGGAGAAAGCTTCTGAAAAAAACATAGATTCTTGAAATGCTATTTTATTGTACTATTTCATTTTGTAATGTCCTGAAACTCTATTTAAAATTTTTGTTTCTTTTTAATTTAAAACATTTTAAATTTGGTTTTACTTTATCTCATCATAGTATTTGTTTTGTTTTTAACTATCAGATACTTTTTTACCTGACATATATGTAGCTCAATGCACAGGTACTAGGTGTAAAGTCCATGAGTTTTTGACAATTTTTACCTGTTTACCCCAATCAAGATGTGGGACATCTTCACCACTCCGGAAAGTTCCCTTGTGCCCCTTTCCAATCAGTCTTACTCATCCCAGCCTAATTCCAAGTAAACACTGTTGAGATTTCTATCACCTTAAGTTAGATGGACATTTTTTGATCTTATAGAAGTGGAATCGTGCACTATGTGCTCTCTTCTTCATGTCTGGATCCTTTTTTCTCAACATAATGCCATTGAGATGGCAAGTTTCTCATACATGTTATTGCATGTATCAGTAGTTCATTCCCTTTTTCCTTTTTTTAAAAATTGTGGTAAAATATACATAGTGTTTACCATTTAACCATTGTCAAATGCACAATTCAGTGGTATTAAGTACATTCATAATGTTGAGCAACAATTACCACTATCCATTTCCAGAACTTTTTTAACATCCCAAACTGAAACTGTACCCATTAAACAATAACTCCTTTTTCTCTCCTCTCCCAGCCCCTAGCAACCACTATTTTACTTTCTTTCTCTATGAATTTACTATTCTAGGTACCTCATATAAACTTTTTGTGTCTGGAGTCTTTCACTTAGCACGATGTTTTTGGTTCATCCATGTTGTACTGCAGTATGTATCAGAATCTCATCCTTTTATTAGGCTAAATAATATTCCATTGTACGTTTATCTGTTCATCTTTGATGGACATTTGGGTTGTTTCTCCCTTTTGGCTATTGTGAATAATGCTGCTATGAACATTGGTAGATAAGGATCTGTTTGAATGCAGTTTTTCAATTCTTTTGGGTATATACATTGTAGTGGAATTGCTGGATCATATGGTAATTCCACTTTTAACTTTTTGAAGAACCACCAAACTGTTTTCCATAGCAGCTGCACCATTTTACATTCCCTCCAGCACTGCATGTGGGTTCTTAGCCAATACTTGTTATTTTCCCTTTTAAAAAAATAATAGTCATCTTAATGAGTGTGAAATGGCATCTCCTGGTAGCTTTAATTTGCATTTCCCTAACGACTAGTGATGTTGAATATCTTCCTGCACTTGTATTTGCCTGCTGCTTAACTTTTCTCCACATTTCTCCAATCCTTCTGCAAGACTGACTTGAAATATTATATAATCTACAATGGCAAACCACAGCTTTTTCTATTTTCACAGAGGAGTTCAACTCAGAAATATTTTAGAGGAATTGACTTATTTTTTCTAGGTGTTATTGCCAAAAAGGGCTTAATTAATACTACCATGTCCTACCACCATCATTTTATAAATGAAAAGACATTTTAGTTTTTAAAAAAGAAGGAAAAACACACCTCCATACCCGCACCGAAAAAAAGGAAAGCCTTTCGAATTAATTTGGCTTTAAGAAAAAAACAGAAAACCAACGGATTTTTTGAGATTTGCTGATCTGGAGCAGGCATCTCCAAAGGGAGAAACATGTACTCAGGGGGTACACAAGATCTCATGGAAGGAAAATATTGGAACTTCTATTCATTTTTCTATTGGAAAATAAAAAAGAAATGAAGCATTCTATTATTTAACATACAAGCCAATACTGGCACCCTCACTCAGCCACATCTGAAAGATGGGGTTTCCAGGATATGGATAGTTTGACAGAGGGGCTCCTATTCATTATTTAATGTTTACCATATTGGAGTATTTGTGGAATATTGTAGTCTAGAAAAGCCTACTTGAGTGGATTTGGTGGGATATTTGTAATACTTTTAGGTGGGGCATGCAGGGACCATCTTTATCTTTGGGACTACCCAAACTCTTTAGAAATTTCTCCTGACATTTTGATAGTCCCCCAGCATGCAAATCCCACTTTCCAGTTTAGAATGTGAAACACTGCATTTCCTAGCTTTCTCTGAGCTAAGGTGCAGACTTTTGATTTAGACTCCGTATATAAGGTGCACCTGTGTGGGACTTTGATTTGGAACTGAATTACACGGGGCATGATTTTGCTGTCAGGGAATGTGTTAAAAGTGCCATGGTCTCGGAGCCACAAGGTAGATACAATCTGTCAAGAATAGTGTACACTTAGTTCTGTCTGGGTTTATGGGAAATCATCTAGAGTTTTGGGACCTCTGCAATTAGAAATCCTTATCTACTTAACTTACTAGGTAGAATCTAGCTAGGGAAATCTTAACGTAGGTGCAGTAACTCCCTTTTATCCTTCTCCAAAATAGGATGTTAGGTAACTATGTTGTTAATCAGAATTGTATTTTAGCCACCACTTCTATAGATGAGCCTGGGTTTTATCACAGGAGTGGCAGGTACATATTTTGTTTAAATAATCCATCACTTGAGCCACCGTGCCTGCTTAAGATTGTATACAGTATCTAAACAATGCAGATACAATCTAATGTAGCCTTATTTTCTCATACTTAAGGAAATGTAGTAGATAATGTCTAAGAAGGGCAATTATTTAACTAATTTCTATAAACATAACTCAGGCAAATAAAGGCCTCAGGTAGGAACTCACCTTGAAATTAGCTGAAAGGGTTTAGGTCAGTGGATGTTGATGCAAACTGGCTGGGTTGGTGTAAATGCAGGCTACAGATGAATCATTTCTACTTTATTAAGCCTGGAAGGTCAGTAGAAGATTCTGGCTCCTGATTTTATTTTTGTCTGTAAGATTGGTTATTTTTAAGCAACAATCACAGAATGCTGGTCATTAGGTGGTCACTCATGCATTTTAGAGCTCTTAGAATATCATGGTCACCTGGCCCAGTCTCTCTCATTTTATAGATGAAGTAAAACAAGGCCTTAGGGGTGTGGGCTGGGGCTGATTCCCAGGTCTTTTGACTCCCTGCCCAGTACTTTCTATAAAGCTACCGAAGGACACAAATAAGCAACATTCAAAAGAAAACATGTATGTGGCAAAACACACATGAAAAGCTCATAATTTAAATTAAATGTAAATTAAATGTAAATTAAAACCAGAATACACCATTTTTCATTTAACAAACTGGCAATTATAGAAATTTATAACAAGTTTTTTTTTTATAACAATTCTTTTTTACATGAGAGTTTTGGGAATTGGGCACTTAAACACTCATCTGACTGATGCCTGAAATTTCAGAGATCTATTTCTTTGGTTTAAAGTTATGTCTCTTGCTAAACATGAGAAAGAAGGAAAATGTTATACTTTACTAATGAAGAAAAATGAGTGCTTTGACTCCTTTCCTGAGAATGGGGTTTCATTAGGATAAAGGGAGAAAGCAAAATGGCCACAGGTTCCCGGAGCCTTCTGAGTGCAAACCTGTTCATGTGCAAAAGATCAGGAGACAGAGGCGAATGGCCTTTCTCATGGTTACTGGTGGCTGGCTGTTAATGAATCTATCCTGGGATAGTTTCAGGATGTTAGAGTCACTTGAAGGAAAACTCTCAGAAAAAAATGTTTATTTCTTTTTCTTTCACTCTTCAGAGTTGACATTGGGGCTTGGGGTGTATTTGGTAGCATTCTTTTGCCTTTTTAAGTTGAATTTATGGAGAGGTTCTGTTTCTCAGAAGGTCAGTGGAAGGTGGAGATGAATGTTGAGGTCATTGCTTCCAAGGTTCCTTCCTTACAGAAAACCTCCAAGACTCAAGACCATGCTGCCAATATTGGGCACTTGTTGTTCATGTACGTGAATGGCAAAAGTGGGAAAGCAATAAGGCTCAAGTCTCAATTCCTTCAGATTTATGATCCTTGATTAATGCTTTTATACAAACATCCCCTCATTCCAAAATGGGTCTAAGGAGCTCTCACTTGGGAGGAAAGATTGCCAAAGGACTGGGTCTTTTGTGGGCTTTTGTTTATTTAGATTTCTGCATTGTTCTTCATAGCAAGAGAAAACAACTACATTTATTATTATCATGAGCAATCTAATGTTTAAATAATATTTTATAACTTACAGAGGACTTTAAAATCCTGTTTCATTTGACTAAAAAATCTTGCAAGCTAAGGAGGAAGGGTCTCATCAGTTTGCAGATGAGGAAACTAAAAATGAGATTTCTAATCTCAAAGCTGCTAAGTGGCAGATAGAACTAAGATATAAACCTAAGCCTCCTGATTCCAAGCCCCTTGTTCCTTCCAATCTATCACACTTCCTCTCAATAAAAGTGAAGGGAGAAGAAAATCATCCATTATTCCAATTAGGATGATGGATCCTCATCAACTTTATTGCTTGACATATACCCCCTTTAAAGTGTTCCCCAGCTCTTTCACAGATTCCATAGGCTGCTGCCTAGGCGAGCCCCTGAATAGGTTTCTCTTGTAATCTACTCTGGTCAAATCCTCAGGCAGCCACACCACCCTTTGCTGAGCTCACCACTCTACTGGTGTCACCTGGTCTCTGCTGTGACCACAGTGGCAGAAAAAGCTGGCTGTCCATCAAGATATAAACGTGCTCTTTTCCACAGAAAAGATATGCAGCCGGGACATGCCTGCCAGCCAGAGAGCCCATTACCCTCCCCTGCTCCTGAGGATTCAGACCAAGCTCTAACCGCTGGACCATTAATCAGGGTGATGTGGGAATGTTCCAGCTTCTTACAAGGAGGTTCCTGGCCCTCAGCTTTCCCTCTTCTCCCTTCCTTTTGGCTTCAATGATAATGACTAAACTAACCTTGGAAGCTGCATGTCAACGGTGGCAGAACACCCATCCACACGGGTCCCTGAGTGTGTGTGTGGCACAGATGTCTGCTCACCTGGAGCTCTGACCTTGGACGGGTATGTGACTGAGCAGTCACCTTCTTTGTAGTTATTTGGGGGTCTCTTTATTACAGATGTTTAATTTTTTACTCCAATATGATCACTTTAGCTCTTATCCCCTGACTGATCTTTCTTTGGCTGTTCCATCACATGTAGCCCTTTAATTTCTCACTGTACATCAATACCAGCCTACAGTTTTTAATGAGATATTACAGAAATTTGGGGGACAAAGGGAAGAAACCTCTCTGAGGCAGCAGTTTAGCAGAAAAGCCTCCAGTGTTTCCAGCAGCCCCACTTACTTGCGTTATTGCCGGCTTGGGCCATCCTGTCTGTGGCTCCACCCTGCAGTGAAAGCTCCGAGGGCCACTTTTATCTGACGTAAGGATGGTCAGTGGTGGGGACGTCAACTTGCTTGTGGGAAATCCTATTCCCACCCGCAGGAGGCAAAGGGCGCGGCGGCCGGGTACCTCTGAGTTCATCAGTCCTGAATCACACCGCAGAGGAGGCACCAAGAGCAAGGCGAGCCTAAACCAGGCTCAGTCCAACTCTTTTTCAGGCTCTCTCCACCGAGTTCAAAGCATCCTGCAGGCCATCTCACATTAAGTTACCCTGTTACACTTTGTTTTGACATTTTTTCTGAATTCTGAGAATATTTATTTCCACTTTGTGGACAATAAAATATACCCAGAATGACTTGGAGGTAACTGTGCATAACCCTTGTGTTCTGTGTTTGGGGAGTTATCACACTTCTTTCGGCGCAAACTCCACCCCAAACCAAGAAATCCACCCATCACTATAATAAACCTCTTTTAAGCACTATATTTTTTACATGCTACTCTACCATATTTACTATACATTATTATATACAAATAGAAAATATTTATATATTGTGTTATGTGTATTATAATTTTTTAATGTATTACACATCACACTATATCTTTTACATAATAATTACTTACATATTTAATAAAATTGAAGGACAATACCATTAGAAATGGGTAATGACATCCCTTTCCTTTCTAGATGGAGAGATCACCTCTGTAGACAACTCGTAGGGCTGTTTCACTGTGCTCTGCCAGCACTGGATGCATTTACATCAGGTCAGCTGAGGACAGACTGAGCCTAGAAGGTGAAGAAGGGGCCCAGCCACATGTCAGACCCTTTTCCTAGCCTCATCCATCAGATGATTTACTCTTCAGAAAAAGAGTGGGTGAGCTTAGGTGGAAGAAAGGATGGGAGTTTTCTCAATACTCTTGAAAGAATGTAGATGCTACTTCAGGGGTCCAGAGAGGGACCCAGGGAGAGGAAGAAATGGGTTCTTGAATATTGACTATTTCCCCCTTCTGTCTCTTATATGAGATTGTGCTTTCTAAGCAGAGATATTGATAGATTCCAGCCTTTCTGCTTGAGGAGCTTCAAAGAAACTTTACAGGACAGAGAACTGGAGGGGAAGGCACAGGAGATGAGAGCTTAAAACAGCTCTATGAAAGATGGCAAATGGCTGAGGGGAGGTTAACAGTGAAGTGTGCAAGGGGCTACAGCTTGGAGTGTGGCAAATGGGCACAGCTCTGGAGAAAGCTGAGCACCTTGGAGAACCTAGGAGAGATGGCTTGGAAATGCTAGGCACAAAGAGGAAGTGAGTAAGATATATAGCTGAAAATAGTGGTATTGATTCCCACCTGCATGTGCAACAGTCAGCACCCCACCTGCCTCCCCCACACCACACATATGACACCTGGCAGCGAGTGTTTATGTTCCCCTTGCCCCAACCCTTGGTACAAAATAGCGGGTTTTCTCTAATAGAATGATTTTTCTAGTAATAGAACAAAGCCCCACATGGTGGCATTTAGGAACTCCAGTCTGTCACTCTTCTGCTTGCCCTCAAAGGAAGCCATCAGTTCACAGCTTTGGTCACATAGACAGACTTATGAGGAAAACTCGAAAAAGAAAAGAACATGATAGAAACAACTGACTTAGAGGAAAGCAAAAGAGATGGAAAATATGACAGGAAGGTTAAGAGACAGAGGCTCGGTCTGTCCGAAGCAGCACAAAACCCAACTCCTAAGTGTTATGAAAGAGAACAGAGAAAACAGAGGAAAGAAAATCATGAAAGAAATACCACACGCATATAAATGAAGGAAGGCAGGGAGGGAAGAAGGGAGGGAGGAAGCAAGCACACACCTAGATTCAGTGTTGCAAACTTTGTCAAGACTGAAGATAAGGAGAAGGGTGCTTAAAAACGTTGAGAGAGTGAAGAAAACAAACTAACAAACTAAAGCCCAAACGAGTCACCTGTGAAGAAATGAGAATCAAATTGACCTCAAATTTCTTATCAGCATGACTGGATGCCAGAACATTTGGAGAAATGCCCTTAAAATAATGAGGGAAAGTATTTCCAATTTGGAATTCTGTACACACCTAATCTATCAGTCAAAGGAGATAAAAGACTCTTCTTTTTCTTTTTGACAGGAACCTTGGAAAAGAGGAGATGTTAGACTACCTTGATGCACAGTGAGCAGTACCACAGGGTCCTGTCCCAGACTCCCGGCGAGGTCACCCCGCAGCCTTCCGCCCTCTCGGCAGCAGGTATGGGGGATTCAGACGGCCACAAACTCCCCTCCCCCTCCTTTCTCGCATTTAAAACATATTTATTCTCAGTGTCTTTGAGGTTCTTTCTGTTTTATTCTTATTTTTTTAGATTGGGGTGTGTAGGTGAAATAGGTGAAAGGGATAAAGAGGCACGAAATCTCACTCATGATATAAGTTAGTCACGAGGATGAAGGTACAGCATAGAGAATATAGTCATTAGTTCTCTAGCATTATTCTGTGTTGACAGAGAGTAACTACACTAGTTGGGGAGAGCATTTAATAATGTAATTAACAGCTGAATCACCATGCTGTATACTTGAAACCAATATAATATTGTTTATCAACTACATTTCAACTTTAAAAAACTGACGTATTGGGATAAATATTCATTATAAATAAATATAAATAATGATTTATTTATTGCGGGTGGCCACAGAGTCAGGGCTGAGGACACAGCGGAAGAGGATTTGAAGGGCTCCTCATCTCATTCAAAGTCCAAGTCCAAGTTCTCAAAGTGGTCCACAAAGGCCTGACATGACTGCCTATTGTTTCGGAACTTTATGATTCAGTCTAAGCAGTTGCATGGAAAACAAATTTAATTACAGAACAGTGTAAATGTTATCAGCCTTGACAATGCAAATTATAGCAGACAGAAGTTAGGAAGTAGAGAGAGAGGTGGTTGGGGGGTAAGGTGTCCTCCCTTATGAACTGAGTGTAGTTGGTTGATTTTAAAAAATGTAAGTATATGAAAGGTATAAAGGGATCTAACAGAGGAACTAAACAATGCTATATTTATTTGGAGGGGAATGAAGGTGGGAATGAGGAGTAAAGGTGATCAAAATCTTCAATCAACAATCAAAAAGTAATGGTAAATATTTAGCTTACAGTTTATACTTTAATATTTAATAATGCCATATGGTATTAGCTTTTATTACTACTTTGTAAGTACACTTCACAAAAGCATGAATGCAATTGATTGTGGTCCTTAAAGCATTGTGCTTTCTCTGAAGATGGCTCCCAATGCAGCAGCCTCCTTGTATCCCCACATGGAATCTGGGCTGGCCCTGGATTCTAAGCTGTATACAGTGTCCCCGTTCTGGGCCTAGGCTTTAAGAAGACCTGGCACCTTCTGCTTTTGCATATTTTGGAGCAAGCATGTAATAAGACCTGCTACCCTGATGGAGGCATTTTGTGGAGGGATTCCACGGAGACAGAAAGGCTCTGAGATTAGAGGGGCAGAGAGAGGTCTGGCTGTCCCAGTGTCCCCCGTCTGCCCAGCCTTCCAGCCAGACCTGTGAGGGAAACCATCTTGATGTTTCAGCCCCACCACTATCTGACTGCAGCAGCATGAGAGACCTCAGAGGAGATGAGCAGAAATAATCATCCTGCTGAGCCCAGCTTACCCACAGGATTTTAAGAGATAATAAAATAGCTGTTGTTGTCAGTCATTGTTTTGGGGTGGTTTGTTATGCAGCAAAAGATAACTAAACCAGGCATGTTTAATCTTCTTCTGTCAGGTCACCTGCTTCCTGCTCAAGTTCCAGAATATCCCCCAAAATTCCAAGAACCAAAGAGAGTGAGGGGTGAGGAGGAGAAAATGCAGAGGACGGAGAAGAGAGCAAGACATATGGGCTACAAGGGCTGGGGTGGGAGCAAAAAGATGCCTATGGAAGGAGTCAAAGGACTTTTATACCCATGAAGGTCAAAATCAAATTCGAATGTTTTTTTGTGCCACTATAAATACTCCAACCTTGTCTTCTCATTTTCTTCCAAACCTTAGTAAAGACTGCTACCCATGAATTACTTTATATGAGGGGAGTTTGTATAAAAATTAAGGAGCTGAATTCATGGCTACACATTGCTAGGGAAAAATTCAGGACTCAGGAGAAGGCTTGTTCAGCCCCTTCCCTGTAGGTGGACTTTACTAGGGTTAGGCTCAGCGATTTGCCTGGGGCATCAGACTGTGAGCAGACATGCCCTGCACCATCCCTGAACAGAAACTGTAGAGGTAGCCCAAGTTTCCCCCAGACCTCTGGTCCTGTGCCTCTGCCATGAGGAGGGCATAGCACCTACAGGAGCTGCCTCTTGAACGTGGGCCACCCCTGACCTAGAAGAGACACGAGCCGGTTCTCAAACCACAGCCTGGAGAAGAGCTGTAGCCACTAAACCATGGCCATGGACCTATGAGCAGGAAATAAATATTTGTTGTTGTAAGATGCTGAGATTTTGAGGTTGTTACACAGCACAATCTAGAGAAAGCCAACTAACATGAACCCCAAACTCAAAGCTTCCAGGGGGGTAACAAAGAAATCTGACAACTGACAAAGGGTCCAAGTCAGACAATGTCAGATTTAAGATGAGCAACATCAGGTTTTAGAAGGTAACAGAGTCCATCTTCAAATTTGTGAGAATAACTCTGAAATCTATAACTGATCAAACTATGAACTATATTCATATATGCAAGGACTTGAAAAGTATGCATCCATGTGCTCCTCGTGGATATATTTATTTATTTATATATAATTATATATAGTATTATGTATATAAAAAGTATATATAATATATAAACATATATAATATAGTTATATATATTTATACATTAATTTTATCCTACCAAAGTGAAAAGAAAAAAGAGATTCTTTTCTGTTGGTGAGGGTATAGGAAAATAAATTATAGTATAGAAAGCAAGCAAGTTCATCCATTTCTGGAGAATTTAGTAAAACAAATAACCCTAAAAATATTCCCACCTTTTGATCCAGCAATTTCATTTGCAGTAATTTATCATAGGCAAAGATTTAGCTACTAAGATGTGGCAGGAAGTGTTTTATATATAATAGTGATTATTAGAAACAGCCTAATGTATATACTAGGAAGGCATTAACTATGATGTAATTTTTAGAAAATTATCCCTTTTAAGTAATTCATAAGAATCTTACAAAATTTTTAAAAAGATACAAAAGGCTTTTCAGTAAAAAAAAAAAAAGAAACCTTTATCAACCCCTGTTCTCCAGCCACTGAGTTTCTTCAAAAACAAACTGATACCAGTTTCTCTTTCAATCCTTCTAGAGACATTCTTTCTTATACATTTGTTTATACTATATCATATAATAGACTATGTATGTAATATCTAATATTTTACATGCATTTTTTTAATGGTAGCATACTATCCACATTGCCCTTGGCTTTTTACCCTTAATTCTTCTTAGAGATTGTTCAATATGAGCACATGGAGAGCTGCCTCATTCTTTTAAATAACCACAGTGTATTCCTTTGATGTGTGTCCCTTAATTTATTTAGTCATTTAAGAAGCTCCTATTTCTGGAAGATTATAGAAGAACAACATTCAATAACCTGGGTAGATGTTCATGATTTATAAAGTGGGAAGAAAAGGCAGCAGTTTGTAAACTGATTGAGAGCTATAGCAGCCTACAAGTCTACAAATTGTGTATTCCAAATGCTCAGGACACATACACACATATGTATGCTTGACATCTGCTGTTACAGATTCCTGGAATGACACAACCGCTGTGCCCTTTGTCCTAGTGAGTTGGCCTTTGTAACCAGGGAAACAGCCCTGGCTCAAGATCCACGGAAATATTGGGGAGATAGTCCAGCTAAAGATAAGGAACAGGATGATATGGATTATATTGTCCTCTGGCCACTTGGTGATCGCTCTCTCCCTCTCTCTTCGGTTTTATTACATTGAAAATCAATGGTTAGTTTTCACCCACATGATCTGTAGGTTTTTAAAGGTGGGATTTTTGAAATCACTCTGTATGGCTTGTATGGCTTGTTTGGCGACCCTTCCTCCTCGCTGCGTTCTCCGGACAACCGCTCATGGCGCTCTACAGGACATCTTTCACTCCTTTGGCTCGGCTTTGCTGAGCCCTGCATCAGTGAGAACACCTGCTATTCCCACCTCTTTCATGGGAAATTTCTGAATCTCTTTGAGTGCCGGGGGGCGCACTTCTTGAAGCCCGCTCCATGACGTACCGGGCACGGTGGCGGTGTATTCTCCCCAGTTACCCTGCTGCTGGCAGAAGCGCCCTTCTCCCCACCTTCTCTGCGGGAGCATTCCGCACCGCCCAGATGGGAAAGGCTTGGTGGTCTTAACGCACTTTTCTTTTCATGGCCTCTTGTGGGGCCCGCCAGTGTGTAGTAGGAACACCCCACTCCAGACTTCCCTGCTGCTTGAAGTCAGCCCAGGAGCGGACTTCACACTGCCTCCTTTGCATGCTAATAATCAAGTTAAAAATGTATCAGAGGAATGGATGAATCAGTAAGAGTGACCAGAGGCCTTTGAGTTCTGCAGAAACGATAAAACCAATCCAGCAGGAAAACTAGTTGGAGCCCCTGAGATCAGGTCCTGGAAATCAGTCTGCCCCACCCGAGTTTTCCTTTTCGGCCTCCCTCCAGCTGGAGGCTGGGCCCTCACTGGGAAGCAATGACAAGAAGAGAGGAGACTGCTCCAGACCCTAAGAGGCTGAATAGCCTGCCATAGCTGGAAACTCATCTCTCCTATTCACAAGTGGTGTTTCTACTGAAACAAGCATCATTTTTCAAAATTTTGGAATAATTCTAGATTTACAGAACAGTTGCAAAGAAACTGCTTATAGCTCCCAGATAATACCACGACCCAGCTTCCTTGGTATCTTCCATTGCTATGGTACATTTGTTAAAACTCAGAAACAACACTGGGACATTACTGTTAACTAAATTCCATGTTTTATTTGGATTTCATTAATTTTTCCACAGATGTTCTTTTTCTGTTCCAGTATCCCATCCAGGATCCCCCACTGCATTTAGTCATGTTCCCTTATTCTCGTCTACTCTGTGACAGTTTCTTAGTCTTTCTTTGTCTTTCACGACTTTGATAGTTGGGAGAAGCATTGCTCAGGTATTTTGTAGACTGTCCCTCAGTTTGGGTTTGTCTGATGTTTTTTTCCTCACGATTATACTGGGGTAATGGGCTGTGGGAAGGATACAGAGGTGAATAGCCTTCTCCACGACATCAGCATGACTGGTCACTGGTGATGCTGACTTGGATTTCTGACCGGGTTTCTCTGTTTTTTCCCCTTTTCATATTCTATTGTTTGGAACAGAGTCACTGAGGCCAACCCACACTCAAGGGGAGGGGAATTGAGGTCCACCTCTTGGAGGGAATAATATCCACATACACTGTTTGGAGTTCTTCTTTTAGGAAGATTTGTCCCTCCCTCCCTTATGTATGTAGATATGTATCCAAACACTTATTTACATACAAGCATCCTTTTAGTTAAAAGTAATAAATACACTTGTTTAAGTAAAGGGGTTTGGTCGGTACCTTTGCTTTTAGCGAAGTTGACCATCCCCTCCTGACAGAGACTATAGATACAGGGGTTCCCAATGAATAAAATAATTTGGACTCTAAGAAAAGAGTTTAATCTCAGCTCTGCTACATGTTAGCTGTTTTACTAGGGCAAGTTTCCTAATCTGTCTACTCAATTCTTTTTAAAAAATGGATATATTAAAAACTAAAAATATTAGTTTATAGAGGTGTAAGGGTTCAATGAGATAATTTAAACACATAGCAGAGGGCCTACCAAATGGTTAATACTGAATAAATATTGGTTGTTATTACATGATTTATTAAATTAAGAAGTATATATGTACATATGCATATGAATGTACACACACCTACCCAGAATCAGTGGTTAATGAGATCCTTAGTAATTTTTTTCTTCTTTTTGCTTATTTGTACCTTGTAAGTTTTCTATAATAAACACATCATTTTCCTAAAGAGAAAAAATAATAGAAGTTAGTTTCTAGATTAATAACACCTGGCACTACTGAAAGTGTTGAAATGACTGCTTTTTCATACCACTGCTGGGAAGAAAACTTGCTAAATCTTTTTGGAAGAATGTCTTGGCAGTAAATAGCAGGAGCCTCAAAATGTTGCAGACCATCTGACTCAGCAATTCCATTTCTAGCTATTTATCCAGATGACGGTATTGTATAGTACATATGCACAAAGATTTATCCCTACAAATGTCCAGTACCTAACATATAAAGTCAAAAATGGATAATAACTGAATCCTATATGTGAATTATGGTCCTGGGTAGCCAGAATATCATTTTGAAGAAGAGTGTTTAAGCATACACACACACACAGAAAATTTGTTTAAAAAATATATCTGAATGGCAACAGTTACTATCTCTGGGTTACTTGGATTATGGTGAATTCCTCTTTTCTTATTTAGGTTTATCTGTATTTTCCAGATTGCCTGCAAGAAACCTAAATTATTTTTGGAAATAGAAAAAAGCAATGCTATTTTTAACATGCTCATCACAGAGAATTTGGGAAATATAAAATATCATATAGAAGAAAATGAAGTTATAATTCTATCACCTAGGACTAAATGTTATTAACAATTTGTTGTATTTTTTCAGTCTATTATATGAATTTGTATATAATCTTCACCACTTGCCCCTTCTACTCAATTTAGGATCATATCATTTGCAATGTTTTGTATTCTTCTTTTTTTCACATAACCTTGTAACTACAAAAATCTCCCTAAGCCTTGAATACTTTTTAAAACAACATAAGAAACAAACTAGTGGGGTAGGTGTTCAGGTAAACTGTGTAAAAGGAACTGTGTAAAGATTATAAAGTGAATAAAGCAAGTTGCAAAGCAAGATTATAGAGTGAGAATACAAAACATTCACCAAGCATTTAATTTTGATTATCTCTTAAGAGGAGAAACTATGGGGAAATGTTGGGAGGCTTAAATTTTTTTAAAAATGTGCATATTGTTATTATCTCTGTAATCAGAAAAATAACATAGATTTTAAAATAAAACCTCATTTTAAAGGCTATACAATATTCCACTGCACCCTAAAATTCTGTGTTGTTGGACATTTAGATGTGTTTCCATCTTTTCATTACGGTAAACAATGATAATGGTGATAAATATCTTTATTTTCAAGCCTTTTTCTGAGCTCATTATAATCCAAGATGAATTTGAAGAAGAGGAATTGCTAAATCAATTTGTGTGTAGTAATCTTAAAGGACTTTGCATGGAATGTATGCTTGTATACAAAGAGCAACAGATTTAACTTTTTGTTTCATAACAGAAATTAATAAGACCCTTAGTTTATGCTTCTAATTTACTCATAGAACTTCTCCTTGGAAAAATATATTATCTTCGTAAATAAATTCCAGAGCCTTATTTGAAAACAATTTCTCAACCCCAATAGAAACTTCAAAACCTGGCCTAATACTCTACAGAGAATTGGAGAAAAATGGAGGCAAAAGATCAATGTGCTGGATTCATTAAGCTAATATGATGGGGGCCAAGTCTGTGGACATACTCTAATACAGGATTGAGAAGAGAGACTGTAAATAATAAATTATTTTTGGAAGTAGAAAATAGCCTTTCTCTTTTAAAAGGTAACTTTTATTGAGCTATAATTCATATATAAAATTCACCCATTTAAAGTACACAATTTGATGGTTTTTAGTATACTCACAGACCGTAATTATCTGATTTTAGATCACCACTATCTAATCTTAGAACATTTTCATCATTCTTGTTTTTGGAAATTATTTTCTCAGTTTATTTTATAATTATTACACATAGAAGCTGCCTCAAATCCATTATTAAATAAAGCAGTGAAGAGACACAGTAGTTAAATAAACAAATATTGTTTTGACCATGAACCTAATCTGTGCTTGTTTCTTTGCATCTTTACTTTTTCAAGGCCTTCATTTTCTTATCTGCAAAATCAGAAGTTTGGTGTGATTTCACAAAATACTCTGATTTAAATTCTATCTTTTTATGTGGGATTCATGTGACTACTCACATTTCATGATAACTTTAGTACGAACACTTGGTTAGAGCCAGGCCTTGCACATACAGAAGAGGAATATGCAGATGACTGCATTGACAAATGTGATGAGATCTTCCCACAAAGACACCAAACACTTTGTTATAGTTTGGGGTTAGCCAGTTAGCTAAGAACATAAGTTTTTACATAGTTATTTTAATTAAGGTTGGCTTTAGAGACATTACAAATATCAGGGTGTAAGAATTTAGCAAAAATTGAAAATGCTCCAAAGCAGGCGACTTGTTGTCAGACAATGCTTACCACAATTAAATGCAAAAATAAGTGAAAGTTTGGTGGAAATTTTCTGAGAATTTTGAAGTCAGTCCTGTCACTTCCTGGCTACCTCTGAACCTGAGATTCCTTACTTGTAAAATGTGGCAAAATACCTACTTCCTACCTAGATTATGAAAGAGTATACATAAAGCATTCAGTACAATGCCTGACATCTGGTAAGGGCTTCATGGAATTTAGTTCCCTCGGACCAGTTAATCTACCAAGAACAATAAAGGCCATCAGAATAGAGGTAATACTACATATATGCAAATACATAACACTTGCATAAGTTGGTGAAATTAAGATGAATCAAAAAGCCATAATTAAACAGAGAGGAGATATCAAAAAATGCAAAAAACAAATAATAAAATGGCAATAAGTACATAGCTATCAATAATCATCTTAAATGTAAATGGACTGAATGCACTAATCAAAAGGCATAGAGTGGCAAAATGAATAAGGAAACAAGACCATCTAAATGCTGCCTACAAGAGACTCATTTCAGACTCAAAGATATACACAGACTAAAAGTGAAGGGATGGAAAAAGATAGTTCATGCAAATAGTAGGGAGAAAAAAATCAGGAGTAGTAGTACTTATATCAGACAAAACAAAGAAAGTAACAAGAGACAAGGAAGGACATTATGTAATGATAAAGGGATCAGTCCAACAAGAGGATATAACCATTGTAAATATCTATGCACCCATATAGGAGCACCTAAATATGTGAAACAAATACTAACATAATTAAAGGAGGAAATATATTACAACACATTCATTTTAGGACACTTTAACACACACTCACATCAATAGATCTACCAGACAGAAAATAAATAAGGAAACAGAGGCACTGAACAATACATTAGATCAAATGGACTTAACAGATATCTACAGAACACTCCACCCAAAGGCAGCAGGATACACATTTTTCTCAAGTGCACATGAAACATTCTCCAGAATAGATCACATACGAGGCCATAAAAAGAGCCTCAATAAATTAAAAAAGATTGAAATTGTATCAAGCAGCTTCTCAGACCACAATGGTATAAAACTAGAAACAAACTACACAAAGAAAACAAAAAGACTTACAAACATTTGGAGGCTAAACAACATGCTTTTAAATAATAAAATGATCAATGAACAAATTAAAACAGAAATCAAGCAATACATGGAGACAAATGAAAACAAAAATACAACAGCCCAAAATCTGTGGGATGCAGCAAAGGCAGTTCTAAGAGGAAAGTACCAAGCATACAGACTCACCTCAAGACACAAGAAAAATCCCAAATAAACAGTCTAAAATCACAATTAAAGAAACTAGAAAAAGAAGAACAAAAAAAATTTCAGAAACCCAAAGTCAGTAGGAGGAGGGACATAATAAAGATCAGAGCAGAAATAAACAAAATAGAGAAGAATAAGACAATAGCAAAAATCAGTGAAACCAGAAGCTGGTTCTTTGAGAATATAAACAAAATAGATAATCCCCTAGCCAGACTAATGAAGAAAAAAAGAAAGTGTACACACATAAACAGAATCGGAAATGAGAAAGGAAAAATCACTACAGATACCACAGAAATACAAAGAATTATTAGAGAATACTATGAAAAATTATATGCTAACAAACTGGTAATGTTTAGAAGAAATGGACAACTTCCTAGAAAAATACAACCTTCCAAGGCTGACCCACGAAGAAACAGAAAATCTGAACAGACCAATTACCAGCAATGAAATTTAATTGGTAATTAAACAGAACTCCAGGTTAGAACCAAATCTACCAAACATTTAAAGAAGAGCTAGTATCCACCCAAAGAGAAGAAGAGGAGGGAATACTTCCAAACTCATTCTATGAGTTCAACATCACTCTAATGCCAAAACTAGGCAAAGACACCACAAAAAAGAAAATTACAGACCAATATCCCTGATGAACATAGATGCAAAAATCCTCAAAAAAATATTAGCAAACAGAATCCAAAAATACATCAAAAAGATCATCCATCATGACCAAGTGGGATTTATTCCAGCGATGCAAGGATGGTACAATATTCAAAAATCAATCAACATCACATACCATATTAACAAAAAGAAGGATAAAAAGCACATGATCATCTTATCAGGTGCTGAAAAAGCATTTGACAAAATTTATCATCCATTCATGATAAAAACTCTCAACAAAATGGATACAGAGGGCAAGTACCTCAATATAATAAAGGCCATGTGCAACAAACCCACAGTCAACATTATGCTTTACCACAAAAAGCTGAAAGCTTTTCCTTAAGATCGGGAATAACACAAGGATGCTCACTCTCACCACTTTTATTCAACACAGTACTGCAGGTCCTAGCCACGGCAATCAGACAACACAAAGAAATAAAAGGCATCCACATTGGTAAGGAAGAAGTTAAACTCTCAGTATTTGCACATGACAGGATATTATACATAGAAAACCCAAAGAAGCCACCAAAAAACTTTTAGAACTAATAACTGAATTCAGCAAAGTTGCAGGATACAAAATTAATACACAAAAATCTGTTGCATTCCTATATACTAACAATGAACTAGCAGAAAGAGAAATCAAGAAAACAGCTTCATTTACAATTGCACTAGAAAGAATAAAATATCTAGGAATAAACCTAACCAAGGAGGTGAAAGACCTATACTCTGAAAACTACAAGACACTCATGAGAGAAATTAAAGAAGACACCAAACAAGTGGAAATCTATCCTGTGCTCAAGGATAGGAAGAATTAATATTGTCAAAATGACCATCCTGCCTAAAGCAATTTACATATTCAATGCAATTCCCATCAAAATACCAACAGTATTCTTCAATGAACTAGAGCAAATAGTTCTAAAATCATAATGGAACCACAAAGGACCCTGAATAGCTAAAGCAATCCTGAGAAAGAACAACAAAGCTGGGAGGATTGATTGTACTCCCTGGCTTCAAGCCCTACTTCAAAGCCAAAGTAATCAAAACAATTTGGTACTGGCACAAGAACAGACCCATAGATCAATGGAACAGAATAGAGAGCCCAGTTATAAACCCATGCATCTATGGTCAATTAATATATGATAAAAGAGCCTTGAATATATAGTGGGGAAAAGACAGTCTCTTCAACAACTGATGTTGGCAAACTTGGACAGCTACATGTAAGAGAACGAAACTGGATTATTGTCTAACTCCATACACAAAAGTAAACTCCAAATGGACAAAAGACCTGCATGTAAGTCATGAAACCATAAAACTCATAGAAGACAACATAGGCAAAAATCTCTTGAATATAAACACAAGCAACTTTTTCCTGAACACATCTCCTCAGGCAAGGGAAACAAAAGCAAAAATGAACAAATGGGACTACATCAAGCTAAAAAGCTTCTGTACAGCAAAGGACACCATCAGCAGAACAAAAAGGCATCCTACAGTATGGGAGAATATACTTGTAAACAACTTATCTGATAAGGGGTTAACATCCAAAATATATAACAAACTCATATGCCTCAACACCCAAAAAACAAATAGCCTGATCAGAGAACGCATAGAGGACCTGAATAGACACTTCTCCAAAGAAGAAATTCAGATGGCCAACAGACACATGAAGAGATGCTCCATATCGCTAATTATCAGGGAAATGCAAATTAAAACCACAATGAGATATCACCTCACACCAGTAAGGATCGCCACCATCCAAAAGACAAGAAATAACAAATGCTGGCAAGGGTGCGGAGAAATAGGAACCCTCCTACACTGTTGGTGGGACTGCAAATTGGTGCAAAGCAAGGTGGAAAATGTGTGGAAAGCAGTATGGAGATTCCTCAAAAAACTAAAAATAGAAAAAATAGAAATACCATTTGACCCAATAATTCCACTGCTAGTAATTTACCTGAAAAAAACAAAAATCCATGATTTTAAAATATACATGCACTTCTATATTTATTGCTGTACTGTTTGCAATAGCCAGGATATAGAAGCCACCTATGTGTCTATTAATAGATGAATGGATAAGAGGATATGGTATATATATATACACAATGGAATATTATTCAGCTATAAGAAGAAAAGATATCCTGACACTTGCAACAACTTGGATGGAACTAGAGGGTATTATGCTCAGTGAAATAAACCAGATGGAGAAAGACAAATACCGTATGATTTCACTTATTTTTGAAATATAAAAACAAAACTAAACAAAAGGAACAAAACAGCATTAGACCCATAGACACTGAGAAGTGACTAGTGGTTACTAAGGGGGAGGGGAGTGGGCGGTGGCGGCGGCAAGGAGAGAGGTACTGTTGAACCACTGTGATGTACATTTGATAAAATAAAGTTTAAAAAAAGCCATAATTAGCTTCCATAATGCATCAATGATTTGTATGTCAACATGTGATAGCTGCCTTCTATTTACAATATTGATTTAAAATATTTCTTCCTTTTTTACTATATAAGGCTTAAGATTTCTGTCATCATTTATGCTTCTCTCTAGCTTTGCTCAAATTTTCTAAAATATTCAAATACATTGGTTATTATTGCTCCCTTAAGGGTTTAGAAATTCTGAAAACTGAAAAAATAAAACCACTTTGAGTTTGTGCAATATAAGGTAAGTGGTGGTTAGCAAGTTGAGATAAAATAAAAATACTGTAAATAATGTTCTGGGATTTCACATACTGAGAGTGCCGGAAAATATCCTGGCAATGTTCCTAGATGGAGTCTTTTTGGGATCCTGGCCAAACATTTACTTTAATTCTTAGGAACTGTGCAAATTGAAAATTGAAGTTTCAGTAATAGCTATTCTGTCAGCCATGTGTACTCTTTGTTGATGCTATTGATCAAAGGGTATGTTGTGCATTTCTTGGCAAGAACGGTATTCTTCCTCTTCAGAGTGATGTCCAGCTCACCTATTCATGGTATGCTATTATCTGCAGCAACGAAGAGTTTAAAGTGATTACTAAGGCAAAACAAAATAATGGTAATAACAAAACAAAAACCAAGTCCAGTGTTGAATAATGCAAATTCTTAATACCTCTTATATTTGATTTGCTTAAATAATGAAAGCTGGGCTCTTGCAAAGCAACTATACCCCCAGGAGTTTGTATTTGCCACCATGGAGCTAGCTCTCTGTAGCAGACAGGATGGAGAAAGTTGATCTCAGACTAGATCAGGAAGGTGGAGGGACACAGGACAAGTTCCTTCCTTGTGAAGCAGATAGAGCAAAATGCCAAGCTAGGCCCTTTCTCTGACTCCACCTCTGTATCTGTGACAGACCCGAGAAGGAGGGTGGTGGAGGACACAGGTACAGTACAAGAAATAGTTGACAGCTGTTTGTCGATTCACAAAATACCTTGCCTGGAAGGATCCTTAAAAACATTGAGCTTGACTAGCTCTCATTAGAGACTGGAGGGCGGGAGAAAAGGGAACCTGCTTAACAAAGTGCAATTAGTAGCAGCATTGGCTTTAAAATGCCCAGTCAAGGCATTTCCACTTCCCACACTGCTTTGATGCATGTTCTTTGTAAGAAACGATGGTCAGGGATGGCACTGGTAAACTTCCAAAGCAGACACGGTTTGCTGTAGGCATATATCTACCTCCATTTCCCGCCTCTGTGGTGCCCTCCCCTCCAATACCTAAAGAAAGTTGCCATGCCCTCAAGTTGCCCTCCAGCCACCCAAAGGTCGCATCCCAGCCCACACCTCCATTTTCTCAGCATACTGATGACAAACAGCTCTTGGGGAGGCTATTCTTTTCAACAAACTCACGTAAAAATTCTAACTGGTACTTGACCTCCCCCATCTTCTTAGCGGGATTACTTTGGAACCCAGATGAATTTCTAAATGTTAAATATTTAAGGCAAAAGGAGAGAGGGATTTTTATCTCTTCTAGGCCAGTCAGCCTGTGGGGCAGAATTACTCATGGTCTTGCTCTATTTTAACTCTTTAAGGGCTCAGGACTCAGAAAAGGCAAAGTGGTGAGTACCAGGGAAAGGGGGATGAGATCCTCTCTTAGGCCGCAGGTACTGTAAGCTGTCCAGGTGTTAACCCAGCAGAGCTCTCTGGAGGTTGAGGCAATAGTAGTGTAAGTTACATCTGGCATCTGGATTCCGAAATGAAAGGGGAGGTCCTGTGGATCCCTGGAAGATGACTCGCAGTTAAGAACCCGTGATTCAGAGGAGACATTTGATGGAGTTGGGTTTGGTAAGGGTTTTTTTTTCCAAATGGGATTTCACTTAAGGAATAGCAGAGAATATGGCATCTAAATATACCAGTCCCTAAAAACATATTTTAGGGACTTACTTTAATTCAATCTGAGATTATTTTCAAATTTAGTTTACATAAGATGATGCTTGTGTCTTATAGGGGGTTCTTATATTAAACAAGATTAAACACAGGATGGTTTTCTCTGACCTGAAAATTTCAGGTAGTAGGAGGAGTGTTAGTAAATCCAGGAAGGAGGAAGTTGTGTAATGGAGCAGGTGTTCGTCAGGGCAGAGGGTGGAGTGGCGAGTGTTTGCTGGAGGAAGAAACGGATGACATAGGATAGGGGTTCAAATCCAAGAAAAGTAAATGTGTGGTTAGAAAGGAGGGGGATTAGGAAGGAGGAAGCGGTGGAGAGGAGGTCTGGAGGTGGGGACCGCCGCGGGTCAAGGGACAGATACCCGCTCCTCCTCCGGCCGGCGTCCTGACGGCCCTCCTCCTTCCCTTTTCTTGCTCACTGCACTGCAAGTGTTCCCCAAAGATGAGGATCGACTCTTCTTCACAGACACAACACTTCCTCACTGCCTCAGGAATATAAATCGTTCATATTTCAGTTGCTGGAATATACAGATTAAATTGAGACTTGCATCTCTGGTCTGGTTCACTTGCCTTTTCTCCAGTTGAGTTTCCTATAGTTCACTGCCTGGGCTGTTTAATAAATACAATATTAAATTTGTATTGTGTATTCCCATACCGAAAATGCTTTCTTCAACATCTAGTGGTAGCTCTCCAGCCAACTCTTCTGTCTCTGATGATTGCAACCCCTCAGGAAATCTGGAGTCAGGGTCAGATTGTTTCACAATGCTGGCATTGGGGTCTTTGAGTTTTCTGGTGGGGTCTGAATTTGTGCCTTTCTAGTTAACCACATTAAGTTGTTTCTTCTTGGTGGCTGTGTGTCCCACTGAGGGCTTGTTCTCTTCTGTTTCTACCCAGTACTTGATAACTTGATAGTGTTTGCTAGACACTGAGCAAACACTTTAGTGTTCATAAGCTAAATCAGTGTAAAAAGAAAAACTTGACATTTTTGTTTACTGCAAGAGAAGAGCCGTTTCATGTCAGAAATGCAAAAGCCACCAAACGGAAGCTATGAGGAATTGGGTAGGATTGAGGAGTCACATTTCTTTGGGAGGAAACATGGCAACCACTGTATTAAAAAAAATTCTATGGATTTCTTTCAAGGGATCACATATTAACTATAGAAGTTAGTATATCCCAAAAGTCCTAGAGGGCAATAAAAGTAATTATCAATATTTATATAGCTCTTTATATTACAAAGCATACTAACATAATTGTTTCATTTAATACTTTTAAGTTATTAAAAATGTAACTACATTTCAATTTCATTTAATACATTTACTAAGACCTCAGGTGTTAAAATTCTCAATTTATGTATTATTCTCATTTTAGAGCTGAAGATACTGATTAGGTCATGACCTTTAAGTGGCAAAGCCAAAATCCGGCCTCTGGGAGGGATGTCTTTCTAGTTGCGAGAGAAAGAGGGCAAGTGTAGAAAGACAGTGGCTCCAGTCATTCAGAGGTGCTAAGGATCTTTGTTATGAGGAAAACCTCTTTCATGCAATTAGATAAGCCTTTTCCCTAAGATGACCATCATTAGCTGACTGCTGAGTGGGAGGCTATGTGAGGAGCACTGGTGAAAAATCACCCATCAGGACTCAAATTGACTGTTTTTGGGGGCAAAAAGATAGGAAAGTAATAGTATGGCATTAATCCAGTTATCTAACAGAGGTGTGAATTTTTCTTGCAAAAAGAAGGAAGGTACCTTTAGGCCACTGTAAATAAATCAAGTAAATTTCCAGCAACTATGTACTCATACACCGTATTTGGTAAAATACGAGGTCTGGATCATGTCTTCATTATGTTGTTTTAAATTTCCTGCAGAGGGTGGTTACACATGTTTTATGAGAAGATGATGCCCTCTTTGGAAGCATAACAACCATGATTAAAATAAATAAGATCTAAAGAGGGAGGCCAAAGGGTAGCTAGGAAGAATGGCTTTCAGATTCCTAGAGTGTATTTATAGTTCTAGGTTAAATAACATCAGGTCCTATGCCTTACTTTAAGACTGCATACTATTTGGAAACATGCTTCTCAACTGTAATGGTATGCAATTTAAAAACATACTCTATTTCAGTTATCTATTGTAACATAACAAGTCATTTCAAAATGTAGTGGCTTAAAACTACAATGAGTTTTTATTGCTCATAATTTTGTGGGTGAGTGGGCTCTGTTCTATCTGATACTGGCTGCAGACCCTCGTTTGGCTACATTCAGCTGGTTGGCGTGCTGAGTTGGAAGGCCCAGGAAGGCTCTACTCACATGACCGGCCCCTTTACTCCTCCAGCAGCCTCTCTCTCTCCACGTGGTAACTAATCACCTGGCAGTCTAGCCCACGCTTAGTCACACCACAGCATGGGGCTGTCTTCCCCAGGGAGAGAAAGCACAAGTTGCCAGGCCTTCCTGGGCAACGGCACAGGGGCACTTCTGCCGCATTCTGTCTGTCTGAGGAAGTCACAGGTGGCAAGGTGAGGAGTCGGGGGTGGGGGAGGGTGACGTCACCTCTTGATAAGAAGAGTGGCGAAGTATCATTCCAAAAGGCATATGGGATGGGGGAAATTGTTGCAGTCACTGTTGTAAATCATCTATAATACTCAAATGCAAGCACAATTAAAAACAATGAAAGCAGAAAGGTTAGTTCGAAAGAAAATAAAAGAACGGAAGCATATTTAAATAATGACCTCATTCATTATTTAACTATATTCCCTCTTTTGATCATCAGGTTTAGTCTTGAGCCTTTTCACCTTTCTAAACCTACAGCAGCAATTCTTGTGATAGTCTGGAATTGAAATTGCAAGAAAATTTCCCATCTTATGGCTTCAGTATTGTAGCGGGTCAGAGAAATATTGTGATGAACTGAAAGAGTCTTAACAGCCTCAAAGTAAAGGTGTAAAGATGTCCTCAGGGATAACCGTCTAGCTGGTCAGACTGGAAAGGATTTTGACAGTTTTTCCATTTGTAAAAACAAATTCTCAACCCAAGTCGCAAAAAGGAAGAGCTGCCATGTCAGCTGTTCAGATATTCTACCTGATAGGAAATTAGATAACAAGTTCTGAAATTTATATATGAAGATTTTTTTCCCACTTAAATACAAAGTATTAGACAATGGACTAATTGCTGAGTTGAACAGAAATGAGGAGACAGAAATACTCCTAACTTTTATTAAAATAGGCTAAAGAACATATGCACGTTGAGTTATATATACAAATAGAGTCACCAGAGTAGTTAACCCTATACTTAGGTTTTCTAAATATCTTAAGCTAAATTTAAAAAATATTATGTATATTTAACATAATACAACTAAAACTGCTTTGCAGTGAATTGTTTCTAGAAATACAAATTGCCATTATGCTAATTATAAAAATCATTAAGTAGACACACAACATCTTCAACATGATGATATTGACAGATATGGTAAGTGACAGTGCTCACAACAGAAAATTATTAACTTTATAAATGCAAGTCATTTATATGCCTGTTAGGGAGGATAACCAATTCTCAGCCTGAGTAAATTATAGGTTAGATATGAAGTTGACTGAGCCTAAGTCCCTGCTGCTGAAATATAGAACATGTATAATTCAGATATAGTTGTGGAATTCACTAAATTATCACTTACTGAAACTAAGAGGTTTTAACTGAAGTTGAAAATGTACTAAATGTTCTTTGCCTTAATGGGTATCTTCAATAAATATTTCACAGCATATGTGTCATTTCCAAGCTAATTAGAGTTGGATTAAAACATCAAAGAATGATTATATATCACCCTGCATTTTAAAAGCTTACCTATTTTATCTACATTAGTTAAAATCTTATGATAATTAGCTTTAAAATCCACTTCAGTTTATAAAATTTAACCTTTATTAGATTATTTGTATACTACTATTGACTTGATAGAACTAGCAGGGATTAGTTGTATGTGTGAAGGAAAGCAAGCAAGAAAGAAATGAGAGAAAGAGCTCTCCTCGCTCCTGGTTAGATTATAAACACCAAATTTTACCATGGTATGTTAGTGAAAAACAATCTCTAAAAAGCCTCTTCTAATGGGCTATATGTACAGGACTCAAACACCGTGTGCTAGAGAATCACAGAAGTTTAGAGCTACAGGGAAAACTTAGAAATAATCTGGCTTATCTATTCTCTTATTTTACAAATGAGAAAATGAAGGCATGGAAAAGTTACACATTGTAACAAGGATATAGAGTTGCAAGCCAGGCCTAGAACTTCGTGTCCTAACTCCCAGACCAAATGATAATTCTATTCTTCTCTAACTGAAATTCTAATTTTCTACTAAAATAAGAATGAAGTTGTTGAGTTAATAATTGAAATAAAAAAAACACATACACACCCATGCAGAACATTAATTTGTGAGTGGCATTTTCTCTTTATGACTTAACCACGTGCATTAAAAATATGTGTATTTGTGACTCAGCTAATATACTGATTGCCTAACTTTTCAAAGTTTTACTGTTTGTGGAATTTTAGGATCGCTTTTCTTCTGGTAGTATGTTTTAATTAAAAACATTTTTTTTGGTGAGAATTCTGTGTATTCAAGTTGCTCCAAAAGCAGGTTTGTAAATCATTGGTGGTGACAAATGACTAAGAAAGTGCCATCTTTTTTGAAAAATTGTAAATTCTATGGCAAGTAAGCTAAACAACCATAAAACATCTTCAGAATTGAGCATTTTTTTCAAGAAAACGTATTCATTTTCTTATGTTTTGTAGTTCGGGAATCCTGCAAGAGCAGTGAAGAGCAGCGATGTAGCTAACATCACTAGCAGTGGGAGAATCTACTCTCCACTCACCTCTTTATTCCTGGCCTGAGAGCATTTTTACCCTTTACTTAAACATCTCCTTAATCTTGAACACAACGTTTCAGTGATTCAGTTTAGTTAAAATACTCTTCAAAAAGTGACCCCTTAAATGGGTTTGGTGGTTGGGCAAGTTGGAACAATTACATTCAGAATGTCACCAGAACTGAAACAGAGCCCAAAGACTGAGGCAGGTGGCTTACAGGGCTGACACAGGTCTGACTCTTTTCTGTGGTCTATTTGCTTCCTCCCTGAAGAAGCAGGAGCACTAAGAAGTAAAGTGTCTGCATTTTTAATTCCCTGTGAAGTGCTCTGCAAAAAACAAAAACAAAAACACCTGCTTGGAGATTCTCAGGTACACATGTGGAAAGTCTGAGACGACCAGGGCCTGAAGAGCACAAGGGAAGAGCTACATATAAATAAATTACAAACTTTGAAAGCTGGCATGGGTAAGGCAAATCTCAGGTAAGCCAGAAACAGTGTAAGACTGCACAGGAAATGCATGGCGAGAGCCTTGGGGGGCCTGTGTGGAGAGCCTGGGGCAAGACTATTTACTGAGAATAAGTTTTACAAAATTCATCACTTAATTTGGGTACTAGATGCTCAAGTGCAACTGTTTTCCACTTGGCTGAGACATGATAGGGAATCTGTATAGTACAGAGGTGAGAAATATGCATGTGAAACAGAAAGGAGCTGCAGTTTGAGATCTGTGCACCTGAGTGACTGAGGCAGCAGCTGCGCTCCGTGGCCGGCGCCCCAGGGGAAGCTGAGCACAGGTGTCCTCAGATTAGTTTTCTTTGTGGTATGGCACTGCATCAGAACATTTTCCTAAGCATTAGGTGCTCTCTCCTCTCCTCTCCTCAGTGATACTTAAAATGATGGCTTTGTCTAAAGAAAATAACTGAGAGAGAGAAATGCTAGTTTGAATTAATTCTTAAATACAAGCAAAAATAAGGGAAGACAGTCACCCTACCAACCCCTGCCGAAGACTCCACTGTTGTCTGAAGCACAATGGGTAAGAGTCTTCGGCTATCTTCTTAATTTCTTCATGTGTGTTATTTTATGTATACATAAACACATACATACATGTGCTGGAGCAACATGAGTGGTTTGGCAATGAGGCCGACATGATAAAAAGTAATCCTTCAGCAAAGTTGCCTTTTGTCTTTTATTTCTCATTTTCCTTGCACCTATGGTATCATATTAAAAATCAAAGAACATACAAATCAGTGAAGTCACATTCTTGATAATAAGATGACAATAAGAAGACCCCAACAACTTAGATTCACACTAAGAAGGTTAAATGGCCCAAATAAGCCTACAGCGAATGTTTTCTGGTAAGCAAGGAACTATTGTTTAGATGCCATTATCCCTTAATAAAGAGATATTTCTAAATCACTGGATGAGAGTCTCTGGAAGTTTACATAGGCATGTTTATAAATGAAATCAACTTTTAGAGAGGAACCTAAGGTGTCAGCGTGTTTCCAAAAAACCATGTAGGCTTGGTGTTTTAATGCCAAATATAAGGAGTTTCTGGAATTGTGTATAAAAATTTTACAATGTTCAGGTGAGCATGTCAGACCCAGGAGCAGAAAAGAGGTAATGAAATAATATGTATTGATAGAAACATCATTATTTTGTTGCCTTTAAGCCACACAGTGATAGACAGCCTCATGCATTATTTTATCTTAGTTCCTTGTTAGCAACTGAAAGTACTTTAAACATTCTACATCATTCTTAGATGTCCAGGATAAAAGGCATCTGCTATGATGCTTCAAAATTTATAATTATAAATATATATTTACATACATGTACATATGCATGTATGTATGAAATTATGTCTGTCAAGTTTACTTGGGAAAATATTCCATTGTCAATTGGACCCACCTATTAAGGTTTTGTTTGCCTGCTTATTTATTTGGCAAGAGACACAAACTGAAGTTAACTGAAAGGTAATCTTCCTGCTCTCAGAAGTGTTTACAAACCTGATCTGATCATGATGCATAAGTTTAGGGCTATATAAGTCTCAGAGGCAGTGGATGTGAGGATTTGGAAGAGAGTGTCAACAATGAACTATTCAGAAAACATACTCAGGAGGAAGGGTTTAGGTACTGAGATGATTTAGCCAGGAGGAGAAAAGGGTAAGAAACCATGTTGTGCCAAAGGACAGCATTCGAGGTAGCAGTCTATCATCCCAGGGTGTTGTCGTGAAGATGGTAATTCTGTGTAGTTCATCCACTATTTGCTGTGTAAATGTATGGAGTCTTCTCTAGTTAGCTTTAAAAATAGAATCGTCAATGTCTCATGAGACAGAATCAAGGGATAAGCCTAGATGACATTTCAAGGTTCCTTTCCTACACCAATATCAGAACACAGAATAAAATAATAGCATTACTTAGTAGATCTGGTTACAAGAGTGAATTAAAATACAGAAACATAATGTCATTCCTTACAAAAGTAACAGCTAGGCAAGCTATTTGAGACTGCTTTAAGACATTATGTGGTCAGCTGAAGCAAGATGATATATGTAAATGTTTTTCATAAATCAGAATAAGCCCCCAAACTCTCAATATAAATTGCCTCAAAAGGGGCTGCTCTGATGAAATTAAAAATGTCTCCTCCATATGTGCAGCTTCAGACTTTAAAGCATTTCAAGAAAATGTTCTAAAAGATAAAGTTGGCATATAAAAAGCATGGGCAAAGGAATCAGTAATGATCAGAGCAAAACAATTCTAGAAGGCATTTTTTCATATGGCTCATTTGCATTTGAAACACTGAGAATTCCTATCTTTCTTGTACAAAATTGTGTACCTATCAAACTACTTCCGACTTGAAAGAACATTTTCCTGAATGTTTGGAAGATGATCAAATTTTAACTGGAGGACTTGTTTTCTTCCATCAGGTGTAGGGGAGATGTGGCTTCCTGGTATGAGAGGCAACAGTTGATTCTAATAGCAGAACAAGACAAAAATAAGAAAGTAAATTGAAAACAATTACTATTTGTACAATTTGATTTAAAGGTAGTAAATCAAAAAGGATACATATGGCACAAAGATGTCAAAAGACATCAATCTGAAAATTAAGCAGGGTTGCCTTTCCAAAAAACTGTGATGTTCTGATACTTGAGAATTAGGTTCTATAACTTATTCTAGAATTCTCATACATGTACTGTGATTTATTTCAATACACGCCTTTCTGAGTATCTAGTCAGTGTTTAAAAACTAGACATCCACCAACTATTCAACAGTAATTCCCAGAGTCTACATTTTGCCCACCTGAAATTTTTAATTTTAGGATATTAATTTTAGGATCCTGGCAGAACAGCAAAGAGATTTTATATCTCTTCACTTTAAACAATATTTAATCTTAAGGGAACTGTTAGTCATCTACTCAGAGATCTAGAAGTTGGTAACTAGGTAGAACTTTGAACTCACAAAGTAAAACCACACTGATTGAAAAGATCTTTCTGAATTTTTAGTTTATTCTCTGATATGGCAAAATGTCTAGAGAAGAGGTACATGCTTGGAAGGAAATCCAGAACCTGAAAGATAACCCTGCCTTTCTCTCCAGAGACCTCACTGGGTGGCAGGAGGTGTTCAGTCACGTTCACATGGCAGGTGCTCTGTGGGGGGGCGGGTTCCCACACAGTGGGGGACAAGGTGCATCTGACTCAGGACAGAGGGAATGACAGAATCTTTGTAAGTGGGATTATTTAAGAGCATGCTGCTCTTCGCATTTCTTTTCCTTTCACTGTCCTGGGTCTTTGGGAAGGCCTTCTGAAAAGCCCCTGATCCATATCGGTGGGGCTACAGGGCCTAAAGGAACAGACTTCACAGTGGGGGCTGAGTCTCAAAGGGACAGCAGTGAACCTGTCCACCTGGACGCACGTGTGCCTGAATCGGGGACGGAGAGGCAGCATCGAGCATGCTGTGCATCCTCCCAGGCCAAAGTGTGGGAGCTGGTGAGATGTTTTTTAAGGAGATAGTATTTTTACACACAATTCACACTGTATTTCAAATTGCTGCCTCAAACTTATTTGAAAAAACCCTAATCTTTCAGTTATTTAAGTAAACTCTATTGGGTTTGACTAGCAGACATGTAACTTTAACAGTAAAAGATAAAATGGTCTTGTATATCAACTGTACTTCAACAAAAAAAATATACTTAAAAAAAGAAAAATATTTAAAGCTAAAAAAAAGATAAAGTGGTCGGTATAATAAAAATTTGGATACCCAGAGATTTTGAATACGCAAAAATCATCTTAACATTTCATCTTATTGATGAGTTTGATCTTTCTCTCCCACCAAACTTCTATTTAACTATCAAAAGGTTGAAAAAAAGATTGTTGATTCTTCCTTTATGGTAAGATGTGCTAATGAGAACATAAGTGACCAAAAGATTAAGCAAACACAAAATGGGACGACTGTCAGGCTGATAAATTGAGAATTACTGTCCTGATTTATTAATAAGCAATGTTCATCTATTTATTTACTCGTTTGGATAATATTCATGAAGTACCCTCTATGTGTCAGACATTGTCTTAGGTGCTGGGGATACAAGAGGGAAAGAAATCCCCAAACCAAAACACGCCTACTTTGGAGCTGGTTTTAACTCCAAAGTTTTCTGAAGCCACGTAAAGGGTAGTTACCTGATAAGCCACAAACCAGTGTTTGTCACATACACCATATTATTAGGTAATAGAGGCACACTTTAGGATAGGATACGGTTCCCAGTTGTCTGAGTTTCATCTCTTAGTATTTGGCCAGAGTTCATCTCTGGTTTTGAGGAAAAGCCTAGGCAGGGCAGACAGAGGGGCCTGCCATGGGTGAAAAGATGGGAGGGTCAGGTTTCCTTTACTGCACTTCTGGAGGTACGGGGATTCCTCTGTCATGCTGGGCAAACTCCTACTGTAGTCAGGACTTTATTGTATGAAGCTGTTGTATTTTGGGCACATGATCTGGCAGGTGAGGATATCCAATCAGTGTAGAAAAAAAAAAAGTGCAACAATTTGATTCAAGTACATTTGGAATAAGATTTTGCAACAATCTGGGTATTTTCATAGTTTCATGGTTTTATTACATCAATCATCAATATTTCTTAAGATAAACAAATACAACTAAACCAGTGGAAAGAAAAGGTCTTGGTGTCCACCTAGTCTCACTTTGAAAGATAGAAAAAGGAAAAAAAAATCATTTTTACAGCACTTTAACTTTCGAACAGAGGTACCTGCTGACGTCTTCTGTTTCTTCCTTCATTACGTGCTTTTCTTTTAATTTGGTCCTCTCGAAAGCAATCAAAGTAAGGGTTCTCCAGGAGGTGGGCACAGGTTAGTCTGTCATCTGGATTCATCTTCAGACACTCCTTTGGAGGAAGAGAAAAGCAAAGAAGATATTTAAAAAGGGGCTTATTTTGTTACTGTGCCTTACAACTGAATAACTTGTTAGAGCAAATATGATTTTGAAAAATCTTCAAGTTTTTTTATTATCAAGCACTTGAAATTTGTTAATAACTAGAATTGCTTTTCTTTTGCCACTTCAAAGTTTTTTGCAGGTAAAACTGAACACTCAGTTCTCTGGAAGGGGCAGCTGTTTCTACCAATGACATCTCTTCATCACTTGTCAAAACAGTTTGCAGGACTCTTTAGAGTGTGATCCTGTGATGGCCAAGTCAGCTTTACTGGGAGACATGTCAGAAACGCAAATTCTTGGATCCAACCCTGAATCAAAAGCACTGGGGCTGAGGGGTGGCCAGCAATCTGTGTGTAACAAGGCCTCTGGGTGATTCTGATAGCTGCTCAGGTTTGAGAACCATTACTTTAGGGAGGTGGCTGAAGAGGTGTAAACTAAGTGATGAAGCAAATACAACTGGAATATATATTCCCATGTATTATATATATTCCTACAAGAATAACTAAAAGAAAAAAGGAAAAGGTAGTATTTTGACCTTTATTACAGGCCACTAGAAGCCTTCAGCTCTGCCTCTGAGAGTGGGAGGACTCTGACAGCAGCGAGGTTAGTGGGGTCCTGACACTATGATTTTCTCCAAAAGCCCCGGTCTTTGGCCAGAGAATGGGGCTTTTCCCAAGAAGGAAGACAGGTTACGATCTACGAAGAACTGGGCACAGGAGACCTGGAATTTCTTGCCTTATGACAGTTCATCAACGTAACAGACTTTGAGGCATTCAGGCGCCCAGATAATGGCACTGCCTGAGGCTGCCCTGGTCCTCCCTGAGCCCGGCTGGCTGCAGAGCTCTGAGATCCCTGCCAACACTGCCTTACCTCCCCCATGTCTTGTTCTTCAAGAAACAACCCTGCTTAGCATAATTAGACTCACTTGTCCCTCCACAGCTACCACCTGCTCCAAGCAGATCACTACCCCACCCCCAGCCCCAATTAATGACCTGTGCCTTAATTAAGTCCAGTTGCTCCCGGGAATCCTTCCCCTCAAGCCCTGCCTGTCAGGACAACAACCAGAACAGAAAGACTACTTTAAATACAAACTATGGTAGTCTCTGTTTCTTCTTCACTTCACTGTGGTTTCTGCCTCCATCACCCCACTGAAGTGGCACTGGCTGTTCACACCTGTGACCTCAACTTCCACTTCCTTAAATCCAGGAGATGTTTTGCGTTCTCTTCTCAACAGTGTCAGACACTGTTGACTACACCCTCCTTCTTGAGACTCTCCCTTTGGCTTCTCTGATGCTTCTCTTTCCTTCCTCCCACCTCAGGACCACTCCCTTTCAAGCCAGCCTTTGCTAGTTTACCTTCTTCACAGTGGCTGGATGGAATTCCTCAAGGCTCAATCCAAGGTGCCCCTTTCTTCTACCCAAGTTTCTAGCTAATCTCACTGAAACTCCATGGCTTCAGTTATCAAGGTTTACCAGAGACGTCCATGTATATTTCTGGTCCAGACCTCTCCGCTGAACTCCAGACCCACAAACACAATGGCCTGCTTGCCATCTGTGCTTCATCTCAAGGGCACTGTTATGGGTTGAATTGTGCCTTCCCACCCCCACCCCTGCCAAATATACATTGAAAACCTAACCCCCCACTGCCTCAAAATGTGACCTTATTTGGAAATAGGGTCTTTGCAGAGGTAGTAAGTTAAGATGAGGTCACACTGGAGTGGGGTGAGCCCCACTCCAATGTGACTGTGGTCCTTCTAAGAGGGACGCCAAGGCACAGGCAGGCACACAGAGAGAACACCGTGTGGAGACAGGCAGGGACCACATGCAGGTACCTCATCTCTGCCACCCTCCCCTACTTCACCCCCCAGATCTAAATCATAACTAAGACCTATCAGTTATGTTTCCAATTACACCTTGAAGTCACACTTCCTTGTACAGGCTTTCAATCTATTGAAGTCTAGTCTACTGAATATGTATGGGTTTAAACATTTTTTATATTTTTTATTTAAAACATTTTTAAATTGACATACAATATCCTATTAGTTTCAGGTGTATATCATAGTGCACTGACAATTTTATACATTAGGAAATAATCCCCACGATAAGTCTAATAACCATATGTCACCATACAAAGTTGCTACAATATTATTGATTTTATTCCTTATGCTGTACATGACATCCCCATGACTTATTTATTTTATAACTGGAAGTTTGTACCTCTTTACCTATTTCACCCACCTCCCCAACCTTTCCCTCACTATGGGTTTTTATTTTAAAGAGCATTTTTAAATTCTAAGAAGAGATTGTTAATGCTGAGCTGCTCCACAGGGCCTGGGCTCGAACAATGTCCTGCTTGATTAGTTTTAGGAGCACTGAGGTGTACACCCTGGACAGCGACCAGCACTGGCACAAAGGCTGGCTACAGAGTTGACTGTAAATCATCCAGATGGCTCCACCTTCTAGATCCGAGGAGTTTCAAACTGGGCTGCTTATCATAATCACCTAGGGGGATGTTTAAAGATACAAATCCCACCATCTCATTTATAGAGTCTGCTTCTGTAAATCTGAGATTAGATACTGGAATGTGTATTTTTAAAAAGCTCATTCTAATGAATAGTATGGAAACCACTGCTACAGACAGAACTTAATTGGTTGTTAAAGACAGATACCTGGTATCTTCATCCCCACCTCACTAAAGGCTTTAGGTACCTGTGCTGGATGGAAGAGTCACACCTGGCACGGCCTCAGCTGGTCAAGCCTGAATGGCAGACTCGCCATAGGTGAGTTTCTTCTGCTTTGTATTCAAATTTGTACTTTGTTTGACTGTCTCTTTTGGGCCTGGTGCAGGGGCTAGATCTGCTATCTGCATGGCTCTGACTTTGCCTGGTCTAGTAATTTTTTTTAAAATTAAAAATTTTATTTATCCCAATGTATCCAAAATGTTATCAGTTCAACATGTAATTATTGTGTTAAAATTAATAAAATATTTAATATTCTTTTTCATAGTAATTGTCATGGAAATCTAGTACATCTCAATTCTATTTAGCCATGCTTAATACTAACATGTAGCTAGTAGCTATCATATTGGACAGTACAATTCTAGACCTTCAAACTGATGGAGTACATTCATCCTCATAAATTTCTATAGTCTGAATATACTGACTTAACAGTCAAATTTCTTAATAAATACAAAGGAAATAATGATGTTTATCACAGCAAACACTAATTATATTTTTTCATCTTCTAGTTTTAATGGATTTATTAGAAAGATTACTGCTTAAACCACTGATATTCCTTTAACTGTAATTATTTTATAATTCCTTATAATTTTCAGTGGCTACATGGCACCTTATTTGCCAAGTGTCCATCCCTCCCAGAGTTACCAGCTTTAATCATTACAATTTGCAGTCAATAAAGGTTATAATCAATTCTTAAGTACCTTCATGAAACTCAAAGCCACAGGATGCACATCTGAGAACTTTTCTTCAAGAGTTTCCTAGAAATACAAAGTAAAGAATCTCAGTGTTACATATCAGTGAACTAATGTATATTTTGAATATATTAGTAGTAAGAACACTTTGGAGAAAGACCTCCTTGTAGGTTAGATAATTCCTTTTAAAGATTTTTAAAATCATATTTTTACATAAATTTACACTACAGTGAAAAGCTTTGAAAGACAAAAACTGAAGTTTTCTTAATTTCACAACATCTTTCAACTGATGCTCAGTAAACATGGGCTCCAAATGTTCCCTTCTGAAATCCTACAACAGTACTATAATATCTGCCTAATCTACATATAGGGATGCTTTGAGCATTACTGAAAACATGATGAACTACATGCGCAAGAGCACTACAGAAAGCAATAGGATGATCAACACAAAATTCAGAATAGTAAGGAGGGACTGAGGAGGGGATTATATGGGGAGGAGAAAGCTCCAAAGACAATGGTAATATTTTCCTTCTTTCACTAGGTAGCAGATACATGTGAATTATATTTTATTCTTTAAATCAAACATGTTATATACTCTTTTGTAATTCAACTTCTAGCCTTGTGACTCAATTTTAAACCTTTTATTATATTCGTTAAAAGCTTTTATGAAGGTACTTAAGAATTGTAGTCATTGATGCATTTCCAAAGAAAGACAAAGATCACAGGAGTGTAGAGGTGGCCGTGATGGTTTAGGGTTTTGATTTAGATACAATGAGGATCATTTTGTAGCATGACCTTCCATGTAAAATGTATGTTGTGAAGACATGGTTTTTATTGATTTGAGCTTTGTTTCACAAACTGAAAAAGTAATGCATTTTTTTCCAAAATAAAGACTACAGTAAGTACTGTTTATGAGACCATAATTATTTTAGGGAAAGGCACCCAAGTGTTTTGAGTAAAAGGATTAAGATATTTATGTAAGGAACTAAATGTACTTTCACTTCAAATTTAACATTAAATTGATCTTTGAACAGACAGGGCAAGTACACTCTTTTTTTTTTTTTTTGTAGATAATTATTTTTTTTTATTGAAGGGTAGTTGACACACGGTATTACATTACATTAGTTTCAGGTGTACAACACAGTGATTCAACATTTATATACATGACAATTCTAGGTACCAGCTATCACCATACCAAGCTGTTACAATATCTTGACTATATTCATTACATCCCGGTTACTTATTATTTTACCATTGGAAGTGTGTACTTTTTTTTTTTTTTTTTTTTTTGTGAGGGCATCTCTCATATTTATTGATCAAATGGTTGTTAACAACAATAAAGTTCTGTATAGGGGAGTCAATGCTCAATGCACAATCCTTAATCCACCCCAAGCCTAATTTTCGTCAGTCTCCAATCTTCTGAGGCATAACAAACAAGTTCTTACATGGAGAACAAATTCTTACATAGTGAATAAGTTCTTACATGGTGAACAGTACAAGGGCAGTCATCACAGAAACTTTCGGTTTTGCTCATGCATTATGAACTCTAAACAGTCAGTTCAAATATGAATACTCATTTGGTTTTTATACTTGATTTATATGTGGATACCACATTTCTCTCTTTATTATTATTATTTTCAATAAAATGCTGAAGTGGTACGTAGATAAAAGATAAAGGTAGAAAACATAGTTTAGTGTTGTAAGAGAGCAAATGTAGATGATCAGGTGTGTGCCTGTAGACTATGTGTTAATCCAAGCTAGACCAGGGCAATAAAACATCCACGTATGCAGAAGATTTCTCTCAGAACAGGGGGGGTGAGGTTCTAAGCCTCACCTCTGTTGATCCCCAATTTCTCACCTGATGGCCCCCCTGCGACTGTGCCTGTCTTAGGTTGTTCCTCCCTTGAGGAATCTTACCCGTCTCTGGCTAACCAGTCATCTTCTGGGGCCATACAGGGAAATGTAAAGTTGGTAAGTGAGAGAGAAGCCTTATTGTTTGAAATGGTTAGCTTTTTATTTCTTTGCATATTTAGGGGCAAGTAAACTCTTAAAGCATTCTCTTGGTTCATTTTATATAGTTTTTATGTACTTTCTTCGATCTGTGGCAATGCGTCATAAGGAAAACAGGAGCCAAACGCACAGGTATTATAAAAGAAATGACTACCCCTTCAAAGAAAGTAGCAGCACAATAATAAAACAGTCAAAATTTGAGCAGTTTACCATGTCTTCTGGTTCAGGAATACTGATGCCGTGGAAAAATTGGTTACTTTTAAAGATAGATTGGTGTCTTGGGATTAGTTTTCCTGTAAAATGTAAACAACATAACTCAGGATATATTCAATTAAAATAACAGTGTTTAAATGGTTAACATCTTACGTCCAGATGTGAAAGAAACACTGAGCTTGATCATTCCCTTCAGATTTGGGTGGAATGGGTCACTGGAAAAAAATAAGGTCACTCTTCTCATGCAACTCTCTTTGCTGCGTGTGGCTTGGCCTGCCACTCAGCCTCTACTGAAAGAGGAGGTAAGAAAATGGCGCTGACGACTTTGCACACGTGATCTCTTAACAATCTCAGTAGGATGCTATTTTTAATTTCCACTGTACCAATGAGGAAAATGAAGCTCAGAGGCTTAATAACTTGCTTAAAGTCACATGGTCATTAAGTGACAGTCCCAGGATTCAAACTCAGGTCTAACATCTGCCTAATGTAAGTTTCCACGGTCCTTTTAGGAAATCAGCAAACAATACACACTTAAGGTTTGGCCTGTAGTGATACTCTACCCCACACTTCTCCAGAGGAATGTGTGGGAACCACACAGGGAACTGCATCCGGCTGGACAGGAATAGTTCCCTTGCCCAGCAGCCATGCCTCCAGGAGAGCCTATGGGAAGGAATTAATAAATTCCCATCCTGTGTAGATGTACCACTTTCTTTGCATGTATGCTGCTGGCATCAAGCTGGAGCTAACCTTTTAAGTTAAGTTCTCTTCCAACCAGGTGGAAGTAAACAGCTGCTGAGGATACTGACACATGGCGAGAGCTCATGACAGACACCCCTTGGGAGACACCCGACTCCTGTTCTGCACTGACCTGGTTTATGACTTTAGGCCCACCACGGAAGCTCCCCGAGCTTCAGTTTCCTCATTGGTGTTAAAGGCATAATTTAAAATATTACAATGTCCTTAATTTTTTTCTTAGAAGACTGAAAGAGATGACTTGTGTGAAAGTAATTTGTAAATTCTTAAGTACTCTACAGAGCAGCTGAGTCGACGATTTGTAACAGAGACTGTATAGCCCATAAAATCTAAAATAGTTACCCTCAGGCCCTTTCCAGAAAGAGTTCGCTGATCAGTGCTCTAGAGTACAACCCCCGTCCCACCCACCCCCGCTTTTACAGTGGACAGAAATTGCATTTGAGCAAATAGCTCTTAGAGCAAGCTCCATGCAGCTGACTCATATCCTTATCCCCATCTTAGCCTGAAATGGAAAGTAAAGGGTAGCTTATTCCGTGGCTAATTGCCTTGACTTAGAAAGGCCTCTGAAGACTTCTCTCTGAGAGGAGTTCTCTACATTCGGAGAGAATGGTTGGGCTTTGGCTACAACCCAGAACAACCATCCTGAGTAGCACTTTAGAGAAGCAAGAAAGCTCTTGTTATTACAGTGACATACTATTACTACACCAATTCAGCAACTCTGTAAGCCAAAAAATGCAGCTCATACCTAGTGTTCTGATTATCAGAAAAAGTTGGTCCACATCTGATTTTCCAGGCCAGAGTGGCTGGCCTGTCAGAAGCTCTGCAAAAACGCAACCAGTAGCCCATACATCTATGGATGAACCATACTGAGTGTCTCCCACAAGAAGTTCAGGAGCTCGGTACCATCTCGTAGCCACATAATCAGTGTAGGCATCTCCTGGAACTGCAGACACATCAATCAGATCAGGTGGGTCACATTCTCACAACGCATGAGCTACTCCCAAGAGCAGGTGAGGCATTCGAGAACTCTCAGAGGCCATGAAACTCTTAACAGGTAAAGCAGTGAGGCATGGATAGGGCAAGCAATCACACTGTGCACTCAGATAGTAAATTCAACTTCCAAAGGGACCTTAGCTAGTTAACATCTCTATAATCCAAAACAGAGAGGAGGCAGGCATGAAATTTCTGTAGTCTAACTTCAAGTCTAAATCCGCTTCCAAATACATTGTCAAGTTCACTTGTGTCTGGGTCCTGTCAGGACACTGATTATGTACACACCTACCTGCAACATGTACTTTGCTAATACATGTTTTTGCCTGCTACACGGTTCTAGATTCAAGAAGAAATATGTGTCCCCCTTTCCCTTTGGTTCTTCCGTGTCTGGGAGAATTTCCTTTGTCTTAGCACTGTCTCTGAATCTCTCTAATTTTCAGTTTAGAACTCTTCTAGTCTTACCAGCTCTGTGAGTTTTCCCAACCACTCTAGCCCACATTAGTATCTCCCTCCAGGGAACCATCTGCACCTTTGCTTTGGTACTTTATTGCCAACAATCTTGTATTATTGTTTTGTTTCTTTTACTTCAGATTATAAGTGCATGAGGAGCAGAAATGCATTTCATAATTTGTTTCCTCTCTTAAAGGGCAAAGCACATACATATGACATCCAGTAAATTCTAGTTGAGTGGAGTGGAGGTGAAGTACAAACGAATGTACTGACTAAATGCTTAAAGTGAAATCTTCCTTTTTAAGTAAAACAAGATAACATTTACCATGCTTTCAATATCTAAGAACTTAAACTATATCACCTCATAATCATCTCAATTGGATAAATTAGTAAAAAATTGCTACTTACTCAGAATTCGTGCAAACCCGAAGTCACAGATCTTGATTATTCCTTGCTTAGTTATCAGAATATTTTCAGGTTTTACGTCTCTGTGAATACACTGTAAAATAATATTGGATTACTTCTCAGAGCCATCAAAATGACAAAGCATAATAGACAATTAACTATTAATTTTAACAATAAACACAGCCTGTAAGAGAAAAATATGGTTTTCATTTTTCTAAAACAACTTAAATTGTAAAATTTTCACTTGTAAATCTTATCGTGCCAAAAGAAATCAAAATATCGTTGTATTAGCAAAGCAATTAAAATTAGGATTGTTTCATATAAAATCTGTGTCTGATTTTTTTTCCTTGAGAAGGGCGTATCACACAATGATTTCCCTCACTTTTTACTGGCTCTACTTAAACTGTAAGGGGTAAAACCCTAGATGAGATCAGACTCAATGTACTGCTGCCCCCTAAGAACCCCCATTCAGGCTGAATAAGTACTGCCCTGTGGGAAACTGGAAACACATTTGGGTAATAACAGAAAACAAAATTCACTTATAATTAGTGAATTATTTATCATCCAAACTGGGATGAGTGGAAGGGAGCTCTATTCATAATTACTCCGGGACAACAGCCAACCCACCACTGGCCTGAGCAGGCTGGGATGTGTGGTCACGTATATCAAGAGATACCAAAGCATCTGGCATCCGGGGTGAGTGTCACTGTGATTTCCTCAACACTACGCGAGCCTGGAGCGACTAGCAGCTCTCTTGCGAGGTGACCGCACAGGCTGCTGCGGTGCCTCCCGCGAGGGCAGGACACGCCGGGAGGCGGGGTCACCTCAGAGAAGCTCCCATTGTTCTTGCGTGTGCAGACGCCTCAAGGAGCGCTGCATCCTGATGACCCGAACCACAGGCGCTCCTTGCGGGACGGGAGAGGGCTACGCTGGGGGCGCGGACGGAGGGGGACCGCGGGAGCCCCGCTCAGCTCCTTCCAAAGATGCTGTTCTATGCCTGGGAGGCCCCAGGGAAAAAAACAACTCAGTCCCTATTCTTCAGAGCCTATCTTTCCAATTTATTCTCCCTCCAAACAGCCAGATAAAACCGATGTTGATCTTCCACAGCTCAGCGCTCACCTAGAGCTCTGCACTTTCCAATGTGCATCATTTCCTTCTCACAGAGGTCCCTGACTGCAGGTGGCCACCGTCGTTCTGGTATCATACCTTTTAGGCAACTCTATTATAAAACTTGGATTAACACTCTGAGTCATACTCATGACAGTTGGTGACTAAGGACAGGTTATGTTCCTCAAATATTTGAGTTTGCATCAAATCTAAAATTCCTAGACTATCTGTGGCACTACCAGGTAAATGGGCTTACATTGATATTGTCTATTGGCCTATTTAAATATTGGATCTAAGCAAATGATGTGAAATTTATGGCAACTTATTTCCCAACCAAGAAATAAAAAGGCAAATGAAGTACTGATATGTCCCAAAGAAACAGAAAAATTATTGGTGTAGGTACAAGGTAAGAGAAGCTACTAATAAAGTGGGATAGGATATTGAAGAAGGAAAAAGAGTAAAAATTACTGGAACAGTAAGGAACAGCATGGAGGATGGAAGACACTTGGTCACACAGCATTCACTTTCTCTGCGGCAGAGTCCTGTGAGTGCAGTTTTTGCAGGGCCTCTTGCAATCAGCTTATTTTCTACCAAAGAACTAGAAACTTGCAAGTCAGTGTTTAACAGAAGAATTTTAATAAACTTGGTTTTCATACACGACTGTTAGGAAACATTACTCAAGTTAGGTCATAGTGGATGATGTACAACCTCATTTTCAGTGGCCCACAAGCCAGCAAGAAGAGGTATCCATGGGATTTTAAAGCTGACCCTCAACTTTAAGGGTCATCTCCAGAAACTTCCACACCAGAAATCCCTTCTTATCTAGCCTGATTAAAAAGTAGTGTTCTATTATCTTAGAAGGTTGTTCTTTTTGAGCTTCAGGAATGGATACTCACACAGCAAGGAAAGAGGAAAGAGACCCCCTTCTTGACAACCAGAACATTATCATCAATGAGATGATGATGGATGTTGCAGCCTGACACTGTCTTACCTTGGAAGTCACTGTAGTTTTGGCATTTTGAGATGAAGTTCTTTTTGTCTAATCAATACATCAAGTATATAAAAATCCATGAGTTCATAATGATGCTAAATGGGTCACTTGAAGTACCTCATTCTAGCAATATTTTGTAGCAATATTTCTGGCAATATTTTGAAGAAAGAATAAAATGAGTAGGTATTTTCTTAAATCTAGTGTTTTTCAAAATTTAACATGCACATGGATCACCTGGAGATCTTGTTAAAATGCAGATTCTCGTTCAGTAGATCTGGAATGGGCCTGAGATTCTGCATTTCTAATGAGCTCTCAAGTGATCTCTGTGAACCACACTGTGAATAGTGAAGCGTTAATCCCCTATTACTTTAGCCTTCCTTGTCTTGGTTAGGATAGTCATCCTGAAGATAATCAAGTAGCCCTGGTCCCACAGGTTGAGAGCTGTGAATCTTCAGTGATACTATTGGGTCAGATTACCTTCTCTATTCTTTGAGAGTATCATGAGGGTTCCTTTAAAAATAACGAGAGTATAAAGGTTTTAGATGTAATGCTTTTTCCTTTACATGCATTCTATTCAATAGATAAAATAAAAAGATAGATAAACAAAGTCTTGCCATATAGTAAGAAAATGAGATAATGAGAGTTCACAAGTAATTTCCATGTTGGAGGAGGGACCCCACAAGTTTGTCTGAAAAATTATCCATTTTTAATAGAGGTCATAGATTATCAATTGGAGGTTTTTCAATATTTTAAAGTTAAGATACAGAATGATATAGATTGTGTTGTTCCAAGCAGAAAAATGATAGTAGTTACATTGAGCTACAAATAATGTTTGGGTCCGCTGAAATTAATAAATTACAATCAAGTAGGTTGACTGACTCATTCATTCATCCAGTGATTCAATAAATTATTTTTTGAACGCTTTTTATATCGAAAGATCCATGCTGGGCTTTGAAGGTGCACAAAGAGAAATCAGCCATGGACATTGCATTCAAGTTTATAATCTAGTACACAGGAAAGTGTCTGATTATTTGGGATGAAGTACACTTATGGTAAATAGAATTTTTAAAAGATCACCTTAACTACATAAAACTCCTGCAGCAACCTTGGGTGAACTTTAATACCTCTCACAGCATGGTGAAAAGCAACAGAGATGTGGTTTTAATTCAACATCACCTTCAGTATTTGAAAGTACAATTTGTATTGTGAAAAACAGGTTTGTGTATCTCGTGAAACACCTCCACTTTCTATTTTATTAATAGAAAATAAAAGCTTCTCATTTATCCTAACAAAAACCTCACTGACTTTCTTAAAACTAGGAGCTTCTCCTAATTACTGAAATTCAATACAACAGCTTCAGTCTCAACTGGGAGAATGTTAGAAATGCAAATTCCTGAGGCCCTATCCCAGACCCATGGGTTCAGGAACTCTGGGGTGGACCAGAGCAAACTGTCTTAAGACTTCCAGTGGATTTTGGTGCATGCTTGTTAGAGAACTATGCATCTAAAAAATATTTAAAATTAAAAAAAAAATAGGGGAACGGGGTCTGTTAGAGAATAAAAAACTTAAGAGACATAAAACCAAAATAAAACCAAATGCCATGGTGGATTACACTATTGATACCCTGAATATTTATTTTAACCCCACTTAAAAATAACCGTAGGACTCATTAGTACTGTAGCAAAAGGAGGCATTAAGTTTATATACACTTTTAATTTATAAGGTCTTAGTGGTTTGATTCTTACAGAAATTAGAGGAGGGCCAGGATTGCTTTTCCTCATAGTTGGTGCCTTCTGTCTTGCTCTCCCTGTTCTCCCTTCCCCTCCATTTGCAGCTCTTCAAACAGACTCCTGAGCTAGTCAGAAGAGTCATCAACAAGAAACTAACAAATACAACAGGAAATGTTACTTACATTATGTTTATGACAGAAATTAAGAGCTTGAAGCGTTTGCCATAATACACTTTTGATCACTCCATCGGCCACTCTGGGGAAGAAAATAACAGGCAGTGAAAACACCGAGGCTCCAGGGGCAGTGGCTGGAAACAGAAGTGGGATGGGTAGGGCTTGTCGTGGCCAATGATCACAGTGCAAAGGGTACCTTGGGCATATTTTTTAAGAAGGATTTTCAATGAAAATTTGCTTCACTACTTTTTATTATAGTTACATAATTTTCTTTTGTAATTTTAAAATTTCAGATTTGTCAAAATGATACGTGCTTACACAAAAATCTGAATATAGAAAAGGAATAAAGTGTTGACTCAAATCTTGCTCCCCACAAATAACTGTCATTTACTGTGACTGTCCCTGTAGGTATCTCTGTTTCTCTCCCCTCTCTCTCTCTGAATTGACTTTTTAACTTTAACTTTAAAGACATGTATTCATATGGTTCAAAATTCAGAAAGTATGAAAGTATATTCATGAGAACTCTCCGTCCTACCTGCCCTGTCACTCATTTCATCTTCTGCAACTTCTCCTGCCTCTTTGGGAAACATTTTTTGCAGAGAGGAATAGATGTTAATATGTTTACGTATAGAGTTGACCCTTGTACAAAGTGGGGTACCCACTGCCCCCTCCCTGTCCCGCCAAAAATCCCCATATAACTTCTGACTCTTCCAAACTTGACTACTACTAACCTTACTGATGACATAAACAGAGGATTAAAACATATTTTGTATGTTGTATGTATTATATACTGTATTTTTACAATAAAGCTAGAGAAAAAAATTTTTTCAAATTGATGAAAATATCCAAAACATATTTATTGAGAAAAATCTGCATATAACCAGACCCATGTAGTTCTAACCTGTTTTGTTCAAGGGCCAAGTGTATTTTAGTGACTATAGAGGGTCTCATTGTATGGATATGTTATGTCATAATTTATTTACTTAGTCCCATCGATGAGCAATTAGGTTGACCCATTTTTAAATTTCTATTACTAGAAACAACCTTTTGATGAATATCTGTAATCAGTCATCCTATTGTAGTTGTGTGATTATCTTTCTAAGTTCTAGAAGTGAGATTTCTGGAATCAATGATAGCCATATGTTACATTTTGATCCTGTAAGTTTGAACTTCATGACCTGGTGACCTGGTTTTGCAGGAAAAAGCATCCTTGAAATCTGACCTTCAATTTATCCATTTCATGTTGGTGTAAACACTCAAGCAAGCTGTGTTGTAACAGTGACTTATCCTGGTAAATGGGCAGGTACACAGCCAGGAGAGGCCAGTGAGAATGAAAGTCCCAGGAGAATGGGAGGCTGGGAGCTTCTTGTCCCTGCAGAATCCTCACTCTTTGTGGAAAACATTGGAAAGTATTTGCCCCTGGGGAACTGGGGATCTGTGTAATTTATATTTTCTCTGGGCATAGTCTGCTTTGTGTAACCATCTCTGTAAATTATACCAATTACATTCTCTTTACCTTTTCTGTCGATGTCTTTCCATTCCTCATATCACTGTCTCATGACAACACTTTCATAGTTACAAATTACCCAAAGGAAAGTTACATCCATTTACACTCCCACCAAACATCTATGCATTACAGTCCCTATCTCCTCCATGTCTTGCAACATTCAGTTTTACCATGTTTTCTCTGCCAATCTGTGATTAAAATAAAAAGATATCTCTTTTTGGTTTTTATTTGCATTTCATTAATCATTAGCAATTAATCTTTTCTAATTAAGAAGTTTACATGATTATTGGATACTACATTTCTTCTTTTGTGTATTTCCTATTTGTGGTCCCTATTATTTTTTTGACTGGTCTGTTCACTATTTTAAAAGTTGGTTTATGGTGATTTAATGTATATCAGAGTCTGCATATTTGCTGCAAATATTTTCCTCAGTGTGTTGTTTTCCAGTCCTATTAATGGAGATGCGGTTGCTGTTTGCATATTACCAAAATCTGAAACACACGATTTCTTTTATAAATGCCTACTTTTAGGGTTTTTTTTTAATTAAAAAATTTTAAATTATCTAATATTCCAAACACATTCTTCACTCTGTTTTAATATTTTATCACATTTGGACATTTAAATAATATATTTAGATTATTTTTAAAAAAATCATCATGCAGACGTTTTTTGTATCATGTAAGATGTCTTACAAAACAGCAGGATGGCCTGTGTGTGACTCAGGTTACCACACTGGCTACATTCCATGTGAGGTTGGGGCATATGCCGAGAAACACCAACAAGCACATGGAACTGTTTTTCTCAGAGTAGTGTCCTGATCTCAGATCACAATCACGGTGGCATACCCTTGGTACCAGTGGCCTGGTGGCGGGCTTTGGACTCCAGCTCTTCTAATTACTCACATTGTCAAGGCACCTGATTCTCAGTATGAAACCCCTTTCCACTTGAGATGTCTAGAGCAGTTTCAATTTCCCACCACTGAATTCTGATATAAGTTTATTCAATATTCTCCCCCTTTTGCCTAGAGCCATGCCTGAGACAACACTGTTTAAATGTTTTTTATAAGAGGCAGAAAGAATAGTGTAGCCATTCTGAGCACTATGAGGCAGAGTCCAAACCCGAGCTGTGCTGCTTCCTGGCTTAATGACATTGGGCAAGTCATTTGTGCCTTCAGTTTTCTCTCGTGTAAAATGTAACAACACCCCACAAGTTTATTGAGAAGTCCATCTCCTAGGAGTCAGGGTTTTAACATCCATATAGGTTCAGGAGATGAGTCTGAGGTCAGATGAGGCCATTAGATGGGACTGAGACCCGTACAAGGACAAAAAGGGCTCCAAAAGAACAGGAAGAGGCCCTGAGGTGAGAGAACTGGGCCTGTGGGAAAAACACTGGGGAGGCTGGAGGGCCTAAAGTGTGGGTGAAGTTGGTGAGGTTGGCAGGGGCCAAATGATGAAGGGCCCTGTAAATCTGGGTAAGGAATTTGGATTTTACTTTACGTGTAAATGGAAGTCATAAAGGGACTTAAGAAGGCAAGTGACATAATATGGAGAATGAATTTCTAGGGGCAAAGTGGACATAGGAACATGAATCAGGAGGCTAATTTAATGATCCAAGTGAGATTTGGTGATTTAGATCAGGGTGGTAGTGGTGGAGGGAGAGGAAATGGATTTCAGTTCTTGGGGAGGGACTGGCAAGAGTAACATAGCCCTACTCATGGAAAAATGCAATGCTGGGCGAGATCTAAGGACCACAGGTACAGTGGATCAAGTACTGGAATTGGCAAACAAGGTAGGGGTGAGGGTTCAGAAACTGGCAGAACCCTGGTTTCTAGTGTTAATACATGGAATCAGGCATGAAATAACGTCCTCAGTCCTGAGCTCTTGCTGTGGAAGAGAGATGTTTAATGGCATCTCACAGGGAGTGCCATGGCTCTGCTCAAAACAGAGTCCTTAGTTGGCTCAGATTCCTGGAAGGCAGACTGCATGATAGGCAACACAACATGTAGACAAAATCATGACTACAAATAAATACCACTGCTTTTCTAAAGAGAAGGTATTTATCAAAGAGAATATAGATTCACACAGTGCTCCTTCAGAAAGAGAGCTTTGCAACATTATTTGGCCAGAGGCAGCATTTTTCATAGCATTTTGGAGTAAAATAAAACCCACAGAAATCAACTAATACTCAATGTTCACATATCATTCTTGGGTGAGTGCAAAAACAAATACTTAAAATAATAATGAAGGCCTGAGAGCAAAGCCTAGACATCCTAGTTCAAGACTGAATGAGTTAATAAGGACCACTCTCTTAGTCCCTCAGAGAATTCCTGATGCTGACATCAGAACCCACTATAGTATGTATATAACTTGATATGGAAAACTTGATTTTATTATCAGTACTCAAGATGAACTGAGTCCTTCTCAGTAAAACCAGCTATCCTAGAATAAAATCCAACCTTTACTATGGCCTTCCAGCCTCTTAAATTTCATCCTATTAATCTCCCCACCTTTATCTCCTACCACATTCCCAGAGACATGCCACTCCAGCCCCATTAGTTTCTGCTATTCCCTAACATGCCAGGCTTGTTTATACCTCCAAATCTTTGTTTCTTCTTCCTTCTACTCTCCTCTCTGGGAATTCTCTAACTCTTCAGTGTGCTCTGTTTTGATTCAAAGACTTGCAGCTCTGCAAGGACTTTACCTAGTCCATTATTGTTTCTTAGGGCCTGAAACAGGACCTGGTATCTAATAGGTACTCAACTAAGGCTGTTTTTCTGGCACTCTTAGAAAGGTTGTAAACGAACACCCTGTAATATATGCCTTTTTGCTTAAACTAGCTAGAGTGAATTCTGTTGTTGAATCCTGACCAGTTCAGAATATGATACCAGAAGTGGAAGTGGGAAACAAACTCAAGGCCTTGGGGATCTAGGGTTGGCAATCTGATTTAATTGGGGCTGAAGGCAGGGTAACCTAATTACCATTGGTGACTGGAAGACTGTTAGATGGGTACCAAGTGATGAAATAATTTTTAAATCATCACTTGTGGTCATCCGGAATAAAGTGACTTTTCAAGGCCAGGCTTTGGTGGGCTGAATGTGATAGGACAATACAGGAAACATAAAAAATAAAAGTATGGCAGTCTTTTATAATGTTACAAGAAATTTAAATAAAGGACAGGCTTAGGGCTTTAATATATTTCTCAATATTCATGATTCACTGCCATCCCTTTACTAACTCACACACAGTCTTACATGAAATTTTCTATGATCAGTTAGCTGAGAAAGAAATTCAGGCCTTGTCATTTATATCTCAGTAAAGCCAAAATTAAAAAAAAAAAAATTGAAGCCTGTTTTATATATGTACATGATTTGCTGTTACCAGCCAGAGTGGATATAGTTTTATAAACCCTTGTAGTAGTTTTATAAACTACAATAGTCTATAATTGTTCCTTTGTGTAGCTGATTCTCCATTAGATTTTAAGCTTCTTGAAGGCAGGATTATTCTATTATGTATGGTACAATTTCAGTGAACAGAAATCCCTCCTGTTGTTAGGATGATGATTCCTATCACTTTACCAATTAACTTACCTGTTGCACCTATTGTGGAACAGAGATGGATCTTAGAGAAGGGGAAGAGATTAAGTTTAATCAGATGAGGCCACTTGCAGTTGCTTTATATACATGTAGTTTCTTTACTAAAGTAAATCCAACACAGTCTCAGTGCTTAGTGAGCAGCTCTTGATCTAACAAATGCTTGTTTCTCAATCCAGAAAGTAGAGGACACCTGAGGCTTTGGTCCGGCAGGGGAAGCAGGACTCTCACCATCTTATTTTGGTGTTAAATCAGCTCTTCTTTGTGATATAACTCAGTCGTCAGGTCTCTGGATCATCTCACCATCCCACAGCTCATCCCATCATCCACCACATGGATCATCTCATATCTGCCTACCACTTATTTCTCCCAACTGGGGATTTATCTTCATAAGCAATGGTCAAATAGGCCTGGTATGATGATGTCTGGTTGTTTTCCTCTGTTTGCTAATCACTGGGTTTATACTCTTTTGGCTGTTATGTAAGCAGGTTTTAGGAAGGGAGTGCAAATAGATGAATGTTTTTCATCATTGTTACCTGGAATACCCAACATTTCATTAAAAAAGTGGCATATTCTGCCTTGTTCCCATTTGTATTCCCCTATGTATATACAAGTTTCAGGGCTGACCAAAAGCACTCGTATACACCAGCACTGCTAAATACTCCTGTAAAATGTAAAGAGTGGAAAGTAGAATAGTTCAGAAATCCTTGCAGTGGCTAAATATATACTGAACAAAAGGGTTGCCTGAATGTGCATCGCTCTCTCTTGCCATCTGTGCATTTCTCTGACATTGTCAATCTGGCCAACTCCTCCCTTTTTAAAGTCTAAGACCAAATGCTTCCTTCTCTGCAGAAACTTCCTGATTTCCCAGGACCAAGTTGGAGCTGCTTCTCTCCTGTAGCCTCTGCACCAATATTAACCCAACCAACACTGCCATTTGAATTGCTACTTTGAATATCTCCATTACATTGCAAGCTTCTTGAGGGCAGGACTGTGTCACTCTATCTTTGTATCTTCTACATCAGTTCAAGTATTTAATAACATTTTTCTGAAGTGAATGAATTAAAGAATGCTGTGCACTGAGGAAGACAGTAAGATGAATTACTGGCAGAGGAGCAGCCCAGTAAGATGAATTAGATATGAATTCTCCACTCAAAAAACTTAATAGGAGAAGCCAAGATGGTGGCGTGAGTAGTTCAGCAGAAATCTCCTCCTAAAAACATGTATATTTTTGAAAATACAACAAATGCAACTATTCCTAAAAGAGACACCAGTAGATACAGTACAACAGCCAGGCTACATCTACATCTGCGAGAACTCAGCATCACACGAAGGGGGGTAAGATATAAGCTGTGGCCCAGTGGGACCTGAACACCTCCCTACCCCAGACCCCAGAGGGAAGAAAGGAATCAGAGCGGGGAGGGAGTGAAAGCCCAGAACTGCTAAACAACCAGCTCTAGAGATCTGCACCCAGAACGCAGACACACAGTGCACAGGGTGCTGGATATTAGAGAAACGGAAAAGCAAAACCTGTGAGCAGGTCCCCGCAACTGGCGCCCCTGAGACAGAAGAAAAGCGAGTGCTTTTTGCAAGTCTTAAAGGGACAGGGACCTCACAGCTGGACTAAGTCATCATGACACACGCACCTCAGCACATGGGAATCTGGAGAACTCTAGGTGACCTAACCCCCAGGGTGGCAGTGCAGCTCTGAAGCCCCGCATGGCGATAAGCAGTCTGCCAGTCATTCCCCCAACCGTCGCGGACCCCGACACACTGGCCCAGTAGTGGGAGAGCAGCAGTGCGTGCCGGGGGAGGTAGTGCTGGAGGGGGCTGGGAGCGGCTCGTGTGAGCCTGTGGCAGCGGTGAACGAGCGGCCCGGGAGCAGCCCACGGGAGCTGGTGTGGCGGCAGAGGAGCAGCCCAAGAGCAGCCGTGCCCCCAGGAGCCGCTCAGCCGAGCACACAGCCGCCCGGGCGAGACCCAAAGGCCACTGTACGCACACCACTAAGGCAGGGGCACTGCTTTTGTGGGAGAGCACACCCGGCGCGCCTGGCACTCCACACAGGGCTCTGTGCTACTCTGATGGAGACCCCGCCCACAGCAGCTCAGGGGATTAACCCGGAAGCTGCTCAAGGAGTGCGGGTAACCGACACAGGCAGTGGAGAAGGGCAAGGCGACCAGCAAGCAGGAAAGGACTTTGTTCTCCCAGCTGACACACACGCTACTGGCCTACAGCTACCTCTATCACCATGAAAAGGCAGAAGAATTTAGTCCAGTCCAAAATAGTCCAGACAACCCCTGAGAGAGGGCCGGGGAAGGTAGACCTAACCAATCTCCCTGAAAAAAGAATTCAAAATAAAGGTCATAACCATGCTGATGGATCTTCAGAGAAATATGCAAGAGCTAAGGGATGAAGTCCAGAGGGAGATTACAGAAATGAAACAACCTCTGGAAGGACTTAAGAGCAGACTGGATGAGATGCAAGAGGTCGTTAATGGAATAGAAATCAGAGAAAAGGAACACATAGAAGCTGACGCAGAGAGAGATAAAAGGATCTCCAGGAATGAAAGAATATTAAGAGAACTGTGTGACCAATCCAAACGGAACAATATTCTCATTATAGGGGTACCAGAAGAAGAAGAGAGAGAAAAAGGAATAGAAAGTGTCTTTGAAGAAATAATTGCTGAAAACTTCCCCAAACTGGGGGAGGAAATAGTTGCTCAGACCACAGCAGTACACAGAACTCCCAACAGAAGGGACCCAAGGAGGACAACACCAAGACACATAATAATTAAAATGGCAAAGATCAAGGAAAAGGACAGAGTATTAAAGGCAGCTAGAGAGAGGAAAAAGGTCGCCTACAAAGGAAAACCCATCAGGCTATCATCAGACTTCTCAACAGAAACCTTACAGGCCAGAAGAGAATGGCATGATATATTTAATGCAATGAAAGAGAAGGGCCTTGAACCAAGGATACTGTATCCAGCACGATTATCATTTAAATATGAAGGAGGGATTAAACAATTCCCAGACAAGCAAAAGTTGAGGGAATTTGCCTCCCACAAGCCACCTCTACAGGGTATTTTAGAGGGACTGCTCTAGATGGGAGCACCCCTAAGGCTAAATAGATGTCACCAGAGAAAATAAAATCACAGCAAAGAAAGAAGACCAACCAAATACTAACTAAAGACAAAAAATAAAATCAACTACCCACAAAAGAAGTCAAAGGAAACACAAAAGAGCACAGAACAAAACACCCAATATATGAAGAATGGAGGAGGAGGAATAAGAAGGCAGAGAAATAAAGAATCACCAGACAGTGTTTATAATAGCTCAATAAGCAAGTTAAGTTAGACAGTAAGATAGTAAAGCAGCTAACCTTGGGTAACCACGAACCTAAAGCCTGCAATGGCAATAAGTACATATCTTTCAATAATCACCCTAAATGTAAATGGACTGAATGCACCGATCAAAAGACACAGAGTAATAGAATGAGGTGAGTCTGCTTACAAGAGACTCACCTCAAACCCAAAGACATGCACAGACTAAAAGTCAAGGGATGGAAAAAGATATTTCATGCAAACAACAGGGAGAAAAAAGCAGGTGTTGCAGTACTAGTATCAGACAAAATAGACTTCAAAACAAAGAAAGTAACAAGAGATAAAGAAGAACATTACATAATGATAAAGGGATCAGTCCAACAAGAGAATATAACCATTATAAATATATATGCACCCAATACAGGAGCACCAGCATATGTGAAACAAATACTAACAGAATTAAAGGAGGAAATAGAATGCAATGCATTCATTTTGGGAGACTTCAACACACCACTCACTCCAAGGATAGGTCCACAGAACAGAAAATAAGTAAGGACACAGAGGCACTGAACAGCACACTAGAACAGATGGACCTAAAAGACATCTATAGAACACTACATCCAAATGCAAAAGCATACACATTCTTCTCAAGTGCACATGGAACATTCTCCAGAATAGACCACATACTAGGCCACAAAAAGAACCTCAGTAAATTCCAAAAGATTGAAATCCTACCAACCAACTTTTCAGACCAAAAAGGTATAAAACTAGAAATAAATTGTACAAAGAAAGTAAAAAGGCTCACAAACACATGGAGGCTTAATAACATGCTCCAAATAATCAATGGATCAACAACCAAATTAAAATAGAGGTCAAGCAATACATGAAAACAAATGACAACAACACAAAGCTCCAACATCTGTGGGACGCAGCGAAAGCAGTCTTAAGAGGAAAGTATATAGCAATCCAGGCCTATTTAAAGAAGGAAGAACAATCCCAAATGAATAATCTAACGTCACAATTATCGAAATCGGAAAAAGAAGAACAAATGAGGCCTAAAGTTAGCATAAGGAGGGACATAATAAAGATCAGAGAAGAAATAAATAAAATTGAGAAGAATAAAACAATAGAAAAAAATCAATGAAACCAAGAGCTGGTTCTTTAAACAAAATAGATAAGCTTCTAGCCAGACTTATTAAGAGAAAAAGAGAATCAACACACATCAACAGAATCAGAAACAAGAAAGGAAAAATCATGAAGGTCCCCATAGAAATACAAAAAATTATTAGAGAATACTACAAAAAACTATATTCTAACAAGCTGGAAAACCTAGAGGAAATGGACAACTTCCTAGAAAAATACAACCTTCCAAGACTAACCAAGGAAGAAACAGAAAATCTAAACAAATCAATTACCAGCAATGAAATTGAAGCAGTAATCAAAAAAACTACCCAAGAACAAAACCCCTGGGCCAGATGGATTTACTTCAGAATTTTATCAGACATACAGAGAAGACATAACACCCATTCTCCTTAAAGTTTTCCAAAAAATAGAAGAGGAGGGGATACTCCCAAACTCATTCTATGAAGCCAACTTTGCCCTAGTACCAAACCCAGGCAAAGACCCCACCAAAAAAGAAAACTACAGACCAATATCCCTGATGAACATAGATGCAAAAATACTCAACAAAATATTAGCAAACCGAATTCAAAAATACATCAAAAGGATCATACACCTTGACCAGGTGGGGTTCATCCCAGGGGTGCAAGGATGGTACAACATTCGAAAATCCATCAACATCATTCACCATATAAACCAAAAGAAGGACAAAAACCACATGATCATCTCCATAGATGCTGAAAAAGCATTTGACAAAATTCAACATCCATTTTTGATAAGAACTCTCCACACAGTGGGTATAGAGGGCAAGTTCCTCAACATGATAAAGGCCATATATGATAAACCTGAAAAATGCTAAAAGCATTTCCTCTAAGATCGGGAACAAGACAGGGATGTCCACTCTCCCCACTGTTATTCAACATAGTACTGGAGGTCCTAGCCATGGCAATGAGACAAAACAAAGAAATACAAGGAATCCAGATTGATAAAGAAGAAGTTAGGCTGTCACTATTTGCAGATGACATGATGTTGTACATGGAGGACCCTAAAGACTCCACACCAAAACTACTAGAACTAATATCGGAATTCAGCAAAGTTGCAGGATACAAAATTAACACACAGAAATCTGTGGCTTTCCTATACACTAACAATGAACTAACAGAAAGAGAAATCAGGAAAACAGTTCTATTCACAATAGCATCAAAAAGAATAAAATACCTCGGAATAAACCTAACCAAGGAAGTGAAAGACCTATACTCTGAAAACTGTAAGACACTTTTAAGAGAAATTAAAGAGGACACTAACAAATGGAAACTCATCCCATGCTCCTGGCTAGGAAGAATTAATATCGTCAAAATGGCAATCCTGCCCAAAGCAATATACAGATTCGATGCAATCCCTATCAAATTACCAACAGCATTCTTCAACGAACTACAACAAATAGTTCTAAAATTCATATGGAACCACCAAAGACCCCAAATAGCCAAAGCAATCCTGAAAAGGAAGAATAAAGTGGAGGGGGATCTTGCTCCCCATCTTCAAGCTCTACTGCAAAGCCACAGTAATCAAGACAATTTGGTACTGGCACAAGAACAGAGCTACAGACCAGTGGAACAGAATAGAGACTCCAAACATTAACCTAAACATATATGGTCAATTAATATTCGATAAAGGAGCCATGGACATATAATGGGGAAATGACAGTTTCTTCAACAGATGGTGCTGGCAAAACTGGACAGCTACATGTAAGAGAATGAAAGTGGACCATTGTCTAACCCCATACACAAAAGTAAATTTGAAATGGATCAAAGACTTGAATGTAAGTCATGAAACCATAAAACTCTTAGAAAAAAACATAGGCAAAAATCTCTTAGACATAAACATGAGCGACTTCTTCATGAACATATCTCCCTGGGCAACGGAAACAAAAGCAAAAAAGAACAAGTGGGACTATATCAAGCTGAAAAGCTTCTGTACAGCAAAGGACACCATCAATAGAACAAAAAGGCATCCTACAGTATGGGAGAATATATTCAAAAATGACAGATCTGATAAAGGGCTGACATCCAAAATATATAAAGAGCTCACACACCTCAACAAACAAAAAGCAAATAATCCAATTAAAAAATGGGCAGAGGAGCTGCATAGACACTTCTCCAAAGAAGAAATTCAGATGGCCAACAGACACATGAAAAGGTGCTCCACATCGCTAATCATCAGAGAAATGCAAATTAAATCCACAATGAGATATCACCTCACCCCAGTAAGGATCGCCACCATCCAGAAGACAAACAACAACAAATGTTGGCAAGGTTGCGGAGAAAGGGGAACCCTCTTACACTGCTGGTGGGCATGTAAATTAGTTCAACCATTGTGGAAAGCAGTATGGAGATTCCTCAAAAAGCTCAAAATAGAAATACTATTTGACCCAGGAATTCCACTTCTAGGAATTTACCCCAAGAATGCAGTAGCCCAGTTTGAAAAAGACAGATGCACCCCTATGTTTATCTCAGCACTATTTACAATAGCCAAGATATGGAAGCAACCTAAGTGCCCATCAGTAGATGAATGGATAAAGAAGACGTGGTACATATACACAACGGAATATTATTCAGCCATAAGAAGAAAACAAATCCTACCATTTGCAACAGCATGGATGGAGCTAGAGGGTATTATGCTCAGGGAAACAAGCCAGGGGGAGAGAGACAAGTACCAAATGATTTCACTCATATGTGGAGTATAAGAACAAAGAAAAACTGAAGGAACAAAACAGCAGCACAATCACAGAACCCAAGAATGGACTAACAGTTACCAAAGGGAAAGGGACTGAGGAGGATGGGTGGGAAGGGATGGATAAGGGCGGGGAAAAAGAAAGGGGGCATTACGATTAGCATGTGTAGTGGGGGGGGTTAATGGGGAGGGCTGTGCAACACAGAGAAGACAAGTAGTGATTCTACAGCATCTTACTACGCTGATGGACAGTGACTGTAATGGGGTTTGTGGGGGGGACTTGGTGAAGGGGGCAGCCTAGTAAACATAATGTTCTTCATGTAATTGTAGATTAATGATACCAAAAAACAAAGCAAAACAAAAAAAACATAATAGTCTTTGTGAGAGAGAGAGTATGCAGTAACAGCACACAAGGTGGTAAGTGTCAAGTACCCTAATGTGGATAAAAATACAATTCTAAAGCAGTTCCACCTAGGGGGAAGAATCTCAGAGATGGTAAGAATATCTAGGATTTTACATTTGAAGATTATGATAGGGATAGGAAAAGTGGAAATGGTTAGCATAGTCTAGGTTAAAAGGAGAGCATCAGTTAAGTCCTACAGGCAGGAAGGCTTAGGGTGCACAGAGGGAAGAGAAAGATGTTTAGTTCAATTAAGCTGGTCCATGTATGTATTATATGTCTTATTTTCAAAGCCTTGAAAAATACATGAAGTATATATTTCTAACTCTATGATAATGTATATTAATTTATAAATTAATTTATAGTGTGGCTAAACATATCTGTCCTCTCAATCAACATACAAAACCCTATTTAGCTCTTAAGGTTGAACTATGAATTAATTATTTGAACTGTTTTTTAAATTAATTTTTATTTTGAAAGTGAAATATGTGCAGTCCCTGTAATACTGGGAACACTCAAAACACACTTTCAATTACTCTGAATATTCTACTTTGTAACCTCATTTTCTCATATATAATTTTACAAACATTTACCAGGGCATTAATGATTCTACAGCTTACTTTTTAATGGGCTGGATGCATAATCTTCCATTCTATCAATATTCCAGATTGCATTTAACCACATCTTTACAATTGGAAAATTAGGTCAGTCCCAATTTTTTTGTTGCAAATACTGATGTACTGAACATTCTTATATATAACTTTTTGTACCTGTCTGATTGTTTACTTACTGTACATTTCTCTCAATGGAATTTCTTGGCCAAAGGATGAAAACTGTTTAAAAGATTTTCATACATACAGCCAAATTGTTCTAATTATGTACTCTCTCCAGCTATGAATTAGACTGTCTGATTCCCTGACTTTAACAATGCTGGGTATATTTATTTTTGAAAAATCTTTGCTTATTTGATAGGTGACAAATGGTACCTAATTAAAATAACTTGAATTTCTTTGATTAATAGGGAGGATAAACATGTCTCCATAGGTGTATTGGTCATTTAATCCACCCCTCCTTTTTTTAATGACTTGCCTTTTCATGTAAGAACTAGATGTAAGTTCCATAGGTTAGGCAACATTTTTTGTATGTTCTGTTCACTGCTATATGCTTAGCAACTAGCTTGGAGCAACAGTAGAAATTCAGTACAATTATTTGGAATGAATATATTTTCTTACTGGGTGTTAATCTTTTAAAAAATATGACTTGCAAAATTTGCATATGTAGATGTGAAATTAATTATTCATCTGGCAAATAATTTACCCAATTTGCCACTTTTTGTTTTTTTTTACAGTACTTTCTGTCAAAGGCAATCTCTAAAACTATTATGATTTAATACTTAGCAGTTAAAGTTCCCTTACTTCTTTCTTAAAAGCTTCCTGATGTAGTCCAAGTTTTCAAGTTAAAAAATCCCACTGACATTCTGATTAGATTTTTGTACAATAAACAAATAAATCAGGGAGGCAGTATCTTTATAATAATGAGTATTTCCATCCAAAAATATATGCTCATTTAAATAAAATCCTTTATGTACCTCCGTTAACTTCTGTAGTTGTCTTTACGTAGAATGTGAACAAGGTTTTTAATCCTTATTCCTAAATCTTTTTTGTTGATGTTGATATTTGAATGGGATCCTTTTCCACTAGATTTTCTGAAGTGCTGATTGATACAAAAGCAGTTAATTTTTGTGTGTGGAATTTGGAACACTATTGTCATTATACTGAATTCTGTTAGTTTAAGTAACTTTTTAGGCAATTCTCTTAGATTTTGTAGAATAATATGCAAATATTGACAATTTAATCTTGCTTCTGAAAGTTATATATTCTATTTGTTTTTCTTATCACATTACATTGGCTAGAGCTCTCAGAACAATGTTACATTACAGTGATGACAATGTCCTTATCTTATTTCTAATTTTAATGGTGGTTCTTCAATGTTGAGTATAAAATTAGCTGTTGAAGAGCCTTTGTGTATGTGCTAAGAAAAGGAAAGAGAATTTATCAACTGCCTTTTCAAATTTTATCAACCATATAAATTTTTTTCTCCCTTAACGTATTACTGAATTATATGAATAGATTTCCTAATACTGAACCATGGTTCATGGTTCATTCCTTGAATTCAGTCAATCCATACGTAAGTTAGCTTCAAAATGCATTGTGATTTATATATGTAGCAGATGTCTTCTTAATTATTTTTACTCTAGGTTAATATTCACTTGCCCTATGAGCACATCATAACTAAGATCGGAGAGAGGTAGCCATGAGGAAGGGGAATGAGGCTCAGATATGAAATTTGCCATAGTTAACCCCACATATATGGAACTGGGAACTGGCCATGCAGAGCTTCAGTTTCCAGATTACTTACCCATTTGGGTTTCTTTCCAGCTCATTTAAAAGTGTATGATCACAGTATTCAAAAACTAAATGCATTTTCCTTTTTCTCTTGAACACCTCAATGAGGTTCACAAGGTTTGGGTGTTTTAATTGCTGCAAAGGAATGGAAATAGAAAACTTGGTGATTTGTTTCTCATAAGTTTCTCTGCCAATCCCTTACAATTTTAAGAACACAAGGCCTTGCTTATCATTCTCTATAAATCTCTTGTGGAGAATTTTATTACAGTTACAAGAGAAACTATTCTTAGTAAAAATTGTAGAATCTTAAAGTTGGAAGAAAAATTTTAAATTCATCTAATGTACCCATAATAGATGGTAACTAAATTGCTTGAATCTCTCTGGAGATAGCAAATAAAGTACACAACTGAAAGTATAAACACTAAAACTAAACACAGTGTATGCATTTTCTGGAAATGCTAAACATCCATGTCTTAAAAAAACCTGAATAATAAATTGAGGAAAATGGAATGGATTTTGATTTAACTATAAAAATCATCAATATCCATTTAGTTTACATATTGCCATGGATTTAATGTGTAAATGTCAGCTGGATTTGAACCCAGTCAGGATTTTAGTATTGGCTCTCAGAAATACTAGATCTCAACCCTCAAATCTGATCAAACTGTCTATTCTAGGAGTACCTACAGTCTGTTTTTTCAGTTTATCATATTTTCAGCTGTTTCTTGATTTTGTTGTTCTCACATATGCATAGATGTTTTATGTGTAAATTCTATTCCAAACTGAAGCATTTTATAAGGCAACCTCTGTTTAATGTTTGTAAACCAAAGGAAAAATCCTGATTAAATAAAATAATCATTAAAGTAACTACATAATTTATCATCCAATCAAGGTAATGTGTATAAGCCAAGACCATCCTGGGCAAACCAGCACATATGGCCACCCTGTTTATAGCTAGCTAGGTTAACAGTAAAATTAAGCATACAAACTAGGATACTTTTTGAAGGGGATGCTAACCAGAGCAGACTTTGGAACAAAAGCTATAAACCAGGACATCTGATCTCCTACTTAAAACTCATTTCCCATGTTGTTTTCCCAGTGTAGGAGACAAACCTCTCCAAACCTTATGCCATTTACTCAGAAAGATATATATGCATACATATACACATATCTATATATACGGATCACAGTATTCAAAAACTAAATGAATTTTCCTTTTTCTCCTGAACACCTCAATGAGGTTCACAAGGTTTGGGTGTTTTAATTGCTGCAAAGGAATGGAAATACAAAACTTGGTGATTTGTTTCTACTACTGACACTGACATGTTGAATCCTATCAGTGAAAACAACTGTAACTGTGGTGACAGCATTGTGTATATAGTAGAAGCTGAATAAATATTTTGCAGGCCCAGTAGACAGTTTTAAGGACAGGGATTTAGATAGCATCTTCCACCTCAGTATCTGTAAGCATCACTTGACCCAAACAAACAAACAAAAAACCCTCTGTGACTATGTGTCTGCTGCTCAACAGTTTGGGAAAGGGAATCCATGTCATATTAAAAATATGCCCAGAGCACCAAATCAATTTGCCATTTCCTAAAAGAACAGGAAAGCAAATAGGGGAGGAAACAGGTCACACAGGGAAGCCCACTGCTTTGTGCTACAGTAGAAACCACAGGATGGAAACAAAACCAGTAAAGTAAGGGATTCAGATGCGACAGCTGGATGCAATGTCTAGACTTAACCTGGTCAAATTCGTCTTTGGGTAGACAGGCAATTTCAATCTCCTTTGCAAATGAAATTAACTTAGCTCAGAAAAACAGTGACGTGTCTAAAGTAAAACAGGTGGTACAGAGGGGGAAAATCAAATCACATTTAAATAATGGGAGGATGTGGGGAAGGTGGAATTTATCATGGAAGGCATCTGTTCAGGACATGCACAGGCATAACATAAAAACAGAAGAGATTGCCCATTATGGGAGCACACTGGATAGGAATCTGGCTACTTTTTACCTTAAAGTTCATTCTCAAATTGGGGTGCCAGGGGAGTACTACCTGACCATTTACTTCACTTGAAGACATGGGCTTAGGGGTGGTAAAAAGCATTACTTTTATTTGAAAACAACCCACCGCCAGGTTCAGAGCCACAGTGTAGCCTGGCTCTGTGGCTGAGCTGTTGGGTGACCAGCACCCTGCTGGTTATGAGGTAACGGGGAGCTGTTTTTAGGCATGGTGGATGTCCTCTTGACAACTCTGTGTACATCAAATTATATTTTAAACAAAACACTAGGATTGACTAGTTCAGTAAACCTGCTGCAAGCAATACTGGGAAAGGAGAGGTAATTCCCTAATGACTATCTCCCTTTAAAAACTGGATTTCTGGCGATTTCCTAAAAACAGAAGACACATGTCAGAAATAAAGGTCAGCTGTACGTTCTTGAGGAAATCACAGTTTTGTTATTCAAAAGTGGTCCATGAGCCAGCAGCTTCTGTGCCAGAGAAGCTTGTTAGAAATGCTGAATCCCAGGCCAACCCCAGGCCTCAGACCCTGCCTTTCAGCAAGGTCCCCAGGAGACTCCAATGCACATTAATATCTGGGAAGCATGGCCTATGCCTGTTTCCTCTCTAATAAGGGTGCTGGAGGAGAAGCATCTTGTGGATAAAGTAAGGGTTCCTGTGGCCAGGATTCTCAACTGGCCCTGGTCAGCTAGCTCACTACACACGTGTGGGCAGTGTGTTGCGATTGACTCTATATAAAGAGCTCTGCCCAGTACTCTGGGCGACATGGTGGCACAGCTGCAGAAGAGCAGAGACTGGAGTGGTGGCAGTGCTGAGGACAGAGACAGACAGCTGAGGGGACAGAAGGGCCCAGAGGCAGAGACCGGCTTGCTGCACACAGATCTGTTCTGAGTGGATGGGATTCGAGTGACTGACCTGTCACTGTGGAAATAAAGCTGGGTATAAACCCTTCCACCCCAAGAATGTTCCATTGTCATTTTTCAGTCTCACTGAATGCATAGTGAACTTGGCCGGGGCTGAAACCCTTTGGCAAGACACATCTCTGAATCTTCTAGGGTTCTAAAACTAAGATTGCTAGGACAGGAAAATACTCTCATTGAGAACATCTGAATCTGACATGTCGAATCCTATCAGTGAAAACAACTGTAACAAAACCTTTATGGGGGTACTAGCAATTCAAAATGTGTAAGAACCGGTGGAGTGCAAGCAGGACCAAACCACTGCTATGCCTACAGTGGCAGGGGCGTGGTCCCATGGGCTCCTGTGTCAAGAGATGCTCTTTCACTTGCTGGTTTGTGGGGCCAAGGATTGGGGGGTGGGGTGCAGAGAAAGTCCAGAGCTGGGAGTAAAGGACATGGGGACTTAGGACAGTGGGTTTTTACCAACCAGGGTAGAAATACTTCAATATTTTAACAATCTACAGCTTGTACTCATAATATCAGATAAACATCAGAGCTGCCAAAGTCCAAAGTGATGATCAATTTATTTCCCATAGTTGTCAATAATTAAATTTAAATCTAATGAAAAAATCATTTTTGAATCCTTTGTAATTTTGGCATACATAGTTCACTCAGTACCACGATATTGAGAAAGTTAACCTACCTTCAGCATACGTATTTCTCTTAGTGCTATTTTCTTAACAACAGGATCATCTTCAGATTCCACAAATTTTTTAATAGCTACCACTTGTCCAGATGTTTTGTTTCTGCATTTGAATACAACCCCATAAGACCCTTCTCCAATCTTAGCTAATTTTTCATACTTTTCCATTATAGTTGAAGTGACTTAAATTACTGTATTGATTGATTTGCAGTACAATGATGCACCTGGAAGATAAGATGACTCAGCTTAATCAAGTTATCAAGGGCAATGTTCTCACAGTTTGTAATATAAAACCAGTTTGCTCAGAATGCCGAAGATTTATTTCAATCGACTAATTTTAAGTACACTTAAAAATACTTGGATGTTATTTAGTCATTCCAAAACAGTTCTGCCAGCTACTGCAAACATTTCATATATTATTTATTATAATGGGTCTGTGTTTACCTCCATTGATTGAAAACATCTGTGGAAGGGAAACTTATATACTGCTTTTATTATCCTCAGGTATATGATGAAAATATGATGCTTTGAGATCCAGCTGAAGGCGCATTTTATACCTTTGGACATGGTGTTTATATTTTCCTTCCTAACCCATTTTAGTACTGCAGAGACTAGAAGAGTTGAGAACAAGACCTGGTCCAAAGTGCTATACCTCCACCTGGTGGAGAGAACAAAGATGTGGGCTGCTGAATAAAGCAGCCATAAAAACCACAACAAATCTTTTCACAGCATCATTTATTGCTGTTAGCTTGATGAACATCTCTGCATGAATGGACAAAATCATTTCACAACCAGTCAGTTCTAAACCAAATGCCTTCTTTCTTATCCTCTACCCCTACCCAAAGTTCACAAACTTGTTGTTCCCCATTACACCTAAATGGCTTGTCAAGATAGTATGGTTGAGGTCTTTGATAGCCAAGAATGATGGCAGTAGCCTAAATCTAATCTCTTCAAATAACTTTCACAAAGCTACAGAAATCAACTATAGCAATAAAACCACATAAATACAATGCTTTCAACATAACAAGAAGATAGAGTAATCTACAAAACTTCAGTAGAAAAGTAAACCCCAAATTCTGGAAGAGATATCCCTTGAGGTGACACTATCAGCCTTTGCAGAAAGCAAAGATAGGAATGGGTGAGATCTTGAAAAACTGTAAAGAGAGAAGAGGGGAAAAAAAGGGCTAAGACAGACTTAAAATCACCCTCTGGAAGAGAAATACATCACAAGTGCAAAAATACTGGGAGTTGTCCTGGGGGATGTGAACACTCACTATAGGAAGGAGACTTCAAAGTCATGGATACTGAGGAGGCATCAGTCACTGGCAGCACCCTTGGGGGAAGAGAAGTGTAAGGGAGAAGGGAGAGGCTTATTCAATCTGTTAGAGACTGGATAGTGACGGGAAAGAGAGGAAGAGGGATACATTTTTGAACTTGCAAAACAAAAGAGAACTCCAAAACTGAAGGACATGCAAATCTTCCCTTCACCACTAATATTTAAAAAAGCACTATCCATTAAAGAAACTGCCCTTTGATACAGTGACAGAGGCGGCTATCCCAGGATTACTGCCAATTACTACATGCCAAAAGCTGCCCAAGAAATAAAACACAGGAAAGCAGTCTCCATACAAAACTGTTACTGAAATACAGAAATGAGAATCAAAACATTGCAGCAAATGAAAATCACTCCAAAAAACTCTATGAAGCAGAAGAAAACAAACACAATTCTCCAAGCGGTTTAAATATCTTCCAACAATCATTTGGAGATATGAAAAGCCACTTTGAATCAGAAATTCAAATAATAAGACCAGAAGTGGATAAAAATATAGGGGAAAAGAAAAAAGATAGGTGATTGAATTCAGGAAAGACATGGAAGAACAAGCCCAAATCATCTCAGAAATTAAGGCTAAATAACAAGATGCCAATGGGAGAACAGATTCAAATGAAAGTTTAATAAGGGGCATTAAAGAAAGACAGAATGGCAATTAAGGGAATAAAATGAGAAATAAAGACTATGGGAGTTTAAAGAGAAAGTGGTTGAAATGGAAGACAAAGAGCCAACATATATATATATATATATATATATATATATATATATATATATATATATATATAAATAACTAGAGTCACTGAAGACAAAACAGTGGAACAGAACCAATAGTTGAAACTCTAATCCAAAAAAATTTTCTGGAAATAAAATAAGATTTGAATATACATACTAAAAGGGCTCACCAGATAGCTAGGAAAATGAACCAATCAACTGAGACATATTTGAATAAAACTATAAAAGATAAAGAAAACACTCATATTCTCCAGAAATAGACTAAATAAGTGTAAGAGAATTCAAGTGACCAAATTTTTCAAGAGCAACATACAATGCAAAATAAAAACACAGCAGCATTTTGAAGAAATTCAAGGGAAGAAAGGGAAAAACAAGAACTCTTCATGGATAAACAGTTTAAAACATGTGAGAATTCCAGGAACAAGAGGATAACTTTCTTGTAGACTTAAGAGTTGATTGGGAAAACTTCAGGAAAAGGATTTATGGTGAGCATTTATTATATTTAATTAAAGACTAAGATCAAGATGGGGATAAGGAGGGAAGAATAATACATAAATGTTATAAAGTCTGACAATGTAGAAAGCAATGTAATAAAAATATGTGAAAAGAATAGAAAGGGAAAGAGAAATGCAGAATAGTGGCTAAAATCCAGAAGACTGTAGAAACGAACTCTCACACACTAATGGCAGGACTATAAAATGGCACAGCCCCATTAGAAAATAATAATTGGATTATTGTAATTATAAGCCCCATTGGGAAAGGTAATTTGGCAAAGTCTTAAAAATTAAACATAAATTTAACATAAAAGTTAAACATAAACAGCAGTTCTACTCTTCAGTATCTATCTACCCAGGAAAAATATGTCTGTAAAGATGATGCCGGGGTTCTTGTTTGCGGAGCCGAACAATGAGCTTCACAAACAGCACAGTCAAGGTAGGAGAGCAAGGTACAGGCTTTTATTTAGAGATACAGTGAAAGGACAGAGCTCCCGGGTCACGCCAGGAAGGGACAAGACAGTCCGTAGTGGTGCGTTGTCTAGGGTGTTTTATAGACAGTTAAGGATTTTTCGAGAACATGAAAAAAAACTTAGGGGTGTGGACTTGTTAAGTGGTCTCTGAATATTTAGAATTAACTTAACACAAGCAATTTCCTCTGATGATTTCTCCCTGAGATACCAGCATCTTGGTCTGGGAGCATATGAAACAAGGCCACCTGCTCAGCCCCCAAGGTGGGCCGAGGTATTGTTTGCTAAAGAGTAAGTTAAGAATTTCTAACGTCTTAACTTCTTGGGTATTAAAATGTAATCTTATCTTTAAGGTGGAATCCTTCCTGCCTTTTACTGTGTTGTTTATGCCTGGGCTTACTTGCTAAATTAGTTGCCCAGTTTGCAAAATCACTTCATCAGATCTGAAGGAGAAAGACAGCACATAGGCCTGGGCCTTTTAGTATGCTAAAGAGAACCTTACACATGATTATAAGTGGTTAGCATAATAAAACATGTGCTACTCTTCTTTATCTTGGGAATATTAACTGATTTCACTGAAGAATGATTCTAGAGCTCAATATTTAACGTAGAGTTTTAGCAGGGGGCGTTCCTTGCATGTAGTTACATTGCTCTGGCTGCAAATATCCTGCCCTGCCCCCTCCGGAGGCCCTCACCCTACTCTGACTACATTTATGGTCCCTGTTTCACAAAGACATGTATGCAAATGCTCACAGGACCATTATCCCTAAGAGCTCCAAACTGAAAACAGTCCAAATGCCATCTGCTGAGGAATGAAAACCATGCAATGAAATACTACTCGGCAAAAAAAAAAACGAATGAACTACTACTGCCTTCAGGCAGCATTTATCATAAGATCAAGATAAAAAAAGCAAAACTGAAAACATATGCTAAGTGCAAGAAGCCAGACAAAAACCTCTCACATTTTGTATGGGTCCATTTACATGAAATGTCTAGAAAAGGCAAATGAGCCACTGAGGGCACAGCATCCCTTTTGTGGTGTTCTTGCCTAAAATGCAAAACGTGAAACTGATCATGAGGAAACAACAAAGCCAAATTGAGTGGCATTCTACAAATAATTGGCCTGTGTTCTTACAAAAATGTTAAAGTTAGGAAAGACAAAGGTCAAATACTGTTCCAGACTGAAGGAAACTAAAGAGGTGAAAATGAAATGCAATGTGTGATCCTGAACTGGATCCTAGAATAGGGGAAAAATAACTATGAAGAAAAAGACTGGGATAATGGGTGATATCTGAATATTGACTGTGGATTAGACACTAAATTTCCTAGTTTTGGTAATCTATATTGTTTTTAAGTTAGAAAATGTCCCAATTCTTAGGAAATATACACTGAATTATTTAGAGGTAAGAGGACATGCAACTTACTCTCAAGTGGTACAGAAAATTAATACGCATGTATTAATACAGAGAGATAAAAAGGAAACGATAAAGCAAATGGAGCACAATGTAAGCCATTAATGAATAGATGCATGGGATGCCAGGTGCACTATTCTTGCAGTTTGAAATTCTTATATCAAAATAGGACAATTAAAAAACCCCATATATGCTGGGACTAAAGTGTTCTTCACTTACTTTTCTTCTGCATATCTACTTCCATTACACCAAAAACATCTTTCTCAAACATCAATATAATCAGATACTGCACTTGGTCGAAAAAGTCTTACGCCCTCTAATGCCACAGGATAAAGTTCAAATTGTAGTATGGTATTTACAATCCTTTACATCCTGGTCCCAATGTACCTTTCCTGCATTGCTTCTCAGATTCTTCCCCGAATACTTCCAGTCTCTAAGTCTCTGCTTGTATACTGCTGCTTGGAAGGTTTTCCCCTGAAATCCTCTTCGTCTTTTGTAAAGTGCAATTCAAGCGTCTTTTCTGCTTACATTTCCCCAATCTGCAAAAGCAAGCTCCCTCTCTCCACATACTGTGTTAACTTGCCTCACTCCTTTTTTACACATTCTTAAACCTAACATGCATTGTTAGTTACTGTCTGGCACTTAGTAGGTGCTCAAACTATCTACTGCAGTCCTACTACAATTTTATTCTCTAACTTTCCCAGTAAATATGTAAAATAACTTTCTTTTTAAAGTAATCTAGTAATTACATTTTGATGTGTTAATACAGTACTTGGGCAGGAAATCAAGATTAAACAGTGGAACAACTCTTGGCAGGGACAGATGCCATTGGTTCAAAATATTTTCCATAGTTATTAGTGATTTCCAATCTGAAGCTGCATACCTCTTGGCTACAGGGCCTCCTGACTTCAGAATTTTCCAAATAGTTGACTAAGTTAGTGAAGGTCTGTGTACAAAGGCAAAAACAGGTATAGCCTTGGGTCTACTGGTGAATACAGAAAAACAGATGATTACTTTAGTGGATCCTTAAATTCTCTGAAAATTTTCTAATTTCCTTAGTCTTAAGGATTTGCAAAATGATGCACCTAGAAACAGAGAAAAACACTTGGAGGCAGGTCCTGAAGGCTCAGGCAAGCCTAAGGAGTACACTGAGATAAGGAAGACAAGATTAAGAGAGAGAGGAAATGGGGTGGAAAAACACTTATTATTTGCCTAATCTAAGAGTTTATAGGAGACTGGTGTATAGAGAGGAGTTAGCAATGAGGGGAAAAGGGGACTTTTTCAACACTAGGCCAGACCAGTTACAGATTCTACAGGCTAAAAGTCACAATCCACTATGTTATCACTGTTTCCAATGCAACCAAAAACAGGCTGTACTTCTATTTTATAAAGCTGACCAGAAAAATGGGCTACAAAACCTTTCTGCATCTGTCTTGTAAGCATAATACTGAATTACAGAACTTCAAAAGTACACCTCTTTGTAAATTGAATTGGTGATAGCACAATCGGATTAATTAAAAACATCCTCAGAAAACCAGACCATATAATTACATAATCCAAGAATTTTGTTTGAACTCATCACATTTCGTGTATACACAAAACAGATTTGGAAATTTGGCATAATCCATTTTATTTCCAGGCCTCTAAACGGGACCGACCCTTCACTGGACGACAGTCCAGCGTCGCTGCCGTCCAGGGGTTTCCAAAGCGCAGACGCGCCCTCGGCCCGCCTGGACCACCGCGCCTGGGCCCCCGCCGCCCTCGTGCCTCCCTCTCGTCCCCAAGGGAGCCGCCCACGGCGGTCCCCTCTAGCCCCTCGCCCCCGCCCCTACCCGGCCCTCCAGAGGCCGCCGGAGGGGAAGGCAGCGAACCTGCCTGTCCCTGGGGGCCTTCATCCCGCCCCTAGTTCTCCCCGCGCGCCTCCGCCCCCAACCCCGGCCGGCCGTGCTGCGGCCCGCGCCCGTCGCCGCCACTCGCACTTACGGCGCGGACGGGGGCGATGCTCACAGCCTCGAGCAGTCCCAGCAGCCCCAGCGCGAGCGGGGGACACTCCGCGCAGGCAGCCGCGAGCCGGCCACTCCCGGGCGGAACCGCCGCGGCGTCTCCGGGGCAACCGGACGCGCAGGCCACGCGGGAACGGGCGGTTTCCGGAGCGGCCTCCTCGGCGCCCGCCGTCCCGCGTTCGCTGTCTCGGTGGGTCAGCTTCGGGCCAAGCCCGTAACGTCATCGGTACTTTCTCCTCCGAGAACCTTTTAAGAGGCCCTGAAGGAGCTCAGGGAACATTTTAACTACTTTTCCATGAACTCTGTGATTACACTCGGTTCTGTTCTTTCCATGACCTCAGATGCCCTAAAATAAAGCACATATAAATATTATTAGCTCGTTTCCCTGTCTGGGCAGAGACCTTCAGTTTGTAGATCCTGTATTAGTCCATATGCTACAGACTGCTTTATTGTCCAAATAACTTTTCAGCCGACTTGTTGGCTGTTTTTGTGACAAGAACCAATCAGCTGTGGTAGATTGCTCCCATTTTCACAATTCAGTAAGCACTGTAGTAGCGACTACGAAGAGACGTTTGCCACCCAAAGGGGAAGCAAGTCAAGCAATGTGATGAATGCTATAGAGGTAAATGTATGCAAATTGGAAAGATAATTTTTGCCAAAGCTTCCCCTTATTGTCCCCCAGGCGAACTTAAAAATACGAACTACATGTTAATCAGGACATACACACTTTGTTTAGCATGGGGAGTAAAATGCTCCCCGTCACGCCCAAATTTAGGATGGCCATACTTCCCTTCTACTGAGGTGACTCGTGGTCTTTTCTCATCTACCTTCAGTTCTCCATTTCCTTCAAATACGCGTATGTCCTTCCATCTTTAGGAAAAATGCCTAGAAACAGCCTTTATATACTTCTTCCTTCAAGACCATATTCCCAATAGACTCAAACCAACATAATCTCGTACACACCCATATTTATGTAATTTCTGCTGTCACCATCGGATAGAGAATTTTCTCCGTAAAGATACAAGTCATCACTGTATGTCCAAACCTGGCAGCTTATTTTCATCTTCATTGATTTGACTGCTGCAGTTTCCAAAACTGTGGCCTAATGAGTCCCTTTTCTCTTTAGGAAACTCTTCACAATTGTGTCCATCCTTGTTTTCTAGCTTCCTGTTCTTACTCTCCTCCATGCACCCTAAGATCAGCTGCATTTAATGTCATTCCTTGAACATGTGCATTTTTACGCTTTAGTCTAGCCTACAGCTCCCTATCCTAATTTTTCCCTGAACTTGATAAACTCATCTATCGACAACACGGTTTATATACAACTTTCTACACAGCTGCTTTCCTTTTTCCAAAGCAGAATTAGGCACAACCTTTTGTACCTCTCTATCTTTATTCATCCAGATGTGCTCCTTGAATACTGGGAATGATGGCTTTTCCATCTTTCTTCTAGTGCCAGTAAAGTGCTTGGTTACACTGTAAAAGGTGAACACATGTTGGTTAAATAATTGAGTATCTCACAAAAGTAAGAAAAAAAGTCTTTGTAATGAGTTTTGGCTAGACTTATTTAATAAGCTTTAACTGTACAATTAATTTTATGCAAATCCTTTTATCCTTACATAAAACACCTTGAAAAAGGAAAATACTTTATGGCAAAGCAAAAAATTAAGACAGGAAATTATTAATTTCTTTTGTTGCAATAGACAGTGAAATTCAGAATTTGAAATTCCAACTCCTGGAGACAATATATCTAACATAAGGAGGAAAAATGCTGAAGTGTATTTTAGAGGGCAGTGGATATACTGCATGTATTCTGTGTAATACATAGTTTAGCAGAATTGTTATTGAGTACTATACACTTTGAACCAAGTGCCTATGTTCAAATCCTAGCTCTACCACGTACCAGCTATCTTCTTGGGCAAGTTATTTAAACTTTCTATGTTTCAGTTTCTTAATCTGTAAAATAGTGTTAACAATGTCTACCTCCTTCGGCTGTTCTGGGGCTTCAGTGGGAGAATCTATGTAAAGCATGTAGAATAACACCTGGCACACACATACATGTACTGGGCACTTACTGTTACTATCTTCCCTCAAGTAATACTACTAGTGTTTATCCATTATTTTATGTAACATACACTTTCATCTGTCTTCTAATACTGGTGAAAACTGATATCTGTCGTTTATTTCCTGGTCTCTGCTGACATCAATGACATACCTGTAAGCTGAAAGCTGCCAATAGGCCCAGAAAAAATTGGTCTCATTCTTATCAACACCAGTGTCTAAGAAACTAGCTAACAAGAGAGACAGCTTGAACTTCCATGAAGATGAAATAGATGGTTTCCAACATTTAAGTGAGTGGCTCTCTTCCTTTTATGTGAATAGAGATCCTTAGTTACTGGGGTGACCCTCAATATTTGCATTTTTAAGTATTAAAATTAAAATTAAATATTGTCCTCAGGTACAGGATCCTTGGACCACACTCAGAAACATTTGTACAACTTTATAAAAATACAGGTTACTGGGCTTCACACCCAAAGATTGATTCCAGGGGTCTATATTTTCACAAAGCTCATGAGTAACACACAACCAGTTGTTTACTTTATTTTCTAGAAATACTTCTTAGTGCTTGACAGTAAAATGTGATGGTTAAACTTTTTTGACATGTGAACTTTCATATACTTACAGAACTTAGAAACAAGAAAAAACAGTGGCCCAGAGAAAGGATCAACAACCTTGTCAATAAATGCCAACAATAGAACCTTGATTTTTTGAAAATGTTTCCCATGACTCTGTTTGCCAACAAATTCATAATGTTATACTGGTAAATACGAGTTTTCAAAACAGTCATTAATTCACACATTAATGCTAAGATTAGTCAGTGTATTTATTTGGGAAAAGTGATATATGTAAACAAGCTTATGATTATTAACATCTATATCATTTAGAAGTAACATTTTTAGATAAGGAATAGTTGTTCTAGAGTCAAATTATCCAAGGTCACCATGATGGGCAGTGGCATTAGCGAGAGTAGAAACAGTGTCCTTTGACCTCCAATCCTGTTCTTGCCACCTAACCTTCCCCTTCCTAACCTCCTAGAACTGCATTCCCCAACTCACTCCCTTCCTTTCTCTAACCCAGGAGTCACTAAACTTTTTCTATAAAGGGTCAGATGGTAAACATTTTAGGCTCTGTGGGCCATACAGCTTTCTTTCAACCACTCAACTCTGCTATTGTATTGCAAAAGCAGCCACAGACAACATGTGAATGAATACATGTGGTGTGTTCCAACAAAACATTTACAAAACGTGGCGAGCAGGATTAGGCTGAGGAATGTAGGTTTGCTGATGCCTGCTCTAAGCAAAAGACCATGAGTGTGTAATTGATTTTCCTGATCAGGAAGCTGAAGATTCTATAGAAGATGCCCTTTTCTCAAATGTGGGAATATTATTCCTTTATGAAACTGGGATGACAGATCAAATAAAAATATGACCTGAGGGACCAGAATGGTATTTGAGAATTTAATGCAGAGTAATTAAAAAGTTTTTTTCTCCTTAATATATTTTTGACCCACTGTATACATACTAAGCCAGATGATCAGCTACTATACAACAGCATGTTAAAAAACATGTTTATTTTACACTATGTACAATCAGGAACATATTTAAAAGCATTATCAATTAAAATAAATGAAGACCATAAATCACAATTTAGTTTGTTCTTAGTGTACACACTCACATTAAAATATAAAGAACATATACCAAAAGAGGGCCAAAAGTGTGCATTTTGCTAAAACTCGGGATATATATATTCCATTGGAAAAAAACAATCAAAAATGATTTTAACCAAAACTAAGTTCCTGTGATGTATAATAACCATTATATTGTTTATATGAGGTAGTAACTAAATTATTTGCCATGTGTTAATAATCTAAATCAGAAGAAATATGAAAATGATCATAAAATAAGGCCAACAAAAGTAAAAATTCCACTAGAAATTTGAACCACTTCCTTCTATGGAATGTTATATATAGTTCTTCAATGTGATTATATGAAATGTTTAGTGTAGACTCTTTAATAATGCTAATTTATTCTTTGTGCATACTGTAATTCAAACAACTGTAGTGTAACATCATGGTACTACTATGCTGTGATTCAAATGTTTTTCAAAGGTATTGTGCTTAAGCACAGACAAGCAATCTTAATGGAATTCTGCTTAAATATCAAAAGACCAGTTACTGCAACAGGTGGTAAACTGGTTTGTTTCACACAGAAAACAATCCAGATATATTTTAAAAAGATGTTGTGGAGCCAAATGCCTATTGACAATGTCACAGCTTACTTTTGTGACTTAATACATCACAGATCAATACTTGTGCAACTATAAACACCAGTGTACTTGCATTAAAATTAAAAAATTATAAAATTACAGCTTCCATTATAATTTTAAAAGTTAACAAGATTTATATTCATATTACTAAATTACATATAACAAAAATACAATAGTGTTAAATGGACTGTTCATTGCCAGCATCCCATTTTGTAATATAGCCACACCCAAGAATATACTAAAGAATTCTTAAAATATTAACCCCCAATGGCATTTTTCATCAACATTTACATCTGTACAGATAAGACACTTGTACATCTCATAAAGTACATTATCTACATAAATTCTTAGTGTATGTCTTCAGCAATATGAAGTTTCACAGAAAAATACTGCCTATATGTACAAAGATTACATAACAATGAATTAAGCACTTGTGTGGTTCAATATGCTAAATATATCCATACCACTTAAAACAAAAATTTTTCCATCTTGTCTCATGCCACAATAAATTACAAGAAACTGAAGTCAGGTTACTGCAGCTTTTTTTGTACAGCTTCAAGCATCCATTAATGTTGCAGTGGCAGTGTTCTTTCTATAGTTAACTGTCAGAGCACAACATTTCTCAGTAACTGTTTTCATGACCCGCCAGGATGTATAAATTGCTATTTGCTGTGGGGTTATCAGTTGGCCTACTTTCCAAAACCACGACCCTAAAAGCAATAAACAAACAAAATATAACAAAGTTATTCCTGAAAACTAGTATTAGCAGAAAAATCTTCCATTGCTTCTTTATTATAGGCTTCTATAAATGCTGCTTATTTGATTGGTGGGCAGAAATCTTTTGCAAGTCACTATGATTAAAGAGCCAGTTTCAGCTCTCGGAAATAATTCTGCTGTCCACCACCTTCCATCTCTACACCTGTAGTGTTACAAGAATTGGGAGTGGGGTGGGAGAGACCTGTATTTATGAATAATTTGGGGGAACTTAATTCTTATCATAAATTCTAAGAACGAATTTGTAGTTCAAGAATCAGAATGTATATCAGCATACAGCTCAAAAATCCTATTTGGCACTAAACCCAAAAAGTTTTGTTAGCATATGGTACTGCCTGTTTCTTGTGCTATAAATAATACTTCAGGTAGCATGTTTAAGGCAAAATTAGTACTGACAGCTCTATATTCTCCAAGGCATATTCTCCAAGGCTTTGTAACTTTCTGACTAATTGAATTTTTATAGTGTGAAAAACACAATGTTGAATATATTACTGTAGAAGTTTCAATTCTCTTGAAAAAGAAACTACCTTCATGACGGATTTATAAAACATGTTTAGAACTACATTTAATACAACCTGTCATACCTGTCAGATCCAAGCAGTCTGAAAATTCTTGTGTTATCTGAAATTTCTTGTGTTACCTGTTAAATTAAAATGTAAATTTAATTTTTGAAATTAAAGGCACAACATTTTACATGGGCATTTCATTTATAACTCTATAGAAAAGTAACACAATTCCTAAAATGGAAATAAATACCTGTATGACTTAATTTGTTAAGTTAGCAGGGAGGTGCATAAATTTGCTTGTCTAGAAAAAATGAGGCTAAGTTTGAATTAGTCATAAAATGAATATAAAAACCATTCACTTGTTAAATTATAGACATTAAGGGCAAAATTTAAAAGCAAAGCACCAGTTCATTTTATTTATCAGAAAACATTGCCAGTTCTGTTAATGCTAAAGGTAAGGCTACTGCGTGGTATACTACTTAAATCTGGTCCTTTTACTTAAAAGGCTTAGGGTAAGATGGGACAAAGTCATGACTGTGGTTGAATCCAAGTTCTCCCAATTAGTCGGTGTAACACTGGGTAAGGTGTGTAATTTATTGGAAACAGATTTGTCTTCTGCAAAATGGGCGAGAAAATATCTACCTTGCAGTCATAACTTGCAGTGTTCTTACAAGTGCTAGTGGGTATAATGCCTAGCTAAGAAGTGCTCAATAGATAATAATTCTCTTTCCCTGTCTCCTGAAATAATATTTTCTGATGACATACATCCTTCAAGAAGTCCTCGTGTGACCAGTTACCAGCTGGGGAGGTAAGATTAAGTCTGTAGGAGAAAGAGAAACCCACTATTGCTTACTGAATGCAAAACATTCCAAATTATAATGGCCAAAATCTGGTAGGCTGAAAAAAAACAATTTGATTTTGAAACTAAATTTATTCCACTAGTACCTGTACAATTACTTTTTCTGGAAACACCAGTGATTCTTAATTTCATTGATAACCCAGCACAAATGATGGATATAACATGCTCACTTCAGTAATAGTGGCTTATATCAGATGACTGATCTTCAATGTATATGAGTTTGGCTATGAGAAGACATAAGACTTTTGGAGGGGTTGTATTCAGTCTGCCTGTGTAATGTGAAAAAGCCCATCTGGTGATCCTTGGGCAAAACTTTCTTTTTTTTAAGCCACTCTTGTATCCTACCTATGATGCCTTTCCTTCCCAGCCTAATGTTTATTAGCTGTTAACTGTTCTTACCTCTCTGATAGATGCCCTCAGGTGACTTTAAAACATTTTCCTAAAGAGTGAGCCATCTTGTGGGAATTACTACTAGAAACATATTAGTGGTGACCTTTCTCGAATACTTGACTACAGGCTCAACATTATGCCAAGCACATTACATGCTTCATTCATTTAATCTTAACAGTTCTATGAGGTAAGTACTATTTTGTTATCCTCAATTCACAGAAGAAAAAATACAGGCAAAGAGAAGTGAAGTGGTATGCCAAGGTCACACTCACTGAGAGCAGAGTCAACTCTGGAATGCATGCTCATCATCACTCTGCTACACTGTTCACTTTATTAGAAGGAATGCTCTGAGCTTAATGAGTGACAGTTCAGGACACAAAGGAGTTATTTTCTTGCTCGAGGCACCTAAGGTTTTCTTCTTCCCGTGTTCAAGTGAGTCGCACTACTAAGAATGGCAGGGGGTTGCTGAAAGAATGACTGATGATTTTACTTGTCCATAATACTCTAGGGGACAAGTACCACATCGTGGTCATGTTTATAACCCCAGTACTTTCTGGTGTAAATGTTGAACTGAGGTGAATGTGTCACATGGCTTGGAGTAAATTATTCCCATAGTTAAACTGAGCTAAGAAGAAGAGGCACAAAGAATCTTATAAATGTCAAGTGAGTAGGGGTAACAGAAATAGGAGGCAAGGTGGCTTCAAGAGAAATGTAGAGTTATGTAGCCTGCATTGGTCATCAATTCTGAAATACAAAGTAGAAAAGGTGCCTCAAGACAGAGAGCCAGCATCAGAACTCTTGTTTCAGGTGATATTCTGGGAAAGTTGAAAGAAAATCATAGTTGGCTCACTTTCAGTAGTTTTAGGAAGTTCTAATGCAGAATGTAAGAGGTTGATTATTTAGAAGCACATAAAATATGCACTTAAGTTGTTAGAGTGAATGGAGAGACAGAGGTGGTTATAAAGTATGTGCTATTAATTTTATCACCAGACTGAATACAGTAAATATTAATAAAGTTAGCAAATCAAGTATTTTTTGTATCAAACAGGAATTTTCCAAAGTGGAAGAAAATTGTCTGAAGTAGAATTTGATAATGTTTCACGAATATCTAATAGATAATTTTTAAAAGATTACTTACCTCATTAGATCTAAAACTTCTACCTTGCATTCCATGTTTCCAGAAAGCTAGCACACTGTCTTGCAGGCAAACTAGCAGGCAAGAACAGCTCAGTTACTGTTAATAGTATAAAAGTTCAACTGATAAGCATCATTTCATCCCTCTATCTTGCATAGCAATATTTCAGTTAATAACTAATGTCAACCATTCCATGTTTATTATGGCACCTTTACCTTTCAAATTAAAAAAAAGCTATATAGAACTTATTCATCTTTTTGACAAGAAAAAAGAGAATTCACTGAAAATATTTTGTTATAGAAACTTTTCTTTGATAGCTTAATATTTTAAAGTATTTCAAAATATAGAAAAATGTGAGAATAGCATAAAAACACACATGTATCTACCATTCAGGTCTCAGCTCCTAACATTTTGCCATACTGCTGTTTTATAAAGATAAATACAGCTGGCATCCCTAAATAAGCTCCACTAGTCCTGTCCAGTCTCTTCTTCCTCCCTGAGATAACTGCTATTATAAATTTTGGAATTGTCATTCTCATGCATGTTTACTATTACATCAAGTTTACATTACCAGTACAAACTTTGTAACAAATGTTTTCAACTTTCATGTATTTGTTATGATGAACATTTAAAGTGTTTCTAGTTTTCTGTTATACAACCAATGGTGCAATAAACATTCTTGTATCTCTTCTTGAATACATGTGCAAAATTTTCTCTGGGGTAGATACCCAGAAACAGAATCACTGGGACAGAGGCATATGTACTTTCTAAAAATTTTAGTTTTGATTTTTATATATACATATTTAATACATATTTTTGTGTGTATTCTGTGAGGAAGAAATCTGATTTGGTTTCCTGCAGATAACCAATAGTACTAGCATCATTTGTTGAATTGTCCATTATTTTTCCACTGACATAATGCTATAAATTTTCATCACATATAGGTCTATTTCTGAGCCCTTTCTTCTGTTCCACTCTTCTGTTTATTTATCCCTGTGTTGATCCAGTACTTCTCAGTAACTATGGCTTTATAAATATTTCACTATCAATAAGAGGAAGCATTCATCAGTATTTATTGTCCTATTCTTGGCTTTTGGCTCTTTCAAATGAATTTTAAGATCAGCTTATTAAGTGGCATAAAATACCTTATTGGTATTTTTATACTAAATGCACTGAATATGTGGATTAATTTGTGAAGAACTGATATCTTTCTCATATTCAATCTTTCTATCCATGGACATGGTGTAATTCTCCGTTAAAATCTTTTTTTATGCCTTTAAACAGTAACTTGGAATTTCCTAGATAATGGTCTTAAACATGTTTTGGTTACATACATATTTCATTGCTATTGTTAAAGAGACCTTTCTTACTATCAAAAATTTCATAGATTACTGGCATATCAGGAAAGCTATTCATTTGTTACTCATATCTAGCAACTCTGAATTTTCTTACTGGTTTTAGTAGTTTATTTACTGAATTATACATACTATGTAATCATATCATCAGCAAAAAGGATCTTTCACCCTTTCCTTTCTAATCCTCATAGTTCCCCTTTCTTGTGTAATAAGACAATACTGAAATGTGATGACAGAAAGCATCCTTATCTTGTTCTTCACTTTAATAGGAAATAGTTTGACCATTAATCACGATATTTTTAAAAGACTGCTATTGAAGGACATTGCCTTCTACTCCTAATTTGCTAAGAGATTATCTTTTAAAAATCATGAGTGACTTGGGTCTTCTTGAATATTTTGTGTATCTACTGAAAACTTAGGTGACTTTTTGCTTTTAATCTTTAAAATGTGCTGTTATTACATAAACAAATTTTGTGATATTGAGCCATCCTTGGTTTCCTGGGATAATGTCTACTATTTGATTAATTGAATTCTATTTGCCTTCAAATCAATTTATTTTGATTTTTCAAAATCTGTTTTCAAGAGACTGGATAATTTTTTTTTTTTTACTAATCTAGTTTGATTTTAGTATTTGTGTTAAACACTGATTTGTTCAGCATTCTACTTCTGTAATCTGAAACAGTTTGTATAGAATAGGAATTATCTTTTAAGGGTGGATGAAAATCACCTATAAAACTACCAGGTCTAATGTGGGGACAGTCCTGATTAGAAGACACCTCAAGCAATGAGCCTGACTCTGGTTCCCCACTTCCTGTGGGATACTTTTAGTTTTCTTTATTACTCAGGAGAACAGCAGATCTTTTGGCTTCAGGCCTGTACACTGCTTTGAGTTTCTTCATCTTGTTTTTTGGCCTTCGCTTTGTGATGTTAATTATGGATTATATTTTACCATCTTGAGCAAATGTCCCTCAAGCATTTGAGAGAGGGGTGGTCTAGTTGGAGGAAAGGGTAATAACTGAACCGGGAATAAGAAAAACTGAACTATGTGCCCTTGGTTCTACCCTCTGCCAACACATATACATGCAAATATGTTTTACTGATAATGGAGACCAGAAAAATTGTGTATAGTTAAATACTAAATTGATTGTCATTCATTTTCCCCAGTACTATCTCATATAGGATCATTTTCACCTTATTTTTTTGGAGTGTAATCATTTTAGAATACTGATTCTGTAAGAAATCCTTTTTCAGAAAAAACTCTTATCAAGCAAAATGAGAGAATGGCAGGAAGGAAATTCCATATACTTAAAACTCTTTGATCAGCAGATTCAACAGCAAAAATACAACAGAGTTTATAGTAACCACTAAATTTTAACATACTTATAGGGAAATTCCATGGGAGTCTGGAGGAAATGGAAATTCACAGCAATGTTATGGAAAATGATATTTAATTATTTCTTTTGAAAATGCTAAATCTGTAAGGAAGGTAACATTTATAGATTACATCATAGTTGTTAAATTAGAATATATAAAAGTGATATTGACCTCATATTCATTATAGTTTATATTTAGAAAGTAAGTCCTTAGTAATATATTTCTATAATTTTAGATAATTATCAAATTAATTTAAGCAGCTCAAAATGCAATCAAATAAGAAAGACAAAACTTTGATTTACCTATTGATTCAATCTGGAAATCAAAGGTGAGTTCAGATGATAATTTTCTGCTAGATTTTAATCTTCCTTGGAGATTTACTATTTTTATACAACCTAAGAGAGAAAAAAAGTCACTTAGAAACTCAGATAAAAGAAATCTTATTAAAATAGATGTTTATAAATAAAAACTTACAGTCCAAGCATACAAGAATGGTATCTCTCTCTAGTTGGGTTACATGAGTAACACTTGTCTGTGGGGTATCTGTAATACAAACAAACTTGATAAACTTACAGAAAAAAGGAATATTTAAAGCACAGAGTCATTAAAACAAAGAATTCTGAATATCACTGAACTTGAGACTGATGTAAATTTTAAGCTATGCACATGTAGTGGTTGAGCCAGGCTGCTTGGGTTCAAACTCTGATGCAGGTGCTAAACTATGTGAGTACTCAACAGTCTTAGCAATTACTATTACTATTGTTAATGACTACAATAGTCATTACGATTGTGATGTCATTATTTTATCTATAAGTGAAATTAGGAGTCTAATATTCTGTATTATGGTTATGACTGATTTCTAGTTTTAAGCTCAGAAGTCCCTAATACATGCAACACGTAAATATATTTTGAATGAATGAATCAGAGTCAAGCAAAATACTTCAAGTCCAAATGAGTTAAAAAGAAAAGTATTTTGAGAAGAATGAAGTTCTACCAAAACGGAGGTATTATTTTGACTATAATGATTTATCAAAGTTCTTACAAACTGAAAAATGCATTATTTTTATTATAATGATTGATCAAAGATCTTACAAAATGAAAAAGTTTAAAAGGCTTGATTTTCCATGAAGTAAGAAGTAGGATATCCCACACTTTGTATGGATATCAAAACTAAAATTGCTGAGCTATATATAGGTCCTTTTTTCTGGTCTTATATTTCCTGGAGAGTGGAACTGAACTATAGTCTGCCATGCCTACTTCCTACTTGTCATAGTATTAAGACATTCAAGGAACACTGTATTTCAGACCTTCAAACATATTTGAGCCCTGGTACTAACCAGGGCCAGAAGTATATGGAACAGGCATCCTGCACGTCAGTCCAAGCAGATCTCTGTTGCTCTCATACACTTGGTGAAAATTAAGAATCTGAATGTGTCTCCATTCAGAAAGCCCGTCTAGCCTTAATATACATAAAGCCAGGAAAATACGTTTTACGAGTTGCTTATAACCATTAATTCCCAAATATTGGAATCATCTGGAGATCTTTCAGGAATATGAAAGTCCAGTTGCTACCCCCGGATACTCTTATTTAAATGGAGGTATATATCAGCAGCTTCCCAGGTGGATTATAATGTGCAGCAAAATTTAGGATATCACTGGACTGTAATTTCATCTGATACAAAACCCTAACTATACTTTCTTACACTGTCTTTATCTCATCAGCTTAAAACCAGAGATGAATTTTTTTATCCTATATTAAAGAGATTTTATTACTGTAAGAAAATATAATCAGAAATTCCTTGGAAGGGAGGTACCCACAGCTGTATAAAATTCCTTTGTGAGGAAATAAGGTCCTTCATTCAAAAATTAGTAGAAAAGGATTTAAATTAAAGTCATTTCTGAAATTAAATTTTTAAAAATTAAAATGCTTGGGATAAGTAAGACATTAACTGAAATCCACTGATGATATTAATCAATCCACAATCCCTTCTGCTAAACAGGAGAAAGAGATTAGAAAGCAGGAGTGCATCCCCTACCTGAAGGGGAAGATAGGTGGCTAAGGGAGGATGTGTATCAATTATAAGAATATGCTGGAAAATAAACCATACTTAATGCATCTTTCTTTTTATTTAAATTAACATTTCTATTAGCCTAAGGTTTGTGTACATGTGTGGTTCTCAAGTGTGGTGCTTGTATTAACACCATCAGCATTACTTGGGAACTTATAGAAATGAGAATTCTCAGGCCCTACTGCACATCTATTGAATGAAGAACTCTGGGGGTAGGGCCCAGCAAAATATGTTTTACAAGCATTCAAGTGATTCTAATGCATATTCAAGTTTGGGAACTATTGATATGTTTTAAATGCATCAAATGAATTAGCTATTTTAAGGCAAGTTAAGTCTTTTTTTTTTCCAGGTTAATAAGTTATTCAAGACTGGATTTTTATGCTTTTGTGTAATGAGAGATACATTTATTATTTATAAAACCAGTATATATATTGGTCTTAGTATTCAATAAAAATCACAAACCTGATTCTGTAAACCATGATGAGGTAGAATTTGGATTGACTGTTTCAAATCGAACCACCTGGTTGAAGTCTCTCCCTCTACTGACACCAACACAAACTAAAGGGTACTCTTGTTCAGGAACTACCAGCATTTCAAACATTCTAAGTGGACATGGTATAGGAAAATCTATGTGCTAGAAAAAGAAATAAAAACATAGTAAGAAAAAAAAACAATTTCATGAGATCATTATTAAGAATTTTTATGAAAATATATAAAATAGGTCTCTATACTATATAAATGTACTATTTTATCTACTAAATATTGTTTTTAGTCACTGAAACTCAGGATATGCAGAACCCAACTTTGTAAATATTTTAGGCTTATTAGCACTGTTAAAATTTTTTAAGTTAAGAATTACACAATATTAAGGATATTATGGCTGGAAGAAAACTTACAATGAGCTGTCCAGCCCTTTCTTTTCAGAGTTGGACAGTGAGAACCAGAAGTTGGGGGACTGAACCAGGGCTCCCTGCCCCTGCAGCAAAGCTTCCTGTCTCCCAATTTGATGTTGCTTCAGTAATACACCTCTGGTTTCTTATCCAACTAAGCAATTGTGGATAAGAAAACTGAAATGCTATTTAGCAAGAAACACTCCTCTTATAAGTGTGGACAGAAAAGAAAAAAAGACCCATAAATAAGAGAAATCTCAAGTGATTCTGTTTAAAATTAGGAGATACTATACTTTTCTACCAGAATGGCTGAAATAGAATGACAACAAGTGTTACTCAGAGAGGAGAAGACAAATGCTCGCACACTGATGGTGGGAGGGGAAACTGGGGTGACCACATTGGTTAACTGCATTATTTGTTAGTGTTGAAGATATGCATCTCTGTAATAACACTCTTTCTTATAGGTTGTAGAGAACACGAGTACACACATGCACAGCAAACATGCAAAAATGTTCAAAGCAGCATTATTTAGAATAATAAAAATCTGGAAGCAACCCAAATGCCTATCAACAGTAGAATGGATAAAACTATGGCATATTTACACAATGGAAAGTTACAGAACAATGGAAATGAACGAACAATAGCTATGTCTAACTTGCACACATACAATGTTGCACAAAAGAAGTCAACAAAAATGAATATATACTTTATGATTAATTCTAATGTTTAAGGGTACATGCTTATATAGTAAAAATGGAAAATAAGGGAACTGACTATAGCCAGTGTCATGGAGAGTTCTGAGGTGTTAGAAATGTTCTTCACCATAAAAAAGACTATTTTGAAAAAAAATTGGTCTTATACATACTTTATTAAGTCTACTCTTAATATGTTTTATATTTTTGTTGCTCTTATAAATGGGCTGTGTTTTTTCACTATTTCCCAAATGGTTATTGCTAGTATTTAGCAATGCTACTGAATTTGATTTATTTTTTTATCTGGCAACTTGTAAATTCTAAAGAAGAAAAATTCTAGAGAAAAATAAACAGGTGAAATGGAGCTATAATAACTACTAGTCTTTTCTTTTTTTATTAAGGTATCATTGATAAACTTTCTTTTGAAGGTTTCACAAGAAAAACAATGTGGTTACTACATTCACCCTTATTATCGAGTCCCCCCAATACCCCATTGCAGTCACTGTCCATCAGTGTAGTAAGATGCCACAGAGTCCCTACTTGTATCTTCTCTGAGCTACACTGTCTTCCCCGTGACCCCACACACACCATGTGCACTAATCATCCTTCTCACTTCCGCTCCACCATCTCCACCTACCCTCCCACACCCTTCCCCTTTGGTAACCACTAGTCTCTTCTTGGAGTCATTGAGTCTGCTGCTATTTTGTTCCTTCAGTTTTGCTTCATTGTTATACTCCACAAATGAGGGAAATCATTTGGTATTTGTCTTTGTCTGCCTGTCTTATTTCACTGAGTGTAATACCCTCTTAGCTCCTTCCAAGTTGAATAACTACTAGTCTCAAAGTGCTGGAAGATACAACATGGCCCTTATGGCTAGAATGCAAAGCTTTATTGTGTACTATTGCTCCCTATTCCTTCTTTCCCTGTGACTGCTGGAGTGCCTCCATTCCATAGGTGCAGACAGTTCTTCATCAGCACCTCCAAACCCCCTGTCTAGGAGCTTTCCCATTACCTATGGGATAGGCTTGGATAAAATCTGTCATATTTTTAATAAGGTAAAGCTTTTAAAATAATTCCCTTTGACAATATGGTAACAGCAGTAAAGCAGAAAGAAAACAATGTATGTTTAATGTTTTTGGCAGCAAATAAGCACACCAACAGATTTTGAAACTTCTATTTGGCTTCCAATCATAACTAAGCAATGTATGTAAGTCATTAACAGAAGACGATTCTCATCTAATAGTTTAAATCCAGTTGCTATTGGTGATGGTCCTTGAGGGCAGTGACTATATCTTACTCATCTTTACCTAGTTAAGTAGCATTGTGCTTGGTTTGTAATAAGTACATAAACATTTGCTGGGAAGTTCTAACTTGCAACTTATTTATAATGAAAATGTAGTCTGGGAGGCAAAATCTCTGTCAAGAATGTTGTAAAAGGAAGGATATAGAAATGCTTAAGAATGTTTTTGAACAAATATGAGAGTATAGTATAGAAACATCATTCATACTAATAGAAATAATGTCAAATGTAAAACAAAATATACATATATAGTCTTGAAGCAGAGAGACAGAGAAAGAGAGTTAAGACTAAGGCAGGTGGAGAAGCGCCTTTAGCTCAGGGAATTTAGAAAGTTGGAAGACTGAGAAGTCTTGAAGGAGACCTACGAGCAGAATTGTGTATCTATTATCTTAGAGTACTGGCAATAAGCCTCATTAGTAAGGGCTGAGCTCTCTGATACCATTCACTTAGAAAAGAAAAAACATGGATGGGTAATTTTTAAACTTTCCATGTCTTCAAAATACATATTCTCTCTTGCATGCTTTTGATACCTAAAATTCCTTTAATAGAGAAAAAGGCCTTTTATTACCTTTAGGATAAGTGGTTTAATTCCCTAATAATAGTCATTCAAACTAAGATTTACTCAGACTATCAGTATCTATGAACAACTGTTTTTTCATTCTGATAGAGGTTAGGATTGAAAGAAATAGGAAGGGCATGTCTAAATCAGACAAAAAAGGGAAGGAAAGGGCTGCAGAAAATTTGAACTATACTTTACCACTCCATCTAAGATGAGGCTTTTGTCTATAGGCAAGAACAAAGAAAAGCTAAGAACCGAACAATTTTTGCCATAAATGGATTGAATTCAGAAGCTTTGCTTTAGAAATTTATAAGGCTATTTTTCCCTTCAGCTTTTGATTTAAATAATTGTTATTTCAGTGAATTTACTTGTGGAAATATTACCTTAATGGATTTCAAATTCTTTAAACTACTTACTCATTTCTTTAGCCCTAGATAATTTTGAGGTTAATAAAAACTGATGTGAAAATTAGAAATAGATTCCTTAATCATTTATAAAAATTTTATGTAACTAGTACTTTAAAATACTCTCACTCTGTATTATAAAATTTAGGATGAATCCATTCCAGTTAGATTCTTTTTTTTATATTGAAGTACAGTTTACTCCAATTAGATTCTGACCCCAATTTCTATGGAGATACCAAATGCTCATGAAATAAGACTTAATCTATACAAATAGCAAAAACAAAACCCCAAAAAAGCAGCTTTAGAAAATTTATTTGGTATTTCCTTGGTGTGACTGAGCATGTAATGTCATTCATTTTAAGTTAGTTTTTCCTCAAAATTTAAGAATAAAGAATATTCATTAACTAAAGAATCTAGAGAAACTTAGGCATAAAAAACCATCCATGGAAAGGCCTGGGAAAATTAAAAGGTAGGCATATAACCAAAACAAATAGTTTCCCCCTTATGTCCTCTGAGGCCAAACACCAACCTGTAGCTTGTTTCTCTGCAGTGATGGACCAAGTCACCTATACATTCTCATTCTCACATGTTCAATCAACACTTCACTGCTCTTTTAGCATCTCCTGTTCTTGACATCAGACTGTATGTGAGGACTATTTCTAGCTCCTACTGTCATATCACTGAATTATTTCTCTAATCACTTTCAAACTTTTACCAGGCCAACTGAGTTCCTTACAACTGGGTAGATTTTCACCTCCCTTCCATATGATCCCAAATCATTTAGTAAACTTCAGAATTAACTGAAAAAAAAAAAATATTTTTAAATAAAAATAGGAAAATTGACTTAGTCAAGCTTTTACACTAAGAATGACTTAACAAATTCATGTTTACCTTAATTAACATAAATTTCTGCATTGGTTCAACCCATTCTAACAGAACAATGCTTGTCTGAAGCGCTCCACATAGATATTTATGGCCTGTGTAAGGATTTCTCACTGTCAAGACAAAAAAGTATAGTTAAATTCTATTATAAATACAAAGTCCTTACAATAACAGTTGCATGCTCCAAAAACAGTATCTGCCTGCCAGTTCAACTTCCTAATTAGACTGCAGGGTAAAAAAGTGTCTCAGGTAACAAAAGGAAGCTCCCTCATCAACTGCAGAATTTTTACTGCTGGTTGTTAAGGGCCTGAGGGAAGAAGGATTTTAGGTCTTATGGTCACAGGGAGCTTATTTAGCTGAGGCAGCAAGATCCTGAAGGGTCAAAGTAGATTTAGCCAGAAGCTACCAAACTGATAGGCTATTGCATATTCAGGGACAAGTGATTCAGAGTGCTTTTGATTACTAGAAATATTCAGAGGCAATAATGCTTTGGTTCTAACAAGAAGAAGACATTAATCAAATCTCAAAATACAGGCTTACAAATAAAAAATCCTGAATGGCCTCAGTGTTTTTTAACAGAAGGAAAAGAAACTATATTTTTGCCAAATGCAAATAAAACAGCTAGATGTTATGGCGGGAGAGGAAGAATTTAGGCTAGTGATTATATGAACAGGGAGACTATAACCTTCATATCACAAGTGGAAGTTTTCATACATTAAAGGCATACAGATGCATAAATGCAGTCTCATACCATTACTAGGCCAAATGGCGAAGGATATGTGACAGGCTCCTTGGAGTAGAGTGTGTGATAAAGTGCCATAATAAAAAGTCATCCTACTTTCTCCACTTATCCAGTCAATAAATTATTTGCAAAACAACTGTTATGTGCAAGGTACTATATTAAGTTTAGTTTACATGGAGACAGAATGGCCAAGACATTTGTTTTCCTTAAGGGGGAAAAATAAATTATTACTGGCAGAATGCCCTGGAGTAGTACTGTTTTACACTAGATTTAAAAATGAGCCCCAGAGCGTTTTCTTATCTGCTCTTGTAAGCAGGAGAGCTACATGTTATTGGACCGTTTACTTACCAACACAACACTTCTGACACCACTTGGTTTCAGGGATTTTTGCTGATACAGCAAATTTCCTAAATGTAAATATATAATACATGAAGGTAAAGTTAGTATATGACATTGGTACTATTACAGATCAGTGGAGAAAGGATGAGTTGTTAAAAATTTGGTGTTCACATAAGTCATCTATTAAACACAAGACTAAATTGGGTTCCTTTCTCATCCTCCCTCCAATCAATTCCAAATGGATTAAGGGTTTAAATATGAAAAAACTATAAAATATTTAGGTTGCAGAAGGATATAACCTTGGGATTATTTTTTAAAAATACAAAAAGACAAATAATATAAGATTATATGGATAAACTTTGTTTTTTCATTGATACATCCTTCGTGCCTCAAATTACGGGTGGCATTTTGAATGAATTTGTTGAATATATTAATAACTTTGGTTTACAAAATGATGCCATGAGAAAGTGAAAAGAGAGCCATAAATTGAGAAAAGATATTTTTAATCACATATAATAAATTCAAGCTATGTAAAAAGTTGTCTCACCACCACAACAATTTATAAGAACTTTTTATTTAGACATTTTTATTTCTCTACTAGTGATAAAAATTTCCACAAAGGTGCTTTAGGGGTTCTGCAAACACCTGATTCAAATTTAACTTGAAAAAATCTATTTAAAATTACTTTTAAAACCTATAATTAAAAAAAACACATACAAATGTCTTTTATAATGAAAGTTAATATAACAAGTGTGCTACAGCATCAAGTTGTGCAAACCTCAAAGCATACTTCTCCAGTACACATATTTAAACTTTTAAAAATTGTGTAAATGTGTGACAGATTAGATGTCACTGCTGTCCTAGTTAAAAAAAAAAATCGGAGTTGTGCTTTGCTGGTAACAAAACTGTAGAACATACATTACGCAATGCTCAGTACCATTCCAAACAAGCTCAGAATAGTCTTACAGATATTCTTGTCACTGTACATATAATTGGCAGCTGAGTAATAACCAAGCATAGAACATTGATATTATAATTTTACCTTTTAGTATGTATGCTGACGTTTATACTTATAAAAACCTATAATAATTATAGCTAACATTTACTGAGTTATTATATGCCATACATTTCACATGTTCTGTTACATTTAGTCCCTGTGATAATGCCATCTAGGTAGGTCAAAGCATAGAAATCTCAGGCTTAGATTTAGTAATTTCCTCAAGGTAATACAGTAAGCAATTTAGGGAGAAAGAACTCTAGTGTCTTTGACTGCAATGTTCATAGTGATCCAACTTAAAAAAAATCTACTTCTCATTTATGATTCTGGATCAGTCTAATTGGACAGTCTTCTGAATTTGCAAGCTACGCTGTTAAAACCTGTTACCACTTCTAAGTACTTATCTGTGTGAATTAGAATCATTTTTATACTATGGTACCTAAAGAATGATAGAGAAATTAGTCAGATGTTAAAGTACTGAATTACTATAAAAGTTATCTAGAATACCCTGATACCAAATTTCTGGTTAAAGCACTTTACTGTTTTCCTTGGCTAACTTCGTATTGGGAAGAGTTTTATATTTTAACTCATATATTAGATTAATAATTATAAAAATGTCCCTTTTATATATGTTGGAGTTTCATACAGCTTAAAACAAAACAAAAATTCCCCATACCCTTAGGCAAACTGCTCAAATCGAGGGCTTTTCAGTTTGAAAAAATCTGCACCAAGCTCTGTTACTTCCATTGGCAACAAGCTTAATGCTCCTTGTTCACACTTGTGTACTTGTCCCCCTGGCTTCCTAGGTTAACTTAGGGGTTAAGTTATGAATCAGTCAAAACCCAGGAGGACTAACTGAGAGCATGAATACTACACAGACAAGAAAAATATCAACAGTTAACTATTAACTATAGCTTAGAATTAACAATAATGAAATTCTTCCAAATTTAGTTGTGAGCAGCACACTGAAATGTCACAAAAATTTGTCATATTCTATAGTGCCCTACATACTTACCTTGATTTCAGTCATGATTTTACAAAAACGCAATAAAACTTGTTTTAGAAGCATCCAATTAACTGGGATCCTAAGTTAACCAATATTCTCCATATATTTAAATGTAGGGTATTTTACAGTACACTACTGACACAGTTCAATTTATCATACCTAATAATGACAACAGCTCTAATATTGAGAGCCAAGTAGGTGCCAGAAACCACAGTATGTACTTTACATACATAATTTATCATTCTCAAAACAACTCTGCAAGATGGGTATACTGGTTCTGTTTTATAGATGAATTTATTTTGGAGAGGTTGTATAATTTATCCAAGGCTCCAGACCTAGTAAGTGAATTTAAGTCTATCTGGATGCCAAAGCCTATGCTTTTCTAAAGATACATAATATGGCACAATGAGCACCTATCATTATTATGAGAACCAGGAGGCACTGTAAGATGCTCAAAGAAGTTTAACTCACGCTCACTAAATGGAAGAAGAAATGGTACTAATACACACATAAAATATTACCATGCAAAAAACTTTTCAGATTGCCTAAAAATAAATGAGAGAATTAAGAGAAGACCTTACAGTAATTGCCTGCTAGAAAATTAAACTGAAGAAAGTGGGATGGACACCTTAGTGAGTGCTACTAACACTAAAGACTGATAAAAACCTAAAATAATAGCTTAGAGGTAAAATACTCTCTGAGGTAAAAAATCTTACTATATGGAAATTCATTTAAAAAAGAAGTAACATTTTATTTACTTCTGTCTCATCTATATACCAAGACACTTTCTGCACATTTGATATATTCAGTAAAATTTTGAAGAATTGAACACAGCTATGAAAAGTCCCTATTCTGACTTATGGATATCAAAAGTGGATGCATTACAGTTTATTCCTTGGGGGCACTTTACTTCCACCTTTTAAAGCTTGGTGGTCAGTTTCCATACCCACAGAAATTTAGGATTATCAAGTTAGATAGCTGGATGGAGATGTGCTGTAAGTAGGCAGAAAAACAACAGCACAATGTGGCAGCTGGGAGAAAAAGAGGGGCAGATAAACTGTATCGGAAGAAGGAAACTCCCGACTCCATTTTTGGGGCTAGTTATACTAACAATACCCTTAACTCCAACTATAGATACAAGTATAATAAGTCAAGTTCATAATCACAACTCTGAATCATCATGAAAAGACTCCATTAAATGCAATGCGATCTATTTTAAGACGACAGAAAAGCATGCAATACAGTTTTAAATATTTTTCATTAAAAAGGTTAATTAGTAAAAAGTTTTTGTGTACAAAGGGGCAAATCTTAGTTATAACGTAAACTCAGGAATTGAGAACAGATTTTAAAGGTATTTGAAAACTGAGATTCTACAATAATTGCTTTACAACTAGTATAAAGGCTGAATAGCATATATTATAAAGTTTTTGTAAAACACAATTTATACCTGACTCAGAAGACCATTTAGTCAACAAATGAAATCTAATAACCATCAAAAGAAAAAGCATAATTAAAAATCCCTACAAGTAGAAAAGCAAAAAACGTTTCTAATTTCTAAGTAATTATCTTCCAATATAAAAACCTTTGCTTAATAAATCATTTTAATTTTCTGAGTTTAGAAACTGTACCGAGAAAATTCATTTTATTCACATTAACACAAACATGTCAAAAGCACTATATGTAATGTAAAATTACCAGCAAATTACAGAAAAAATTGGTTTTAGTCTTGTAAAAAAAGAGAACTAAAAATTTAGAAAGAAAATGTTTGATGTAATTGGAAAGCATAAAGTAGAAAAATCTTAGACTGTGATGAACACTTGTGAAAATACATTACTTCTTATAATTTTTTCATTACATATGATTTCTAATAACCCATTCTACTAAATCAAACTGAGTGCTTTTTCAATTATTCTGGTATAAACATTCATTAGAATTAGTTAATATACTATCTACAAGGATGAAAAAAACATAGTTACCTTGGCAGTATCCTGTCAGGGAGTTTGTGCGCTGGAATAGCAACAGGTAACTTTTGCATTTGTCTTGCATAATCAAAAAGCCCTGGTAAATTATGGGAATAAAGCTGAGAAGCTTTACCTGTAAGAAAAATAAATATGACATAAAAGCTAGTAACATAAATTGAACAACTGTAAAGTATTTAAAAACTAAAAGACTTACCAGATATTGATAGTAAGCAATTGTTCATTACATACAACCATGTACACCTTCGGGGGAATAGCTGATGAAAAACAAGCACAAAGTTTATAAATAGATAACAGCAATGTAAATATATACACAGTAACCACATAAACTGTCATATCAATAAGCCAGTTCTTAAAACTGAACTTATTTTTAATAGACATTCATTTTATAAGGCATTTAAAACAATATGCATACATTTATATGGGAGAAAAAATAAATCAGCAATGAAATTTCATTATCTAAGTCTTAACATGACATGATTAGCTTGAGTCTCTCTTACAGTAAGGACTATGGAGTCTCAAACTACTCAGGAAAAAAGAGGACGTTCTGGGTTAAAGTAATTAAGACTCTGTGTACTTCCACTGAAATACTCTTACTTTAGGTATATGGACATGCATGGCTTCTGCAACAGAAGACATAGAAAAAAGGATCATGGTGTAGTAGAACACAGGATATAGAAATGTTTGGAATGGAGAAAAAAGACTGAGAATATGTTGAAAAATTATAAATCATAAAGGATATGTACATGGAATTCATTATGAAATCTAGTACATAAGAACTGAGATGCACCTTTGGAAGCTTCAAAGTATTTAAGGCAAAGAAAAGGGAACTTCATGGAACACAGACCATATACATTTATATATTTTTAATTAAAGTGTCATTGATATAGTCTTATGAAGGTGTGGATAAATTGAAAATTCCTGTGGACAGGATTTTCACCTGGCCCTGGTTGGCTAGCTCACTACACACGTGTGGGCAATACGTTGCTACTGACTCTATATAAAGAGCTCCACCCAGTGCTCTGGGCGACATGGTGGCACGGCTGCAAGGTTGCAGGAGAGCAGAGCAGAGGCTGGAGTGGTGGCAGTGCTGAGGACAAAGGCCCTGAGGATGGCTGTGTGGGCAGAGAGGCCCAGGGGATGGCTGTGCAGGCAGAGAGGCCCAGAGGACGACTATGCGGTCAGAAAGGCCTGGAGGACTGCTGTGCGGGGAGAGAGGCCCAGAGGCAGTGACTGGCTTGCTGCATGCAAACTCGCTCTGAGTGGACAAGATTTTTTCCACTTAAAGTACAAAGAAAACTAACCTAATAATTGATTTCACAGTAAGATTAATGTGGGGAAGTTGGGGTTTTTATGGCCAGGAACCTCACTAAACTTAAACCACTTGATGATGTAACTGGCCTGTTGCTGGGCTGCCGCTTCCACACCTGTAGGCAATAAGCTATTATTGCGCTATGTAGAGAGCTCGGCCCAGTGCTCTGGGTGGAGTCAGAGACACTAGTGCTTGACCTACGGCAGGGGAGAACAAGCCGGGTAATAAACCCTTTCACCCCAAAAACGTTCTACTGTCATTCCTTTGGTCACACTGAATCCATAGTGAACTTGCCCAGGGCCAAAACCCATTGGCAAGACAATGAAAAAATCCCGAATCTCACATATACTCATTCTTTACTCTTATAAGGCTTCTTCTGGGATGGAAAATGTTTCACTTTGAAGGGCATGTTTAACTTAGAAAAATTTTACTCTACTAGTTTAATTTCAATTGATGAAGCACCTAAGAAGGGGAGTTACTGAAGACTGGGACTTGGTGGAGTTGCTGGGTGCCTTCAATTACCAGCTCATTAAAGTAGATTACTCCACCTATGCATGAAGTTGGTCTTGTTCCTTACAGTTAATATCGTTACCAGTAATACGATTTTTAGGTATCTTATTATATCCAAGAAAACTACTACCACCTTTTTTATTATTATAAACAAGATCTGTTTAAAAAAAGACATGAAAAGATAGAAATGTTTTGATATGAAGAAATTATCATTACTTTTGCTTTTTTTTCTCTCCATTTTCTTTGTAATCAATTTACACTGATGATGCAGAATCAGTTATATGTTCCATAGGCACCCAAAACTCACCATGACCAAACTGCATCATCATTCTTTTCAAACTGACTTCTTTGTGTATGTACTATACTCTGCCTAGTGGTACCGTCATTCAATCAAGTTGGAAACCTGAAGTAAACTTAGACTTCTCAACTTCCATGATGAACTGGTCATTCAATTTGGCCAGTTCTAGCTCTTTCATCTTTCTCTAGGCCTAGTGTTTCCCTATAAGAGAAATACAAAAGGAGGAGGCAGTGTAGAGTAGTAATTAAGGATGTGGACCCTGGAGCCTGCTTGCCTGGGTTTGTATCTTAGTGCTGCCACTTACTCGCCATAGGATCTCTGGAAAGTCACCAATCCTTTCTATGCCTCAGATGAGAATTCTAATGGTACCCACTTTTGAGACTTGTGAAAATTAAGTAAGTTAATACATGTAAAACATTTAAAAACAGTGCTTGGCACATAGTAAACTTTATATAGGTATTATCTATTAATATCATTGTCTTCATTTTGCAGGTTGTTTAGCATTCTTGGCCTCTTGGTACAAAATGCCAAAAGCTTCCTTGTCACTGTAACAATCAGAAATTTCCGACTACTATTCTAAATCCCACTTTTTCTTCTCTGTGCTTTCCATTTGTCCTGAGTCAACATTTCTTTACCTTATTAAAAATATTTTAAATAATTTTTTAACTAAGCTTTTATTGATATGCACTCTTGTGAAGATTTCACATGAAAAACAATGTGGATACTACAATCACCGATATTATTGAGTCCCCCCCCATGCCCCCGTGCAGTCACCGTCCATCAGTGTAGCAGGATGCAGCACAGTTGCTACTTGTCTTCTCTTGCTACACTGTCTTCCCCATGGATCCCCCCTCACACCATATGAACTAATCATAATACCCCTCAACCCCCTTCTCCCTCCCTCCCCACCCACCCTCCCCTTTTGTAACCGCAGTACCTTCTTGGAGATTGTGAGTCTGTTGCTGTTTTGTTCGGTCAGTTTTGCTTCGTTGTTATACTCCACAAATGAGGGAAATCATTTGGTACTTGTCTTTCTCTGCCTGACTTATTTCACTGAGATAATACCCTCCAGCTCCATCCATGTAGTTGCAAACAATAGGATTTGTTTCTTTCTTATGGCTGAATAGTATTCCATTGTGTGTATGTACCACATCTTCTTTATCCATTCATCTACTGATGGACACTTAGGTTGCTTCCATACTAGGCTATTGTAAATAATGCTGCAATAAACATAGGGGTGCATATGTCTTTTTGAATCTGAGAAGTTGTATTCTTTGGGTAAATTCCTAGGAGTTGAATTCCTGGGTCAAATGGTATATCTATTTTTAGTTTTTTGAGGAATCTCCATATTGCTTTCCACGATGGTTGAACTAGTTTACATTCCCACCAGCAGTGCAGGAGGGTTCCCCTTTACTCACATCCTCGCCAGCATTTGTTGTTCTTAGTCTTTTCAATACTGGCCATCCTACCTGGTATGAAGTGATACTTCATTGTGGTTTTAATTAGCATTTCCCTGATAATTAGTAATGTGGAGCATCTTTTCATGTGCCTGTTGGCCATCTGAATCTTTTCTTTGGAGAATTGTCTGTTCATATCCTCTGCCCATTTTTTAATGAGGTTATTTGCTTTTTGGTTGTTGAGACATGTGAGTACTTTATGTATTTTGGATGTTAACCCTTTGTCAGATACATCGTTTATAAAACATTCTTGCATACTGTAGGATGCCTTTTTGTTCTGCTGATTGTGTCCTTTGCTATACAGACCTTTTTAGTTTCATGTAGTCCCATTTGTTCATTTTTGTTTTTGTTTCCCTTGCTCGAGGAGGTGCATTCAGGAAAAAGTTGCTCATGTTCATATTCAGGAGACTTTTGCCTGTTGTCTTCTAAGAGTTTTATGGTTTCATGACTTACATTCAGGTCTTTGATCCATTTCAAGTTTACTTTTGTGTATGAGGTTAAAAAATAATCCAGTTTCTTTCTCTTGCATGTAGCTGTCCAGTTTTGCGAAAACCAGTTGTTGAAGACTCTGTCATTTCCCCATTGTATGTTCGTGGCTCCTTTATCGTATATTAATTGACCATATATGCATGGGTTTATATCAGGGCTCTCTAGTCTGTTCCATTGGTCTATGGGTCTGTTCTTGTGCCAGTACCAAATTGTTTTGATTACTGTGGCTTTGTAGAAGAGCTTGAAGATGGGGAGCATAATCCCCCCAGCTTTATTATTCCTTCTCAGGATTGCTTTGGCTATTCAGGGTCTTTTGTGGTTCCATATGAATTTTAGAACTATTTGCTCTACTTTGTTGAAGAATGCTGTTGGTATTTTGATAGGGATTGCATTGAATCTGTAGATTGCTTTAGGCAGGATGGCCATTTTGACAATATTAATTCCTCCTACCCATTAACGTGGGATGTATTTCCATTTATTGGTATCTTTTTCAATTTTTCTCATGAGTATCTTGTAGTTTTCAGGGTATAAATCTTTCACGTCCTTCATAGGGTTTATTCCTAGGTATTTTATTCTTTTTGATGCAACTGTGAATGGAATTGTTTTCCTGATTTCTCTTTCTGCTAGTTCATTTGTTAGTGTATAGGAATGCAACAGGTTTCTGTGTATTAATTTTGTGTCCTGCAACTTTGCTGAATTCAGACATTAGATCTAGTGGTTTTGGAGTGGATTCTTCAGGTTTTTTTATGCACAGTATTATGTCATCTGCAAACAGTGACAGTTTTAACTTCTTATTTACCAATATGGATGCCTTTTCTTTCTTTGTATTGTCTGATTGTCATGGATAGGACCTCCAGAACTATGTTGAATAACAGTGGGGAGAATGGCATCCTCATCTTGTTTCCAATCTTAAAGGAAAAGCTTTCAGCTTCTCGCTATTAAGTATGATGTTGGCTGTGGGTTTGTCATATATGGCCTTTATTATGTTGAGTTGTTTGCCCCCTATATCCATTTTGTTGACAGTTTTTTTTAAAATCATGGATGTTGAATTTTGTCAAATGCCATTTCGGCATCTATGGAAATGATCCTGTGGTTTCTGTCCTTCTTTTTGTTGATATGGTGGATGATGTTAACAGATTTTTGAATATTGTACCATCCTTGCATCCCTTGAATAAACCCTACTTGATCATGAAGGATTATCTTTTTGATGTATTTTTGAATTCGGTTTGCTAATATTTTGTATTTTTACCCCCGGTTTTTTTTTTTTTTTTTTTTGGCGTCTGTGTTCATCAGGGATATTGGTCTGTAATTTTTTTTGTGTGGTGTCTTTGCCTGGTCTTGGTATTAGAGTGATGCTGGCTTCATAGAATGGGTTGGAAGTATTCCCTCCTCTTGTACTTTTTGAAAAACTTTAAGGAGGATGGGTATAGGTATTTACTAAGTGTTTGATAAAATTCAGCAGTGAAGCCATCTGGTCCAGAGGTTTTGTTCGTAAGTAGTTTTTTGATTACCAAGTCAATTTCATTGCTGGTAATTGGTCTGTTCAGATTTTCTGTTTTTTTCTGTGTCTGCCTTGGAAGGTTGTATTTTTCTAGTAAGGTGTCCATTTCTTCTAGGTTATCCAGTTTGTTTCCATATAATTTTTCATAGTATTCTCTACAATTCTTTGTATTTGTGTGGTGTCCGTAGTTCTTTTTCCTTTCTTATTTCTTATTGTTTATGTGTGTAGACTCTCTTTTTTTCTTGATAGGTCTAGCTAGGGTTTTATCTGTTTTATTTTCTCAAAGAACTAGCTCCTGCTTTCATTGATTCTATTGTTTTATTCTTCTCAAGTTTATTTATTTCTGCTCTAAATCTTTATTATGCTCCTCCTACTGACTTTGTTATTTGTTCTTCTTTTTCTAGTTTCGTTAATTGTGAGTTTATGCTGTTCTTATGGGATTGTTCTTTCCTGAGGAAGGCCTGTATTGCAATATACTTCCCTCTTAGCACGACCTTTGCTGCATCCCAGATTTTGTGGTTTGAATTATTGTTGTCATTTGTCTCCATATATTTCTTGATCTCTGTTTTTATTTGGTCACTGACCCTTTGGTTATTTAGGAGCATGCTGTTAAGCTTACATGTGTTTGTGGGCTTTTTCATTTACTTTGCATAATTTATTTCTAGTTTCACACCTTTGTGGTCAGAGATACTGGCTGGTACAATTTCAATCTTTTTTAATTTACTGAGGCTCTTTTTGTGGTCTAGTATATGACCTATTCTTGAAAATGTTCCATGTGTACTTGAGAAGAATATGTATCCTGATGCTTTTGGGTGAAGTGTTCTGTAGATGTCTGTTAGGTCCATCTGTTCTAATATGTTGTTCAATGCCTCTGTCTCCTTACTTATTTTCTGTCTGGTTGATTTGTCCTTTGGACTCAGTGGTGTGTTGAAGTCTCCTAAAATGAATGCATTGCATTCTATTTCCCCCTTCAATCTGTTAGTATTTGTTTCACATACGTAGGTGTCCTGTGTTGTGTGCATAGATATTTATAATGGTTATATCCTCTTGTTGGACTGACCCCTTTATCATTATGTAATGTCCTTCTTTGTCTCTTGTGACTTTCTTTGTTTTGAAGTCTATTTTGTCTGATACAAGTACTGCAACTCCTGTGTTTTGTCCCTATTAGTTGCATGAAATATCTTTTCCTATCCCTTCACTTTCAGTCTATGTCTGTCTTTGGATTTGGAGTGAGTCTTTGTAGGCAACAGAAAGATGGGTCTTGTTTTTTTTATCCATTCACTGACTCTATGTCTTTTTTTTTTTTTTTGAGAGGGCATCTCTCATATTTATTGATCAAATGGTTGTTAACAACAATAAAATTCTGTATAGGGGACTCCATGCACAATCATTAATCAACCCCCAGCCTAATTCTCAACAGTCTCCAATCTTCTGAAGCATAACGAACAAGTTCTTACATGGTGAACAGTGCAAGGGCAGTCATCACAGAAACTTTCGGTTTTGATCACGCATTATGAACTATAAACAATCTGACTCTATGTCTTTTGATTGGTACATTCAGACCATTTAACATTTAGGGGGATTATTGACAGGTATGTACTCAGTGCCATTGCAGGCTTCAGTTTCATGGTTATCAAAGGTTCACAGGTAACTTCCTTAGTATCTAACAGTCTAATTTAACTCACTTAGTATGTTATTACAAACACAATCTAAAGGTTCTTTTTTCCCCCTTTTTCTTCCTCCTCCATTCTTTATACATTAGGTATCACATTCTGTACTCTTTGTGTATCCCTTGGCTGACTTTGGGGGTAGTTGATTCAATTTTGCATCTGCTTAGTAATTAATTGTTCTACTTTCTTTACTGTGGTTTTATTTCCTCTGGTGACAACTATTTAGCCTTAGGAACACTTGAATCTAGAGCAGTTCCTCCAAAATACAGTGTAGAGATGGTTTGTGTGAGGTAAATTCTCTCAGCTTTTGCTTATCTGGAAATTGTTTAATCCCTCCTTCAAATTTGTATGATAATGTTGCCGAGTAGAGTATTCTTGGCTCAAGTCCCTTCTGTTTCTTTGCATTAAATATATCATGCCACTCCCTTCTGGCCTGTAAGGTTTCTGTTGAGAAGTCTGATGATAGCCTGATGGGTTTTTCTTTGTATGTGATATATTTTTTTCTCTCTCTGGCTGCTTTTAAAGTCTGTCTTTATCCTTGATCTTTGCCATTTTAATTACTATATGTCTTGGTGTTGTCTTCCTTCGGTCCTGTGTGTTGGGAGATCTGTGGACTTCCACGGCTTGAGAGATTATTTCCTTCCCCAGATTGGGGAAGTTTTCATCAATTTCATCCTCAAAGACACTTTCTATCCCTTTTTCTCTCTCTTCTTCTGGTACCTCTATAATGTGAGTATTGATCCGTTTGGATTGGTCACACAGTTCTCTCAATATTCTTTCAAACCTAGAGATCCTTTTTTCTCTCTGAGTCTCAGCTTCTTTGTTCCTCTTTTCTAATTTATATTCCATTTACTGTCTCATCCACTATATCTAATCTTCTTTGAAATCACTCCATTGTATGGTTCATTTCTGCTACTGTATTCCATAATGATTGAATTTCCATCCGGAATTCTTCCGAGTTCTTGAATATTTTTCTGTATCTCCAGTAGCATGTTTATGATTTTTATTTTGAAATCTCTTTCAGGAAGATTGATGAGTTCAGCTTCACTTGTTCCTTTTTCTGATGTTTGTGGGATTTTGGTTTGAACCAGGTTCTTTTGATGTTTCATATTTGTATGTGGCGCCTTCTAGTGCCCAGAAGCTCTACTGTCTGGAGCTGCTCAGCTCCTGGAGGGAAGTCAGGGGTCGCGGGGAAGAGTCGCTGGTGCCTGCGGGGAGGAAAGAGCTGTTTCCTGCTTCCTGGCTTCCATGCCTGCCTCCACTGTCAGAACCAGTTGGCCAAGCACACAGGTGTAAGCCTCTAAGCTTTGAATTTGCAGCTGCCATAGGCAGGGCTTCTCTCTGGCTGGCCTGATGCCAGGGTAGGGGCTGCTGGTTTGCAAGCTGGTGTGCAGGCTGGTTGGGAGGAGGTTGCAGCAGGCTGTGTATCATGGCGGGGGACTTGAAGCTGCATTGCCAGCCAGTGGGGATAGAGCACCTAAAGCTCCTCCAAGTTCCCAACCTGCTGGGCAGAGTGTGCCTGGAGAATTCTGTTCACCTATCCTTTCTCCTGAGCAGTAAGCTCTGTGGAATCCTTGCCCTTTTAGCAGGCTTCTTGCTGGTATAAGTCTCTCAGACTGCCTGCTTTTCTTTTTTCCCAAAGCAGCTGCATGTGGATCCTTGTTTTCCATTAGCGGCTGGAATCTCAGTCTCTCTAGGTATTCCACCTGTCTTAGCTTTCCAACCCCTAATCTCCATAGCACCATGCAATGTAGGTTCGTGCTCCCAGAGGAGATCTCCAGGGCTGGGTGTTCAGTAGTCCGAGGCCTCCACTCCCTCCCTGCTCCATTTATCTTTCTCCTGCTGATGAGCTGGAGTGGGGGAAGGGCTTGAGCCCTAATGGATTATAGCTTTGGTATGTTACCCTGTTTCATGAGGTCTGTTCTCTTCTCCAGGTGTATGCAGTCTTGCACAGTCTTCTTTCCTGTTGCTCTTTCAGGATTAGCTGTATTAATTATATTTTCGTATCATATGTGGTTTTCAGAGGAGGCCTCTGTCTCACCTCTCAAGCCATCTTTAATTCTGAACATTTCTTTACCCTTTAACCATAATCTCTAGTCTCATCTCTCACCATATTGCAGATATTTCTAAACACAGATCTGATCATCAGCATGGTGCAGAAAGCTGTCACCAGAGTCTGGCACCTGCTTCCTCACCCCGCTCCATTTATTGTTACTACTTACACTCATTATATATTCCAGTGAAACTGTCCATTCATGGTTCCTATGCTTGCCACACTGTTTCAGAACCTGATGCCTTCATATTTATCCTTCTTCTGTTTGGCTACCTGCTACTCATCACCATTTCCAGTCCAGTTCATATGTCTCTCCTCCTCATCTCCCCAGAGGAGGTGCTAGTCACTTCCACCTCTGTGGCCTATATCTTGTACTCATTCCCAGTGTGACATGTAACCTCAAGTATTAAAGTTATTGGTTTACATGTCTGATACCTCTATTAGATCATGGGCTCCTTAAGGGTAAAGACTAGGCCTGTGAATGTGTCTTTAGCACCTAGTAAATAGAACACACTCTATGAAGGTTTTGTGAATGAAAGAGGCAGCAAATCATAGAACTGAAACTTATTTATTGTCTAGTGTCTGTGTATAATAATTTAAAAAAATTTTAAAGGGAAAATACAAAATAACATACCTGTTCCATTGATGTTTCATGAAGTTCATTAAGATTCAGGGTATAAATCCCTTCTTCAGCACCAAATATCAAGTACTGATCTGAAATGACAGAAGTAATCTACTGATTTTGATATATAACACACTTTTAAAAAGGATTTATATAGTCAATTAAAAATAAGTAAATATGTATTAACATATGAAAAAAGAATCACTATGATTTATAAACATTTTTTATTTTAATGCAAGTAAGTGTTTAGACAGCTGAGCTTAATGAATTGAGTTACATGTAAATATTAGCCCCAAAGCAGTGAAGAGAACTTTTATGTAGGAGGTTTTAAAGAGTGGCATGCTAGGACACCTCACTAATTGGAGTGTTCTAAGGACTGGAAAAGAATCTAAAATTCTTTTAAGATAGGATCATGTGCAACTGATGTACACAATGTAAATTAAGAACAATTGATATGGATCCAAAATATTTTTTTAGATGGGCCATTAAGGCCATTATTATAAATACCAACATTATTATAAAAACCAGGATCTGACTACTGCCTATTCAAATAGTTAACTTAAAACTTGGATACCTAGTAGGGTACTCAATATCTTCTAGAAGATAGGAGAAGTTTGGCATGGTCCTATTTGATCTGTTTTTATGATAATATGAAACAAAAGGTTAAGAACTTCTCCACACTAAACTGAAGTTTATATTGACAACAACACAGATGCTAAGAGTATTCCTATTCTGCCTATACGTATGATTAGCATGGGTAGGTTAAAGGCACAAGTTTCGTGGTCAGACAGAATCAAACAGCGGCTCTACAACCAACTGGCTGTGAAACAATGAATCTTTCTGAATGTCATTTTCCCTGCCTGTGAAATTAAAATACCTACACTTTGGATTTTAGAAGATTAAGAAAGGATGTGGTATGTGTGTGTGTTTGTGTGCATGTGTGTATATATGTATATATCTTTAGGTATATAGATATTAAGATGTAGACGTACACTGAGAGGATACAGACAGTCTTGAGTTAGTGCCAAATGACAACTATTCTTATGGTCCCTTTTAAGATGAGAGATCCTCTAAGTGGTCACTAGACCCTGGTTACCCAGGAGTTAAAGTCCTTTAGCAATGGCTGTGTCTAAAACAGAAAGATATTGAATGATTGTGTAGCAGCAGAAGAAAATTTTCTGAAGGAAATTTCTAGAGGACATAGAGTATACTGATATGGTGACCATATAGTGGAATTTTAATGCACGTGTCACCTCAAACCCTCCTAATAAACACAGAGAAACATATTTACTTTAAAAATCAAAAAAAATTTTTTTCCCCAGAAAATGAATAAAATCAAATGCTTTCATGGCCTCAGTGTTAAAAATAATTAGAAAGATAACAGGTAAAAATATACAGTATTACCTCTTGTATCTGGGTTTATCCATGATGTTGCACAGTGAATTTTCAAGGGACATCCATTAAAAACTTTTGAAAAACATGCACCCATCTGTAAAAACAAAAAATAACCAAATAAAAACATTAAGTCATAGTCATCTGTCCTACCACAAAGGTTCCAGGCACAATGACTGTCAAGTTACATAAGACTTTCTTAAGAGAATCATTTTATTTTTCCTATCTTCTCAAATAAAGCAGTGATAGCAACCAACACGGCACAATTATTTGTTTGCAGAAGTATTACTTATATGTTCCACATCGAGGGAAATAAAATATTCCCTGATAAGGAAATCATAATCTCTACAAAGATGAAAAGTTTTCTCCTTTGGTTTCATGAGCCTAAAAATGATACCTAATCATTGAATTAATATTACAAAGTGAAAGAGGTATGGTTGATTTGAAATTCACATATGTACTTCAAACTCAAAACATAAACCCATTTTTAAAAATAATTGAGCAATCTAATTATTTTCCCTAGGATTCAATAAAAAGCTTTATTGTTTGATGTTAATATTTATAAAGTCCATTTATAAAACTTTAGGAGAATAACTTTTAATGAAATACAGTCGACTCATTTGAACTTTTTTTGATCTTCAAAGAGTAAAATGTTTGAAATTCTTGTTCAGGTTAGAATAAATAAGTACAAGAAGGCTCACTCATTCAACCACTTCTACGAGTAACAACTTGGAGGAAAAAAAATACAGAAATATTTGGTCACAGGAATAGCATAGTGTTTCATTTTATAGCAGGAATATACATATATCTGGAGATAATACTCAGAACACATCACTCATTGACTATAATGGATTAAAAATATTAACATAATCAAAATGATAAATCTTAAGATTTCCTTTTTATTCATAGAAACTTACCAGCCAGTATTTTTAAGACAGTAGTGCAAAAAAAAGGACAGCAGCCTGGCAAGACAATCAGGTAGTAGAAGGCCAAAATGTTTTTATGGTGTGCTATGGGAATTGTATCACTTAACTAATCCTAACAATCATTCTTTAAGACAGCTACCAACCAAAATCTATATGTTAAGGTACTGCTAAACCCCTCAATATCCAAATGACAAAATGAGGTATAAAACAAACACAATTTCAACTGTAAGCTAATTTTATAATTGGTCCTATCTGGCATTACATGGTTATCAGCTCTTCCCTGTCAACTGCATACCTGACATGTAAGTTTTATCTTATAGTCAAATGGAAAATCTTTTGCCTTTGCTAGACAGACATAGGAGCCTTTTATACTCAAAGCTTTTTAAATTTTGTAATTAAGCTATAATTATTTTGTATTAAAAGAGTTAAAGAAAAGTAAGAAGACTAAAAAGTAGAGTTGGAAGGTTAAAAGCTAGAAAAACTATGGACATCTTCTAAATCAGTGTTACATAAGGTTTTAGATTATCGATTTGTAGTAGTGAAAATGTAGTTCTATTCATCTGATCTAAAATTCCATTGAGTTAATCCTATGAAAGAGAGCATGGTCTAATTAAAAAGAACAAAAAGCCCACAACATAGTGTAACATACGGACATCTTAGTTCTAGTTCAAGGTCTGGTTAGAGTTGGGTGGAGTTTTGTGACCTTGGTGACTAAGATCACGGGCAAAATAAAGAGTTTGGGCCAGATGTGCCTTTAATGTTTCTTCTAGGTCTAAACTGCTGTTTTTAACAACTGAAAACATGTTAGAAAAGAATGTTGTATCTACATTTTGTACTTTCTATTATAGCCACATGACTTTTTCACATTCCTTCAAAAACTGTCTGTAAAGAAGATATGAACAAATTTTGGAAAAAAGGAGATTTAAACTATAACTTATTATAATTTTATTTTGAAAAGCTATTTTTCAGATGTAACTAAATGAGCAATCCTATAGGTTTTTTTCAACAATAGTGGAGGTTCTTTCAAACAGGCAAAAAAATCTAACAAAAGGTACAGATTCAGGCAATTTTTTTTGTCATTTCATTTAGTTTGATGACTTATTTGATATTTATACTTACATGCACTTTAGGTGTTGGGGGTAGACCGTTACTAATAGGCTTCTAGAAAAAGAACACATGCATGGTTATATTTCTTTTGTTGCTGTTTGCTATAACAATACTGTATTTCAAATACAGGTATTGGAATAAAATACATGAATATGTTCTCTTTGTAAAACAAAACATTATAGACAAGGCTGAAGTACCCTATAACCCTTCCACAGTCCATTTATTCCTAGTACTGGCCCCCCAAAACCAGGTTAGTGTGTACTCTACCAGACCTTTCTGTGTAAACATGTCCACAGGCAATACTGTTTTTTTGTGTGTTTTAAAACATAAGTAGTTATGCAGTATTCATAGAGTTGTTCTTTGTTTTAAAATTGGGTCTTGGACAGCATTTCATATCAGATCTGGTTCACTTGTTTTAACTGTAGAACAGTATGAATACAACGTCATTTAGCTATTCCCTGTTGTTGGATATTTAGGTTATTTTCAATTTTTTATTATAACAGCAGTGCAGAAATGATATGCTGTACTATGCAATGTGTGAATATTTTTAAGGTTTACTGTGAAAAGTGAAACTACTGGCCCCTGGGGTCTGAACCTTTTACGTTTTAGTGCATAATGACTGCCAACCTGCCTTACTGAGTGCCAATTTCACATCACACCCACCAGCAATGTGTCAGAATCCTGGTTTATTATAGTCTCATAGATACTTAATAGTATCAAAATGATTGGTAAATAGTGTTTCCTCCTTACTTTGCATGGCTCCGATTCCCAGGAAATTTGAGAATTAAAAAAAAATATATCATTGACTGGTTATCTGTATTTTCTCTTCTGTGAATTGTCTTTTCCCATTGTTATTACTGAGTTAGTTATCTTTTTCTTATCTATTTGATGGAGTTCTTTATATACACTAGATTTGAATACTTTATGTTTCATATATCACAAACATTTTCTCCTAGTCTGTAGGATTATCTTAACCTTGTTTACAATGTGTTTTGTAAACTGAAATTTTAAATTTTGATGGGGATTCAAATACATTAATTATTGGTCAGAGTACACTGATAACTGTGAGGACAGAAAAAATACCATATTCACTCACCTATAATATTCTCAATACCACACATTTTCCCAAGGGGCTACATTCCTGGCATATATGATTTGTCCCCTGGAGAAGGAATCTTCTTGGGAGAGATTGTACTTTAAACATAAATTTTACAAAAGTCTAGGTTCTTTTGAGGTTAATCTCAACATTTTAAGGAATGATGTTATAAATTTTTCTCAAATTGATATGTCAGAATTATTTAAATGATTCAACAGAAATTAACTAAAAGCTATGTTGATTGACTTCACTTACAGGATACTAATAAAATTGTGTAGTATATAGTAATATAAAGTATATATTGTATATATAGTATATTACCTATATGAGTAACCATTACACTTTAAAAATTAAGACTGCATGAAATTTTATGATGATGTACATTCTATAATGGCCACCAATTTTTGAAGATCTTTTTCTATTTTGCAATTTATTTTTATACTGATGTCCTTCAATTATCTTACATCATTTATTTTAGCAAAACATTTTTTTTATTAAGGTATTACTGATATACACTCTTATGAAGGTTTCACATGAAAAACAATGTGGTTACTACATTCACCCATATTATCGAGTCCCACCCATACCCCATTGTAGTCACTGTTGAACAGTGTAGTAAGATAGCAAAACATTTTTAAATAGGAAGCTCTGAATGTTATAACTTTCAGATTTAACTTAAGTGCTGACAAAACTGGCTGTAAATAATTTCAAGAAGCTGTACAAACTGTAATAATGTTTCAATATACCATAGATACTGCTTATCCTATGATACAGTCTTAGACATATTTATTTCAGAATTATTGAGACTGTTAAAGTACTAGTTTGTTACCCAAATGAAATAAGGTAATAGTGAATAAAAAATGTATACATAAAAAAAAATGTATACATTTCTCAAAGGCTGTTGCACCATGTTGCAGTCATTAAGCTGCATTTTTGTAGAACTACATTAGCAGGGCTACTAAAATTTCATGATGAAAACAGAAAGGAACTGCTCAGTTGGACAGACTTCATTAAAACCCATTCCCAAAGGACATTTTATACTTTAGTTAAAGATGTCCTAAATTTCACAGGTTATAATGGATAACTCCAATCAAATGCCTTAATTGAATTATAAAACTGGTATGTTATATTGTGTAGTGAAATCTTAAAAAACTGATGAACAGATGGAGTACAAGAGCCTCTGGCAATGTGCTTACTGCACAAAACCACAACAATATACATATGTAGTAAATGTACTGGAAGTTTCTATAAAAATAACAAATTTTAGTAGTCACAGAAACTTAAAAAAAAACTGTCTCAATCTAATTGGCAGCTGCTGAGTTGTGGATTTTAAGGATTGTTGTTTTATGATAGACAAATGTTTTGATGATCAAGAGTAAATTCCTTACAAATGTTAATAATTTTTAATCTCCCTGATAAATATGATTTATATTTTAATAATTATGTCATAGTATTTTATCCAACATTTGTAACAGGAATAGCTATGGCTAATTCATCTTTTCTGAAGTGGTATCTTATATCTACTAGAAAATATTCTTAATTTTTCCTCCTCATTAGCTATTGCTTTAAGAGTAGCAATATCACAAATTGTATAATCTACAAGTTAGAAATTTGTCCTGGGTAGAAGCTACAGCTTTCCTTATGTGTCCATGAGCTTCTTTCTATAACTTCTTGACACTGTTAGTAAGTATCAATTCTCATCAATGAGAATAATAGTTATTTTCTGAATAATCACAAGAATACTACGTGCTTACCTACATGCAGAAGGTCACATTTCATAATACACTATTATAACAAATTGGTCTAAATTTGAACAACAGAAAGTCAACATTCAAGTTTACCACAGCAAAGTTAATTTTCAAGATTTAAGCAACCTGTTATCATTGTAATCAATACACTAGAATGCCAACATATCAATTGTAAAATATACAACTGCTATAGTCTCACCACTTATAACTGCAAAACTAACTTCACAGTGAAAAAAGGAAACAAATACATGGAGGGATTTTGAATATAAATACCTACTGGTACATCTTTCTTTTCTTTCCTTGAAAGGTTTGTGCCTCTATGTTCATTCTGTTGTTGATATAATGAACAGTCTCGTTCACCATTTAACTGGAAGGAGCCTATTCCATTTCCTTCAAAAGATACATTTAAATAGATTAAAAAGGGATTAATTTTCATTCAGAAATTATCACATAGGAAAAAAAAATATCTTAGAGATAGCTTCAACTTTCATTTGGGATCACCCAATCAGAATATTTAGTACTGAAGTAAGAAGTTTTATATATGTTTATGTTTTTCTCCTTATATCCCTATCATATAAGCAGATTTAAATTCAAGTCATATCTAAATACATATGTTTTTGTTAAAAAAACAAGAAAACAAATATTGAATATTTAAATACTTTCGGGAAAAGGGAAATTTATGTTATCTAAAGTCTGTTATCCAAGAAACTGTAGTTGCCCTTTTTAAAACTGTTTCTTTTGCATAATACACAAGAAACTTTACAGTATTAAAATAGTATCATCCAGTATTAATTTGGAGGCAAGTACCCAGCAATAATAACAATTACTTAACAATAAATGATAAAGTGAAATAAGAGAAAGGAATTAGATGAAGTATTCTCTTCCTTTTCTAAAACAGAATTAGCCTAGAACCAAAACACACTTTCCTTGTTTGGAGTTCATTTTCTTTTGTTGCTACACTACAGATAATGAATTGGACACATATAATTCTCCCAAAGAGGAAAGGCTAGATATGAAATGAGCAACAAGGAACAAAATAAGCCCAGACTGGGTCTTTAATCCTGTCATAAAAATACTCCCAACCATGAGGTAAAAAGCAAAAAATATCTCTATAGCCATTGCCTTCCTTTTCCCATCACTTAAAGGAATTTCAAATACTCTCTTTAAAGAAAGATTTCCTCCTTTTTCAAACAGTATGAAAACCTGGTAACACATTTAATTTCACCTCCCTTCCTTATTACCTAATGCAACAGGCTTTTGTGGAGGTAATCTGGGAGGTGGTGGTCTAGGAGGAACTTGGGTTGGTTTTGCTGGGCTCTCTGACATGGGACATCTCTTGATTGTTCCTTGATTATCATCCTCAGTAGAATGAGTTTCCTGTGGTATGAATATGGACTTAGGCTGAAATAATACAGAGAAGGAGACCAGTGATTAAACATGAAATTATTCATGTTTCAATAAACATGAAAAATATTAAATATTTTCCCTGAAGCAAATATTCTGTATCAGAGGCTTTCAAACTGTATTTACTACTTGGGTTTCAATGCTGTTCAACTATTTGAGTTAGACTGTCTTTATAACCTGAAAATGAACACTAAAAAGTTTTCTCAGGGGGAGAAAAGGCCTCTTGCTATCAATTCCTCACAAGTCTTCCTACTTAGACCTCCCAAATAAAAATACTCTGGTCTTTCTGATATCCAATTTAAATGAGTCTCTTTTATTTTAAACATTAAGAGTAATCAAAGTTCAACTTCTTTCAAGGCTAATCTAAACTGTCTCTTTTAGATGACTCAATGTCTTTTATGTTAATGCTTAATCTTTCAGACCAGGGGCAGAAGATACCAATTAAAATTATATCGTATTGGAGAATATAAGCACAGCAATATGGGATGCTTGAGAAATTTTCTTTGTAGATAATGGATAAACCTCTAGTCAGTTAAGGCTTGGAGAATATATAAATTCTTATAAATGTGTCCCTTATTAGGAAGACTTGTCAGCACTTATCTCTAAAATTCATCTCTATACTTCTGCTAATGTAAAACTAAACGAGGAGCAAGTACAGTATTATTTACTCTGTGGATCATCATTTTCTACAAAGTGCAAAATGAAAACAAAATATAATAATATACTGGAAACTGGGATTGGTTAGACTCAAATTCTCACAATACCAGCTCATTTTATAATTAAAATTTGCTATGCATATGAGCTTATAAAATAAATTTACATTAGCATTACCTATATTAACTCTTTTTACCTTAAAAAAACCCACTGTTGAAGTTATTTTGATACTTTTGTTTGACAAAAGGATTTTATTGCTAAAAAACTTTGAAAATTACTGTTTTATTTTGTATTTTTAATTTGTAAGTACCTTCTGAAAATTAACTATCTGTGGTTAAGTCATTATTCTTTACCCATTCTCAGGAAATTAGTCACTAGTAGATTACAGATTTTAAGGGAAGAAAAACTTATAAAAACGTGAGTTTTCTAAGTCAAATGAAATCAGACCAACCACTAATACAATCATTTTCATTTAAATTTCTAGAACTTATTATTTGGAATAAACATTATATGACAAGTGGATAATTTTTAAAAAGACAAAAGTAATGACAGCTATCTAGTTATACCATGATTATTAACTTCATGATTTTTCTTTGTGGATCCCAAGTGAAATAAGCTATAGAACAACTATTAACACAGTATTAAAGTGGCAGAACAACCACTCACACATAGCTCAAATTGAAAGACAAACCTGCCTACCTTTGGTGGCAAAGGAGGTGGAACTTTTGCTTTCATGGTTGAACTATAAAAACATAAAACTTTTAGAGTCAGAATGCTTCATTTTACAAATGAGTCATTACTGTAATATAATTTTTTAAAGATACACAAGAAAAACTTGCATAAACAAGTTCCTTTATTACGATTATGAGCGTTTCCCAAAATATTTTATGAAATGTTAGATTATGCCGTCTGAAGTATTAGTCAGAAGTAACTGAGTAAATACACTTTCTTCAAGTTAAAACAGGAAAATATAACTACGATTCTAGTTTACATCAATTGAAAGCTAACTAATATAGAAATATAAGTAATAATTGGTTTAGGGGAAAAAAGCAAAATGATAATGGTATAAAAATACATGACAATGTAAGTAAGCTTCATTTTTACTACTGTTAGATAAGAGACATCTCTGATGAAGTTGACCAAAAGCTATATATATGCTCAATGAAATTATAGGCAAAATCTATTTGAAGCTAAGATTCACTGCAATTCAGGACTGGAGTTTTACAAGTACAAAAACTAAAAGATGATCAGGCATAAACTCTCTAATGAGGAAACTGAGGCCCAAAGAAATTAAGTGACCTGATCCCATGTCAGCATTGTGAGGTAGAAAGGAAACCTAAGCCTTCAACTGCTTGTCAGGTGTTCTTGTCTCTTTATCATTAAACTACATCACTCTTAAAAAAAAAAAAAAAAAAAAAGTAAAAAAAATCTAAGAAGACAAAACATCAATGTTTACAATTATTTCCCCTTAAAAAATACATTTCTATGCAAAGTATTTATTTGAAACATATCAGATGAAATTTAATCAATCATATAAACCTTTGAAGTTGTAATTAAGATTATAGCAGCTACCAATTACTAATTTATGATATTAAACTACACAATGTTTACTGTCTTTGTTTATTGTTTTTTTTCAAAGTTCTTTGTTATTAATTAGTGCTATGGTCTGAAATCACCCAAAATTCATATGTCGAAGCCCTAACCCTCAATGTGACTGTAATTGGACACAGGGCTGTCAGGAGGCAATTAAGGTTAACTGAGGTCAACAGTGTGGGGTCCTGATCCAATAAGTTTGGTGACCTTATCAGAAGAGGAAGAAATCTCTCTTTCTCTGGTGCCATGTGAGAAAAGGCCATGTAAAGACATAGTAAGAAGGCAGCTGTCTGCAAGTCAGGAAAAGGACCCTTACCAAGAACTGACTCAGTGGGTACCTCACCTTGTGCATCCTAGCCTCCAGAACTGTGAGAAATTTTGTCAAGCCACACAGTCTATGGTATTTTGCAATGGCAGCCAAAGCTAAGATGGATTTTGGTATTAAGAAGTGGGGTACTGCTGTAACAAATACTGAAAATACAGAAGCAGTTTGGAACTGGGTAATGGGTTTTGAGGTGTATCTGGAAATATGGAAGTGTAGAGTGATTCTTCTGGTGAGAGGTCAGAAAGAGGACAGCTGGTAAGAAAGCTCCTTAGAAAAATACATACTTAATAATGAACAGAATGCTGGTAGAAATATGGATATTAAAGGCATTTTAGTGAGTTCTTTGATGGAATGATGAACATGTTATTGGAAACTGGAGGTGATCCTTGTAATAAAGCAGATGAATTGTGTTCTTGTGTTTTGTGGAAGGTAAAACTTGTGAGTGATGAAACTGGATATTTAGCTGTAGAGACTTCCAAGCAAAGTACTGCAGTGACTGCTTACAGCAAAATGAGAAAGAGAAAAACTGAAGGATTTGTTAAGCAAAAAGGAACCAGAACTTAAAATCTGAAAAATTCTCATCCTATCATTAGCTCAGAAATGAATGGCATGAGAAAGCACATTCTGAAGAGAACATGAAGGGTGTGGCTGGATTATAACTCAAAAAAGAATTTATGGGATTCTGACAACAGAAACATTGGCAGTTTGAACTGGAGTGGATGGAGATGGGACAAAATGAAGGAAGGGTGCTGGACTCCTTGGATTTGACAGGACAGGATGACAGACCTATCTGAACATACACTATTCAGGAAGAGGGAAATATGATCCTGAAGGTGATCCAGAGAATATCAGATCTAACTCAGATTTGTTTCGATTATATTTAGAGGATTTTGGACTTTAGATTGATGCTGTATGAGTTAAGACCTTCAGGCTGTTGGGATGGAATGACTGTATTTTGCATATAAGGACTTGAGTTTTATTTTCCCAAGTTCCCCAGGTACACAATGCTATGGATTGAACTGTGTCCTTTCAAAATTCTTATGTTGAAGTCCTAACTCCAATATGATTGTATTTGGAGACTGCTTTTGGGAGGTAAATGAAGGTAAGAAAAAAAAGTGAGGTCCTAGTTTAATAGGATTGGTGGCCCTACAAGTAGTAGGAGAAAAGATTTCTCTCTCTACAGGCATGTAGTAAGTAAAGTCCATGTGAGGACAGAGTAAGAAAGCAACCGTCAGTAAGCCTGGAAGAGCTTTCACTAGGAAGTAAATTGGCCAGCAGCTTGAGATTGAACTGCTTTTCAAACCATGAGTCTATAGTTATTTGTTAAAGACACCCAAGTTAACTAATACAACTAGAATGGAGAAAAGGAAAGAAACCATGGTAGTATCTGTGATACTGTTACTAATGATATTAGTTACTGATGGTACTGCCAATATTCTTAAGGTCTCAGATTTATAAAATCAGGTCAAATGACACAAAAAACAGAAACAAAACTTACTGTTTAGCTTCATCATCATCCCCTTCATCATCATCTAAATGTGCCACATGCCCTCTAGAAATAAAAAAAGTTAAATTCCATTGTTACCTAATGAGCTTTATCAAAACAAGAAGAAATTTTAGAAAATGCAGAAAGGGCTACTGCAAGACAGAATTTTATTTCTACATTTTTACAGGATTCAGAATTAAAACAAAACAATCTTAGGCTATATGACAGAAACAGATATCTTGTTTGTGACATAAAGTATTTTAAGCTTAATTAAAAATTAAAATTACCGCTGATGTAATTCTTCTTCAACAGACTTCAGAAGGCTCCTTAAGAAGAAACAAACAAAAAACAATGTGAATAAATAAGCAAAGGAATACCAACTACATATTCATCACTTTAACCATACATATAAATTTAACTACTTTTTTTACTATTTACTAAAAATTTTCTACAACAATCATTTCTAAACCATAAAACATCAAGTTATATTTAATAAGGTATCTCTACTTTCTGTTGCTGTCTTTATACGTGTATTTTTAAGTAAGCAAAGTAAATCCTAATATTTATTGAAAAATACCAATTCAAACAGGACAACCCGCCATGAAATGTCACAATAGGATTGACAAAACAAAAATTGCAGGTCACAGCCAGGGTTTCCCAGATTCAAATTTTACCCAGACTACTTTACCTGACACTTTACCAGAAATTACATTTTCTTTTTCTTAAAATAAGGAAGGTGACATACTTAAAAAAAACATCATGCTCTCAGGCAATCCTACAAAATGAAACTCAACATGTTGGCTCTCTCTGCAAAAGCATGCATGCATGTGATGTGAATACATGAATGTAGCAGCATTTTGCTTTCACAGAAGACACTCACTTACCTGATGTATCTGTTCTCCAGGGGTGTACTGGCAAACATATTTACACTTTTGGGATACTAAGCCTGCATCAGACCAGGTGTGAGGATTTTATCATTAGGAGCAATTTATAAAACTTTGAATTCAGGAATGTAAGAGAGAACTATGGCATTCCTGATGTTCCCTCATTTCTCACCACTGCAAGTTTTCATGCAGCACACCTCCTATGTAATATGCTTCAAGTATAAAAACTCAATGGCCTTCTCAAAGCTAATGGGATAAAGAGAAATTTGGTTACTGATAGATCACTGAGGTAAAGTGTTTCAGCAGAAAATTTATTCTCCTCAGAAATGTTAAGGTAGTACCTTCTAATTATTTTTCCCTCCTGTATATATTGGAAAAAACTGTCCTTAGAAATTATCAAAATATAAAACCAAAGAAGCTGAAGTGTATAGTTAGCTGGTATAAGCAATTAATAGATTAAAGCCAACAAATCTTTTAATTAGGCCAACTAAATAACAATCTAAGTATTAAAAAAACAACAAAGTTCTAAATGTGGAGTGGTAAATGACACAGGAAAACCATAAACTAATTGCAAATCCTATTTTGCAGATAAAAAATTTGAGTTACTTCAGTTAAATATATTAAGCACTTCAAGGGCTAGCTCTAGGAAGGAAGGAGCTTCCATTTCTTTAAATTAGCAATTCTCAAAGTGTGGTCTGGTAATTCGGGTGTCCTTAGTCTCTTGCAGGGCTTCTTCTGCAAGGGCTTCAAAACTATTTTCAAACACAAGCATTTACCTTTTTCACTTTTATTCTTTCATTGAGAATGAAACTGGAGATTTCTGGAGACTACAAGATTCATGGTATCTTAACAGATTAGTAGCAGACATAAGATCCAGCTGTCTTTTATTAAGCCAGATATTAAGGAGATTTTCAAAAAATATAAAGAAATGCAAATGTATTACTAATATGATTTTGTTTCAGAAGAAAAGTTGTTCTTCATAAAAAAGGTTATAGTGGGTCTCAAAAAAGGTTTTTTGTATTACACTGACATAACATGAGACTCTTAATGTAATTATTTGCTGCTTCTAAGTCTCATGAAAAGAAACAAGTGGCATTACAAGGCAAGTATCATAATGAGGTGGCATTTGTATTAGTCCTTGATGATGAGGAATCTTTCTAACACACAAAAACAAAAACTGTCATTTATGATAACATGTAATGAACATATTACTACTTGAAATATTTTGAAAATTTCTCAGTTTAAATATCCAAACTATAAATATTGATGGTTATAGTCCAATATAAACAAAAGCTCAATGGAGTCCTCAGTGATTTTTAATACTGTACATGGATCCTGACCTTTAAAAGTACTGCTTTAAAACTATTATACCAAAATAAACACAGTATCTCTGATTGCACAATGGCTTTTATATCATTTTAGAAGGTATGACAAAAGCTTTTTCTTAAACATATGGAAGTATTTTTTTGAGGCATATCTTTTTCCAGTAGAGAATATTAGGATTTGAAAATAAGGGAATTTAAAATGTAGTTTATTTTCAGTTACTATATTTAATAGGATGCCTATGGCATTCCATTTTTAAAAAAAGAATCTTCCTGGGTGTAGTAGGTTCTCTAAAAATAAGACAGGTTGAGTAAGAGAACATGGAAAAGCAGCTGGCCTATGGCTAGGGACTCATGTATTTTTTGTTTCATTTACTTGTAAAGCTCCTACCATATGTAAAGATATTTTACTAATAAAGCTACAGAATTCATGAAATCTTAATGAAAAGTGGGATATATGATTTGCTTTTCAGGCTTTATAAAAATAAAATGAAACATGCTCAATTTGCTAAAAGGTCCATTTATAGTAAATACTGTATCTTGAGAGCACTGGAGAAAAAAAAATTGTGATACTGATTTAATCACCCAGATTGGACACTATACAATAAACAGTGCCACTAGTCTACTTGGATTCTTGTATTATAAAATTTTTAGAAAGTAATGAATAAAACAAAATGATGCCCTCAGATACTGAATTACTAAATCAATCTAAAATAATTAGGAAATTTGCATGAAAAGGTTAAAAATGGAATATGCAAACACAGATTTAACTGAAGAAACTGACATGGAGAGAAGTCAAAAACCACCTCTGAAATATTTTGCATATTGAATTAACTAAGGAATTTGTGCTGATAGTCACTAAAATCTTTAAAAATTGCCTACCTGGCTCAAGACAATCTGCAAGTACTACCCTGATTATATTTGAAATCAACCCAAAATACCCCTCCCTATTTCTTTAAACCCAAAGAGCAGTTTTATTCACTCATAGTTGCAGGCCCTTACATCCAACAATTATTTACTGAATATAAATACTACACATAAGGGCAACTAATAAGTATTTACTAAACCTTAAATGTGCTAAGTGCTTTACAGTGATTATTCCATTTTATCCTTAGCACCCTATGAGGCAGGTACTATTATAATCCCCATTTACTAGAGAGAATTGAGGTAAATTTCTCAGTCACCTAGCTTACAGGACAAGACAGTTCTGATTCCAGATCTATAATTTACTACACTCAATTGTGTCATGAACTATATAATTTGATTTATTATTTTCTCTATTATTTAAGTATTTAGATGAGAATTTACCTTTAGAATTTTTGCTCTAATTAAAAAATCAGAAATAATTTAGAGTTTTCTTTTAAAAATAGTATTTTATTGGTTTTAAATGATCAAAAAAGTTGACCCTAGTAATAACAGAATTCAAAATAAAACTCAGTTAGTCAAAACACATAAGCATTCTATTAAAAACCAAAAAACTCTCTAAGACAGTTCCTGAGTGGTCTGGAAGAGGTAGGAACCCATAAATGGAAATCTGTCTGTCTGATCACCTATGGAGAAAGTAGGAAATCCTGTGAGTTTTAAAACACTACCTAGTCACAAGAATAAAAGCAGACATATCAGTACAGGTACAATAAGAGAAGTGCTACATCCATGCTCATGTCACATGTATGTATATACCTGTACATGAAACACAGCCAAAGGTCAAACTTTTGGCCAACCTACCTTGCCAGTGATTCGTTATATAGAATACAGTTCCTTAAGCAGGGATTCAATTAATCAAAAAATGAAGGTTGGGCAAATTATTAACATTTTACCTGGCCAAAGTAACTACATACTATGAAAATGTCTAACAACCAGAAACCAGACAATGGGAACTAAGGAAACCAGAAAGCATTTAGTATGATTGGTCGTATTTCTTTGTATTTCTGCAAGTACACAATTTAAAAATATATTTAAAATTAACCAAAAAGAGGTAGATGAAATATTTTTCCAAATTATTCAGTCTCTCAAAATACACCGAAATTTGCTAACAAGGTCCTTAAAACTAGTGACCTTAAATTTAAACCAAACAATAAAATAAACTTCAGTTTTGATTTGCTAACCCATTATGAGACAAATTTTCCTGTCTTGTCCATCAATAAATTAGGACAAATTATAAACAGCAAACAGTTACTATTTAGATAAAATTTTATTTTTCTACCAGGGAAATTTTACAGTTTTTTTTCCATTTTAGGAAACATAAATAAGGTAAAGAAAACCCCAAAACTTCATAGTATTTAACTGAAGTTCAGCTTAAGTAAAAAATAACATATTTCTCTAGACTGTAATGTAAAGCCTTTTCTCTGTGTTGAGAAAAAGATGGTATATTTAAACTAAACATTAAGTTTATAAATAAGGAGAAGACAATTTGGTATTTTCTTGAAATCTGAGCTACTTGTCTTTGGCCATCATTTCTCAACCATTTTAACTTAAAATATGGATGTATGTGTGTATATGTCTCAACTCTCTAACGTAAATGAAATTATATTTTGAATAAGTTGTCCTAATGATTAGGATAATATCTACATTGCTGAGAGATTTTGGCAATTTAAATAGTATTTTCTTATATATTAGCTGTTATGATAATTATATCATCCATGAACTCAAAAAATGAAAAGCCAGAGTCCTGGCCTCATATCTTGCTAACTCAGGACTATGAACAACTTAAATTGTTAACTGTAAAGTGCCTTTTCATTACCATGCTGTACCACCTAGATAATGCCTAGTGTTGGTAGGCCCTGAATAATTGTTGGATTTATTTCTTGTATTAACTGATAACTTTTAAGACTTCAGATATATTTTAAGTATTATCCACTTAAACAAAAAGTCTTTTAATATCTAAAAAGTTAAAGATTTCTAAACAGTGTGAACATTCCGAACTCTTTTCGGATGCCAACACACCTGGGAGAGGTACCGAGTCAAGTTTTATAAGGAATAAATAAATACCTCAACTTTACAAACAAAATAAATAAATAGCTGAAACATACTTATCTTCAGTTGGAATGTACTTTGTTTTCTCTAGCAAGAAGGTCTACAAAGTAGCATGTTATAAAAATTTAAGGTGATTGTCCCCATTGTGATAATTAATGACTAAATGATTAGCACATAGCAATGAAAAAAGTAAAAAGCATATTAAAAGGTTTATCTACCAGACTAATATAATTCACTACTGTAAATATTAAAATATACTATTTTAAGAGAATTTAATTATTCTTGAATTTAAATTTAATTTTAAAAGAAATTTACTTACTTGTTTGCTCCTAAAAAGTAACTACCTTGGTGTCCTTGTCCATATTCTAGTTGTAGATCCTAATTGTACAAATAAAATATTTAGCAAAGTAGTATTATGCCACATAGCATAAACACTAATTTATGTTATTTTAAAAAGAGAAACCCCAAATTGCAAATAAATCTGTATTGCTATATGTTCTTAAAAAGGATGCATGATAGGACTTTCAACAATAAAAGATTTCAGAAGTTTCTAGTCCTGATTTCCCTATTACTTAAGTTCAGTACTTTTCTGGGAACATGTCTGAATAATATATGCAAGTTCATGTATGGCTATTGATCTTATAATTAAAATTTGTAAAAATCAGTTTTTTAGAAATAAAAATGCTCAAGGTATTTATTTCCAAGCTATAAGGAAGCAAAAAAATGATTACAGAAGAGAATGAGCAACAAAAATCTTTTGAGTTTGTATATAAAACTGCTACAATGATGTATACACACACACACACACACACACACTGCTTCATTCAGGAAATTAATTTTTTTAGAGATAATAAAATAGAGTGCTCTTTTAAGGTAAATTTTGTAGATGAACATGCACAAAATTAGAAGTTGCATTTTACGATTTTCAATAATGTTGTAAGTAGTCCAATAGCAAAACTTCAAATGAACATTATCAAGGCAGTTCCTCAATGATTTAAACATTTCCACTGAATGCTGCAGGTTGTACAAAGTTAAGAATTGAAATTTAAAGGGACTAACAATATATGTGTTCAACTCAAATGTCTCCTTGCAAATAAATATATGCTTTCCAACAACCATGGGAAGTACAAAGTAAAATTTCCTTTTCTCTGCTTTTTTAAGCTACTGTATTTAAAGTATTATTTTAATAATAAAGGGGGAAATATTTAACATTTTAAGTAAATTTTATTTTCCTTAGACTACAATGTACTTAAAGTGCTTTCTAACTACAAGAGAATACCAGATGCACAATCAGGACTTAAAAAAAAGTTACCTCCTTAGAGTAGCCTTCCAAAACTGTCCAGGAACATAGCTGTAACCTATTCCATGTCTCCATAGCACTTAACACATAGCTCTCCTTTAGAACTTACACTTCATTTTAATTAATTTATTTACAAGTTTATGAAAAATGGTGGCCAGGCTTTAAGCTCCTCAAACAAAAGGAAATTGTTAAATCCATCTTTGTCAACAGCCCAAGGTCTAGCAGAGTACCTGGCACACACTAACTAGGCACTAAATAGAAGCTTATTCAAGTGCCATTTGTTTCTTTTCTTGTAACAGATAACTAACATTTCAGCCTGGTTGAGATAGACGAAGATAATTCTAGATGATAACAATAGTAAACCTGGGAATATGGGAATTCTAAGCAATACATTAAAGTGACAGGCACTTTAACATTTAAGTACTCCAAGACCCATCAAAAAAAATCTGATGAAAAAAATAAAGATCCTGGTTTAGATAAGGCTCAAATTTTGTCTTCTTCAATATCGGTGTCCTTCCGTGCATAATAATTAATGCTCTTACCAGTGACAGATAATACATCATAAACAGAAAAGATTAGTCAACTGTCACCTTGGTATCACATGAAATTCTAATGAAAAGGGACACCTGTTCTCTTTCATTTATAATGATATATCTTAAAAGATGAAATCACTGTTATCATAACACTGCCAGACAATTATTATGCTGCACAATTTAAGTGGTCATGACTTTATATAGAAACTTTTAAGCTTTGGTATTCAATAAAGAGAAATATCACTTCTAAATTTGTTTTCTTCAGCTAAAGATAACTGGGCCCTCTACCACCAGCAACCTCTTTAGCTAGTATAATTTTTTAAGCCTTTAAGTCAAGTTGCAGCTTCCAAAGGCATACATGCAGTGGCCATGGCTTCTGTTACATAAACACAGATGTATTGTATGAATAGCCAGCTCATCTGGTAATCTGGTATCTGACAACCACCAAGTTGACGGTAATGATTAAAAAAAAAAAAATCAGTTGAGATCAGCAGTGTACATTGGAAGGTAAGAAAAGAGCTTAAAGTAACAAATATACTTTAATAGAAAGCTGAACATAGGTTCATATGCAGAACAACATTCAAGCTGGGGAGAAGTTGTAAATAGACCCAAGTCTGATGATTAAATATGCCATGTGCCAAGCTCTACCAGGAAAGCTAAAATTGAAAGGGGCTCATTTTGATTAATTTCTTCTCCATAAATCAAGTTGTATTTTAGCAGCCATGGAACAAACAACGTTATAGGCATGTCATCAAGTAAAAGAATTACAGTAAGTACTTCTAATAAGTATCTAATCTCATTTAATTCAACTATTATTTATGAAGCACCTATTATAAGGCAAGAATTCAGACATTATATAAGAGAAGAAAATGGGCCAAAATAAAAAGGTAAGGAAGTAGTTATTTACATGTCTTTAGAACAATCTAGGAAAGACTGATCTAAAATGCTTTTCAAAAAGGACTTGGATGATAATCTGTCATAGGAAAGTACTACTAAAATTATGTAGGAAAAGTACTCAAAATAACCCTGGATGATGGTAAAACATGGCCATTCTTTATAAGTTAAATAAGAATATATTTGAACATGCTAGGATAGACATAAAAAAATTAGTAAAATAAATTAAGTAACAATTTATTAATGAATGGCATTTAACTATAAAACCAAGTAACAACATGGACCGAAAACATGCAATAACCTAGAAGATTCAACCTGAACACTCCAACAAAAATTTAAGGTGGTCACCCTGACTCAATTAAAGAATATTTTGGTTCAGAAAGTCCTAACTTCAGTGATTTGTTTTATGAATGGGGGAATACTTCTAAACCTACAGTACAGGCTCTAAGAAAACATGGTGCCAGAAAGAACTGAAAAACAACAAAGGACTTAACACAGAAGACTGGAGAAGGAAAATATCTGATCAAGAAACACTGAGTTTTAAAAAAACTTCTTGGGAGACTACAAAGTCTATCTCTAATTAGAAAACAGCAAGAAGTCAATAGAATTGATACAGTTGGCTATGAAAACACAAAAGAATATGTACTTTAACAATATTTTTTAACTGGAAGAAAAGAATAGCAGAAGAGAATTCTTTTTCTCATCAAAGAATGAGAAAATTATGGCATGAATAAGGTCATTAGAATATACCTTTTAATGTGGTAGATAATTTACAGAAGTAAAAAGGGATTGAATCCTAGATAAATCAAGAAAGATTTTTTACTTCTTGAAAAGTTAGAAAAGCAAGTAGGGTCAGAATACAAACTGATCAAGTGGTGTTTGACTAATAAAAGGAGATTTATGGGGACTCAAAATGAGCAACATGATTTTTGTACAGCAAGCCTGGAAGTCAACAACTGCGTAAGTAGGAAATGGGTCCTCCCTAGAAATTGTCTTCATAATACACTGGGTAAAATGTGACCACACAACATATATTTTTAGTAAGTAATATTTTAACATTCCAAGTAAACAAAGTTGGCATTTACTATTTCTTTTCCAGAATAAAGTTAAGTTTATAGACTTTATTCAAATTTGACCTATATCAGACATAATCTTAAAGTTCTGATATGCTTTTAATTATAATTTAAATATTTTATTCTTACTTTTTCAGGTATAGTATGTTAATCCCCTTTCTAGTTATATACCCAAAAGAACGGAAAACAGAAACTCAACAGATATTTTGTACATCTATGTTCACAGCAGCATTTGTTCACAACACTCAAAAGGTAGAAGCAACGTAAGTGTCTACTGATAGATGAATGGATAAACAAAAAGTGGTATTTTCAGTGGAATACTATTCAGCCTTAAAAAGGAAATTCTGACACCTGTTAAATGTGTGAATCTTGAAGACATTTATGCTGAGTGAAGTGAGCCCATTACAAAAGGGCAAATACTGTGCGATTCCACTTACATAAGGTACCTAGAGAAAAATTTAGATTCAGAAAATAGAATGGTTATTGTCAGGGATGGCAGGAAGGGGAATAGGAGTTCCTTTTATAGGTAAGGAGTCGCAGTTTGGGAAGATGAAAATATTCTGGAAATGGATAATGGTGATGGTTGTATAACAGTATGAATGTACTTAATGCCACTGGAATGTACACTTAAAAATGGTTACAATGTTTAAGTTTTATGTTATGTATAACTTACCACAATAAAAAAGTGATGGAATATATATATAAAGAGAGACAGAATGAGTATGAACCTAGTATTAGTGGGGAAAAATATACTGACAATGTTGGATAGAAGCAGTATAGCATCATAGCTTACTTAGGTTTGAACTAGCCAGGCTGCTTAGATCAAATTCCAGCTCTGTTATTATTTAGTTGGGTAGTAAGACCAATTTCAGCTTCTTTGCATCCTAAGTACCCTCCATTTGTAAAACAAGAATCATAAGTTAAATATTTAAAGTGTTTAGAATAATGCCTAATGTAAACTTCAAGGTAAAGGTTAGCTTTTATTATCATTAGCAGTGATTTTTTAAGGTTGATTTTATAAATGGCAGAATTAGACAAATATTTACTCATCCCCTGTCTGCCAGAATTATCCACAAGTTAATTGTCCCTAAGGCCTCCTCTGTCAGAGGACCCCGTCAGCGGCTCCCTGTCACTGAACTCCTGACTTTGGTGTTGGGTTGGGGTGGGGCAGGTAGTTCCCAGGGACAGGGCTTCTGACCTTGTCCAGATAATGAGGCTAGTCCCACAGGGCACAGAAAGGAGTCTGTGTGACTCTCAAGTGTTATTATGTTTCTCCTTTTGTTGTTTTTTCTGGAGAATATTAACAAATAAAAGTCAATTTAAACTTTGGACTTGTAGTCTTTACTTTCACAACAAATTTCACTAATTGTCCGTCATTCTAGCCTACATTTATTTAAGTCTGAAGGATCTTTCAATCCAGGAATCACTGATAATATCTGCAGTCATTCCATCTCTCTTGCTCCCTTGGATGGTTAATTCTCAGTCGTCCACTTTCTGGCCTCTCTGGGACACTTGCCACATCCCTCTTGTGACAGTGCATCTACTGTCACAACTGCTTTTCAATGGCTGCTGCTTTACCTCTAACATTGGCTCTACCTTTTGACTGCAAACACAGGCATCATCCACTGTGGTTTTCTGCACTCTTTCTTCAGACCTAACTGGGGAACACATGCAATCTCATGATTTCATCTACCATTTCCTCTTTGATGACTTCAATCTTTCTCTTCTGAGATAATCTCCTAATTTCAACAAAAATCAGTTTATAATTTCAGCTCTTTATTTGCCATCTCTCAGTATTGTGATCTGTGCCAATGACTGTTCTCACGTTAATTCCCATGAAACACAGGAGGAATCTGTCTGTTCTCTTCCTGAAGGATCTATAATGGTTCTTACACAATACTGAAATCAGTTTTATCCCTTTCAAGGAGACAGATAAACCACATTTAACCCAAAAGCTCTTTTCTCCTCTGATTTCCATAGTACCTATTATATGTTAGCCTCTCCTCATAAGAGTAACCACCTGGCAAAATTCTGGCACTCTACTATGTATTTTGTAGCATGGCTAAGAGTTTCTATGTGCAAGTATTTTCTGCCCAGCAAGACACCAACTTCTCTAAAAGAGAAATTATGTCTAAAATCTCTATGTTTTACAAATGTTATAGAGCATAGATTTACAAATTTACATAATAAACCAACCAGAACTGAAAGAGGTATGTTATTAAGGCAGAAAGGAAGAAAAGAGAAGAAAAATTCCAATGAAAAGGCAGAAAAGTGAAATCTAGGTGTAAATATGGAGGCAATTGGAGCCTTAACCAGCTACCAAAAAAAAAAAAGAGAACTATTTATTTCATAGCAACTATTAAAAGTACTATCTAATATTTGTCATGGCTAATTTCCCTCTTCTTATTTAATGGTAAGACAACTTAATATTTATAACTCCAGGGAGGCTTTATCATCCAAATTTTGGCTTGAGAAAACTGGGTACTACCTACTGCTACAAACTTAAAATTTTATCTGAGACTGATTTTACTGTTATTAAGTTTTTTAAATTTATATATATTATATAGGTAATATATATGAATGGATATATGTATATGTATGGGTGATTTTTAGTTCACTAAAGTAAGTCACATTATTAAAACCAGACATTTTTATAGGGCAACATAATTTCCAAAAATCTGAGAAAATGAAATGTTTTTCAAAAAAATAGGAAAAAAATATTTTTATTACAATACTGTATTTGATCAGATACATATAAATTGTTATGGAAAAAAATGCTATAATCCTTAATACATGGAAGCTGGCTAAATGGCAGGAACTTATAAAACAATGCTTAAATTGGTTTATTAAAATGGGATAAAATGTTTGATTTTAAAAAAACAGTTAAGACTAAAACAATGCTGACAAAGAAATCAGAAGATGAGAAGTACCAGATTAGATCTTGCTGTGTAGTATATTTCTTCTGAACTGTCCAAAAAACCATCACTGTCGGGCTGTTTAGCAGAGACCAAGAAACCCAAGTTATTTACACTTATACTAAAAGCCACAAATTCACAAAGGGAAACGTTCACAAGTGAAGTTAAGTCCTGCTAACATAATTTTATTAAGGCAAATGCAAAGTCAAATCATATTAAGGAACTTCAAAAAAGCAATATTGGAACAATTCTGCTCTATAATGCAGTTACTACATTAGTATAGAATTCAAATGCATGCAATGCCAACTTAAAAAGGAAAACAGAAAACAAATAGAAACTGCCTTAACAAAATACAATTAGCATTTATAAACATCTCAGCTACTTTTCCTTCTCAATCTCCATCTTCTACATAAGTGTCAGGATTAAGTGTTATAATCATTTTAAGAATTTTTCTTTAACACTCCTTTCCTTTCTGCTGGTATACTGAATTAGAATAACTCCGTAAGTTAAAGGCTAATGACTCCCTTTGTGTGTCTTTAGTCAAGTGGGTTAAAGTAAGCATTAAATTTAAGAAGAAAGTTGCCACTTTAATCCTTAGTATTTATTAACAGTTACCTTCTTCTCATTATTAAACAGAAAAGAAAAAAAAAGAAACATAACCTGAAGCTCTGGTAAAGTAATTTCATTAGGATTGATTGTTTTTTAAATCTCATTTTTTTATACTTCTCCATAGTATCATTAACATCTCAAATATTTGCAAAGCACTTTGTATCTAAGACCTCATCTAATATGTATCTAGAGAGGAGTATGTAAAATATTAACAAAGAAGATTCATGAAAAGAGTCAGCAGCCCTTATATGAATGACAAACTGACTTACCATGCATCCCTACTCTCTCCTGAGTTTTAGTACTCCAAACAGATTTTGACTCGGATTTGATGTTTAGAAAACTGGTTTACTCTCTTAAAGGACTGCCCATAAATTTAGTGAGAAAATATGCCTTTACTGGTCCAACATTCTAATTTAAAACCATGGCATCTATCTTAATATAGACATACACAAAAAGCCCTTTAAAAACTGAAAAACAGAAATGAAAAAAAATAAAGGGTCAGAATGAAAAACATTTAACCAGAAAATGGTAAAACTAGTTTCTTTTAAAATAATTTTGAAATATTCAATCTCAGCAACACAGATTTATTTATTCTAAATTTTAGACTTACCTTTTTATTTCCCCAAATGCTTTTGAAAATATTAATAACTAGCGTTTTTAGTACCAGTATATAAAAAAGACTAACTAAAACGTTCATTTTCAATGTTAACATTTCAAGACTACACTACTTACAAGCTCATGATGTGGTTCTGTCTCCTTCCTTAAAGGTGGATCAAATTTCACTTGGCCAACTTAAAAAAAGAAGTAAAGCCAATGCAAAACACATTTAATTTTACCATCTAGCATACAATGACCACAATTCAAAGATTTAAATACTCTGTTAGCCTAAAAAAGCCCAAGAAAATCTAAATTGTTAAAGCGTAATCTGTTAATCCTAGGCCTTTTCCATAGTAGAAAAGAAGACGATCAGCAAAATTATGTGTATATTACAGTCAGGATCTAACTTGCTACTTTACTGTGACCTAGCATAAACTAGAGGCAACCTTAACTCAGGACTCAGGTGGGCAGACAATAACTGAGGCAGTATTTTGGAAGCCACCCTGCAAGATGGTCTCTAACGATTCCTTTGTCTTGGTGTTCATAAATATTTACAGACCCTTCCCACATCACCAGAGTTGGTCTATGTGACCAAATATGGCATGGCACAGTGATGGCACACTGCTTCTGAGATAAGGCTTCTGTCTTGGGCTCGCTATTGGACCACTTGCTCTGGAGGAAGTCATCTTGTGAGCAGCCAGAAGGAGAAACTATATGACAAAGAATTGAAAGCCTCAGGCTAAATGTGAGTACCCTTTAGCTTAGTCAAGCCTTCAGATGGCTTCAACCCCAGATGATATCCCGATTGTAACTTCATGACAGACCCTCAGCCAGAACCATTTATCTTGGCTGTCCTGAATTTCTGACCCTCAGAATATATGTGAGATAATAAATGTTTGTTTTAAGCCGCTAAATTTTGGGGTGACATGTTTTACAACAATAAATACACTACTGTGGCTAAAGTATAAATTAGCTAGAGCAGGAATAAATTAACTGCACTACCTGCACTACATTCACCTTTTCCCTTGCTATTCCTAATATACTGAATGTTTCACTACCTTTTCCTTTAATTTTTATATCTCATCATTTGCTTTTATGATGTGGGTACAGCATTCAAGACCACTAGAGAAAAGCAGAGGCACAAATATAAAACATTAAAAAGAAGAAGATAGGGAGTCACAAATGTATTATAGTTCAACTAGTAAAAGCTTCAGCCAAAACAGCAATTCTTTTTCTTTAATTTTTTATTTAAGTATCGTTGATATACAATCTTATATTGGTTTCGAATATATAACACAGTGTTACCCATATTATTAAATCCTCACCCCGACTAGTGCAGTTACTGTCTGTCAACATAGAAAGATGTTACAGACTCACTGAATTATATTCTCCAGGCTGTATTACTACCCCCTGAGCAACTTATATTATGATTGATAATTTTTGTGCCCCTAATTCCCCCACCCTTCCTTCCCAACCCGTCTGCCATGGTAACCACTAATTACTTCTCAGTGTTTTTAAGTCTACTGATGTTTTGGTTTTATGTTCCACAAATAAGTGAAATCATATGATATTTGTCTTTGGCTGGCTTATTTCACTGAGCATAATACCCTGTGGTCCATTCATGTTGTTGCAAAAGGCAGGATTTCTTTTTTTTTACTGGCTGAATAATATTCAATTGGTATATGTACCATCTCTTCTTTATCCATTCATCTACTGATGGACACTTACATTGCTACTGTATTCTGGCTACTGTAAATTATATGGCAATAAATACAGGCATGCATATATCTTCTTGAATCAGGGATTTTGTTTCCTTCAGGTAAATTCCTAGGAGAGTAGTTGCTGGGTTGAATGGTATTTCTATTTTTAGTTTTGTGAGGAACCTCCATACTGCTTTCCACAGCAGTTGTACCAATTTACATTCACACCAATAATGTAGGTGTTGTGGTTTTAATTTGCCCATTTTTCAATCAGTTTGTTTTTTGGTGTTGAGGCATATGAGTTCTTTATATATTTTGGATTTTAATCCCCTATCAGATAAATTGTGTACAAATATATTTTTCTATACCATAGGCTGCTTTTTGTTCTGCTGATGGTGTCCTTTCTTGTACAAAAGCTTTTTTAGTTTAATGTAGTCCCACTTATTCATTTTTTATTCTTTTCCCTTGTCCAAGGAGATGAGTCCAGGAAAAAATTGCTCATGCTTAAATTTAAGAGATTTTTGCCTGTGTTTTCTTCTAAGAGTTTTATGGTTTCATATCTTACATTCAAGTCTTTGATTCATTTTGAGTTTACTTTTGTGTATGGAGTTAGGCAGTAATACAGTTTCATTCTCTTGCATGTAGCTGTCCAGTTTTCCTAACACCAGTTGTTGAAGAGACTGTCATTTCCCCACTGTGAATTCATGGCTCCTTTATCATATATATTAACTGACCATATACGAGTAGGTTTATATCTGGGCTCTCTATTGTGTTCCATTGATCTATGGGTCTGTTCTTGTGCCAGGACCATATTGTTTTGATTACTGTAGCTTTGTAGTATAGCTTGAAATCAGGGAGCATAATACCACCAGCTTTGTTGTTCTTTCTTAGGATTGCCTTGGCTATTCGGGATCTTTTGTGGTTCCATATGAATTTTAGAACTATTTGTTCTCGTTCATTGAAAAATTCTGTTGGTATTTTGACAGAGATTGCACTGAATCTGCAATTTTGGGGTAGGATGGCCATTTTGACAATATTAATTCTTCCTATCCATGAGCAAGGGATAGATTTCCACTTATTTGTATCTTTAATTTCTCTCATAAGTGTCTTGTAGTTTTCAGAGTACAGATCTTCACCTCCTTGGTCAGGTTTATTTTTAGGTATTTTATTGTTTTTGATGTAACTGTAAATGGGAACTGTTTTCCTGATTTCTGTTTCTGCTAGTTTGTAGTTAGGATGTAGGAATGTGACAGATTTCTGTGTATTAATTTTATATCCTGCAACTTTGCTGGATCCAGTTATTAGTTCTAATGGTTTTTTTGGTGGAGTCTTCAGAGTTTTCTATGTACAAAATCATGTCTTCAGCAAAGAGTGACAGTTTAACTTCTTCTTTACCAATTCGGATGCCTTTTATCTCTTTGTCTTGTCTGACTGCCATGGCTAAGACCTCTGGTACTATGTTGAATAAAAGTAGTGAGAGTGGACATCCTTGTCTTATTCCTGACTGTAGAGGAAAAGCTTTCAGCTTGATGTGAGCTCAAAACAGCAATTCTTAATCAAGGCAGGGAAATGACAGATTTCAAACTATAATCACTATTATAATTATTTTGATTTCAGCTTGGTATATATGATTTATTGTGAATGTTAATACCAATTAAAGTAGACTATGAGATCTGAATATTTAGCAATAGGAGGCACAAGTAAAAAAAATCTGAGAACCACAGTCCTATAAGATTTCTAATTGGGAGTGTGTATATGCTTAATAGCTGTTATGGACTAGATATCAAATTTTAGCTTTTAAAGATAAGTAGATGCTCAATAGTGGGTTACTCATACCTATTCATATATGATCAAAAATCAAAGATCACAAAATAACTTTTAGTAAGGTAATGAAACTAATATATACATGACCTTGACAGAAGTCTACTGAGTGGTTCTCATCTACACTGATCCAAATAGCAAAATGAAATCTGTAAAGTTACATGAGAACAGTTTTATGTATCTATGTTGTGTAATCATCACATGTGAACATGACTGTTTCTCCGACCTGAATGTATAATCACTGTGTGCAGTGGGGGCAGGATGTTGTCTTAGACTAACTTTTATAACAAGAACAGAACCTTAACCGTAGTAGGAATTCAACAACTGGAGTACTACTCTGTACACTCCGTATTCTGTGGGAATGCATTCCCTGAAAGGAGAGGCCATATAACAAAGTCCCTATGGGTAATCATTTGTCACATCTTATACTGGTATTATTCTTTTGTTCTCTCCAAATTCCCTAAGCTAATGACAAGCTTCTGCCTCAGGATCTTTCAGCTACTTTTAAATAATTCTTGGTCAACCATCCCAGGCTTTAGTGCTATTTACGATGTTCTTAATAATGTCAAAACTGCTTATATGTAATTATCTATTGGTCTTGATCTATTTCCTCTAACATCTCCTTATGGTGTGGTCTTGACACAGACCACATCTTAAATTTATATTTTAATGTCAAAGCCACACCATAAATTTACATTTTAATATGCAGATGAAAAATCCTTTTTAGCTTCTTTGGGACAGATTCAACATTACCACCTGCTGATCTTTCATTAGCCATTATGAGTCAGAACTGATCCTACTATGGCCTTTCTAAAAAAAGAAAGAACACTCTTTCTGCAAATGAGTCAGTTTATAGATATGTCGTGTAATTGCCATTTAGTTTAATAAAGAGAAAAAAACCTTAGTTACATGAGAGATGCCACGTAACTGTAAACATACAACATTACTGAGAAGAACAAATATATACAATCATTAAGGTACATTATTTTTCCAAAGCATGTCACTTTACAGCCAATAACATTACTGTTTATTCTATCACATCTCACATAAAATCATAAAACATCCTGAGAAAACAGATATTAGAATTCTGCATTAGATTAAAAAACCTCAAATATCAAACCGACAAGTTATTAAAAGTGGTGGCTTTAATCCTGCTGCTACATCAACATTACTAGAGGGATATGCGCTCTTTCTACCAGCAAATGGGGGAGGAGAGAGGATGTCCATCATGCATCACCTGCTCTCAAAAAAAGGAGGGCATAACAATCTCAGAACAACTGGGGTATAGGCATCTAGTTTCAAGTAGCAAATATATGCAAATGAGTTAGGAGTTGAGTATCACTGATATAAACTAGTAAAGAATGATCCAGAAATGACTGCACTTTGCAGTGAAGGACCTGCCAATATAACTTTTTAATAGAACTGGGTAACAAGACAGAAAGTTTTTAAAATTAATTTTCAATATACTGAACACATAAAGTTTTCTAAATCACAAAGACATCTCTAATAGCTTTTGTATTATTAAAGAAATGACAAAACACCTTTTGTATTATCTAAAGAAATAACGGGAAATGCTCACTTACTAAGATTGTCATTTTCAGAAAAATACTTTCGGGGGAAAATTGCAAATTTAAATAATCATTTCAGACTAAGCATTAAAGTAATTTTATATGGTCACACAACTAACTGTTGGCAAACAAAGTACTAAATCCCAGTCTTGGGATTTTTATATAATGCATTGTGCTTTCTTTGAAGAGTTTCCTCCTTTTAAAAGCATTTCCAGGTAGCACCAACACAAAACTTTGCCCAATAACTTAATATACAGTGTATGGTCCAGCCAAAACTTCCAAGGAAAGTTCACAAAGGACTTCAGTGTGAAGGCCACACAAGTGTGCTGAGGTGGCTTCTGAAATGGAACAGTGTGTGTGAAAGACCACACTGGGCTGGAAGCTGAGAGATCTAGGGCTTGTTAACTCAGTGTATGACTCACTGCACAGGTAAATCTTTTCACCCCAGCATTTCTTTTTTGTTTTTTATTAAATGGTGACAGTGCCTACCTCTACTTACATTACGTGTTAGCTCTTGAGATGAAGAGGTAGATTCATCTTAAAGTATTAAATGTATTATGATTATCTAGCCAAAAATTAGGAAAAGTTTCTTTATAGTAGTCATATTGCCTAATTTCACTAAAGTCATTTTGGATTTCAGGTTCCTCAGGATTAATCTTTAACTCATTAGGGCACTATTTTTCCAGAGATTCCTGTTGGCAGAGTTTATCACTGAAGAGTTGACAGTTCTGGATTCCATGTGAATGAATGGTCTGTCTCAGTGGGCCAATAACTTGGTTGTCTGTAAGAATCACCTGGAGAGCTACTTCAAAAGGTAGACTTAGAATCATGGGTTGACGCATGACCTACTGAATCAGGCCCTGTGGAAAAGTGGGGCCTTAAAACCTCTTAAAGGATCTCAGGTTACTCAGATGTTAAGCCAGTGTGCAAGACCTCTACCTCTCCTTGCTACTCAAAGTGTAGCCCTTGAACCATCAGCATTTCCATAACCTGAGAGCTTGTTAGAAGTTAAGATCCTCAGGTCCCACCCCAGATCTACTGAATCAAACACTACATTTTAACAAGCTCCCTGGGTGAATTGTGCACACACATAAGCTTAAGAAGCATGGCCTTATTTCTATCCTCCCTATTCTAGGAATTTATTCCTCCTCCCAAATAATAACAACATAAACACACTCCTCAGAAATAAAATGAAATTCTTACAGCCTTAATTAAATCTATCTTTAAGAGGGGTTAGTAAGAAAAACTAGAAGAAAATAAAGCAAAATAAGTGTAACTAAATTACAACTTGAAATCTCATTTTTCACTGTCAATTTACCAACTGTGTATAGTATATACTTACAGTTTATCTCAGAGCGTGTTTTTTCCTCTCTTACATTTCTACTGGTTGAGTGAATTCTATGTGGTACGGCAACAAGAGGCTAAGAAAGAACAAAATCAACAACATGTTGTATTTGGTAATCAAGTCATTGCCTGATCCACAAAATTACCCAAATATGAAAGAAATATTTAATTTTAAATGTAATATAATGGGAACAAAACAAAAACTTTGTGAATATTAAAAAACAAACAAACAAAAGGTAACCACAAAGTGGGAGCTTTTCAAGATTAGGAATAAACAGATTTTCCTGGACTTGTGATAGGGATACAGCCTGATCAATCCATCATTAAGTTGAAAATGCATTTAGTACACCTAACCTACCGCACTTAGCAGCTTAGCCTAGCCTGCCTTAAATATACTCAGAACACTTATATTAGCCTACGTTGGGAAAAATCATCGAACATGCCTATTTTATAATGAAGTGTTGGATATAGCATGTAATTTATTGAATACTGTATTGAAAGTGAAAAACAGGATGTCAGTGTAGGTACAGGAGGACAGTAAGTGTATTTGTTGTTTACCCTCGTGAATGCCTGGCTGGCTGCAAGCTGTGGCTCACTGCAGCTGCTGCCCAGCATCACCAGAGAGCATCTTACCGCATATCATTAGCCTGGGAAAATACCAAAATTCAAAATTCCAAGTATGGTTTCTACTGATTGCAGATAGCTTTCTCGTCATTTAGTTGAAAAATACTAGGTTGAACCATGTAAGGCAGGAATGGTCTGTACTTTATCTATAGCAGGTTCCCAATAAATGTTCTCTGATTTGAATATAAATTCTCAAAATCGAATATTTCAATAATTTATTAGCTGTTCAAAAGCTCTAATTAGCTTTTCCTGTTGCAGAAAACTGTAATTAAAAATAAAAACCTGCCTCAGCTTTTTATATCAGAATGGATAAGATAAATGATACTAAAAGCATTAATGATTTATGGCCCTTTTACTTAGTAAACACAAATTTCTCCCCTTTTATGTTTTTTCTTTTCTTTAGGACAGCCCTCTATTTTCTTTCTTTTTACTTTATTAAAATCTCTCTACATGGCTAGGAAGAATTAATATTGTCAAAATGGCCATCCTGCCCAAAGCAATCTACAGATTTAATGCGACCCCTATCAAATTACCAACAGCATTCTTCAACGAACTGGAACAAATAGTTCTAAAACTCATATGGAACCACAAAAGACCCCGAATAGCCAAAGCAATCCTGAGAAGGAAGAATAAAGTGGGAGGGCTCTTGCTACCCAACTTCAAGCTCTACTACAAAGCTACAGCAATAAAGACAATTTGGTACTGGCTCAAGAATAGTCACAGACCAGTGGAACAGAATAGAGTCTCCAGACATTAACCCAAACATATATGGTCAATTAATATATGATAAAGGAGCCACGGACATAAAACGGGGAAATTACAGCCTCTTCAACAATTGGTGTTGGCAAAACTGGACAACTACATGTAAGAGAATGAAACTGAATCATTTTCTAACCCCATACACAACAGTAAATTCAAAATGGATCAAAGACCTGAATGTAAGCCATGAAACCATAAAACTCTTAGAAAAAAACATAGGCAAAAATCTCTTGGACATAAACATGAGTGACTTCTCCATGAACATATCTACCTAGGCAAGGGAAACAAAAGCAAAAATGAACAAGTGGGACTATATCAAGCTGAAAAGCTTCTGTACAGCAAAGGACACCATCAATAGAACAAAAAGTATCCTACAGTATGGGAGAATATATTCATAAATGACAGATCTGATAAAGGGTTGACATCCAAAATATATAAAGAGCCCACACACCTCAACGAACAAAAAGCAAACAATCCAATTAAAAAATGGTCAGAGGATTTGCCATGGGAATGAAGAAGGAGATATCTAAGCTGGCAGGTGCATACAGTAAAACAACAAATTTGACTGGATCTATACTGTTGGAACTCAAACAAGAATTAGGAGAAGTGCAAATTGTAGTGCTCAAAATCTTACAACTACAGACTATCTACTGTTAAAAGAACATATGGGATGTGAACAGTTCCGAGGAATGGGCTGTTTTAATTTGTCTGATTTCTCTCAGACTGTTCAAGTTCAGTTGGACAATATCCACCATATCATAGATAAGTTTTTACAAATGCCTAAGGTGCCTAACTGGTTTTCTTGGTTTCACTGCAGATGGCTGGTAATTACAGGTATGCTTTGGCTATGTAACTGTACTCCTATTATGTTAATGTGTGTGCGCAATTTAAGTAGTAGTTTAAAACCTATACATGCTGAAGTTACTCTACAAGAAGATATGTCAAAGAAATAATCAATCTTCCCAGGTTTTCTGCTGCCTGCTACTTCTATAGCTTTTCTTCTTCCTTCCTAATTACAACCCTTAAATAGAATTCGTGCCTCATATCGAATTTACCGAGTATCATAATTCTTCCAAGTGGTAAAGATACCGCAAGACAAATGCTGGGCATAGAAGCCACAGGGCATAAATATGCAAAGAAGTAAAAAGCTAACCTTTTCAAACAATAAGGCTTCTCTCTCACTTACCAACTTTACATTTCCCTGTATGGCCCCAGAAGATGATTGGTTAGCCAGAGACGGGTAAGATTCCTCAAGGGAGGAACAACCTAAGACAGGCACAGTTGCAAAGGGGCCATCAGGTGAGAAATTGGGGATCAACAGAGGTGAGGCTTAGAACCTCACCCCCTGTTCTGAGAGAAATCTTCTGCATACGTGGATGTTTTATTGCCCTTGTCTAGCTTGGATTAACACATAGTCTACAGGCACACACGTGATCATCTACATTTGCTCTCTTACAACACCAAACTGTTTTCTACCTTTATCTTGTATCTACCTACCACTTCAGCATTTTATTAAAAATAATAATAATAAAGAGAGAAATGGGTATCCACATATAAATCAAGTATAAAAATCAAATGAATATTCATATTTGAACTGACTGTTTATAGTTCATAATGCATGAGCAAAACCGAAAGTTTCTGTGATGACTGCCCTTGTACGGTTCACCATGTAACTTATTCACTATCTAAGAATTTGTTCTCCATGTAAGAACTTGTTCGTTATGCTTCAGAAGATTGGAGACTGACAAAAATTAGGCTTGGGGTGGATCAATGATTGTGCATTGAGCATTGACTCCCCTATACAGAATTTTATTGTTGTTAACAACCATTTGATCAATAAATATGAGAGATGCCCTCACAAAAAAAAAAAAAAAAAAAAAAAGTACACACTTCCAATTGTAAAATAAATAAGTAACCAGGATGTAATGTATAGCATAAGGAATATAGTCAAAATATTGTAACAACTTGGTGTGGTGATAGCTGGTATCTAGAATTATCATGTATATAATTGTTGAATCACTGTGTTGTACACCTGAAACTAATTTAATCCTGTGTGTCAACTACCCTTCAATAAAAAATAATTATCTACAAAAAAAAAAATAAAAATGGTCAGAGAAGCTGAACAGAGAGTTCTCCAAAGAAGAAATTCAGATGGCCAACAGACACATGAAAAGATGCTCCACATTGCTAGTCATCAGAGAAATGCAAATTAAAACCACAGTGAGATATCACCTCACACCAGTAAGGATCACCACCATCCAAAAGACAAACAACAACAAATGTTGGCAATGTTGTGGAGAAAGGGGAACTGCTGGTGGGAATGTCAATTAGTTCAACCGTTGTGGAAAGCAGTATGGAGGTTCCTCAAAAAGCTCAAAATAGAAACACCATTTGACCCAGGAATCCCACTTCTAGGAATTTACCCTAAGAATGCAGCAGCCCAATTTGAAAAAGACAGATGCACCCCTATGTTTATCACAACACTATTTACAATAGCCAAGAAATGAAAGCAACCTAAGTGTCCATCAGTAGATGAATGGATAAAGAAGATGTGGTACATATACACAATGGAATATTATTCAGCCATAAGAAGAAAACAAATCTTACCATTTGCAGCAACATGGATGGAGCTAGAGGGTATTATGCTCAGTGAAATAAGCCAGACGGAGAAAGACAGGTACCAAATGATTTCACTCATATGTGGAATATAAGAACAAAGGAAAAACTGAAGGAACAAAACAGCAGCAGAAGCACAGAACCCAAGAATGGACTAACAGTTACCAAAGGGAAAGGGACTGGGGAGGATGGGTAATAAGGGAGGGAGAAGCGGGGGAAGAAGAAAGGAGGCCTTATGATTAGCATGTATAATGTGGTGGGGGGGCACATGGAGGGCTGTGCAACACAGAGAAGAGAAGTAGTGATTTTACAGCATCTTACTACGCTGATGGACAGTGACTAATGGGGTATGTGGGGGGGACTTGGTGAAGGGGACATAATGTTCCTCATGTAATTGCAGATTTATGATACCAAAAAAAAAAATCTCTCTATATATACTGCCACTTTCAGAGAGAAATCCTGGGAGGTGGATGGAGTGGGGATGAGTTTTTCTTACTGCTAATTCCTGGACATTCCTCCAAACTTATGGAGTAAAAGAGGCCCTATTTGAAAAGCTTCTCCAAGTCCTTCCCGTACACTCTAAGGTCTCACCTTAAGAGGTAATGCCAGCATCTATTTCATGTACCAAACAGGCTTCTTTACTGTGTGTGAAACGCTACCTTTGAAGAAGATACACTCTTAGATCTATCTTTGTGGTTCATAAACATTTCAGCTCCAATTCTTAGATTCAAAGGAAGATGAACAGGAGCCAAGTTAGCTATTTTCAGTGTAGGCACATCTCAGGGAATAAAGGGCATATGAATCTAAGAGAACCAAATATTAAAATACTGATGGTAGTAAAACAGTAGCACAAATAACTTCAAAATTATTTAAACTGTACATATACATACTGATTTGTAATTTATAAAATCTTTTATATACCTTAGCTCATTTTGTCCTTGAAATAAACTTGGGGAACAAGTATTATTCTTCATTTTATAAATGAGGACACCAAGTATCAAAATTAAGTGACAGGGCATTCAGCTAGTTAGCTGCATTGCTGAGAAAAAACCCCAGACTTTTGATCACAATAAGAAAACAAGCAAGCAAGCAAAAAAACGGGTATCGTTTTGGGTCAGTCACATGGATTGCTGTTATCAGTGAATATGGATGAAGCCTATGATTTTGAGAATAGTTTTACTTTCCCAGCTTAAGTAGTATAACTATAAAATTATTAAATCTTATAATGCTACACATAGTAAATGGGTTAACACATAGAAGGTAACTGTATCAGAATCACAATTATTCCAACGTGTAATACTTCTAAAATAGAAACTACCTTAGTAAAGTCAAACTATCTTTCACAGTGTATGATGTATAACAAATATTAAAAGCTAAAGTATAACTAGCAGATGTGCTCAATATTTTCAAGAGTATTAAGCTTCAATACAGTATGAGAGCTGTCACAGTAAAGTGATGGAATGCTAGTAAGATAATTCGAAATTTGAGTGACAACAAAGACTTAGCAATTATAACTTCAAATCATTTGCAAATAATATGGTCATGAATTTCTCTGGGAAAAGTTACATCTTAAACTATGATGAGAAGAACAGTACCCCCTTCAACAATTACAATACCAACAACATGGTCTTGATAAAAATGATGAATTTCTCGCTCTGTTGCATGAGAAAGTTCAGAAGAATCTTTATCTCAGATTGCTTCTGTATTTGGCTTACAATTTTCTCCTCATGATTTGGTTAAATTACATCAGTCCCCTATAACATGATTCAAATTTCAGTCACCAGCATGTTTATTGTATATTGTATAATGTTAACTGTAGAATATTCAGTATATTAATATCTTACCATTCAGCATATTAATTGTAATTGTATGAAGTACAGACTTTACTGTTAACTCTTCTGTCCATAATCACTATGTGAATAACAGATCCATGTCATGAACTGTGACAAATCACATCACTTTTTTCAAAGTCTGTCTGTGACTGGTCACTGAGCACTGTTAATCAGTTCATGCACAGACAGCAAAGTATGTAGCTGTGCTGCCTCTCTGTCTACCAGTGATAACACACTCATGGGACATTTTTTACCTGAAAGAGGGATTTAGCCAACAAAGATAAAAATGCTGCCAAGAAATAGGAAGTGATAACCCTGAATAATGTTGGAAATGAAATCTGAAACATAAATGGAGTTATAGAAGAAAACAGCTGACTGTGAGAATGTGGACACTGCCACTGTTCGAGAGACTGGAGATGTACAGCCACAGGAACTCAGTGAAGGTGAGCTTATTGACATAAATGAAGAAAGCAGCTGTGATAAAAGGATGAAGATGCCCCAGAAGAAGTGACACCAGCAAAAAATTTCACATCACAGGAATGCTGAAGTATTTCATGCACTGAAAGTTCAAAGGACAAAATGTTGAAAGCTGATCCAGACTAAGAAAGGAATATGTCATTCACCAAGGCATACAAAAGGTACTCACTCTGTCATGAAATTATATGACAAGAAGGCAAGCCCTGTGCAATCTACTCAATATGCAAACTACATGATAATTAAACCATCTACATAAACTTTTTTTTACAAAGAAATGAAACACATCAATCCTCACTGGTTCTATTAGTTTACAATTTTTTAAAACTTGCCTTTAGATTTAAAACTAACAGAGAGTTTTTAATGTTTTGACAAAAATTTTTTAAGGTCACAGAACAATTATAATTTTCTCCACTGATTACCAAGATTGCTTAGCAGGGTTTCAGCTTACACGTTCATTTTAATGGTTCCACACTACAATGCAAATTGAGAACTACCTGTATGTTGAAATATGGTAGAAGAGTTTATAAACCTAAGTTTTAAAAAACAAAATTAAGCAAAACAACAAAAAACAATTTTCTCCCTGGTATAATTATAAGGTCAATAGTACATTTTTTAAGTTATATGTTTCCAAACTCCTTTGCAGGCTTTTAACAAAAGGGCAGATATCTTATTTCATTACAGCAGTATGATGATGGCAAGCTAGAACAATGGTGAACTGATAGATGGGTTCTCTCTGACTTAAGACATCTGTGACCATCATTCTCAACAGTGAGAGCTATCATTCATTCCTTCAGTTCCATCGATGAAATTTATACCATTTTATGTACCTTTCATAAAGACAGTCAAGTTTAACAGCTAACCAACTCAGTTACAAATCCATTAACAGAATTCTGCCATGTCACATACACTGAGTTTACCATAGGTGCCACAATTATTAGCTGAACTAGGAATGATAAATATGCCAGAGAAGTGAGGCTTTCATTAATATCAATGCTTCTACCATACTGAGTTATTTTATTCTCTAACAACTATAAGGTTCATTTTTAAACATTTTCATAAATGGATAATTTGGGTTTTAATTACCAACAAAGTCAATCCTATAATTCTACTAGCCACTAATAATTTATGAAATATTGTATAAGAATTCTTTTTGAGAAGAAAACTGAATAGAAATTTTGAGAATATTTTAACATCTTGTTTACATTTGCATTCTCTTTTATAGTGAATCATTTATTTGTCAACTTCATCTAAATAACTACTTCAAAATAAGTACAGTATTTTAATAAGTGATTAGATGATTCTGCATTTGCCATTTTCAGAAAACAGTCATCTATAAGTGGTCAATAAGAAAAATCTAGCACATGACTTCTTATGACAAAGTCAAGGAGTTCATTGTTCCTTCAAGTTTTTATTTAAAGTAGTTTTAAACAGACCTAGAATTTTAAAAACTGTTTGAGATATGTATATATATTACACACACACACATATATACTAGTTGGTAAAAACAATTCCTACCTCAGGATCATCGTCATCAAAATCATGGTAGGTGGAATGATCTGGATTATTCACTTTATCCAACAGTTCAATTGCCAAAGACCGTGTCAAGGGCTGTGTGACAAACGGGTGCTAGAAAGATAAAATAATGTAGTACAGAACACTTACTTGAAATTTGATTGAATGACATTTTATCTTTGAAAAAGGGACGTATTTCAGGGGGAAAATAATACCTGTAGTAACTTTTCAGCAGTAGGCCTTTTTTTTGGATTTTTGGTAAGTGCCATTTTCACAAAATGATGAAAACTATTAGACCTAAGAAATTTTGAAAATTAGAGACTTTTAAAATTTCAATTCTCTTTTTGCTCATGCCTATAAAAGTAAGAAAGACAAAAAAAAATACTTACCACTTCATTTTATCTTTAAGTTTAGGAGGCTGAAAATTGCTTTTTGTCATTAGAAATAATGCTCTGAAAAAATCAACAATAAATCATTATATAGCACTTTAAGATTTTATATTTTAATATATAATATAAATTCTATTATTATTATTCCCACGTAATATAAAGCAAGACTAAGAATATTATTTGCTCATGGTATAATAAATAATATTGAGGGGGGGGCGCAAAAAAAACCCCTTAATTTAAACATAGGATTCTTCAACTGTGATACACTGACCTCATTGGGTGTAAGTCAAACATAGGAGGCTGAAGCTCAGCAAGTTCTATGGCAGTGATTCCCACTGCCCAGAGATCACAGAGCTGATTGTATCCACCCTTCCTCTCAACAGCTGCAACTTCTGGAGCCATCCTGTAAGAAATATTCCAGAAAAAATCCCTTCTGTTTATTTTATTTTCCTTCACAGTCCCACCAGAAGGACGTGGAGCTATTAACATTCAAGTTGAAGCCTATTTATATTTAGGCTTTGATAAATGAAAAGTAAGTACTCAGTACTTTAAATGCCCATCTCTCCCAAGATCAAGACATCTAAGACCCTCCAGCCCAAGCCCCTACTGGTTAAGTCCTTTGTTACTTCATTATACTACTTATTATAAAGGTTTATAAAAATTCACAATTGTAAGAGAGCAACACATCCTATATTTGTCCACATCCCAATCTTCTGTACATGCAAAATTTTAGAGAGAAATAACATCTTGCAATAAATAATTTACAATTTTTAGCTCTACCTGCTTATACCAGTAACTGCAACCTGACTCCTGTTTTCACTTGATCAAAACTATTTATTGGGGTACCAATAATCTTCATTTAGTACTAAGCTCACATTTACTGTAAACTTAGTGACATTTTTCCAGTTTTAATTGTGGTGAAAAAAATTATACAAGTGAGTGGCTGCTTTTTAAAAATGTATTCAGAAGAAAGTTACCCAAATTCAGTATTTTTTGTTCCTTTTATCTTTGCTATAGTTTTATTCTAATTATACCTCTATAAATTTATTTGACTGATTTAATTGATTATATTAATTTTCAAATATAACATTTAAAAAATTCTAAGTGATAGTTTTGAAAATAACTAATTAAGATAAGCATCTCAACTCTTAGATATCAAAAGAACAATTTAAAGTAGGGTTACAAAAATACATTTGTTTTCTTGGTATTTTAGGAAAATCAAGTCAGTCAGTGAAGTTACAAAAAAAAAATTTCCCTGAACTTTCAAACACTTGGTCTTAAATTCTTTTTAATCTTAAAGCTTATGAATATTCAACTTATCATATGAAAAGTGCATTTTCCACTATGCCAGCTATTACTTTATTGATGGCTAGATTCTAGCTACTTGATGGAAATGCCCTAGTAGAAATGCCCAGGAAGTGCATACAATTGATATGCTCTTAACTGGGCTCACCATGTTAGTGGATGTTCTCCACTCTTCTATAAAAATCTGAAAGATTCCAACTAGTGCACTTCTACTTCTGCCAATTAAATTTTTGTTTACCACAGTCAAGTGAGTTCATTTTTAAACCTGCTTATTCATTATAGTTATTATACACAATTTAGTTAAATATTATGAAAACTGATTATGAAAAAGAGTAAATTGTTACAAAAATTTAAGTGAATGCTTTAAAGAAACTTGTTAAAGTTTCTAAAGACAAAACCAAAACCTACAATTAGTTAAGAACATGACAACTGTAAAGACTAGAAAGGCTACAGACTGTGTAATTCCACAAATATGACATTCACGGTAAAGGCAAAACTGTAGAGACAGAAATCAGATCAGGTATTTCCAGAGGCTGTAGATGGGGGGAGAGTATTTACAAAAATGGGGCAAAACTAAACTTCTTTGGGTACTGGAAACCAATCTTTTATATTGATCATGGTGTTATTTCTCACCACACAGCATACAAGTCACACAAAGTTTGTATGTCTAAGTTCTCACTGCATTTTAGAGAAACACAAACTGGGAAATGTAGTCAATACATTATGAGTACAGTTTACATTATTTAGAACATTAATTAGTGACCCATTCAAAGAAAAGGCCTTGGTCCTATATAAAAAGATTGGCAAAAAATGTACACACACATCTTAAATTGAAATACAGTGTTTAAGGTACATATGTATTAACTTTGAGATTTGCCAATTCAACAGACTTTTTGATTAACTGAAAAAATGCCAACCTTAGTCACTTTGAATGAGAGAGATTCCATTCTATTCTACATCCCTAGAGTTTAGGTGGGGAAGACATGATACTAGAAAGAAAGATGAAGAGTGGGAGTGTTCTAAAAATTTACTTTACCTATTTCACAATTTCACATGTTCCCAAGATATTTTCTACTCTATTATAAAGAGGAATGACTTTAGTCTTTAATCTCTGAAGCTGGAGTTGGAGATCAGTTATCATCAACTTACATTTACTAAATATGTATAAAAATCATGCTAGATTCTGGAGATGGAATAAGAGAGTTCCTCCAGGTGTTTAGAATCAGACTGAGGACATAGCACCTAAAAATAACAACAGCTCTTCAAGACTTTATTCCTCAGAAATCAACCCCAAACAATAAGGTGAACAAAAAAAAGGAAATATAAACATGTCATCTTTGAAAAGTCCATGAGACATATTAGGACTGAATATAGAAGAACAGTAAATGATGTGGCCTACAGGAGGAAGGAAAAACCTAAGTGCCCGCAGAGGAAAAGAAAAATGAGCAAGTCAAGAATCCTAGTAAGAAAAATGAGTTTGAGAGTATGTCAGTTATTACTTTACTGATGGCCAGATTCCAGCTAGCTGGTTCTCAGCTCCTAAGAATCCCAGAAAAGCTGACAAGTTAGGGTTAAAAACTTTCAACAAAGTAGGGTTGAAGTTGGGGCTGAAAACAGGTGTATTTGAAAGTGTCATGTCTAAATGAACAGTTAGTCCCCCTGATTCCTCCTCTCATCCATTAAGGTCCAGCAATTACTCCTTCCCCATTCCTACTGGAGAAAAACCAAGAAAATCTGAATGAGAGAGGCTTCAGATTCACAGATACCATGAATAAAGGTGAGGAGGGCTTGGAGAGAGTAGAATTCTGGTGTAGAACAATAGGTTCCTCAGTTTCCTTCACTTGCTCAGTTCTAGAACACCAGAAACCAGGTTTACACACTACTATGCACACACAGCTATGAATCAGCATTTAGTGCCTTGCTCTTCAATGTGAACCAGAGTTAAGTATTATCAGACATCTGAAGGAAGCCTCCATCAGGAAGGCATGATGATTCCTAAAAGCTGAGGAAATCTTCCAGTGAGAGAAAACTTAAAAAAATTAATGGCCTAATCCAAGTGGCCTAAGATATAACAAAGTAGTTTCAGAAAGAGAGAGTAGGAAAAAGAATAACAAAGAAATTATCAAAGAAATAATACAAGAATATTTCCCAGAACTGAAAGACATGAATCTCTTGATTGAAAAGCACAAAGGCCAAGTACAATGAAAAAAGTAAAAAAAGACAAAAAAACAAAAACACTCAGAGTACATCATCATGGACTATCAAACCACAAGAAATGATTCTGGGGGTGGGGAGGAGTTGCATTCAAAGATCATGCATCATAATGGCATCACACTTCCAATCAGCATCTGAGAAAAGAGGAACCAGAGCAATACTTCAGAAATTCCAACACAGAACTTGATATTCAACCAAGTTACCAATAAAGTGTGAAGCTAGACATGCAGTCTCAAAAATTTTTCTCAAAGTTATTGGGAAGCTACCAAAATGTGAGAGGAATGTGAATGGAAGAGGAAGACTTGGATTCCAGGAAATGAATTCCCAAGCTGAAGATGAAAAATTCTCAGGGTGAAGCTGTGCAAAAGACCTGGAAAATAAACTATTCAGATTGTAATAAGGGTGCAGAGGTCTCCAAGAGGGATTATTGTAAGGATAAAATAAATTAAAACAAAGCAAAAACAAACAAAAATCAGGACTGATAGATAATTTGATGGGCTTTATTTATGGTGAGGAAAATTATTTTTAAAAAGTTATATTAGAGAACTGCAAAATATGGAAGGTATGGAAGTCTCAGCCAGGAATTTAAAAAAAAAATTAAAAATGAAGAAATAATTAAATATAGGGAAAAAATGTTCAAGGCAGTGAATATAATAACAGTATAAAAATTGACTTAGCAAGTTCATTTGAAAGGATAAGACTGGATGATGAATGACAAAAGAGCTAAAATTTCCACCTATCGTAACAGTCTATAAATAATAGATAATGCTAGAAATGGCAGAAGACACACTAGAAGAGATATTATAAGTTCTTTTAGCAGTATAACTTTTTAAATATATATCTATTCAATAAAAATACAAATCAATATAAAAATGGTATGTATCACATCGTGAATATGAAAATAAGTCATCCACATTAGTGCTATTCCACTACTGATGAGGTCTGCATACCAGGAGGCATCAGGGGAGTGGTAGCACTTACAATGAAGGAATGGTAAGACTTCCACGGTGCTAATTATTTTCAAAGGAATGGTGTGAACAGAAAGTCTATACCTGTCCACCACATACGTGAACAATGACGAGTAGCACATCCAGCATAGTGGCCAAAAACATTTACTGATTAAGTAAATGAATGAATAGGATAGTTTTTATAGGATGGCCACATAGTACCCAGCAGACAAATCTGGCTAGAAAGGAACACCTGTGGAGGCAACTAGTAGGACTGAAGGTTAACGAGGCAGACAGAGGACAGACGATGGGTGACTCCAAACGGCAAGAAATATTTATTTGATCTTGTGTGCAACCAAGATCTATCAGAAAGTTTTGAGCAAAGGGGTACAATGAATAATGTAATGTTGAGAGATTAACCAGAATATGGACTAGAAATGTGGGTGAAGACATACATACATAAAAATATCTGTGAAAATATGTGATATATAGTGGAGCAACAGTTGTGTTTTTCCAGCAAAGCTAGAACTGTATCAAGATTCCCTAAAGTCTCATCAAACTTTAAAGCCTCTCCACTTAATGAAAATTAACATGGTAGAATATTCTTTGCCTGTGTACCATAAGTGTACAAGCCAAAATTACTTAACTGTCAATGATCTTCTTAATCTGTTCTTGTTCTAAAAATTTTAACCATTTGGTCTATTTATTTTTATAAATGCTTTATTCGATAATGACAGAAAAACAAAAAGTTAAATTATCAATTAAAATACAATTACCAATATGGTGTACCAATGAAAGACTTCCGTTTGGCAATTGTAGCTGTTATCTGTGCAGATACTCCAAAATCAGCTATTAAAAAAATGAGAAACATTTAGAAAAGAAAACTGAAAGTAAGATTATTCAAGGCACCATGAGAAGAAACTAATAATTATTTTCATTAAACTAATTTCACAGAAATGAGATATTCTCCAACATCACACTAAAATTTTTAACCTTAATGGGCTAGCATTAAAATATTACAAAGAAGTCAGTGTATATAACAGCCAGATTCCCAGAAATACCAGCATGAATCAAATTACAACAAAAGTCAAGATCAAATAATTTGGATGAGAAAGATAATCTAACTTGCCAGACGTAATAGTACAGTTTCAAATTCCTAGCAACTGAAATTGAAGGAATATCACTGGAAAGGATCTTAAGTAGTAATATATTCCATTTACTTCCATTCACACCCATGGTGAGTGACATCAAATATGCCAATAAATCAATCTACCTAGCTTGAAAAGACACTGAACAGAATATTCTCCAAAATCTTACCTTAGCAATACATTCTAATACCAATACCAATCACTATCAGGAAATTTATTTTTATGTAGGATTTGTTATGTGAGTTCAAATGTCTTACTTTTTGACTTTTGATTTGTCTTATAGTAATATACAGTTTAAAATAACTGTTTCATATTTGTTAATGAATACTTTATTTAATACCTAATAGACATAATCTTGTTTCAAAAAGTACTATATTGTACATGTTTCCTGTGTTAAACTTCCTCAAGTTATTATTTAGATTTTGAACTCAATTTTAGTCCCAACTTGACAACTAAAACTTAGAGTTCGAAATAAAACAACACTTGGCACCTAAATTACATTCTTAGGTAAGTAATACTGCATTTTATTTTAAAAGTTAATGTAAAGAATGTAGGATTTTTGGAATTATTTATTTTTTAGCTTTATCTTGTTTTTTTAGTTATAAGGTAATTTTATATACATTTCTTACTAGACCTTACATTCCTGGGGAGGTGAAAAGAATTCCTAAAGAATATTATTTCACTATATCTTAACAACAAATCTGTCTATGTGAAAGGCAGACTGTTCCCTCACTTAGAAGAGGAAACAGATACAGAGAGGTTACATATGCTCCACAATGAGATTTCCACCTAAAAACACATAGATGCTGTGAGGGGAGAGGAAACCTAGTTATATGGAGGAAAATAAAAATTTACTATGTTTTGGAATAAATTAGCACAAGTGACAAAATTTAAATTACTTACCCAATTTCACATGACCATTATCTGTTAACAGAATGTTAGCTCCCTTCAAAGTAAGAACATTTTAGTTAAAGAACATTAAAGTTGAACTAAGAATATTTTAAATTTTAGCAGACAGCATATATAATAGATTAAATATACTTATTTAAAATAATCACAAATGGCAGCCTTAGACCTAGAGATAATTAAAATGTAAAGTATGCCCAATTAAAATGTTAAATAATTATATTCATAGGAAAATTTACTGTCTACTTTTTAGGGAATTTAACTATTTTTATAAAATGTTCTACCCTGCAAAAAGCTGCTATTAACATAATATGAATGTTACTATGGAAGTAATACATCAGTTTTCATCTAAATATGGACTGGAAATGGGGGTGAAGACAGACATATATAAAAATATCTGTGAAAATACATATGATATATATAGGAGCAACAGTTGGATTTTTTCAGCAAAGCTGGAACTATATCAAGATTCCCAAAACTCCTATCAACCTTTATGATGAAACAACACTGTTTTCTTACTGACCAAACACTATCACTGCACTAAAATGTTCCCTTACACTGGCATTTTCAATACCTTGTATTACATTTTAAACTTGATTGTTTCCTTTCTAGGAACTCACCATTAGTTGAGCCAGTGCTGGTTTATAAAACTGAACCTTACTGAGCATCAGGCTGTCTATCCTAATGTGTCTGCCCAACACAGTTTAAGACCATTCAGGATAAACAAATAGCCACAGGCCTCTAGAATTAAAATGTCACCTGTCTGCAGGACTGCGAATTAACAGAAAAAATATATAAGTCTTCTGGCACATATATCCTGGGCTTCTGGCACAGAGTTCCTGATACCCTTACAATTTCCTAAACGATAAGAGCACTAAAAGCATTTTTGTTCTATAAATGTTCTTTCACCCAGGTTCTTGACACAGCACCCCTGAAACCTTTGTAAATTCCTGGGTGACAGAAGTGTCTTTTGTTCTAACTGAAGCAACTCTGGGTGGGCTCCTGGATGGCACCTGGTTATTGGAAAGATTAAGCCATGATTAGAAGTTTGGAATTTTCGGCTTTGCCCCCAATCTCTTAAGAAGGGAGAAGCACTGAAAATGGAGTTAATGGTCAATCGTGCCTATATGAGGAAGCCTCCATAAAATCCCAATAGTATGGAGTTTAGTGAGCTTCCGGGCTGGTGAACATGTGCAGGTGCTAGGGGAGAGGTGCATCCAGAGAGGTCATGGAAGCTCCATGCCCCTTCCCACATACCTTGCCCTATGCATCTCTTCCATCTGGATGTTAATCTGTATCTTTTATCATATCCTTTAATAAACTGATAAACATAAGTTTGTGTTACCCTGAGTTCTGTGAGCAACTGCAGCAAATTAAATGAACCTCAAGAGGGGTCTTTGGAAGCTCCCATCTATGGGACCCCATCTGTGGGATCTAACACTATCTTCAGGTAGAGAGTGTCAGAATTGAGTTAAATTGTAGGATAGTTAAATTGTCAGATAATTGCTTGTTAGGGGGAACAACCTTCACACATCTGGTGACCAGAAGTGTAGAAGTAAAGTGTTCTGCTTTAGTAGTAAAGGTAACTTAGGGAAAGGAACACACAATAGGGAAGATCTGGGTTTTCCCCTTCCAAGTAAAGAAAAAACAGTTTTTTCCATTCCAATGACCTAGTAGCATTTTAGCCACTCCTGCTTCTTGACCTATGTTCACAGAAGGTGATAATAACTACTCCATCTTCAATAAGCTCAAAGCTTTTGAGGGAGGTAGAAATATTGTCTCCTAAAGGTACTTGCAGGCTTTTTTTTTTCCTTTCCTGCAACTTTTAAATGAGCGAGCAAAAGTAAGTAGCCTCTCTAGTCCAGAGTGCTATCAACCATGAAAGGCTTAGGGAAAAATACTAGGAAACCCTTTTTCACCTAAAAAAGAGGAAAAAGTTAACAGCAGACTGCAGCCCAACATTACGGCAGCTCTATGGAAAAAATGGAAGAAATGAGAGAAAGGAGAAAGAAGGGACTAAAGCAGGCATTTTAACTTGATCTAGGCCCTAGCTATCTGGACTTCAATCATAGTCTTGAGCTTGCTCTTTTCCCAACTCCAGATTAACTTTCCTAATTACAGTTTATATCATGTCACTGGACCTATGGCCTTTGACGCTTCCTTCCATTCATCCATCCCTCTCCCTCTGACAAACTACTAGCACCCAGGAGCTATTTTAAGCTCTGGGGTTATAGTAATAAGTTCCAGTTCTCATGGAATTTACATCCAAGTAGGAAAGAAGGAAATCTAAAAATGAACACACACACACACACACACATCAATGAACCAAGAAGTGATTCAAAGCTAGGTAGAAGTAAGTACTCTTGAAGACAAAGCAGGAAAAGAAGGCCTCTCTAAGGCAGTGATACATGAGCAGAGATCTGGACAAAGTGACGGTGCAGAGCCATTCCAAAATCTGGGAGAACATTCCAGGAAAAGGGAACAACAAATACAAAGCCTTGGGGTCAGAATAAGCTCAATATATTCCAAGAACAGCAAGTTTAGCATGGCTGGAACAGAATGTGTAAAATGGAGAGGACTGTGAGATGAGGTCAGAGAGAAAAGCAGGAGCCAGATCATGTATAACCTTGTAGGCTGTGGTAAAAACATCTGGATTTTATACTGAGTATGATGGGAAGCCAGTCCAGTGGTGGTTCATAAGCAGAAGAGTGGCAGAATCTGATTTAGAAAGATCATTTTGGTTGTAAGGTGGACAAGTGAATATAGGACCACTCAAGAACAGGAGCAGGGAGATCAGTTAAAAGGCTATTATTATAGAAGTCCAGGTGAGATATAATAGACTGGTGGCTTAGACAAGGGTAGAAATAGTGGTGATTGTCAGAATATACCCAATTAGGCTCAAACTCTGAAGTCTGGCACATAAATTCTTACAAAGTGGAGCATGAAACCACCTGGCGAAACCCATCTCCTATTACTCATGCATTCTCTTTTCTTCAATAATATGGTGCAGCTTTTATGATCCCTAAAATAACCCCACTCTTTTGGACATCTGTATCTTTGCTCACACTGTTTCCTCTGCTTGAATGGTACTCCAACCTCCATTTCTGACAAAAACCTATCAGTTCTCCCAGATCTTCCAAGTGCCAGTGACATAGAACCTTTCTTGATTTACTCATCTTATGATACCTTCTTCCTTTGAACTCCAAAGCTCTTTTAAGTGGTTAATGAAAAATAACAAAATAGAGGATCTCAGCAGGTAATCTGAGAGTTCACTTAAGGGCATTTTCTGAGAGAGTCCACACCTTTCATTAAAGACTCAAAGAGCAACATGATACCAGAAACAACAAAAAAGTGGGGGGATGAGGAGAAGAAACAGGAGGAAGGATGAATTAAAAAGATGGGGGAAAAATTAATGAAAGGAGAAAATATCTAAGTTGGAGAGATGGCAGTTTCTTCAGAGAAAACCTCAGGAGTCCTGCCACAGCACCTGGTTTACCCCAGAGCTAATCCCAGCACCCTCTCTCTTTGCCAGTTAAGTAAAAGACTGTCAGAAAATGTTGTTTAATTTATCCATTTTGATGCACTATTAATGATAGTTCCTTAAGATTTCCAAAGGTTACTCTAATATTCAAAGCACGAAACTTTCTAAAAACTGTAACTAGATGGAAGTATGGACCTAATTTACATTTTATAAATAAATAACTACAAATAAGCTAAAATGGGTTATTAAAACATTAATCCAAAATTGTACACTTCAAAAAAGGTGAATTTTATGGTATGTGAATTGTATTTCAATAAAACTGCTATAAAAAAATAAAACCCTTAAAAATATCACTCAGTTTTATTACAGTAATTATTTCAAATAAAAAAAATTCATCAAATAGAACAGTCAAGAGAATTTAGCACAATAGTTGGTCAGAGTATTTAAAAATGAAGCAGGACCACTAGGTTAAACATATGATGTATACCTTTATATCTCTGTGCATTTTTCCTTTACTATGAAGATAGTATAGTCCCTGGAATTAGAAAAAAAACACAAAAGACAAAAATTAACAAGACTTCACTACACACCACACTTTGGGATTTAAAGTGATCAACTGAATAGTATTCTCTAGCTTTTATTTATTATTACAGACAGTTTAGTGGTAATTATTAATTTGTTTTACTTAAGTAGCCTAAAAGAAGAATCACGAAAGTGAGAAAGGCAAAGTGCAGTTGGAACCGCTAATTTCCCAAGACAAATAGTTTTCACTAAACTCTGCAAATGGTTTGAAATAACTTCTTAAAAGTATATATGCAATTAGTATCAGAATGGGTTTCAGTTCCCATAAGAATGCTTAACTTTCAAGCCTTTCTTTGGTGCTAAGATGAACATAAAAATTTAAAATAAGCTCATAGCATATGAATTTTAGGAGGTCATATTATCACACTGAGGCATTATAAGTATTTATTTGCAAATATGATTTGACACAAACAATTAAAAAAATGAATTATAATTCAAGAGTTTAAAAATAGCAGCAGACTCACAGAATCCAAAAAGGGACTAGTGGTTACCAAAGAGGAGAGGGAGGGAGGGGTGGAGGTGGATGGGGAAGGAGAGAGAAGGGGATTGTGGGGTATCACGATTAGTGCACACAGTGTGTGTGGTGTCACAGGGAAGACAGTGTAGCTCAGAGAAGACAAATAGGGACTCTGTGGCATCTTACTACCCTGATGGACAGTGACTGCAATGGGGTATTGGGGGGGACTCGATAATAAGGGTGAATGTAATAACCACATTGTTTTTCTTGTGAAACTTTCAAAAGAGTGTATATCAATGATACCTTAATAAAAAAAATAAAATTCAAGAGTTTAACAAACTAGAATATTTAATCCTTTCTTAACAGGTAATACACAATTAAACATTCAGTTTAATAAGGAGTATTACTTGGACTGGATTTACCTGTAGTGTTTCTCTGCTAACATAAGCAATTTGTAGTTCTGACAGAGGTCCCGTTACTGTAAGAAGAAAATTAATATTAATAAAATTGTCAAAGCATGTTTTTCAGTGTCAAAGTTTCATAAGTTATGCTAAGCAACAGACTTAATATACCATGTAAGCACCATGAGGGCAGGATTTTAAAAAATCTGATTTGCTTGTTATATCCCCAGTGTCTATACTGCCTGACATGGAAAAGCTACTAAATAAATGTTTACAGAATGACTAAAAGACTGACATGGTCTCTGAAATTAATTATATTTTGACTTTTATACCTCATTAATCAATATTACCTCTTAAACATTAAAAAAGAAAGCATGGCTAAGAGGCTTAAGCTAAGCTAGTTTTTCTTGATACTTTTTAAAAATTGATGTATAACATGTATTATAGTTAAAGTTGACATATTTTCCCCAAAATTATAACTTTTATAGCTATAAAATTAATATATATTCACTATTAAAAATTCAATCAATAGAGAAGTTTGGAAAGTAAAGACCTCTTCCTTATCCAAACTACTACTCAGTAATAAGCAATATCAATAGTTTGGTCTATCAACTACTATATGACTCTAAGCAGAGACAATTTATACATGCATGTATTACACACAACAACATAAATGTAATCATATTACACGTACAATTCTGAAACCTGCCTTTTTCACTTACCACGGGCTCATCAATTTATACAGCTTAATCATATAATATTTGAGTAATATTTCTGTGCATGAATCCATAACAGAAAACATTTAAATAGTTTTCTTCTTCCCTATGAAATCACTTCAGAATAAAGAAATACATTAGGTGGGAGAGACTCTTCAAAAAATTGCATTAAATTCCAATGATGGAATCTTTTACTAGATAGTGATTTCATCTCTACCAAACTTAACAGTTTTGTAAAAATGTTTAGTTTGGAGTACTTGTGGTATTTTACAATTATGGAAGAAAGAAATCTATTTCACTCAGGTTCTTTTAAGGACAAATCTGGTTTAAAAGTCTGAATATCAAGGGAAAAAAGATGGCAGTGTCAGAAGTGAGGCAGAAATCTCCTCCCAAAATCACATATAATATGAAAATACAGCAAATACAACTAATGCTAAAAGAGTGACCAGAAATAAGTTTACACCAGCCAGCCTTCATCTGGGAAGAGAGAACATCTCACAGAAAAGGGTAAAGTAACAAAGTCGTGACCTGGCGGAACCCAGCACTCCTGCCACCCCAGCTCACCAGCAAGAGGAAGAGAAACAGAGCGAGGAGGGAGTAGAACTGCGAAATACCCAGCCCAGCAAATCTATTCCAAGAGCACAAACCCACACTACATGGTGCTCTGGAGAATACAGGGGTTGAAAAGCAAAGACAGAGAGTGAGATTCCAGCTGCTTGTGAAGAACAGGTACCCATAACCAGCTACTCTGGGAAAAAAGACAGAGGGCGCTTTGGAAAACTTCCCGAGTGCTGGCAAAGGGACAAGCATTACACAGAGCTTCCTGCTCAGGACAAGGAACAGGTGGACAAAATCATCCTTGCACACTCAGCCCAGCAGGTTGTGAAGTCACAGGAGCTTCAGGTGCTCCATCCCCTTGGCTGGCAATGAAGCCCCGAGGCCCCACACTGAGATACATAGCCGGCAACTTCTTCCTCCGATGGCACCTGTGCACAAACCTGCTGCCCCCGCCATCACTCCAGGCCAGCCAGAAGGCAGCCCTGCCTGTAGCAACTAGCAACTACTGGGTTTAATGCAGAGTCTGTTCCCTGTGCACATGGCTAATGGGCCCTGAAAGCAGAGGCAGGCAATGTGGCCAGTAAGTAGGTAAGAGATCTGTCCTCTCTGCAGGCCCCAGCGGTGCTTGCCTGCAACTGTGGCCATTGTTCCGGGCCAGCAGGAGGGCAGCCTGGCCTACGGCAGCTTAAGGACTTAACGCAGAGGCTGCTCCCTGCGCATGGCTCACTGATCTTGACAGTGGAGGCAAGCACTGTGGCTGGGAAGCAGGAAAGAGCTCTCTCTTTAGGGTAGTCACTGGCACCGCTAGCCTGCAAACACTCCCATCACTCCAGGTGCTGGGCAGCTCTGAAGAGCAGAGCGACTGGGCACTAGAGGACTCCGCCAACACAAACCTAATATTTCTCATTATCCAGTAGGATTATGAAGTCAGAAGAAACTTGTTCTGTTCAAAATCCTTCAAACACCAGAAAGAGGGCTAAGTGAAATGGGAAAAAAACCAATCATCCTAAAAAGAATTCAAAATAAAAGTCATAAGCATGCTAATGTAGTTACAGAAAAATATTCAAGAGCTAAATGATGAATTCAAGAGGGAGATAGACACCTTGAAAAATACAGTAGCTGAAATGAAACACACAATGGAGGGATTTAAAAGCAGATTAGATGAGGTAGGAGATGGTAAATGGAAGACAAATTATAGAACAGGAATACAAAGAAGCTGAGGCAAAGAGATAAAAAGGATATGAAAGAATATTAAGAGAACTGTGTGATCAATCCAAACAGAACAATATTCACATTACAGGGATACCAGAAGAAGAGAGAAAAAGGGATAGTGTCTTTGAAAAAATAATTGCTGAAAACTTCCCCAACCTGGGGAAGGAAATAGTCTTTCAGGCCATGGAAGTGCACAGATCTCCCAACACAAGGGACACAAGGAAGACAACACCAAGACATAACATAATTAAAATGGCAAAGATCAAGGACAAGGACAGAATATTAAAAGCAGCCAGAGAGAAAGAAAAAATCACCTACAAATGAAAATCCATCAGGCTATCATCAGACTTCTCAGCAGAAACCTTAAGGCCAGAAGGGAGTGGCATGATATATTTAATGCAATGAAACAGAAGGGTCTCTAATGAAGAATACTTTACGCAGCAAGATTATCATTTAAATTTGAAGGAGGGATTAAATAATTTCCGGATAAGCAAAAGTTGAGGGAATTTACCTCCCACAAACCATCTCTACAGTGTATTTTAAAGGGACTGCTCTAGATGGAAGTGCTCCTAAGGCTAAATAGCTATCACCAGAGAAAATAAAACTACAGTAAAGGAAGCAGACAATTACTAACCAAATGCAAAATTAAATCAGCTAACCCAAAAGTCAGTCAAGGGATATACAAAGAGTACAGAATATGACACCTAACATATAAAGAGTGGAAGAGGAAGAAAAAGAATGGAGAAAAAAAAGAATCTTTTGATCGTGTTTATAAAAGCATAATAAGTGCATTAAGTTAGACTGTTAGGAAATAAAGAAGCTGCCCTTGAACTGTTGGTAAGACAAATCCAAAGCGTGCAATGGTAATAAGATATCTTATCGATAATCACCCTAAAAGCAAATAGACTGAATGCACCAATCAAAAGACATGGAGTTACATAATAGATGAAAAAACAAGACCTGTCTATATGCTGCCTACAAGAGGTACACTTCAAACTCAAAGATATACACAAACTAAAAGTGAAGGGATGGAAAAAGATACTTCATGCAAACAGTAGGGAGAAAAAAGCAGGAGTTACAATACTTGTATCAGATAAAATACACTTCAAAACAAAGAAAGTAACAAGAGAAAAACAGGACATTACATAATGATAAAGGGGTCAGGTGAACAAGAGGATATAACCATTATAAATATCTATGCACCCAAATATGTAAAATAAATGCTAACAGAATTAAAGGGGGAAACAGAATACAATGCATTCATTTTAGGAAACTTCAACATACCACTCATTCCAAAGTACAAGATCAACCAGACAGGAAATAAGTAAGGAGACAGAGGCACTGAAAAACACATTAGAACAGATGGACCTAAAAGACATCTACAGAACACTCCACCCAAAAGCAGCAGGATATCCATTCTTCTCACGTGCACATGGAACTTGTTCCAGAATAGATCAAATACAAGGTCACAAAAAGGGCCTCAGCAAATGCAAAAAGATTGAAATTGTACCAACCAACTTCTCAGATCACAAAGGTATGAAACTAGAAATAAACTGTGTAAAGGATACAAAAAGACCCACATGGAGGCTTAACAACATCTCCTAAATAATCAATAGATCAATGACCAGACTAAAACAGATCAAGCATTATATGGACACAAAGGAAAACAACAGTTCAACGCCCCAACTTTTGTGTGATTCAGTAAAGGCAGTTCTAAGAGGAAAGTATATAGCAATTTAGACCTATCTCAAAAAAGAACAATCCCAAATGAACAGTCTAAATTCACAATTAATGAAAGCAGAAAAAGAAGAACAAATGAGGCCCAAAGTCAGCAAAAGGAGGGACATAATAAAGCTCAGACAATGTATAAATAAAACTGAGAAGAATAAAGCAATAGAAAGAATTAATGAAACCAGGAACTTGTTCTTCAAGAAAATAAAACAGATATACCCCTAACTAGACCTATCAAGAAAAAAAGAGAATGTACAAACATAAACAGAATCAGAAATGAGAAAGGAAAAATCACTACAGACACCACAGAAATACAAAGAATTATGAGAGAATACTATTAAAAATTATATGCTAACAAACTGGATAACCTAGAAGAAATGGATAACTTTCTAGAAATACAAACTTCCAAGACTGACTCAGGAAGAAACAAAATCTGAACAGACCAATTATCAGCAATTAAATTGAATTGGTAATCAAAAACCTACTCAAGAACAAAACCCAGACCAGATGGCTTCACCAATGAATTTTATCAGACATTTAGAAGAAGATCTAGTACTTTTCCTCCTTAAAGTTTTCCAAAAAGTAGAAGAGGAAGGAACACTTCCACACTCATTCTATGAAACCAGCATCACTCTAATACCAAAACCAGGCAAAGACACCACAAAAAAAGAAAATTACAGACCAATATCCCTGATGAACACAGATGCAAAAATATGCAACAAAATATTAGCAAACAGACTTCAAATATACATTAAAAAAGATCATCCATCATGATCAAGTGGGATATATTCCAGGGATTCAAGGATGGTACAATATTTGAAAATCCATCAACATCATCCACTACATCAACAAAAAGAACAAAAATCACATGATCATCTCCATAAATGCTGAAAAAGCATATGACAAAATTCACCATCCATTCATGCTAAAAACGATCAACAAAATGGATATAAAGGGCAAGTACCTCAACATAATAAAGGTCATATTTGACAATAGCACAGCCAACATCGTACTTAATAGCAAAAAGCTAAAAGCTTTTCCTCTAAGATTGGGAAAAAGACAGGATGCCCACTCTTCCCACTTTTACTCAACATAGTACTGGATGTCCTATCTGTGGCAATCAGACAACACAAAGAAATAAAAGCCATCCAGATGCAAAGAACAAGTTAAACCGTCACTGTTTGCAGATGACATGATACTGTACATAAAAAACCCTAAAGAATCCAATCCAAAACTACTAGAACTAATATCTGAATTCAGCAAAGTTGCAGGATACAAAATTAATATATAGAAATCTGTTGCCTTCCTATACACTAATGATGAATTAGCAGAAAGGGAAATCAGGAAAACAATTCCATTCACAATTGGATCAAAAAGAATAAAATACTTAGGATTAAACCCTATGAAGGATGTGAAAGACCTATACCCTGAAAACTACAAGACACTCTTAAGAGAAATTAAAGAAGACATCAATAAATGGAAATAAATCCCACATTAATGGGTAGGAAGAATTAATATTGTCAAAATGGCCATCCTACCTAACGCAATCTACAGATTCAATGCAATCCCTATCAAAATACAAACAGCATTCTTCAACAAACTAGAGCAAATAGTTCTAAAATTCATATGGAACCACAAAAGACCCTGAATAGCCAAAACAATCCTTAGAAGGAAGAATATAGCAGGAGGGATTACACTTCCCTACTTCAAGCTCTACTACAAAGCCAAAGTAATCAAGACAATTTGATACTGGCACAAGAACAGACCCATAGACCAGTGGAACAGAATAGAGAGTCAAGATATAAACCCACACATGTATGGACAATTAATTTATGATAAAGGAGCCATGGATATATAATGGAGAAATGACAGCCTCTTCAACAACTGGTGTAGGCAAAACTGGACAGCTATATGTAAGAGAATGAAACTGAATTACTCTGTAACTCCATACACAAAAGTAAAATCGAAATGGATCAAAGACCTGAATGTTAAGTCATGAAACCACAATACTCTTGAATATAAACATGAGCAACTTTTTCCTGAACATATCTCCTTGGGCAAGGGAAGTAAAAGCAAAAATGAACAAATGGGACTACATCAAATTAAAAAGCTTCTGTACACCAAAGGACACTATCAGCAGAACAAAAAGGCATCCTACAGTCTGGGAGAATATATTTGTAAATGACATATCCGAAAAGGGGTTAACATTCAAAATATATAAAGAGCTTACATGCCTCAACACCCAAAAAGCAAATAACCTGATTAAAAAATGGGCAGAGGATCTGAACAGACACTTCTCCAAAGAAGAAATTCAGATGGCCAATAGGACATGAAAAGATGCTTCACATTGCTAATTATCAGGGAAATACAAAGTAAAACCAAAATGAGATATCACCTCACACCAGTTAGGAGGGCCAACATCCAAAAGACAAGGAACAAACAAATGCTGGTGAGGATGCGGAGTAAGGGGAACCCTCCTACACTGTTGGTGGGAATATAAATTAGTTCAACCACTATGAAAAGCAATATGGAGGTTCCTCAAAGAACTAAAATAGAAATACCTTTGACTGAAGAATTCCATTCCTAGGAATTTACCTGAAGAAAATAAGATTAAAGATTCAAAAAGACATATGCATTCCTATGTTTATCGCAGCACTATTGACAATAACCAAGTCATGGAAGCAACCTAAGTGTCCACTAGATGAATAGATAAAGAAGACATGGTACATATATACAATGGAATATTATTCAGCCATAAGAAGAAAATAAATCCTACCATTTGCAGCAACATGGATGGAGCTTGAGGGTATTATGCTCAGTGAAATAAGCCAGGCGGAGGAAGACAAGTACCAAATGATTTCACTCATTTGTGGAGTATAACAACGAAGCAAAAATTGAAGGAACAAAACAGGAGCAGACTCACAGAACCCAAGAATGGACTAGCGGCTACCAGAGGGAAAGGAGTTGGGGAGGGTGGTTGGGGAGGGAAGGAGAAGGGGATTAAGGGGTATTACTATTAGCACACATAATATGGGGGTGCACGGGGAAGGAAGTATAGCACAGAGAAGACAAGTAGTGACTCTATGGCATCTTATGCTGATGGACAGTGACTGTAGTGGGGTTTGTGTTGCGGACTTGATAATAGGGGGGAATGTAGTAACCACAATGTTGCTCATGTGAAATCTGAGCATAAGATTGTATATCGATGATACCTTAATAAAAAAAGTCTCAATATAAATCATATAACTAACTTCTGTGGCTTGTAAACCCACTCTCATTGGGAATAATAGACCTCCATGAGACTTCTGTTTCCACAGTATGGCCCAAAAGATAATCTGAAAGCCCTGGTAATAACATCCAGAAATGATAGAAAAAATTATTTAAAATAATCTTTAAAATTTAATAATGCCTACTAGATAAGCTGATAAACAATAAGAGACTTTCTCAGAAGCCAAAATTAAGAAGGGAAATGAAAAACAGAATGGTAAATATGTGAAATATTCTAGCTGTCTGCTAGGAGAAGGCCAGTCTTGGTAAGCTAGGGCTTTAGTTTTATCTCCTACATAGGCACAGAAGAAAAGGCCGTAGATCTGCAGTAGAAGAGGTAAAACAAACACCCACATAAAACCAGAATCCTCAAAGGGCTACCTCCTCACTAAAAGAGCAGATAAGCACAAAGAGATGATTAGGGATTCTGTGTGTCATGGTTTGGGACCTGGAAGAGGAAAAATGTCTTGTCTTAGAATCAGTTACCACAGACCTCCTCTTCATTCAGGTTTAGGGTTCAAATATACATTGGAAGCACTGAGATCTTGGGGTCCCAGAAAAAAAAAATCTGTGGAAGTACATACTCCCAAATGCCATTTGGGATTTCCACTGAAGATGATTTCAAAATTTTAAATTTAAAATAAATGAGAAAACAACCATAAATGATATAACAGAATGTGGAAAATTGTTAAAGGACAGCATTAAACATAAAAATATAAAACAGAAAATATAGGAAAAATAACTATTATGTTAGAACAATAAAAGGTTCTAATGTTCTTCAAAGAAAAAGTAAAGGAGAGGAGCTTATCATAAAATGCAAATTCAAAATGTACCTACTATCCCCCAACTCTGTAGTAGTATAAAATATGTCCACTAATTCTCTGACACCTCTCCCTCAAGACTTGGAACTTAATTCCCTTCCTGAGTGTGGGCTGGACAGAAATGACTTGCTTCTAATGAAAAAAATATGGCAGAGGTAACGATATGTAACTTCTGAGAGTACATCATTAAAGGCTTTGAGGCTTTTTCCTTGCTCTCTGGGTTCACTTGTTTTAAGCCAGCTGCGATATTATGAAGCCACTCAAGCTGTCCTATGGCTACATTCACATGGCAAGGTAAGACCTCCTGCCAACAGCCAGCAGGGACTGAAGCCTTCTGCCAACCACCATGTAATGCAAACATCTTGAAAATAAATTATCTGACCTTCTCAAGTCAGATGACTGCAGTCCCAGTCTGAATGCAACCTCATAAGGGAACCCAGGCTAGAATCACCCAAATAAGTCATTCTTGAATTCCTGACCCTCAGAAACTGGAGATAATAAAAGGTTTGCTGTTTTACGCTGCCAAATTTTAAATCATTTGTTATACAGCAACAGAAAGCTAATACAATTCCTTTTAAAGATTTAAATTAAAAATCATGTGGAATGATAGAATAATAGTGAAACAAAACATAAAAACTGGCTTAATGATAGTTTAAAAATAAGCAGAAATAATAGGAAAAAAGCAGCCTTTAACCAAAAAAAGGGAAGTCGTTTGCAAATTTTGCATGACAGATCAAAATATGATTTATAGCTATAAGTCGATGTAAGCACCCCACACCATTTGGATTATTAGAAAAGAACTTCTCTTTCAGCAAATAAGGTAACCAAGGTTATTACAGTACTCCCCATAGAATGACAGCATGATGGAAGAGAGAGAAGAGAAGAGAGAAACACAAAGAAATGGAGGTATACGTGTCACATGGCTGTGCAAGTAGATAGCACTGTAGGCTAGCCAAAGAGAAGTATACACACAGCCACTGAGAGGTGATTTGGTAAAACTCTGAGAGCAAAGAGTGAACGCTGAGAAAGATAAGGTTTGGGATTTTGTATAAGCATATAAATCCCCAGTATGTAAATTTGAAAATATCCAGGGTATTGAAAATTATCTTACCTTCCACTAACCCAATTGCCAGCCAGTGTAAACAAATCAGTGTTAACAAATTCATATTACTTTGTTACTTCCATCATTTGGTTCAAATGAAGTAACAATCATGACAACTTACTCCTGTAACTAAATTGGTCTTCTTACTTCTGAAGAAAGCAAAACCAGACATCTCAGACTAATCATATATATATGATGGAATTACTAAGTTGGAAGTCTGAAAAGAAGTATGCTTGAAAAACTAAAAATGTAAAAGAAGTAAAGAAAAATTACAAGAATAAAATAAGACACAAATAATAATGGAGGGAAATCTAAAATAGAAATAATTACTAGAAATGAAAAGTATTACCAAAAATTAAAACAATGGATGTAGTCATCATAGCTGCGAAATCAGTGAACATGAAAATAGCAAAAGGTATTCTGAGTGTTCTAATTATTATCTAACTACATACACAAAAGTAAACTCAAAATGGATCAAAGACCTGAATGTAAGTCATAAAACCATAAAACCCTTAGAAGAAAACATAGGCAAAAATTTCTTGAACTTGAGTATGAGCAATTATTTCCTGAACACATCTTCTTCAGCAAGAGAAACAAAAGCAAAAATGAGCAAGTAGGACTACATCAAACTAAAAAGCTTCTGTACAGCAAAGTATACCATCAGCAGAACAAAAGGGCATCCTACACTATGGGAAAATATATTCATAAATGATAATCCGGTAAGGGGTTAACATCTGAAATTTATAAAGAACTCACATGCCTCAACACCCAAAAAGCAAATAACCTGATTAAAAAATGGGCAGAGGATGTGAACAGTCATTTCTCCAAAGAAGAAATACAGATGGCCAAGAGGCACACGAAAAAAATGCTCTACATTGCTAATTATCAGGGAAATGCAAATTAAAACCACAATGAGATATCATCTCACACCCAGTTAGGATGGTCAATATCCAAAAGACAAGAAACAACAAATGCTGATGAGGATGTGGAGAATGGGGAAGCCTTCTACAATGTTGGTGGAAATGTCAATTGGTGCACCCACTGTGGAAAACAGTATGGAGGTTCCTTAAAAAACTGAAAACAGAAATGCCTTTGACCCAGTAATTCTACTTCTAGGAATTTACCCAAAGAAAACAAGATCCCAGATTCAAAAAGACACATGCACCCCTATGTTTATCACTGCACTATTTATAACAGCCAAGATATGGAAGCAACCTAAGTGTCCATCAATAGATGAATGGATAAAGATGTGGTGCATATACATGATGGAATATTATTCAGCCATAAAAAAGGAAATGCTACCATTTGCAACAATATGGATGGAGCTAGAGGGTATTATATTCAGTGAAATAAGGTGGGCAGAAAATGACAGGTACTAAATGACTTCACTCATCTGTGGAGTGTACCAACTAAGCAAGACCAAAGGAGCAAAACAGCAGTAGATATCATAGATGCTGAAAGTGACTGGTAGTTACTGTGGGGAGGGGTAGAGGGGAATAAAGGGGCAAAAAAATTCTCAATCATAATGTAAGTTGGTCATAGGGATGGTAGTAAAGCATGGAGAATATAGTCAATGATTCTGTAACATCTTCCTATGTTGACAGATAGTAGCTGTACTAGTTGGGGAAGGATTTAATAATACGGGTAACTATTGAACCACTGTGTTATATACTTGAAACTAATTTAAGATTGTATATCAACTATACTTTAATTTAAAAAATATATTCTCAGAAAAGAAGTAACTTCTTAAAGCAGAAAAGTTCTCATGTTCTTTCACTTAGCTTTCAAAGCTTTGTATTTGACCCTACTCCTCAAATATATACCCCCACAACAGTAAGTGATCTCAACGTATGTCACAACTTCATATCACCATACTGTTGTTTCATCTCCTAGAATGCACTTCCTTCCTCTTCTTCCTATCCAAAGTTTACCCATCTTTTAAAAAACAATTTGAAGTCCACTTTCTTACTTAAGCCTTTTAAAACAATTCCAGAAAGTCTATCATCTTTTTCCTATTCCAACTGTAGTTAGTAGCACAATAAAATTCTATTATATCAATCTACATAAGCAAAACCTATACCAAGAAGATATAATAAAGTGAAGTGAAATGGAAACAGTACAATTCCTATACAGATAGTTTTTAAACATGTTTTATTATTACAACCAGCTCCTAAAATTACTTGAGGCCAAACTAGAAAATATGAGCTCAAATTCTATATGAAATGAAAACATTTACAAAATGTTATAGAATAAATTGACACCATGAATGATTAAGACATTATTTTATATTAATCAGAAAGCATACCCCCAGCAAAGGATTAAGACTCCTCTGCAGTTTATGACAATAATCCATTAACAGAACCAGAATAGGACAGGGAGAGAAATAAAAGACAGTAAATATTGTTTATTTTACTTTGTAAGTCTCTCTTGTATTTCCACTGAAATCCCAATGAAAAATGTCTTAAGAATTTTTTAATAGTCCAAGACCTAGCATCTAAGACAGTAAATATTTAATTGATGCTTCTTGAATACATGAGAGAAAAATCAATAATCTTTGTATTAACACTATTTATCTATCAACAGGATATTCTTTTGGCTTAGTGTTAAGACATCAAGGCCTTGGTATTTTTCTACAAGTCTGAATTTGAAATTTCGAACTAACTATATATATATACTATGCCTTCTTTAGAATTAGCAAATTCAACTGCATATAATTTTCCAACTTATAAAGCAAATGTTCCTTTCATCCATATACATCTTAAATTCCTTTATGTATCCAAATTACATAAGGATAAAACATACTTTCCTCAGAGCAGTGTTCTAATATAGTAAATATATTTTAAGAAATGCTACTTCATCTCTATAAAATACAACTTTGGTCTTACCATGATAAATATCCTGTAAAGAACCACCTCCACAAAATTCCATGCAAATCCAAAGTTTATCTCGCCTATAAAGAGAAAATCAGCATGTATCACATTTTCATGTGATGGCAAAATTATCTGAGGTAACAAGTATTTTAAGGTTGTACGCTATAATCTTGAAGAACCACATAAATGCAATGTGCTATCCAGGAAAAAAGCTAGTTAATCTCTATGAATAAATATACTACTTAATGTTATACCTTAACCCAGGTTTTAATTGTTAAAATACACCATTATTGGATATAAAGATGTCATTAGCACATCCAAAAGAGAGAAATCTCCCTTTAGTTAAAAATTTCCTCTCCTTCAGTTTACCCATCTATCCCGTGAAAGTATTATAAAATTTAAATGCTAATTAAAAAGCCCATGTCAACAATTATATGTAAGATTCACCACAGAATGGCACATCTGAAAGTATATCACTTTGATAGTGCTCATCAACAAAAAATGTAAACTTTATCCTGTCTAGAGTCAACAAAGATCTTTCCAGAACAATCTTTGTTAAAATTTATGTCTCATTTTTAGATACCATTTTTCTCTCTCACTCCTGTTGTAAGATACCATAATCATGTAGACACAGGAGAAAATAATTAGATTTAATAGTGCATTCCTTTGTTCATTCCTTTGGTTCAATCATTCATTACTTCAACTCAAAATTTATCAGTAAATGTACTATTTTCAGAGTACAGAAATAGAATACAAAGTCTGTGAATTTAGCAAGTTCATTTTAATGCAGAAGAAAAAGTCTGCCTTAACCTTAAGACTCTGTCTCTCTCACCAGTGCATTCACAATTCTTAGAAGAATATCCAACAACTGAGTATTTGTTTCATAAATGAATGAATGCATGACTGAAAGAATTAACAAGACAATTAGATCAAGGGTCAGTAAACTATGGTCAGTTCTGGGCCAAATCTAGCCAGCTACCTAATTTTGTATAGCCCAGAAATTGATGTTTTTCATACTTATAAATGGTTGGGGGGAAAAATCAAAAGAAGACTATTTCTTGACACATGACAATTATATGAAATTCAAATTTTAGTGTCTATATAAAGTTTTATTGGAACACAGTTATACTCATTCATTTTTGTATTATCTACGGCTGCTTTTGTTCTAAAACAGGAGAGTTAAGTAGTTCTGACAGAAGCCCACAAAGCTGAAAATATTTACTATATGATCCTTTACAGAAAAGGTTTGTTGACTACTGGATTAATTATAATTTCATTGGTGCATAATCCAGGCATGTATAAAGTTCTGTGAGAACCCAGAGATAAGATATATAGGGAAGTCAAGGAAGTTCTTAGGGAGGAGAAAACATTTGAGCTGGGTTTTAAAGTAAAAGTAGGAATTCACCACCAAGAGACAGGGAAGGGACCTGTGCAAAAGAATGAAAATTTGAAAGATGATGTCACATTTGAGAGACTGTGGGTAATTTAGTATGAGTTGTTCACCTGAAGAGCCAATAGCAGGAAATGAAGCTAGAATAGATAGGCTGGGGTCACACTGTAAAACAATGCTTGGTTGTAGACTCCTCAGTGTATTTACCTTCATCTGGGTGGTCTACAGTTTGTCAATGTCTTTCTTTAAAATGTGGCACCCAGAATCAAATGCTATTCTGAGTGCTATATGAATAGTGCATTAAAAAGTAGAGTTGTTATCAAGAGTGGATCACATATGGCGGTGATGCTGAAATTAACCAGACCTGAGAGATGAGCTGATTTGGGTGGGTGCCATGGACCATGCAGCTGTGACAGGTCTGCTATCTTAAAAGCCCCTATCTAAAGAGTACTATGATTATAGAGCAAAGCTAAAGGTAGTACAGCCAAGAAGAAGAAATTAGAGGCCACTCAGGATCTAACTTCACAGGTAGTCCACATACCAATGAACCTGGGACAGGACAGCTGATGGTAAAGTGTGAAATAGCTGCTCAGTGGCCTGCTCAATCACTCCTAGAATGGAACTCTGGGGCTGCCAGATGTGTGGTCTTATTGGTAACAATGAAGGCACTTATGACTAGTCATTGCCACACAGGGAGAAGTCTAAATCCCCCAGAGAATTTAATAATTATCTTCTTTATTTGAACACATATTTCTACAAACTTGGCTAAACGCTCTCTTGAGTTTCTTAGTAACTGAACCAAACTGCTGGTTTGCAGTTTGAAGTTAACTCAAACCTCTGGACCTTTTTTTCTTATTGGAGCATCACTGAAATACAGGCTTAGGTTGGTTTCAAATATACAACAGTGGTTCAACAGTTACCCATATTATTAAATCCTCAAGCCCTCTAGAGCAGTAACTGTCTATCAATGTAGGAAGATGTTATAGAATCATTGACTATATTTTCCATGCTGTACTAGTGTCCATGTGACCAACGTATACTGTAATTGCAAATTATTGTGCTCCTTTATTGCCCTCACCCTACCCTTTGGTAACCACTAGTCACTTCTCAGTGTCTATGAGTCTACTGCTGTTTTGTTCCTTCCATTTTGTTTTGTTTCAATGTTCCACAAATAAGTGAAATTATATGATATTTGTCTTTCTGTGCCTGGCTTCTTTCACTGAGCATATACCCTCTAGATCCATCCATGTTGCTGCAAATTGCAGGATTCCATTGTGTTTATATACCACATCTTCTTTATCCATTCATCTACTGACAGACACTTAGGTTGCTTCCGTATCTTGGCTATTGCAAATAGTGTGGCAATAAACATAGAGGTGCATACACATAATATAAGTAGGTCACAGAGAAGGCAGTATAGCATGGAGAAGACAAATAATGACTCTATACCATCTTACTACACTGATGGACAGTGATTACAACGATTTGGGGGGGATTTGATAATATGGGTGAATGGTGAAACCACAATGTTGCTCATGCAAAACATTCATAAGATTGTGTATCAATGATACCTTAATTTAAAAAATTTAAGCAAATGGAAAAAAACCACATAGGGGTACATATATCTTTTCAAATCAGGGATCTTGTTTTCTTTGGGTAAATTCCTAGGAGTGGAATTCCTAGGTCAAATGGTATTTCTATTTTTAGTTTTTTTGAGGAACTTCCACACTGTTTCCACAGTAGTTGCACCAATTTACATTCCCACCAACAGTATAGGCAGGTTCCCATTTCTCCGCATCTTCGCCAGCATTTATTTCTTGTCTTCTGGATGGTGACCATCCTAACTAGTGTGAGATAGTATATCACTGTGGTTTTACTTTGCATTTCCCTGATGATTAGTGATGTAGAGCACCTTTTCATGTGCCTGTTGGCCATCTGTATTTCCTCTTTGGAGAAGTGTTTTCAGATACTCCACCCATTTTTTAATTGGGTTATTTGTTTTTTTTGGGTGTTGAGGCATATGAGCTCTTTATATATTTTGGATATTAACCCTTTATCAGATGAGTCATTTACCAATATATTCTCCCATACTGTAGGATGCCACTTTGTTCTGATGATGGTCCTTTCTTGAACAGAAGCTTTTTACTTTGATGCAGTCCCACTTGTTCATTTTTTGTTTACTTTGCCCAATGAGATGTGTCCGGGAAAAATTGCTCATACTTATATTCAAGAGGTTTTTACTTATGTTTTCTTGTAAGAGTTTTATGGTTTCATGTCTTACATTCAGGTCTTTGATCTATTTCTAGTTTACTTTTGTGTATGGAGTTAGACAATAATACAGTTTCATTCTCTTGCATGTACCTGTCCACTTTCCCCAATACAGCTGTTTAAGAGGCTTTCTTTTCCCTACTGTGTATTCATGGCTTCTTTTTCAAATATTAATTGACCATAAATGTGTGGGCTTATATCTGGGCTCTCTATTCTGTTCCATGAATCTATGGGTCTGTTCTTGTGACAGCACCAAATTTTTTTATTACTGTACTTTTGTAGTATATCTTGAAGTCAGGGAGCATAATACCCCCAGCTTTTGTGTTCTTTCTTTCTCAGGATTGCTTTGGCTATTTGGGGTCTTTTGTGGCTCCATATGAATTTTAGAGCTATCTGTTCTTGTTCATTGAAAAATGTTGTTGGAATTCTGATAGGGATTGCACTCAATCTGTAAATTACTTTGGGCAGGATGGCCACTTTGACAATATTAATTCTTCCTATCCATGAGCACAAAACATTTCCATTTATTGGTGTCTTCTTTAATTTCTCTTGAGTGTCTTGTCAGAGTATAGGTCTTTCACCTCTTCAGTTAGGTTTATTCCTATGTATTTTATTATTTCTGATGCAATCGTAAATGGAATTGTTTTCCTGATTTCTCTTTCTGCTAGTTAATAGTTAGTATATAGGAATGCAACAGATTTCTGTGTATTAATTTTGTATTCTGCAACTTTGCTATATTCAGTTATTAGTTCTATTAGTTTTTTGGTGGGTTCTTTAGGGTTTTCTTCTATGTACAATATCATGTCATCTGCAAACAGGGACAGTTAACTTCTTCCTTACCAGTCTGGATGCCTTTTATCTCTGTGTTGTCTGATTGCTGTGCTCAGGACCTACAATACTAAGTTAAATAAAAGTGGTGAGAATGGACATCCTTGTCTTGCTCCCTACCTTAAAGGAAAAACTTTTAGCTTCTTGCTATTAAGTATGATGTTGGCTGTGGGTTTGTCATATGTAGCCTTTTTAATGTTGAGGTATATACCCTCTATACCCTTTTCTTTTTCATTTTTTTATTCATGAATGGAAGGTTGAATTTTGTCAAATGCTTTTTCAGTATCTGTCGAGATGATCATGTGGTTTTTATCCCTTTTTTGTTAATGTGGTGTATGCTATTGATTGATTTACAAATATTGTACCATCCTGCATCCCTGGAATAAATCCCACTTCGTCATGATGGATGATTTTTTTGATGTTTTTTTTGAATTTGATTTGCTAATATTTTGTTGAGGGTTTTTGCCTCTTTGTTCATCAGGAATACTAGTTTGTAATTTTCTTTTCTGTGGTATATTTGCCTCCTTTTGGTATTAGAGTGATGCTGGCCTCATAGAATGAGTGTGGAAGTATTCCCTCCTCTTCTCCTTTTTGGAATAGTTTAACAAGGATGTATTATTAATTCTTCTTTAAATGTTTGGTAGAATTCAGCTGTGAAGCTATCTGGACATGGAATTTTGTGTTTTGGGAGTGTTTTGATTACCAATTTGATTTCATTGCTAGTAACTGGTGTGCTCAGATCTTCTCTTTTTGTGTCAATCTTAGAAGGTTGTATTTTTCTAGAAGGTTGTCCATTTCTTCTAGGTTATTAAATTAATTGGCATATATAATTTTTCATGGTATTCTCTAATAATTCTTTGTGTTTCTGTGGTTTCTGTTGTCATTATTTTTTCTTCATTTCTGATTTTGTTTGAGTGCACACTGTTTTTTTCTTGAGAAGTCTAGCTAGGGGTTTATCTATTTTGTTTATTTTCTCAAAGAACCAGCTCCTGGTTTCATTAATTTTTTTTCTATTGTTTTATTTTTCTCTATTTTATTTCTGCTCTGATCTTTATGATGTCCCTGTTCTACTAAATTTGGACTTCATTTTTTCTTCTTTTTCTAGCGTCTTTAATTGTGAGTTTAGACTATTTGAGATTGTTCTTGGTTACTGAGGTAAGCCTGTACTGCTGTGTAGTTTCTTCTGAGAACTGCCTTTGTCACATCCACATATTTTGGGTTGCTGAGTTGTTGTTTTCGTTTACTTCCATGCATTTCTTGATTTGTTTTTATTTGGTCATTAATCCACTAATTATTTTGAAGCATGTTGTGTAGCCTCCATGTGTTTGTAGGTCTTGTTTTCTTTGTGTAATTTATTTCTAGTTTCATATTATTGTGGTCTGACAAGCTTCTTGATGCAATTTCTATCTTTTTCAATTTACGGAGGATCTTCTTGTGGCCTGGGGTGTGATCTAGTTGAGAAACTTTCCATGTACACTTCTGGAAAATGTGTGTCCTTCTGCTTTTGGTGGAGTGTTCTGTAGATATCTGTTAAGTCCACTGGATCTAATGTATTGTTCTGTGCTTCTGTGTCCTTATTTTTTTCTATCTATTGATGTAAATGGTGTGTTAAAATGAGTGTGTTGCGATCCATTTCCCCCTTTAATTCTATTAATATTTGTTTTACATATTTAGGTGCTCCTATATTGGGTGCATATTTATAATGGCTATATCCTCTTGTTGGACTGACCCCTTTATCATTATGTAATGTCCTTTCTTGTCCCTTGTTACTTTGTTTTGAAATCTATCTTGTTTGATATAAGTACTGCTACTCCAGCTTTTTTCTCCCTAACATTAGTTATGAAAATTTTTTTTTCATCATTTCATCTTTAGTCTCTGTACATCTTTGGGTCTGAAATGAGTCTCTTAGAGGCAGCATATAGATGGGTCTTGTTTTATTTTTTTCTTATTTTTTAAAATTTTGCTATCATTAATGTACAATTACATGAGCAACTTATGGTTACTCGACTTCTCCCATTATCAAGTCCCCACCACATAACCCATTAAAATCACTGTCCATCAGCATAGTAAGATGCTATAGAATCACTACTTGTCTTTTCCGTGTTACACTGCCTGCCGATGCTCCTGTCCATTATGTGTGCTAATCATAATGCCCTCTTTTCCCCCTTATCCCTCCCTTTGCACCCATCCTCACCAGTCCCTTTCCCTTTGGTAACTGTTAGTCCATTCTTGGGTTCTCTGAGCCTGCTGCTGTTTTGTTCCTTCAGTTTTTGCTTTGTTCTTATACTCCACAGATGAGTGAAATCATCTGACACTTGTCTTTCCTTGCCTGGCTTATTTCACTGAGGATAAGACACTTGAGCTCCACACATGTTGCAAATGGTACGAATTGTTTACTTCATGTGGCTGAATAATATTACATTGGGTATATGTATTACATTGTTTATCCATTCATCTACTGAAGGACACTTAGGTTGCTTGCATATCTTGGCTATTCTAAATAGTGTTGAGATAAACATAGGGGTAAATGTCTTTTTGAAACTGGGCTCCTGCATTCTTACGGTAAATTCCTAGGAGTGGAATTCCTGGGTCAAATGGTATTTCTATTTTTAGCTTTTTGAGGAATCTCCATACTGCTTTCCACAATGGTTGAACTAATTTACATTCCCACCAGCAGTGTAGGAGGGTTCACTTTCTCCACATCCTCGCCAACTTGTTGTTGTTTTTATTTTGTATGTTGGCCATCCTAACTGGTGTAGGGTGATATCTCACTGTGGTTTTAATTTGCATTTCTCTGATGATTAACAATGTGGAGTATCTTTTCATGTGCCTGTTGGCCATCTGAATTTCTTCTTTGGAGAAGAGTCTGTTCAGCAGCTCTGACCATTTTTAAATTGGATTATTTGCTTTTTGTTTGTTGAGGTGCGTGAGCTCTTTATATATTTTGAATGTCAACGCTTTATCGGATCTGTCATTTATGAATATATTCTCCCAATCTGCAGGATGCCTTTTTGTTCTATTGATGGTGTCCTTTGCTGTACAGAAGCTTTTCAGCTTGATAGAGTCCCACTTGTTCATTTTTGCTTTTGTTTCCCTTGCCCAGGGAGATATGTTCATGAAGAAGTTGCTCATATTTATGTCCAAGGGATTTTTGCTTATGTCTTCTTCTAAGAGTTTTATGGTTTCATGAGTTACATTCAGGTCTTTGATCCACTTCAAGTTTACTTTTGTGTATGGGGTTAGACAATGATACAGTTTTATTCTCTTACCTGTAGCTGTCCAGTTTTGCCAATACCAGCTGTAGAAGAGGCTGTTATTTCCCCACTGTATATCCATGGCTCCTTTCTCGTATATTAATTGACCATATATGTTTGGGTTAATACCTGGACTCTCTATTCTGTTCCACTGGTCTGTGGCTCTGTTCTTGTGCCAGTACCAAATTGTCTTGATTATTGTGGTGTTGTAGAAGAGCTTGAAGTTGAGATTCCCCCCTGCTTTATTCTTCCTTCTCAGGATTGCTTTGGCTATTTGGGGTCTTTTGTGGTTCCATATGAATTTTAGAACTATTTGTTCCAGCTCATTGAAGAATGCTGTTGGTATTTTGATAGGGATTGCATTGAACCTGTAGATTGCTTTAGGCAGGATGGCCATTTTGACAATATTAATTGTTTCTACCCAAGAGCATGGGATGGATTTCTATTTGTTAGTGTCCTCTTTAATTTCACCTAAGAGTGTCTTGTAGTTTTCAGGTATAGGTCTTTCATTTCCTTGGTTAGGTTTATTCCTAGGTATTTTATTCTTTATGATGCAATTGTGAATAGAATTGTTTTCCTGATTTCTCTTTCTGCTAGTTCATCGTTAGTGTATAGGAAAGCCACAGATTTCTGTGTGTTAATTTTGTATCCTGCAACTTTGCTGAATTCTGATATTAGTTCTAGTTGTTTTGGAGTGGAGTCTTTAGGGTATTTTATGTACAATATCATGTCATCTGCAAATAGTGACAGTCTGACTTCTTCCTTACCAATCTGGATGCCTTTTATTTCTTGGTGTTGTCTGATTGCCATGGCTAGGACCTCCAGTACTATTTTGAATAAAAGTGGGGAGAGCGGGCATCCCTGTCTTGTTCCTGATCTTAGGGGAAAAACTTTCAGTTTCTCGCTGTTAAGTATGATGTCTGCTGTGGTTTTGTCATATTTGGCCTTTATTATGTTGAGGTACTTGCCCTCCATACCCATTTTGTTGAGAGTTTTTATCATGAATGGATGTTGAATTCTGTCGAATGCTTTTTCAGCATCAATGGAGATGATCATGTGGTTTTTGTCCTTCATTTTCTTGAAGTGGTGGATGATGTTGATGGATTTTCAAATGTTGTACCATTCTTGTATCCCTGAGATGAATCCCACTTGGTCATGGTGTATGAACCTCTTGATGTATTTTTGAATTTGGTTTGCTGATATTTTGTTGAGTATTTTTGCATCTATGTTCATCAGGGATATTGGTCTGTAATTTTCTTTTTTGGTGGGGTCTTTGCCTGGTTTTGGTATTAGGGTGATGCTGGCTTCACAGAATGAGTCTGGAAGTATTCCCTCCTCTTCTATTTTTTGGAAAGCTTTAAGGAGAATGCATATTATGTCTTCTCTGTATGTCTGATAAAATTCAGCTGTAAATTTATCTGGCCTGGGGATTTATTCTTGGGTAGTTTTTTTTGATTACCAATTCAATTTCATTGCTGATAATTGATCTGTTCAGATTTTCTGTTTCTTCCTTGGTCAGTCTTGGAAGGTTGTATTTTTCTAGAAAGTTGTTCACTTCAGCTAGGTTATCCAGTTTGTTAGCATATAGATTTTCATACTATTCTCTAATAATTCTGTGTTTCTGTGGTGTCTGTTATGCTTTTTCCTTTCTCATTTCTGATTCTGTTTGTGTGTAGATTCTCTTTTTCTGTTAGGAAGTCTGGCTAGGGGTTTATCCATTTTGTTTATTTTCTCAAAGAACCAGCTCTTGGTTTCATTAATTTTTTCTATTGTTTTATTCTTCTCAATTTTATTTATTTATTCTCTGATCTTTATTATGTTTCTCCTTCTGCTGACTTTGGGCCTCATTTGTTCTTCTTTTTCCAGTTTCAATAATTGTGACTTTAGACTTTTCATTTAGGATTGTTCTTCCTTCTTTAAATAGGCCTGGATTGCTATATACTTCCCTCTTAGAACTGCCTTCACTGTTTCCCACAGAAGTTGGGGTATTGTCCTGTGACTTTCACTTGTCTCCATATATTGCTTGATTGCTTTTAAATTGGTCATTGATCCATTGATTATTGAGGAGCATGTTTTTAAGTCTCCATGTGTTTGTGAGCCTTTTTGTTTTCTTTGTACAATTTATTTGTAGTTTTATACCTTTGTAATCTGATAAGTTGGTTGGTAGAATTTCAATATTTTTTAATTTACTGGGGTTCTTTTTGTGGCCTAGTATGTGGTTCTTGTTTTCTTATCCATTCTGTCACTCTATGTCTTTTGATTGGTGCATTCATTCCATTTGCATTTAAGGTAATTAATGATATATATGTACTTACTGCCACTTTATTAACTGTTTTCTTATTTTTATAGCTCCTATCTGTTCCTTTCTTCTTCTCTTATACTCTTGTTATTTCACAGTTTTGTTTTGTGTTGTGACTGTATTCCACTTTGTGTGTGTGTGTGTGTGTGTGTGTGTGTGTGTGTGTGTGTGTGTATCTACTGTAGGCTTTAGTTTTGTGGTTATCCAAGGTTCAAGAATAGCTTCCTTACTATATAATAGTCTATCCTAAATTGCTGATTACTGTATTTCAAGCACAATGTAAAGGTATTTCTTTTTCTTCCTCCTCTATACTTTATGTATTAGATGGCATAATCTGTACTTTGTGTATCTTTGACTGATTTTGTGAATAGTTTATTTTGCTTCTTTTAAGTTTTTACTTGCTTCATAATTAATTGGTCTACTACTTTTAGTGTGGGTTTATTTTCACTGATGAAAGCTATTTAGCCTTAGGGTCATTTCCATCTACAGCAGTCCTTTTAACATACCTTGTATGATTGGTAGCGGTGGTGAATTTCTTAACTTTTATCTGGAAATTGTTTAATCCCTCCTTCAAATTTAAGTGACAATCTTGCTCAGTAGAAGATTCTTGGTTGGAAGTCCTTCTGTTTCAGTCCATTAAATATATCATGCTGCTCCCTTCTGGCCTGTAAAATTTCTACTGAGAAATTTCCTGATAGCCTGATGGGGGTTTTCTTTTAAGTAATCTCTTTTCTCTCTCTGGTTACTTTCAATACTCTCTCCTCATCCTTGATCTTTGCCATTTTAATTATTATATGTATTGATACTATCTTCCTGGGGTTTCTTTTGTTAGGGGCTCTCTGTACCTCCATGACCTGAGTGTCTATATCCTGCCACAGATTGGGGAATTTTTCAACAATTATTTCCTTAAAGAGACTTGCTATCCCTTTGTCTCCCTCTTATCTTTCTGCTACCCCTATTATGCGAATATTGTTTTGTTTGGATTAGTCACAGCTCATTATTCTTTCATTCCTAAAGATTGGTTTTTCTCTGTTCCTCAGCTTCATTGTTTTCCTGTTGTCTAAGTTCCATCTCAATGACTGTCTCCTCTACCTGCAGTAACCTACTCTTAAATCCCTCCATTGTATCTTTCATTTCAGATATGGTATTCTTCAGCTCTAAGTGGCTCTGTTTCAGAACTTTTATTTCTTTGTTGAAGTCCTCCCTGAAATCTTGAATATTTTTCTGTAGATCTGTGAGCATGTTTATGACTCTTACTTTGAAATCTTTACCACAAAGATTGGTGATCTCCATTTCGTTTAGCCTCTTTCTGGTGTCTTCTCCTGTAGTTTTGTTTGGAACATACTCCTCTGCCTCCTCATTTGGTCAGCATTTCTGTTTCTTCCTTTGTATTTACATGGGTCTGCTATGCTTCCTGGCCTATGGTGTAATAGCTTTATGATGGAGGTGTCCTGTGGTGCCCAGAAGCACAAGACTCTTCACTTTCTAGTGTCTGATTCTACTTTTCAAGAGCCTCAGCTGTTGGTGTGCAGCAGGCAGGGCCGCCTTTCTGTCTGTGCCGGCAGTTTGCTTTGGCCATCATCTTTGTACTCTGTGCAGAAGTTTCTGCGGGAATCGCTGTGGGAAAGGCTGTCCCTACTTGCCCTGCATCAATGGCGGGGCTGCAGGATTAATGGGTTGGGTGGGCTAATGTGTGCAGCTCTGCCCAAGCCTGACATGCTGCACTGGGGTTGGACACCCACAGGAAGAAAGGAGCTCTTGGGGCTGTCTCTTGCAGGCACCTCCTGTCTTGGGCTGAAACAGAGCAGAGAAAGCTGGGAGAGTCTCCCTCTCCCTGTCAAGCAGCAAAGTCTGATGCTGATGCTGGGCCGAGTGGGTTATCTGGCAGTGTGCACAGGGAGGAGCCTCAGGGCTGCGTTGCCAATAAGGGGGATGGAGCATCTGGGGCTCCTGAGAGTTCCCAACCTGTTTGGGCCCAGGGAAGGGTAGGGAGGTATCCATCCATCAGCCCTTTCTCCTAAGGAGTAAGCTCCATCCAACCCTCACCCCTGGAACCCCTCCTGCTGCTGGCAAGTCTTTCAAACTGCCACCTCTGCTTTTTATCTTTGGGGGACCAGTGGAGTGTACCTGTTCTCCACAGCAGCTGGAGTCTTAGCCTCCCCAAGTGTTCCACCTGTTCTTGGTGTCCAGCCCTGGTAATCACCAGATCCTAATGAAATGTGGGCTCATGCTTCTAGAGCAGATCTCCAGGGCTAGGTGTTCAGTGAACCTGGGCTCCTAACCCCTCTTGGTTCTGTTCCTCTTTCTCCTGCTTGTTGGCTAAGGTGGAGGGATGGCTTGGGTCCTGCTCTATTGCAGCACTTCCACTTCTCCCTTTTCTGTGAGGTATTCTCTTCTTTTCCAGGTGTAGGTAGTCTGTTCTGCTGTCTTCAGGTTGTCTTCAGGTTTAGTTGTATTTGCTGCATTTTCTTCTTTTATTTGTTTTTGGGAGGAGGTTTCACCTTGTCTTCCTACTCTGCCATCTTTTTCTCCACTCCCACCAACTGAGATCTTTTTTATGTAAAAAGCAGTCAGATGAATTCTCTCCAGCTCCATATTTGTATATCTGGTTCACTGAAACCATGCACAGGACTTTGTCCTTATTTGCTAAATCTCATTCTTAAAAAATATATAAAAAGTAGTTTTGACTCATCTTTTTTCTGACATCCATCTTAATAGCTCTCTGATTATTTTACTTCAACTTCAGTACAGGCAGTGTGACACATTTCTAATTGGAAATATACCTCCTCTATTCCCCACCAATATCCAGAAGTGGTGGGCTGAAAGGACCTTAAATGGGAGTCTATCCTCCACAGGCAGATACTAGAAGGGTTTCACTTATAAGCTATTTTTACCTGCATTCATGGGTTTACTAATGAGCTTAAGGAAATGTTAGAAATATTTATTTCATTGGTAACATAAATGATACTCATGTAGACTGCTTAGAATTACCATTTGACATCTCTCTGCCCTTGCTTAAACTGAGGTATAAGACTCTGGCAAGTCCATGAACCAATATGCTTTGGAATGATGCTGAAGTTCCAATTTCATATGTATAATGCAGGTTTCCACAGCCTGATCTTTTTAGGTTGGCTAAATACCTCCTCTAGAACAGTGGCTTGCAAAGTGTGGTCTGGGGCCCCCTGAGAATCTTTCAGGGAGTCAGCAAAGTCAAAAACATTTTCATAATAACATTAAAAACTTATCTGTCCTTTCACTCTCCTTATCTCATGAGAACACAGTGGGGTTTTCTAGAGGCTGCAGAAGGCGTGATGATGATGTCATCCCTCTGACAATTACTGGAATTTGTGCTTATGTATTCCTTTCAAAATTTTCTCAGTTTTAATTTCTAATACAATAAACATCAACAAATACAACCCACAGGAACAAAAGCTCTTTGGGGTACACAAAACATTTTAAGAGTGTTAAGGGGATTCTAAGTACAAGATGTTTGAGAACTACTGCTCTAAAATATTTTTATATATGCCCCATATGATCATTCATGCAAAATATCCATTCCAAGTGCTTAAAGAACAGGCAGCAGAGACTTCACACATCTTACAATAACTGGTGAATGTTTGTTTTGGGGTCTGCTTAGGATAAAATGAAATAAAATGCAAATTGCTGAAGAAAGGACCTGGAATCTAAGCCCAATAAATATAAGTCATTTTCCACTCCTTTTGTTATCATTGATCCTGAGGCGTACCTATATAAGTCACCTTAAACTGCTCCTGGAACTCAGTGCAGGTGTAAATATTGAATTTTTCTTTTTTTAAGGAAAAAAAAAAAACAGAAGAGAAATGAAATTGATTTGACATGACTTCTTACTAAAGTCACCACTTCTTTCATGTAAGAGCTCACCAATTATCTGATTAATAGCTTATCCTAGATATTTGTTGGGGACTGATGACTGCATTCAAGTTTAATAGTCTATTTTCTAGACACCTTTCCTTTCCTTTGCAAATTGCTCTTTGCTGATCGCTAATCTTTTGATACCTCTCTTATCAGTCAAAAACACTCACTGACGGTGGATGACAATCACCTTTGCTAAATGTTCAGTATAATGAGATACAATTTATATAAATCTAAATGCTTAGATTCATCTGAAGTGTCTAGCTGCTCTATAATTATATACTTACTTATACTGTGTTTCAATTCCTTCTTAATAATGCTTTTCCCACCCTTTCCAGTTTGAAAACAATCCTCCTTGATAGAGAAAATGGGATGCAAAAAATAAGTTCTCGCCTTACTTATATACCTCAATATGGCACCATTCTCATGATGATAAACTGGCATTTGTTTTTATTTTTTTCCCCAAGTCATATGCCTAGTAAGAAGGTACTTAAGTCAATCAGTCCATTTTATACAGACCAACAAATGATAAAATCTCTATTTTTAGGTATCTTAAATAAAATTAACCATAGAGGTAAATATTCAATGTATCAGTACAAATTCTCGGACTCATTAAATCCTTAGAATTTTTTTTCTTATTCTGTAAAATTACCTTCCTATCTTATAAGGAAAAAAAAAATAGAGTGGGGAAAAGTTCACTATTTTCATCTTCTAGTTCAATGTTTGCTGGAACATATAGGAACTAACATTCTAATAACTACTGAACTGAAAATATTAAAATTTCTAAAACACACTTTCTAATCTTCCCACACTTTGTAACACATCACAGACTTAAAGCTGATTGAACAAACTAAGTATAATTACTTATATGTTTTGCCTAAATATAACATGACTTAAGAAGTAAAATAAAATGTGAGCAAAATCACCAAGCATCAGCAGCCCTAGAATGTCTGCTGGTAACTGGCATACCAAGACATTCTCTCTGGATTGGGATGACTAGTCATGCCCCTCACTGCACCCTCCTGATCCCTGTACTTTATTGTGGGTTATCTTGCTGACCAAAGCATTTGCAAAAGGGTACTCCATCATATTCAGCAAAATAATTCAAGTTTAATCTTAACCACCAATATGAAAATAAAAAGTTCCTAACTACTATATGTTTTAATATATGATAATATTTAATGTTATGAAATGTTTTCATTCATTTTTAAACAGATACTCAAAAACTACTGTATTTCAAAAAGGTAACCTATCCATCAGCTTCCTCTTTAACAATGAAGAGCAGTTCTAATTTGGGGGATACAAAATGACCTATTTCTCTTTAATTACATATGACAATCCCCAGTTCACTACAATACTTGCCAAAAAAAAAAATGGGTCACTGAACTACATTCCTATGTGAAGTGTGCTTCCAAAAAGAAACTATTGTACTGTTAAATTAGTTTTAGAAAGGTCACATACTGTTTCAAAGTTCCAGGGAAAAGTTTTGTCTCTCCAGTTCTTGTTGTACAGTATGTGTAATTAGGCACTTAGTAAATATACGCTTTTAATGTTATTGAAGAACAGAGTAAGGAAGACCTGGTTAAGAATACTAGGTATTCTGTTTTACAGGACCTCAGTCACAATACTTCTCTAGAAAGTGAGCATAACTACCCTGGTTATATATAAAAGAGCCTTCTGAACTTAATTAAATGCTGGTCATTATTCAGTAAATTCACAAGGTAAGTCTGATTCCCTGAAGGAGAAGCTTATCAATGGTAAGACCACATTAGCTGAATTTCCTCAAACTTTGGTCTAATTTGTTACAATTAGGTATAATGGCAACAATACAGACAGAAGAAAGCCACTAAGAACAGTATATTTTTTAGGGACTTTATGTTCAAACAAGCTGTAACAATTCAAGTTCAAACAAGCACCTTTTTCTTTGTAGTCATTCAGTAATGAGAAAGAATCCAAGAAATCATGTTCCCTTTGAGACTAACTCTAGCCTTCCCAGCTAAGTAATATGGTACACCCGAAAGATAGCTGATTAGGTAACTTCAGTGCTAGGTTTCAATTCCAGCGCACCAATAATGAGAAGCTGGATAACCTAAAGAAGCCACTGATCCAGCACTCAGTTTTCACATTAGTCAAAAAGAGTGGGCTAAGTGACAAGATCTCTTAGTTCCTTTGAGCTCTAACACACCCCTACAAGTCTAATCATTAGTATTCCATATTCCAAATTTGGCTGAGTCTGGACTTTAATTAGGGAATAAGGGAAGAATCTCTATAGAAGAATAGAGCTAGAGAAAGGGGATTAATCACTGTTCTCTATTATACTACCATTTGCTTTCATAACACTTTTGTCACCTATACCAGTTACAGAGTGAAATCATCTATTTAAACTAGTATTTCCTGTTAATCACACAACTCCAAACACAGCTCTACTGAAAAAAATGACCCTAATTTTGTCAATTTTACTTTGGGTTCTGGGCAGTTTTGCTCTTTATATTCTCCTATTTCAGTTACAATAAAAGTACCCATTTAAAAAATTTTATCAAGCTATATACAACACATAAATTTGTGTATTTTTGTATACATTGTACTTCAATAAAAAAGGTATTCAAAATAGAACACACTTTTCCTGAAATCTATAAGTATGTATAATTTTTGTTAAACATAATCTCAAATTGGCTCTCTTGTGTAGCATGTCTAAAAGTGAAGGTAAATGGGTTGCAATATTTTGCCCTTAGACACAGCCAAGACTTATCAACAAGAATAGGATATAAACCCAAAAGGAATTCTTCATTTTGGTGGGTTACAGGATCAAATGCCTAACCTGTGTGGGAAGGAGCTTGCCTAAGTAATGTAGAAAGTCAAATGCCAGTTTAGTTTAGTATTAATTGTTGCTGTTGTTTTTGGAAGCCTATTTGATCAGCTCTTTTGGCAAGGAAGTACAAACGCTAAATCAAAAGCCATGTGATCCATGAGCATATCACAGAAGGAACTAGGACCCTAGCCTGTCAATAACTTGAAGAGGGATTGTAAACTAAACACTTGGTGCTAAATTCTCTCAAGCATCTTATTTTTAAAATAGAAGGAATATCTACCACACAGTAATATTCATAACAATGTTGTCAAAAGTTCAAATGAGGTACTAACACCGTAGTACTTAAAAAAAGAGGTGAGAAGTAGTAGTAGTAACAATAGCAGTAATAATAGCAGTAATGAGCATTTATTATGTTCTAATTATTGTTCTTAACACTACACAATTATTTACCCATTATCACTGCAGCTATCACATCATGTATCTATTATTATTACTATTCACATTTTACAGAGCAGAAACAGAGGCACAGAGTGGTTAAATAACTTGCGCTAAGTTGTACAGTTAATAAGCAATGGAGTTGAGACTGAACCAACGCAAACAATCTGGCTGCAGAACTACAGCTCTTAACTACCCAATATACTACTGTGTCTATGGCAAAAAGACCATGCTCATTTCACTATACCAAGGTTTCCATACAAATAGATGGGGCTATCCTGGAATAATGGTTAGGCTTTGGATGGTCACATAGTTCTAGAAGACTGAGGCCATGTTTGAGAAATACTCTTACATCAATGTCCCTGAGGAAAAACAAAACTCTTTAAAGACCTGTTTGTGCTTGAAGAAAAAAAATCTTTGCAATCCTTCTCCCAAGTAAGATTTTGCTAGGACCAATCACAGTAAAACAAATTGTTCTGAAGTGATGATTTTAGCATATTAGAACCAGTTGATTATGTGTATCATGAATTAACTGATTTAAGAGATTGTTTCTTTGAGCTGATACCATAGCTGCCTGTGCTGGGTCTATCCATAAAATAAAAACTGAGCAGAAATTATCTGTTAGGTGGTTGGTTAAACTACTCACCAGTATAGTTCTAAACTGGCTGTTAAAGACCCCATTTTCAAAATGTATAACAGTCACTGACCTGGGGGTAGTGCCTGTCCCTGTGTGAACTGAAGTTTCCATTGAACTCACCCTTTGACCTGAATGAAAGTGGGGCAATCGAAGCTGTCTAAGAGTGGTTAGACTCAAGAAAAGCTGATCTGGCTGGCTTTTCCAGGCTGGAAAGGAGAGGAGCAGAATTGCCCAGTCTTTTCCATATGTTGTGCCTACATCAGAAGAGAAGTGTTTAGTGCCTGGATCATACGAAAATGAGAGCTGCGATAATTTACACCTTTATATATCCTAAAGAATACTGGAACAAAAGTGTAGAGGTTTCTTTTTTAATATGTAAGAAAACATTCTCCAGTCCTCCCTTTGAAAGCATCCTAAGAGACTGCATACAGAAATTCATACAGAAGTGAATGAAAAACAAGATTGACTCTGAGGTCATCAGCTATGGAACATGACCTGGGCAATCTGCTTGGTCCTGCCAAACAGAAATAAGAGGCAGCAAATTTACAGTCTAAGTTCACTTTAGGACCCACAAAAATAAGAAGTTGGTAAAATAATTATAATTTCTAGCCATTTGGACAGAAAGCAAGTGAAAAGATGATTCAATACTCTGAGGCTAGAAGCACAAAAAAAGAAAAGATTTCTAAAAAATTTAACAGAGATACTTCCGACTTTCTAAATTCACCCAACTCTAGAAGAAAGGGGCAACAGAATGGCATATTTAGATCTGTTTACCACAGGGAGACTAAACATAAAAGTCTGTATTTACTTGCCGGCTTCCTCAATGAAACCTCATCCAGAATTCCCAAGAGTATACAAATAGACAAATCACAGACTATGATATTTACAGAATTAACATAAACAGGTCATAAACAAAAATTCTATTCATACAAAAATATCCTATCTTCAAAGCATAAAGAAAACTACAAACATGATTATGGCTAACAATTTGTTAAATGTTTTAGGTGATGGAAATCGTTACTGTTTTTTTCAAAAGGGAAACAATGTACCTTAGATAGCTTCCAAAATAAGCAACAATATTTGGGTGTTTACAGTCTTTCATCATAATAATTTCTTGCTGCACAACTGCAAAGTCTTCTCCTAGAATAAAAAACAAGCATGTTGAATATTTAGTTGGTAAGTTTCAAAATGTGGATTTGTTTCAAAACATAGTAAGCAATGTTACTGATATTTTTTATGACAATTTCAGTCCTCACCTGATGACAGTAAAGTACAGTGATAAAAAGCATGATCTCTGGTCCCAGACTATCTGGACTCAAATCCGAACTCTGTGTCTTACTAAGCTGTATAAACTTGGGCAAGTTACTTGATCTCTCTGTGCCAATTTCTCTGTAAAATGAAGACAAAAATAATCTCATAGGGCTATTGGAAGGGTTAAAATGGGCTTTTATAATTATCTGAAAATAATATGTAAAATGCTTTAACAGTGTCTGGCACAGAACAAGTGCTATATAAGCATTTGCTGATATTATTATTATTCATGCCTTGGATATAATCATACAATTCACTAGGAAACATCTATTTTTTCCTATATTACCAAATAACATTTAATATAATTTTAGAATACAAAAGTAGTTATTTTTTAAGTTAGGGCAGGAATCCTTATGTACCAGAAGTGTCAAATCTATCTCCAGAGGTTCTTTGTAGTGCTAAGCGGCCTATGCTCTAGTAGTACTGGGTTACCAGATGGCCTACAAGCACAGGCACAGGCTTATCCTGTATTTGATTGCCTTGTTTCAACTGTGCTGGGATGCAAAATGGGATTGTAGTTAAGCCTTGTTAGACTTTAGTAAATAATCTCTTCTCTTCCTACTCCCTCCCTGCCCAAATTCTTCAAAACAAGATCTGGTAATCCTATAGCAGGGTCACATGCTATGGCTCCTGAATGGACACTTGTCACATAAAGAAACAGAACTGCAGGGAATGCAAATGTGGTCAACCAGAGACTGTGCAGAAAGAGAACAAATGAAAGTGCTTACATTTAAATCAATGTAGTTTTATATTGTTAATTCAGTTTTCAAGGCATTATATATTATTAATAGCCTGATTAAATGTATATTAGTGGCAAAGTAAAATAGAGAATGCTTCATGAATTGCTGCTCAAATCATAAGTATCAGGTCATTATGGTAAGCCTTGACATTTCTGGTCTTGGCATTTTCCTACTGTAAATGTAATTGCGGCTTAAAGTAGCCTAACCATGAGCCATTTGAACCCAGTATCAAAACCCACCTTACTGTCCCAGTTACAAGGGAAGAAGTAATGAAGAGACAATATGTCAGATTCCTAATTTCTGCAAAGATACGGGTACAAAATCAAAGATCTCCAAAGGAGAATACATTTTTATGCTTCTAAAATTTCAGAAGAAAATCACTGAATTGGGATTCTCTTCAGAGTTTACTTTCAATCATTAAGAATTTATAGTCTTTAGTATATTAAGAACACTCCAAGTTAGAAATAATAAAGCCATAATGAAACTAATACCAGTTTTCAGGGATAGAATAAATACTCTGAAGGTTCTAAATTTTGCTTTTTTTATCTGCCTTTCCAATTGTACTTTTCCCCAATCTGGTGAAAGGGTTACATGAGATCAAAATTGATCTAGTCAGAGTGAACTCTAGGACTTCAGACTGATGGTTAGAGGAGAGCAAGTGCTCTTTTTGGGGGTATCCCTGAAAGTTGTTAGTTAGCATTACACAACCTTAAAGAGAGCCAACTTTAGAATAAAGCTGATTTGCAGAAAGCATTGAGGAAAACAGGAAAACAGGAAAAAGGGGGAAGGCAGAAAGCATGTGATGATGTATAACTGAACTACTACAGCAAGCTTCATGTGCCTCTATAATTTCTAGATATACCTGTACATGTCTAGTAAATTCCCTATACTGTTTATGCCACCTGCATTGTTTAATTCGTGGTTTCTGTTACTCCCAACAATAAACAACACAACTTTACAATGATCTCTGTATTTATCACGACATTTATGATGCTGCATCGATGTCTGTATGTCTATGTCCCTGACGAGAATGTTAGGTTCTCTAGGACAGGATTTTGCTTTAATTATCTTTGTACCCCTAGACGAATAAAACTGCTGCCTGAATCAATCTCCAATACCACCTAACACCTTTACATAATGACTCTAAATCAGGAATATCTGCTTTTAATTTCATCCAGTTAATATGTTTTATAAAATTAATTGCTCATTTGCAACTCCTAAACTTACTAACACCTGTGAGTAGCTTTAATTCTTTAACTACCTCCTTCTCATGATGTTGTTGATCCAAAGAGCATCCTTCTTTTTCCTATTATTATCATCTCCAACATTACAAGAATGGCTAAATTAAACCATTTTGTGGGGAAAAAATCCAAAGAAAAAACCCACAACTCAAGTTCTAAATGTAACTGAAAAAGGTAGATGTGCTTTAGAAAAAAGAAAGTGGAGTTTCATACATTAATAATCCAAAGGAGCCTAATAGGAGATTTAAAGGACTTTCATCACAATAAACAACAAATAATCTAAAATAACAACTAAAGGAACTATAAAAAGAACAAACCCCAAAGTTACTAAAGGAACATAATAAAGATCAAAGCAGAAATAGAGAATAATAGAGAAAATAAAATGGAGAATCAGAAAATAGAAAAAAATCAATGAAATCAAGAGCTGGTTTTCTGAGAAGATAAACAAAATGGACAATCCCTCACCCAGATTTACCAAGAAAAACAGAGAAGACACAAATAAAATCAGAAATGAAAAAGGAGAAGTTACAACTGACACCACAGAAATCCAAAGAATTATAGGAGAACTCTATGAAAAATTATATGCCAATAAACTAGACAACCTAGAAGAAATGGACAATTCCTATTAAAGCACAATCTTCAAAGACTGACCCAGGAAGAAACAGAAAATCTGAAGACACCATTACCAGTAATGAAACTGATTGGTAATCAAAAGCTCAACAAACAAAAAGTCCAGGACCAGATGGCATCACAGTAGAATTTTACCAAACATTTAAAGAGCAAATACCCATCCCTCTTATGTAATAAAAAAAAAAAATCGAAGAGGAGAGAATACTTCCAAACTCATTCTAAAAGGCCAGCATTACTCTAATACCAAAACCAGCCAAATATAATACAAAAAAAAAGAAAAAAGAAAAATTACAGACCAGTATCACTGATGAACACAGATGCAAAAATCCTCAACAAAATGTTAGCAAACGGAATTCAAAAATATATAAAAAGGATCATCCATCACAAGCAAATGGCATTTATTCCAGGGATGCAAGGATAGTACAGTATTTATAAATCAATCAATGCGATACACCACATTAACAAAAAGATGGATAAAAACCATTTGATCATCTTGATAGAAACTGAAAAAGCATTTGACAAAATTCAACATCCATTCATGATAAAAACTCTCAAAAAATGGGTATACAGGTAACATTGCAACCTAATAAAGGTCGTATACAATAAACCCACAATAACATCACACTCAATGGCAAAAAGCTGAAAGCTTTTCCTCTAAGATCAGGAGTAAGACAAGGATGTCCACTCTCATCACTTTTATTCATATTAGTAGTGGAAGTCCTAGCCATGGCAACTGGACAAGAAAAACAAATGAAAAGCATACGAATTGGTAAGGAAGTTATTAACTGTCACTATTTGCAGATGACATGATACTATACATAGAAAACCCTAAAGACGCCATCAAAAAACTATTAGAACTAATAAATGGATTCAGCAACATTGCAGGATACATGATCAATATATAAAAATCTGTTGCATCCCTATATACTAACAATAAACTAGCAGAAAGAGAAATCAAGAACATAACTGCATTCACAACTGCATCCAAAAGAATAAAATACCTATGAATAAATCTAACCAAGGAGGATTAAGACCTGTTCTCTGAAAACTGACACTGATGAAAGAAATTAAAGAAGAAAAATAAGTGGAAAGCTATCCCATGTTCATGGATAGGAAGACTGACCATCCTGTCCAGAGCAATTTACAGATTCAATGCAATCCCTATCAAAACACCAGTGGCATTTTTTCAATGAACTATAATAACCCTAAAATTTATATGTAACCACCAAAGATGCTGAATAGCCAAAGCAAGCTTGAGAAAGAAGAGCAAAGCTGGGGGTATCGTGCTCCTTGACCTCAAGCTATACTACCAAGCTGCAGTAATTGAAACAGCATGGCACTGGCATAAGAACAGACTGGTGGCTCAATGGAATAGAACAGAGAGTGCAGAAATAAACACCCACATATTGTCAATTAATATATGAGAAAGGAGACATGAATATACAATGGGGAAAAGAGAGACTCTTCAATAAATGGTGTTGGGAAAACTGGACAGCTACATGAAAGAGAATGAAACTGTATCACTAATACCATACACAAAAGTAAACTAGAAATGGATTAAAAGACCTAAATATGAGAATGAAACCACAAAACTCTTAGAACTAACAGAAGCAAAAATCTCTTGAACATCAGCAATGAGTTAATTTTTTTCTATATACATCTCTCCAGACAAGGGGAACAAAAGCAAAAATAAACAAGTGAGACTAAATCAAACTAAAAAGCTTCTGAACAGCAAAGGAAAACATCAGCAAAACAAAAAGGCAACTTAAGGTATGGGAGGATTTATTTGTAAATGATATATCTGATACAGGGCTAATATCTAAAATATGTAAAGAACTTATACAACTCAACACAAACAAATAATCCAATTAAAAAATGGGCAGAGGACCTGAACAGACATTTTTCCAAATAAGAAATACAGATGGAGATTTGGGATTAAAGATGGTGGCGTGAGAGGAGAGAGACAGAGGCTTCCTCCTAAAACTGGATACAATTAGAAAATTTAATTGGCGCAACTAATCCTGAGAGAGCAACTGGAAAGAGGTCGGCGTCAGACTGCACACACCTGGAGAAAAGGGCAGACCTCACCGAACGAGGTAACATACCAGAGCTGTGGCTCCGCGGGACAGGAGCCTTTCCCCCACCCCAGCTCACCGGAGGGAGGAAGAGAAATGGAGCAGGGAGGGAGTGGAAGGCTTGGGACTGTTGAATTCCTAGCTCCAGAGTCCTGTGATGGGAGCACAAACCAACATTTCATGGTGCTTTCATGAGACTCGCATGACTATCGGGTTGGAAAGTTAATACAGGCAGAGTTCCTGGGGAGACTAGGATTCTGGATGCTTGTGGAAAGCAGGGATCCATATCCAGCTGCTCTGGGACAAAAACATACCTGTGTGACCGGCCCACTGGCTCAGGCAGTGGAGACAGGCACAGCAGCAGGGAAGTGGGGAACAGCTCTTTCCTCCCCCCAGGAACCAGTACTGCTCCCCTGCGACCCCCGACATTGCTTCAGGGGCTGAGCAGCTCCAGAATAGAGCTTCTGGACACTAGAGGGCATCATATACAAACATGAAACACCAAAGGAACCTTGTCCAGAGTAAAATTATTAGTACAACTCCTGAGAAAGATTTAAATGATATGGACCTCGTGACTCTTCCTGAAAGGGAGTTCAAAACAAAAATCATCGACATTCTAATGGAGGTAGGGAAAGACATCCAAGAACTCAGGAATGAATTCAGGTCGGAGATCCAATCATTGAAGAGCACAATGGAGGGTATTAAAAGCAGGTTGGATACAGTGGAGGAGACAATAAATGAAATAGAAACTAGAGAAGAGGAATACAAAGAAGCTGAGGCACAGAGAGAAAAAAGGATCTCTAAAAATGATAGAATATTGAGAGAACTGTGCGACCAATCCAAGCAGAAAAATATTCGCATTATAGGGATACCAGAAGAAGAAGAAGAGAGAGAAAGGGATAGAAAGCATCTTTGAGGAGGTAGTTGCTGAAAACTTCCCCAATCTGGGGAAGGCGATAGTCTCTCAGGCCATGGAGATCCACAGATCTCCCAACACAAGGGACTCAAGGAAGACAACACCAAGACACATAGTAATTAAAATGGGAAAGATCAAGGATAAGGACAGACTGTTAAAAGCAGCCAGAGGCAGAAAAAAGATCACATACAAAGGGAAGTCCATCAGGCTAACATCAGACTTCTCAGCAGAAAACTTACAGGCCAGAAGGGAGTGGCATGATGTATTTAGTGCCATGAAGCAGAAGGGCCTGGAACCAAGATTACTTTATCCAGCAAGATTATCATTTAAATTTGAAGGAGGGATTAAACAATTTCCAGATAAGCAAAAGCTGAGAGAGTTTACCTCCCACAAACCATCTCTGCAGTCTATTTTGGAGGGACTGCTATACATGGAAGTGTTCCTAGGGTTGGATAGCTGTCACCAGAGGTAGTAAAACCACGGTAGGGAGGGTGGAGCAGCTGATTGCGAGGCAAATGAAAAATTAAATTGATTATCCCCAAAGTCAATCAAGGGATAGACAAAAAGTACAGAATTTGATACCTAATATACAAAGAATGAAGGAGGAAGAAAAAGGAGGAGAAATAGAAAAGAAGCTTTAAATTGTGTTTGTAACAGCATACTACGTGAGTTAAGTTAGACTCTTAGATAGTAAGGAAAGTAACACGGAACCTTTGCTAACCATGAATCTAAAGCCTGAAATGGCAATAACTACATACCTATCGATAATCACCCTAAATGTAAATGGACTGAACACACCAATCAAAAGACACAGACTCACTGAATGGATAAAAAAACAAGACCCATCTATATGCTGCTTACAAGAGACTCACCTCAAACCGAAAGACATGTACAGACTAAAAGTCAAGGGATGGAAAAACATATTTCATGCAAACAATAGGGAGAAAAGTAGGTGTTGCAGTACTAGTATCAGACAAAATAGACTTCAAAACAAAGAAAGTAACAAGTGATAAAGAAGGACATTACATAATGATACAGGGCTCAGTCCAACAAGAGGATATAACCATTATAAATATCTATGCACACAACACAGGAGCACCAGCATATGTGAAACAAATACTAACAGAACTAAAGGAGGAAATAGAATGCAATGCATTCATTTTAGGAGGCTTCAACTCACCAGTTACTCCAAAGGGCAGATCCACCAGACAGAAAATAAGTAAGGACACAGAGGCACTGAACAACACACTAGAACAGATGGACCCAATAGACATGTGTAGAACTCAATACCCAAAAGTAACAGGATACACATTCTTCTCAAGTGCACATGGAACATTCTCCAGAATAGACCACATACTAGGGCACAAAAAGAGCCTCAGTAAATTCAAAAAGATTGAAATTCTATCAACCAACTTTTCAGACCACAAAGGTATAAAACTAGAAATAAATTGTACAAAGAAAGCAAAAAGGCTCACAAACACATGGAGGCTTAATAACATGCTTCTAAATAGTCACTGGATCAATGACCAAATTAAAATGGAGATCCAGCAATATATGGAAATAAACGACAACAACAACACAAAGCCCCAACTTCTGTGGGACGGAGCCAAAGCAGTCTTAAGAGGAAAGTATATAGCAATCCAGGCATATTTAAAGGAAGAACAAACCCAAATGAGTAGTCTAACGTCACAATTATCAAAACTGGAAAAAGAAGAACAAATGAGGCCTAAAGTCAGCAGAAGGAGAGACATAATAAAGATCAGAAAAGAAATAAACAAAATTGAGAAGAATAAAACAATAGAAAAAATCAATGAAACCAAGAGCTGGTTCTTTGAGAAGATAAACAAAATAGATAAGCCTCTAGCCAGACTTATTAAGAGAAAAAGAGAATCAACACACATCAACAGAATCAGAAACAAGAAAGGAAACATCACGACGGACCCCACAGAAATACAAAGAATTATTAGAGACTACTATGAAAACCTATATGCTAAAAAGCTGGAAAACCTAGAAGAAATGGACAACTTCCTAGAAAAATACAACCTTCCAAGATTGACCCAGAAAGAAACAGAAAATCTAAACAAACCTATTACCAGGAAAGAAATGGAGGCAGTAATCAAAAAACTACCCAAGAAAAAAAACCTGCGGGCCAGATGGATTTGCCTCGGAATTTTATCAGACATACAGAGAAGATATAATACCCATTCTCCTTAAAGTTTTCCAAAAAACAGAAGAGGAGGGAATACTCACAAACTCATTCTATGAAGCCAACCTCACCCTAATACCAAAACCAGGCAAAGACCCCACCAAAAATGAAAACTACAGACCAATATCCCTGATGAACATAGATGCAAAAATACTCAACAAAATATTAGCAAACCGAATTCAAAAATACATCAAAAGGATCATACACCATGACCAAGTGGGATTCATTCCAGGGATGCAAGGATGGTACAACATTCGAAAATCCATCAACATCATCCACCACATAAACAAAAAGAAAGACAAAAACCACATGATCATCTCCATAGATGCTGAAAAAGCATTTGACAAAATTCAGCATCCATTCGTGATAAAAACTCTCAACAAAATGGGTATAGAGGGCAAGTACCTCAACGTAATAAAGGCCATATATGATAAACCCACAGCCAACATCATACTGAACAGAGAGAAGCTGAAAGCTTTTACTCTGAGATCGGGAACTAGACAGGGATGCCCACTCTCCCCACTGTTAATTAACATAGTACTGGAGGTCCTAGCCATGGCAATTAGACAAAACAAAGAAATACAAGGAATCCAGATTGGTAAAGAAGAAGTTAAACTGTCACTATTTGCAGATGACATGATATTCTACATAAAAAACCCTAAAGACTCCACTCCAAAACTACTAGAACTGATACTGGAATACAGCAAAGTTGCAGGATACAAAATTAGCACACAGAGATCTGTGGCTTTCCTATACACTAACAGTGAAGCAATAGAAAGAGAAATCTGGAAAAGAATTCCATTCACAAGTGCATCAAAAAGAATAAAATACCTAGGAATAAACCTAACCAAAGAAGTGAAAGACCTATACCCTGAAAACTACAAGACACTCTTAAGAGAAATTAAAGAGGACACTAATAATTGGAAACTCATCCCATGCTCTTGGCTAGGAAGAATTAATATAGTCAAAATGGCCATCCTGCCCAAAGCCATATACAGATTTGATGTAATACCTATCAAATTACCAACAACATTCTTCAATGAACCGGAACAAATAGTTCAAAAATTCATATGGAAACACCAAAGACCCCGAATAGCCAAAGCAAACCTGAGAAAGAAGTATAAAGTGGGGGGATCTCACTCCCCAACTTCAAGCTCTACTACAAAGCCATAGTAATCAAGATAACTTGGTACTGGCACAAGAACAGAGCCACAGACCAGTGGAACAGATAAGAGACCCAGACATTAACCCAAACATGTATGTTCAATTAATATTTGATAAAGGAGCCAGGGACATACAATGGGGAAATGACAGTCTCTTCAACAGATGGTGCTGGCAAAACTGGACAGCTACATGTAAGAGAATGAAACTGGATTATTGTCTAATCCCATACAGAAAAGCAAATTCGAAATGGATCAAAGACCTGAATGTAAGTCATGAAACCATTAAACTCTTAGAAAAAAACATAGGCAAAAATCTCTTAGGCATAAACATGAGTGACCTCTTCTTGAACATATCTCCCCGGGCAAGGAAAACAAAAGCAAAAATGAACAAGTGGGATTATATTAAGCTGAAAAGTTTCTGTATAGCAAAAAGACACCATCAATAGAACAAAAAGGTACCCTACAATATGGGAGAATATATTTGTAAATGACAGATCCAATAAAGGCTTGACATCCAAAATATATAAAGAGCTCACATACCTCAACAAACAGAAAACAAATAATCCAATTAAAAAATGGGCAGAGGAACTGTTCTCCAAAAAAGAAATTCAGATGGCCAACAAACACATGAAAAGATGCTTCACATCACTAATTATCAGAGAAATGCAAAGTAAAACCACAATGAGATATCACCTCACACCAGTAAGGATGGCTACCATCCAAAAGACAAACAATAGCAAATGTTGGCGAGGTTGTGGAGAAAGGGGTACCCTCCTACACTGCTGGTGGGAATGTAAATTAGTTCAACCATTGTGGAAGGCAGTATGGAGGTTCCTCAAAATGCTCAAAATAGACTTACCATTTGACCCAGGAATTCCACTTCTAGGAATACATCCTAAGAATGCAGCACTCCAGTTTGAAAAAGACAGATGCACCCCTATGTTTATTGCAGCACTATTTACAATAGCCAAGAATTGGAAGCAACCTAAGTGTCCATCAGTAGATGAATGGATAAACTTCTTTTTTATCTGGTACATATACACAATGGAATATTATTCAGCCATAAGAAGAAAACAAATCCTACCATTTGCAATAACATGAATGGAACTAGAGGGTATTATGCTCAGTGAAATAAGTCAAGTGGAGAAAGAGAAATACCAAATGATTTCACTCATCTGTGGTGTATAAGAACACAGGAAAAACTGAAGGAACAAAACAGCAGCAGAATCACAGAACCCAAGAATGGACTAAGAGCAGTTCCTGTGTGGTGATCTCCAATAGGTTCTTCACAATGGTATAAAGGTCATATCAAAGTGTGGGCAAAGGGTTTGTTTGTGTTCATACAGAGGATCAAAGCCTAATTTGGCTATACAGAAAACGAGTTAAGATACAATATGAAGAAGAACTTCCAACATCAACATCCTCCGGAAGAGTCATTCCAGAAAATGATCATCAAAAAACTTCAACAAAGATCCTGGCGCTGTTGCAGTTGTAGCTTCATTCACCCACCAGTTCCTGGACTTGTCATTGGAATGAAGAAGGAGATATCTAAGCTGGCCTGTGCATACAGTAAAACAACAAATTTGACTGGATCTATACCATCGGAACTCAACCAAGAATTAGGAGAAGTGCAAGCTGCAGCGCTCCAATATCATGTGACTATAGACTATCTACTGTTAAAAGAACATATGGGATGTGAACAGTTCCCAGGAATGTGTTGTTTTAATATGTCTGATTTTTCTCAAACTATTCAAATTCAGTTAGACAATATCCACATATCATTGATAAGTTTTCACAAATGCCTAGTGTACCTAACTGGTTTTCTTCGTTTCACTGGATATGGTTGGTAATTGTAGGTCTGCTTTTGTTATGTAGCTGTATTCCTATTATGTTAATGTGTGTATGCAATTTAATTAGTAGTTTAAAACCTATAAATGCTTATGTTACTCTACAAGAAGATATGTCAAAGAAATAATCAATCTTCCCATGTTTTCTTCCATCTGCTACTTCTATAGCTTTTCTTCTTCCTTCCTAATTACAACCCTTTAGTAGAATTCGTGCCTCATATCGAAATTACCGAGTATCATAATTCTTCCAAGTGGTAAAGATACCGCAAGACAAATGCTGGGCATAGAAGCCACAGGGCATAAATCTGCAAAGAAGTAAAAAGCTAAGCTTTTCAACCAATATTGCTTCTCTCTCACCAACTTTACATTTCCCTGTATGGCCCTGGAAGATGACTAGTTAGCCAAAGACGGGTAAGATTCCTCAAGGGAGGAACAACCTAAGACAGGCACAGTCGCAGGGGGCCATCAGGTGAGAAATTGGGGATCAACAGAGGGGAGGCTTAGAACCTCACCCCCGTTTTGAGAGAAATCTTCTGCATTTGTGGATGTTTTGTTGCCCTTGTCTAGCTTAGATTAATACTTAGTCTATAGGCACAGACCTGATCATCTACATTTGCCCTCTTACAGCACTAAATTATGTTTTCTACCTTTATCTTGCATCTACCTACCACTTCACCATTTTATTTAAAAAAAAATAATAATGATAATAATAAGGGAGAAATGTGGGATTCACATATAAATCAAGTATAAAAATCAAACGAATAATCGTATCTGACCTGATTGCTTATAGTTCATGATGCGTGATCAAAACCGAAAGTTTCTGTGATATGACTGCCCTTGCACTGTTCACCATGTAAGAACTTGTTCATTATGCTTCAGAAGATTGGAGACTGTTGAGAATTAGGCTTAGGGTTGATTAATGATTGTGCATTGAGTCCCCTATATAGAATTTTATTGTTGTTAACAACCATTTGATCAATAAATATGAGAGATGCCTGCTCAAAAAAAAAAAATGTAAACATGAGCTTACAAGTCACCCTTTATTATTATTATTTTTTATTATGGTATCACTAATATACAATCACATAAGCAACATTGTGGTTACTAGATTTCACCCATTATCAAGTTCCCACCACATAATTCATTACAGTCACTGTCAATCAGCATAGTAAGAGGCTATAGAGTAACTACTTGTCTTCTCTGTGCTATACAGCCTTCCCCGTGACCCCCACTACATTATGTGTGCTAACCATAATGCCCTTAATCCATTTGATCCATTTCGAGTTTACTTTTATGTATGGAATTAGACAGTAATACAGTTTCATTCACTTACAGGTAGTTGTCCAGTTTTGCCAACACAAGATGTTGAAGAGACTGTCATCTCCCCATATATCCATAGCTCCTTTATCGTATATTAATTGATCATATATGCTTGGGTTAATACCTTGACTCTCTATTTTGCTCCACTGATCTTTGGGTCTGTTCTTGTGCCAATACCATATTGTCTTGATTACTGTGGGTTTGTAGTAGAGCTTGAAGTTTGGAAGTGTAATCCCCCCCTGCTATATTCTTCCTTCTCAGGATTGCTTTGGCTATTTGGGGTCTTCTGTGGTTCCATATGAATTTTAGAACTAGTTGTTCCAGTTCGTGGAAGAATGCTGTTGGTATTCTGATAGGGATTGCACTGAATCTGTAGATTGCTTTAGGCAGGATGGCCATTTTGACAATATTAATTCTTCCTACCAAAGAACATGGGATGAATTTCCATTTTATAGTGTCTTCTTTAATATCTCTCTAGAGTGTCTTCTAGTTCTCAGGATATAGGTCTTTCACTTCCTTGGTTAGGTTTATTCCTATTTATGTTATTCTTTTTGATGCAATTGTGAATGGAATTGTTTTCCTGATTTCTCTTTCTGCTAGTTCATCGTTAGTGTATAGGAATGCAACAGATTTCTGTGTATTAATATTGTATCCTGCAACTTTGCTGAATTCAGTTATTAGTTCTAGTAATTTTGGAGTAGATTCTTTAGGGCTTTTTATGTACAATATCATGTCATCTGCAAACAGTGAGAGTTTGATTTCTTTACCAATCTGGATACCTTTTATTTCTTTGTGTTGTCTGGTTGCTGTGGCTAGGACCTCCAGTAGTATGTTGAATAAAAGTGGGGAGAGTGGGCATCCTTGTCTTGTTTCCAATCTTAGAGGAAAAGCTTTCGGCTTTTCACTGTTAAGTATGATGTTGGCTATGGGTTTGTCATATATGGCCTTTATTATGTTGAGGTACTTGCCCTCCATACCCATTTTGTTGAGTTTTTATCATGAATGGATGTTGAATGTTGTCAAATGCTTTTACAGCATCTATGGAGATGATCATGTGGTTTTTGTCCTCCTTTTTGTTGATGTGGTGGATGATGTTAATGGATTTTCAAATGTTGTACCATCCTTGCATCCCTGGAATAAATCCTACTTGATTGTGATGAATGATCTTTTTGATGTATTTTTGAATTTGGTTTGCTAATATTTTGTTGAGTATTTTTGCATCTATGTTCTTCAGGGATATTGGCCTGTCGTTTTTTTGTGTGTGTGGTGTCTTTGCCTTGTTTTGGTATTAGAGTGATGCTGGTGTCATAGAATGAGTTTGCATGCATTCCCTCCTATTCTATTTTTTGGAAAACTTTAAGGAGAATGGGTATTATGTCTTCTCTAAATGTCTGATAAAATTCAGCAGTGAAGCTATTTGGTCCAGGCGTTTTGTTCTTGGGTAGTTTTTTTGATTACCAATTCAATTTCATTGCTGGTAATTGGTCTGTTTTGATTTTCTGTTTCTTCCTTGGTCAGTCTTGGAAGGTTGTATTTTTCTAGAAAGTTGTCCATTTCTGCTAGGTTATCCAGTTTGTTAGCATATAAGTTTTCATAATATTCTCTAATAATTCTTGGCATTTCTGTGGTGTCTGTAGTGATTTTTCCTTTCTCATTTCTGATTCTGTTTATGTGTGTACACTCTTTTTTCTTGATTAAGTCTGGCTAGGGGTTTATCTATTTTGTTTATTTTCTCAAAGAACCAGCTCTTGGTTTCATTAATTTTTTTCTATTGTTTTATTCTTCTCAATTTTATTAATTTCTTCTCTGATCTTTATTATGTCCCTCCTTCTACTGACTTTAGGCCTCATTAGTTCTTCTTTTTCTAGTTTCAATAATTGTGAATTTAGACTATTCATTTGGGGTTGTTCTTCCTTCTTCAAACAGGTCTGGATTGCTATATACTTCCCTCTTAGAACTGCCTTCACTGTGTCCCACAGAAACTGGGGCATTGTCCTGTGACTTTCATTTGTCTCCATATATTGCTTGATCCGTGTTTTAATTTGGTCATTGATCCATTGATTATTTAGGAGCCTGTTGTTAAGCCTCCATGTGTTTGTGAGCCTTTTTATTTTCTTTGTACAATTTATTTCTAGTTTTATACATTTGTGATCTGAGAAGTTGGGTGGTACAATTTCAATCTTTTTGCATTGGCTGAGGCTCTTTCTGTGGCCTAGTACATGGTCTATTCTGGAAAATGTTCCATGTGCATTTGAGAAGAATGTGTATCCTGTTGCTTTTGGGTGTAGAGTTGTATAGATGTCTATTAGGTCCATCTGTTCTAGTGTGTTGTTCAGTGCCTCTGTGTCCTTACTTATTTTCTGTCTGGTGGAGTGACTGGTGAGCTCAAGTCTCCTAAAATGAATGCATTCTATTTCCTCCTTTAATTCTGTTAGTATTTGTTTCACATATGTAGGTGTTCTTGTGTTGGGTGCATAGATACTTATAATGGTTATACCCTCTTGTTGGACTGACCTCTTTGTCATTATGTAATGTCCTTTTATGTCTCTTGTTACTTTCTTTGTTTTGAAGTGTATTTTATCTGACACCAGTATTGTAACTCCTGCCTTTTTCTCCCTATTGTTTGCATGAAATATCTTTTTCCATCCCTTCACTTTTAGTCTGTGTATATCTTTGGGTTTGAAGTGTGTTTCTTGTAGGTAGCATATAGATGGGTCTTTCTTTTTTATCCATTCTGTAACTCTGTGTCTTTTGATTGGTGCATTTAGTCCATTTTTATTTAGGGTGATTATCAATAGATATGTACTTATTGCCATTGAGATTTGGATTCATGGTTACCAAAAGTTCAAGGCCAGCTTCTTTACTATCTAACAGTCCACCTTTACTTACTTACTATGCTATTATAAACGTAGTCTGGTGATTCTTTTCTCTCTCCCTTCTTTTTCTTCCTCCTCCACTCCTTATATGTTAGGTGTCATATTCTGTACTCTTTGTGTATGCCTTTACTTACTTTGTGGGTAGATGATTTAATTCTGCTTTTTTAGTATTTAGTTGGTCTACTTCCTTTGCTTTGGTTTTATTTTCTCTGGTGATAGCTATTTAGCCTTTTTGATACTTCTATCTAGAGCAGTCCCTTTAAAACACACTGTAGAGATGGTTTGTGGGAAGTAAATTCCCTCGACTTTTGCTTATCTGGGAATTGTTTAATCCCGCCTTCAGATTTAAATGATAATCTTGCTGGATAGAGTATTCTTCATTCAAGGCCCTTCTGTTTCATTGCATTGAATATATCATGCCACTCCCTTCTGGCCTCTAAGGCTCCTGTTGAGAAGTCTTATGATAGCCTTATGGGTTTTCCTTTGTAGGTGATATTTTTTTCCTCTCTGGCTGCTTTTAATTCTCTGTCCTTGTCTTTGATCCTTGCCATTTTAATTATTTTATGTCTTGGTGTTGTCCTCCTTGGGTCCCTTGTGTTAGGAGATCTGTGGACTTCCATGGCCTGAAAGACTATTTCCTTCTCCAGCTTGCTGAAGTTTTCAGCAATTATTTCTTCAAAGACACTTTCTATCCCTTTTTTCTCTCTTCTTCTTCTTCTGGTACCACTATAATGAGAATATTGTTCTTTTGGATTGGTCACACAGTTCTTAATATTCTTTCATTCCTACAGATCCTTTTTTCCTCTCTCTGCCTCAGCCTCTTTGTATTCCTGTTCTCTGATTTCTATTCCATTAACAGTCTCCTCCACCTTATCTAATCTGCTTTTAAATCCCTCCATTGTTTGTTTCATTTCTGTTATCTCCCTCCTGATTTCGTCCCTTAGGTCTTGAATATTTTTCTGTAGCTCCATCAGCATGCTTATGACTTTTATTTTGAATTCTTTTTCAGGAAGATTGATATTTCAGTCTCACTGAGACCTCTTTCTGGTGTGAGGGATCTTAGATTGAACAGGGTTCTTCTGCCTTTTCATGGTCCTAGAGTGATGGGAGTGGTCATCGGCAAGTGATGCGTGTGTCAGCTAGGAGGAGAAAGTCCCTTTCTGCTTGGCGGGGGCCGCAGGCCGGCAGTGCAGGTTCAGCAGTGAGAACAAAGCCCCTTCATGCCTCCAGTTTCTGTGCCTGTCTCCATTGTGAGTGCCAGTCAACTGTGTGCAGGGAGTAGCCTCTGGGTCAATCCCTAAGCTGCTGTGGGCCAGGCGGCCCTCAGGATGGCTAAGGGTGCTGGTGGGGGTTGCGGGCAGTGGCATGGGTTCTGCCATGATAACAAAGTCCCTTCATGGCTCCCAGTCTCAGTGCCCATCTCCGCTGTCTGTGCCAGTCAACCACATCCAGGGAGTAGTCTCTGGGTCTGGTCTGGTTAGCCATGTGCAGGGAGAAGTTTCTGCGTTTAGCTGTGTGGTTGCTGTAGGTGGGGCTGTGCTCCAGCCGGTCTGCAGCAATGGCGTGGATAGCCGGTTTGCTTGCAGGTGCCAGTGTGGAGGAAGGAATGACAGGCTGCTTATCATGGTGAGGGGCCTCGGGGCTGCACTGCCAACCAGGGGGATAGAGTGCCTGAAGGTTCTGAAAGTTCCCAGCCTGCTAGGCTGAGTGTGCCAGGGCGATTTTGTCCACCTGTTAAACCCTTGTCCTTTACGGGTTTAAAACCCTTGCACCTGCTTTTTTGTCCCAGGGCAGCCAGTTGTGGGAACCTGTTTGTAGTCTTAGTCTCAGAGTGTGCCCTTCAGCTCCTCCAATCTCCAGAGCACCATGCAATGTGGGGCTGTGCTCCTGGGGCAGATTTCTAGAACTGGTTATTTAGCAGTCCTGTGCTTCCACTCACTCCCCAGCCTGATTCTCTTCCTCCTGTCAGTGAGCCGGGGTGGGGGGAGTGCTTGGGTGCTGCTGGGTTGCAGCTTTGTACTTTATCCTTTTTCCATGAGACGCTGACTTCTCCCAGATGTAGATCAGCTGGTATACTCTTACTTCTTGTCACTCTTTTAGGAATAGTTGTATTTGGTGTATTTTCAAAATGTATGTGGTTTTGGGTGGAGATTTCTGCCACACTATTCACACTGCCATCTTTTTTCCCTTAATTAATCTTTGTTTTTCAATTTTCCTTTAGTCATCCTCCCTCCCTCCCTGCTTCCCTCCCTCCTTCCCTCCCTCCCTCCCTCCCTCCTTTCCTTCCTTCCTCCCATCCTTCTGGTGGGAATGTAAGCTAGTTCAACCATTGTGGAAAGCAATATGAAGGTTCCTCAAAAAACTAAAAATAGAAATACCATTTGACCCGGGAATCCCACTCCTTGGAATTTACCAAAAGAACACAACTTCCCAGATTCAAAGAGACATATGCACCCCTATGTCTATTGCAGCACTTTTTACAATTGCCAAGATATGGAAGCAACCTAAGTGTCCATCAGTAGATGAATAGATAAAGAAGATGTGGTACATATACAATGGAATACTTTTCAGCCATAAGAAAGAAACAAATCCTACCATTTGCAACAACATGTATGGAGCTGGAGGACATTATGCTCAGTGAAATAAGCCAGGTAGAGAAAGACAAGTGTCAGTGATTTCCCTCATTTGTGGAGTATAACAACGAAGCAAAACTGAAGGAACAAAATAGCAGCAGACTCAGAGACTCCAAGAAGGAACTAGTGGTTACCAAAGGGGACGGGTGTGGGAGTGTGGGTGGAGAGGGAGGAAGAAGGGGGTTGAGGGGTAATATATGGTAAATGTAGTAACCACATTATTTTTTCATATGGAAACTTCATAAGAGTGTGTATCAATAATACCTTAATAAAAAATAAAAAAAGAATATATGAAGTAAAATAAAGATTTGTATATATGAATTTCAAAACAAAAAAATATATATTGCTGAAAGAAAGTAGAGACGTAATTAAATGGAAAGACATCCCATATCCATGTATTGGAAGACTTAATATTATTAAAGTGTTCATACTCCCCAAAGTGATCTACAGATTCAATGCAATCCCTACAAAATCCCCATAGTTTTTTTTTCTTACCAAAATAGAAAAAACCACCCTAAAGGACATATGGAACTACCAAAAAAGATCCCGCATATCCAAGACAATCTTGAGAAAGAACAAAGCTGGAGACCTCATGTGTCTTAGTTTCAAAACATATTACAAAGCTATAGTAATCAAAACAGTATGTTATCAGCATAAAGACAGATATATAGACCAATGGAAAATAATAGGGAGCCTACACATACATGGTCAACTGATTTTCAACAAGGGTGCCAAGGCTACAGAATAGGGAAACAATATCTCTCTTCAACAAATGGTACGTGGAAAATGGGATATCCATACATAGAAAAACTAAACTGGACCCTTATTTTACACTATATACAAAAACCAACCCAAAATGGATTAAAGACTTAAACTCAAGACCTGAAACTATAAAACCCCTAGAAGAAAATTTCATAACACTGGTCTTGGCAATGACTTCTTAGATATAACATGGGAAGAACAAGCAACAAAGGCAAAACCAGACAAGTGGGACTATACCAAACTAAAAAGCTTCTGCACAGCAAAGAAAACAGAGTGAAAAGGCAACCTATGGAATGGGAGAAAATATTTGCAAACAATAATCTGATAAGGAGTTAATATCCAATATATGTAAGAAACTCATTACAACTCAATAGCAAAAAAAGAAACTATACCACACCAAACTAAAGCACCCCGATGGAAAAATGGACAAAGGATTTGAATCAACATTTCTCCAAAGAAGAAATACAAATGGCCCACAGGTAAATGAAAAGATGTTCAACATCATTTATCATCATGAAAATGCAAATCAAAACCACAATGAGGTATCAACTCATACTTGTTAGGTTGACCATTATCAAGAACAAACAAACAAACAAAAAAACAAAATAAGTGTTGGTGAGGATGTGGAGAAATTAGAACACTTGTACACTGTTGGTGGGAATGTAAAATGGTAAAGCTGCTATAAAAACAGAATTGGAAAATTAATAACAGAGCTACCATATGATCCAGCAATCCTATTTCTGGATATTTACCCAAGAGAATTGAAATCAGCATCTCAAAGAGATATTTACACTTCCATGTTCACTGTAGCCAAGAGGTAGAAACAAACTAAGTACACTGATAGATAAATGGATAAAGAAAATATGATGTGTGTATACACACATCACACACGCACATAACAATATTATTCAACCATAAAAAATGAAGGAATTCTTGTCATATGTAACAACATGGATTAAACTTGAGGACACTATGCTAAGTGAAATAAACCAGCCACAAAGGACAAATATTACAGTATTCCATTTATGTGGGCTATCTAAGGTAGTCAAACTCACAGAAACCAAGTAGAATGGTGGCTGCCAGGAACTAGGGGGAAGGAGAAATGGGGAACTGGTATTCAAGAGGTATTGAGTTTCAATCATGTAAGATGAAAAAGTTAGAGAGATGTGCTGCACAACATTATGCTCATAGTTAAACAACACTGTACTATACATTAAAAAATTTGTTAAGAGGTAAACCTAATGTTACGTGTTTTTCACCAAACACAAACACACACGTGCACAAAGTCGTACGGCCAGAGAGAAAAATTTAAAGTTACACTCTGGGAAACAAATTAGGTTTTTCATGTCCATGCTAATGCATTCACTCACAAATCTTCCCGTTTCCATTCTATCTTCATCACAACGAAGTGGGAATGTCTACCAGTGCTATATGTAAAAGTATTTTAATTAGAAGCTGATTTTCATTTACATTTTAATTTGCTTGGGGTGCCATTCAAAACATACAATTTATAAACTCCATTTCATATTCTAGAAATAATAAATGGAATTAACAGCATTTCAGTAATCGATGTCTCACTTCCTAGAGCTGTGATTCTCTTAAAATGTCAGTTACTGTCTCAAACTGCCAGAGTGCCATGAAATTCAATGGCTGGTTTTAAAAAGATAAGAAATTGGCTTTAAGTAATTACAATATACACAATTATAAAACATTTTTGCTAAAACGACAAAAATAATACCCAATGTTTTGTTTTCGGAGAAATACTCAAGCCATAGTTAGTACTCAACAGAAATAAAAAGGAAGTATCTAATAATCTTACTGACTTCCAGATATTTCAATAAAAATGAAAAAATTAATTACAATAGCAATGTTAGTATTGATAACATTTTTAAGGATTGAGAATGGAGAAGATGACTTCAAGTACTTGATCTGATGAAAGTAACTTAGAACCTATTTACTTGGCTGTGTTTTAGTAGGTGTTCATGATTAACAATGCTGAAATAAACATCACTAATATTTGTATAAATTGCCATGAATCAACTTTGAACTTGGGTTCACCTGTATCAAGAAGAAATTTCCTTGCTGAAACTAAACAGTAAAAGATTAAAATATTCTGACTGGTGTACCAACACAGTTTCTGTTAGATGATTAGGTTTAGTTTTTGGTTTAAAGAAAACATCTTCACTCCTGAAACAACTACTCTAATGCCAGTGTTTCTCAACCTTGTTTTCCTGATGGTCTCTTCCCATGAAATTTTAATGCCACTGATACTATATGTATCTGTTTAGGTATTGTATGCTTAGCTGTGCTTTGTGCACAGAAAAGTAAGATTTTTTTTCACCCCCACAGAACCAAATTCCAGCCTCTTCGCATCTTAAAGGTACCATTTGAGAAAACGTTCCCCGATGTGAACAGATGACGTCCAGATAGTGAGGGAAGAATGGCTTAACCTGAAATTCCTAACTAACCTGTTAGGTCTCATTTTCTCTTCCCTGAATCTAGTTCTTTTGAGAGCCAGGCTTACCAATGTAGCTCTGATGAAAGATCCAAAATAAGGTAGGTACCCATAACTCAGAAGTGAATTCCCAGTACCTGTCCTCTGGACTGTAGCCCCCTTACACTACTGAATATTATGGCAGCATACCTACAGTGTCTTTATGTAAAGTAGGTTTGTAGTAGGCTTGGAAAATGTTTCTGGAGTAAGAAAAGAAAAAGGAAAAATAAAGCATGGAATAAATTTTAAACCAAGCAAAGAATCCAATGGGAAAAAATTTTCTACCTTTATCATGCTTACTAACAAGAGCTGTAGTTTATTGTTTAGGGACAGTTCTAATTTCCAGATGCTCAAGCTCTCTGATGTTTTGGTTCTCTCTAAAGATCTCACTTAAAAATAAAGTTTTCTAGTGGCTCCTGATCTGTTCTTGAGGCTATATAGACAGTAACTATAGCTGAAAAAAACCTCTGAAAGTAGCAGTCCCTAAAATCACAACAGTACAACAAAACTATTCTCCCCATAAACTCAATTTTGATATGCAGTACACTATACCCCTCTCTTATCCCCTGTGTCCTATCAGTCATGTTTTAAGTCCTGTTCTTCCACCCTATAATCTCATACAGTCATCCCTGCCTTCTGCCCTACTCAAGTATGTTATAATAGTAATAGGTCTTCTTACCCCAAGGGTTTCTCTTCTCCAGTATGTCCTGTGTATACTGACCATGTTACTGACCTGTAAAAAAAGAAAAATCCCACTCTCTATAGGGTAAAGTCTAAATCCCTGGGTTAGCATTTATAGTTATCCATAAACTATCATCAATCTGCTTTTCACATCTTATTTTCCACTATGCCCAAATACAGCATACTGCTATAGACAGACTACAGTTGACCCTTAAACAACATGGGCTTGAAATGTGGGGATCCACTTATATGCAGTTTTCTTCAAAAAACACACCGGAAAATTGTTTGGAGATCTGTAACAGTTTGAAAAAAAAATTATTTTCTGTAGCTTACTTCTGTAGCTTACTTTAAGTTTTGGGGGAGTCACAGGTTATATGCAGATTTTTCACTTCATGGGGGGAGGGGTGGTCAGCACTCCTAATCCCCACATTGTTCAAGGGTCAGTTCTATTTCCTGAGTAGGCCTTGTACGTCAACACCACCTTTGTTTTCGTACTCTCCTCAAATGAAATACTCTCCATTCTCCTAAACTGCTAGCAAAGTCCTAGCCAGCCTCAAAGGCTCAGCTGAACCATTCCTTTCTTAATTACACCAAGTGAAATGAACCTCACACATTATATGGAACCCACCAAATGAATCTGGATATATTAGCTCTCTGTCCTATTAATGTCCTTTCACAGGGCATCTTGCCTAGATATTCCTTATCTACAGTGTTTCACAGAGTAAACAGTCAAAGCCAGCTATCCAACGACCTGTGAATTAAGTTTTTCTAGTCATAGCTGCCACCACTCCTCATTGCCAGTACCACAATTCATACACATGGCACACTTTGCTAAATGGGTGAATCGTTTCAGTTAGGCTGCTACTTACATAAACACTGTGGTTAGTTTTCACAGTGGGTAACAAGCTCCTTGAAGGCAGGAACCATGTATTTGTATCTTCCATTCTAACTAAACTGCATGCTAAATAAATACTAAAGAAGCTAAATCATGGAACACATACACATACACAGGATGAGAATGGGGGAGAAACTGCAGATATACTTAATAAAATGGCCTTTGTTATTTGCTTTTTTATTTTTGAGCATTACCTTTCAGTGTATAAATACCTAATCTGTCCCATATAGTCACCCTCAAACCCATAATATGGCTCCAATATATTAAAGAGTGGCTAAGTAATCCATGATTAACCTTTGGAAGTAATTATCATAAATGATGTAACAATGACACTCTTTGTGATGACAACAAACACAGGGCAGCACTGAATAAACAACTGGTGGTAAGGGATCTACTAGGCCCTTTGGGGAGATGGGAAAAGGAGCCAGATAAATAACTCCCCTGCTGTCTTGCCTCACTATGATGAAAATAAACAGGGAGAAAGCACCTCTCCTACCTCTCAGAGCAGCAAAAACTAATGTCAAAAACAGACAGGAAAGATGACTCACAAAATGTAACTTTGAAGATACATAAAAAATTGTGGAATGAGGTCTTAATGGTACCTTTTCACAAACTAAACTTTGCTCTACAATTTAATAAATGTTTTCTCTCATGGAAACAAAACGTAATACCCTATTTTCTCACTATGAATTTCCCTGTTCATCAATCTCAGTACTTTTCACTGTGTTGAAAAGAGAATGAGTTGAGTTTCCCCATTAGTTGCGGCCTAATTAATCAGTGTTATTTGTAATTATATTGTGCTTTAATAACTGGCACAGCACATAACACCAATGAGTAATTATAAGTAATTTTAATTAAAAACTATTTTTTAGTGTGAAAAAGTAGAGAACAATGGGCCAAGAATCAGATCCACAAATAAGATGTGTAATGGGCAAATTATAAATGCTGTGCCTACTTTTCTACGATACAAAATGTGTCAGTTTGAGAGACTGCTCAAATAGTATTTCCCTGCCCCTATGTGTTTTCTATTACAAAATTTTTGAAGTTGTAACATATCTGACAACCATCAAGATAGATGACCTAAAAAGTTCCTTATGGCTCAAGAATTCTTTTCAGTAAAAGAAAAAAAAAAAAAAACAGATTCAAGAGGACCATAATAAAGAGTTTTAACACCTTGTTAAGAACTTAAAAGTGAAGGCTGAAAGTACATGTATGTGTGTTCTGTTATACTTAGTAAGCTCTGCCACAAGCTTGCATCTTGATCTGTTTTTAATTTTCTTTCAAAATAAGAATCAAGAGTTGGCAGTGTGCTAGCCTACTCATCCTGAAGACCGCAGGGACAAACCTGGACTCTGACAGAATTAGGTTTCTGACCCACTTCTATGAGGAAGACTACACCAGAGGGATCTTGGGCCATCTCACAAAACAAAGGAAAGGAGTTATTTATAAGATTTGGGAAAGAGTGGAGTTTAAGTGAATTTAAATGAAGCAGTATCTGGATATGCTAGAGCAAAGCAGAGCTGTGTGTAAAGGGGTTTATTTCAGGACTGGAATGCAAAGGGAACCCAAAGGACTTCCTTAGAAACAACAAAGGTAGTAAGATAGAACTGGACGCTGTGTCCAGAAACCCCTCATATGAAGCTGTGTATCTCGGCTGTAAATCAAGACCACCTCTCTTATACCACAATGACTTAGATTTTTCCAAGCAAGAGTGGGATGTTTTATTCTTACTGATATAATTATACAGAATCAAGTTTCTGATGGTCTATGAGTTTTGAGAACCAAGTTTCTCAGTGTGTAAGCAAGTCATACGTCACTCAGAGACAGAGTGTCAACAACACTTTACAGCTGTAATTCTTGGGAGAAATACTGTTTGAGACTTTATATGTGTCTGTTATTCCAACCCGATAAACGGCCAGGCAGTTTTACTTTCTCCATTAGTCACTTGAGATTCTTGACTCCATTTTAAGTCACAGTGTGAAGAACAACTTGCTAATTAAACTGATTATGTACTCTTCAGAAAGAAAATTAAAAGACAAGGACCATGTCTTGTTGCTGATAACTCTAGTGCCTAACTAGAAAGGGACTTAACAACATAATAGTCAATAAATATTTGTAACATTTCCCTAATTCTTGGTTCTATAATTTCTATTTTCCCACCTTGCATTTTACTATTGATGTTGATGTATACATTTAAAGAGTATTTCTCCCCTTACATCACCTACACGCACACACACATGCAAACACACAGAGCAACAAAAGCTATTGTAAATTAACTGTATATCTTGTAACTAGGGTGACCAATCTTCTCTGTTTGCCCAGGACTGAGGGACTTCCTGAGATGTGGTACTTTCAGTACTGAAACTGAGAAAAATCCCATGCAAATGAGATAATCTGGTCACCAATTTACAGCTGGTATTTTTGGAAAAATTAAGTACAATTACATGTAAAGGAAAAAAGTAAAACAAAAATCAAAGGATAACCAAAATTTCACACAACTTCACAAGTTCTGACCATACAAACTAAAAAAGAACACCCTGTACCAGGGGCACCTGCCTAAAACCAAGCCTTCTTCTTCTGATATCCATCCTCAACCTCCCTGCTAGGTTTCCCTTCTTCCTACCTCACTCCAAGTTGTTTGTTATGAGTTTTAGGCTACCTTAGATTCATGCAGTTTCCCAAAGGATAGCACTGTTGATTACTTTTATTCTCCACCTGTCCTTTTTTTTTTGCTCTTAACTCATTAGACTTCTCATGTTGACAGAAGACGCCAGATCCTTTTCTCCCTTTCTCGTGTGTCTTCCTTTCCCAGCATAAACCAGCCACTTGTAGACAAAGAGCTTGATTAGTAATCAGGAGACATTCATTCACCCATTCAGTAAATATTTATTGAAGGTCTGCTCTTAGGTGACAAACTGTCCAGTTTACCTGGGATAATCCTGGTTTTAGAACTGAAAGTGCTGTGTCCCAGAGAACCAGCAACAAAATGAAACGGCAACCTATAGGGATGGCAGAAAATATCTGCAAATCATGTACTGACACAGGGTTAATATCCCAAAAAAATATAAAGAACTCACAAAAGTAACAGGAAACAAATAATCTTAAAATGGGCATAGAGACGGAATAGACATTTTTCTAAAGAAGACACATGACCAATAGGTACATGAAAAGGTGCTCAACATCACTAATCATAGGGAAATGCAAATCAAAAATACAATGAGACATCACCTCACCCCCTAGAAAGGCTATCACCAAAAGGATAAGAGATAATAAGTATGGGCTAATATTTTATTGTGAAATATTACAATGGGTCTATAACATCATTTATAACACATCAAAAAATATAAGCTTTGTAAGAAGCAATACTCTTCAAAAGAAACTAGACTTTCTTCTATACTGGTACACTATTGGAGTGCAATTCAAATTAAATTTGGTTAGCAGCATTTCAAGCAAAATACCAGGAGCCATTGGTTTGCATTACGCATTTGGGGTCAAGAAGACTTTACGAGAGATTCTCAAGATGGTAGAATGAGTAGGGTGGCGGAGATCTCCTCCCAAAACCATATATACTTTGAAAACACACCAAATACAACTATTATGAAAAGAGGGACCAGAAGACACAGTACACCAGCCAGGCTGCATCTACATCTGTGAGAACTCAACATCTCACGAAAAGGGTAAGATACAAAGTCGTGATCCGGTGGGACCCAAACGCTCCCCACACCCCAGCTCACCAGCGGGAGGAAAAGAATCAGAATGTGGAGGGAGTGGAAGCACAGGACTGCTAAATAACCAGAACTTCAGGTGCCCTAACCCCCTGGGTGGCAACACAGCACCGAAGACCCTCACAGTGATAAGCAGTCTGCTGTTCACTCCCCCCACCAGCACTGCAAGCTAACTGGCTGATCTGCCATTGCTGCAGAGCAACCAAGGAGCAGCCCCACCCACAGCAACCACACAGATGCTTCTCCCAGCACGCAGCTAGCTGGGCCAGACCCAGAGGCAGCACCCTGCCTGTAGTTGACCGATACAGACAGGGGAGACCGGTGCAGAGTCTGGAAGGCACAAAGGGACTTTATTCTTGTGGTGGATACATGCTGCTCTCCTGCAACCAGTGCCCTAGGCCATCCTGAGGGCCGCCCCACCCACAGCAGGTCAGGGGATTAACCCAGAGACTACCCCTACGCACAGCTGAATGGCACAGGCAGAGGTAGCCAGTGTGGAGTTGGGAGCTCTGTTCTTGCAGTGAACATGCAACCACTGCCAGTGCCCTAGGCCTTCCTGAGGGCCGCTTCATACACAGCAGCTCAGGGGATCAACCCAGAGACTGATCCCTGTGTGCGGTTGACCAACAGAGGCAGTGGTAATGGGCAAAGTGACCAGCAAGCAGGAAGGGAGTTGGTTCTCCCAGCTGACAAATGCGCCACTCGCTGGCAATCACTTCCATTGCCATGAAAAGGCAGAAGAACCTTGTTCAGTCCAAAATACCTCATACCCCAGAGAGAGGGCCTGGAGAGACCGAAATCACCAATCTTGCTGAAAAAGAATTCAAAATAAAAGTCATAAGCATGCTGATGGAGATACAGAGGAATATGCAAGAGCTAAGGGATGAATTCCAGAGGGAGATAATAAAAATGAAACAATCAATGGAAAGATTTAAGAGCAGACTGAGGTGGAAGAGACTGTTAATGGAATAGAAATCAGAGAACAGGAATACAGAGTAGCTAAGGCAGAGAGAGATACAAGGATCTCTAGAATTGAAAGAATGTTAAAAGAACTGTGTGACCAATCCAAACGGAACAATATTCACATTATAGGGGTACCAGAAGAAGAAGAGAGAAAAAAAAGGGAAAGAAAGTATCTTTGAAGAAAAAATTGCTAGAAGCTTGCACAAGCTGGGGAAGGAAATAGTCTCTCAGACCATGGAAGCCCACAGATCTCTCAACACAAGGGACCCAAGGAGGACAACACCAAGACATATAATAATTAAAATGGCAAAGATCAAAGAGAAGGACACAGTATTAAAAGCAGCCAGAGAGAGAAACAAGATCACCTACAAAGGAAAACGTATTAGGCTATCATCAGACTTCTCAGCAGAAACCCTACAGACGAGAAGAGAATGGCATGATGTAGGCAATGCAATGAACACAAGGGCCTCAAATGAAGAATACTCTATCCAGTAAGATTATCATTTAAATTTGAAGGAGGGATTAAACAATTCCCAGATAAGCAAAAGTTCAGGGAATTTACCTCCCACAAACTATCTCCCAAGTGTAATTTAAAGGGAACTGCTCTAGATGGAAGCACTCCTAAGGCTAAACAGATGTCACCAGAGTAAATAAAACCATAGCAAAGAAAGTAGACGAACCAAATACTAACTAAATGCAAAATAAAATCAGCTATCCACAAAATCAGTCAAGGGAAACACAAAAGAGAACAGAACAGAACACCTAACATGTAAAGAGTGGAGAAGGAAGAAAAAGAAGGGAGAGAAATAAAGAATCATCAGACTGTGTTTATAATAGCGTAATAAGTGAGTTAAGTTACATGGTTAGATAGTAAAGAAGCTGCTCTTGAACCTTTGGAAAACACGAATCCAGAGCCTGCAAATGGCAATAAGTACATATCTATCGATAATCACTCTAAATGTAAATGGACCGAATGCACCAACCAAAAGACATAGAGTAATAGAATGAATAAAAAAGCAAGACCCACCTTTATGCTGTCTACAAGAGACTCACCTTAAACCCAAAGACATACACAGACTAAAAGTTAAGGGATGTAAAAAGGTATTTCATGCAAACAACAGGGAGAAAAAAGCAGGTGTTGCAGTACTTGTATCAAACAAAATAGACTTCAAAATAAAGAAAGTAACAAGAGATAAAGAAGGACATTACATAATGATAAAGGGGTTAGTCCAACAAGAGGATATAACCATTATAAATATCTATGCACCCAACAAAGGAGCACCTACATATGTGAAACAAATACTAACAGAATTAAAGGAGGAAATAGAATGCAATGCATTCATTTTAGGAGACTTGAACACACCAGTCACTCCAAAGGACAGATCAACCAGACAGAAAATAAGTAAGGACACAGAGACACTGAACAACACACTAGAAGAGATGGATCTAACAGACATCTCCAGAACTCTACACCCAAAAGCAGCAGGATACACATTCTTCTCAAGTGCACTAGAACATTTTCCAGAATAGACCACATACTAGGCCACAGAACGAGCCTCAGTAAATTCAAAAAGATTGAAATTGTACCAAACAACTTCTCAGATCACAAAGGTATAAAACTAGAAATAAATTGTAAAAAGAAAACAAAAAAGCTCACAAACACATAGAGGCTTAACAACAAGGTCCTAAATAATCAATGGAAAAATGATCAAATTAAAACAGAGATCAAGTAATATATGGATACAAATGAAAACAACAGCACAATGCCCCAACTTCTGTGGGAAACAGCAAAGGCAGTTCTAAGAGGGAAATATATAGCAATCCAGGCCTATTTAAAGAAGGAAGGACAATCCCAAATAAATAGTCTAAAGTCACAAGTACTGAAATTGGAGTAAGAAGAACAAATGAGGCCCAAACTCAGCAGAAGGAGGGACATAATAAAGATCAGAGAAGAAATTAATAAAATAGAGAAGAATAAAACAATAGAAAAAAATCAATGAAACCAAGAGCTGGTTCTCTGAAAAAATAAAACAAAATGGATAAATCCCTAGCCAGACTTATTAAGAGAAAAAGAGAATCTACGCACATAAACAGAATAAGAAATGAGAAAGGAAATATCACGGTGGACACCACAGAAATACAAAGAATTATAAGAGAATACTATGAAAATCTATATGCTAACAAACCGGATAACCTAGAGGAAATGGACAACTTTCTAGAAAAATACAACCTTCCAAGACTGACCCAGGAAGAAGCAGAAACTCTAAACAGACCAATTACCAGCAATGAAATTGAATCAGTAATAAAAAAACTACCCAAGAACAAAATCCCCAGACCAGATGGATAGACTGCTGAATTTTATCAGACATACAGAGAAGACATAATACCCATTCTCCTTAAAGTTTTCCAAAAAACAGAATAGGAGGGAATACATCCAAACTTATTCTATGAAGCCAGCATCACTCTAATACCAAAACCAGGCAAAGACCCCACCAAAAAAGAAAACTACAGACCAATATCCCTGATGAACGTAGATGCAAAAATACTCAATAAAATATTAGCAAACCGAATTCAAACATACATCAAAAGGATCATACACCATGACCAAGTGGGATTCATCCCAGGGATGCAAGGATGGTACAACATTTGAAAATCCATCAACATCATCCACCACATCAACAAAAAGAAAGACAAAAACCACATGATCATCTCCATTGATGCTGAAAAAGCATTCGACAAAATTCAACATCCATTCATGATAAAAACTCTCAACAAAACGGGTATAGAGGGCAAGTACCTCAACATAATAAAGGCCAAATATAACAAACCCACAGCCAACATTACACTTAATGGCAAGAAGCTGAAAGGTTTTGCCCTAATATCAGGAACCAGACAAGGATGCCCATTCTCCCCACTTTTATTCAACATAGTACTGGAGGTCCTAGCCATGGCAATCAGATAACACAAAGAAATAAAAGGCATCCAGATTGGTAAGGAAGAAATCAGACTGTCACTATTTGCAGATGACATGATATTGTACATAACAAACCCTAAAGAATCCACTCCAAAACTACTAGAACTGATGTCTATCTGAATTCAGCAAAGTTGTAGGATACAAAATTAATACACAGAAATCTGTTGCATTCCTATACACTAACGATGAACTAGCAGAAAGAGAAATCAGGAAAACAATTCCATTCACAGTTGCATCAAAAAGAATAAAATACCTAGGAATAAAACTAACCAAAAGTGAAAGACCTATACCCTGAAAACTACAAGACACTCTTAAGAGAAATTAAAGAGGACACTAATAATTGGAAATTCATCCCATGCTCTTGGGTAGGAAGAATTAATATTGTCAAAATGGCCATCCTGCCTAAAGCAATCTACAGATTCAGTGCAATCCCTATCAGAATACCAACAGCATTCTTCCATGAACTGGAACAACTAGTTCTAAAATTCATATGGAACCACAAAAGACCCCAAATAGCCAAAAGCAATCCTGAGAAGGAAGAATATAGCAGGGGGGGATTACACTTCCAAACTTCAAGCTCTACTACAAACCCACAGTAATCAAGACAATGTGGTATTGGCACAAGAACAGACCCACAGACCAGTGGAGCAGAATAGAGTCAAGGTATTAACCCAAGCATACATGATCAATTAATATACGATAAAGGAGCCATGGATATACAATGGGGAAATGATAGCCTATTCAACAGCTGGTGTTGGCAAAACTGGACAGCTACATGTAAGAGAATGAAACTGGATTACTGTCTAACTCCATACACAAAAGTAAACTTGAAATGGATAAAAGACCTGAATGTAAGTCATGAAACCATAAAACTCTTAGAAAAAAGCATAGGCAAAAATCTCTTCAACATAAAAATGAGCAACTTTTTCATGAGCATATCTCCCTGGGCAAGGGAAACAAAAGCAAAAATGAACAAGTGGACTATAGGAAACTAAAAAGCTTCTGTACAGCAAAGGATGCCATCAGTAGAACAAAAATACGTCCTACAGTATGGGAGAATATATTCATAAATGACATCTCCAATAAGGGGTTGACATCCAAAATATATAAAGAGCTTACATATGTCAACAAACAAAAAAGCAAATAATCCAACTAAAAAATGGTCAGAGTTGATGAACAGATACCTCTGCAAAGAAGAAATTCAGATGGCCAACAGTCACGTGAAAAGATGTTCCACATCGCTAAACATCAGAGAAATGCAAATTAAAACCACAATGAGATATCACCTCACACCAGTTAGGATGGCCAACATCCAAAAGACAAACAACAACAAACGTGGCAAGGATTCAGAGAAAAGGGAACCCTCCTACACTGCTGGTGGGAATGTAAATTAGTTCCACCATTGTGGAAAGCAGTATGGAGGTTCCACAAAAAAACTAAAAATAGAAATACCATTTGACCCAGGAATTCCTCTCCTCGGAATTAACCCTGAGAATGCAGAAGCCCAGTTTCAAAGACATATATGCACTCCTATGTTTATCGCAACACTATTTCCAACAGCCAAAAAATGGAAGCAACCTAAGTGTCCATCAGTAGATGAATGGATAAAGAAAATGTGGTACATATACGCAATGGAATATTATTCAGCCATAAGAAGAAAACAAATCTTACCATTTGCAACAACATGGATGGAACTCGAGGGTATTATGCTCAGTGAAATAAGCCAGGCAGAGAAAGACAGTACCATATGATTTCACTCATCTGTGGAGTATAACAACAAAGCAAAAACTGAAGGAACAAAACAGCAGCAGACTCACAGAACCCAAGAATGGACTAACAGTTACCAAAGGGAAAGGGACTGGGGAGGATGGGTGGGAAAGGAGGGATAAGGGGGAAAAAGGGGCATTACGATTAGCACACATACCTAGGGAGGCAGGCACGGGGAAGCCAGTATAACACAGAGAAGACAAGTAGTGATTCTATAGCACCTTACTATGCTGACAGACAGTGACTGTAATGGGGTATGTGGTCAGGACTCGATAACGAGGAGAGTCTAGTAACCATAATGTTGCTCATGTAATTTCACATTAATGATACCAAAATAAAAACATAAAATAAAAAAAAGAAGACTTTATGGAGGAAGATGAGATTATTGAATGACATTATCTGGGTATTGCTTTTCTCTTTTCTATGAAAGGACTCCTACCTTTCATTAAACATTTGTCTTCACATTTGTGGTTTATTTTTTCCCCGACTTTACGTGTAAGACTGAAGATAAAATATAAACATATGCTATTATCCTGAGACTTTGGGGAAACAGTAACATGGATGCATAAGTAACAGAATAAGACAGGAAATTCACTAATTAGCAATTTTTAAAATACAGACAAGTTTACTTACCTTAGAACTGTATCTTATCTAGTTCCCTTAACACCAATTTCCCCAGAACCCTATAATTTCTAGAGAAATGATCTTTTAATAGGTGAAAAATTGATGACATTGTTTTCAGGTGATGCTCTAATGACAGCTCGTGAATAGTACCATACTTACACTAATGGGCACAATCAAAACGATGTTAGATTTCTAACTTCAATTAGGCATATAACACTGTACAACAGCCCCATCACTGCTAACTAGTCAGTTTCTTCTATTCCCTACAGCAACTCTTAAGAATAAAAAGTCATTTCCATTATTCTTCAGCTCTCCTACCTATTCACCTCTACTTCACACTTCTCTAAGGTCCTCGCTTTCTCCAACTGAGAAAATGGAGGCCTTTTGTAAAGATCTTTTACTAGCCTCTCCTCAACCTTAAAGCTAATCTATATTTGTGCCCTTAACATCATATCTTTATATGATTCCCAAAGTGGTGCTCTCTTCCTTTTCAAAAGAATTACCTCCTGGTCCTGACTCCCTCCTAGGCCTCTCAGAACCTTGCTCCATCATTTATATTCTCTCTGATAGTTTTATTCTCTCCATCACCACTCACTTTTCCCTTTCAGCGTATAAACATTCTCAAATTTACTTCAACATAAAAACTTCCCTTAACCTTGCTTCTCCCATATAAAACCAATTTCCCTGTTGCTTTTCACAGCCAAATTACTTCAAAGAACAGTCTGATCTTTGGTTCCTTTTCATGACTTCCATTCATTCCTCAACCCACTAAAATCTATGTTTCACCGCAGGAATCTGATGAAATTACTCTTGCAAAGGTCTGTCATTATAAAACCCAAATTAAAGGCCTCATCAATTCTCATTCAAGTTGACAGTTCAGCAGCAATTGATACTGGCAACCCCTTCTTTCTTTTTGAAACTCTCCAACTCCAGCTACTACCGAACACCAAAGATCTCCAAATTCATGCCTTCAGTAAAGACCTCTCCTCTGAGCTCCAGACCTACAGATCAAACTGGCAACACACACATCTACAGAACTGCTAAACATCTTGTAATCAACATGTTTCAAATGAATGGAAATAATTTGTGTCTTTTCATTCTACCTCCTAAATACCTCTCAATTTCAGCCTCTTTATAACTACCTTGGTTCAAATCCTTAGAACACTCAAATTGCCTCTTGGGGCAGACTACTATTTGTGCTTCCAAAAGCTGTTCTTTCCTTTCTCTTGGACAAATTGTTGCTTAGCTAAAGACTACATTTCCCTGCCTCCCTCGTGTTTGTATGGCCATTTAAGTGAACAACAGAAAACAAGCAGAACTGGTAGGTGACTTCCAACCTCTCACCTCCTTAAAAGAAAAGTTGCTTGCCTGAAAATACATTTGTATCTCTTTCTGCAAGCTAAAGATGACCATACCAGTAATCTAGCCTCACATAAATAGATGAGTGAGTGCTCTACTAGGTGAAGGCATAAAATGAGAGTAACATGCATGCCTGAAAAAACATCGCGAAACAGAACTGAACTACTAACTTGGGCTCACCTCAAAATTGTTACATGAGAGAGAAATAAATGTCCTACCCAGGTCATTTTTTGGGGGGGTTTCTTTGTTATAACAAATCTTTGTTTAATGCTCTTTTCTCTTTTCAACACACCTCTTAACTGGTCTCCCTGTTTCTAGTATTAAATTATATTTCACTACAGTTGCCACTTTACTGCCAGTTACCTTTAACTTGGGCTCACCTCAAAATTGTTACATGAGAGAGAAATAAATGTCCTACCCAGGTCATTTTTGCGGGGGGGTTTCTTTGTTTAATGCTCTTTTCTCTTTTCAACACACCTCTTAATTGGTCTCCCTGTTTCTAGTGTTAAATTATATTTTGGAGAGGGGCAGAAGATGGCGGCGTGAGTAGAGCAGCGGAAATCTCCTCCCAAAACCACATATATCTATGAAAATATAACAAAGACAACTCTTCCTAGAATAAAGACCAGAGGACACAGGACAATATCCAGACCACATCCGCACCTGAGCGAACCCAGAACCCAGTGCCTCGCGAAGGGGGTAAGATACAAGCCCCGGCCCGGCGGGAGCCGAGCGCCCCTCCCCCCCAGCTCCCGGCGGGAGAAGAATAGGCAGAGCGGGAGGGAGACAGAGCCCAGGACTGCCGAACACCCAGCCCCAGCCATCCAGGCCAGAGTGCAGACACAGTACGTGCCCAGGGGGCCCTGGGTACTAGGAAAACAGGGCAGCAAGAACAGTTAGCGGGCACTGGAGGCCGGGTGCCGGAGGACATAAGAAAAGTGCGCGACCATTTTTTTTTTTTTTTTTTGCTTTTTTGCTGTTTTTGTTTTGGTGAGCGCTTTTTGGAAGTCTTAAAGGGATAGGGACCCCAATACTAGGGAAACAGGGCAGCAAGAACAGTGAGCGGGCACTGGTGGCCTGGCGCAGGAGGACACCAGAAAAGCGAGCGCCCATTTTTTTTGGCAAGTGCTTTTTGGTATTCTTAAAGGGATAGGGACCCCAATACTAGGGAAACAGGGCAGCAAGACTGGTGAGCAGAGGCCTGAGGCTGGCACCGGAGAAAAAAGAAAAACGAGTGACCACCTTTTTTTTTAAATTAAAAAAAAAATTTTTTTTTTTAATTTAAAGATTTTTTTCTTTTTTTTTTTTTGGTGGTCGTTGTTTTGTTTTGGCGGGTGCTTTTTGGAAGTCTTAAAGGGGCAGGGCGGGACACTTAATCCAGAGGTAGGGAATCCGGGATCTCTGGGCACCCTAACCCCTGGGCTGCAGGGAGCAGGGAGGCAGGCCCCTTACAGAGATAAATAGCCTCCCAGCTGCTCCTGCTCCAACGCGACTCCACCATTTTGGAGCAGCTGCGCGAGCCAGGCCACGCCCACAGCAACAGCGGAGATTAACTCCATAGCAGCAGGGCAGGAAGCAGAAAGCCTGTCTGTGCGCAGCTGCGCAGCACAAGTCACTAGAGGTCGCTGTTCTCCCAGGAGAGGAGGGCCACAAACCAACAAGAAAGGAAGTCCTTCCAGCCGTCACTCGTCCCAGCTCTGCAAACTATTCCTATCACCATGAAAAGGCAAAGCTACAGGCAGACAAAGATCACAGAGACAACACCAGAGAAGGAGACAGACCTAACCAGTCTTCCTGAAAAATAATTCAAAATAAGAATCATAAACATGCTGACAGAGATGCAGAGAAACACGCAAGAGAAATGGGACAAAGTCCGGAGGGAGATCACAGATGCCAGAAAGGAGATCGCAGAAATGAAACAAACTCTGGAAGGGTTTATAAGCAGAATGGATAGAATGCAAGAGGCCATTGATAGAATTGAAATCAGAGAACAGGAACGAATAGAAGCTGACATAGAGAGAGACAAAAGGATCTCCAGGAATGAAACAATGTTAAGAGAACTGTGTGACCAATCCAAAAGGAACAATATCCGTATTATAGGGGTCCCAGAAGAAGAAGAGAGAGGAAAAGAGATGGAAAGTATCTTAGAAGAAATAATTGCTGAAAACTTCCCCAAACTGGGGGAGGAAATAATCGAAGAGATCACGGAAATACACAGAACCCCCAACAGAAAGGATCCAAGAAGGACAACACCAAGACACATAATAATTAAAATGGCAAAGATCAAGGACAAGGAAAGAGTGTTAAAGGCAGCTAGAGAGAAAAAGGTCACCTATAAAGGGAAACCCATCAGGCTAACATCAGACTTCTCAACAGAAACCCTACAGGCCAGAAGAGAATGGCATGATATATTTAATACAATGAAACAGAAGGGCCTTGAACCAAGGATACTGTATCCAGCACGACTATCATTCAAATATGACGGTGGGATTAAACAATTCCCAGACAAACAAAAGCTGAGGGAATTTGCTTTCCACAAACCACCTCTACAGAACATCTTACAGGGACTGCTCTAGATGGGAGCACTCCTAGAAAGAGCACAGCACAAAACACCCAACATATGAAGAATCGAGGAGGAGGAACAAGAAGGGAGAGAAGAAAAGAATCTCCAGACAGTGTATATAACAGCTCAATAAGCGAGCTAAGTTAGGCAGTAAGATACAAAAGAGGCTAACCTTGAACCTTTCGTAACCACGAATTTAAAGCCTGCAATGGCAATAAGTACATATCTTTCAATAGTCACCCTAAATGTTAATGGGTTGAATGCACCAATCAAAAGACACAGAGTAACAGAATGGATACAAAAGCAAGACCCATCTATATGCTGCTTACAAGAAACTCACCTCAAACCCAAAGACATGTACAGACTAAAAGTCAAGGGATGGAAAAACATATTTCAAGCAAACAACAGTGAGAAGAAAGCAGGGGTTGCAGTACTAATATCAGACAAAATAACTTCAAAACAAAGAAAGTAACAAGAGATAAAGAAGGACACTACATAATGATAAAGGGCTCAGTCCAACAAGAGGATATAACCATTCTAAATATATATGCACCCAACACAGGAGCACCAGCATATGTGAAACAAATACTAGCAGAACTAAAGGGGGATATAGACTGCAATGCATTCATTCTAGGAGACTTCAACACATCACTCACCCCAAAGGATAGATCCACTGGGCAGAAAATAAGTAAGGACATGGAAGCACTGAACAACACAGTAGAGCAGATGGACCTAATAGATATCTATAGAACTCTACATCCAAAAGCAACAGGATATACATTCTTCTCAAGTGCACATGGAACATTCTCCAGAATAGACCACATACTAGGCCACAAAAAGAGCCTCAGAAAATTCCAAAAGATTGAAATCCTACCAACCAACTTTTCAGACCACAAAGGCATAAAACTAGAAATAAACTGTACAAAGAAAACAAAGAGGCTCACAAACACATGGAGGCTTAACAACACGCTCCTAAATAATCAATGGATCAATGACCAAATCAAAATGGAGATCCAGCAATATATGGAAACAAATGACAACAACAACACTAAGCCCCAACTTCTGTGGGACGCAGCAAAAGCAGTCTTAAGAGGAAAGTATATAGCAATCCAAGCATATTTAAAAAGGAAGAGCAATCCCAAATGAATGGTCTAATGTCACAATTATCGAAATTGGAAAAAGAAGAACAGATGAGGCCTAAGGTCAGCAGAAGGAGGGACATAATAAAGATCAGAGAAGAAATAAATAAAATTGAGAAGAATAAAACAATAGCAAAAATCAATGAAACCAAGAGCTGGTTCTTCGAGAAAATAAACAAAATAGATAAGCCTCTAGCCAGACTTATTAAGAAGAAAAGAGAGTCAACACAAATCAACAGTATCAGAAATGAGAAAGGAAAAATCACGACGGACCCCACAGAAATACAAAGAATTATTAGAGACTACTATGAAAACCTATATGCTAACAAGCTGGGAAACCTAGGAGAAATGGACAACTTCCTAGAAAAATACAACCTTCCAAGATTGACCCAGAAAGAAACAGAAAATCTAAACAGACCAATTACCAGCAACGAAATTGAAGCGGTAATCAAAAAACTACCAAAGAACAAAACCCCCGGGCCAGATGGATTTACCTCGGAATTTTATCAGACATACAGGGAAGACATAATACCCATTCTCCTTAAAGTTTTCCAAAAAATAGAGGAGGAGGGGATACTCCCAAACTCATTCTATGAAGCTAACATCACCCTAATAATAAAACCAGGCAAAGACCCCACCAAAAAAGAAAACTACAGACCAATATCCCTGATGAACGTAGATGCAAAAATACTCAATAAAATATTAGCAAACCGAATTCAAAAATACATCAAAAGGATCATACACCATGACCAAGTGGGATTCATCCCAGGGATGCAAGGATGGTACAACATTCGAAAGTCCATCAACATCATCCACCACATCAACAAAAAGAAAGACAAAAACCACATGATCATCTCCATAGATGCTGAAAAAGCATTTGACAAAGTTCAACATCCATTCATGATAAAAACTCTCAGCAAAATGGGAATAGAGGGCAAGTACCTCAACATAATAAAGGCCATCTATGATAAACCCACAGCCAACATTATACTGAACAGCGAGAAGCTGAAAGATTTCCTCTGAGATCGGGAACTAGACAGGGATGCCCACTCTCTCCACTGTTATTTAACATAGTACTGCAGGTCCTGGCCACGGCAATCAGACAAAATAAAGAAATACAAGGAATCCAGATTGGTAAAGAAGAAGTTAAACTGTCCCTATTTGCAGATGACATGATACTGTACATAAAAAACCCTAAAGACTCCACCCCAAAACTACTAGAACTGATATCGGAATACAGCAAAGTTGCAGGATACAAAATTAACACACAGAAATCCGTGGCTTTGCTATATACTAACAATGAACCAACAGAAAGAGAAATCAGGAAAACAACTCCATTCACAATTGCATCAAAAAAAATAAAATACCTAGGAATAAACCTAACCAAAGAAGTGAAAGACTTATACTCTGAAAACTACAAGTCACTCTTAAGAGAAATTAAAGGGGACACTAACAGATGGAAACTCATCCCATGCTCGTGGCTAGGAAGAATTAATATCGTCAAAATGGCCATCCTGCCCAAAGCAATATACAGATTTGATGCAATCCCTATGAAACTACCAGCAACATTCTTCAATGAACTGGAACAAATAATTCAAAAATTCATATGGAAACACCTAAGACCCCGAATAGCCAAAGCAATCCTGAGAAAGAAGAATAAAGTAGGGGGGATCTCACTCCCCAACTTCAAGCTCTACTATACAGCCATAGTAATCAAGACAATTTGGTACTGGCACAAGAGCAGAGCCACAGACCAATGGAACAGACTAGAGAATCCAGACATTAACCCAGACATATATGGTCAATTAATATTTGATAAAGGAGCCATGGACATACAATGGCGAAATGACAGTCTCTTCAACAGATGGTGCTGGCAAAACTGGACAGCTACATGTAGGAGAATGAAACTGGACCATTGTCTAACCCCATATACAAAAGTAAACTCAAAATGGATCAAAGACCTGAATGTAAGTCATGAAACCATTAAACTCTTGGAAGAAAACATACGCAAAAACCTCTTAGACATAAACATGAGTGACCTCTTCTTGAACATATCTCCCCGGGCAAGGAAAACAACAGCAAAAATGAGTAAGTGGGACTATATTAAGCTGAAAAGCTTCTGTACAGCAAAAGACATCATCAACAGAACAAAAAGGAACCCTACAGTATGGGAGAATATATTTGAAAATGAAACATCCGATAAAGGCTTGACGTCCAGAATATATAAAGAGCTCACACGCCTCAACAAACAGAAAACAAATAACCCAATTAAAAAATGGGCAGAGGAACTGAACAGACGGTTCTCCAAAAAAGAAATACAGATGGCCAACAGACACATGAAAAGATGCTCCACATTGCTAATTATCAGAGAAATGCAAATTAAAACTACAATGAGGTATCACCTCACACCAGTAAGGATGGCTGCCATCCAAAAGACAAACAACAACAAATGTTGGCGAGGCTGTGGAGAAAGGGGAACCCTCCTACACTGCTGGTGGGAATGTAAGTTAGTTCAACCATTGTGGAAAGCAGTATGGAGGTACATCAAAATGCTCAAAACAGACTTACCATTTGACCCAGGAATTGCACTCCTAGGAATTTACCCTAAGAATGCAGCAATCAAGTATGAGAAAGATCAGTGCATCCCTATGTTTATCGCAGCACTATTTACAATAGCCAAGAATTGGAAGCAACCTAAATGCCCATCGATAGATGAATGGATAAAGAAGATGTGGTACATATACACAATGGAATACTACTCAGCCATAAGAAAAGGGCAAATCCAACCATTTGCAGCAACATGGATGGAGCTGGAGGGTATTATGCTCAGTGAAACAAGCCAAGCAGAGAAAGAGAAATACCAAATGATTTCACTTATCTGTGGAATATAAGAACAAAGGAAAAACTGAAGGAACAAAACAGCAGCAGAATCACAGAACTCAAGAATGGACTAACAGGTACCAAAGGGAAAGGGACTGGGGAGGATGGGTGGGTAGGGAGGGATAAGGGTGGGGGAGAAGTAGGGGGGTATTAAGATTAACATGCATGGGGGGTAGGAGAAAAGGGAGGGCTGTACAACACAGAGAAGGCAAGTAGTGATTCTACAACATTTTGCTATGCTGATGGACAGTGACTGTAAAGGGGTTTATAGGGGAGACGTGGTATAGGGGAGAGCCTAGTAAACATAATATTCGTCATGTAAGTGTAGATTAGTGATACCAAAAACAAAACAAAACAAAACAAAACAAAAAGGGCAGTTCCTGTGTGGTAACCTCCAATGAGTTCTACACAAGGGTATAAAGGGCATATAAAAGTGTAGGCAAAGGGTCTGTTTGCGTTTATACAGAAGATCAAAGCCTAATTGGGCTACCCCGAAAATGAACTAAGATACGATATGAAAGAGAACTTCCAACATCAGCACTCTCTGGAAGACTCATGCCAGAAGATGATCATCAAAAAACCCCAACAAAGATCCACGCACTGCTACAGCTGTAGATGCACTCATCCCACCAGTTCCTGGACTTGCCATGGGAATGAGGAAGGAGATATCTAAGCTGGCCTGTGCATACAGTAAAACAACAAATTTGACTGGATCTATACTGTTGGAACTCAACCAAGAATTAGGAGAAGTGCAAATTGTAGTGCTCCAAAATCTTACAACTATAGCCTATTCACTGTTAAAAGAACATATGGGATGTGAACAGTCCCCAGGAATGGGTTGTTTTAATTTGTCTGATTTCTCTCAGACTGTTGAAGTTCAGTTGGACAATATCCACCATATCATAGATAAGTTTTCACAAATGCCTAAGGTGCCTAACTGGTTTTCTTGGTTTCACTGGAGATGGCTGGTAATTACAGGTATGCTTTGGTTATGTAACTATACTCCTATTATGTTAATGTGTGTGCGCAATTTAAGTAGTAGCTTAAAACCTATACATGCTGAAGTTACTCTACAAGAAGATATGTCAAAGAAATAATCAATCTTCCCATGTTTTCTGCCGCCTGCTACTTCTATAGCTTTTCTTCTTCCTTCCTAATTACAACCCTTAAATAGAATTCGTGCCTCATATCAAATTTACCAAGTATCATAACTCCTCCAAGTGGTAAAGATACCTCAAGACAAATGCTGGGCATAGTAGCCACAGGGCATAAATATGCAAAGAAGTAAAAAGCTAACCTTTTCAAACAATAAGGCTTCCCTCTCACTTACCAACTTCACATTTCCCTGTATGGCCCCGGAAGATGACTGGTTAGCCAGAGACGGGTAAGATTCCTCAAGGGAGGAACAACCTAAGACAGGCACAGTCGCAGGGGGGCCATCAGGTGAGAAATTGGGGATCAACAGAGGTGAGGCTTAGAACCTCACCCCCCCGTTCTGAGAGAAATCTTCTGCATATGTGGATGTTTTATTGCCCTTGTCTAGCTTGGATTAACACATAGTCTACAGGCACACACCTGATCATCTGCATTTGCTCTCTTACAACACTAAACTATGTTTTCTACCTTTATCTTGTATCTACCTACCACTTCAGCATTTTATTAAAAATAATAATAATAAAGAGAGAAATGTGGTATCCACATATAAATCAAGTATAAAAACCAAATGAGTATTCATATTTGAACTGACTGTTTAGAGTTCATAATGCATGAGCAAAACCGAAAGTTTCTGTGATGACTGCCCTTGTACTGTTCACTATGTAACTTACTCACTATGTAAGAATTTGTTCTCCATGTAAGAACTTGTTTGTTATGCCTCAGAAGATTGGAGACTGACGAAAATTAGGCTTGGGGTGGATTAATGATTGTGCATTGAGCATTGACTCCCCTATACAGAATTTTATTGTCGTTAACAACCATTTGATCAATAAATATGAGAGATGCCCTCAAAAAAAAAAAAAAAGGACAGACTTCCAATGGTAAAACAGATAAGTAACCGGGATGTAATGTATAGCATAAGGAATATAGTCAAGATATTGTAACAGCTTGGTAGGGTGATAGCTGGAACCTCGAATTATGTATATAAATGTTTTATCACTGTGTTGTACACTTGAAACTAATGTAATGTAATACTGTGCATCAACTACCCTTCAATAAAAAATAATTATCTAAAAAAAAAAAATTATATTTCACTACAGTTGCCACTTTACTGCCAGTTATCTTTAAAAACATAGGCTAAGTAGTCACCTTCTCTTTAATAATCTTCTATGACCTCCAGATGTTTTGACATGGAATAGAAGGTGTCATGATACATAATCTGGTCTTATGTGTCTGTCTAGCTTCCATCCTTTTTGACCCACTATTCCCATCCCTGACCATGCCAAGCCCCCCTTTTTGCACAGATACTTTAAGCTCCAGTATCATTAGACTTCAACCTTTTCCTGTGTAACCTCAACATAACTCAAAAACTGCAATGTGAAAGACGGAGGAGGTAAAGAAAATTACTTCAAAGTCTTATGGGGCAACCAAAACAGATGTAAACAGACAATGTATACTTTATGCACAATGTCATTAAAATAATAGACTTCAAGTTTTCTTCTTTGTGCACTAATTGATCAAAGAGGCACTGTTTATTCAGTGGGATGAAATATCAATAGCACCAACACCAGTGAGAAAAATTAATATAAGTGGCTTATTTAATTATATGTAATAAAGTAAATACTGAAGTACTTTGGGGTTGGGGAAGGGAGTAGAGGAGGGGAGGGAAGGGAGAGGAGGGGAAAGGAGGGAAGAGAGAAAAGGGGAGGGGAGGGAAGGGAGGAAGGAAGGAAGATTCCTGCTAAACCAAGTTCTCCACATCATCATTTTCTACTGATTTCTGGGCCCACTTTAACGACACTGCCAAATACTTTCTGTACCTCCTCTAACCGAAAACAAACCCAATATAATAGTTGTGTTTTCCCTGGCTTTCATTTAAGAAGGACCTGCTGGCATTTCAGAGCCTATTAATGTTACTTATATAGATGACACTTACAGACTTAATTTTAAGACTAAATATGTACTTACAGAAGTTCTTGACTGAATATATAAAAAGGACTGATTTATTTATCTGGAGAATGATTAGCTTTTATCTTACAAATAATAATAATTTTCTCCAGGACTTTATTTGTAGCACAAAAGGCTACAAAGTTACTTTGTTTCACAAAGTACAAGAACCCAAGCAACTGAACTCAAAAGTTTTTTTTAATTACATAAAACTTAAAAAAAATCACCATTCTAGATATTCATTTATCACATGCAATATCTGACACTTAAATACCTGATCACTACAATTCATTCAATTAGATGTTTACTGAACATTTATGTGGCCAGAGCTATACATCTCAAGGTTATAAAGAGAGACAAAGCTTCCTCCATCTCGGATTTCATAGACTATACTAGACAATGTTTAAATTCAAAAAAGGCAATTCCTGAATTTTATTTCATTGCGCTTGAGTAATCATTGTAGAGAAGGTAAGTTTAAGGAAATTATTTCACAAGTTTGCCTTAAACCACAGCCCCAGAGTATCGAAAGAAAATTCTAACACCCAAAGCGCCTTAAGTATCTTTAGTAGATCTACCACAGCTGTAGAGGTATATGCATGTGTATGCGTGTTGGGGGAAAGAGGATAATAAGGGATAGGATTAAGTTAGTAGACAGTATAAGAAATAAGTTAACTGCATTTACTTCCAAGTATGGAAAAAAAAGCTTAATTTTATACTTTTTAATTGCACAATACATGAATGCATACTTACAAAAATTTTAAATTTTAAGTGTCCGTTAATAAAAAATAGCTATTTTAAGTACTTCAAATATATTAAACTACTTAATTTTCATAACCCTGTGAGATAGGAACTAATGCTATCCCCATTTTGCAGAAGAGAAAAATAGGTAGACAGGTTAAGTAATTTGCCATGGTCATACAGCTTGCTGTGATGGAGCCTCAATAATAACCTAAACACTTTTGGGTCCAAAGTGCACACTTTTAACCACTATGCCATAGACCCTCTCTTTGATTCCCACTACCTATCATACACACTCTTCCCAAGTACCAATTAGACTCCACATGTAAGTACTTACCTAGTGACTTGAACTTTTCAGAACATAAATGAGAACCAGACATGGACAAAAAGTACCTTGGGAAGGCAAGAGAGAGGACTTTTGCTTAAAGGAGAGTTCTTCTGACCAACTCATACCATATTTGCTCTTTCATTAGATGTATTTCTAAGAAACCTGACTTTCCAATCTCCTGACCAATAATGCAATAGAAACAGTGAATAAAGGGAGCACATATAAGGGGCTGGACATTTAAAAATCAAGAACTGTGTCTTTTCACTTATCTCAGTACATCAGTGTTTATTGACCTAAAGAGAAGTAACAAGTGACACCAAAAGAGAGGGACAAATGCTGTTAAGAGCCTTTCTCTGAGACACATTTTTCTATTTGTCAGTGAGCTGCTGAGGACTTAACTTTTAACTAGTAATTACATGATGATAACTACACTACACTCAGCATGCATTTGAGATGAAATGCATTTGAGAAATATTTAACAAACATAATGGTTAAAATGATTTTTGCAATTTAAAGGAGGACTTAAGAAAATTTACCTATATGGAATCCTTAATTTTCCAATGTCATTGAGCATTTTACATTATTGTATTTATCTACAGTACCCAAACAATATACTATCATTAGTCACTAAGTTAATCTCCATGAAATCCTGATAAGAAACATTCTTTGCAAGAACCTATCTCAAAAATAAGTATTATTTTACAAGCTAGTTGGGTGTGGATTAACAACAAAATAAATAGGCAATTCCTTACATTAGAATAGAAAGCCCAGAACAGAGACAATTATACCAAAGTACTGGGATGCTTGATTTAATTGTTTGAGAAATAAATTAAGTACAATCTTTACTCGACATCATACAGCAAACAAATTCCACATGGATCTAAATACAAATGTTAAAAAAAGTACAATGACAAAAGTTGAGTGAATGTAAAGTATACACACAAAAAAATAAGTAGTGGGAATCAGCAAGTCTTTCAAAAAAGAAAAATAATGATAAATATTTTCAATGAAGAAAAATATTGTAGATTTAGCTATACAGTAACTAAAAACTTATCTACATCCAAATCAGATGGAAATTTTACAGGCATACCAGAAAAAAACTGCAACTTAGAAAAATAAGGATTAAAATCACTGACAGAAAAAGACCTTTTAAAAAAAATCACTAAAAATGGGCACCATTTGATCTCATAGGTCACCAGAAAAGTCCTGTCCTTAAGCTCTTGTCTAGGTCCTCTTCACTCTATGTTCTAATGAAACCTGGCTATCCCCCTGGACTCTGCTTCCCCTTTAGTCTTGTCAAGTGATGGAAAAGTGCTCTTCCACATGCCACATACTGCAGGACCTAGAAATGGTGTAGATGTCCATCTCCATTCTTGCTGTTGCTTCCAAATACCTCTCCACCTTTGTCCTTCAAAAACCCAGCCTCTCTAAAAGTGACTGCCATCACAGCATATTACCTCTTACTCCCCCTTGAAGTTGCATTTCTGGAATTCTTAGCCATTCCCTGTCACATGCTGATGATACAGCACCTTGCTCATTCTCTCATTCTCCATCACTAGTTGTTCATAATTTTTGGTGGCCTCAACACCTCAAACCACTCAGACCTGACCTGCTCAGCTACATCAATCTATGAAATTATAAATAGGGAATCCAATGTTAACTAATTTTAAGTGATTATCTAATGATACATGCATAATAGTAATTCTTGTTATTTCTAGGTGGTAGAATCTGATTTTTCTTATTATTTAATTGTATAAAAGTATTACAATGATCAATATATGCATGACAGTGTTCAACATTAAATTATAACAATGCAAAAATTTCATTAATCAGAAAACAAATGACTTGATGAACAATAAGATTTTTCAAGTTGCTAATTGTTTTTAAAGGAAATTTTAAGATGTATTGAATGAGTACTATGCCCAGGCCCCACGTTCAGTGCTGTGGACACAAATCTGATTAAAACTGGGAATAAAGAAAGGCAATCTTAAAATGACAATACAGTGTGTTAAGTGCTGTAACAGAGCTACTCCTGCGGAGGAGTCATCTTCATCAGACCAGGGCTAAGGGAAGGCTTCTGGAAAGAGGACTCTAAACTGATTTCAAGGAATAATGCATGTAACAAACTACTTCTAATTAGAGACTATTTCATCAAACATAGCCATTTCTTAATGACTAAAAATGAAGGCCCTGCTTCAAATGCCAAATCTTTAATTTTTTTACCTTAGATTTCACCAACTTCATATACCCACTGAAGAACAGGAGATTCAAAGAAAAGAAAACTGTCTTATGGTGTTAGAATGTAATTATACTATACAAAATTTATAAATATGTACAACTGAGAAAGCATTTTTTTATTCATTACATGTCAGTGTGGTTTGATCAAACTCAGTCAACACATCCTTCAAATCTCATTTTAATGGCATTGCTAAAAAGTCTACTGATGATCAAATCAGGGGTGGGCAATTACAGCTGCAGGTGGCCTGGCTTGCTAAGAATGGTTTTACATTTTCGGAGGAAGGAAGGAGAGAGAAAGAATGGGATAACTGTATAGAGAGACCACATGTGCTCCACAAAGCCTAAAATATTTTACTATCTGGAGTTTTACAGAAAAAGTTGCCTATCCTTAAACAAAACAAAACAAAACAAAACACAAAACAAAACAAAACCCAACACTACGAAGTAGATTTTTGCTCATACCAAAGTTAAAACTTGTTTCACCGAATTCATATATTATCAGTTTATAGTGGAAGAAACCACCTGAAAGATCATTTACTTTAGAATGTGGTCTAGACACCAGCACAATTACTTGCACATAGTGGGAGGGAGGGAAAGGGAGAAGGTGTTTTTAAGAGAAGATAAGTAAGAGTGTGTAGTCAGCTACAAAACATATGGGTTTTGTAGGGGCTGGGGAAATTCAGGAACAGAATATAATCAAAGCAGACAAAAAATATATAGTAGTCCTAGTGGCTTTACAATGAGCTGCTCAAGTTGGACGATAAATACTATATTAATGACCCATAAAATTTGAGAGCTAGCTAGGTCTACTGAGAAAAATGAGACTCAGAAGTGAAGTTACTTGCCCAAGTTCACAGAATGAGAGCGGGACACAAAGAACTAGACTACAACCACCCAAATCTCAGTTCAGTTCTTCCTTGTCACGAAAGGACAATGTTAACCTGGAAATACAACACTATCAATTTGTGACAAGTTAGCTCAATTGAGCTCAGAAGGAAAAAAGTCTTTTCAAGAGTTCCCCTTCTTTCCCCAATTACTAGTGATTTTTCAGAGAAGAACTGAGCAAGGTGTCTACAGGTCTAAAAGAGGTAGATGGAGGAGTAGACACCAGCTACATTTCCCTAAAGATGTTGGGAACAAACAAGGGACAGTTGGCCAAACATCACTAAAATAAGCCTTGAAGATAAGAAACATCAAATTTCAGTTAATTTACCTGGTTCCAATTTTATTACTTTAATTGCTGCCAGTTCACCAGTGTTAACATTTCGTGCCTAAAAAAGAAGAAAAGATAATTGTGAAAAAAGCTTTCATAAAAAAACTCTTAAAGTCTCATTTATAAATTAATAACTTAGTGTTTACTTTTAGTTATATAGAAATATTTTTAAAGCAACAACTACAAATGATTTATATTTACAAAACAAACATTCTTCACAATGAATTTCAACATTAATTCATGTATAAATTTAATAATGGTGATGATAATAATAATAGGTAATACACATAAAGACCTTAGTATGTGCCAGGTACTATTTTAACATTAATTCATTTAATCCTCACAGCAATCTTACGAGTAGCGACTAACATTATTCCCATATTGCAGATGAGAAAACTGAAGCACAGAGAAGTTAAAAAACTTGCCAAGTCCATAAGGTACCAAGCAATGCTGGGATTCCAACTCGGAAGTCTAACATCAGACTCTGAGCTTTTCACTCTATTGTCATCCATCCAAAGACTGGATAAAATTTTGAACTGATTAGCCTTCAACTTTTAAATTAAAAACACTTAGAATATGAAAAGCTAGTACAATTAAACTATAAAAGCAGCCCCCCTGCATCTGTTAAAACACACCTGGTGATATAATAAAATGTGTGCAGTTCACAAAACCAAATATATTTTTACAAGCCTCATATTAAAAATAAAAATCATTTAAAAAATCAGTCCCTAGTAGTAGATTCCTGATATTTACAACTATAATTATGTATAAATAAGCAGAAACTGTCTTTTCAATTTGTATAAAAATGGCAATAACTTTTTGTCAATCTTAAGTGTTTCATAATCGGATCAAACTTCAAAATAATATTAAGCTATAACTGTTACATAATATTTAAACTGTTAACTGAAACTTAATAAATTAATTTCCATATCACCCAACGAAGACCAAGAGATGCAGTCCCCTGATCACAGAATCCTTTCAGATCACCAGAATTGTTCTTAGTTTCTACACTCTCTTATTAATGGACTGGTACCCACAAGAGATGATGATCACATTAACAGCGGACTCCTAGGAATACGGGGCATTAAAAATGTCAGTCAAGAATCTAGAAAAGGGGATATGGGTCAGGGACATTGCTGAAATATAAAATTTAATCTTTTGATGCAAAGAAAAACCAAAGCATTAAAAGATCTCCTCATACAAATTAAAAAAAAAAACCATAACTAATAAACACTTGTGATGCCAACTTACTACAGTCAGTATAAAACAGCTTTGAACAATTATTTCAAACTAAGTTAATTTCCATTAAATGAGATAGACATTTCAAATAGATAATTGCACATATGTATTTATTCCCTTCCCTAGGATAAGAAGATATATATATTACTAGTAGATATTATATATTTTACATATATAATATATATGTATGTATATATAATGAAATAGAAATAAAATCAGAGTATCATTCTGGGAGCATTCTATAAGGGGAGGCAGAGTGTACCTGTAGATTATTTAGGTATATCACATCAACATTAGTCATAAATCTTCTGAAACACTATTTTAACTACTTGTCTTTCTTCACACTTTGGTATCTTTTCTCTGTTAGGCTCTTCTTTGATACTCTGTCCTCTAACCCCATCTTTTTTAGCACTTGTCCAAATAAATAAGACAGGATGCTACTCTCTCCAATTCGCAGTTCTCCACTTAAAAATTCTGCCACAGTTTTATTTTCTGTTTACTGAAAAGAAATTCAGAGTATGGGTGATTCCACTATGGAACAGCAGAAAAAATATGAACTCACAGAAAGCTAGGATGCTTATTTTTACAGTTAATTTTGTTCCCAATTAACCACAAGAGGGCACACTCTCTGCTGATAAAACAAGTTACACAGTGTCCAAAATGGCTACTGTACACAATGTACTCTTCTATAAATAGATTTACTATTAGATAACACCAGCACACATTTAACAGAAATACTGTGACAATAAACTATTGATAAGGAGTTTATTAAAACCAATATTTACTGTAAGCTTGACTTAGGAGTACAATTTTTTCAAAATTTAAATCAGTCGAGAATTCTCTAAAGTATAGTAAAAGAGTTTTAAAAGTATGGTTCTTTAGTCAATACAAGATGGCTAAAATGATTGCTGCCCTTTTTGCCTTCTGAAATATTTTCCAATATGTAATTGCAAAGAATTAAGATAATATAAAAAAAAGGGAAGAAAATGAACACACACACACACACACACACACACACACACACACACAAAAAAAAAAAAAAAAAAAAAACCTCAGGAAACTTCTGAGCTTTTCTGCAACAAAATATATGTTTACTAATGAAAGGTCTTTAAAAGCATTATGATTCATCAAGAAGCTTGGTCTTCTGGCTACAGTAAATCATATTTTGCTGCATATAAACTTATGGCAGTCAAGGTTACACAGAGGTAAATTAAAGATTAATATTACCTCTAAAACTCAGTATATCACTATTCCTTTTTTCAATCACCTAGAGCAATTTATTAGGAAAAAATGAGAGCAAGGTAAACAATGTAAAATATTACCATGTATAAAGTTAAAAATTTCTAATTCAGTGTCAGTAATGTAAAATTTTAAGACTTGTTCAGGGTAAAAATTCAATATAAATATTCTAAGCATTTGGACCTAGTAGTGTTCTGCCACATCATTGACTTGACCACTACTCATCACGTGCTCTCAAAGGGATATTCAGATTATGTCATTCCTGAGTTTAAAACTCCTCTGGAGTATACACCATTGCATTAAAAACAAAATTCAAATTCCCTGTCAGAACTTAAATTTTTCACTAAATATAGCACTTTTTATAACAGCTTTATTAGGATATAATTCACAAACTGTAAAGTTCACCCTTTTAATATATATAATCCATTTTTAGTATAATTCAGAGATATGTAACCATCATTACTATCTAATTTTGGAACATTTTTATCACCCCAAAAAGAAACTCCAGACCCATTAGCAGTCACTCCCTACCCCTTCCCTTCCAGTCCCTGACAATTAACTACTGATCTACCTTCTATGTCTATGAATTTGACTATTCTGGGTATTTCATATAAATAGGACCCTACAAAATGTGGTTCTTTGTGAGTAGTTTCTTTCACTGAGCATAAGGTTTTCAGGTTCATCCACGCTGTAGAATGTACTGGTAACTTTATTCCTTTTGTTGCTGAATAATATTCTATTTTTTTATCCATTTATCAGCTTGAAGGGTATTTGGGATGTTTCCACTTTTTATCTATTATAAATAGTATTACTATGAACATTAGTGTATACATTTTTATGCAGAACTATACTTTCAATTCTCTTGGGTACAGAGCTGAGTGGAACTGGTGAATCATATGGTAACTAGTTTTTTGAAGAGCTGTTAAAACTTTTTTCTGAAGTGGCTGTGCCATTTTATATTATCACTAACATTAAGGGTTCCAATTTCTCCACATTCTTACCCAATGTTTGTTTTACCTTTTTTATTTTAGCTAACTTAGGAGGTATGAAGTGGTATCTCATTGTGATTTGACTTGCAATTCACTAATGACTGATGCTGAGCATCTTTTCATGTTTACTGGCCATATGAATATCTTCTTTGGAAAAATGTCTATTGAGATCTTTACCCATTTTTAATTGTGTTGCCTTTTTACTGTTGACTCATAAGAGTTCTTTATAAATCCTGATGCAAGTCTCTTATCAGTTACATGATTTGCAAATATTCCCATTCTGTGGAGTTGTCTTCACTTTCTTGATGGTGTTCTTTGAAGCACAAAAGGTTTTAATTTTGATGAAATCTGACTTAAATGTTTTTTGTTACTTGTTCTTTTGGTATTGTAGCTCAGAACCACTGCCTTACCCAAGGCCACACAGATTTTTTTTCCTTTTGTTTTCTAAGAGTTTTATAGCTTAACTCATCCATTCAGGTCTATGATCCATTTGAGTGAATTTTTATGTAGTGTCAGGTAGGGATCCAGTTTCATTCTTTTGCATGTAGATTTCTAGTTGTAAATCTGGCCTCTGTCTAGTATTTCCAGTCATTCCCAAATTTGCACTTTATGCTCTGGCCAAACTAAACAACTTGCCATTCCCCAGTGCTATCCACACTTTTGCCTCTGGACACATACAGCCTAGACAAATGCTTACCCTCCTTTTAAGCTCATCTTAGTTATTATCACTTTCCATAAGCCTTTTTCTAACCCCTGTTCTGGCGTAGGCCACACACACACACACACACACACACACATACTCCCACAGATCCTGGGTAACCTTTCTCAAATGGGAATGGGCATAGTGAGAAAAATCTTGCAGATTCTAGGACTGATCTTAGTTCTGAGCGGCTCTTAGAAATTACATTTCAAAGTTGTCCTGTAATTCAGTTTGGTTCAGTCAGCCTTTCAGAAGACAAACATATTAGAACTAGTTTGGAAGAGGATTTTTCTGATATGATTTTGTGCTGATTGCTGAGTTATCTCTACCAGAAAACTATTCCTTGAGTGTAAGAGAGCAAACAACATAATCAAGAAGCAAACTTAAGAGGCAAAAAAATGTGCTCAATATTGTATAAAGTGAGTACAGATAATCACAATCAATGAAAAATATGACCACCTACTATGTACCAAGCATCCCCAGGTATTCAAAGTTTACTAGTCAGAAGGGACTATCTAATGTGAATATGAAGTATGGTTCTGAAATGGGGTGAAGAAACACAAACTTTTGTCCTGCCTCTGTAGTTTCCTTTATGTTTTCTCCCCAACTGCCTCCCTACAGTTTCAAAACAAGAAAATGGAGACTATTTCTAAGTTTGCTTTTAATTTTAAAGTCAATATTTACATCAAATAATTTAAGTCTAAATTAACAGATTCTAAATACTGAACTAGCTGTCTGATTATATAAGAATTATATGAGGAAATTAACAACAACAACAACAACAACAAAAACACCATCACTGCTGTTTTAAATCAACAAAGTTAGAATGGACCTAGGAATCTGTATTTAAAGCTACTGAGGTAGTAATGGTCAGCCATATTTGGGGACCTGGTCTAAGGCACTGTGCCTTGAGTTTTATAAAACAAATGACAACTTCTGAGTCTGAAAAAGCTGTTAAAGGATTGGCTTCATGAAGGAGATACCATTTAAGCAGAGGTTTGAGAGATGGGCTGGATTACAATACAAAACAGGAAAGGAAAGGAGGACATAGAAGAAAAGTATGTGCAAAGGAATGGGGACAGAAAACATAGGCTATATTTTGAGTGTATTGGATGGGCCAAACCTCAGGGTGGCTCCCACATAAATACTCCCTTTTAGAGGGAAATGGTTAACCCGTGGCTCCTGCAGAGGGAATAGTTTTGCTTATTTTTCCACAGTTAACTTGGACTAGGAATGAGCCTACCACAAGGACAACCAAAACACAGAAGACTGATAGCCAAGGTGACACACATCCCTTGCTTGCCCAGGACACTCCCAGTTTTATCTGTCCTAGCAGAATTATTAACAATGTCCACTTTCACTCTTGAAATTATAATTAAAATTTTATTTACTTTGGATAATAAAATTTAAGGTCACTCTATCAATAAACACTGAGCTGACATGAAAAAGGGAAATTAGTCAATCAGATTCTCTAAAGTAGGGGTCAGCAAGCATGCGTGTTTTTATAAATGAAGTTTTACTAGAACACAGCCATGTTCATTTGCTTAAGTACTGTCTATGGCTGCTTCATAATACTCAATAGCACTGTGTAGATGAAATGAAGACCATATGGCCCACAAAACTTGAAGTACTCACTATCTGGCCCTTTACAGGAAAAACTGGCTGATTCCCACTCTAAAACAGCGCTATCTAACTGAACTTTCTGCATTGATGGAAATGTTCTTTACCTGCACTGTCCAATAAAGTGGCCTCATGCCACATGTAGCTACTGATCAACTGAAATGTGCTAGTACAACTGAAGAAATGAATTTTATTTAATTATTTATATATATATTAAAATATTTAAATTGGGGGGTTTAAATTGAAATATAATTGACATATACACTGTGCGAGTTTTTTTTTTATTTTGGTATCATTAATCTACAGTTACAGAAAGAACATTAGGTTTACTAGGTTCCCCCTTCACCAAGTCCCCCCCACATACCCCTTCAGTCACTGTCCATCTGCGTAGTAAGATGCTGTAAAATCACTACTTGTCTTCTCTGTGTTGTGCAGCCCTCCCCGTGCCCCACGTACTATACATGCTAACTGTAATGCCCTCTTTCTTTTTTCCCCGCCCTTATACCTCCCTTCCCACCCATCGTCCCCAGTCCCTTTCCCTTTGGTAACTATTAGTCCATTCTTGGGTTCTGTGATTCTGCTGCTGTTTTGTTCCTTCAGTTTTCCTTTGTTCTTATACTCCACATATGACTGAAATCATTTGGTACTTGTCCTTCTCCGCTTGGCTTATTTCACTGAGCATAATATCCGCTAGCTCCATCCATGTTGTTGCGAATGGTAGGATCTGTTTTTTTCTTATGGCTGCGTAATATTCCATTGTGTATATGTACCACATCTTCTTTATCCATTCATCTACTGATGGACATTTAGGTTGCTTCCATATCTTGGCTATTGTAATCAGTGCAGCTATAACATAGGGGTGCATCTGTCTTTTTCAAACTGGAGTGCTGCATTCTTAGGGTCAATTCCTAGAAGTGGAATTCCTGGGTCAAATGGTATTTCTATTTCGAGCATTCTGAGGAACCTCCATATTGCTTTCCGCAATGGTTGAACTAGTTTACATTCCCACCAGCAGTGTAGGAGGGTACACTGTGCAAGTTTTAAGTGTACAACATAATGATTTGATATGTATGTATTGCAAAATGATTACCACAGTGAGTTTAACATTCATCATTACAGAGTCACAAATTTCTTTTTCTAGTGATGAGAAGTTCCAAGATCTTTTCTCAGTAACTTTCAAATATACATTACAGTAGTTACTAACAGTCACCATGATGTCCATTACATCCCCAGGACTTATTTATCTTACAATTGAAAAATAACAGACTGAAAAATATTGTTCTAATACCTTTAACACACGTACATGCATCTCCACCACCACCCCAAAACAGGAAAGTTTCATCTCTGTGAAAGCTCCCTTGGAAGTTTTATTCTCCCCTCACATCAACTCCGGGCACCCACTGATTTGATCCACTACAGCATTATCTTCTCAAAAATTTCATATAAATTAAATCACTCCTTATGTAATTTTTTGAGACTGTCTTCTTTCACCAAGTTGCTACATGTTTCATTAGTTTGTTCTTTCTACTATTGAGTAGCATTTCACTGTATGGATACACCACCGTTATTCACTACTAGTGGGAGGAAATAGTGATTATTTTCAGTTTTTGGTAAATATGAATCAAGCTGCTATAAACATTTGTGTACAGGTTATAAAAGCATCCAGAAGTGGGACTAGGTTATATGGTAGCTATATGTTTAATTTTAGGAAAAACTGTCAAACTCTTTCTAGAGGGACTGTACCATTGTTCACTTCCAGTAGCAATGTAAAAGAGTTCCAGTTGTTCCACATCCTTTCCAGTAGGTGGTACTGTACTTTTTATTTTAGCCACTCTAACAGGTGTTATGGTATCTCATAGTGGTTCTAGTTTGCATTTCCCTAGTGGCTAATGATGTTGAACATCTATTCACGTGCCTATTTACCATCCTTTGATGAAGTGTGTTCTAGTCTTTTATCTGTATTTTAACTGAGATGTTTATTTTCTTACTGTTGAGCTTTGAGAGTTCTTTATCAGGTATATGATTTGCAAATATTTTCTGTCAGTCTATAGCAGTCTTTTCATTCTCCTAATAATGTCTTTCACAGAATGTTAATGGACTGAATTGTGTGCCTTCCAAAGTTTTTATGAAGTCCTAATCCCTCATACCTATATTTGAAGACAGGGCCTTTAGAGGTAATTAAGGTTAATGAAGTAATATGTGTGAACTCTAATCCAGCAAGACTAATCCAACAGTGTTCTTATAAGAGGAGGAAGGGACATCAGAAATGTGCATGCATAGAGAAAAGGCCATGTGAGAACACAGCAAGGAGGTGGCCAACTACAATCCAAGGAGAGAGGCTTCAGGAGAAACCAATCTTACCAACACCTTGATCTTGGACTTTTAGTCTCCAGAAGTATGAAAAAATAAGATTTCAACTGTTTTAAGCCACCCAGTCTGTGGTGTTTTGTTCTGGCAATCCTAGCTCTAATACATAAAGCTCAAGTTTTCCACTTTATCAACTGTTTTCTTTTATAAATTGTGCTTTTGGTATTCAAGACATTTTGCTTATCCCCAAATCTTTAAGATTTTATCCTAAAAGAACAAGTTTTAAATTTAGATTTATGAAACATGTTGAATTAATTTTTGTTTAAGGTATCTTTCTTTTTTTTTTGCATGTACATGTCCAGCTGTTCCAATACTACTTGTTGAAAAGACTATCCTTCCTCCACTGAATTGCGTTTTACCTTTGTCAAAGTCAATTGGCTATATCTGTGAGGGTCTATTCCTGATCCTCACCAATACCACAGACAATCTTGATTATTGCAGCTTTACAGAAAGTCTTAAAAATAAGATACGATTCTTCTAAGTTTATTTTTCTTTTTCAAAGTTGCTTTAACTATTTGAGGTCCTTTACTTTTCCCTATAAATTCTAGAATCAGCTTGTCTATATTTATTTTTTAAATCCTGTTGTGATTCTGATTAGAACTGCATTAAATCTACAGATCAATTTGGGGAGAAATGACTCATTTACTACATAAAGTCCTCTAATCCATGAGCACCACTCTCTATTTAGGTTTTCTTTGATTATCTTTCATCAGTGTTTTATACTTAATCTATATACAGATTCTATACATCATTTTAATTTTGATTTTAGCAGCCATATGTGGCTAGTGAAAACTGTATTAGACATCATACCTCTAAAAGCTCTAACAAGTCTGAACTTGGAAATACTGAAAAATAGTACCACTACGCAATGTAACCCATTGTAAAAACGGTGTCATTAAACCATACCAGGGTCTTAGCAAACAGGATCTTGGGCAAAGTGAAGTTTTGAAGAAACAGAAAAGATACAATGAGGTGACAGTCAATAAATAAAAAGCCAGAACAGAACAAATAGAGAAAAAATAGTAAGAGACCACGAAAAAAGAACAGATCTCCAAAGATGTCTTGAGCTCCTAACAACTTTCCAGTTCCATATCACGTGTACTTTTACAACAGCCTCTCTTTTCTTGAGTTAATTTGAATGACTGTTTCTTGAAACCTGATGATTAAAGATCTAAATTCCTATGACTATCTAATGTTAGTTTCAAAAAAGAAAAAACAGACTGTGACTATCATACTAACTTTTTAAATGACTGAATATACGTGTAAAAAATAATCTGTGAATAAGACAACATATTAATAAATTATACTTCAAAGTTTAATTTTTAAATTGTTTAGAAATCAAAATGGACTTGTTTCATATTAATAACACTTTCAAATGGTAATCAGCAAGTCACAGATGCCAATTAATTAATCATATGGATAAAATTTAACAGTGGCACTGAGTTTGGAAAAACATAACGGACCAGGTAACTGTAACCAAAGTCCAACCTCCTACTACAGAAGCAAGAGGAGCAGCATCTCTAGCCCAGTAGTGCTCAAATTCCAGTATGTACAAAAATCACCAAGGTTTTCATTTTGGAAATATGTTAGACTGAACATGACAATCCCTGCCATTATTAATACCTGGATATGGCAGAAAAGATACAGTAAATACTCTCTTAAGTGCACTGCTAAACTCACAAGCAAAAAAAATCCACAGAAGGCAAAAACAAAGGGAAAACAGTAATTAGCTCAAAAAACATCTATTGAACGCATTTATTTAATGATATCAGAGTAGTAAGCAGGAGTTAAAGCCACAACCTCAGCTTAAATTTGGAATCTAGAGACCTTAAGTTTCACTTTTATTAGATGTAATGAAAGTTGGAATAAGACAACCGAAATAAAACCATCAATGCCTTTGAAAGGCCACACCCATCAGAGAAAGGGGAGGGTGGTCTGTTCATAGACAAAGAAAGAATAAAAAACAACTGCATCTGGCCTTCACTAGAATGGGGTCCTCCAAAAATTTATAATTATAAGCATGTTCTCATTTAAGTGTAAATTTATACTTCTCTGAGGGACCAGGAGCCTCAAGCCAAGAAATGAATTTAAGTTGTTTCTGGGTTGACAGTAATATAAAGCATCTGTCAAAAAAAAGATACAAATTCTCTGTAGCAAAACACACCTTCAGCCCATGCCCCAGGAGATTCCTAAATATTAATATTAATCAAATATGAGATTAAGATAAAATTATCAAACCAAAAGAAAACAAACTACCAGAGCAGCAAAACCTATAAACAACAGAAATAAATTAGGAAATTCAAATTTTGGCATAGATACATAATACAAAATTACAGTTAAATATGCTTTGAAAGTTTATAGAAATAAAAGCAAGCATTAAATACATGGGCCACCGGAAGATGACTGGTTAGCCAGAGACGGGTAAGATTCCTCAAGGGAGGAACAACCTAAGAGAGGCACAGTCGCAGGGGGGCCATCAGGTGAGAAATTGGGGATCAACAGAGGTGAGGCTTAGAACCTCACTCCCCCTGTTTTGAGAGAAATCTTCTGCATCCGTGGATGCTTTATTGCCCTTGTCTAGCTTGGATTAACACTTACTCTACAGGCACACACCTGATCGTCTACATGTGCTCTCTTACAACACTAAACTATGTTTTCTACCTTTATCTTGCATCTACCTACCACTTCAGCGTTTTATTAAAAATAATAATAATAATAATAATAATAAGGGAGAAATGTGGGATTCACATATAAATCAAGTACAAAAATCAAACGAATATTCATATTTGACCTGATTGTTTATAGTTCATAATGCGTGATCAAAACCAAAAGTTTTTGTGATGACTGCCCTTGTACTGTTCACCATGTAAGAAATTATTCACTATGTAAGAAATTTGTTCACCATGTAAGAACTTGTTCGTTATGCTTCAGAAGATTGGAGACTGATGAGAATTAGGCTTGGGGTGGATTAATGATTGTGCATTGAGCATTGACTCCCCTATACAGAATTTTATTGTTGTTAACAACCATTTGATCAATAAATATGAGAGATGCCCTCTCAAAAAAAAAAAAAAAAAATACATGGGCCAGAAACAAGGAGCTAACAAAAATGACTTGGTAGACAAGAAAAAAGGACCTAATAGAATTTCTGGAAATAAAAAATTTGATCCCTGAAATAAAAAACCTAACTGGAGCAGATACAGACACAGCATTAGTAAACCAGATGACAGATCTGACATATAAAGATATTAGCAAAAGATAGACATCTTAAAATAATTTCATCTCATGAAGGAGACATTAACATACATCTAATCAGAGTTTCAGAAAGAAAGACTAGGAAAAATGCAGAAGCAGCAATATTTCAAGATGATAGTGGCTGAAATTTTTCCAGAATGGACAGAAGACGTGAGACCTCAGATTCAGGAGACACAAGTCCTAAGGAGGATAAGTAAAAGGAAATCCACATTCAGACACATCATACAAAACTGCAAAACACCAAAGACAAAGAGGTGATCCTAAGAGAAAAGGAGTCAGATGACCTACAAAGGAACAACTGGGTTTCTCAGAGAAATAAATATGAATAATACTGTGCTGGCAGAAAGTAAGTCAATCTAAAATTACATTCTCAGGTAAAAACATCATTTAAGAAATTGGACAAAAAAGTAGTATTTGATAAAAACTGAGAGTTTATCACTAAAGGGCATCCAGTACCTTCTTCTAAAGGTATAATTTCAGGATAAAAAAGAGACTCAGAAGTCAAGTTGAAAACACAAGGAGGAAAAATCAAATAAATTGTCAATCTTAGACAGTATAAACAAACACTGATGACTGTAGAGAACAATAATAATGTCTGATGAATGCGATTTCTAAAAAGCTAGAACTCAAATATTGAACAAATGGCATGTAAATGGGAAGGTGTGATTGATATTAATGTGCTTTAAGATAACAGTCTTGTATTGTTTCGGAAGTGTGTAGTTAGTGAGTAATCCCAGATCTCAGGTTAGATATATGTATTAAATTATTGAGAGTAACTTTTAGAATAATAAAGTTAGTATAAAAAAGTGATTCTTAATTAAGGAGGATACTACCCCCATACAATAGAAAGGAGGTATCTAGAAATGTGTGAAGACATTCTGGGTTGTTCTAATAACTGGGGATGATAATGGCACTTGGTAGGTAGGAGTCAAAAGATTTTTTAATGACCTGTTGTGCCTACAAAGTGCCAAACAGTGACAGTCCTGGCCAAAATGCCAATAGCACCTACACAGAGAAATACTACACAATACACACCTACCAAAAATGGCATTTAAGCAATTCAACATGGAAATTAAACAAGTCAATAAAAACCACCTGTAAATGTACTTTAAATTAGATTCTTGGGCTCCACATATAACATATTTGGAATCAACAGGTGTGAGGTGAGACCCAGGAACCTATGATTTTCATAACCACCCAGGTAACTGTAATGCAACAGTCCATCAAATCACACTTTGAGAAACACCACAGCCTAAAGAAGGTGAAATGGTAGATGAATGGGGTTTCAGAAACTCCCATTACAGGGAAAGGCTCTGGAGCAAAAGATGCTCAGTTCTGAGGAGAAATCTAGCAGCAGAGGGTAGGTGAAACAGAATTTCATATAAACATCCATTTTGTGTCCCCAAAGCAGAAACTGCAGATTACAAGGGACATCATTTTTCTAAAAATTATAAGAATGATGCTTTCTCATTACATAAAACACATTTTCTTTTAAGTACTGGAAATGAAAATACAATAGAATGGTTCAGGACACCATCAATAAAATAGTTCAATCCACAACCTATAAAACAGATGGGAAAGTCTGTCTTCAAAAGTTCTGGCCAAACTCTGACCTACCTCACTTGAGTAAATGCCCTTCATCCACCAATTCCTAACATCCACCAATTCTTAACATACAGCAGGATGTGACTGCTGTAGAGCAGAATGTTTTTTCTGGAAGATGCTGAAGATAAGTACAAGATGAAAAAAGAAAAAAAAAGAACTACTTGGTTAAGTATTGAAAATAATATCTACTATATTCTCTTCCTAGAGATTAACAATGCGTAACAGGCACATAAAAGAGTCTGAAGATTCTACAGCAAAGAAACCCATTTGCTTTTGTTTGACTCTACATTTTTCACCATGGTTGAATTAAGGAACTCTCAATTCTTCCCCATCTTTATTAGGAAATTTTAAGATTTAGAAAAATCTATTCCCTTATTGAATACGTTTTATTCACTACTTTATTTATCCTTGGAATCTAGGACAGTGTCTGGAACACAATAGGCACTCAAAACATGTTTGCTAAATGAATAATTAAAATTAGTTGCACACTGGTAATTGTTTAAAAGCCAGCTGGGGAGATAAGGGCAGAGCAAGCCTTGATGGTAGTAGCATTTCAGCATTGTAAACACCTTCCACCATGGTGGATCACAAGCTACCAATTTGACATCTCTGATTACAGTGTTGGGAAGAGATGGTCATAATCTCACTGGCATAAAAAGGCTCCAGGACACCAATGATAAAAATGGTAGCTTACTTTATGCAAATGCAGAATAACATCTCACAAAACAGAATCCTTGAGGAATGAAAACTGAGTGTTTCAGATAATGGTATCAATGTTAAGTGGAAAATGTATTATCTTTTTTTATAATTCAAAGAAGAAATGTGTGTCTATTAAAGATACAGTACAAAATTAAGCATCCTCTGTTAACTCAATTATCCATAAACTGTCAATATAGATAAACTTTCATAAGTCATGCTCTTAAAGTCTACTGAGGTATGTAAAGTTATTTGCCCTTTTACAAAATCAGGGGTTCTTAACCTACGGCCCAAGGACTGGCTTCAGGGAACCCAGAAATTCCCTGACACTGAATGCAAACTGACACATGTTTTTTCATCTTTCTGGGAAGGACGTCTACAGCTTTCATCAGATATGTCAAAGGGGTCCATAATCCAAAGGTTAAGAACCACTTCTCCAAATAAGCCTGACTGTTCTGCCTGTTTAATTGGAAGTGTTTTGGTTTCTCCCTCTCAGGTTGTCAGTGGTTACTTCTTATTGTTGGTGCACTGTTTAGGGCACGCCCACCTCCTTCTAATTTGCTGTGGGTTAGAGAAACTGGTAAATGAACTTAAAAAAATGTGTTTTAATTAAGTCACCAAGGGATTCACCTATGAATACAGTGAACAAAAAATAAAACTGTGAAAACTGACTGGTGACAAATATTATGTCAAATGAACTATTTATTATGCAGATAACTGGTGGTCCAGAGATTTATTATAAAAACAAAAAATATTCTACCCATCTGAATCTTTGTTTCATTAGATGCCTTCTGTTTATTTTAAAATATGTTTAAGATAATTTTTATCTCACAAAGGAATATACCCTTCAAATTTATCCATCAGGAAACTTAGCATCTATCCATTTGACAACCCCACGTCTGCCTTATCATAAAAAGACTCTCTGGGTCGGGCGGGGTGGGGTAGGGGAGAGAAACCATGTAACAATGAACTACACTTTTCAAAATTTAGAATCACTTGCATTTAAATCTTGGTTAAGTGAACAAATTACTGGAATATATTTGTGGGCGGGATTTATGTCTCACTAAAATCATAGATAAAAGGAAGACATACATATGCTTTTTCATGGCATAAAATTCTAGACTTAAAATGTTTATAAGACAAATAGACTAATTTAGCTTCATAAAATCCTAGAACATTACTTTCACAAAGCACTTTTAGCAATGATATTGGTGACACTTTTTTTCGGTTATGTTATATAAATTTTTTTCTACACTTATTCCTTTTACTAAAAATTCACCTATTACAGAAGAATGACCAATAAGAAAACCACTATTTTCATATGTCTCCTCTTTCCAACATTTGTTTTCTATTTCATTATCACTTGCTTCTGTTACTGTGCTTTTACCTCAATTCCATTATGGTAATCTCAGAGGATAAACTGAAGAAGGAACGACCTCTAAGGACATACTGTATTAGAGCAGACCAGTAATGATCTTGTAAACTAAAGTAATTTAATGGGCATAAAAAGAAATAGTTAAATTTCTACTTGATTCCATGCTTTCCAGTTTGTGGTTGACCAAGGCGAAAATGAACAAGAAACCATATTATATTTCCTTAACAATTATTTTCAGGAATAAAGAGCTGTTTTCTGCTATACTTTCAATCCAGAGGTGTCTAGAACACTCCTCAAAGGAAGGGTCCTAATGGAGCACAGCCATTCCTCTCCAATAAAGCTGGACCTGAGCTCACTCAAGGCTGCCAAGCATCAAGACAACATATCCCCAAATAAGTTATGAAAGAGTTTGGCCAGACAGACAGGAAAAAGAAACAGAAGAGCAAATTATGAAAAAAAGAAGACAAGTTCAAGGATTAAAGGAAAATGTGATTATGAGGCCAAAGGCAAGACTAAACAGAGATAGGCATGGCAGTGGCTAGATACTTAGATCATTGACAGTAACTGGAATTGATCTCACCAGTGCTGATTGGTGGGATAACTTAGAGTTTCCCATGGTAATCTCATACAAGTCTTTAAGGGCTGAAATACGGAAAGTGCACAATAGTTTCTTGGTTAGTTATATGCTCCTCCCAAAGTTTCTTGAGACTGGCCTGGGAAGGGACCTTCCTGTGAGTCAAATGGAATTTCAATCCATTAAACTGCTGAGGTAATCACTAATTATTCTCCCAGAAATAGGGAACACGACATGGAGAAAATGTTTATGAATTCACAATTCTAGTTTTTTAAAAATCTATTTGTTTTAACAAATAAAAGGCAGAAATTAAAAAGTAAGATACCCCCTTTTTAGGGATGAATAGTTACAGAATAGGGAATATAGTCAATAATACTTCAATAACTTTGTATGGTGACAGACGGTAACTATACTTACTATGGTGACCATTTTTATAGTGTATATGATTGTTAAGTCACTACACTGTGTATATGAAACTAATTAAAAGAATATATTTATGTCAATTACACACACTTCAATTAAAAAAATTTTTTTTAAATATTCCATTTGGGATTAAAGATGGTGGCATGAGAGGTGAGACAGAGGCCTTCTCCCAAAACCACATATAATACGAAAACATACTTAATACAACTAATCCTAAAAGACTAACAGGAGAGAAAGCTGGGCCAGACTGCAAACACCTGGAGAAAAGAGCAAACCTCACAAAACAGGGTAACATACCAAAGCCATGATCTGGCGGAACCCAAGCCCTTACCCCACCCTAACTCACCTGTGGAAGGAAGAGAAACGGAATGGGAAGGGGGTGGAAGCCTAGGACTGCTGAACACCCATCGCTGGAGATTTGCTCTGGGAGCACGAACCTACACTGCATGGTGCTCTGGAGGTTAGTGGGGTTACAAAGCTAAGACAGGCAGAATATTGGAGAGACTGAGATTCCAGCTGCTTGTAAAAAATGGATCATCATCTGGCCGCTCTGGGACAAAAGAAAGGCAGGCAGTCTGACAGACTTCCTAACAGCAAGAGGGCTGCTAATGGGGAAAGGATTGCACAGAGCTTGATCCTCAGGAGAATGGACAGGTGGACAAAATTGTCTGGAATTGTCTGGGTGCACTCTGCCCAGCAGGTTGGGAACTTTCAGGAGCTTCAGGTGCTCCATGCCCCTGACTGGCTATGCAGCTGCAAGGCCCCCGGCCCTGCTACGCACCCTGCTCCGCCTTCCTGCCAGGAGGCCGGCCCTGGCTCGCACACCAGCAGCCCCTGACCTGGTGTCAGGCCAGCCAGAGGGAGGCCCCGCCTATGGCAGCTACAAACGCAAAGCATAGAGGTTTAGACTTGTGCGCTCAGCCCACTGGTTCCGGCAGTGGAGACAGGCAGAGCAGCCAGGAAGGAGGAACCAGTTCTTTCCTCCCTGCAGGCACCAACACCACTCCCCAGCGACCCCCGACACTGCTCCAGGGGCTGAGCAGCACCAGAGAATAGAGCTTCTGGGCACTAGAGAGCACCACATACAAATATGAAATGTCAAAAGAACCTGGTTCAAACCAAAATCCCACAAACACAAGAAAAAGAGACAAGTGAAACTGAACTCATAAATCTTCCTGAAAGAGATTTCAAAATAAAAATCATAAAAATGCTCATGAAAATACAGAAAAACATTCAAGAACTCAGGGAAGAAATCAGGTTGGAGATTCAATCATTAAGGAATATAATAGCTGAAATGAAACATACAATGGAGGAATTTAAAAGCAGATTAGATGTAGAAGAGGAGACAGTAAATGGAATAGAAATTAGAGAAGAGGAATACAAAGAAGCTGAGACAAAGAGAGAAAAAAGGATCTCTAGGTTTGAAAGAATATTGAAAGAACTGTGTGACAAATTCAAATGGAACAATATTTCACATTACAGGAGTACCAGTAGAAGAAGAGAAAAAGGGAAAGAAAGTGTCTTTGACAAGGTAATTGCTGAAAACATCCCCAGACTGGGGAAGGAGATAGTCTCTCAGGCAATGGAGATGCATGGATCTCCAAACACAAAGGATCCAAGGAGGAAAACACCAAGACATATAATAATTAAAATGGCGGAGGCGGAGCCAACATGGCGGCGTGAGTAGGACAGTGGGAATCTCCTCCCAAAAACATATATACCTTTGAAAATAACAACAAACACAACTAGCCCTAAAAGAGAGACCAGAAGACGCAGGACAGTGGCCAGACTGCAGCTACACCAGCGAGAACCCAGCGACTGGTGAAAGGGGTAAGATACAAGCCCCGGCCCGGCGGGACCCGAGCGCCCCTCCCCCCAGCTCCCGGCGGGAGAACAATAGGCAGAGCGGGAGGGAGACGGAGCCCAGGACTGCCGAACACCCAGCCCCAGCCATCCGGGCCAGAGCGCAGACACAGTACATGCCCAGGGGGCCCTGGATACTGGGGGAACAGGGAGTAAGACCTCTGAGCGGGTGCCGAAGCTGATGCCCATGTGACAAAGAAAAGCGGGGGCTTTTTGAAAGTCTTAAAGGGACAGGGACTTAACAGCTTGACGGAAACAACCCAGGTCACAGTACAGCAGCTGGAAATTACAGGGAAAACCGGGTGCACTAACCCCCTGGGCAACAGCTCTGAGACCCCTCACGGAGGCAAACAGTCAAGCAGCCCCCCCATCCATCACCCCACCGGGCGCTGCGAAAGCAGAGAAGCAGCCTGAGACAAATTCCGCCCACAGAAAGGGAAATTTCTCCCTCCCGGCCAGGCAAGACACAAAGACCCACTCTACACGCAATTACCCAACACAAGCCACTAGGGGTCGCAGTTGCCCCAGTAAAGAAAGGCCAGTAGTAAGTGAAAATTTTGGCCCTCCCAGCTGACAGTCAATAGCACCTGTCAACATGAAAAGGCAAAAAAATATGATCCAGACAAGACTAACCCAGACAGCTTCAGCATCTGCTACATCTTCCCCTGAGAAGGAATCTGGGGAGATAGATTTAGCCAGTCTACCTGAAAAAGAATTCAAAACAAAAGTCATAACCATGCTGATGGACTTGCAGAGAAATATGCAAGAACTAAGGAAGGAGAATTCAGAAATAAAACAAGCTCTGGAAGGACTTCAAAACAGAATGGACGAGATGCAAGAGACCATTAATGGACTAGAAAACAGAGAACAGGAACGCAGAGAAGCTGATGCAGAGAGAGATAAAAGGATCTCCAGGAATGAAAGAATTTTAAGAGAGCTGAGTGATCAATATAAAAGGAATAATATAAGAATCATAGGCATTCCAGAAGAAGTAGAGAGAGAAAAGGGGATAGAAAATGTCTTTGAAGAAATAATTGCTGAAAATTTCCCCAAACTAGGGGAAGAAATGGCCTCTCAGACCACAGAGGTACACAGAACTCCCATGACAAGGGATCCAAGGAGGGCAACACCAAGACACATAATAATTAAAATGGCAAAGATCAAAGACAAGGACAAAGTATTACAAGCAGCCAGAGAGAAAAAAAAGGTTACCTACAAAGGAAAACCCATCAGGCTATCATCAGACTTCTCAACAGAAACCCTACAGGCCAGAAGAGAATGGCATGATATACTTAATGCAATGAAACAGAAGGGCCTCGAACCAAGACTACTGTATCCAGCACGAATATCATTTAAATATGAAGGAGGGATTAAACAATTCCCAGACAAGCAAAAGTTGGGGGAATTTGCCTCCCACAAACCACCTCTACAGGGCATCCTACAGGGACTGCTCTAGATGGGAGCACTCCTAAAAAGAGCACACAACAAAACACCCAACATATGAAGAAGGGAGGAGGAGGAATAAGAAGGGAGAGAAATAAAGAATCATCAGATTGTGTTTATAATAGCTCAACAAGCGAGTTAAGTTAGACAGTAAGACAGTAAAGAAGCTAACCCTAAACCTTTGGTAACCACAAACTTAAAGCCTGCAATGGCAATAAATTCATACCTTTCAATAATCACCCTAAATGTAAATGGACTGAATGCACCAATCAAAAGACACAGAGTAATAGAATGGATAAAAAAGCAAGATCCATCCATATGCTGCTTACAAGAGACTCACCTCAAACCCAAAGACGCGCACAGACTTAAAGTCAAGGGATGGAAAAAGATATTTTAAGCAAACAACAGAGAGAAGAAAGCAGGTGTTGCAATTCTGGTATCAGACAAAACAGACTTCAAAATAAAGAAAGTAACAAAAGACAAAGAAGGACATTACATAATGATAAAGGGCTCAGTCCATCAAGACGATATAACCATTATAAATATATATGCACCCAATACAGGAGCACCAACATACCTGAAACAAATATTAACAGAACTAAAGGAGGAAATAGAATGCAATGCATTCATTCTAGGAGACTTCAACACACCACTCACTCCAAAGGACAGATCCACCAGACAGAAAATAAGTAAGGACACAGAGGCACTGAACAACACACTAGAACAGATGGACCTAATAGACATCTACAGAACTCTACATCCAAAAGCAACAGGATACACGTTCTTCTCAAGTGCACATGGAACATTCTCCAGAATAGACCACATACTAGGACACAAAAAGAGCCTCAGTAAATTCCAAAAGATTGAAATCCTACCAACCAACTTTTCAGACCACAAAGGCATTAAACTAGAAATAAACTGTTCAAAGAAAGCAAAAAGGCTCACAAACACATGGAGGCTTAACAACACGCTCCTAAATAATCAATGGATCAATGACCAAATCAAAATGGAGATCCAGCAATATATGGAAACAAATGACAACAACAACACTAAGCCCCAACTTCTGTGGGACGCAGCAAAAGCAGTCTTAAGAGGAAAGTATATAGCACTCCAAGCATATTTTAAAAAGGAAGAGCAAATGAACGGTCTAATGTCACAACTATCAAAATTGGAAAAAGAAGAACAAATGAGGCCTAAGGTCAGCAGAAGGAGGGACATAATAAAGATCAGAGAAGAAATAAATAAAATTGAGAAGAATAAAACAATAGCAAAAATCAATGAAACCAAGAGCTGGTTCTTCGAGAAAATAAACAAAATAGATAAGCCTCTAGCCAGACTTATTAAGAGGAAAAGAGAGTCAACACAAATCAACAGTATCAGAAATGAGAAAGGAAAAATCACAACAGATCCCGCAGAAATACAAAGAATTATTAGAGACTACTATGAAAACCTATATGCTAACAAGCTGGGAAACCTAGGAGAAATGGACAACTTCCTAGAAAAATACAACCTTCCAAGACTGACCCAAAAAGAAACAGAAAATCTAAACAGACCAATTACCAGCAACGAAATTGAAGCGGTAATCAAAAAACTACCAAAGAACAAAACCCCCGGGCCAGATGGATTTACCTCGGAATTTTATCAGACATACAGGGAAGACATAATACCCATTCTCCTTAAAGTTTTCCAAGAAATAGAAGAGGAGGGGATACTCCCAAACTCATTCTATGAAGCTAACATCACCCTAATACCAAAACCAGGCAAAGACACCACCAAAAAAGAAAACTACAGACCAATATCCCTGATGAACGTAGACGCAAAAATACTCAACAAAATTTTAGCAAACCGAATTCAAAAATACATCAAAACCATCGTACACCATGACCAAGTGGGATTCATCCCAGGGATGCAAGGATGGCACAACATTCGAAAGTCCATCAATATCATCCACCACATCAACAAAAAGAAAGACAAAAACCACATGATCATCTCCATAGATGCTGAAAAAGCATTTGACAAAGTTCAACATCCATTCATGATAAAAACTCTCAGCAAAATGGGAATAGAGGGCAAGTACCTCAACATAATAAAGGCCATCTATGAAAAACCCACAGCCAACATTATATTGAATAGCGAGAAGCTGAAAGCATTTCCGCTGAGATCGGGAACTAGACAGGGATGCCCACTCTCCCCACTGTTATTTAACATTGTACTAGAGGTCCTAGCCACGGCAATCAGACAAAACAAAAAAATACAAGGAATCCAGATTGGCAAAGAAGAAGTCAAACTGTCACTATTTGCAGATGACATGATACTGTACATAAAAAACCCTAAAGACTCCACCCCAGAACTACTAGAACTGATATCGGAATACAGCAAAGTTGCAGGATACAAAATCAACACACAGAAATCTGTGGCTTTCCTATATACCAACAATGAACCAACAGAAAGAGAAATCAGGAAAACAACTCCATTCACAATTGCATCAAAAAAAATAAAATACCTAGGAATAAACCTAACCAAAGAAGTGAAAGACTTATATTCTGAAAACTACAAGTCACTCTTAAAAGAAATTAAAGGGGACACTAACAGATGGAAACGCATCCCATGCTCATGGCTAGGAAGAATTAATATCGTCAAAATGGCCATCCTGCCCAAAGCAATATACAGATTTGATGCAATCCCTATGAAACTACCAGCAACATTCTTCAATGAACTGGAACAAATAATTCAAAAATTCATATGGAACCACCAAAGACCCCGAATAGCCAAAGCAATCCTGAGAAAGAAGAATAAAGTAGGGGGGATCTCACTCCCCAACTTCAAGCTCTACTATAAAGCCATAGTAATCAAGACAATTTGGTACTGGCACAAGAACAGAGCCGCAGACCAGTGGAACAGACTAGACAATCCAGACATTAACTCAGACATATATGGTCAATTAATATTTGATAAAGGAGCCATGGACATACAATGGCGAAATGACAGTCTCTTCAACAGATGGTGCTGGCAAAACTGGACAGCCACATGTAGGAGAATAAAACTGGACCATCGTCTAACCCCATATACAAAAGTAAACTCAAAATGGATCAAAGACCTGAATGTAAGTCATGAAACCATTAAACTCTTGGAAGAAAACATAGGCACAAACCTCTTAGACATAAACATGAGTGACCTCTTCTTGAACATATCTCCCCGGGCAAGGAAAACAACAGCAAAAATGAACAAGTGGGACTATATTAAGCTGAAAAGCTTCTGTACAGCAAAAGACACCATCAATAGAACAAAAAGGAACCCTACAGTATGGGAGAATATCTTTGAAAATGACACATCCGATAAAGGCTTGACGTCCAGAATATATAAAGAGCTCACACGCCTCAACAAACAAAAAACAAATAACCCAATTAAAAAATGGGCAAAGGAACTGAACAGACGGTTCTCCAAAAAAGAAATACAGATGGCCAACAGACACATGAAAAGATGCTCCACATCGCTAATTATCAGAGAAATGCAAATTAAAACTACAATGAGGTATCACCTCACACCAGTAAGGATGGCTGCCATCCAAAAGACAAACAACAACAAATGTTGGCGAGGCTGTGGAGAAAGGGGAACCCTCCTACACTGCTGGTGGGAATGTAAACTTGTTCAACCATTGTGGAAAGCAGTATGGAGGTACATCAAAATGCTCAAAACAGACTTACCATTTGACCCAGGAATTGCACTCCTAGGAATTTACCCTAAGAATGCAGCAATCAAGTATGAGAAAGATCAGTGCACCCCTATGTTTATCGCAGCACTATTTACAATAGCCAAGAATTGGAAGCAACCTAAATGCCCATCGATAGATGAATGGATAAAGAAGATGTGGTACATATACACAATGGAATACTACTCAGCCATAAGAAAAGGGCAAATCCAACCATTTGCAGCAACATGGATGGAGCTGGAGGGTATTTTGCTCAGTGAAACAAGCCAAGCAGAGAAAGAGAAATACCAAATGATTTCACTCATCTGTGGAATATAAGAACAAAGGAAAAACTGAAGGAACAAAACAGCAGCAGAATCACAGAACTCAAGAATGGACTAACAGGTACCAAAGGGAAAGGGACTGGGGAGGATGGGTGGGTAGGGAGGGATAAGGGGGGGAGAAGTAGGGGGGTATTAAGATTAGCATCCATAGCGGGGTGGGAGAAAGGGGAGGGCTGTACAACACAGAGAAGACAAGTAGTGATTCTACAACAGGTTGCTACGCTGATGGACAGTGACTGTAAAGGAGTATATAGGGGGGACCTGGTATAGGGGAGAGCCTAGTAAACAAAGTATTCGTCATGTAAGTGTAGATTAATGATTAAAAAAAAAAATGCAGTTCCTATGTGGTGACCTCTAATGAGTTCTACACAATGATATAAAGGACATATAAAAGTGTAGGCAAAGGGTCTGTTTGTGTTTATACAGAGGATCAAAGCCTAATTTGGCTACCCCGAAAATGAACTAAGATACGATATGAAAGAGAACTTCCAACATCAGCACTCTCGGGAAGACTCATGCCAGAAGATGATCATCAAAAAACCCCAACAAAGATCCACGCACTGCTACAGCTGTAGATGCACTCATCCCACCAGCTCCTGGACTTGCCATGGGAATGAAGGAGATATCTAAGCTGGCCTGTGCATACAGTAAAACAACAAATTTGACTGGATCTATACGGCTGGAACTCAACCAAGAATTAGGAGAAGTGCAAATTGTAGCGCTCCAAAATCTTACAACTACAGACTATTTACTGTTAAAAGAACATATGGGATGTGAACAGTGCCCAGGAATGGGTTGTTTTAATTTGTCTGATTTTTCTCAAACTATTCAAATTCAGTTAGATAATAACCATCATATCATTGATAAGTTTTCACAAATGCCTAGGGTGCCTAACTGGTTTTCTTGGTTTCACTGGAGATGGCTGGTAATTACAGGTATGCTTTGGTTATGTAACTATACTCCTATTATGTTAATGTGTGTGTGCAATTTAAGTAGTAGCTTAAAATCTATACATGCTGAAGTTACTCTACAAGAAGATATGTCAAAGAAATAATCAATCTTCCCATGTTTTCTCCCGCCTGCTACTTCTATAGCTTTTCTTCTTCCTTCCTAATTACAACGAATTCTTAAATAGAATTCGTGCCTCATATCAAATTTACCGAGTATCATAACTCCTCCAAGTGGTAAAGATACCTCAAGACAAATGCTGGGCATAGAAGCCACAGGGCATAAATATGCAAAGAAATAAAAAGCTAACCATTTCAAACAATAAGGCTTCTCTCTCACTTACCAACTTAACATTTCCCTGTATGGCCCCGGAAGATGACTGGTTAGCCAGAGACGGGTAAGATTCCTCAAGGGAGGAACAACCTAAGACAGGCACAGTCGCAGGGGGGTCATCAGGTGAGAAATTGGGGATCAACAGAGGTGAGGCTTAGAACCTCACCCTCCCTGTTCTGAGAGAAATCTTCTGCATATGTGGATGTTTTATTGCCCTTGTCTAGCTTGGATTAACACATAGTCTACAGGCACACACCTGATCATCTACATTTGCTCTCTTACAACACTAAACTATGTTTTCTACCTTTATGTTGTATCTACCTACCACTTCAGCATTTTATTAAAAATAATAAAGAGAGAAATGTGGTATCCACATATAAATCAAGTATAAAAATCAAATGTGTATTCATATTTGAACTGACTGTTTATAGTTCATAATGCATGAGCAAAACCAAAAGTTTCTGTGATGACTGCCCTTGTACTGTTCACCATGTAACTTAGTCACTATGTAAGAATTTGTTCTCCATGTAAGAACTTGTTCGTTATGCTTCAGAAGATTGGAGACTGACGAAAATTAGGCTTGGGGTGGATTAATGATTGTGCATTGAGCATTGACTCCCCTATACAGAATTTTATTGTTGTTAACAACCATTTGATCAATAAATATGAGAGATGCCCTAACAACAACAACCAAAAAAAAAGTACACACTTCCAATTGTAAAATAAATAAGTAACCGGGATGTAATGTATAGCATAAGGAATATAGTCAAAATATTGTAACAACTTGGTATGGTGATAGCTGGTACCTAGAATTATCATGTATATAAATGTTGAATCACTGTGTTGTACACCTGAAACTAATGTAATGTAATACTGTGTGTCAACTACCCTTCAATAAAAAATAATTATCTAAAAAAAAAAAAAAAAAAAATTAAAATGGCAAAGATCAAGGATAAGGACAGACCATTAAAAGCAGCCAGAGAGAAAAATAAGATCACATACAAAAGAAAACCCATCAGGCTATCATCAGATTTCTCAACAGAAAACTTACAGGCCAGAGGGAGTGGCATGATATATTTAATGCAATGAAACAGAAGGGCCTTGAATCAAGAATATGCTATCTGGCAAGATTATCATTTAAATTTGAAGGAAGGGTTAAACAATTTCCAGAGAAGCAAAAGCTGAGAGAATTTACCTCCCAAAAACCATCTCTACAGTGTATTTTGGAGGGACTGCTATATATGGAGGTGTTCCTAAGGCTAAATAGTGGTCACTAGAGGAAATAAAACCACAGTAAAGTAGGTAGAAAAATTAGTAACTAAGCAAATGCAAAACCAAATCAACTACCCACAAAGTCAGTCAAGGGATTGACAAAGAGTACAGAATATGATACCTAATATATAAAGAATGGAGGCGGAAGAAAAAGGAGAGGAAAAAAAAGAAACCTTTACATTGTGTTTGTAATAGCATACTCAGTGAGTTAAATTAGACCATTAGTAAGGAAGTTACCATGAATCCAAAGTCTACAGTGGTAATAAGATCATACCTATCGATAATCACCCTAAATGTAAATGGTCTGAATGCACCAATCAAAAGGCACAGAGTCACTGAATGGATAAAAAAACAAGAACGGTCTCTATGCACCCTAAAAGAGACTCACTTTAAACCCAAAGACATACACAGACTAAAAGTGAAGGAATGGAAAAGATATTTCATGCAACTAATAGGGAGAAAAAAAACAGGAGTTGCTGTACTTGTATCAGACAAAATAGACTTCAAAACAAAGAAAGAAACAAGAGACAAAGAAGGACATTACATAATGATAAAGGGGTTAGTCCAACAGGAGTATATAATCATTATAAATATCTATGCACCCAACAGAGGAGCTCCTACATATGTGAAACAAATACTAACAGAATTAAAGGAGGAAATAGAATGCAATGCATTCATTTTAGGAGACTTCAACACACCACTAACTCCGAAGGACAGATCAACCAGACAGAAAATAAGTAAGGACACAGAGGAACTGAACAACACATTTTAACAGTTGGACCTAATCAATATCTATAGAACACTCCATCCAAAAGGAGCAGGATACACATTATTCTCAAGTTCACATGGAACATTTTCAAGAATAGATCATATATTAGGCCACAAAAAGAGCCTCAGTAAATTCAAAAAGATTGATATTGTACCAACCAGCTTCTCAGACCATAAACATATGAAACTAGAAATAAGTTATGTAAAGAAAATGAAAAAGCCCAAAAACACATGGAGGTTTAACAACATGCTCCTAAATAATCAATGGATCAATGACCAAATAAAAACAGAGATCAAGCAATATATGGAGACAAATGACAACAGTAATTCAACACCGCAAAATCTGTGGGATGCAGTGAAGGCCATGCTAAGAGGGAAGTATATTGCAATACAGGCCTACCTCAGGAAAGAAGAACAATCCTGTAAGAACAGTCTAAACTCACAATTAACAAAACTAGAAAAAGAATAACAAATGAGGCCCAAAGTCAGTAGAAGCAGGGAAGTAATAAAGATTAGAGTATAAGTAAATGAAATTGAAAAGAATAAAACAATAGAAACTTTGAAAGCAGGAGCCGGTTCTTGGAGAAAATAAACAAAATAGATAAACACCTAGCCAGACTTATCAAGAAAAAAAGAGAGTCTACACACATAAACAGAACCAGAAATGAGAAAGGAAAAATCATTATGAAAACACCGAAATACAAATAATTATTAGAGAATACTATGAAAAATTATATGCTAACAAACTGGATAACATAGAAGAAACGGACAACTTTCTAGAAAAATACAACCTTCCAAGGCTGACCCAGAAAGAAACAGAAAATCTGAACAGACCAATTACCAGAAACAAAATTCAATTGGTAATCAAAAAACTACCTAAGGAACAAAACTCCTGGACCAGATGGCTTCACTGCTGAACTTTATCAAACATTTAGTGAAGACCTAATACCCATCCTCCTTAAAGTTTTCCAAGAAGTAGAAGAGGAGGGAATACTTCCAAACTCATTCTACGAGGTCAGCATTACTCTAATGTCAAGACCAGGCAAAAACACCACAAAAAAAGAAAACTACAAACCAATATCCCTGATGAACATAGATGCAAAACTACTCAACAAAATATTAGCAAACCGAATTCAAAAATACATCAAAAAGATCATACATCATGATTAAGTTTGATTTATTCAACGGATGCAAGGATGGTAAAATATTCAAAAATCCATCATCATCATCCACCACATCAACAAAAAGAAGGACAAAAACCACATGATCATCTCCATATAAGCTGAAAAAGCACTTGACAAAATTCAACATCCATTCATAAAAACTCTCAACAAAATGGATACAGAAACATAACAAATGCCACATATGACAAACCCACAGCTACCATCAAATTAATAGTGAAAAGCTGAAAGCTTTCCATTTAAGATCAGGTATAAGACAAGGATGTCCACTGTCCCCACTTTTACTCAACATAGTTCTGTTAGTCCAAGCCACAGAAATCAGAAAACACAAAGAAAAAAAGGCATCCAGACAGGTAAAGAAGAAGTTAAATTGTCACTGTTTGCAGACAACATAATATTGTACATAAAAATCCCTAAAGAATCTACTCCAAAACTACTAGATCTAGTATATGAATTCAGCAAAGTTGTAGCATACAAAATTAATACAAAGAAATCTGTTGTTTTCCTATACACTAATGATGAACCAGCAGAAAAAGAAATCAGGAAAACAATTCCATTCACAATTGCATCAAAAAGAATAAATACCTTGGAATAAATCTAACCAAGGAAGTGAAAGACCTATACTCTGAAAACTACAAGACACTCGTGAGAGAAATTAAAGAAGATACTAATAAATGGGTACACATCCCATGCTCATGAATGTAGTAAGAAATTAATAGAAAGAATTAATACTGTCAAAATGGCCATCCTGCCTAAAGTAATCTACAGATTCAATGGAATCCCTATTAAAACACCAACATCATTCTTCAATGAATTAGAGCAAATGATTCTAAAATTCATATGGCACCAGTAAAGACCCAGAATAGCAAAAGCAATCCTGAGAAGGAAGAATAAAGCTGGGGGGATTATGCTCCCTGACTTCAAGCTCTACCACAAAGCCACAGTAATCAACACAATTTGGTACTGGCACAAGAACAGACCCATAGACCAATGGAACAGATTAGAGAGCCCAGATATAAACTCAAGCATATATAGGCAATTAATATACAACAAAAGAGTCATCGACACACAATGGGGAAATGACAGCCTCTTCAACAACTGGTGTTGGTAAAACTGGACAGTTACATGTAAGAGAATGAAACTGGATTATTGTCTAACCCCATACACAAAAGTAAACTTGAAATGGATCAAAGACATGAATGTAAGTCATGAAACCATAAGACTCTTAGAAGAAAACATAGGCAAAAATCTCTCAAATATAAACATGAGCAACTTTTTCCTGAACGCATCTCCTCAGGCAAGGGAAACAAAAGCAAAAATGGACAAATGGGACTACATCAAGCTAAAAAGTCCTTTCCTTATAGCAAAGGACACCATCAGCAGAACAAAAAGGCATCCTACAGTATGGGAGAATATATTTGTAAATGACATATCCAACAAGGGGCTAACATCCAAAATATATAAAGAGCTCACACACTTCAACAACCAAAAAGCAATAACGTGATTAAAAAATGGGTGGAGGATATGAAGAGACAATTCTCCAAAGAAGAAATTCAGATGGCCAACAAGCACATGAAAAGATGCTCCACATCCCTACTTATCAGAGAAATGCAAATTAAAACCACAATGAGATATCACCTCACACCAGTTAGCATGGTCAACATCGAGAAGACTAGAAACAACAAATGCCAGCGAGGATGTGCAGAAAGGGGAACCCTCCTACACTGCTGGTGGGAATGGAAACTGTTTCAACCATTGTGGAAAGCAATATGGAGGTTCCTCAAGAAACTAAAAATAGAAATACCATTTGACCCAGGAATTCCACTCCTAGGAATTTACCCAAAGAAAACAAGTTCTCAGATTCAAAAAGACATATGCACCCCTATGTTTATTGCAGCACTATTCACAATAGCCAAGAAATGGAAGCAACCTAAGTGTCTATCAGTAGATGAATGGATAAGGAAGAGGTGGTACATATACACAATGGAATGCTATTCAGCCATAAGAAAGAAACAAATCCTATTGTTTGCAACAACGTGGATGGAGCTAGAGGGTATTATGCTCAGTGAAATAAGTCAGGCAGAGAAAGACAAATATCAAATGATTTCACTCGTTTGTGGAGTATAACAATGAAGTAAAACTAAAGGAACAGAACAGCAGCAGACTCACAGACTCCAAGAAGGGACTAGCGGTTACTATACGGGTGGGGTGTGGGAGGGCAGATGGAGAGGGAGGGAGAAGGGTATTGAGAGTTATTATGATTAGTTCACATGGTGTGGGGGAGGTCAAGGAGATGACAGCGTAACACAGAGAAGACAAGTAGTGACTCTGTGGCATCTTACTACACTGATAGACAGTGACTGCAGTGGGGCATGGGGGAACTCAATAATATGGGTGAATGTCATAACGACATTGTTTTTCCTGTGAAACCTTCATTAAGAGTGTATAGCAATGACACCTTAATAAAAATAAATAAATAAAAAGCAAAAAAAAAAAAAAAGACTCCCCCCCCCCCCCCCCCCCGTTTACTTTTGTTTATTCCTTAATCCCTGGGGCAAACTAGAATATTCCCTTTAGAAGCCCTTACTCCATTAAAGCAAACAGGTAGGCAGGCAAGATGGTGCCTGTATGCAAACAAATACATAGAAAGGCAATACAATACAGTGGTTGCAAGTATGTTCTGTGAGTCTGAATCCCTGCTTCATCATTAATTACAAATACACACATAATACATTTATTAGCTTGTGTGACACTGAGCAAATTCTTTAAACTCCATGAGCCATTTTCCTCATCTGTAAAAAGGAGGTAACAATGAGGCAAACTACTTCATTGTAGTTTTGAGGATTAGTCAGTATTTGTAAAGCATTTAGAACATAGGCAGATACTAACTGCTCACTATATATCATCTATTATCCTATTATTAATCAAATACAGTCTAAAATTTGCAGCAGGGCAGCTAATGTTTGTCTCCGTTGCAGTGTTCTACACCTTGTAAGTAGGATCAGATAAGCAAATATTTTCATGATAAAAACAGTTACTTAAAAATGTAAACAATTTCGATGTGTATCTAAGATCAAGGATATTGGGTGGAGTTTTTGTTCCTTTTGTTTTCACTGTCTTAACTCAGTGAAATGACTCAAAATTTGGAAAAACTGGGAAAATATTGAGAAACCCGTAAGAATCTGTTTAAAATGGACTATATTGGGTATATTCAAGAAAAACAGCAATTCCAATTTCTGTAAAAGAAACAGAAGCTTGATAGTTAAGTGTCTAGTAAGATATTTATGCAAACCAAATAATCATTAAATAAATTAAAAATAAAATCTTCTGAAGTTATTTCTTTAAGAAATACAAATTTACACGAAGCTGTTATCCAGCAGTAGAGATTGGTGTAGTTAACCGTACCAGTTAATTCCGAACTTTGTCTGATTACACTGGCATGATACATCCTAATACAACATTTAAGAACTTAGCTCAAAGGTTACAGCAAGGGTAGCAAAGCAAGATTGTTAGCTCACATTGTACATGGCAGAAACATACTAACTTAATGATTATCCAACAATATCTCAGTGATTAGAACAGACTTCCTCCAAATTTGAGCAAATGAAACTGCTCCAAAAGATTGATTTTTTAAAAATGGGTTTGTTTGGCACTTGTGAAGTATATATTCTTAAGCAGCCAGCAACAATGAAAGGGCTGCGAATTAAGAAATCTAAGATCATAATTTGATGTACTACGACTGATTGTTCCCATGCTGATTGGCCACTGAAATCTGCAGAAGTTTAGAGGCTCTACACAAAGGGGGAGGTGAAGGGGACTTTTTTTAAGTGTTTTGATTTTTTTAAAAAGCATACATTATTACGAACAAAAAAGAAAAGCAAAGTACAAAAAAAATTGTGCTGATAACTTTTAAATGCACAACAATCTACATGTAACATGAAGAACTACAGACAAGAAACTGAGGATATGATTCATCCTCAATTTAAGCTAAATTATTTGAAGTATTGGCAGATTCTCAATCTCTGAAGGCTTTAAGCAGTACCATGTCATGCACTGAGCCAAATAAAAGCACAAAGATTTCAGTTTTACAGTTTTCCATGAAAACATAAGAGACTTCTAAACGAAAAGGCCTAAATTTATGGGGAAATGCAACTTTGCTAAATAAACCATATGTATTTTCTAGTTACTAATCTTTGCATTTCAAAGTAAGCACAAAGATTAAATATTATGAGGCAAACAATAACTCATGAGACTGACAGAAGGATTGTTACTACTTTGTCAGAGCACTCACTCCAGATCATGGTCTATCTTGTCAATGGTTTACAATGCTGATACCAGGTTCTTTCAGTGATTTTTGCCAGCTTAACTCTAACAATTCTTAGTGTGAAACAGATGAAAACCAGCAATCTCTTTTCTGTGTGTCAGTATCACAGGGACTCAAAAAATATAAACAACTTTTCATGATTACAAAATACTCTATCACCTTTGAAAAAGTTTATTGGCTAATTACTGAGAACAAGCTAATAATGTTGACCAAGGTGTTTTTGTTTTGTTTTGTTTTTGCTTTAAGTATTTCTTTCAGGGAGGGGACACCATACTTTACCCAATTTAAGAGAAACATTTTTACAGTGGAAGGGTCTTTTATTTATTTATTTATTTTTACACATATCAAGCCATGAATTCATAGGGAATGGGTTCCAGCAGCTCAGACTCCTTGCCGTTTGCTCTCACAAAGTGTGCTTGTCTGGGTGGGGGCAGGCTTGTGCTTCAGTTGAACCCAAGTAGCTTTCTCTGGTTTCCTTCTTTTTCTGATCACTTTCCTACACACACTTCAGGAAGCTATCTCGGCTCTCAGAGTGCTTAATACGCTCAATCTGTACATTAATTCTCTTTGCAAGAATCTTGCCTTTTACTTGTTTACAACAATGACAACAGCATGCTGGGTCTTTCAGTTTTGCCATGGTAACATTTGTGGGGCAGTCCTTTTTGAACAGTGCCCATTCCCTTGATGTGTGCTGTATCACCTTTCTTGTAGATGCCCATGTATGTGGCCAAAGGAACAACTCCATGTTTTCTAAAAGGTGTGTCTCTCCTCTTTCCCTTTGTGTTGGTCATTTTGATGATTTACTGGAAGATGGCAGTTCCAGCTGAAAGGCTGAACAGGTATTTTTTTGTTCCTAAAAGGTTTTTTGTTTTTTGGCACCTTTAATAAAATGCTGACTTATAACCAATAGCATATTTTTAGCAACTAACACAGCAGGATATTGGAGTTTTATATAATTTTACAGCTTTCATATGTTTGTCCCTGATTCAACGGATGAAGCAGGATACTGCTCAAAAAATGATGATGATGACGTTGATAATGATGATGACACCACCACAACAATAAACACAAAAGAACTGCCTCTTATGAAGCACTTACCATGTGCTAGGCATTGTGACAGAGGTTTATGTGTAAATCTCATCTACTCCACAATGATCCTAAGAGGTAGGTATTATTAAATCTATTTTATAGATTACAAAACTGGCACTCAGAGAAGGTAACAAATTTGAATACAGGCTGTCTTGATTTCAGAAGCTATACTCTTAAACACCAAGTTAACCATAACTGGGAATGTTACTCAAAAAAGATTCTTTGAAAATGAATATAAATACACTGAATTGCCATACATAAAATTAAAGATTCACTGTGAATTTCACTTGTGCCTGGATTTCATTTTTGAGGAAAATGTTAAGAGAAAGCTTAAAAAGTCATCAATTACTTCAATTAACAAACATTGAGTGCCAGGTACTGTGCAAGATGATCTTTATAATGAGCTGTCTTGGGGGGAGATAATCTAAATTTAAAAAAATTTTATGTGGAAAAAAAAAACAAATATAGGACTGGAAATGGTGACATGGTGCTGTAAGAATAACTGGGAAAGATCTTCTTCAGATAATATGGAATTCAGGGAAGCATTCTCTGATGATACAACAGTGATCTTACATGTAAAATATGTTTTTTGAAAAAGATTTTGTGTCTTTGAAATACAAACACATAAAAATAACAAACATTTTTATTTCCCAACCCTTAGTAATCTGAAGCAAAAATAAAACAAAGGGTTGATTCCATTGTGATAGCAATTAGAATCTATTATTTCAATCAGTATTAGGAGCAGATACAATACCCGTAGTTCAAACATACAGTGATGAAATTAACTTTCTAATATTCCAATATCCAGTTAAAAAAAAAAATGGTACCATTGTTTCCACTGAAGAAGTAACACCAACTCATAATGAAGTATTAATACCACAGTGAACAATAAACCCATCTGCAAGGGGCTCTCAAAGTGGAAAACAGTATTGACTTGATGAGAAATGACAAAATTTGACCTGACTAGACTACACTATTAGCTTCCTTTCTCACTAATAAGTGCCATCCATTTTGTGTTTAATAGTTTACTGCCTTTGTTCCTTTTTTTAAGATGAAAGTAATTTCACAATGATAAGCACATTCACATTATCCTTTCCTATCCCTTATCATTTACTACTGTGACATAACAAGACTTTGTTCACTAAAATCTGTGGCACTCTACACTTAACTCCAATTTTCAATTTTCTCACTCTTATTACACTCATCATACAATCAATCAGGAACCCAAACATGCCACATTTCAAAGGGCTCTGGAAAATACTGTATCAAAAATTCTTCCCATTTGTTTAAAAATAAGAGAAAGGAAAAAAGGATGGAGTGAGATCTCAATTACTTCTCAAAATATTTTGATACATTTGCTTTATGTAAAACCTGGAAGTTTAGTATCCATAAGATTAGAACTGTTTAAAAAGTTCAGGTTGACAGATATTGTGCTGTGTAGGATATATGTACACTTAAATAAAATATCAGAAAAACAAGAATGGAACTACAAGTATTTTTATACTAACAATCTAATATTCCAGAGTCCCCTTGGGTAAAATAAAATAGAATTCAGTTGATGTTTCTGAACTTCTAGGAATATTTTTTACTCAAGAAAATGTGCTTTAGCTTCAAACCCCTAACTTTTAATAGATCTGGTTAAAGCCCTTTTCATATAAGAGTTTTAACAAAAATACTAGCCCAGAAACAGTGCCCTGTTTTCACTTATAAGAAACCATCCTTACTGAGGTAAATAAAGATAATAAAACTCTTAAGTAGGGACTTGTGATGCAGTCTTGGTCAGCCATAGTGTAAACCCTGCCTTGAGACAAGTAAGTGAAGCCTGGAGATTTCCTACACTTGCTATTTGTATGAAGAAAAAAAAAACAAAAATTATAAGAACTGTACTACTCTTGATGAAACTTCTGTGAGATATATTACAAACATATTACTAAATCACCCAAAACAAATGTGCTGACTCAAGTTATTCCACTTAACTAAGTCGTATCACATACCAATAAATGTTTAGATTTCATATCACCCTTACACATTCACCATGAAAAACTTGAAATTTCAAGTCAAATAAAGAAATGACATCTTTTCAACTTGTTAAGGTTTATCATGCTACATAACTACCCACGAAAAATGTATAGTCTAATAAGATCTCTCAATCAACTCTTTAGTACCCTTCCCCAAAAAAGCTATATAGTACCTACCAACTCTTTCAAATGTGCTTTAAAACAATGTTAAGAATTACTGAGCACAAATGTAAGTGAATTCAGTAAGATGGTAGGCGATAAAAAGAATATACACATACACACACACATATATATGCAAACAACAGAAGATTTAAAGGAAGGAAAGATCTCACTTTCAATAGTAATAAAACAATAAAATATTTATATATTTTCACTTAGCCAGAAATGTGCAAGCTTATGAAGAAAACCTTAAAAACCTTTAAGAATAAAAGTAGAAATGAAGAAAAAGCTATAATCATATTCTTAGAGAGATGACATAATATCACACTCATCTTGGAGAGATAAACATCATAAAAGCGTCAACTCTTCTTAAGGTAATTTATAGTTTACACAAACCCAATGAAAATACCTTGTTTTTCCTTCAAGAACTAGATATAGACAGGCTGATTCTAAAGAGCTTACTGAAAATAAACAAGAAATAATTATGAAGAAAAAAATCTAAAAAAGAACAATGAGGAAATAGCTCTAATAGATATTAAAGCATTTTATAGAGGCTTAAGAGTGAAAACAGTGAAGTGGCAAATGAATAGACAGACTAATGGGACAAAATACAAAGTCCAGAAACAGACCCTTATAAAGAACTTATAAAGAAATAAATCCATATAAAGAAATAACAAGATAATCTGATAGGAAAATGGACAAAGTACATAAGAAAAATAAATACAAATGGCCCTTAAACATATAGATGCTTCACTTAACTCATGAAAACAGAAATACAAACTAAATAATATACTGAGACAGTTTCTTATCAGATTGACAAAATCTGATCTAAGTCCAACCACTCTGTTGAAAAGCTGTGGGGAAGGTGCTCCAGGGACCCTCAAACATTACTGGTGGAAAATATACAACCCTTATATGAAGAGAATACAATAATATGTATCAAAATGACAAATTCATTTACCCTTTCACCTAGCAAACATATTTCTAGGAATCTAAACAAGACACCTACACACATGTGAAATAACACACAAACAAGGTTATTCACTATGATACTGTTTGTAATAGCAAAAGACCAAACACACTCCAGTGCCTGGCAACAGGGAACTTGTTGAATGAACTATGGCGTTACACAAAGCTGAATATTAAGCAATTAACAAAATAAAACAAAACAAAATGGAAGGTCTTTGTGCACTGATACAGAGAAAGAGCTCCAAGGTATAAAAATGAAAAACAAAACAAGGTAAAGAATAAGAGTGTACTACTTTTGAGTAAAAGGAGGAGGAAATAAAGACAATACATTTGAATCAGCTATTTACATAAAGCTTTCAAGAATAGACAGAAATTAGTAAAAATAATCAGATGAGCTAGGAAGGAGTAGACAGGGATGGGAAGGAGCAAGACTTCTCAGAGTATAGTTTTAAAAAACACCACTGCAATTTCTGAACCATGTAAATATAAACACTCTCTATTCAAGAAATTATAAGTTAACAATTAAATGTGAAATAAAACAATGAAAAGAAATTGGTGACTCGGTTAATATTTAGTAGAAAAAACTTTCAAACCATGCTGTTAGCCCCTCCTCTGAGTGACATTTAAAGGAATAACTAAAATTAAAATGCTAATAATTGTGTAAAGCATGAATATTACAAACACTATCACACTTTGTCTTTATTCATACCAAATTTTAAAGCAATTTATTAAAACTAGGATGTCTTACACTTTGACAACTTATGTTATACTACGTAGCAAAGAACTATGCTTTTTGCTACGCATTATGTCAATTTGCACTTTATATGTCCATAAGAAGTCAGCAAGAGGAGTAAACACCTGTGACAGGCCTAAGTACTTTTAACAACACAGACAAAGGTTTTAGTAACAGCCATCTCAATGGAGGTCAGGCTGGGATTATGCTAAAACTGGCAGGGTGGAGGTGGGAGGTAAAAAAGGCCACTTGCATTAACTACCACATTCTCTTCCAAAGAGATCAAAAAAGGACATGGGAATCATCTTGTTTCCATCTTTGGGGCGGCTATGAGTTTTGTTTGGGCCCGGAAAGAAAGGAAACTAGAAAAGTCTACATTTAGGACCTCACTAACAAAACTGAAAGCAGCTCATTTTTAAAGTATTTTAGGAATTTCATTAGCTAAATGAAAGTGAGACAAAAAGACTATATTGTAGGAAAGGCTACCCCCCAGCTGCTTAGGAGCTGGGTCAGATAAACCTGGCAATGACTTCTAGGGAATCAGAATCTAAGTCATAGGCATATCACTCAGAGAAATCTGAGTATTTAAAAAGAAACTGCCAAAAAAGGTAAGGGCTACTGTTACAAGCATACGTTTTAGTGTTTATTACAAGAGACTGCTCTAAGTAGGATCTTTGTTCTCTCGTATCTAAGATCTAGCTGGGTAAATAATATTTATATGGGGGAGGACTGAATCTGATAATAAAGGCATTTTATATTTCTGGGAACATTAACAAGGCATGCTCAAAAAAAAAAAAGAAAAACAAGCTGGTGGGTTTAAAAACAAGTGGCAACATAAGCAAACACTTTACCCAGACCTCTCTTTAAGCTGAAGACCCATACAACCAACTAGACAATGTCACTTGTACCCCATATACTGCAAATTCAACTCTCCCCCTGCAACACACACACACAAAAAACCCTGGTAATCCTCAGGTATAAAGCTACCACAACACTACTCAAGCCAGAATCCTATTAAGTTAACCTTAACCCTTCCCTGCCACTCCCCACCTCTCCATTCACAGAATTATTAAGTACCTGTTGAATTTTTTTACTTCTGTTTCCACTCCTAGTGCCCTAGAGTTGCAGCCACCATCTAGTCCCTGAAATGCTGCAACAGTCCCCAGTTTGAACTCTGCCTCTTGACTTTTACAATCCATGCATCTAGGGATTCATTTTTATTAGCACATTCCTCATAATATTCCCTTTTGAGTCTTAAAAATTATCTGCTATATTGGTAGGGATGCCTTTTTTGTTCCTAGTAATGACTAATAAATATTATGTATTCCTTCTCTTTTATTTCTTATGTGACATTGTCAGAAAGTTGTCTTTTTCACATATCTTTTCAAAGTCAGCTTTAGGTTTTATCAAACAGCTCTTTTTTTTTCCCCTTTTTTCTATTTAATTCCTGCCCTTCCTTTTTATTTACATTTCTTCCAGTGCCTATGAGTTTACTCTGTACTTTTTCTGATTCTTTGGGGTGCATGCCTAGTCATTTTATTTTTTATTCTTTCTTATTTTTTAATAAATGGATTTGCAACTATAAATTATGACTATAAGTCCTATATGTATGGATATTTATCCCAATCCAGTTTTGATAATTTTCCATGTTCATATATAAAGTATAATGTTCATTATAATTTAGAGTGGTGCCTGTGGGTAAAACTGCACTATTTCCAGAATCTCTCGCCTGGCTTTAGTGCACCTCCATATCCATAGGTGTTCCCAAGGGGTGGAGAGTAGTAGTCCATCTCCATATCAATATGTAATTACAAGGGCAAGTGAAGGCTTATCTGGACTGGAGAGGCTGGGTGGGGCTCTCTTCTGCGGCAGCTGGGTCATGAGAGATGCGGATGACTGCTTCTAAGAAACAAATGGATTTCTCCCTCTTTATTTCTCCCTTTGACTGATGTCGGTTTCAAAGGTATTTTGCCCTGAGATTCCACCCGGCCCCGTGGCCCCCCAGAATTACATCTGGTGGTAGTTGGCCGGGCCTCTAAACCCAAAATCTGTCTGCACGGGTGTGACCCTTAGGTGGGCTGCCTCTAGAGATGGTGGGGAGGCTCCAATGGCTGCAGGAGTAGAGGATTCAGCTTCACTCAGGAGCCCCTTCTCTGTGGGGCTTCCAATTGGGAAGCCCCTCGTGGGGAATTGGTCTAGGGTAAAGCACCTCCTAGATGGGTGGGGCTTCCCCAGAACTGGGTAAGGGTGGAGACACGGGAAGCTGCAGAATTAGCCTTCGGTGAGACAGAAGACTGCTTGCTTAGAGGCCCTGACTGGCCGTGTAGCAGCTGGGATTGTAGGATCTCTTTTCCTTGAGGTAGTGGAAAGTGTTAGCAAGGAGAGAGGATTACTGAGGAGAGAGAGAGAGAGACTTCACCAGGAGAGAGACACACTTTGGTATCACTTGGAGGAGCTGGGTGATGACCTATGGGATGCCTTTAAGAAAGAGACAGTTATTGAGAAGGCAGGCCACGCTCCTGGAAGATACATTAGTAGTAAGGGAGGAGGCAGCCAGAGAATCCATGGTGCAGGAGGCCGTGGGGGAGGGGCAGGAAAGAGCGGTGCCTCCAGCCCTGGACATGGTAGAGGAGATGTTGGGAGAGGATGAGGGGGTGTGGCCAAGGGTTGATCTGTTGCCAAGGACACCACCTGAGCCACCAGCCTCTCCTGTATTAAAGGCCAGCCTGGTTGTAATTAAGAAAGTAAAGATACAACAACCAAGGGCTCCTCAGGTAGAGGAGCCGCCCCCTCCCCAGGTTGTGGAGCACTCTATGCTCTGCCTATACCTAGGATAAGCTGGTGGACATGACCGTTTGGTATTGGCAGAAGCTGTTGGAACCTCTTCCTACATGGCTTCTGTGTCTCTGGGATATGGGGGTGGAAAACATTATTATGTCAGGTTCTGAAATGGGTAGACTGGCTTCCCTGATGACTCACCCTTTCCTCTGGCAGCAGTTGCAGTGCCTCTCACACCTCAGGGAATCAGGTGCTTCTGGATTGGCTGACAGCAGCCATCAGGGCAGTTTGGCCTAATCAGGGTGATTTACCATACTTACCCACTAGCTGGAAAACATATACAGAGCTCCAGGAAGTGTTACGGGAGCTGGGCATGAACAATATCATCTATAATATGGAACCCCAGGGCCCTAATGAGGAGTTGTTCATCACAGGAATGAGAAATGTGGTGCTCCATACAGCTCCCCCATCTCTCTTTGGGTCCCTAGTGATTATTCTTGCCCCCTACAAAGGGCAACCCGTAAGTGAGGCTACTTGTACTTTAGCAGATCTGGGGGAGGTTGAAATAATAAGAGAATGGAAGGAAGTATGGGCTATGACTGAAAGTGGGTCTTGTGAAGGTCTCTACGCCCCAGATGTGGGTTGATTTGATAAAGGCTGGGGCAGTGAGAGAAAAACTTGATGGGCAGCTCAATAGGATCTTGTTAGAAACTGTAGCCCCAATTAAAGCTAGAGCAGCAGTTTCAGTTGCTGAGGTCCAGGACATGGAAGCCAGAGGCAAAGCCCCATGTCTGGCTGTGTCCCTGCGGGATCTCCTGGGGACAGTACTCAGGCTCCACTGGGCCCTCACTCCAACAGGATGAGGATTACGTGTCGCAGTTCGACTGAGGGGAGGGGTCAAGGCCCCCAACTTGGGGGTAGTGGTGGGGACCAGAAGCCACATGTAGAATTAGCAACTCATTGGTCCCCTGTGAATGTACAATGTGTCCTGGTTGTGGTGGACACAGGAGCTGAGTATTCTCATTTATGGCAACACTGAGAGTTTTCCTGGCGCCCTGCTGTAATAGATGGCTATGGGGGTAAGGTTGTTAAGAGTGAAGAAAGACCAAATCCCATCGGGGATAGGGCGTTTACCCCCAAAGGAGTATACTGTGTCTCCCATCCTGGGATATATTTTGGGGGTAGATATCCTGCAGGGCCTGTGGTTACAGATCACTGAAGGTGAGTTCAGATTGAGGGTGTAAGATAAATTCTAACCAAAATAAACAGGTGACGAGAGGCAACAAAGGGCCAGGCAGTTTATTTGAGCGCAATCCCGGGCGAGGTTCACCAGTCTGAAACACAGGCTGGAGAAGTCGCCCCTAACCAGATAGGTGGGGAGTTTTTATAAGCACAGGGAGGGGAGGGGTAAGTGGTCCATGCCAGGGGTATGTGGGGAATTTTTTATTGGCTCAGGGTCTGGTGATGGACAGCCAGAGGTCTCCTCCTTCCAGATGGAGGGGGTCTGCATCCGGGGTTTGTCACATCAGGGGACTGGAATCCCGGAAGAGCTGTCCGTTCCTTCCTTATATGGCACAGAGCTATTTGGTGCTGTCTTTGTTCCATTTGCACTGTTCTCGCTTTCCTCCCTCCAGTGCCTCCAGCCTTACAGAGGGTATGTGTGGTAAAGGCAGTTCTGGGGGAACATGCTAAGCACCCACCTGTAGCTCTGCCTATACCTTGGCAGGTGACAATACTAAGCATTATAAATTGCCTTGGGGGGCTAAGGAAATTGGAGAAACTCTACAGCAGTTGGAGAAAGTGGGCATCATAAAGCCCACTCATAGTCCTTTTAATTCCCCAGTATGGCCGGTGAAAAAGCCAGACGGCTCCTGGCATATGACCATGAACTACAGGGAATTGAATAAAGTCACACACCCGTTGCATGCTGCTGTCCGTCCCTCTATAGCAGCCCTTATGGACACAGTCATGAGCTAGGGATGTATCATTATGTTGTGGACCATGCTAATGCTTTCTTCTCCAATGACATAGCACAGTAAAGTCAGGAACAGTTTGCCTTCACATGGGAAGGTTGGCAGTGGACATTCACTGTCCTTCCACAGGGATACCTCCACAGTCCCACCATTTGTCATGGACTTGTAGCCCAAGATTTGGCCACATGGAAGAAACCACAAACGGTGTGGCTGTATCACTACATTGATGATATTATGCTCACATCTGATTCTCTTGGAGATTTAGAAGGGGCAGCTCCTAAACTGCTGCAACATCTACAGGAGAAAGGAGAGGCTGTGAACAGCACCAAGGTTCAGGGACCTGGTTTGCCTATAAAGTTCTCTATTGCATGCATCCTACCTGATGGACAGATTTGCCTGTGCTGGTGTAGCTTATCACCCCTAAGGTTATTTTCTTCTATAGTCCTTGTTGCCTGGACCCACCCCTTGGCTGCAGCTGCTGTGCGATGATTGCTCTTAACTCCCTACCTGTTCAGCTACTGACTGCCTGTGGAATGGACGGGCTACAGACTTAATCTGCACAAGACTCTGAACCTAGCTGAATCCTCTGGATCGAGGATTATCATGATTTATTGCTGTTGTTATTGTATGTTATTAGTCTGGTTATAATGCTCCAGTTTTCTCATCGAGGGGCCATGGCAGAAGATGGGGAACAGGTAGATTGTAAGGCAAGATTTCTGGAGGGGGGTGCTATGGGTAAAACTGCAGTATTTCCAGAATCTCTCACCTGGCTTTAGTGCATTTCCGTATCAGTAAGTGTTTCCAAGGGGTGGAGAGAAGTAGTCCATCTCCATATCAATATGTAATTACAAGGACAAGGGAGGGCTTATCTGGACTGGAGAGGTGGGTGCAGTTCTCTTCCCTTGCAGCTGGGTCATGAGAGACTCGGGATGACTGCTTGTAAGAAATAAATGGGCTTCTTCCACTTTATTTCTCCCTTTGACTGATTTCCATTTCAAAAGTATTTTGCACCGGGATTTCCCGCCGGAGTTACATTTCCCCTTAACGAGTGAGTAGTATAGTGGTTTTTTTTTGCTTCAATAAGTGTGCCTGGCCAAGATACAGTGGCCAGGACAAGTTTTATCCTTTCCCCTGGAGAAACTAAAAAAAAAAAAAAACAAAGAAATATTAAATGTTTTTTAGACTGAATATCAGGCAGCATACTGAAGTGATTCCTGAAAACAGAAAAAATCCCTATAGAACTCCACAAATGTCCAAGTGTATAGCCTAGAGATAACTTCCAGGATTCAGTGTAGGATGGGGGAACACAGACAGAGTTTGATGGTGTTCTTGAGTTGAGGAGACAACAGGGCACAGAGGAAAACCAAGGCAGCTTAAATCCACAGGACAGAGTACCAGAGGAAGCAAACTGCACAGAGAGAAAGTTTCACAGACCATCTTCATCTTAGTTTGTCAGCTCAGTTCTGATCCCCTATGTGTGCCTAGAACACAACTACCACAAAGCAGAGAGAACAACTTCCAAAGCTCATTAAGGGCCAGGCACAATTTATGTTGCTAACTGCTAGAATAGAAAACCTCATAATTTAAGAGGCAATGAGTAAGAGTAAAGGATATTGCCTCAGTAGTAGGAAAAATTAGCCCTAAGCTACAGACTGCTCTGTTCCTACTCTAAGCTTAAAAATAGCCTCAAAAGGATTTGTTTCCAAAGTAACTTCACTGCACCACAGAACAAAGCTCAAGAATACCAGAAAGAATACAAAAAATATCCACTACACAAGGCAAAATTCACAGAACTCTGGAATCCAGTAAAAGTTATTGAGGATGTAAAGCAGGAAAATGCAACCCTTAAAATGGGAAGGAAAATTAATCAATAAAAACAGAGCCACAAACAGAATTAGTAAACAGGGACATTAAAATAATAAATATTTTATCAGGACAATAAAGGAGAAAAAAATAAAACATGGTAACTACATTCCATATGGTCAAGAAAGTACAGATTGAGCAAGTTAAGTAGAAACATGGAATATGAAAAAAAAAACCAAATCATACTAATAAATAAAAAATAAAATAACTAAGATAAAAAATACATAGGCTATTAGCAGATTAGACACCACAGATCAAAAGATTAGTGAACTCAAAAAAAAGTGAAAGTGTACAAATTTAACAAAGAGAAAAAGGACTGAAAAAATGAAAAGAGCACTACTTAGCTGTGGGACAACTTGAAATAGTCTAATAAATAGATGACAGAAAAGTTTTTTCAGTGATGGTCAAAATTTTTCCAAAGTTAATAAAAATTATAAACCCACAGATCCAAGAATACTTAATGAACTCCCAGCACAAGAAACATGCAGAAAAACATTAAGGCACATCATTAAAAAATTGCTTAAAACAGTGATTAAGAGAAAAATATTAAAAGCAAAAGGGAAAAAAAGACATATTAGTACACAGAAGAACAAAGAGAATAAAAGACTTCTGGTTGGAAACAATGCAAATCAGAATATAGTGAGGCAATATTTTAAAGTACTGAAGCAAAAGAAAAGGTCAACCTTGAATTATATGCCCAATTAAAAAATAAATCTTTCAAAAATGAATAAAGACTATTATACACAAAAGCTGAGAAAAGTCATCACCATCAGAATGTACTACAAAAAACATTATAGGAAATCTTTCAAACAGAACAAAAATGAGACTTGACAAAAATATACATTGCTACAAAGGACTAAAAAGCACTAGAAATGGTAATATAAAACATTTCTTCTTAAAAATTTTCCTATCTTTTCATCTTTCTTTAAAAGATAAATGACTGATAAAACAAAAGTAATAACTATATTGTCATGCTTATAACATGTACAGGTAAAATGTATGACAACAACAGCACAAAGGACAGAGAGGGGTAAATGGAAACATAGTGATTGCTGTTGTAGCATAACTTATGAAGTGGTATAAAAGTACTTGAAAGTTGATAAAGCTGTATACTGTAAGCCCTAAAACAACTACTAAAGATATAAAACAAAGGTATAACCAATAAATGAGATTAAATGGAATCATAAAAAAATAAAAAAGAAGGTAGAAATAGGAAAAGGAGAATAAAGGACCGATGGGATAAATCGAAACCCAAAAGCAAGATGACAGATTTAAGTCAAACCAAATTGGTAACATTTAAAGTAAGTATTCTAAACACCCCCATTAAATAGCAGATATTGTCAGACTGGATTAAAGGAAAAAAAGATGCAAGCCCAAACTACATGCTGCCTACTAAAAGGGCATATTAAATACAGAGACACAAATAGGGTAAAAAGTAAAAGGAAGGGGGTGGAGCTAAGATGGCGGCGTGAGTAGAGCAGCAGAAATCTCCTCCCAAAACCACATATATCTATGAAAATATAACAAAGACAACTCTTCCTAGAATAAAGACCAGAGGACACAGGACAACATCCAGACCACATCCAGACCACATCCACACCTGCAAGAACCCAGCACCTCCGAAGGGGGTAAGATACAAGCTCCGGCCCGGCGGGACCCGAGCGCCCCTCCCCCTGTCTCCCGACGGGAGAAGAGTAGGCAGAGCAGGAGGGAGAGGGAGCCCAGGACCGCTGAACACCCAGCCCCAGCCATCCGGGCCAGAGTGCAGACACAGTGTGTGCGCGGGGCCCTGGATACTTGGGAAATGGCAGCAAGACCGGTGAGCGGATACCGGAGGCCTGGCGCCGGAGGACATAAGAAAAGCGAGCGGCCATTTTTTTTTTTTTTTTTTTGCTGTTTTGTTTTGGCGAGCGCTTTTTGAAGTCTTAAAGCGATAGGGACTCCAATACTAGGGAAACAGGGCAGCAAGACCGGTGAGCAGATGCCTGAGGCTGGCACCGGAGAATAAAGAAAAACGAGCGGCCATTTTTATTTATTTATTTATTTATTTTAATTTTTAATTTTTTTTTTTTTGTGGTCGTTGTTTTGTTTTGGTGGGTGCTTTTTGGAAGTCTTAAAGGAGCAGGGCAGGACACTTAATCCAGAGGTAGGGAATCCAGGGATCCCTGGGCACCCTAATCCCGTGGGCTGCAGGGAGCAGGGAGGCCCCTTACGGAGATAAATAGCCTCCCGGCTGCTCCTACTCCAACGCGACGCCACCACGTTGGAGCAGCTGCCCGAGCCAGGTCACGCCCACAGCAACAGCGGAGATTAACTCCATAGCAGCCGGGCAGGAAGCAGAAGCCCTGTCTGCGCGCAGCTACCCAGCACAAGCCACTAGAGGTCGCTGTTCTCCCAGGAGAGGAGGGCCACAAACCAACAAGAAGGGAAGTTCTTCCAGCCGTCACTCGTTCCAGCTCTGCAAACTATTCCTATCACCATGAAAAGGCAAAACTACAGGCAGACAAAGATAACAGAGACAACACCAGAGAAGGAGACAGACCTAACCAGTCTTCCTGAAAAAGAATTCAAAATAAAAATCATAAACATGCTGACAGAGATGCAGAGAAATACGCAAGAAGATATGGGATGAAGTCCGGAGGGAGATCACAGATGCCAGAAAGGAGATTACAGAAAACAAACAAACTCTGGAAGGATTTATAAGCAGAATGGATAGGATGCAAGAGGCCATTGAAGGAATTGAAACCAGAGAACAGGAACGCACAGAAGCTGACATAGAGAGAGATAAAAGGATCTACAGGAATGAAACAATATTAAGAGAACTGTGTGACCAATCCAAAAGGAACAATATCTGTATTATAGGGGTACCAGAAGAAGAAGAGAGAGGAAAAGGGATTGAAAGTATCTTGGAAGAAATAATTGCTGAAAACTTCCCCAAACTGGGGGAGGAAATAATCGAACAGACCATGGAAATACACAGAACCCCCAACAGAAAGGATCCAAGAAGGACAACACCAAGACACATAATAATTAAAATGGCAAAGATCAAGGACAAGGAAAGAGTTTTAAAGGCAGCTAAAGAGAAAAAGGTCACCTATAAAGGAAAACTCATCAGGCTAACATCAGACTTCTCGACAGAAACCCTACAGGCCAGAAGAGAATGGCATGATATATTTAATGCAATGAAACAGAAGGGCCTTGAACCAAGGATACTGTATCCAGCACGACTATCATTTAAATACGATGGTGGGATTAAACAATTCCCAGACAAACAAAAGCTAAGGGAATTTGCTTCCCACAAACCACCTCTACAGGACATCTTACAGGGACTGCTCTAGATGGGAGCACTCCTAGAAAGAGCACAGCACAAAACACCCAACATATGAAGAATGGAGGAGGAGGAATAAGAAAGGAGAGAAGAAAAGAATCTCCAGACAGTGTATGTAACAGCTCAATAAGCGAGCTAAGTTAGGCAGTAAGATACTAAAGAGACTAACCTTGAACCTTTGGTAACCACGAATTTAAAGCCTGCAATGGCAATAAATACATATCTTTCAATAGTCACCCTAAATGTAAATGAACTGAATGCACCAATCAAAAGACACAGAGTAATAGAATGGATAAAAAAGCAAGACCCATCTATATGCTGCTTACAAGAAACTCACCTCAAACCCAAAGACATGTACAGACTAAAAGTCAAGGGATGGAAAAACATATTTCAGGCAAACAACAGCGAGAAGAAAGCAGGGGTTGCAGTACTAATATCAGACAAAACAGACTTCACAACAAAGAAAGTAACAAGAGATAAAGAAGGACACTACATAATGATAAAGGGCTCAGTCCAACAAGAGGATATAACCATTCTAAATATATATGCACCCAACACAGGAGCACCAGCATATGTGAAACAAATACTAACAGAACTAAAGGGGGATATAGACTGCAATGCATTCATTCTAGGAGACTTCAACACACCACTCACCCCAAAGGATAGATCCACCGGGCAGAAAATAAGTAAGGACACGGAAGCACTGAACAACACAGTAGAGCAGATGGACCTAATAGACATCTATAGAACTCTACACCAAAAGCAACAGGATATACATTCTTCTCAAGTGCACATGGAACATTCCCCAGAATAGACCACATACTAGCCCACAAAAAGAGCCTCAGCAAAATCCAAAATATTGAAATTCTTCCAACCAACTTTTCAGACCACAAAGGTATAAAACTAGAAATAAATTCTACAAAGAAAACAAAAAGGCTCACAAACACATGGAGGCTTAACAACATGCTCCTAAATAATCAATGGATCAATGAACAAATTAAAATAGAGATCAAGGAATATATAGAAACAAATGACAACAATAACACAAAGTCCCAACTTCTGTGGGACGCAGTCTTAAGAGGAAAGTATATAGCGATCCAGGCACACTTGAAGAAGCAAGAACAATCCCAAATGAATAGTCTAATATCACAATTATCGAAATTGGAAAAAGAAGAACAGATGAGGACTAAAGTCAGCAGAAGGAGGGACGTAATAAAGATCAGAGAAGAAATAAACGAAATTGAGAAGAATAAAACAATAGCAAAAATCAATGAAACCAAGAACTGGTTCTTTGAGAAAATAAACAAAATAGATAAGCCTCTAGCCAAACTTATTAAGAGAAAAAGAGAATCAACACAAATCAACAGAATCACAAATGAGAACGGAAAAATCACGACAGACTCCACAGAAATACAAAGAATTATTAAAACTACTATGAAAATCTATATGCCAACAAGCTGGAAAACCTAGAAGAAATAGACAACTTCCTAGAAAAATACAACCTTCCAAGACTGACCAAGGAGGAAACACAAAAGTTAAACAAACCAATTACGAGCAAAGAAATTGAAACGGTAATCAAAAAACTACCCAAGAACAAAACACCCGGGCTGGACAGATTTACCTCGGAATTTTATCAGACACACAGAGAAGACATAATACCCATTCTCCTTAAAGTTTTCCAAAAATAGAAGAGGAGGGAATACTCCCAAACTCATTCTATGAAGCTAACATCACCCTAATACCAAAACCAGGCAAAGACACCGCCAAAAAAGAAAATTACAGACCAATATCCCTGATGAATGTAGATGCAAAATATTTAATAAAATATTAGCAAACCGAATACAAAAGTATATCAAAAGGATCATACACCATGACCAAGTGGGATTCATCCCAGGGATGCAAGGATGGTACAACATTTGAAAATCCATCAACATCATCCACCACATCAACAAAAAGAAAGACAAAAACCACATGATCATCTCCATAGATGCTGAAAAAGCATTTGACAAAATTCAGCATCCATTCATGATAAAAACTCTCAGCAAAATGGGAATAGAGGGCAAGTACCTCAACATAATAAAGGCCAAATATCATAAACCCACAGCCAACATTATACTGAACAGCGAGAAGCTGAAAGCTTTTCCTCTGAGATCAGGAACTAGACAGGGATGCCCACTCTCCCCACTGCTACTTAACATAGTACTGGAGGTCCTAGCCACGGCAATCAGACAAAAAACAAAGAAATACAAGGAATCCAGATTGGTAAAGAAGACGTTAAACTGTCACTATTTGCAGATGACATGATATTGTACATAAAAAACCCTAAAGACTCTACCCCAAAACTACTAGAACTGATATCGGAATACAGCAAAGTTGCAGGATACAAAATTAACACACAGAAATCGTACCTTTCCTATACACTAACAATGAACCAATAGAAAGAGAAATCAGGAAAACAATTCCATTCACAATTGCATCAAAAAGAATAAAATACCTAGGAATAAATCTAACCAAAGAAGTGAATGACCTATACTCTGAAAACTACAAGTCACTCTTAAGAGAAATTAAAGGGGACACTAACAAATGGAAACTCATCCCATGCTCGTGGCTAGGAAGAATTAATATCGTCATAATGGCCATCCTGCCGAAAACAATACACAGATTTGATGCAATCCCTATCAAATTACCAGCAACATTCTTCAATGAACTGGAACAAATAATTCAAAAATTCATATGGAAACACCAAAGACCCCGAATAGCCAAAGCAATCCTGAGAAAGAAGAATAAAGTAGGGGGGATCTCACTCCCCAACTTCAAGCTCTACTATAAAGCCATAGTAATCAAGACAATTTGGTACTGGCACAAGAACAGAGCCACAGACCAGTGGAACAGACTAGACAATCCAGACATTAACCCAAACATATATTGTCAATTAATATTTGATAAACGAGCCATGGTCATACAATGGCGAAATGACAGTCTCTTCAACAGATGGTGCTGGCAAAACTGGACAGCTACATGTAGGAGAATTAAACTGGACCATTGTCTAACCCCATATACAAAAGTAAATTCAAAATGGATCAGAGACCTGAATGTAAGCCATGAAACCATTAAACTCGTGGAAAAAAACATAGGCAAAAACCTCTTAGACATAAACATGAGCGACCTCTTCTTGAATATATCTCTCTGGGCAAGGAAAACAACAGCAAAAATGAACAAGTGGGACTATATTAAGCTGAAAAGCTTCTGTACAGCAAAAGACACCATCAATAGAACAAAAAGGAACCCTACAGTATGGGAGAATATATTTGAAAATGACACATCCGATAAAGGGTTGATGTCCAAAATATATAAAGAGCTTACACGCCTCAACAAACAAAAATCAAATAATCCAATTAAAAAATGGGCAGAGGAACTGAACAGACGGTTCTCCAAAAAAGAAATACAGATGGCCAACAGACACATGAAAAGATGCTCCACATTGCTAATTATCAGAGAAATGCAAATTAAAACTACAATGAGGTATCACCTCACACCAGTAAGGATGGCTGCCATCCAAAAGACAAACAACAACAAATGTTGGTGAGGCTGTGGAGAAAGGGGAACCCTCCTACACTGCTGGTGGGAATTTAAACTAGTTCAACCATTGTGGAAAGCAGTATGGAGGTTCATCAAAATGCTCAAAACAGACTTACCATTTGACCCAGGAATTGCACTCCTAGGAATTTACCCTAAGAACGCAGCAATCAAGTTTGAGAAAGACCATTGTACCCCTATGTTTATCGCAGCACTATTTACAATAGCCAAGAATTCGAAACAACCTAAATGTCCATCGGTAGATGAATGGATAAAGAAGATGTGGTACATATACACAACGGAATACTACTCAGCCATAAGAAGAGGGCAAATCCTACCATTTGCAGCATCATGGATGGAGCTGGAGGGTATTATGCTCAGTGAAATTAGCCAAGCAGAGAAAGAGAAATACCAAATGATTTCACTCATCTGTGGAGTCTAAGAACAAAGGAAAAACTGAAGGAACAAAACAGCAGCGGAATCACAGAACCCAAGAATGGACTAACAGGTACCAAAGGGAAAGGCACTGGGGAGGGTGGGTGGGTAGGGAGGGATAAGGGGGGGGAGGAAGAAGGGGGGTATTAAGATCAGCATGCATGGGGGGGTGGGAGAAAGGGGAGGGCTGTGCAACACAGAGAAGACAAGTAGTGATTCTACAACATTTAGCTATGCTGATGGACAGTGACTGTAAAGGGGTTTATAATATACATAATATTCTTCATGTAAGTGTAGATTAAAGATAACAAAAAAAAAAAAAAGAAAGAAAGAAAACAGATCGAACTAGGGGAATTACTCCATGATAGGATAAAACTAACTGTAAATCAACGATTAATGCATGCTTTAAATATCCTTAACTTTGATCACTTAAAGGGTGTCAGATGATCGGCTGTGGAGGTACACTTTTCTGATAATATTCTTTTCTCTTAAAAATAAAAAGCAGTTCCTGGGTGGTGACCTCCAATGAGTTCTACACAATGGTATAAATGGCAGATCAAAGTGTGGGCAAAGGGTCTGTTTGTATTTATACAGAGGATCAAAGCCTAATTTGGCTACCCAGAAAATTAACTAAGATACGATACGAAGAAGAACTTCCAACATCTGCACTCTCTGGAAGAGTCATACCAGAAGATGATCATCAAGAAACCTCAACAAAGATCCAGGCGATGCTGCAGTTGTAGCTGCATTCATCCCACCGGTTCCTGGACTTGCCATTGGAATGAAGAAGGAGGTATCTAAGCTGGCCTGTGCATACAGTAAAACAACAAATTTGACAGGATCTATACTGTCGGAACTCAACCAAGAATTAGGAGAAGTGCAAGTTGCGGCGCTCCAAAATCTTGCGACTATAGACTATCTACTGTTAAAAGAACATATGGGATGTGAACAATTCCCAGGAATGGGCTGTTTTAATTTGTCTGATTTCTCTCAGACTGTTCAAGTACAGTTGGACAATATCCACCATATCATAGACAAATTTTCACAAATGCCTAGGATGCCTAACTGGTTTTCTTGGCCTCACTGGAGATGGCTGGTAATTATAGATCTGCTTTGGTTATGTAACTGTATTCCTATTATGTTAATGTGTGTGTGCAATTTAATTAGTAGTTTAAAACCTATCCATGCTGAAGTTACTCTACAAGAAGATATGTCAAAGAAATAATCAATCTTCCCAGGTTTTCTTCCGCCTGCTACTTCTATAGCTTTTCTTCTTCCTACCTAATTACAACCCTTAAATAGAATTCGTGCCACATGTCGAATTTACCGAGTATCATAATCCTTCCAAGTGGTAAAGACACCTCAAGACAAATGCTGGGCATAGAAGCCACAGGGCATAAATATGCAAAGAAGTAAAAAGCTAACCTTTTCAAACAATAAGGCTTCTCTCTCACTTACCAACCTAACATTTCCCTGTATGGCCCCGGAAGATGACTGGTTAGCCAGAGACGGGTAAGATTCCTCAAGGGAGGAACAACCTAAGACAGGCACAGTCGCAGGGGGGCCATCAGGTGAGAAATTGGGGATCAACAGAGGTGAGGCTTAGAACCTCTCCCCCCCGTTTTGAGAGAAATCTTCTGCATCCGTGGATGTTTTATTGCCCTTGTCTAGCTTGGATTAATACTTAGTCTACAGGCACACACCTGATCATCTACATTTGCTCTCTTACAACACTAAACTGTTTTCTACTTTTATCTTACATATACTTACCACTTCAGCATTTTATTAAAAATAATAATAATAATAATAATAAAGGGAGAAATGTGGGATCCACATATAAATCAAGTATAAAAATCAAATGAATATTCATATTTGACTTGATTGTTTGGTTCATAATGCGTGATCAAAACCGAAAGTTTCTGTGATGACTGCCCTTGCACTGTTCACCATGTAAGAACTTACTCACTATGTAAGAATTACATAAGACAAAGTAGATTTCAAAACAAAGAATAAAAACAGGGATAAAAGCAGTGGTTTCACAGTGCTAAAAGGGTCAATTCATTCAGAGGACATAGCATCCTAAATATTTATGCAGAGAAGAACAGAGCTTCAAAATACATAAAACAAAACCTGATAGAACTGCAAGAACAGACAACTCCACAATTATATCTAGAGACTCCATCTTCTCTCAATAATTGATACAAGTAGAAAGGAAATCTGTAAAGATAAAGAAGGCTATACAATACCATCAACTTGACCTGACATCTACAGAGCACACCACTCAACAGCTGCACAATACACATTCTTTTCCAGAGCGCACTGAATATTTTCCAAGACACATTCTCAGCCACAAAATTAGTATAAGTAAATTTGAAAGAATTCAGATCCTAAGAAGTACATTCTCTCACCACAATGGAATTATATTAGAAATCAGTAACAGATCGGTCTCTGGAGAATCCCCAAGGACTGGAAACTGAGTAAAACAATTCTAAATAACCAATATATCAAAAAAGAAATTAAGAAGGAAATTAGAAAGTGTTTATAAATGAATGAAAATGAATACAAAACATTATCACAATTTATGAGATGCAGCTAAAATAGTACATAGAAGGGAATTCGTAGCAGCAAATATCCATATTAGAGTAGAAGGAAATAAAGAGTCAAAGACAGAAAGGAAGGATGAAAAGGAAAGAAAGGAAGGACTTCAGCTTCCATCTTAAGAAACTAAATAGAGCAAATGAAACCCCAAATAAACAGAAGAAAATAAGATGAGAATGGAAGTCAATGGAATAGAACAGAAAAACAATAAAGAAAAATCCCCCAAAACCAAAATTTGGCTCTTTGAAAAGGTCAACAAAATTGAAGCTCTGTTATCTCTTGAGAAGATAAAACTCCAGACAGACTGACCAGGAAAAAGAGAGAGAAGATAGGAACTTCCACTATCAAGATGATGAGAGATGAAATCATTAGAGATTCTACACATATTAAAAGAATGAGGAAATACTATGAATAATTTTATGCCACTAAATTTCGACTTCAATGAAATGAATAAATTTCTTGAAAGACACAAGATACCAAAGGTCATTAAGAATAAATGGATAACCTACACAGCCCAATACCTACAAAAAAAATTCAACCTGTAGTTAAAAAATACATGACAAAGAAGCCTCCAGGTCCACATGACTTCACTGATGAATTCCATCAAACACTGAAGAAAGAAATAAAACAATTCTATACAAACTCTTCCAGAAAATTTAAGAAGATACTTAGTGTTTACCTGGGGCTAAAATAAGAACTAGAATTGATAGAAGTGAGATCAAGCACATAAAGGAACCTTTAGGGATAAGGCAAGGCTTCTAAATTAGATTGTAGAGATGGCTGTACACTTGCATAAATTCACTAAATATCAGACTGTAATACATATTTTTATGGTTTGTAAACTATACCTTAACAAATATGAAAAAAAATTTTAAAATATACTTCAGGAAGAAATCGTAGACAACCTTAGTAACCTTGAGTTTGGCAAATTATTTCTTAAACACAACAGAAAGAGCATGAATAGGAATCATGAATCAATTAATAAACTATATTATATCTCTACAATGTTATAAAAATAAACTATTGATGCACTTAAAAACATGGATGAATCTCACAGTAAGATAAAAGCCAGACAAAAGAGCCCATACTGTACGATTGCATGTATGTAAGATTCTAGAAAATGCACACTAATCTAAATTGACAAAGCTGATCAAATGGTTGCCTAGGGACTAGTTAGGGGAAAGAAAGAGGATTATATGGGGGCACAAAGAGACTTTGAGATTATGGATATATTTATTATTTGGATTGTTGTGATAGCTTAAGACATGTACACATATGTCAAAACTTAAATCATACAAGTTAAATACTTGCAGTTTACTGTATGGTATTACAACTCCATAAAGCATTTTTTTTAATAAAAAGAAAACTTAAAAAAAAAGAAAAAGAAAACTTAAAGACCATTTCCACACCATAACTTTTCTTGGCATCCTTCAGCAGAATCTGTATTCATATCACACCACAGAACTTAAAAAATACTTCTAAAATAGGGTAACACTGTTATTATGCTTATTTGTATGTCTGTCTTCCCTGTTCAGGCTGTGAGTTGGTCCTGGACTATCTATTTATATTTTTATACTGAAGTCCTAGTGGAGTAGTGCTTATATATAATAAGTCCTTGATATATGTACAACTAAATGAATTTTTATTTAATTTTTAAAAACCAAATGCAGAGTCTTGAGTAAATGGATCTGAAGGTTTGAAAACAGGTACTGGATGGAAATATGCTAGGGAGTAAATAAAATAAGTAATTCATACTACTGAACTTCAACAAAGATACACTGAACTTCATCAAAGATGTATTTGAAACTAGAATATATGTTTCAGTATAAAGGGCCAGTTTATGAATTTCTCCAGAAAAATGTGGTGTGCAGACAGCAGAAATCAGAAGAAAAATTAAATCAGTAGATACTGAGACAAACTTTAGTTTTTAACTAAAGAAGATAAAGTGATTTAACACTTTATCTGTGGATAGAAACAGGCTAAAAATAATTATCCAGAATCTACATGCGATTCCAGGTTATGTCAGTCTGTATAAATGCATATTTACCTAGTACTATAATAAAAGTAAAGACAGGCTTCTAATTCACAGGCACTAAGATAAGGACAGTGTGGTTCAGGGATGAAATAGTTTTCAGGGGGTCCATAGTGCTTAAGCAGTTTCTAAGTGCTAATTTCAGCAATGTACTGAAAATAGAAAGGTATTTCTATGGCTAAAGGTACTTTGAAAAACTCACCACATATCTGAGACACAAATGCTACATGCGTTTATGTCCAACATTCAGTTTTTCAAAATTCTTTAACTTTCTCTGATTACATCACAGAAGTAAGTTGACTAATCTCTTTTTGGTTTCTATCACATCTAGGTCTCGGTAGAAAGACAGTAACTCAGGAAAGTAGGAGAGGGAATGTTAATCTGTCTTTTAACAAGAAGGCTGACTTCCAGTCAGAAACAGGCCATTGCATTATTTAAGTACAAAAGGCAGAAGAATTCTACATGGATTGGCAGACTATACCAAAATAACTGGAATCAAGAATTCTGAGTTTCCTCTATTCATGCAATAACCTGTATCCATTTTAATAACACAGTATTTCACAGTTGTAGAAAATTAAGAGTAATCACAACAAAGTAACTAGTAATGTTGAAAAATATCTTAAAAAATTTTTTTAAAGCTTTGTATCTGTGTAAATTTTGGTCCTGTGCCATACATTGTAAAAACAAACTCTACCTGAAAGTGTTATAGTCATTTAATTTTAACAGCCAAGAATCTTATTACACATGATCTTGAAACAAACACGTAAGTATGTGATGAAAAACCATTTTTCTTCAGGAGATAAATGCTAATTTACTTATAATGGGAATTATTTAAAAGATTATTTTTAAGATGGACTTCAATGGTTAAAGATCACAACTAGTACTTTTAATAATGTGAAATATAAAAACATTTTTCTAACATTTAAAAAGCTTTCTAGATTCTCATAAATGAAACTTTCTTACTGTAGCTAGTAAACCAAAATGAATGAAATAGCCATTTGAAATACATAAAAGGCTATGTGGTATAATGACAAAAAATTCACATATATATATATATCAGTTATTGATACTGATGTTCTAGCATTGCTTTTCTATATTATTTTTTTGTTCAAATGAAATATGTCCACATCATATAATCTACATAAGCATTAAGCCTTTTAGAAATAATTTAAAAACAAAAAATTTTGATATTATATTGTTTTATTTAAAACTGTAGATAAATGGACAAAACCCAATGTCCTCTTAGTTATAAACAGTAATTTTTTAAAGAAAAATATACTCCGTATAATTTTACACCTTAAATTGAGAGTGGCTTTCCTGACAGACTTGGAAATAGACATCTACAGTCAAGAAATTCTTGACCTCTGTTTTTAGTTAAAACTTCTATTTAAAATCTAATTTCAAAGCAGAGCACAGAGAACATTGCCAGTAATTTGACTCTCTTACTTCTGGCATAAATTCAGACTTTCGCCTACATTTTCCCTATTGTAAAGTTATGGTTCATACTCTAGACGGAATGTACCAACTAACATTCCCTTTCCAAATAGTGAATCCATTTCACTATGTGAGAATGAGAAAAGTGAATGGTGTATGCTTTCAGTGTCTTGCTCAGTTATTACATACTTATTGGGAGCCAATTACATATCAGATATGGTGGTAGGTATTGGGACACAAAGCTATTATTAGCTTATGCTTAATGTCTTTGTTATATGTGATAAAATTATAACATTAAAATTCTAAAGTCCATTCCCTGGATGACCAGGTGAGATTGGTGAGATAGGGGATGAAACCAGTGAACTTTTATCTGGCAAGGGCTTCATCACTGATTCAGTTCTGGGTATGTCAAGTATCTCTGTTCTATGCATGAGCACACCAAGTCTTTCAGAGTTGAAAGAACAATTCTAAATGAAAGAACAACTGGTATTATTAGCACTGAAAAAAATCTGAAGGTCTGCAGATAGGGAAATGTAATGCCTTCAGATTCCAATGATACTGGCTATCATATTTACACAATGGCTAATAAGGAGGAGGTTTAACTGCTTGACAACAATGAATACCTAGAATGCTAGAGTTCACAAAGGAATTCCACATTATTTCACTTTAATTTTCCTGACCTTATAATTTTATATGAGAAGGAACTGAGGGTAAATCGGGCTTTTAGCCAGGAGACAAGCCCTGCATTTCCCAAAGTGTGTTCTGTGAAATCGGGATAGTATAGTCATTAGGTTAAAAATAAATAAATACTTAGGTTCATGATGAATAAATTTAGGAAAATAACTGACCATAGTTAAAAAGTACATTAAAGGACTTCTCAAAGTCTTTAATATGTTAGTACCTAGCGTGAATCTCCAAGTGGAGGTAGAGAATAGCATTGTTTCCTGAAAAGGATTGACCACATAATCCTTTCACTATGGATCACTTGAAGGACCAAATGTTCTATAAAACAAACTTCGGGAAAGTGAACTAATATACTGAACAAAGTAAGAAGAATCAAGTCAGAGGAGAATACACATTCTGATGCAAAATCTACTGACAGCCAGAGAGGGTCAGGGATCTGGAAAAAGACCACACACAAAATCATGTCAGAAGAGGCCAAATGCCTGCCATACCCAGCTGCAGTCACTGCCACCTCCCCTCGGCTATACACTGATCAGCTGATTGTTTTCCTCCAAAATACTTACTGAGCTCTTACTTGTGCCAGACACTATGCTGGAAGTTGAAGATGTAACAGTGAATACCACAGAGAAGGTCTCTGTTCCCACAGTTTACATACAAGTTGTGGGAAACAAAAACAAGAAAACATCAGATTAGATGATCTGATACAGAGCATATGATTGAGACATACCAGTATTTTAAAAATCAATCAGTCAATCAACCAATCAATCCCTGGAAATACCAATAAGGGCTTTTCTAAAGCACAGTCATGAATATAGACTCAAATCTACATAACAATGAAGATTAGGAAAAAAATACTATTACAGTAATAGTTAACATTTATGTCTTACTTAGCATGTGCAGGGTACTACACTAAGATTTAAATGATTTATTACTTAAAACCCACAACAACCTTTTTAGTTAACTATTATGTTATCTTCATCTTACAAATGAAATTAGGGTACAGAGAAGTTAAATTAGGTACCCAAGGCCACAAAGCTAAAAATCAGTAGAGCTTAAATTCAAGTAAGACAATCTAGTTCAAGAGGCTAAATTCCTAACTGGCCATCTGAGAAGTATCTACTTGGCAGATAAATTGCTATTTCAGTAATATGTAAGATTTCTTGCATCTTCTCATTTAACTAACTTCTGTCTACCTCCCTGAAGTTATCAGCAGAGACCCAACAAAGGATTTACATATTGCTTGCTTTCTTCTTAACAAAGTAGAAACTACTTCTGATTTTCAGTTTTGTCTAGGGTATAAGAGACTCATCAAACAGCATACAGTGGCAGTGAAAGAGCCAGGCTAAATTCCTTGGACAGAAGAAGAAAAAAAAAAAAAAAACATGAGTAACTAAGTTCCAATATAAACTAACAAAGACTTAACAAGAGAGGAGAAAATTATAGCCCTGAGTAATTAAGTAATGGAAACAGTCATTCATCTAAGTAATGAGGGAGTTAGGACCAGAACCAAGTTCTCTTCAATGTCACTCCATCATTATCCTTATGCCCTGGGATGGAGACCTGATCAAGACAGAAGTCTGGAAACTCCAGGGCAGCCTGGAGGATGGAGTGGGTACACAATCAGTGGTCAGATACCAGTACTGGTGAGAAAAACAACATAATCACAAATACCTCAAAGCAAAGACAAAACAAGCCACAGCCAGTCACTCCAAAGATTAATGGTGAAAATCCATTTGCTGTATGTGGAACAGCCAACACAGCAGAGGTGTATATTCCAGAAACAGTCGTAAGGAAGGCAAGACCAGGTAGAGGCTGGCACACTGCACCACAGAAACGGGAGTCTGCGCACAATCATCTTTCTCAGAGCTGTAGTTTTGAAAGAGAGCTCTTGGAGCAGAAGACGTCCAGGCTCCGCCTTATATGTACTAAGAACCTGTTGGAAAAGCCAGGTTTGGACTCGGCCACTCAATGACAACTTTAATGTCTTGCTTCTTACAGGGAATTACAAGATTCTGATATATTCCCAAAGGGTGTTCCATTCCTCCTATCAGTCTCTACATCTTTAAGTAACAGCATGGTTACTCAGAGATTACAATTACATTTACCCAAAGTGACTCCAAAAGAGGAGTAGCTCAAGGACTATGTGCTAGTAGGACAGCGTGACTATCACAATTAGCATTAAAACATTTTGTCATAAACATGACTTTGTTCCTGTCTTGATACTTTATACTAAGCAAGATGTTCCTAATCTCTATAGAAACAGCCAAATCTGGAAACCAGAAACACAGCCACCAACGACTCTACTGAAAGTCCAAAACAAGAAGCAAAGAGAGGCATCAATCTTCTCTGAAGATCAATGCTCCCCAGATACAGGAAAAAAGTTCTGCTCTTTCCTGAATATTAATATGTTACTGCCAAATCCTACTGTGTGGGTCTTTTAGAATTCTACATTAAAATATTCTATTAGATAGTTTTTAGATATCATTTTGGGGGAAATAAGAGGCAAGTGGCACTTCAAAAACACCTTACTTGACAATATTAGACAAATGTTTCAGAAGAACAAGTTTTCTTAAGAAAGTGTTTCAGTAATGTTTTTGAGAAATTGCCCCCACATCCCACCTCCACTGCCACCTGCTTGCAGATCTCTATTGCCTACCCTGCCTACTGTGCCTCAATTCTTTAAGAGTGTGTACAAATCTAAACTCTGAACCTTGTAGGAAAAACCAAATAGTATGTAAACAGAAATCCATTACACAAATGATAATTCATTTATCCAGAATTAAGCCACCAGATTCATAGGGAATCTTAACTATTATTGCCAACAATCTTTGGGAGAACTAAGATCAAGAGGCTTAAGAGTACTATAAGCCAGGTGCAATGCCCCTAACTTGGGTATGGTTCACAAGCAAATTTTCTTTTCTGTGAAAGTACAGTCTGTGCTTGGATAGTCCTAACTCCTTTTAGGAAGTGAGGTGCTTTTTAAAAAGTTACGATTCTCAAACAATTCCAAATGTATGGCATCATTTTAAAAGCATGTAGCCCAACTGAGCAGGCATCAGAATTAATGATTAAAGTTCCCTTCAGATTTTCTGTGCTAACTGATCTGACTTTACTTAAGCAACAGGACAAGTTTAACATGTTCCACACTAAAGAAATGGGAATTGTCAGCACACACACAAAATCTCTTCCCTTTGCATTTATTCGTAGTCAAGTAATAAATATCAGCTAGCTTCAACTTAATTATGACTTAGTAGAAAAAGGTTTATGGGATTGAATATCCTTAAAACTGAGTGGGAGAACAGGAGAAAGCCAGGAAAGAGAAAAGAAAATGGAATTATGGTGAAAAGGCAATTGTGTGCATGATTTCAATAATGACTAAATACATTCTGATAGTTTCTAATGGTTTTTATGTCTCCCTAATCCTTTTAAGTTAATGCTAGGCAGTAACAGTCACTTTTGGTTTCCATTGACAGTTAATATAAAAACAGAATTACAAATCAACATTTGGAAGAATAAATTCCATCTGTTACTATCTTGTCTTTGATTTTAAGACTGAAATTTAAGACAGCCTAGTTATACAACTCACTGAATTACATACTTTAAGTGGGTGAATTGTATGGTATGTGATTACACCTCAATAAAGCTGTTAAAATTTAAGTCAGATGCGTGTGTGGGGGTGGGTTGGGAGGGGGTTACTGCAGTGTTTGAAAATGCTCCAGAATAACTAAGCTTTTCTTTAGAAGCCAACTGATAAAACCAAGTGGTAAACTGGCTCTAGCAAAACAGAACACATTAGATGTTCTGACATGTTAATAAAGAAAGCCTTCAACTGATTTGGTTCTTGACTTGAACAGCAGCCAGTTCAACGCCTTTGCTAACTGCAACTCTGACCCACTCCTTTCCCCTCTGTGCAAGAGACATATGTGAAGAGGGTGAGAACCGCATGTTTCTACCAGAAGGAAAAAATAATCTTCTGGCAATCATGGTGGGGTAGTTTAGGGGTAAAAATCTGCCCATGTTTTATTCCAGAACATTTTCAAAAGCATAAACTTCTTTCCTCACAAGCACAATCTCTTCAAACTAACCAGGACGCAAACCTCCTTTAGTAAGTGTACAGAATCATTCTTGAATGGCTGCCTTTTAAGGGAAATTTACTCTTTTCTAACTGCTATCCTCTCTCGTATTCAGGGAGATTTTCATTTGGGGATTTTCTTGACGTCACTTCTGACCCTCCTTCGTTTGTAAAAAAATACTTATTAAAAAATTAGAGACCAACATGACAGATGTGTTGCTCAGTGTTTACACATCGACTTTTGGCAATGTGGTTGAATGCACAGCCTCCACAAGAAGACTGTGTTAACTGCTATTCTGCCATTGACAAACGGTGAGCCCTTGGGCAAAGCACTACATCTCTCTGTGCCACTCTACTCTCATCTGTAAAACAGGAATAACTGAAGTTCCTACATCATGGCATATATTAACACTAAAATCAGTTATTACACATTAAATTTCATAAAACAATGCTCCGGACATGGTATGTAATAATAATATTTCAAAGAGTAAATATATAAAGTATGAGAACAGTTCAGTCTAAAAACGTGTAAAACAGAGTTGTAACAATTCCTAAAAAGCTGTACACATATACTGAGACTGAACAAGTATGTAAATGGTGGGAGCCCAGTTTCTCACTACTAGAAAAGGTTACAGATAAGCAATGGGGAAATACCATGTGGTGCTGGATCACAATTAGAGACATCAGGATGAACTCATGTTTAGCTTAAAATAGATAGATACAGATACAGAAATAATGATATATATGTATGTATCCTTGGTTTGGTAAAATATGTTTATTTCCCAGCTCCCTCTACTGAGAGCGCCTAAAAGTAAAAACACACGAGTAACAACAAGCACACCGAGAGCCCCTATCTTGCTTTTTCAAGCTATTATCCAATAAAAGGAACCAGGAGCCCTCAGAAAAAGGCTATTTATATTGAGGCAGGGAATAGACATGATGAGACTGAAACATATTGCCCAAAAAGTTTGATGTATTAAAAACAAAATCATGAGGACACATTATCAAAGGAAACAACTTACAAGATTCCTAATGGCTAAGCTGGAACAAACTGGGCAATCTGAATAATAGATTATGACACAAAATATAAAACAGATATCCATAAATCCATACCAATATAAAATAACTGAAGGGCAAAGATACAAATATCCATACAGAATTCCAAATAATTTATGTAGCTACTCTCTCCTTCAAAAAAGAAAAGCTTGACTCTCAACCACTTAAGTGTGGGGCTGTATTTAGAGATTTGTTTTCAGAGAGCATAACACGGAAAAGTGGGAAAAAATAACAACTTTACAGTGGAGAAATCTAGAAAACATTACAGGCCAAGTGATCAAGGTTAACATCATGAGTCATGTTAACAGCACGGATACTTCATCCTCCCCAAAAGCCATAACTCAGTCCAACCATGAGAAAAACACCAGACAAATTTAATCTGAGAAACACACTAAAAAAACACCTGGTCAGCACTCCTCAAAACTGTTAAGGTCATCAAAAACAAAAAAATTCTGTGAAACTGTCAGAGACCAAAAAGTTCTGGTTAAAGAGAAATGATGACTAAATGTAATGTGGAATCTTGGATGGGATCCTGAGACAAAAAAGAAACATTACAGGAAAATTAGTGAAATCCAAAGAAACTGTACAGTTGGTAGTGACACATTAATGTCAGTGCCTTAGTTGTGACAAATACACCAGAGTAATGGGAGATGTTAGCAACAGGGGGTGAGGAGTACACAGAAACTCTCTACATCCATATGACATTTTGTAAGTATGAAACTATTTTAAAATAAAATTTATTTTTTAATCTTAACTAAAAATTAATAAGCAATTTAAGTAATTTTTCAAATGTTACATTTTAACATTTAAATGCTTAAATTTTTTTAAATGAGTTTACAGAGATGAATTTAAACCTTCGCCAGATAAATAAAAAGGTACTTGTCTCCCCAAATAGCTGATCATATTAGGTAAATAAATCATTTGTGCAAATAGTGGTGCTAAAAGAATTAGATCCTGTAAGGTTAGTTTCCAGAGTTTTCTAAAGCCCACCAGAATAAGTTAGTTTTTAAAAAAATACGTCTAAAAATCTTATGAAATACAGCCTGATTTAAATTTCACACATTTCATATGATCTCTTCTCACAAAAGCAATATAGGTTATGTTATAGAAATATTTTAAAATTTCAATTCCAATATTTCATTATGACATGATAGAAACAGCGAAAGAAATCTCAACAGAAACAATACAAACCTACTGTAAAAATAGCAACTCTGCTCAGTAATTAACAGAAACCTTCAATTTTGGTTTTTGAAAGAAAAAACAAGTTTGTCAAACTTCATGTAACCACAGTTTAACTGAAGGAAAAAAAAAATCTCAACATTCCAAGTCAAAATATCTTATATGATTAGCAGACTCCGGTAGTGTTAGTGAATTAGCATCATAGCACTCACCAGAAATAGGAGACACCAAAAGAAAAGTATCAACGTAATGGCTATGAAGTAAAAATGACAATGACTGACTTATTACTGTTCAAGCTGAATGACATTCAAAAAAGTAAATAGAACTGTGGGGGCAGGGGTTGTTTCTGCAAAAAGCTTTTTATAATCTCTACTCATTGCTCTATGAAGGCTTGGCGTTTGGGTTTTACTGAAGGGAGAAAGGGTTCTGAAGACAAAGGCATCAAGGAATGGAGAAGAAACAGATGAAGAAGTTTTTATAATGACACTGTCCATCTCGTTTATTATCACTCAGCAGCTTCAATGCTTTATTTCCATAAACTTTGTTGCCTCTTAAGAAAATGACAGGAGTACACAGTCAGTGGGAGATTGTTAAGTCACCTATTCTCAAAGTAGTGAAAGGAAAACAGAAATCCAAAAAAGGATTTTAAGGATGCACAGGTGTTGAGATAAATCTGATAACAATTATAGATAATCTCTATCTATATTTACTCCATTATTCTTAACTGTTTCAACTAGAAAATATTCAGTAACTTGTAATACCAAACCTTTTCCTAAAGACCATAATTTTCACCTACATGTGTACTTACAGCATAGGTCTTTTATACTGCATATCATTCATTCACCTCGGAAGACTGACACATGAATCTTGAATTCCTTGGATACTAAAAATGAGGTGGAAGTTAGATTAAGAGAATGTTCTTTCTTTGAAAACTCAGGGCAAAAGATGTCCCTTCTCTTGGTTCCTATCACTTGTCAGTGATTCTTCTCATGTGCTCCTTCTTTCTCTATCTCCCTACTGGTCCCTTCAAATCTGCTAGACAACCACTTTGAGGTGAGGGTGAGGATGTGTGCGTGTGTGTGACAATTTTCTGCTTAAATATATTATCTCAATCCATCTGTCCAAAACCTAACTGCACTGCACATCTTGGCTTCACTCAACTTCCCCATCTCTCCAGGCCATCTATGCCCCAAACTTCTCCTGTTGTTAATGTCTTTAACATCATTACCATTCACTCTTGGACTGGTTCACCATCTTCTGGATAATCTGAAATGACAGACTGAGGACTAATTGTTCACCCTACATCTACCACCTATCCTCCATAGGACTAACTGGCCCCTGCCATCAAGCACTTCACTATGGATACTTCTGTTCAAGCTTCTTTGGTAGTTCCCTTATTTCTCTCATGTTTATTTTGTGCCCCAAAGACAGTTTTTCAAGACTTATTTTTGTCTCATCTACCTCTCTATAGCAATACACAGTGACTACAAATCATGGGTTCTGGAGTTAAGAAGACAGCCTGAATGCAAATCCTGATTTCACCACTTCCTAGATGAGATGTACAACTTGGGCCTGTTCCAGACCTTTCTTTATGTGTCAGTTTCACCATCTGTTAAATGGAAAATAATGGCTGTGAGGAGGATTAAAATAATACTTGTAAAGAACTTACATAAAACCATGCCAAGTATACAGTTAAGTACTCCATAATGTTAATTGTTATTATAATTAGTGTTATTAATATCTAATATTTATTATTATTCTTCAATACAAATCATTTGAGGCAATTTCACCTGTTCCCTGCATGATCCCTTCTTGCTTATTTCTCCCAGGGTTTTTTTTTCTTTTATATTAAGGTATCATTGATTTACATTTATGAAGGTTTCACATGAAAAACGATGTGGTTACTACATTCACCCATATTATCAAGTCCCGCTCCACACCCCATTGCAGTCACTGTCCATCAGTGTAGTAACATGCCACAGTCACTACTTGTCTTCTCTGTGTTACACTGTCTTCCCCATGATCCCCCCCACACCATGTGTACTAATCATAATACCTCTCAATACCCTTCTCCCTCCCTCCCCACCTGCCCTCCCACACCCCTCCCCTTTGGTAACCACTATTCCCTTCTTGAGGTCTGTGAGTCTGCTGCTGTTCTGTTCCTTCAGTTTTGCTTCATTGTTATACTCCACAAACGAGTGAAATCATTTGATATTTCTTTCTCTGCCTGACTTATTTCACTGAGCATAATACCCTCTAGCTCCATTCACGTTGTTGCAAACAGTAGGATTTGTTTCTTTCTTATGGCTGAATAGCATTCCATTGTGTATATGTACCACCTCTTCCTTATCCATTCATCTACTGATAGACACTTAGGTTGCTTCCATTTCTTGGCTATTGTGAATAGTGCTGCAATAAACATAGGGGTGCATATGTCTTTTTGAATCTGAGAACTTGTTTTCTTTGGGTAAATTCCTAGGAGTGGAATTCCTGGGTCAAATGGTATTTCTATTTTTAGTTTCTTGAGGAACCTCCATATTGCTTTCCACAATGGTTGAAACAGTTTCCATTCCCACCAGCAGTGTAGGAGGGTTCCCCTTTCTGCACATCCTCGCTGGCATTTGTTGTTTCTAGTCTTCTCGATGTTGACCATGCTAACTGGTGTGAGGTGATATCTCATTGTGGTTTTAATTTGCATTTCTCTGATAAGTAGGGATGTGGAGCATCTTTTCATGTGCTTGTTGGCCATCTGAATTTCTTCTTTGGAGAATTGTCTCTTCATATCCTCCACCCATTTTTTAATCACGTTATTGCTTTTTGGTTGTTGAAGTGTGTGAGCTCTTTATATATTTTGGATGTTAGCCCCTCGTTGGATATGTCATTTACAAATATATTCTCCCATACTGTAGGATGCCTTTTTGTTCTGCTGATGGTGTCCTTTGCTATAAGGAAAGGACTTTTTAGCTTGATGTAGTCCCATTTGTCCATTTTTGCTTTTGTTTCCCTTGCCTGAGGAGATGCGTTCAGGAAAAAGTTGCTCATGTTTGTATTTGAGAGATTTTTGCCTATGTTTTCTTCTAAGAGTCTTATGGTTTCATGACTTACATTCATGTCTTTGATCCATTTCAAGTTTACTTTTGTGTATGGGGTTAGACAATAATCCAGTTTCATTCTCTTGCATGTAGCTGTCCAGTTTTGCGAACACCAGTTGTTGAAGAGGCTGTCTTTTCCCCATTGTATGTCCATGGCTCCCCAGCAGGTTTTCATTCTGCAATATTCACCTCAACTACTTACTATTTAAATTTAAACCACATTTTAAGGCTCATCTTTCAGAAAGCCTTTCCTACATATAGGCAATAGATTGCAATCATTTTCTGATCTTCTGAACTGTTAATCAAGAATCACATTATTTAGTATATAATCACAAAGTGTCCCACATTACTTAATGTTTTAATGGAATTAAATTACTTAGTATTATCCCTATATCTAGTCTGTCATCTCCTTGAGAAGAAGGATCACATCCTCTGCAACACCTCAATCCAAAACTCACTAACTACTCCTGAGGAACACACTAAGAGAAGGATAGGAATGATATGGCAGCAGAAGGAAGTAACAGGACCAAACTCTCAACAATAGACTACAAAAAGTCACCATCTCCTCTTCCTTTTGTATCACTTAAAATCAGGATTCTTTGCCAATCACTTAAACCACTCTAGAAAACAACTATACAGACAGCAAGTGCATTCTCCTAACTAAATTCAGTGATCTCCTAAACCTTACCTCCCCTAGTTCTCTTCTGTATCTGATTTCACATCACCACTTTTTAACAACCTCAAACTACCTGTCTCCGAACACAGAGGAAAGACCTTGTAAAGACACTGGGCAAAGACAGCCATTTATAAGCCAAGGAAAGAAGCCTCAAAAGAAACTAACCCTAACGCACCCTGATCTTGGACTTCTGTTCCCCAGAACTGTGAGAAAATAAATTTCTGTTGTTTAGGCCACCCAGTCTATGATACTTTGTTATGGCAGCTCTAGCAAACTCATACAGAACCCAGAAATGACCCATACAAACATATTCAACTGATCTTTGATGAAGGAGCAAAGGCAATTCAATGGAAAAAGGATGGCCCTTTCAACGAATGGTAATGAACAACTGGACATCCACATGCAAAAAAAAGACTCCTGACACAGATCTTACTAAATTTGGGAGACCTCTCCAAAAATTAACTCAGATGGATCACAGACCTAAATGTAAAATGCAAAACTATAAAAAGTTCTAGAGGATAAGAGAAAATCTAGGTGATCTTGGTTTGGGTTTGGCAGTGAGGTTTTAGATGTAACACCAAAGACACAATCGATTAAAAAAATAGTTTATAAGATGAATTTCACTAAAGTAAAAACTTCTGCTCTGCTAAAGACACTGTAAAGTGAATGAAAAGACAAGTCACAGATTGGGAGGAAATACTTGTAAAACGTATCTGCTAAAAGACCCATATCCAAAATATATAGAGAACTCTTAAATCTCAATAAGACAAACAAACCAATTTTTAAAAGAACAAAAGATCTGAGCAGACACCTCACCAAGTAAGACACACAGATAGAAAATAAGCATATGAAAAGATGTTCAACATCCTATGTCACCAGGGAACTGCAAATTCAAACAACAATACAATATCACTACACACCTATTAGAATGGCCAAAATCCAAAACTATGACAACACCAAATGCTAGCAAGGATGTGGAGCAACAGGAACAGAATTTGGTGCTGATTGTAATACAAAATGGTACAAACACTCTGGAAGACAAGTTTGGCAGTTTCTTACAAAGCTAAACAGAGTCTTACCACACAATCCAGCAATTGCTCTCCTTGGTATTTACCCAAATGAGTTAAAAAGTTATGTCCACACAAAAACCTGCACACAGTTTATAGCAGCTTTATTCATAATTGCCAAAACTTGGAAGCAACCAAGATGTCCTTCAATAGGTTAATGGTATGTAAACCATACACTGGGATGCCATTCAGTGATAAAGAACAAATGAGCTCACATCTGTTCTTTTATTTGTTCTATTAAGCCACAAAAAGACACGGAAGAACCTTAAATGCATATTGCTAACTAAAAGAAGTCATTCTTAAAAGACTTAGATATATATATGTCTTCTAAAAGACTTAGAAATATACTTAGATTCTATATATGTGACATTCTAGAAAAGACAAAACTATGGAGATAGTAAAAAGACAGTGGTTGCCAGGGATGAGGGAAGGGGTATGGACAGCACAGAGGCAGGCTCACATCATTTTTAGGGTAGTGATAATACTCTGTATTATACCATAACGATGGATACATGTCATACATTTGTCCAAACCCACAAAATGACCACCACCAAGAGTGACCCTAATGTAGACTATGAACTTTAGTTAATAATAGAGTATCAATATTGTTTAATCAATTATAACAAATGTATCACACTAAAGCAAGATACTAATAGGAGAAATTTGGGGCACATATATGGGAAATCTGCACTTTCTACTCAAGTTTGTCTGTAAACCTAAAAATAGATGAGTCTACAGAAAGTAAAATAAACCCCTGGGTACCAAAAATGAAGGGAAATGTAAAACCCAAATTAAGGCTTCCACCAGCAGTGGGATGAGGAGGGGTATGGGGAGAAGTTGGTCTCTGCAAACTAGGTGCTTGGAGTTTTAAACCTATTTGAGGTCAGGTGTACAGACCTTGGGACAACTCAAAAGAGTACACTAAAACAGACTTCTGGATAAAACTAGGACCCTCAGAAAAAACTGTGTCCTCAGTAAAGTGAAAACAATAGGAAGGGAGGGAGGGAGGGAGGAAGGAAGGAAGGAAGGAACCCACAAACACAGGAGTAGGAAAACAACAGTTTATCTCTGTTTGGGCTTTGAATAGGGAGCTAGAAAAAAGTTGCTTAAAAATTCAAAACCAAGTGTACACTGCTCACTTGGGCCTGGGGTTCAAATCTGTATTACCCATAAATATTTTTAACCAAACAGAGAAATTAACATAAAAATTAGTCCCAGTCCAGTGGAGTTCCTGGAAGAAGCAAAAAAAGCAACTGCTTTGGAAGGACACCTTCCCATTTTGAGACACAAAAGATTCATACAGTAAAACAAGAATTCAAAATTAAAGTCCACCATGAGTGCGTGAGTCAGCAAACATAACAAACAGATTACCCACCACAAATTTGAAATGATAGAATGGTAATGTAAAAGAGAATGTTAAGTATGTTAAAATAACCAAAATTAGAAAAAGGTCTCAAAACTATAACAAGAAACTATGCAAAAAGAATACGGATTTGAAAAATAACAAAATAGAGCTTCTAGAGATGTAATTATTAATATTTAAGTAGCAATGCAATCTGTTATGTACTGAATGATTCCCTCCCACCTCGCCACCCCCCAACACATGCATATTCATGTTTGAAGCTCTAACCCCCAATGAAACCCCTCAGAGTTCCCATATATGTGTCCCAAATTTCTCCTATTAGTATCTTAGGGTTAGTAGCCCTAAACCCCAATGAGATGGTGTTTGGACATGGGGCCTTTGGGAGACAATTAGGTTTACATTAAGTGATAAGAGTGGGGGCCCTCATGACGGGATTAGCGCTCAGAGAGCTTTGCTCCTCTCTACAATGTTAGCGCACAGTGAGATGGCGGCCAACTACAGACTAGGAAGAGAGCTCTCACCAGAAACCAACTGCTGGCACACCCTGATCTTCAACTTCTACCCTCCGGAATTGAGAAAGTAAATTTCTGTTGCGTAAGCCACCCAGTCTATGGTATTTTGTTTTGGCAGCCTGAGCTAAGACAGACTCCAACTGACCAAATGTGAAAGTATGAGCATCAAAATAAATGACAATGATGAATTAGGACCCAAAGGATAAAATTAAAATCCTCCAGTCCAAAAATAAATAAACGGAGAAGTAAAAGCTCTTCATTAGAACAGAATGTCAACCAATAAACATAGGAAAAAATAGAGTTACAAAAGCCCTATTTTGCAACCATCATAGTAATAATTCAAGTAAGAATCACCAAATGGATGCTAAAACTAATCAGTGCAAGTTAGATGAGGAAGAAGATATTATACAGTCTCAAAGTATCTTCCCACCAATTACTTATTAATTACAAAAGGAAAAAAATAATTTTTTAGGAAAGAAACCTGGCAGATCCATGTTAACCAAGTGACCAAAATTAACACTAATAATGGGACAGATCAACATCACATGCCTCCTGATATAATTCACTGAGGACATATCATTTATAAACATTTTTGCCAAAAATGTATAACCTGAATTTAAACAAAAGAAACACCAGACATAACAAAAATTAAGGACGTTCTACAAAATGACATATACTCTTAAAAAAGTGTGAGTGTTTAGAAAGACAAAGAAAGGCTGAAAAACTATTCTAGATTAAAAGGCACTAAAAAGTCTTGAAAACTAAAAGCATTGTATGATCCTGGATTGCTTTCTGGACTAGGCAGAAAGTGCTATTATGGATATTATTATAAGGATCATTGGCAGAAGTCTGAATAAGGTCTACAGATCATAGTATTAATATTAAATATTAATATTATTTTTGACACGTTTATATTTAAATATTAAATGTTAATAAATATTAAATATTAATGTTAAATTTTTCTGCTTTTGATTACTGTGGTTTTAAGTCAATATATTTATTTTGAGAAATATACACTGAAGTGTTTGCAGGTAAAGGAGCATGATGTCTGCAATTTACTCTAACGTGGGTCAGAAATAATAATATGTATATATAGAAAGAATACACAATAAAGCAAATATGGCAAAATGTTAACCACTGAGTTAGGGTGTATGAGGGTATATGAGTAAGGGTATATGAGAGTTTTTCAAGTTACTCTTGCAATTTTCATGCGAGTTTTTTTTTTTTTTTTTAAGCAACAGAAATTTTGGACAGACTGGACATAGACATAGACACAAGCAAAGATATTAAAGATAGGAGCCATAATACATGACACAGCATAAAGAGTTGGAAATATCATGATGTTACAGAACATGGAGAAATGGAAGAAATAAAGCATACAACAGGAGCTATAAAGGGAAACAACAGAGAGATGAGGAAATATAAAAAATACACCAGCTCAGAATTTTCCAGAACTGATGAAATACGCTACTCTTCAGATAAAAGAAAACAAATATTTTCACTTACAACAACATTTAGAAACATCAGTATGAAACTGCAGGACACAAAAGTCACCAAAAAGAAAAAAATCTTACAAGTCAATCACAAAGAAGAGACAGATGAGCTACAAGGAACAACAACTGACAACAGACTCATAAGCAGCAACAAAGGTAACCAGAAGACAACACATTATCTTCAAAGTTGAGAGAAAATTGTCAACCTAGAGTTCTATATCGCACATAATTATGATTCAAAAGTAAAGACACATAAATACATTTTTGGAAGAAAAAAAAAGACTGAGTTTACCTTACACCGTCCCTCACTTGAAAGAGAAGAAAGAAAAAAAAGGGAGACAGGGAAGGGAAGGGAGAGAGGGAAGGAAAAAAAAGTCAGAAAAACAAAGGAGGAGCCCTACCAAATAATGCTCATCAGGAAGAAAAAAGCTTAACTGAGAATGAGGGAGTAAGGTGCCAAGAAACAACAGTAAGCAAAGAAACTGAACACACTTATCAGTAAAAGACCACTGTCTTTATAAAACAATGGTAATAAACACTAATCTGGCAGACAGAAACAATGTAGAACTAAAAAAAGAGACAATAACACAACATAGAAAGGCGGTAGCTGAACTAAACATTTTAATGCCCACGTATACACCAGAAGTGAATACAGAGATATTAAGTTTATTATGCATGTTTAAATTTTAAAATAACCACCAAAAGTATAAAAATAAAATGTGTAATTTTTAACTCAACAGAGAGGAAAGGGGAGAAATGAAAGAAAATTCACTGAATGGCATCCAAATAGTTACCAAAGCAGGTTAGAAAGACAAGATTAATCCTAATTAATTTGGAAAATATTATACTGTAAATCAAATGAGTTCACATTCTTCAATAGGCATTCATTTGTCTGTATCTTGGTTATTTGTAGCATTATCTACTACATTTCCCAGTATCAGAATGGCAGTATATTACCTCTGCCCACTTTGGTCCCACAGCAGTATTTTTATCCATATTTATTCTTTTAGAATGGCTTCCCTCAGTTCACTACAAATGCAAACCCAGCATTTTTTTTTTAAGTCTGAGGAAAGGTATGCTCTTCCAGCAAGTCTTTAGCAAATTAACCCCAACTCACTTACTCTTACCTTAGTATCTATAACATGTTATTGCTCTTTTAATTTTTAAAATATTTCTCAAATGTTCCTTTAGCACATTTTGCTTCCTCTATCTGAGCATAGCTCCTCAAAATTACAACAACATTATTTACTATTTCCTAAATAGTCTAGCATAGTGTTGTTTATTTTTCACTTAAGGATGAAGCAAACTCTTTCTTAATAAGCTGAAAATCAAATTTTGCAAAATATGCACACATAAACACATCTCATAAAAATAAATCATGTTTCTAAGGACTTTATTCTAATCTTTAGATAAGAAAGTTAAAGTGGACAGCTTTTTAAACAGTCATTTCCCCTGTTTTCTTTTCTTTTCACTCTTGCCAATTTTTAAGAGTCCACATGCTCAGAGCTAAAATGTAAAAGGTCAAGTGAGAGGAAGTCAGGCACCAATTGTACAGTGAGGGTTTTCATTAAAACTGAAAATGTGGCTCACATTCCTATTACTGTACCACCTTAAAGAAGTATCACATAAGAGGTATCTTTTACTACAGTATTAGAAGAAAAGGCTAAGGATAAAATTTCTAAATTAAAAAGAAAAAAGGGCCAAATGATGAGATAAATTAAAGAAGATGTAAATAAATGGAAATAACCTTATTCACAGATCAGGAGACTCAATGCTGTTAAGATCTCAATTTTCCACAAATTTGAGCTGCAGATCCCACACAATCTCAAAAAAATCCCAGCAGGCTATCTATATGATAAAATGTCACAAAATTATGTTCCCCAAGACATAAAAAAAAAATTGGTGCATGGGAAAAACAGTAAAATCTAAGGTCTAGTTAACTACACTGTGCCAATTAATCTCCTGGTTTTGATAATGCACTATGGTTATGTAAAGATGTCAACCATTAGGGGAAGCTAGGTGTTTGGTACATAAAACCTTTGTACTCTTTTTGCAACTTCCTAAGAGAAATTTATGTAACTCGGAAAGTTGAAATTAAAATTTATATGAAAAACGAAGAACCTAGAATAGATAGAACAACTATGAAAAGGTAAAACAAAGTTGGAGGACTCACACTATCTGATTTCAAAACTTTCCATAAAGCTATAGTGAGGCACTGCTGAAAGTACAGCCATACAACTCAACAGAACAGAACGAAGCTCAGAACATACCCACACATGTATTGTCAAAAGTATCAAGACAATTCATTTGTGATTCATTTACATGAAGTTCTAGAAGGGCTTTTATAGTGATAAAAATCAGAATAGTGATTGCTATGGGGGAGTGGGTGTGAGACTGACTGTGAAGGGATACAACAGAATTTTCTGAGGTTAAGGAAATGGTCTGTCTTAACAAGGGTTACACAGTTGCCTGTATGTCAAAACCCATCTAAGATAAGATCTCTGCATTTCACTATAAGTAAACTACAAATTTTTAAAATAGACATTGCATACAAGTTTTGTAAAATATTAGTCTATAAAAAACTGTTCAAAAATATATCAAAAACTAAGATTATCTTTTTGGGAGTTAGATTATTGATCATTTTAATTTTTTCTTATAGTTTTCTTATCTATGATTCCTTTAAAAATTGTGCATACCATAATCAATAAAACAAGAAACATTTAAAAAGTTTATGCCAAAACAAAAATATCTAGCTCATATTCTACCGATCTACTAACTCCTTATATTAGTTACCCTCCAGATCTGTAGCATTTTCAGGACGTCCTCCTGGTAATCCCTCAGGAAGAGTTGGGAGAACAACAGCAACCCTTATGGGTTTCCATTAGCCCTAAAGACAGTGCTAATGAATTTATTCTTCACAAAGAAATGACATCATTGCTAGTGTTTCTTTAGAGTGACCATAGCAAGAAAATTAAAAAAAGAAATCTCACAGATCTCTATTTTCTAATAAAACATCTCAAGTTCCACAATAGCTTCTTCTTCTCTCTTTGTAGCTGATATTCTTCCACTATTAATTTATTTGAACATTTATGAAGTACCTATTATGTGTTCCTTAGTCAGATTTCAAATTTTGAGGTCCTCTTCAAATCATTTTTCTCCATCCACATATTTCTCCACAGACACCTGTCAAATTTTTCTCCAAGATACTTCTCATAGGTTCCTTCCTTTTCATTCTTTACTACTTTTCGCCTTGTCTAGCCCATCATCACTTACCCTTAGCTTACTCCATATAATCCAGCACAGTACTGTGAATCCTTAGGAGTCCCTGGGATTCTTTTCTGAGGTTCTGAAAGGTCAAAACTATTTTCATAATACTGAAATGTTATTTGCCCCCTTTTACTGTGTTGACATTTGCAGTAATAGTACAAAAGCAACAATGATAAAAACTGCTGGTGTCTTGGCATAAAAAGTGGCCCCACAGTGTACTACCCATCACCGTATTCTTCACAGCTATGCACTCACAGGAAAAAATACCACCACACATACACATACACACAACCAGCTTCACTTAAGAATGCCCTTGATGAAGCATAAACTTTATTAATTTTATTAAATCTTGACCCTTGAATACATGCCATTTTAACACTCTATTTAATGAAATACATAAAGCATTTCTGCTACATACCAAAGTACAATGGTTGTCCCAAAGAACAGCACGTGTGATTGTGAGTTGCAACTGAACTAGCCATTTTTTCCAAAGAACATTTTTATTTGAGAAAACTGATGAACTGTGGTTATTCATGCTTAGATATTTAACATTTTCTTGAAAGTGAACTAAATGAATATGTCACTTCAGTTGAAAAACCAGCAGTATTTGTTGCAACTGATGAATTTAGTACTTTCAAAGAGAAACATGAATCTTTGAAAACCTGTACCTAGGTATCAATACTGTAAAATTTTTCTGAATAGTGATAATATTTTGATATTGTATAACGGAATATGGCAACTTTGGGAAGATCTGGGTAACTCAGTGCATCTATATTTTCCAAATGACTAACACATGATGTTAAAAAATCATGCATGGGCCAAAAAGATGCATTTTAAGTCCAAGACAGACCAATAATTAGCATTTTAACATAACAGTAGGAAAGGTTTCCTGATATGTCTTGGATTACACATTGCAACTAAATTTTAAGATACTACTAATTGTCAAGTTGTGGAGAAATGTAAGAGGAAAACAGGTTGAAACGGCTATTAAAATATTCTCCTTTTCCAAATACACATACGTGAAAGACCAGATTTTCTTCAGCTATGTCCACAAAACAAAGTATCCCAATAGAATGAAGAAGCAGAATTAAATCTGCTGTATTTCATTTAAGCAGACATTAAAGAGCTTTGCAAAATGTACAATGCGACTCTGCTCACTGAATTTCTTGTTTGGAAAATATAGTTATTTTTCATATGATAACATGTAAAAGGTTTATTATTCTTTTTAACAAATTGTATTTTTAAAAATTCTTCAGGTATAATTGCTAACATAGTCAATAGCAATAGATTTAACTAACATAAACTTTGGGGTTCTCAGTAATTTTTAAGAGCACAGAGGGATTCTGAAACCAAAAAGTTTTGAGAATCACAGATTCTATTTAATATTACTTCTGTCCTTCCTTTCTGATCCATTCTCATTATGATTGCCAGAACGATCCTGAGCACTTTCAACATTACTCCTCCTGTACAAAAACCTTTAGAGCTCCTAACATCCTACCACTTCAATCTCAGCGACTTTAGCTTTTGAAGAGTTTATAAATTGGCCCTACCTTACCTAGCAAATCTTACCTCCATGATTCCCAACACAAGCCTTCCATGTTAGTTAATCCTCTCCTCTAGTCTCCAAGTCTTTCCCCGTGTAATTACAGTGCCCTGGAATACCAATCCCCATTCCCTCCTTTGCCTTCCTCCTCTCCTTGCCCTGTCCAAGCTATGTAAACTTAACCAATTCTTTGGGGTCAGAGAGCAAAAAAGCATAGTGTCTTGAACACTAGGCTGAAGAGTTTGTACTTTAGGCTATAGGCAATGAATCTCAGATTGTTGGAGCCAGGGAAGTTGGGTGATTTATATAGAAAGAACTTTCTTATCATCTTAAATTTCTAAGAGTTTAAACAAAAGAAATGTCTTATTTGAACATACCTCAATTTATGGTTAAATCTAAAATTCTTCCACAGAGTTTAAGGACTAAGGTAGGCAATACACTGTCACTAGGAATCCAAACCTATAATCTCAGGTCAAGGCAGCTGGAACTCTGAGATGTGGCATCTTCCAAACACTAAAAGACTGTTAAAAATATAGCTGAAGCAGAAAACAAGCATAGTTTCATCTCTTGAATCTAAAGCCTTTTGATACTGGTGAACGACTTCTCTCCCTAAAAGCCCAATTTAATTGCATTTTCAAAACAACAAAAAAACCTACATGTATCAACTACATATATTCGCTAGTCAAAAAAGGTCTTTAAAGTGACCTTTTTTCAAAGGCATTTAATAGTTATGAACATTCTTTAATATGCAGAAGATACAGTAATCCTGTTGGTTTAATAATAGGCCTAATAATTCACAATGCTTAATTCACTCTGTACCCCCTACTGCCAAAACTCTAGGTCAAGTCCAATGCCAACCGCTCTGTAAAATGTGCTGTGATTTTTCCGAACCAGAAATAATGATCTCCTTTCCTCTAAAGTCATATAACACTTGGTTTGTTCCCCGCTTCAGTTCATTCATTCATTCCACAAATACATATTGAGAATCTAGTATGTGTCAGGCACTCTTCGAGGCTCTGGGGACAGAGCCGTGAACAAAACAAAACCACCAGCTTCCTAGATTTACACTACAGTGGCGAGAGAAAGGAAATAAACGAATAATATAAGGTGATATGCACCCTAATGAAATGAAAATTAGGTAGAGTAAGGGGCAGAGTTGAATCTTCTATGAAACTAATACAACTTAAAGTTCAGGCCCCCTCATTTTTGCATGGGCTTCTATGAGTGCCTAGAATTACGAAGAATGGAGCAGGTAGAGAGGAGTAGTAGGACACTAACAGGAAGCATTGTATGAAAACATTGCTGACTGAATATCCAAGCGATCTCAGAAGAAAAGGACCTGACTCTGAGGTTACAGCATTTTTAGGGGGGATCTTTTCTCATTCTAAATAATTACTTTCATATCAAGTTTATTCTAATTTACTTGTTTCCTTAATGAGGGCCACCAAAATTGTATAAAATTCAGGCCCTACAAAATCTGGATCAATCCCTGGTATAGACATAAAGTGAGGGTGGGGTACTATAAACAAATATATTAAAAGGTGACATCTGAGCTGAGACATGACAGGTACGAAGAAGCAAACCACTTAGATATTGGGTAAGGGAGAATTCAGGCACAGACAGCAAGTGCGAAATCCCTGAGGCAGGAGTATGAGGAGCAGGGTAGGTTAGGAGGACAGTAGCAGGGGAAATACATAATAATAAAGAATACTAGATACTAACAGCAATTAACAATTATGAAGCATTGTGCATAGACACTATCCAAATCACTTTTCTAAACATCTCTATTTTGAGCTGAGGAAACTGAGGCACAGAGTGGAGGATTAAGTAACTGGGTAAACAGATCATGAAACTAGGCAGTCTGACTCCAGAATATAGCTCTTACATCATTTTACTATGCTACAGGGAGGTCAGCTGCCTCAACTGTGGAGTGCCTAGATAATCTCTCAACCAGTGAGAGATTTAATGTACTAAGGAAACCAATGAAGTTTTGATCTCAAACTATGATAACTTAAAGTAGACATTTTATGTGTCCCCATAAATACCAAGTGCCAAGTCTGTCATTTTTGCTAATCCACCCAGTCAAAATTCCTTTCATATTACAGCTATTCAATGTAGGATGGTTGTTCAATGTAGTTTCCAGAGAGAACTACCAACTATTCATTCCCAATACAAAACAATGCACTAGATATTTTCTCACAAGTAAATATACATAGAGCTCTAATCGTATGTACCTCCTTTAGGAAATCCATTAGGGAATCAGATCTGTATCAAAGTCAGATAAACTGCTCTTTTGTTTGTTTGTTTGTTTTGTAAAACTGTGGAGAAACTGCACGAACTGTTCCATTGCCACTTTTCACCTCAAATAATTACTGATACTGGGAAATTCTACCTTAATTTACCTTAAATACTCAAATGATCTTTCCTAAATTTAGGATCTTTTCCTCTGATAAGTCTAGACTTTGTCCTCCATGGAAATGAAAGTGAGCATAATCCCAGATAACCACATTTTATTTTCCTTCAGCTGTGCTCTTCTAAATGTTTATGGTCTTCACATCTCTCATCAGAGGTGAGGTTTGAGAACTGAGTTTCCAGAAAGGTTCTTATAAATGCTGACTATAATGAAAGAATTAGTCTTTGATGATATTAATGAGAAGACCTTGAAAGATGCAGAGCTACAAATAAGCCAATATAATTCACTAAATACCTGTACAAATTAATTTTCTGACTTCACTTCCCAGTCTTCAATTTTTCTCCTATCAGCTTTCATAGAGACCCTGCCTGTTTACAAAGACTGCTATGTGAATGCTACTTTGGAGCTTAGCAAAACTGCAGCAGCTACTTCAGGGGGAATGGCTTCCAAACACACACGGATAAAGTCAGTATTAACATTTCCAAAACATGTTTTCTACAAGACACTAATTCTAAGGACAAGCAACAGGTATCAGAGAAAAAGAATCTCACAGTCAAGTAAGTTTGAAGTTTTGCTAGGTTAAGCAATGTTTAACAGGTTTCTTTATCGCAGGACTTCTCATTCTCAGTCTTTAACATACTCATAGGAACTGCTTTCCCGGGAGCGTCCTGGCCACAACTTTGGAAAATGCCTACCAAGTCAAGTCCAGAAGTAAAAGATAATTCCAAGATTTCAAGCCCTAGCAAACTGCCAATGTTGGGGCTTTTGGCAAAAGAGGGATATGGGGAAAGGCATATATCTGGAGGATGATGCAGTCTGTGAAGAGGTCAGGTACAGGTAATGAGTTAGAGCTCAGGAGAAAGCACAAGGGGGAGACATCTGGAGTCATGCACAGGACCACAAGATGGGATCACAAGACTAGATAATTCCTTAGAAACACTGTAAGACTGGTCCTGCAAAACATCCTTACCTTGCCCTATCTCCAGCTTTAGTTATCTTCTACTTCTCTCTCTAGCAATAAATCTAGAAAAACATCAGGACATGGAGGAGGAATGATACAAAGCAAACTGAAAAACTGCCTGAGAAAAAGTGCAACACATGTGAAAATCATATTAGTGTTGACAATGTGATGTGGTACAGAGCTACCTAATTTCTCCAAGAAAACTCTTAAATGACAGATTATAGATCATTAATCCCTTTCTTTTTGGGGAATGTCATGAATGCTGTAAGTCTCCTCTCCAGAAAACACATACATACACACAACAGTAAGCCTATTAATTTCAGAGGGCTTCAGGAGCCCAGCCACAGAGGTGTCTCTAGCTGTCGATTCCTAGGTCAATTCTAGGAAATCGCCGCAACAGATACTTTATCTGACAAAGTCCAAAGAGTCATAGAACTTGTAAAGCATCACTTAAAAAAAAAAAAAAAAGCCTATATTTTCATGTACTTTAAGACAGTGCAGAGGAAATGCTTATGTGCATATTTTGGCCTAGAAGAAATTAAAATTTATTTGTTGAATAAAACTCAAGTCACTTATTTAACACCATAAATTGAAGGGCATAACATGGTAATAATATTTTCACAACAAAACAGCTTTGAGAAGTAAATGATTTTACAAGGTCACATAGCTAATAAATTCCAGATCTTCCACATCCTAGTTCAGTGCTTTATTACTAAACCAAGCCACCTTGAATATAATAAGGAAATTATTACATTGGGTAGGATACAGTTTCAAAATAAAAAGCCCTTAAAATGCCAACCTAAGAATGACTATAAATAATTAGGACTCTTATTTACTTAATCTTATCATTCCAATTTTAGCACCTGATCGACAAATTAAGGAGCAAATTACATATACTGGCTTTTGAAAACAAACCCTCTAAAGCACTCCTCTCTAATCAACAATTTGTATAAATGAGAAAAAATCGGAAACAGCAAAACAAATATGAAAAATCTGTATCTTCATGGTATGTACATGATTACAGACAAAAATACAAGTAGTTTTAGCTTTGGGTTATTTGGCAAGCAGGGGGTATGATGCCAAAAACCACATGGAGTTTCTCTGCTTTGGGCACTGATATTAGAAGAGTCTGGCAGGCAGACATCAAGCATCTATTATCTGATGTCCACTTGGCAGATGCTATAAAAACAGTGAGGCCTGGCTGCACAGCAGGAGTTAGTATTCCAACTACTACTTAAAAATCCACTCTAACTCAGAGTTTGGCTACAACTCATGCTGAATTAAATGCGTGCCTCAGTTCTCCACTGGAAATTCAGTAATGCATTATCTGCCGTATCCTACCCTTAGAGAGGCAGTACTGCTTACTGGCTAAGAACACAGTCTCCAAAGAGTAAGGTTTGAATTTTGGCTTTGCCACCTACCGACCCTGGCAAATTTCTGTAACCTCGTCCCTGTGTCTCAGTTTCCTCAAATGCAAAATGGAGTTAATAACAGCATCTATTTCACAGGATCACTGTGAAGATTAACTAAATTAATACATGGGAAAATCTTAGAGCAGTGCCTAGCAAGTCATAAGTACTCCATAAATGTTAGCTTTCATTATCATTACTTTAAACAGATGACAAGATTAATCAACTTATATCTGTATTGAACTTAGATGTCCTTAGGAAATTACAGACATTAATTTTTTTACTTTTTAATCATGTGGCTTAACTACCAGCTGTTTTTTCTAAATATAGTACATAGCCAATTATTTTTGTAAAGAACTTGAAAAGAACTTAGTGTACACACTGCCATCTAAGACTAATATATTTGTAAAGCTTTAGTTAACTTTTCATCTAAATGTAACTAGATTCCTGTAACCAGTTCTAAGCTACTTGGATCCATTCACTTCAACTTTCACAATCACTACTGATTCTAAAACACTATAATAGTTATTCTTAAATGGACTACTGCAATGAATAGCCTAATTGCTCTTTGCCTTCCAATCTCCAGTCCCCACAATGCAGTAGGTCAAGCTTTTAAAAATACAAATCTAATTTGACTCCCCTACTCAAAACCCCGCAATGGCTCCCTATTGTCCTAACGGGAAGTATGACCACCTCCTTACAAGACCTAAGAGGCCTGTATGATCTAGGACCATCCTTTCTCTGGCTGCTCAGGCCATTCATGCCTTCTTTCAAATCCTTACCCTGTTCCCTCTAAAGCTGTGAGGGTTCCATGGTGTAATGATCAGCACTCTGGACTCTGTTCGCTCCAAAACCTTCACAGATTATGCTCCTTCTATTTGGCATAATCTCCTCTCCCTATTGCCTCTGACTCTCCAGAGGTGATAAGGTCCTCTTGTTATATGCTCTCATAACCTAATGCTAATCTTCTCTTTTGTGCAGCACAAAATACAAGTACAATAAGATAATTATTTAAATGGTTGTTTAATGTTCTTGTCATACACACACACACACACACACACACACACACACACAAACTCCAAGTAAGACTTGGGAACACGTCTCTTTTACTGACACAACCCAAGTGCCTAGAGGCCCAGCACCTTCTACATAGTAGGTGTGCCCAATACACCTGTATTATCTATGGGGGAAAGTGTTAAGTGATGCTGCAAAGCAAATCACCCACAAAATAAGACTAATGCAGAATACTGGCTGCACTCTTAAGTTACCATATGCATTATACTGAAGTAAAAGTAAAAACCTACTACTTAAGCATGGGCAAAATAAAGTTAACAGTAACTTTCCAAAAACAATCAGCCAAGCAATGCCAGAAAAGGTTTGCCTGCCCCAGAGGCTGCGGGAGGGATAGGAAGAAAATAGCTCCTATTCACTTCCGATTCCCCTAATGACAAAGTTTAACTTTGTTGTCCAATCCTAAGCAGGCAGTATAGTTTTAATTTGCAAGGCAGCCAGTGAACCAAACCTTTTTTTAGAAGCAGCTACATATAGTTATTAACTTTGTCCACCCTCGGGTGTCATGTGAAACAGGAGAAGTTCCACACCAGTAAGAAGATACACAACTAAATCAAGACTGTTGCCACATTTGGCACTGTCCTCCTCCTCTTGGCAGTCTCTGAGAGGCGAAGAGTTGAGCTGGCGAGGGAAGAGTGATTTATCTCCTGCATTTAGAAGTGGTCCCTCTCTAACAGGAATGCTGTACTACTACTAATGGACTTTGAATTCTAACCTAGTTAGACCAGTACTTTTCCTAAGTATTCAATTCACTTAAAAAAAAAAGCTGAAACTTATATGTCACTGACAAGTTTAATAAGGCATCATAGTCCAATTTCACTTGGAGAAAACAAAGTTGCTCAAAAAAAAAATCGTACTAGCCGTATGTCTTTTACAAAACAAAGTCATTACTTGGAAAATTAGAAGAAACGGGTTATACGGATGCTAAAAGGCAAAAAGGTAGGGGGAGAACTGAGCCCCAGTACGCAGCAGTTCCCAACCTCCAGCAGACGGTCCCGGTCCGTCGGAAGCACACAGGTTGGGCGCACGTCAAACATCTGAGGTCTGGCTCGTCGCACTGACCCTGCTCATGCAACAAACGCCCAGACCCTCTCTCTGCGCTTACAATGGGCACAGGCGGCCGCTCCAGTTCGGCGCTGCCCGGGAAATGCGCGCCCAGGGAAGGCTCAAGTTAAGGACCCGCAGGTCTCGGGGTTAAACATTCGGCCCTTTGTTCGCTCCAAGGCAGCGGAGACCGGGACGACCGCTCCTCCTCCTCCTCGTCCCCGCCGGCTCTCGGGCGCCAGCGTCTCCCGCGGACCGGCAGTGCGGACTCCGACGCGTCGGCTCCGCCGCGCCCCCCTCCCGCCGGACCCCGCGGCCTCGGCCCCTCGCCTTTACCTTGTAGACGTCGCCGTAGGTGCCGCTGCCGATGCGCTGAATCAGCTCGAAGTCCTCCTGCGGGTTCCGGCGGGACAGATCGAAGCCGGGGTTCATGGCGGGCGCCGGTGCCCCCCGCCTCCCTCCCGGGCAGGGGAGGTGGGGTGCTTAGGGGGCCACACGGAGAGTGGGAGCCGCGGCCGGCCCCCCGCTGCCCCGGCGGTCACAATCGCCCGACTCCACGCTGCGGCCGCCGCGCCGCTCCCCTCACGCCGCCACCGCCGTCGCGGCCGCGGACGACGACGCCCGGGCTGCCCGTCCCCGCCCCCGCAGCCCGCCGCCGCGCCGAACCCGGTCACACCCACAAGGAGAGGAGAACGCTCGCAGCCACTCGCTCGGGGTGAGACTCCAACATGGCTTCCGCCTTCTCCGCTCTTCCCCTCCCCTCACTCCGGCTCCTCCGCCCTCCGCCCCCTTTTCCCGGCTCCGGCCCGAGTGCGCAGCCGCGATCCCGGAGGGAACGCTCCGCGGCGCCTCGCGCGTGCGGCCTCGGGCGCGCTCTGTCTCCGCGCGCCGGCCGGGAGTGGGCGGGTGGCCTGGCGGCGCCCGACTTCGACCCCGCGCCCCGCTGCAGCCCAGCGGTGCTAGAAAAGACTTCCCTGCGCCGGGGAGCGCGGGGGGCACAGCAAGAAAGGAGCTGCTATTCGCTTCTGCTTTCCCTAACGACAAAATTTAACGTTGCTGTATCGGGTCCCAATCCTAAACAGGTAGTAATAGTTTTAATTTGCAAGACAGCCAATGTCCCAAACTTTTTTTTTTTTAAAGCAGCTACATATGGAACACAGCTGAGTACAACAGATTTTCTGGGATTGCCGGGAAGAGGTCACCCCGAGGAAAGCCCCCGAGAAAAGTGAGCTGTGCTAGATTCAATACCCGACACTCAGGCCGTTGGAGTCGGCCTGCCAGGGCGCAAAAGAGAGCAGGCTAGGAGGGCAGCCACCAAGGCGTGTGGAGTGCGTAGGGCGTGAGAAGCTCTAGGGAAAAACGCGTGGAGCAGCCGCCAGCCAGCTGGCTTGGAGAACGTGGGAGGCAGGCAGTGCATAGGACTAATGCTGTCATTGACCTTCATCACAGACGTCTGGATTATCAAAAACCCGGGCGGGGACTGGGCAAGCTGTCAAGCAACCTTGCAAAGGAGAGGTGGTAGAGGGTGGAGCGTGACAAGATCTATTCCTGCGCCTGAAATGTAAACACGTGACGACCCAGAAGCTCTTTAGTTTACCTAGGCAAAGCCCCACCCAGCGTAAGACCTAGATTGTGATCATTGCAGGCAAAGTATGTGGATACCAGCTCCAACGGTTAATACCTGTCTAAGAAAGCATGTGGGTATGGAGGGTTAACTTTCTGTACTCAATGAACTGCACACTAGGCATTTACAAGAGCTTTAAACAAGTAGCTGATGGCTACTTCTACAATACCACTTTGGAGTTTTGCTTCAAAAATGCTTTCCTAGTACCCTTTGCCACCACACCTCCTGACTAGTGATATTTCTCTAATGCCTGGTGATTCGTGAGAAACTAGGTCTTATCAAACCTGTTAAGGATAAAGTAACTATAATCAAATTATAAACAGGTAGTATAAACAAATTATAAACTACTTATAATTAACTGCTCCATACATTTCATTTTTTCAGTCCTTTTGCTTACACTGAGTCCATATTTATTAAATTCTCAAAAGTTATTTAATTATTGACTAAAAGACGTTGGAAAATGACCATCTTTACACCTATACGAGTAGCCTTTCAATTATCTGATTTGTAATTACAGCATCAGTAATATGAACATACCACTTAAATGACTGCCCTCTGAATGCTTATCATTTGGTTTCTTCTAGACGGATCTCCCTTAAGCCTTTGGTGTCTTAACAACTAAACCCCTAACTATAAATGTTACTCCAATCCTGCTGTTGCCTGTTTAAGGGCCCAGAGTGCAGGCCTTCCTTCAGCTTGTCCACATTTGGAGAATTGTTTGGCCTCTAAGCCAAATATGAAGTTAATTAGCCCCAGATTCAGATAAGCGGACCTAATAAACTACCCCAAATAGGAATTCGTTCTCTCCTTCCCTGCTGTTTAATGCTGGAAAGTGAAATTCTCAGCATAAGAGTGTTTCAATGGTTTCACTGTTTTGTTTGCTAGGATTATCATCTGTGCAGATAACTTTTCATTTGCTTCACTAATAGACTCCTTTCAAAGGGAAAAGACATTTCAGTAGAGCTGAAACAGTCTTTAAAGTTTTGTTTGTTCCATTTTGGCAGGCTTGGTTAGTCAAGTTGAAAAGACATTGATTTTCGTGTAAGGGCCTGATCTGCCATACGGGTTGCAACATAAATAAAAGGGCTTTTGCAATTAACTGCTCACAAAGGATAAAATATTTTGTTCTTTGCAATATATACATACAGATGCCAAATCCGATGTCTTTTTTTTTTTTTTATTCTAACACTCCTCAACTTTGCTAAAAGTAACACTAATGATCACACTTTCTTTGAATCAGAAAAAAAGGCTTCCCTCTTCTATGATTAGAAGCATCTTGAGAAGTCATCTAATCATTTCAATTCAAGAACTGCTTCAATAGCATCTCCCCTGGATTTATTGCTGCTTAAAAACTTTCAGTAAAAGGGAACTTAACTGCTGCCTCCAAAGCAACTTGCCTCCTTGTGAGAGAGTGCTAGCAAATGATCATAAATAATAACAATAATAGAAAAAAAATGCTAGTATTTAATGCTGCCAAGTACTTACAAGGTGCCAGGAACTGAGCCAAGAACTTTCCATGTATTATTTAATTCTCACAACCTGGTGACGTAGGTATTTTTATCTCCAGTTTTTGAGGCACAGATTAAGCTGCTCAAAGTAACACAGAAAGCTGAAATTTCAACAGCAGTAATATGACACAAAGGCCAGACTCTTGGCCACTTGTCTATACTCTGCTTTCGGTATACTTTTTAAAATCTCTCTTATGCTAAGCCAAAATTTGCCTCCCTGTAATACATTTAGAGTCAATGATTATTAGATTCTAGGGTTATAGAATACAGAGAAGGAAACTGTACTGCCTGTCCACAAGGATTTTAGTCTCACACAACTTGGAGCAGCATAGAGGAGGGTCATTAATGCAGCCAGGAAGATATAGGAATGATACTAATGCTAAATCTTGAAGAATGTGTTGGAGTTAACCAGACAAATGAGGGGATGGTACACTCCAGGCTGGCCACTTAGCTCTAGCATCTTAAAGCACCCACCCATGTAAACATCACACAGTGAGGGGCACATATAGGCTGAGATGGACAGCACACTCAGACCACCCTTCCATTAGCCCATACCTCATGGGTCTGTGGCTTAGGGATTCGTTGGTCTCTGCATGAGCTCTCAGTTTCACCCTTAGGACTTCTTGTCTAATTATCCATGGGATCCACTTTGGCTTATTGAACTCACAGGCACCACTCGTATTCAATATAACCACCATTCACATTTGCAGTACACAGCAGCCCCAGGAAAGGAATACTGAGAAACCCTTAGCTTGAAAAATATTCACTACAACCAGGCCGTCTACCAGGGGAGTAGAATCAGACCCAGACATGTATGTGAAACAATATGGCAGAGTTCCAGGAGGGTATATAGCCTAGCCTGGCACAGCTCTGAGCCAGACCCCTGGATTCAAATCTTGTTTCTGTCTTCTTACAGACTGGCCTTGGGAAGTTACCCCAAAGTGGGGCTGTTACGAAGAGTCATAAAGAAAACACATGTGGAAGTCAACAGTGCCTGGCACCACAGTAAGCCTACAAGCATTAATTACTATTATTTTGAGTATATTTTGAACTATTATTTTGAGTATTATTTTGAATGATTGAGTATAGAATGAATTATTTGAGTATATTTTGAAATATTACACTAAATTATCTATCAGAGTATTCCTTTCTATTTTAAATGGTTATAGTTATGGGGATGGGAATAGAGATGTGATTTAGGAAGCAAAGGTAATAACATATGTAAGAGACTCTGAATTAAGGCTGGGGATGCTGAAGACAGAAGAGAAAGAACCCAAGAGATAATTCAAAGATGGAATTGACTGGTTTGGGGAGGAAACTGAGCAAGCAGAGACATTAGTGACATGCCGGCAACATTCTGGCTTTTGACTTAGACAACTGGGAAGATCCCAAAAGGTGGTCACATTTGCCATAATACTGAGGAACTGGAGTTATTTGGAAGAGGGTTTTAGCACTGGATCAAAGTAGATGATTCTGTTTTGTATCTTAAGTTTGAGGTGCTCAACTAGAAATGTAAAATTAGTGATAAACTCTACATTTATCACTCATAAAAATTAGGGTTGAAACTTAGACTAGATTCCAGGGCTAATTTTTAAACTTTGGAAGTCATAGTTCACAAATATTTATTGAGCATCTTATTATGTGCCAAACACTATGTTAGGTTTTGCAGTGCAGTAGGGCATGGTCCCTGCACTCAAGCTGAGGATACAGACAAGTTTTCAAGTAATTCTTTTATGGTTAGATAAGTAGTAGTGTACAGGGAAGCAGAACCAGAAAGAGATATTAGATGCTGCTCTGGTTAGTAATTTGGCCCTTTTTCAAACCAGTATATAATTACATTTTTCTTTATACAAATATTTTGTAAAGCATGTATTCAACATTTATTTACAGGTGTGGCGGAACTCTACATGGAAGTGGTTGGAGATGGAAGTCCTCAGGTTCCAGCTCTCAGCTTCTACTCTGTTACTCTGAGCAATTCAGCTCTCCTCCAGGTTTACATACCTCATAGCACAGTTTCTCAGTGGAGGTTTTATTAGCATTTTGGGTAGGACAGTTCTTCCTTGTGTGGGACTGTCCCTGTGCATTATAACCTCCCTGCCTTCTATGGCAGTACTGCTCCCAGCCATCCTGACATCAACAACAAAAATGGCCACATATACCCCCAAAAGCCTAGAGTTGGGCTGGGTGAGGGTATGTCGACTAGATTGAAAATGTTTGCCTATCATGTCCCTTGAGAGAATTATCACCTACACTAAATTATTTATCATAGTATTCCTTTCTATTACGTATAGTCTATTCCCTGAGAGAAGTTTTGATATGTAAGATATTGCCCCTCTTATTACATTTCTGATATTTAACACCCAAGTGATTTTTCATTGCTCTCTATAGATTTTCCAACCAAGATTCCTCCTGGCTTTTATCCTATAGTTTCTGGGGTCACATACAAGAGCACTGACTCTAGTTTTTGCAGGTTATGGAAGTCTTCACAGAGGAAGGAACCTCAAAGGTGAGACTTAAAAGACAAGTAGAGAATTAGCCAGGCAAGCAGGTATACTCCATACCAAGGGTAGGAAGGTACATTCAAAGTAAATGAAAGTGGATCTGTTTGGGGTGAATAAAAGATGAGACTAGAGTGGTAAGCAAGAACAGGTACATTAAAAGGCATATAAAGTGTGTTAAATAATTTGTATTTTTAAAATTAAGAACAAAGGGGAGCTATTGATGAGTTTTCAGCACAAGAGTAGCATGATCTTATTTGGGCCTTGAAAATAACCCACTAGGCATATGTGGTGAATGAACTGGAGGTAGGAGGCAAGACGAGATAAGATGGGAAAATAATTGGAAGACCCTTTTCAGTAGCCTAGATTAGAGAAAATGATAGTCTGACATATGGAGTCAGCATCAATATTTGGTGATGTAGTATTTGAAATCATGGGTTGTAATGAATTCCTATAGGGAAAAATGTATGGAATAGGCAGAAAATGCATTCCTAGAGAACCCCAGCAGTTAGACTGTGAGCCAAGGGAAATAATCCAGCAAGGGAGACTAGGAAGGTGGGACTGAATATGATATGTGGAAATGGAAGTGTGTGGGCAGCATTCCACTCTGGATTCCCTGCAAGGAAGCGCCACCGTGAGGAATGTGATTAACCGCAGCCGCCTGCCACAGAGCCTTAGGATCAGTCTCAGCATTCATTCAGAGGTGGTGCTCTCCCGAGTGCTCCCAGCCAGTGAATGACTCAGCACACCTGGCCCTTCCTGCCGGGTGCAGTTTCCTGTAATGGGCAGTCTTTGCTCTGGGGCTCCCCGTTGGCTTGACTGGGCCTTTCTCAGAGCTACTCTACAAACGGAGGCTCTTCCTATCCAATCCTCCCTGCTCTCCCTTCACAGGTAGTTAGACACGCACTGCAGTTTGAGACTCTTCTCTCCTACCCCTGCTCCCGATCTTTATCCTTCCCAGGTGTTTCCATACTTTAGCATCTTTCACTTCTAATTCAATTTTACAATCTGCTGAAATAGTACAACTGGTATCAGTTAAGCAAAGAAGGAGGGGAATTTTAAGAAGAGAGTGATCAACAGTGTTAAGTGCCGAAGAGAGCTGAGGACGAGGGATACAGAAAAGGGTCATTAGATGTGTGTGTCGTTATGGAGCTCAGTGCCAACCTGTTGAAGTTCATAGTCCCTCTTCTCCTATCGTGTCTCCTCTTAGTTATATTCTCCCAGATCCCCTTCAATTTTTCTCATGCATCATTATCTTCATACATCTCATCCAGACCCCCTTATATGGACACATTTAATTCATTAGTATCTTTCTAAACAATGGCACTAAGAATTGAGTTCAATATTGCAAATACAGTCTGGTCAATGTTGACGATGGGAAGATTATAACTACCTGTTATCTGAACAGTATTATTATCACTTAAACTTTGTTTCAGTTTTTTATAGCTATAGCAAACTCAGGGTCACTGTGCTGCCCAATGCCAAGGGATGCTGTTCAGATTATAATATATAATTATAATATATAATATATATATAATAATCCTCAACTCCAACCTGTGGGTTCTGATAAAAAAATATCTCCAAAAAACACATTTGCACCCCTTTGTATCAGATCATCAGAGTTGATCTTGTGCCCACATTGCCATAAAGTGCCAGGAACAAGAAACTTAGTGTCACACCTCCTACTGTTTAAGTTCCTGCTCTGCCAACAGTTTATCACACCAGATACCATCTTCTCATGACCAAGCAGATGTACCACCACCAACAAAACAAAGCACAGAGGACCTCTACCCTATTTGCAAAGACAAACGAGTTAGACAAGAACCTCCTATCTTCTCAAGAGGCCAGGATTTAGAAAGGGTGATCTTTGGCTTCCACTGTAGATAACTGAAATCTTTTTAGACTCAATCTTTGAGGGGTACGAGTTGCATGAAAAATAGACAACAAAATACTGAAGAATTGCAAGGGAGTTTAGGCTGAATTCAGGCTGGATAAGAAACTGAACAATGCTGAGTTAATTTATTGATGAAACTCCTGATTATATTCATCTTTAATCCCATGATAGATTAGAGTCTAGTGTTTCCCTGGTTCTCTTTCATATATCTAGCCTAAAGTTCCCCATAGATGCCCCTAATACAGGGTGTGGCCCTATATTCTAGTTCCCAAACACAGACTGGGGCCATTATTGGGCCAGAGTTGGCCCAGAACAAATGCAATTAAGATACTGTATTTCCAGAGTAGATGACTGCCCAGAGTGTCATCCTGCTGGCCTTTTCTTTAGGATCTTTTTTCTAGTTATTCTTACTCGCTTAGGAGGACTCCAACTCCTGCTGCCAACAAAATGTGTAGTAAAGCAATCTATGCATAGATATGGAAGGTTCATCTCTTTGGGGAAAAAAACCCCCACTAATTTGGTTTAAACCTGGATTGGAGTTTTTGTTGATCAAGACAGACAAAAGATCAAAGTAAAAACTCAGTTAAATAATTCAAATAATATGCCAGGAGTTTCTCTATTATTCCTTATCCCCTGTTCATAGCTCTGGGCAGTTGTGAGGGTAACCCATTTCTCCAGCTTACCCAGATCTCTGCCCCAGGAAATGGATCCATTTGCTAGGTCTGAGCTCCTGGCAAAGCCCATCTGGACCAAAGCATGCCTTTTATTGATATGACAGCCAAGCTGTCAGCCTGGAATCTGATCATCTGGTTACTTTGATACTTTAAAAAATATATGTTTGAGTTAGGACTCATCTGGTAGCAGGAACTTTCCCAGCTGAGCATCTGATACCATCAGAATAGTTTAAACATGTGTTGATGGAATAATCATTCTCATTGTAAAAGAAACAAAAGGAAGGAAACTCATGAAAAATTTCCTGCAGCTCTGTATTTTATTTACAAATGGCTAAGCTCCTACATGAATCTTGTTACCAGTCATTTTCAAGCACAAGTGTGAAGCCACACAGAGGCCATCTCTCTCACTCAATGTCAAAACTGTAACTGGGCTACTATTATCTGAAAATATTTGTATGAACTTTAAATGCCTAAAAGTAAAACACTCTTACATTGTTGATGCCAATATTTATAGTTCACCTCTTACCTAAGGAGAGCATTCTTTGGTCATTTCAAATAAAGTGAAAACACTATGTCTGCAAATCTGAGTGCAGCCTGCTTTCTGCTATGTGTTACAAGCTTCTTAGTCTCACTGACCCCGTTCTCTTCCTCTTTTGATAGTACCACACCTGGCCAATAAACACTCTTCTTAAAATGCCAACAATAGAAATATGGAAGTTCTAAGAGGAAGTTAAATTTAGAGTGAATTTGTGTTCACTTTTGGACATGTTGAGTTCAAGGTGATGAAAGGACATTAAAGAAGAGTCATTGCAAGAATAGTGACAGATTTAGAAAGTGGAAGAGGGAATTAGATCTTGACGTGTTTATTTCAGTCATACAAATAAAGGTGGTAAAACCACGAGATGTCTGACTCTGACAGTGTACAACAATGGTGAGCAACCTATTTTTTTTAAACAAGGGCCACTTAAAAGGAGCAGAAAATGTTTATAGACCTCATTTTTTAAACATCAAAGTGAAAATAATGTAACTGACTTCCGTAACAGGAATTTATGCTGTGTGATGATTTATTAAGATATGAATATCCAGTCTTCCCCAAGGCAGTGTTTTCCAGCTTGTCCTTGCTTGATATATTTGTGACATAGAATTTAAGGAAGGGATAGTGGAAACATGAGTACAGAAATGAAAAGAGAAGGGGAATCACTTACCCAGAAAGGAGCTAAATCAACTTTTAAAGTGCTGGAAGAAAGGGAGAGGGAGAAAATAACTAAATACCCAATAAACTGGGTCCTAGAGAAAAAGTTTGGGGGTTTATGTTTGAGGACTAGAGAGAACAGAATAGAATTCAAGTGTGGCTCTGGAATCATAAATGGGTTCCCCTTTGATGCTCTTTGAGGGCTGCAAGTAAAGATTGGAATATCTCTTCAAAATTACTGTGTATCTTCTTCATATGTTATCCTGAGCAGTCTGAGGTACATGGGATCCCAGGATTTATCCAGATTACAGGAAAATGCCAATGAAAATTTGGCAATGCTCCTAACCAAAGAAGTGAAAGACTTATACTCTGAGAACTACAAGTCACTCTTAAAAGAAATTAAAGGGGACACTAACAGATGGAAACGCATCCCATGCTCATGGCTAGGAAGAATTAATATCGTCAAAATGGCCATCCTGCCCAAAGCAATATACAGATTTGATGCAATCCCTATGAAACTACCAGCAACATTCTTCAATGAACTGGAACAAATAATTCAAAAATTCATATGGAACCACCAAAGACCCCGAATAGCCAAAGCAATCCTGAGAAAGAAGAATAAAGTAGGGGGGATCTCACTCCCCAACTTCAAGCTCTATTATAAAGCCATAGTAATCAAGACAATTTGGTACTGGCACAAGAACAGAGCCACAGACCAATGGAACAGACTAGACAATCCAGACATTAACCCAGACATATATGGTCAATTAATATTTGATAAACGAGCCATGGATATACAATGGCGAAATGACAGTCTCTTCAACAGATGGTGCTGGCAAAACTGGACAGCTACATGTAGGAGAATGAAACTGGACCATTGTCTAACCCCATATACAAAAGTAAACTCAAAATGGATCAAAGACCTGAATGTAAGTCATGAAACCATTAAACTCTTGGAAAAAAACATAGGCAAAAACCTCTTAGACATAAACATGAGTGACCTCTTCTTGAACATATCTCCCCGGGCAAGGAAAACAACAGCAAAAATGATCAAGTGGGACTATATTAAGCTGAAAAGCTTCTGTACAGCAAAAGACACCATCAATAGAACAAAAAGGAACCCTACAGTATGGGAGAATATATTTGAAAATGACACATCCGATAAAGGCTTAACGTCCAGAATATATAAAGAGCGCACACACCTCAACAAACAAAAAACAAATAACCCAATTAAAAAATGGGCAGAGGAACTGAACAGACGGTTCTCCAAAAAAGAAATACAGATGGCCAACAGACACATGAAAAGATGCTCCACATCGCTAATTATCAGAGAAATGCAAATTAAAACTACAATGAGGTATCACCTCACACCAGTAAGGATGGCTGCCATCCAAAAGACAAACAACAACAAATGTTGGCGAGGCTGTGGAGAAAGGGGAACCCTCCTACACTGCTGGTGGGAATGTAAACTTGTTCAACCATTCTGGAAAGCAGTATGGAGGTACATCAAAATGCTCAAAACAGACCTACCATTTGACCCAGAAATTGCACTCCTAGGAATTTACCCTAAGAATGCAGCAATCAAGTATGAGAAAGACCAATGCACCCCTATGTTTATCGCAGCACTATTTACAATAGCCAAGAATTGGAAGCAACCTTAATGTCCATCGATAGATGAATGGATAAAGAAGATGTGGTACATATACACAATGGAATACTACTCAGCCATAAGAAAAGGGCAAATCCTACCATTTGCAGCAACATGGATGGAGCTGGAGGGTATTATGCCCAGTGAAACAAGCCAAGCAGAGAAAGAGAAATACCAAATGATTTCACTCATCTGTGGAATATAAGAACAAAGGAAAAACTGAAGGAACAAAACAGCAGCAGAATCACAGAACTCAAGAATGGACTAACAGGTACCAAAGGGAAAGGGACTGGGGAGGATGGGTGGGTAGGGAGGGATAAGGGGGGGGAGAAAAAGGGGGGTATTAAGATTAGCATCCATAGGGGGGTGGGAGAAAGGGGAGGGCTGTATAACACAGAGAAGACAAGTAGTGATTCTACAACATTTTGCTACGCTGATGGACAGTGACTGGAAAGGAGTATATAGGGGGGACGTGGTATAGGGGAGAGCCTAGTAAACAAAGTATTCGTCATGTAAGTGTAGATTAATGATAACAAAAAAAAAAAAGCAGTTCCTGTGTAGTGATCTCCAATGAGTTCTACACAATGATATAAAGGGCATATAAAAGTGTAGGCAAAGGGTCTGTTTGTGTTTATACAGAGGATCAAAGCCTAATTGGGCTACCCCGAAAATGAACTAAGATACGATATGAAAAAGAACTTCCAACATCAGCACTCTCTGGAAGACTCATGCCAGAAGATGATCATCAAAAAACCCCAACAAAGATCCACACACTGCTACAGCTGTAGATGCACTCATCCCACCAGTTCCTGGACTTGCCATGGGAATGAAGAAGGAGATATCTAAGCTGGCCTGTGCATACAGTAAAACAACAAACTTGACTGGATCTATACTGTTGGAACTCAACCAAGAATTAGGATAAGTGCAAATTGTAGCACTCCAAAATCTTACAACCACAGACTATTTAATGTTAAAAGAACATATGGGATGTGAACAGTCCCCAGGAATGGGTTGTTTTAATTTATCTAAATTCTCTCAGACTGTTCAAGTTCAGTTGGACAATATCCACTATATCATAGATAAGGTTTCACAAATGCCTAAGGGCCTAACTGGTTTTCTTGGTTTCACTGGAGATGGCTGGTAATTACAGGTATGCTTTGGTTACATAACTGTACTCCTATTATGTTAATGTGTGCGCACAATTAAATTAGTAGTTTAAAACCTATCCATGCTGAAGTTACTCTACAAGAAGATATGTCAAAGAAATAATCAATCTTCCCAGGTTTTCTTCCACCTGCTACTTCTATAGCTTTTCTTCTTCCTACCTAATTACAACCCTTAAATAGAATTCGTGCCACATGTCGAATTTACCGAGTATCATAATCCTTCCAAGTGGTAAAGACACCTCAAGACAAATGCTGGGCATAGAAGCCACAGGGCATAAATCTGCAAAGAAGTAAAAAGCTAACCTTTTCAAACAATAAGGCTTCCCTCTCACTTACCAACTTAACATTTCCCTGTATGGCCCCGGAAGATGACTGGTTAGCCAGAGACGGGTAAGATTCCTCAAGGGAGGAACAACCTAAGGCAGGCACAGTCGCAGGGGGGCCATCAGGTGAGAAAATGGGGATCAGCAGAGGTGAGGCTTAGAACCTCCCCCCTCCTGTTCTGAGAGAAATCTTCTGCATACGTGGATGTTTTATTGCCCTGGTCTAGCTTGGATTAACACATAGTCTACAGGCACATACCTGATCATCTACATTTGCTCTCCTACAACACTAAACTATGTTTTCTACCTTTATCTCGTATCTACCTACCACTTCAGCATTTTATTAAAAATAATAATAATAAAGAGAGAAATGTGGTATCCACGTATAAATCAAGTATAAAAATCAAATGAATATTCATATTTGAACTGACTGTTTATAGTTCATAATGCATGAACAAAACCGAAAGCTTCTGTGATGACTGCCCTTGTAATGTTCACCATGTAACTTATTCACTATGTAAGAATTTGTTCTCCATGTAAGAACTTGTTCGTTATGCTTCAGAAGATTGGAGACTGACGAAAATTAGGCTTGGGGTGGATTAATGATTGTGCATTGAGCATTGACCCCCCTATACAGAATTTTATTGTTGTTAACAACCATTTGATCAATAAATATGAGAGATGCCCTCACACACACACACAGAAAAATATATATATATATACGTATATATATATATATATATATAAACACACTTTCAATTGTAAAATAAATAAGTAACCAGGATGTAATGTATAGCATAAGGAATATAGTCAAAATATTGTAACAACTTGGTATGGTGATAGCTGGTACCTAGAATTATCATGTATATAAATGTTGAATCACTGTGTTGTACACCTGAAACTAATGTAATACTGTGTGTCAACTACCCTTCAATAAAAAATAATTATCCAGGAAAAAAAAGAAAATTTGGCAATGCTTTTGAACTGCTAAAATGTCTATCTAAGGTCATATCTAAGAAGTCATGACACAGAAACAGCTTTCAAATCTTTTATAACTTAATTTGCATTGCTTTTTAGAGTTTATAAATTTTTCACATTTACTTCTCATTTTATTTTTGGAATGGCTCCTTGAATTATTATCATCCTTAATTTTCAGATGGGGAAATTGAAGTCCAGAAAAGTGAAAGCCAGAAACACATCAGGTTTGATAATTATTTCTAGTCAATTTAATATCTACTTAGGCTTACTGAGATTCAGGCTGAATTGAACATTGGGGATGCAAAAGAGAATAAAATGTGCACCCAATCCTCAACCACTGCATCATTCCTTTCTTTACTTGTCCCCAGTTCTCTCCCAGAGGAATGTATCCCCTCTTAGCCTGAGCTCAGTTTGTTCATGGTGAAATCCAACTCTGAGTGCCACCTACACAAATAGCAGAATCAACAGGAAGAATAAACTCTAGGGTACTCTGTCAGTTCCATGCCTATGATGCAAAGATAAGGAAGACGTGAGAACTCATACACTCCTGGATGGAGAATAAATAGGTACAATCACATTGGAAGGCAATTTAGCAATATCTATTGCCTTTATCTTATACTCTAATTATTCCACTCCTCCATATATACCCAAGAAACTCTCCATTAGATATACAAGGAGACATGTAAATGAACGTTCTTTGAAGCACTTGAAAATAATGGGAAACAACCTAAATGTTCATCAACCTGAGAATGGATACGTAAATAGTATGGTCACACAGTGGAATACTATATTGTAGTTAAAATAAATTAAACTAATTCTAGAACTGGAACTAGAATATGCTTAACTCTCAAAAAATAGAATATTGAGTGAAAAAAGTGGCAGAAGATATGTAAAGTATGCTTCCATTTATGTTAAGTTTAAACAGATGAAACAATACTACATAGTTCTACGTGTAATAAACATCTTAAAATACTCATAGTAATGATAAACTGCAAATTCAGGATAGTTGTTACCTCTGCAGAGGAAGAAGAATAATGACAGAGTATGCAGAAACAGCCTAATTTGTATATATATATATTTTAAAGTGGTTCTGAAGTAAATATGGCAAAAAGTAAGTATTTGTAAATCTGTGTGAGGAAGATGAAAGAGTTTGTTACATTATGGTTTAAATTCTATAAGCTTGAAATATTTCAGTTAAAAGCACCAGTTGACCCTTGAACAGCAAAGGTTTGAATTCTACAGGTCACTTATACACAGATTTTTTTCAATAAATATACTGGACAATTTTTGGAGATTTGTGATAATTTGAAAACATTTGCTTCTCTCTAGCTCATTTTATTATAAAAATACAGTATGTAATACATACATAAACCATCTGTTAATTGACTGTTGTTGATAAGACTTCTAGTCTGCAAGAGGCTATTGGTAACTAAGTTTTTGGGAAATCTAAAGTTACATGCAGATTTTCAATTGTGCAGAGTCTGGGTTCAGGGGGAGGTTGGTGCCCTAACACCTGTGCTAATTGAGTCAACTGAATATATGAGCCTTGGACCCTGGAAATCTGGGATTTTCTTGTGCTTTTTCTTGGGACAGAATTTTTTCCTTTTCCATGTTAAAATTCCATCCATTCTTTAAAATTTAGCTGAAGTTGCACTACCTTATTGAGAATTTCCATGACAATCTTGTCAGTCCATACTATGCTCTCCCTTTTTAAAACTAGGATAGGTCTATAAAGTCCTCATATATTGTGTTTGTATGACTAGACTTTTTTTATGTTGTTTACATATATATCTCCTCGCATTAATATTTGACTTTACTGTACACAAACCTTGTTTCTCCAATTATATTGGCAGAGCCTTAAGAGCAGAGACAGTGTCTTTTAACTTCTTTAAATTTTCCCCAGTGCTCAGTGTTGCCTAACCAGATATTTACTAGAGGGAGTGATATATAAACCAGTAATTATAACCCTTCCTAAAAAACCTTTACATAGTTGAAAATACTAGTTTAAGCCACATTTGCTTTTCCCAGAGAGAGAATGCTAATAAGTTGTGAAATGACCAAAAATAAAGCAGCAGAAGGGAAAAAAAGAAATAATGGGTTTGTATATTATACATTCTGGATAATCAGCTCTTGAATGATTAGGTGTGGAAGATATGGGGAAAAGCAGATTTAAAAAATTTATTTATGACTATGGAATTGTTTTATAAATCATTTCCAGTTTTCAGATGATCCTAGGCCAAACTCACAAATGTTTTTGAAAAACATTTCCTCTTATTATATGTTACATAACCACACACAAATACACCTCTGTTTTGCCTTCATTCCCATATTTATTAAATTAGACATGGGAATGGCGGTTTAGGGGAACTAAAAAACAAAAGGAATCAGGAAAGGGTTTTGGAACTCAAAAATTACTTTTGAGTTCAATTTACGCTTTTACATCTTGTAAAAAGTGTTTGGTAGTTGAGGCAAAAATCTTACCTGAAACCTCAAGAATAAAAGGTGAGTCTATACCAGTTCAGGATGAAAGCTAAAGAGTACCAGAAATAGTAAGAAGCCTGAACTACATTGTCTCTTCAGAATTGAAAGTCGGGTATTGAAGAACTAGATAAACTTAGGAATCAATATAGTTACTTTTAACAAAAGCGGTAGCTGCTATGGTCTAGGTGAAAACTACCACCACTTTGTCCCTGGAGAGTTTCCTAATAGACCTTTGGAACATTTTATTAAACCAGGCCACTATCTCGTGGTTCTTGGGCTCAAGCAGTACAACACTCAAATTATAGTTCTCTAAATTAACCTTACCTTCATCTGTGTTAATAAGTGCATTTTTAACTCCACAGTGTGCCTCTGGAAGGTTTTATCTCTATATCGATATGTTGTCTTGTGTCCTCACAAAGAAAACTAAGGACAAAAATATCTTCCAACCCGGTAAGAGGTCATATATTCCCTCATGTCCACCTCATTTGTAAGTGTTAATGTGGAAGCAAAATGCTAACGCAAAGTGACCAGAGCATTCCTATAGTATTGATGAGCCTTATCATTGTTCTCTGCAATTTTTCCTTTCCATCAACAAAGAGAAGCAAGAAAAGTGCTATTATACAGAGAAGATACTGGGTTTTCAAAGTTCCCTAAAGGATAAGTGTTCATAACTTGGAATTAATTTCCCATGAAAACAGTGTGATTAATTATTATTAGATTTCAAAGCAAAACCACAGAACCTAATATAATATTAGTAGGAGTGGCAGGATAAGCTTATTAAGAAATCATATCTTATTTTCTTGTCTATAGGCTTATCATGGAAAAATGGAAGTATATTTCTCTTCTCTTTAGAGGGATGGTTAAGACTGTGGTTTTCTAAAGCCTCAGGGAGGCAGAAGACTCAATTATCTGGAAGGGGGAGACTTCAATCTGAAAAGTGGAATGGCTTGACTTCAGGAGAATTTGAATTTCTTAAACACAAAAAGAGGAGAGACCCAGACAAGAGTCAGTTTCAAAAGGTGAGGACTTACATCTATTCCCAGATAACGAACAGATCAGAATGGAGTAGACCTCTTGGTGGGGATACCAGCAAGGATATCTTGTCTTGGAAGTAGCAAAAGTATTACTTTATACTAAGGTATAACAAGTCAAAGGTTCATGTTACAAACTCTAGGGTTACTACTAAAAGAATAGCAAAACTGTGTATAAAACAGCATAATGTAAAAATAGTAGAAGAGAGAAAACAGTAATTTTTAAGAATGCCCAATTAAGCCAAAGGAAGGTAAGAAGGAAGATAAAAAGGAATAGGTAACAAGTGTGGTAAACAGAAACAAAATAGTAAGATGCTAACTATGAACCCAAACATATCATTAACTATCATAAATATAAATGGCATAGTATTCCATTAAAAAAACTAAGATTTCCATACTGGTTTCAAAAAATGTGTATGCTTTTTACAAAAGATAAAAGAGTTATAATCTAAAATAATACACAGAAAAGTTAAAAATAAAAGACATTTTATGCAAATGCTAACCCAAAGTAACATGGTTTAGCTGAGAAATAACATATAAAGTAGACTTTAAGGAAGAAGCATTATTAGAAATAAAGTGTGGTATTTCACAATAATAAAAATATAAACCCATCAGGAAGATAAAACAATTCTAATTTTGCACACAACTAGCAATATTCTACAAAATACATAAAGCAAAAATAAAATTGCCAAAACTGCAAGGAAAAATAGACCAATCTATAATCCCAGTGGGAATCTTTAACACATCTCTCAGTAACTGATAGAACAAGGAGATAAAAATTAGTAAGCATGTGCAACATGATTAACAAAATTGACACAATTGATATATATGGGATGTATATACCATGACCATGGAACATTTACTAACATTGACAATAACCTGGGTCCTAAAGCAAGCCTCACTATATTTAAACTATTGAAATCATATATAAATATGTTTTTTGAGCAGTGGGGAATTAAGCTAACAGTCAACAATTTTTTAAAACTACAAAATTCCCAAACATATACAAATTAAGCAGTATACTTCTAAATTATCCTTCAAAGAAAAAGTCACAATGGAAAATAGAAAATATTTTTAACTCAAAAATATGCCACATCAAGATTTGTAAGATTCAGTTAAAACTATTTACTGAGAAATTTATAATCTTAAGGGCTGAGATTTGTAGCTTTAAACAAGAATTAACTACATCTTATGAAGTTACAAAAAAACAAACTTGAAGAAAGTATAAAAAAGGTAATGGTAAAGTGAAGAGAGAAAAATTAATGAAAAATGTACAGAAGAGTCACTGAAAATAATAAAACTGACAAATCTATAGCAAGACTGATCACATGTATAAAACAGAAAGAAAAACAAATACAAAGCGTTCATATTATCTCCCTCAGGCTTGAAAGGGGGACATCACTATGGATCTTACAGACATTATACAAGTTGAAGTGAAAATATTGTAGACAACTTAATGTCAATACATTAAAAATTAAGATGAAATGGGAAACTTATAGAACAACCCACCTTACAACAAGTGACCCCAAAGAAATAGAAAACCTCAAGAGTCTATGTCTACAGAAACTGAATAATGATTAAAAATATTCACACAATGAATCTCCAGATTCTGATGACTTCACTAGTACATTTTTCCAAACATTGAAGGATGAAATATCACCAATCTTCTACAAACTCTGTTTGAGAATAGGACAAGGAAATACCAACTCATTTTATGAGGCCAATAAAATGTTGATTCCCCAACCTAGGGTCATTACAAAGAAGGAAAATTACAAACCAGTCAACAATTTTTTAAAACCACAAAATTCCCAAACATACACAAATTAAGCAGTATACTTAATGCTGAAAATTTTAAGTTAAATATCAGCAAAACAAATCCAGTATATTATTATATAAAATGTATGTTTATTTAAAGCATTCAAGTCTTATTTTATACCCAATTAATAGAATAAAAGAAAACATATATAATCATCCTTACAGATATAGAAAAGGAATTTGATAAAATTCAATATCCATTCATCACTTAAAACTTAATAAACTAGGAATTTCTTCTCTTTTTGGTAGTCTTTAATTTTGAAAGAATTTTAGACTTACAGGAAAGTTGCAAGAAATGAAAGAACTCCTTTATACCCTTCACCAAGAGTCTATAATTGTTTATATTTTATCATATTTGTTTTATCAATTTTATTTTGTCTATATTATTTTTATGAACCATGTAAGAGTAAGTTGTAGATATGATATCTCTTCATCCCTAAAATACTTCAGTATGTATTTTTTAAGGACAAGGAAATTTACTTATTAACCACAGTACAACTACCAAAATCAGGATACATTCATATAGTATAATCTATAGACCTTACTAAATATCACTAATTTTCCTAATACTATCTTTTGTAATTTTCTTAAAAAGTACTTTTTTCTGGTCCATTTGTAGCATATACCTCTATTGGTTTCAATTAATGTTTCTTCATGAATAAATTCAGATAATACATTTTGGGCAAGCATAGTACAGAAGTGATATTGTCTCTTTGCCTATATTACACCAGGATGCCCATGGCATTGGTAACAATGGTATTGTCCCATTATTGTTAATGTTGACTTTGATCACCTTGATCAGGAGATGTCTATCAGATTCCTCTATTGTAAAATTATTATTTCCTTGTAATAAAGAGAATTTTGTGTGGACCTATCTTGAGACCGTGGAAATTCTTGTTTTTCATTAAATTTTCATTCATTAATTTTTGGCATCTTTTGATGATTCCTGAATTAATAATTACTATGATTGCAAAATGATGATTTTCTAATCCAACAATTCCTTATAAATTTATTAGAATTCTAGTATAAGGGAGAGCTTTCCATTTCCTCTTTCTCTCTATCCATCCTCTATCTAAAGACAAGTTTAATCTTTAAAAATTCGTATGAATATTGTCATGGATTTTTGTTTTTTTCAATGAGTTTTACTACTTTATTACTATTAGTGCTTGTTTTGATGTTCAAATTACCCCAGACTTGATGAGCCGAAGTCCTTTCAAGCTGGTTTTTGTGTCTTGACCTGTCCTTTTCATATTTTGGAGCACTTTCTCATTCTCTGGGACAAGAGAATATTCCAGGCTTTTCTCCTACTTTTTCCTGTCCCAAGTTTGGAATCGGCCATTTTCTCAAGGAGCTCTGGTTACTTTTATTGGACAATGATACCGAATAATATTTAGAGTCAAGATTTAGGTGCTAGGTGTGCTTATTACTCTTATCTTATCACTTGTCAAGGCTAGGAAATACACCCACATATAAATACATAGTTATTCATATGCACAGACATAGTTATATTTATTTTCATATATATATCTATATGTAAAACCATATGTTTATATTGACACCTCTAATTCCAATATATCACACAGTGTTCATCCTAATTGTCCCCACTTCCGTATTTTGAAACTCCCTTTTCTGACAGTGAGTTACCTGGGTCCTATCTTATAGGGTGTCTGAAAAAAACCTCTAGCAAATATCATCTCTCGTGGTGATAAAACGATGGCTTTTCTTCTAAGATTAGGCATGAGATAAGGGTGCCTATTATTATTATTTCTATTCAACACTGTACTAGAGATCTTGGTCAGTAAAATAAAACAATAAAAAAGAACAACTAAAACTATTATTACATTCCACAACATACATCTATGGACAAATTGTTAAAATTAGACAAGGAGTAAAATGTTTGTGATCTTGTATTTGGCAAATATTTCTTACCCCAGAAACATAAAATATAAAGAAAAAATTGATAAATTGGACTTCATTAAATAAATAAATAACTTTTGCTCTTCATAAGTCACTGTTATGAAAATGAAAACAAAACACTGGCTAGAAGAAAATATTTGTAAAACATATACATGATTAAGGACTTGTATCATGAATTCATTAAGAATTCTTACAAGTCAATAGGAACTGAACTTAAAAGAACTCGATCTATAAAATGGGCAAAATATTTGAATAGGTATTTCATGAATGGCAATAAGCACATGAAAAGATGCTCAACATCACTAGTCATCAAGGAAATGGAAATTAAAACCATAATAAGATGCCATTACACACCCACTAGAAGGGTTACCATGAGCAACACAAGCAGTACCAAGTACTGGCAAAGGTGTGGAGCAACAGGGACACACATGATTTGGGTAAGAATGTAAATGATCTAGTCATTTTGGAAAATCTGGACAATTTATTACAAAGTTAAACATACACTTACCATAAGACCGAGCAATCACACTCCTAGGTACTTACCTAAGTGAAATGAAAACATAGGTATATGCAAATCCATGTACTTGAATGTTCATTGCAGCTTTATTCATAATGGCAAAAAACTGGAAACAAAATGTCCATCAACAGGTGAATGAATATAGAATGGAATACTATTCAGCCATAAAACACCACAATGAACTACTGATACATGAAATGACATGAATGGGATTTCAAAGCATTATGCTCAGTGAAAAAAGTCAGACATGAAAGACTACTTACTGAATGGTTCCATTTATATGAAATTATAGAAAAGACAAAGGTGTAGTGACAGAATGCATATTAGTATTGACAGTGGTCAGGGGGTAGGAGATTCTTCTTGACTTCAAAGGATACAGGGGAACTTTTGGGAGTAATGGAAAGATTCTGTATCATGATTATGATGGTGGCTACATTATTAAATAGATTTGTATAAAAATTCATAGACTTGTGCTCTTAAAATTGGTGAATTTCACTGTATGAAAATTATATCTCAATAAAGCTGACTGTCCAAAATGGGTCAAAGACTTGGTCAGGTACTTCAAAAGAGCAATTATCAAAGTGCTCAATAAACTAATGAAAAAGCACAATTTAAAATCAGATGTGAAGCAACTGGAATACTCCTATACTGCTGGTGAGAATTTGCAAAGCTGGCAGTTTCTAAGAAAGCTGAATATGTGCATAACCCGTGGTCCAGCAATTTCAGTCCTACTGTATTCATAGCCATAATGTGGAAACAACCCAAACGTCCATCAATAGTAGAATGGATAAATAAATTATGTATATCTGTATAATGCGATACCATGCAGAATAAGAGTGAATCAACTACTGCTACACATGGATGAAGCGTACAAGCATGATGTTGAGTGAAAGAAACTGTACACAAAAGGGTATGGATAAAGTTCAAACACAAGAGATTAAGTTATGGTGACAGAAGTCAGGATTGTATTTATCTGACAGAAGGTTATACTTGGGTGGTAGCATTAGGGGACTTCTAGAGTATCAGTAGTCCTTCTTGATCTTCACACTCATCACATGGGTATGTTCACTTTATGAAGATTCACTGAGATTCTACCCTTATGATTTGTGCCACTCTATTTATATATCATATAGTCAATGAAAAGTTTATTTTAAAAGTTATAATCACATGAATACTTGTATAACAGTCAACACAGAGCACAATTTATAACCAAGTCAGTTCTATTCATCTACATTTGCCCAATCTAAGAATAACTTATAAATGGAAATTCAAACATATAAAATAGAAAATTACTTGTAGCACAAAAGTACCTTTCACTTTATACAAAGCAACACATCAAATACATGAAAGGAACAAGGATAACACCATAGCAGATCCATTTTTCAATTTTATAAATTTATCCTAAGGAAAGAAATAACTCAACAAAAGCATAAAGCTTGCTGTGAAAATGTTCATTTTAAATATTAGGTCTGCTAGCAAAACACTAAAATCAACCCAAATATCCAACAACTGGATCAAGGTTTAATAAATTATGATGTAGCAGTACGAGATAATAACATACATTAGAAGTGATGAATAGAAGACCTTGTAGAAACACTAAAAATTTTTACAGGTACATTGTGAGATAGAAAAATTGAAATATAAGATGATATGTACACCATGATTCTGACTATGTAAAAGTGAGTCAATAGGTGATATGAAAAATTAAAAACTGTTTTGTTGGAGTGATAGATTGGTGGATTTTTTTTCCCACCCCAACCCATGAATAATCTTTATTTTTATTTGGATCAGTTACAGTTCATCAGTTGCAAGCACAGAAACTAACCTAAACAAAAAATATATTTACGGAGCCATATAGGAGTAAATTACAGAATCAAAGGAGTTACTGAATGCCCAAAAGGAAAGAAGAGGAACCAGGAAATTAACAGAGATCTTAGATACAGCAGATCCTTAACCAACTACCTAGCATTTGGCCTCCGAATGATTGCTTTGCTTTACATACCTTCTGTTTCTGTGTGCTCTACACAAGGTTTAAATTATCAGAAGAGAAAGTCTGATATTTCTAGCATGAGTAAAGTCTTCATCTTTAACTGGCAATCACATCAGAACAACCTGGCACTGGGGTAAGGCCCTTCCTTGAGGGAGAGTGTTAGTGTTATTACCAGAAGAACAGGGAGTAGAAGGATGCTGGGTAGACCAAAATAACAGTTCTGTGAAATCTTACATTATCTTTTCAGTAAGTCAGAATATCACTACTCTTTTTCTAATATTACATGAAAATACGCTTTTTGTAGAAAATCTGCAGAATTTCAGAAAGGTGTAAAGTAAGAGAGTGATGAAAAAACAAGCACCCCAGTATTCATAACCCTTCATTAGCTATTGGTGCATAATAAATTACCCTCAAAACTAGGGTGACTAGAGACAGAAAGTAGATTAGTGGTTGCCTAGGATTGGGGTGATGGGGAACTTGAGGAGGATAGCTAAAGAGTACAGAATTTTTTTTCAGGATTTCTTTATAAGGTTCTAAAATTAGGTCGTGATGATGGTTGCACAACTCTGAATGTACCGAAACTACTGAGCCCTTAATAGGGGAGTGTTACAGTATGTGAACCATATATGACTAAAGCTGTGTTAAAAAAACACTAGGGTAACCAACTATTCCAGCATTGGTAGGACTTAACTGGTTTTAACACAGAAAGCCCCATATTCCAGGAAACCCCTCAGTCCTGGTATCCTGGTAAAACCTGAGTAGTTGAACATCCTTCTCAAAATTTTGCAACTTAAAAATTAAACATTTGTTATCTCATGGTTTCTCTATATCAAGCATCCAGGAAGAGCTTCACTGGGAAGTTCTGGTTCAGGGTCTCTCAAGGGATTGCAGTCAAGATGTCCACAACTGGGCAATAAAATGAATGATTCACAGATGGACTCCAAAACATGCCATTGTTTGCTGAGAAGAGCTATGGTGGAGGGCTTAGCTTAGTGTGAGAGCCACATGAGATGCAAAGTAAGCCCCTAGATTACCGCAGGCTCCCTGGAGTGAATGTTGTGGTATGCCCCCTGGATCCCTCTTCAGAAGTAAAGGACACATTCTGCTGGCTGCTGGGAGTGCTGCTAGTACCCTCAGTTAGCAACCCTCTTTAGGGCTGGTCGTGGCTAAAGAAAACCAGTAGCCCAAAGTCAGGTCCCTGTCTTGGGGTGGCTGGATCCAGTGAGTGATCAGAGTGGGGAATATAAAGGTTTGGTCCCCTAACCCCAATTGGAGACAAGTTTGAAAGGTCATCCCAGTTTAGGAGCTCCCCCAAGGTGGAGCTGAGGCTTTTATTGAGACTGACTCCGAGCTCAATTTCTCCCTTTGCCCACACCTTCCCTTATCTTCCACAACTATTGATCCCAATAACACCCCCTAATAAACCTCTTGTACACTAATATCTATCAGAATCTGCTTCCCAGGGAACCTGACCTGAGATACCTTCTGGGGAGTGCTACCCCTAGAAGATTAGAATGTGTGCCCCTGTAGTTGGCAGCCAAGGGTGTTTGAAGGTGTTTTTTTATGAAGTGTGTTTTTTAATGTTTTATCAACTAAATAGGAAACATTAGGACAACATTGAGTGATACTAGAGAAAGGATCGCTAGGAATTAATGTTTGGATACAGGTGAGGAAAAATAGGGTCAGTCAAGAATTACTCTCAGGTTTATTACTTGGGTAACTGAGGAAATAGTAGTGTCATTTACTGGGATAAAGAAAAAACAAGTCTGGAGAAAATATGAGTTCAGTTTGAGGTGCCTATAGGATGTGAAAGTAGAGTTGTTTATTGGGTAATTAAAGATATAAATCTGGATTTCAAAAGTATGATCTAGAGTAGCAATAGAAATGTGTGCACTCAGCATGATGAAGACCCACAGAGAAATAATTTAGGGAACAGAACTAAATTAATTTTTTTTTAAACTCAACAACCTCTAATTAGTATCTTCAGAGATTGGGAAGATACTACCTACCAAAAAGAAGGATTGTATAAAAATGATCAGAAATATGAGAAAATCTTGGGAATGAAAAATATGATTGGCAAAATAAAAAATTCACTGGAAGGATTAGAAGATAGAGTTGATAAAATATCCCAGAAAATAGAAGATGAGGAGAAGGTGAGAGACATAAAGGAACTTCTAAAAGATCCAATAGTCAGCTAATAATATATATATTTTTATGAACATTTGTGGGGCATCAACTTTGCGTTAGGGCAGTTACCTGCTTTAGGAAATTTGTTCTAAGGACTAGGCCACAATTGGCCCCATCAGAATTACCTAGGAAACTTTAAAAAGGGCCCACATTCCTGGTCTCCATCCCTGGTGATTCTGATCTATAAGTGGAGGCCTGGGTTTAAGGCTGTTTTATTTTTTTTAATTTTTCTTTCTTTCTTTCTTTCTTTCTTTCTTTTTTTTTAATTTTGGTATCATTAATATACAGTCACATGAGGAACATTGTGGTTACTAGATTCCCCCCATTATCAAGTCCCCACCACATACCCCAATACAGTCACTGTCCATCAGCATAGTAAGATGCTATAGAATCACTACTTGTTTTCTCTGTGCTATACTGCCTTCCCCATGCCTCCCTGCTACATTATGTGTGCTAATCTTAATGCCCCTTTTTCCCCTTCTCCCTCCCTTCCCACCCACCCTCCCCAGTCCCTTTCCCTTTGGTAACTGTTAGTCCATTCTTGGGTTCTATGATTCTGCTGCTGTTTTGTTCCTTCAGTTTTTCTTTGTTCTTATACTTCACAGATAAGTGAAATAATTTGGTACTTGTCTTTCTCCACCTGGCTTATTTCACTGAGCATAATATCTCCCAGCTCCATCCATGTTGTTGCAAATGGTAGGATTTGTTTTATTCTTATGGCTGAATAATATTCCATTGTGTAGATGTACCACATCTTTTTTATCCATTCATCTACTAAAGGACACTTAGGTTGCCTCCATTTCTTGGCTATTGTAAATAGTGCTGTGATAACCGTAGAGGTGCATCTGTCTTTTTGAATCTGGGATCCTGTATTCTTAAGGTAAATTCCTAGGAGTGGAATTCCTGGGTCAAATGGTATTTCTATTTTTAGTTTTTTGAGAAACCTCCATACTGCTTTCCACAATGGTTGAACTAGCTAATAATATTTTTATGTAGATCTTGTCCTGGTATCTAATTTTATTATTATTCATCCTCAGATGAGTTTCTGGATCAGCTTTAAGCAGGAAGTTCATATGAGGAAAGGCCAGGGGTTTTGTGTTTGACTGAAGGAAAGGATCCAGCAGAGGGGAGGAAATGGGAGGGAGGTGAGGAAGCAGATAACTGATAGAGAACACTAAATGGGGTGGACCCAGGCCCTGGGGAGAGGCTCACCTTTATTGAGGGGACACCCTTTCTTTGTGCACAGTGAAGAAAATGCATGGGTAACTTCACAACTGGTGTCTTAGTCTGTTTGGGTTGCTATCACAGACTACCGTCGATCAGGTGGCTTATAACAACAGAAATTTATTTCTCATCACTCTGGAGACTGGGAGATCCAAGACAAAGGTCTACTTCCTGGCTGTCTTCCTGCTGTGATCTCACTTGGGGGAAAGAGCAAGAGAACTTTCTGGAGCTTCTTTGATAAGGGCACAGACACCAGTCATGACAACTCCCTCATCACCGAATGACCTCCCGAAGACTCCACCTCCAAATGCCATCACACTGGGGATTAGGTTTCAGCATATGAATTCAGGCGGGACGTGAATATTCAGTCTATAGCAGTGAAGTGACTGGAAATGGTGGCAGTTCTTTTCTCATGGTTTCTGTTCTCTCTGTGTGGCACATGCACTGTCATCCATTGGGGCTTACTGGGGGAACATGGAGGCTGGGGTGTGATGCAGGGAGGGAACTCTTGAGGAGTACAGAGACTTAAAAAAACAGTTTAAATGAATGATGAAAAACAAAAAAGCTGCAAAGGGAAACAGGAAATGATTGCCAGGCTCTCTGAGGGTCCAGGTGAGTTGTCAGCCAGCACCACTGAGGGGTTGAGAGTAGATTTTGATATCAGAGCCAAAGTGAGGAATCTGCAAAAGAGAGGAGACAAGCCATTCTCATAGTGAAAAGGCGTCTAGGTTCTTCTGAGAAGAGCGTTGTATAAGTGAAAAACAGGAAAACATCCTCCTCTGAGTCCTGGGCCTCATTTTCACCAGCTCACCGTCTGCTTATTTTCCTTTGATGTTTACAAAGGGCCCTCCGATTATAAAGGGGAAAAGTGAAGGGTTTAATAAACTAAGGATGCAGGAGAAGGGACTGGAGAGCCTAAAGGAGGGGAGGACCCGCAGGCACCCAGCTGAGAGGAAGCAGTCAAGGGGGAGGGCTTCCTCCAGCATCCAGCTCTCTTCATGGACGCCCTCCTCCCCCAGCCCTCTCCTGCACCCCCACCCCACACAGAAGCCCCCTGCAGGAATCAGATACTTGCTTGCCTTCACTGCTTTACCCTCAGCATCTAGAACGGAGCCTGGCACAGCATAGGTGCCAAATAAACATTTGTTGAACCAAGTTCATAGTGCAGTCACTGGCTTTTTAAATGGTCGAGCACACAAAAGTCCGCTTTCTTTTTTTTCTTTTTAAATTCTCCTCCTTTACAAAAAGTTTTCAGGCAGCTTTTGGGCCTGCTGGGGCCTTTTCAAAAGACAAATAGTCCTACTGCTGCTCCTAAGGACCTCCCACCCACCTCCCAACCAGAACTGCCTCTCTCTGTTCTTGTTGGAAAGGGAGGCACAGCTTGCCTTGCAAGAAACTTGCATAGGAAATGGTGCAATCTGGGCTGTTTTTCATCCTTTTTAACCTCATTTCCTAAATTAAAGAAAGAGGAATGTAAGGAATCTCAGGAATATGAAACTTCTCTGTAATAATCTTTATTGAGCTGTGCTTGGAACCAGCTGAAATCCTGAAGGACCGTCAAGGCAGCCAAGAAGAAAAGAAAATGAAAAATAACTTTAAACAATTCTAGCCAAATTCTGAAAAAGATATCTAGAGCAGCTGCTATTTTTTCCTTCCCAGAATGGTTTGCCTTTCCCCCAGTTTGGTGATTGTTATAAGATTGTTTTAGATCATTTTGGGTAGAAGAGAAAGGAGGAGGGAATCCAGTGTTTAGGAAGTAGCATGATGTGGTTAGTTGTACCCTATAAGCTTTGTAATTTACACAGCTGTTCTATACACGCTGACTTCCTCTTCTTTCAGGACTGTAAGTAAGAAAATTCAAGGCATTCTCCTTAGGAGGTTGGGCATAGCATCTGGGTTCCCTTTCCAATTCAGTGTATTCTGTGGCCTGTGGATCATCTCTGCAGGGCTTTATCCATGGGGTGAAGGGCCACTTTGTCTGTCCTACAGTTACCCAAAAAGACTGCAAGAAAAACTGTGTATAGTCTGCCAGATGGGCAGGGAACACTTGATTGCACTAAAAGAATTCCAGCAATAGTATCCCCAGCTTGCCCTTTTGCTGTGAGTGGTGCACAAAGTCCATAATCATTTCCCCTGATATCTCCATCTGCCTGCTGCCAAGACAGGTTTGGCTGGTTACCAGAGTCTTGAGAGAATGGGAGGAGGCAGCCTATGGAGTGGCCTTTTGCTTGTACCCTTGTTCTCACCGCATTGTGAGGTACCAGCTCTCCAAAACTGAGCTGGCTATAAGAAAGGAACTGCAACTGATTTGCCGTTGGTCTGTCTGGGTGTGTGTTGATCCAAGACTGAAGTCCAGAACTGCTGTGCGCTAGCCTGGCCTGGGGCACAGTGGGCGAGTCACTCTAAGCCAGGAATGCAGCTGGTCTGGAACGCAGCGAAGGGGCCCAGACGCCTGACAGGAGCAGGGCTGCAGAAAGAGGAAGGTCTTTTCCTAGGCAGAGTGAAAACCTATGTTCATAAAGCTACAAGGTATCTTTAAAAAACGTCACATACTACACAAAAATAAAAAGGTTTTCTTTCTACCCCTCCTCCTACTCCCATGTCAGATTCCTACTTGGGGCAGACACTGATTTCAATTTAGAATGTATCTTCATCATTTCAGATATTTATTTATCTGTATAACTTATCTGTATATATATTTGTGTACACAGCTACACACACATACAGGTTTAGAGGGAGGAAAGTTTGCTTTAGTCTAAATGGTATTATACAGTGTGGATTACTCTTCAATTTGCTTTTTAAAAAATTGAGCCATGTACCTTGGACATTTTTCTGTGTCAGTGTGTTCTAATTCTTTTTAACTGCTGCATACTCTTACATAACTCAGATGCATCACTGTTTATTGAACTGTTCCTCTTTTGGTGGTCATTTAGGATGCTCTAAGTTTATAGTATTTCAGTGAATAACCTTGTACCTACTTCCTTTTGGTACATATGTAAGTATTTCCGAGGGGTGGATACCAAGGTGTGAGATTGCTGAGTTAAAAGAGATGCATCTAAGATTGGAAGGACTATTGCCCAGTGCTTTCTCTAAAAAGGCTTGACTACTTTATATTCCAGCAATGGTATAGGAAAGTACCTCTTTTCTAACACGTTTACCAACACTTCATATCAATTTTTCTTATTTATTGCCTACCAAAGGTGTGAAAAATGGTATCCCCTTATTTTTATTTGCATTTCCCCCAAAACTATGAGACTGAGCATCTTTTCAAATGTGTGCCATTCATGTTTCCTCTTTTGTGACTTGCCTATGCATATTCTTTGTCCATTTTCCTATTTGGTCTTTTTCTGGAGGATATATAAGAGCAAGACTTCTGCTATATATATTACAATGCCCTCACCCAGTCTATTGCTGGAAGTTTTATCTTGTTTATAGTTTCTTTTGTTAGACAAATTTGAAGTTTTGATAAAGTAAAATTTGTTATTAATCTTTTCCCATCCTTTTCTTTATGGCTTTTGCAGTTTGTGTATCGTTTTAGATCCTTCCTACTCATAAGGTCATAAACATGGTCTTCTGTATATTTTCTTTCAATTATTTGATAATATTTTAGTTTTTTTTACTTAAATCCATCTAGATCTCTTTTTAATAAATCATATGAGGTAAAAAAAAGGAAATTAAATTTTTTTCTAACAACAGTCAATTCCTTCAACACCATTTATTCAGGAGTTCATCTTTTCCCTTGTTCTGAAATACTACTTTTATAACATACTAAATTCCTATGTATGTGGGTTCATAACTGGGCTCTCTATTCATTTCCATTGAGCTATTGATCAATTCTTATTCTATTGAAAATCTATTGAGTTTATGGATAATTTGGGAACAATTCTTATCTTGACATCATTAAGTCCTCCCATTCAGGTCTTTGCTAGGTTTTGTAGTTTCGTCTTATAGTTCTTGCACATATCTTACTGGTTTTTGGAGTGGCTTTTGTCCAATTTTGTTGCTATAGTAAATGGATTTTTTTTCTTTTTATCACACTTTTTATTTTTAAAATAACTGGCTTGTCGACTTTTTTTTTTGCATGCTGACCTTGCATCACCAGTTTTAATAGCTTTTCAACTGATTTTCTTGAATTTTCTAGATGGCTGATCATGTTACCTGCAAATAGAAACAGCTGTCTTTTCATTTCTTCTTTGTCAGGAATCTTTCAGGTAAGAATAACAGAAATCTAATTCAAATCAACTTAGCCAAAAGATGAAATTTATGAGCTTAACTGAAAAAAGTCAGTTTAATTGGATCCAGGGTATCAAGCAATATCATTAGATGGTGGTCTTGCTCTCTCCTTCTCTCCCGTGTAATTCCCTGTGTCTTGGCTCTATTTCTAGGCAGGGTCTCCCTGTGAGGTGACAATACGTCTGCCAGAGGCTCCAGGCTTACCTCCTCCTCTCTCAGCAATTCCCAGAGGAGAAGCTCCTTTTTGAGTGTGGCTGCCTACAAGCATTCCAGGAGTGGCTTTGATGTGCTGATATGGTCACATGATCATCTCTGAACCAATCTATTTAGCCAGGGGCTTAGCATGTGCATCCAGACAGTGAGACTGGTTCTCTAAGGAGGATTGGAGTGGTGCTCTCAGAGGAAGGGAACATAGATGCTGGGTATGCAAACACAAGAGCTGTCCACTCCGCTGTATTTAAACCTCTTCCAATATTTTGGAAATTTCATTCTTTCTTTTAAACCTCTGCTTTCTTTTATTTGGTTTTATAACCTTCCCCTCCAATTTTTGGCTGGTGTGAATCCTTCTCCATTGTTTCTTCTGTTTCTGGTTCCCTCCTTCCCCGTTTCCTTCCTTCCTCCCTTCCTTTGTCCCTCCAGACTCCACCCTCTCTACCTAGTAGTTTTGTGATTATCATCGCCATCTAGTTTCTGGGATTCCCAGGCAAGAACTTGGCCTTATCCTATTCTATTATAGATCCAATCCCTTCTCTGGGGACAAATTCTGACTATTAGACTGTCTGATTTTCCTACCCTCTCTTGTTTGTAGTATTGTATAGATTTGTAAGCTTAGGCAGCTCCTTTCAGGGGGGTAACCCTATCCCAGACCTTGATTTCAGGTGTGTCTTCTGCCTCACATGGGAGATGTTTAGCTCCTGATGCCCTCTAGGAGTCCAGCTCCTGAAGGCCTCTGGGTTGGCAGAATCCAGCCAGTCTACAACTATAGGCCACTTGTTGTATCATTTCTGCCCCATTTCGGAGCTGCAGAGTGTTCCTGTATGCCTGACATTTCCCCCATTTTATAGTTCAACTGTTTCATTGTCGTTTTGGATTAGAGTGGTCCTCAAATCACTATGTTGGCTGTAAGGCCACTCTCATTTGTTCTCCACTATTTGTGATCTAGCTTCCTTCCCCACCTTTCTCTTGGGAACTGCACTCTGTGAGACCACTACTGTCATTTCCCAATCATCAAATTACGCAGCTGTTTCCTTCAGTCCCCATTTCCCTCCACCCCTCTGCAGCCTAAGACAATATTGCCATTTCATTTAGCCCTGCCTCCCTTTGGTTAATCTGGTACTCTACTGACCTTGTTCACTGTCTCTGCTGACTCTTCCTTTTTCTTTCTTTCTGTCTTCTTTTAACTGCTTTTACTTCCTTGTCTCATTTTGAAACTGTAGACGTCCTGCAAGGCCAAGCCTTTGACTCTGCTTTTACTCACTCTTTCCTTTGGTCTTATGGATTCTCATGTCTTCAGTAATTTTTAAAATGAGTCCCTATCTACTGCTCTAGATGGAAGCACTCCTAAGGCTAAACAGATGTCACCAGAGAATATAAAATCACAGCAAAGAAAGCAGAACAATCAAATACTAACTAAAGGCAAAAAATAAAATCAACTACCCAAGAAAGCAGTCAAAGGAAACACAAAAGAGCATAAAAAACAAAACAAAACAAAAAAACACCTAACGTACAACAAATGGAGGAGGAGGAATAAGAAGGGAGAGAAATAAAGAATCATCAGACTGTGTTCATAATAGCCCAATAAGTGAGTTAAGTTAGACAGTAAGATAAAAAGAAGCTAACCTTGAACCTTTGGTAACCACGAACCTAAAGCCTGCAATGGCAGTAAGTATGTATCTTTCAATAATCACCCTAAATGTAAATGGACTGAATGAATCAATCAAAAGACACAGAGTAATAGAATGGATAAAGAAGCAAGACCCATCTATATGCTGCTTACAAGAGACTCACCTCAAACCCAAAGACATGCACAGACTAAAAGTCAAAGGATGGAAAAAGATATTTCATGCAAACAACAAGGAGAAAAAAGCAGGTGTTGCAGAACAAGTATCAGACAAAATAGACTTCAAAACAAAGAAAGTCACAAGAGATAAAGAAGGACATAATATAATGATAAACAGGTCAATGCAACAAGAGGACATAACCATTATAAATATATATTCACCCAATACAGGAGCACCAACATATGTGAAACAAATACTAACAGAATTAAACAAGGAAATAGAATGCAATGCATTTATTTTAGGAGACTTCAACACACCACTCACTCCAAAGGACAGATCCACCAGACAGAAAATAAGTAACGGAGGCACTGAACAACACACTAGAACAGATGGACCTAATAGATATCTATAGAACTCTATGCTCCAAAGCAACAGGATACACATTCTTCTCAAGTGCACATGGAACATCCTCCAAAATAGACCACATACTAGGCCACAAAAAGAGCCTCAGTAAATTCAAAAAGATTGAAATTCTAACAACCAACTTCTCAGACCACAAAGGTATAAAACTAGAAATAAATTGTTCAAAGAAAGCAAAAAGGCTCACAAACACATGGAGGCTTAACAACATGCTCCTAAATAATCAATGGAAATCAAAATAGAGATCAAGCAATATATGGAAACAAATGACAACAACAGTACAAAGCCCCAACTTCTGTGGGACACAGCAAAGGCAGTTCTAAGAGGAAAGTATATAACAATCCAGGCCTATTTAAAGAAGGAAGAACAATCCCAAATGAATAATCTAAAGACACAATTATTGAAATTGGAAAAAGAAGAACAAATGAGGCCTAAAGTCAGCAGAAGGAGGGACATGATAAAGATCAGAGAAGAAATAAATAAAATTGAGAAGAATAAAACAATAGAAAAAAATCAATGAAACCAAGAGCGGGTTCTTTGAGAAGATAAACAAAATAGATAAGCCCGTAGCCAGACTTATAAAAAGAAAAAGAGAATCTACACATATCAACAATATCAGAAATGAGAAAGGAAAAATCATGACGGACCCCACAGAAATACAAAGAATTATTAGAGAATACTACAAAAATCTATATGCTAACAAGCTGGAAAACCTAGAAGAAATGCACAACTTCCTAGAAAAATAAAACCTTCCAAGACTGACCAAGGAAGAAACAGAAAATCTAAACAGAACAATTACCAGCAAAGAAATTGAATTGGTAATCAAAAAACTACCCAAGAGAAAAACTCCCAGGCCAGATGGATTTACTGTGGAGTTTTATTAGACATACAGAGAAGACATAATACCATTCTCCTTAAAGGTTTCCAAAAAATAGAAGAGGGAATACTTCCAGACTCATTCTATGAAGCCAGCATCACCCTCATACCAAAAGCCAACAAAAAAGAAAATTACACACCAATATCCCTGATGAACATTGAAGGAACCCCACCCATAAGATGGCGAACCTCCTGCTTCTCTTCCGGGTCCTCGGTTCCCACTGGTGCCACCTGAAGCCCAATCACCCCTTGCCCCCCTAATCCCAGCACCTAGACAATAGCCACCAGCCCCGTAGAAGTAACACCACAATCACCCCATGCTCCTTCCTATATAACCCAGCACCTTTCCCTAATAAAGCGGAATTCTCCGGTGAATTGCTGCTGTGTGTCGCTCCTTTCCTTTCATTGGTGCTGAAACCCGGGAGACGGGACACCCCAACTGGGCCCCGTCTTCCCCCGACACCAGCAGCAGCTTGCCCTTGTCCTCTTTTTCCGGTGCTGGCTCCTCACACTCACCACTCCTCTTTGGCCTTTGGGTAAGTTGTCCCCCGGAGCGGGCCGCTCTTCCCCGAGCTATCGCAGCACCATTGACCGTGATCGTCCGGCAAGGCCCTGACGCTCGGGGACGAGGAGGGAACTCTCCCTGCCTTAGGCCTTCACGGCTGCGGCGGACCCTCAGGCCCCTCCTCCAACAGCCATAAACGAGGTGACTCCTTTGCGGATGAGAACGCTCCCTTCCCCCCGCTCCTCCTTCCGTTCCTTCCGCCGAAAATTCCTTCCGCCGAAAATTCCTAGTACTAGGTACCTCGTGACTCCGGCACTCTGCCTTCTTAGAGGAGTCTGGGTGACGACCCACACTTCCTAAGAAATTCTGACTCGTATACGAGTTTCCGCAGACCCCCAAGGATCATCGGGGACGCCCTTTGTCTCCTTGCGGTCTGCTCCCAGTCCGAGGATCTCCGTTCGTCTTCCCCTGTTTGTCTCCCTCTCTGTCCTTTAGCCATGGGAGCCTCCTCATCCCTCCCTGGAAGCTCACCTCTTGAATGCCTGCTCAAGCATCTAGCCACCCTCTCCCTGACGCCTGATATAAAACCAAAACTTCTCCGCAAATACTGCTCCCAAGATTGGCCGACATGCCCCCTAGACAATAACAACCAATGGCCCGCAGGGGGAGCTCTTGATCCTAACATCACTCGCGATCTCTTTAACTACTGCCAGCGCCTGAAAAAATGGAAGGAGATTCCCTGTACTGAAGCTTTCCGCCTCCTCCTCCCGCCCCCCTCGCCACCGCCGCTTCCTCCTCCCCCGCCTCCCCCCAAGTTCTCCTAGCCTGCAAGCCGTCTCTCCCGCAGAAGCCTCCCATTCACTCCCTTCCCCCTCCTCTCCTACAACAGCCCCTCCCCCTTCCTCCCCCACCATCTCCTCCCCCACCTCACCCCCCTGCAGATCAAGCCTGAGCCTTTCAGCCCCCCTCTAAGTCCCAGGAGCCTCCTCCATCTTTGCACCCATCACCTGTTTCTCCCCCACAGACTGAGCCAGAACCCTTCAGTCCCCCACTGCCGTGAGTCTCCGCTCTTGAAATATCTTCGCCTGCTGCTTAATAGCAGGTCTGAAAAGCACAGCTCGTAAAGTAGTCAATTTTCAAAAGCTCCAAGACATAATTCAAAGGAGGGAGGAAGCTCCCTCCGAGTTCTTAGACAGACTCACTCAAGCCCTATTACAGTATACCAGCCTGGACCCAGAAACGCCTGATGGGAGACATGTCCTTATGACATACTTCCTGGCTCAAAGCTACCCCGACATTAAAGCTAAACTCAAAAAGTTAGAACAGGGCCCCGCTACCCCACAGACTGAGATCCTAACAGTGGCCTTTAAAGTCTTCCATAACCGGGAGGAGGAGAAAGAACGCCGTAAACAAAAGGCTGATCAGGCCAATTTCCAAATGTTGGCCCAGCTGATAAAACCACAACCTGGGCGCCCCTCTACAAACAAGCCCCCCCCAGGAGTTTGTTTCAAGTGCGGAAAAGAGGGATATTGGTCAAGGGTGTGCCCGTCCTCCAGATCTCCTACCACCCCATGCCCCAGATGCCACAAAAAGGGCCACTGGGGGTCTGATTGCCCAGCCACCCAAAGGGGAGGCTGGACGAACAACCCCCATCCTAAGCCCGCCATAGTGGGGCTGGCAGAAGAAGATTGATGGGGCCCAGGGGCTTCTCACCCGACCATTTCCATCACCAAACAGGAGCCCAGGGTTACTTTAATAGTAGACTGTCACCCCATCTCCTTCCTCTTAGACACAGGAGTCACTTTCTCAGTCTTGCGAGAATACCGGGGCCCTACCATGCCTGCCATTACTCCTATAGTCGGGGTAGGAGGTAAACAGATTTTCCCATTAAAAACCCCCCCTTTTATGCACAATCCAAGACAATCCCATACCTTTCTCCCACTCCTTCCTGGTTATGCCCCAGTGTTCCATCTCTTTACTAGGATGGGACATCCTTTCTCTCCTCCATGTTTCCATAACTATATCCACTCCCACAGCCCCCAGTACTCCCTTTCTGATGGCCCTCATAGCCGACGACCCCCCTCTACCCAATGAAAGCTCCAGTTCCGCCTTCATACATCCTGTAAATCCCAAAGTTTGGGACATTACAAGCCCCTCCATGGCTCTATGTCCTCCTGCCTCTATCAAATTATATGACCCCTCTCAGTATAAACAAAAATTACCTCAGACCCACTCACTCCCCATTTAATACCCCCATATTAGCTGTTAAAAAAACCAACGGATCTTTCCACCTCATCCAAGACCTTCGCCTCATCAACATGGCCATCGTCCCTATCCATCCCTTAGTCCCAAATCCATACACCCTATTATTGCAGATCCCTGCCTCGGCCTCCCACTTCTCAGTCCTAGATCTCAAGGATGCATTTTTTTCTATCCCTCTGGACTCCTCCTCCCAAGATTTTTTACAGAAAATAGCTTCTCTCTGACCTGCCCTTTCCCAAAACCAAGACAGAAATCCTTTCCTTTCTAGGCCTGGCTGGGTATTTTAGATCATGGATCCCTAACTTCTCCCTGTTGGCAAGACCCCTATACGACCTCAGCAATGGCCCCCCTGAAGAACCATTATCCTCCTCACCTCGACACTCCTTCAGTAAGCTCCGTCAAGCCCTTGTAGAAGCCCCAGCTCTCCATCTTCCTGATTTGTTGAAGCCCTTCTCATTATACATTCATGAGAGGTCCAGTCAAGCTCTAGGAGTCCTAGGCCAACATTATGGCCCATCCTTTGCCCCAGTAGCTTATCTTTCCAAGCAATTAGACCCCACAGTTCGGGGATGGGCCCCCTGCCTACGGGCATTAGCCGCTGGACAGCTCTTGCAGAAGGAAGCTCATAAACTGACATTCGGGGCGCCCCTTACCATTCTGTCCCCACATCACCTAAAGGATCTCTTAACCTACAAAAGTTTACAGACTCTCCCTCCCTCCAGACTCCTGACCTTACTGTCCTCTTTCCTCCAAAATCTCATTAACCCCCTTTGCCATCCATACCCGAATCATGACTTTTTCCTCCTTTACTGCTCCCCCTCTCTCTCTCGCTTTTTTTCCTCATTCCTATTGTCTTCCCCTCCACCCCAGCCTCCTTTGTATGGCGATTCAAAGTCAGACAGACTTACACACAGCATCAAACAAAAATTACTGCCCTCATTGCCACATCAGACTGCCCTCTGAAAGGCTGCTCCGAGCCTTTATACCTGCACTTTCCTCCCTCCACCGAAGTGTTCACTAGCAGCTACCTTTATTCTCCCTACCTCTGCTTCCTCTATGACCAAAAACAAGCCTATTGCAGGCGATGGCCAGACACCTACGGGGGATGTCCCTACAGGTCTTGCATCATTCACTACATGGATAACTCCCGGTACCCACAATATTACTCCTCCAACCATTTCATAAAATATCCCAACATCTCATTCTCCTTATCAATCCCAGATCCCTGGAACTCTTTATGGGCCACTGGAGTCACAGCCTCAGTTTACTATGGGGGGGTCCTTGACCCCCCACAGTACCCTTCATATCTCTCGAAAGTATGTTCCCTCTCATTCCCAGATCTCTCAAGTTGCATCACACATCGGACATTCCGAAAAAGTTATTGTCCAAACTCTTGACGGCGCCTCTTCATCTTCTTACCCCCACTCCTACTCTTGGTTACAGCTCATTCAAGACACCACCATCTTTCTCAACCACACCCTCAACACCACCAATTGTTTCTTGTGCGCATCACTACAGCGCCCACTGCTGGCCGCCATGCCCCTTAATATTTCCAACTACTCCTTCCATGCAGAAGGACAACCCTTCCGTCCCCTGGCAGACATACCCCTATGGGAACCAGAATACGCAGATAATCTCATCATCCACCACTGTGTAGGCCCAACCCCTCCCCCCTCCAGCGCACTTCACTGTCTCTCTATCTACACCCCTACCTCTGGCTCTAAGACTTTTACGCAACCAGGTCACTTCTTTTGGTGCAATGGCAGTCTTTTTAACTCACTGCCTCCCAACTCCAATATACCCTGCATTCTCATCACCCTAATCCCACAGCTTACACTTTACAGCATGGCAGAATTTCTTGAGCTCCAACCTCCCTTGCCCTTGTGCACAAAAAGGGCTGTTTTCCTTCCCATCATGGTCGGTATCTCTTTGACCACCTCAGCCATTGGGGCAGGGTTTTCAGGAGGAGCCTTGGGTCACTCTCTATGGACAATTAAAGATCCCAATGCCAAACTTGAGGGAGCCCTGACATCCACTGCCGATTCCCTGGCCTCTCTCCAAAGACAGGTCACTTCACTAGCTAAGGTCAACCTTCAAAACTGGCAGGGCTTAGATCTGCTTACAGCTGAAAAGGGCGGCACCTGCGTCTTCCTTCGAGAAGAGTCCTGCTATTACATCAACGAATCCGGCATTGTAGAAACTGACATTACCAAACTCACCGACCTTGCCTCCAGCCTCCACTCTGCTTCCAGTTCCAACCCATTCTCTTCAATACTAACAAACCCCTTCCTCACCTGGCTGTCGCCCATTGCAGGCCCTATAATAATCATTCTTGTCGCCTGTCTCTTCTTACCTTGTATAGTAAAGTTTATCAAATCCCAAGTCGGTAAAATCTCTAATCAAACTTTCAACCAGCTTTTACTCAGGAACTACCAGCTTTTAGCCACAGAAGATCCCTCACCGTCACGTAACCTCCTCACCACACGCTGAGATGGACCCCTCTCTCCACTGTAAACTGTTCCTGGAAGCAATGGCCGCAGACGCCTGGCTTTTGGCACCCGTATCCTCTTGGCACCATTAGAATCAACAAGTCCTCGACCTATAGTTACAGGGAACCTTCACTGATTTCCAACCTGAAGAAGTCCACATCTACTCGTCCTTACTGTGGGGAGTCCTATCAACCCTTTCCTCCCAGTCCTCAAGCCCTCACTCCCTTCTCTGCCCCCGTTCAGCAGGAAGCAGTCAGAGAGAAAGCAACGTCCACAACCCCATAGAGGAGAAAGGGGGGAATGAAGGACCCCCACCCATAAGATGGCGAACCTCCTGCTTCTCTTCCGGGTCCTCAGTTCCCGCCAGCGCCACCTGAAGCCCAATCACCCCTCGCCCCCCTAATCCCAGCACCTAGCCAATAGCCACCAGCCCTGTAGAAGTGACACCACAATCACCCCATGCTCCTTCCTATATAACCCAGCACCTTTCCCTAATAAAGCGGAATTCTCCGGTGAATTGCTGCTGTGTGTCGCTCCTTTCCTTTCAAACATAGATGCAAAAATACTCAACAAAATATTAGCAAACTAAGTTCAAAAGTACATCAAGAGGATCATATACCATGATCAAGTGGGATTCATCTGAGGGATGGAAGGATGGTACAACATTCGAAAATCCATCAACATCATCCACCACATAAACAAAAAGGACAAAAATCACATGATCATCTCCATAGACACTGAAAAAGCATTCGACAAAATTCAACATTCATTCATGATAAAAACTCTCAACAAAATGGGTATAGAGGGCAAGTACCTCAACATAATAAAGGCCATATATGATAAACCCACAGTCAACATCATAATGAACAGTGAGAAGCTGAAAGCATTTCCTCTAAGATCGGGAACAAGACAGGGATGCCCACTCTCCCCACCGTTATTCAACATAGTACTAGAGGTCCCAGCCACGGCAATCAGACAAAACAAAGAAATACAAGGAATCCAGATCAGTAAAGAAGAAGTCAAACTGTCACTATTTGCAGACCACATGATATTGTACATAAAAAACCCTAAAGACTCCACTCCAAAATGACTAGAACTGATAGCAGAATACAGCGAAGTTGCAGGATACAAAATTATTACACAGAAATTTGAGGCTTTCCTATACACTAACAATGAATTAATAGAAAGAGAAACCAGGAAAACAATTCCATTCACAATTGCATCAAAAAAAATAAAATACCTAGGAATAAACCTAACCAAGGAAGTGAAAGACCTATACGCCGAAAACTATAAGACATTCTTAAGAGAAATTGAAGAGGACACTAACAAATGGAAACTCATCCCATGCTCTTGGGTAGGAAGAATCAATATTGTCAAAATGGCCATCCCGCCCAAAGCAATCTACAGATTTAAAGCAGTCCCTATCAAATTACCAACAGCATTCAACGAACTGGAACAAATGGTTCTAAAATTCATATGGAACCACCAAAGACCCCAAATAGCCAAAGCAATCCTGAGAAGGCAGAATAAAGTGGGAGGGATCTCGCTCCCCAACTTCAACCTCTACTACAAAGTCACAGTAATCAAGACAATTTGGTACTGGCACAAGAACAGAGTCACAGACCAGTGGAACAGAATAGAGTCCCCAGACATTAACCCAAACATATATGGTCAATTAATATATAATAAAGGAGCCATGGACATACAATGGGGAAATGACAGCCTCTTCAACAGTTGGTGTTGGCAAAACTGGACAGCTACATGTAAGAGAATGAAACTGGATCATTGTCTAACCCCATACACAAAAGTAAATTCGAAATGGATCAAAGACCTGAATATAATCCATGAAACCATAAAACTCTTAGAAAAAAAACATAGGCAAAAATCTCTTGGACATAAACATGAGTGACTTCTCCATGAACATATCTCCCCAGGCAAGGGAAAAAAAGGCAAAAATGAACAAGTGGGACTATATCAAGCTGAAAAACTTCTGTACAGCAAAGGACACCATCAATAGAACAAAAAGGTATCCTACAGTATGGGAGAATATATTCATAAAAGACAGATCCAATGAAGGGTTGACATCCAAAATATATAAAGAGCTCACACCTCAACAAACAAAAAGCAAACAATCCAATTAAAAAATGGGCATCGGAGCTGAACAGACAGTTCTCCAAAGAAGAAATTCAGATGGCAAACAGACACATGAAAAGATGCTCCACAGTGATAGTCATCACAGAAATGCAAATTAAAACCACAATGAGATATCACCTCACACCAGTAAGGATTGCCACCATCCAAAAGACAAACACAAGAAATGTTGGTGAGGTTGTGGAGAAAGGGGAACCCTCCTACACTGCTGGTGGGAATGTAAATTAGTTCAACCGTTGTGGAAAGCAGTATGGAGGTTCCTCAAAAAGCCCAAAATAGAAATACCATTTGACCCAGGAATCCCACTTCTAGGAATTTACCCTAATTTGCAGCCCAATTTGAAAAAAGACAGTGCCCTATGTTTATCGCAGCACTATTTACAATAGCCAAGAAATGGAAGCAACCTAAGTGTCCATCAGTAGATGAATGGGTAAAGAAGATGTGGTACATATACACAATAGAATGTTATTCAGCCATAAGAAGAAAACAAATCCTACCATTTGCAACAACATGGATGGAGCTAGAGGGTATTAAGGTCAGTGAAATAAGCCAGGCGGAGAAAGACAAGTACCAAATGATTTCACTCATATGTGGAATATACAAACAAAGGAAAAACTGAAGGAACAAAACAGCAGCAGAATCACAGAACCCAAGAAAGGACTAACAGTTACCAAAGGGAAAGGGACTGGAGAGGATGGGTGGGAAGGGAGGGAGAAGAAGGAGGAAGACAAGGGGTCTTACGAGTAGCATGTATAATGTAGGGGGGTGCATAGGGAGGGATGTGCAACAGAGATAAGACAAGTAGTGATTCTACAGCATCTTACTACATTGATGGACAGTGACTAATGGGGTATGTGGGGGGTACTTGGTGAAAGGGGGAGTCTTGTAAACATAATGTTCCTCATGTAATTGTAGATTAATGATACCAAAAAAAAAAAGATGATGAAATGATATAACCAAAAGAAAAAAAAAAGAAAGAAAAAAGAAACGAGTCCTGATCTGTATCCAGGACTTCTTGTGAGTTCCATAGCTATTAATCTGCCTGCAGTATGTGCACTTGATGTCTTGGTGTCCTGTCAAATTTCTTCCCCTTTTGAACCTTGCAAATTCTATGAGAGATAATTATTTTCTAGTTTCTAAGGCTCAAAATCATACTCATGCTTGATTCTATTTGCTCCAGAGCCAAATTAATTACATATTCTAACAATCCTCTTTCCTTGAACCTCCTCTTTCTTGCCACTGCACTGTTCCTATACCTGCTGTGATCCCGTATCATTCCTCTTTTAGACCATTTCAGTGTTTTCCCAATGAAGCAGGATAGCTAAGTGTGGCAATATTTTGATGTGTTTGTGTCAAAATTTATGATTTTATACCCTCCCTCACAAAAAAAGGCTTGTTATAAATATTCATAGCTTTCTTCCCTGTTCCTCTCTCCTCCGACTAAGGAGGAAGAGTCCTCTTTTGTATGGGCAAAACATCAAGACTGATGAGCTGTGTTGATCTGAGTAATTGATTCAGTCCAGAAAGGCCAAACTGTTATATTAGAAAGAGCAAGCAGCTATCAAAAACAAATTGATTTGAGCTGAGACTTAAAGGATGACTAGGAACTATTTTGGCAACCCAAGGAAGAGAGCTTGCATTCCAGATAGAGAAGCACAACAGAAGCAAAATACAAGCAGTGCCTGTGAGTGAGTGTAGGGGGCTGGGAGGTGCGGTGGGGTCTATAGAGCTGCTATGAGCCAGGGAGAGGGCTGATGTGAGGTTGGGCAGAAAAGCTCCTTGTATCAAGTTAAGGACTACCATTTGGGGTGTCATAGAAGTATTGGCAGTGGGAGTGGGGTCCCATGGCAACATTTGTGGCCATGTTTCTAGCTTCCGATGGCATCTTTCTCCAAGTAGGACTCAAGGGAGAGGAAGCCTGGGAACGGGTTGGGGCTGGTAAGATTGGCATTGCTACCCCACACTGCTTCTTTAAGGCTGCTTGTGACGTGCAGAACTGCTGAAGGTGGGGAAGGAAGGGGGGTCTCTGTGGGAAAGAAGTGCAGGGGCAGCCCTCCGAAAGGGAGCTCCTGGGATAGTCAGAACGTGTGTGCCAGGTGGGGAGGCCGAATCAGGCTTAGACAAGAGGAGTTCACATCCTAACTGGGAAAGTGACTTCATGGGTTATCATACCTAAAAGGGAGTTCGTAAGTGAAATTGAGAGCATGACTCAAGTTGAGCTCTCAGCCCCCTCATTTCACTACTCCCCTTCTTGTGAAATTCCTGTAGGTCCTTCAGGGCCTGTCTGAGAAGTGCCAGCTTCTCTCTGATGTCTTTAGCTTTTAGCTCCCTGCTGGAAGGCAGCTCTTTCTCCTTGGAAACTCTATGACTTGTGCTTTCCAAGTATTTTATAGCTTCATATTTCTCCTTATGGGTAAAATCTCTGAGGATTGCCTTGCTTATATCTTTGTTTCTCCTCCATCACCTGGGACTCTGCTCTGCATACACACTCTACTGAAGAAATGATAATTGAACTGAATCTGCACTTCCACAGGAAAAGTAAGAGCCTACCGGATTTAATAAATATGAACTTTAAATAATGAAATATTTTGAGGAATTTGAATATTTCAAAGCTCCAGTCATATAAAGCCTGAATAATTCATGTAAATATTTGAAGAACAGAAGCTTATCTAATAATTCAATACACAGTTCTTTATTTCTGTCCATAAAAGGAGATCTTGTGCTTAGTTTTGCTGGAAAGCTCAGCCTTAGAAGCTTTGAAATGCAGGTTAGATTAATGACACCACAACTATATTTGAAAATTGAAAAGAAGCATTTTCCAAAAGGCAAATTCCAAATTTATGCCTTTTCAAAGGAAAGTGTCATTTGGAGAGAAACTGAATCACACTATGAAATATGTGACATTTCTTTTGGTTTCCACTGTGTTCTCTACTAGTGGTAGGCTCATGTGATCGGTAGCAATGTGCTTAATCAAATTTAGCTTGACTTCTCAAGTTCAGAAAATGTACATGAAGTATTTTTGAGATAAGAGGCACATTCTTTTTTTAGCACACATCCTTCCTATGCTACTGTATATGCCTTATTCTCTTACTTGAGAATTTGGCTTTGTTTATAAAATCCACAAATTCCTATTCATTTAGAACAGGATTAGCATAGCCTGAAACCCTGTGGAGCTGAATGGTATTTCAGAGCACCGATTCTCATTCTCTCTCCAGGAAAGAACACAACACTGTTGTGTTTATCTTATAGCACACAGACTCAGGATTGCTCACCTGGGAAAGGGAACTGCCTTCTGGTGCGATGCTTCTACGTACTGAGCTGTGTGATATTGTGTAAGTCCCTTAAACTCCAAGGTAAAGTGAGGGAGCTGTGGCCTAAAACTCCACGATTCTGTACTTTAAGTAGAGTCAGCTGCAATCAATGTTTGATAGTCTTTTTGAAAATAAAAGGAAAAAACCGCTAGTGGCCATAGTAAAGGCACAACATGGAAACCTGAGTCATGTATTTGAAATAAAGTCAGACAGGGAGAGGATCAGCAGGTTCCTCCCTTTATGTGAATTTTATATGGAATGTGTTTGCCTGAGAAGCACATGCCAAGGATTAGGAGTCCATAGGTGCCACCAGAATTAGAGGACATGGTGATAAGGATAATGGAACTTTCTTAATTTGAAAAGGTAAAATAGCAACAGCAGCAAATGCCAAAATGCATTTCCAATTTTATTCCAGATAACTTGAAAGACTGAAAATGATTAAACTGTCACACATTTCTGCATTAATAAGCACTATGAAAAAGGATCAATTGCAATACAGAAATTTACTAAGATTAAAAAGAGTCATGTTTAAGAGCTCATTTTAAGGATTGTAGATATTTAAATCAATTTGCTTATCGTTTCTTGGTTTGTCTTTTGTTCTGAGAAACTTTACCTTAGGTTTATGCAGGAAGTCAATGGGATCACCTGTGTGATATGCCAAAATTGAAAGAAAATTTAACTTTGGTTAGAAAAATCATGCTAGAAGCAGAAATAAACATTCAAAGAACCACATGTTAGCTGAAGATTAAATAGAATGTGTAAACATTATTTTCATAATTTTTAAAATTTGAATTTTTAAGATATAGATTTTTTACTGTAACTGAGAAAAACAGGAGCAATGTAGTCTTGATGGAACTAAAGTCACATCCATTTATTCATATACATACATCAACATATGAATGCCTGTGTGTATATAGTTGTGGGTAAAATTGCAATATTTCCAGAATCTCTCACCTGGCCTTAGTGCATCTCCATATCAATAGGTAATTACAAGGGTGAGCAAGAGCATATCTGGACTGGAGAGGTTGGGTGGGGGCCTCTTCTTCTGCATCTGGGTTGTGAGAGACATGGGAGAGCAGAAGTGCACGACTGCTTGTAAGAAATAAATGGGTTTCTCCCACTGACTGATTTTGGTTTCAAAGGTATTTTGCCCTGGGATTTTCCCCCCAGAGTTACAACAGTTATATACTATATATTATGTATAGTACACACACAGTTATATATTGGCCTTGTCTATTCTACAGAAAGAAAATGCTATATTTAAAAAAGTCTAGCATTCTGTTAACTGAAAAAAGTCACTTTTTTCTTAGCTTTCTTTGTTACTTCCTGTTGGCCTACTGGCAATGATTCATTATAATGTAATGTAATACGTATAGTTTCTGGTATCACATGATGAATTTAAATGTGTATACAAGAAATCTGAAACATTATTCTTGATTAAAAAATGTAAAACTTCAACAAACACCTTTTCACCTGAGAATCTGGTGTCACTAAACAGTAAATGCTTTGATTTCAGTAAGACCCCAATAGAAAATGCTCTTCAGTGAAAAAATGTGACTTGAGTTTTCCTTCTTAGTAATTATTGTATATCTCATGTGTAAAAACAAATAAACAAAAACCTTTTTTACCAGTTTCTTGTCTTTTTCTATACATCACTTTTGTTGAAACATGTTTTCTTAGTATTAGGCTTATTTGATACAGATACTCATTTTAAAGTTGGAAAAATTAAGTCCTCAATGATTAGCTTTAGAGGAGAAGAGGGCAAAGAGACATACTAACTCAAAAAAACAAATATTTTTGAGTTAACAAGCCCCTAATGACAGAATCAGGTTAACAAGCACTTCAATAAAGAAGGTCTCAACAACATTTAATCTATTAATTTAATGGAAATTAGTGGAATTCAAGAGTGAAGAACTTTGTGCAATTATAGCTTGAAAGAGTGAATAGAATTTTGTTAGAGAAGTTGCTGTTGTTTTTGAAATGGAGATTTAAGAATCAAGCAGTAAATGAGGACAGTAACAATTGCCTGGTAAACAGAACCCAATAAATGTAAATCATCCTTGCTGTAGGTGGAAAATTTGATTTTTCTTCCATAAGCCACCTCAAGAACCCCTATTAATAAAGTGATCTTGGGCATGACTTTCATTATCTGAATAATATTCTGGGGCAGGTAATAATCACTCTGTGGGGCTGGCAATATTTGCATTAGAACTCAATCTGTTTTTAAATATTGTGTTTGATTTTACGTGATCATTATCTTGTTCCACTGAAATTTGTTGTTTTTTTCAATGACTAGTTCATGTTCCAATAATGCCATAAGAACATAAAATATAATCCTGTAGTTCTGACTGAACTTGGTCAAGCTTCAGAACTATGAATGATAAACGAAGGAGGGCCTACATTAATGGTTCTCCTCCCCAAAGGGTTAAGGGGCTCTCTGAGGTTTCTAAGTAGATTACTTCAGAGGTATTCTAGAGATTTCTTTGGCTTTCACTTGGCTTATTTCCTTCTTACTAAGGTTCTATTCACTTTCCTTTCCCCTTCACTGATATTTAACATAGCCCTAAAACATAGTGTAGACCTCCTGAACCACTGCGTTCAATGAATGTACTCATCACAAGATAACTGAACATCTGGGGGTACATGTGCTCTTATGCTCCTGTTAATTCCTTGCTTTCCATGCAACTTTTGATATAACAAACTTTCAGATTCCATGCAACTTTTGATATAACAAACTTTCAGATTTGGCACCAGATTTTCTTGCAACCATTCTGGCATTGAAAGAAACATCAACCTGACTCATTCTCTTTGAACCAACATTAAGCCACAATGCAGTCTTAAAACAGTAAGTGCTGTGTTTACTTATTATTCTTGACCCTTGGTTTAGTAATGAGGAGCCTTGGAAGAAAATGAATCTTTTACTCTTTCAAATATGGTGCAATACTCTGAATGGTTACATTCCTCATATTCACATGTTGAAACCTAATTCCCAACGTGATAGTATTTGGAGGTGGAGATTTTGGGAGGTGATTAGGTCATGAGGTTGGAGCCATCACAAGTGGGCTTAGTGCTCTTATAAAGGAGACCCCAGAGAGCTCTCTTGCTCCTTCCCCCACGTGAGGACACAGCCAGAAGACAGCCCAGGAACCAGGAGGGGTCTCTCACCAGACACAAGTTGTACTGGTGTCTTGATCTTGGACTTCTTAACCTCCAGAACTGTGAGAAATTGTGGGAATTGTTAGGAAACAGCTGGGCTGGGCTGGGCTGGGCTGGGCTATGGGCTGGACTAGGCTGGGCTGGGCTATGGGCTGGGCTGGGCTGGGCTGGGCTGGGCTGGGCTGGGCTATGGGCTGGGCTGGGCTGGGCTGGGCTGGGCTGCACTGGGTGCTAGGCCTACCTAAACAGGTAAGGATTGAGAAAGCTTGTTGCAGCTTTAATTTTTTTTCTGACATTTTTGTTCTACCCAGTCTATGGTATTCTGTACAGCAGCTTGACCAGACTAAAACATGGTGCTCTTGTCTGGGCAAATCTGATTGCCTTCTCTTTCCCTGTTACCCATCCCATTTCCTCACCTGGCAGAGAGGGATCCTTCTGATAGGATCTTGCTCCTGGGATCTATACACAAATAGATAGCTATACCAGTTGTTTCCAAATTTTACCCCTCCGTCCCCAATCCCTTTGCACCCTAAAGTCAGTATTTGGCTCCTTATACCTAACTCCCCACCCAAGTTCTGTGTAATTCCATCTATATTAAAATGCTGGTTAGGAGTTACAATGGAAGGTGATTTGAGTGCAAACCTTGAAGGATTCAGAATCTTTTCCAAATATTCAATAAGGCCTCACTGACTGCCAGAAATTAAGGATGAATTCCTTATGTAAGACAACCTAGGCAGTCTGTGACACTGCCAAGATGAGACCAGAGATCTCCTCACCAGGATATTCAACAGAAATGAATCTGCCCAGCTATATCTTTGATACCTCATTTAGGATGAGGAAATCGAAGCCCTAATAAGTGTTACATGACTTAATAGCAGGACTTACACAGCAAATTAGAGGTGCAACAAGGTGTCTAATCCTTATCTGTACTTTTTGCTAACAATCCCCCCCCTGCTGCCTTCCCGTGTAAATACTTGGCTAACACAAGAAGAGGAATGTGGCAGATTCTGGTCTTTGTGCTATATGCTTTCTTTATACTAATGCCATTAATCCTGTGATTACTGCCAAATTGATCTAAGTCCTGGTGAGATCAGAATTTCCTGAAAATCAGTGCATTTACTGAGTGCATTCTGAAATGCAGTGTATTAGGTTCTGTTTGGGGAAACTAAAAGAAAAAGATATGGCCCCTGACATACAGTATCTTATATTCTAGTAAGGAAACAAAATGCTCTGTAAATGATATTTAAAAACTGTGAAAGACAACATATAGGCATGCTTCAGAGATGTTGTGAGTTCAGTTCCAAACCGTTGCAATAAAGTGAGTCAAATGACATTTTTAGTTTCCTAATGCATATAAAAACTATTTTTATACTATACTCTAGTCTATTAAGTGTACAATAGTATTATGTCTAAAAAATCCCATACATTCCTTAATTTAAAAATACTTTATTGCTAAAATATGCTAACCATCTGATCTTTCAGTGAGTCATATTCACTGATTACAGATAGCTATAACAAATATAATAATTATTAAAAAGTTTGAAATATTACAGGAATCACCGAAATGTCCCCCAGAGACATGAAGTGAGCAAATGCTGTTGGAAAAATGGCACGGATAGCCTTGCTTGATGCAGTTGCCACAAATGCTTAATTTTTAAAAAATGCACTATCTGCAAAGTGCAATAAAATGAGCTTTGCCTGTATTTCCTTCATCTCATTAATAAGATGAAACTGTTTGCCTTTTTAATGGTCTTGTCTTTTCCAGAGCATTCTCATGACAGCTGAAGACTCTCTTAATGTGGTTCCTCAAAATAAGCTTTATTTTGCTCTCAAAGTAAAGTCAAACGAACCACTTTCTCCCACATTCCCTTGGCTTATCTTTGCAGCCTATTTAGCAACTTTTTGTGTTTCTCTAACATGTCACAAGTTTCAGGAGGTGGAGCGTAAGTTTTCATTGGTAGACAGTAGAGGCCATTTTGAGCCAGACTCAACTATACGGTTGGCTGGGTTCCCATGGGCCAATCTCATGGTGGGGACTCAAACACACCCTTTCTCTGGCTGCTTCAGTGTCAGGCGTCCAGGCAGCCTGAGGTTCTTTCTCTTCCTACGGCTGATTCCTCGACGCCTCTCAGGTGGACGGGGCCGGGCCAGAGCGAGGCCATTGTATCTGCCTGCAGTGCAGGACATGATTAGCTGCTCAAGCTGGCATTCTGCCTTTTGGGAATTTCTTTCTTTCAGTAGCTAGAGAGGTAAGAGGAGTCAGTATTGCTCCTGTCTGGGGGGAGAACTGGCCCGCTCTCCCTCCCTCCCCTCTGTACCCCTTGGCCCACTTTTGACTCTGACTTTGCTCTGAAGTATGAAGGAAGAGAGCCCTGTTGGCTGCTTCAGTCTGGATCTTCTTTAGCACATGACAATCAGGAGCAGCAGCCGGGACAGTGATGCCCTTGCTCGGGGACACTCACTCTAAGCTGGTTGCTGTTTCTCTCTGGCTGGTGTGTCTTTCCCTTTTAAAGTATAGTATAAAAGAAAAGGAAAAAAGAAAGAGAAAAAGAGTGAGAAGATGGCAAGAACAAAATACAGAGATAGAGAATGGGGAGGGAAAATGGGAGGAGGAAAAAAGAATGAAAAACTAATTTTTGTTCTTGCATGGGACTTGAAATCTTACTATGTCTCTCCCACTACCAGCTCGGCTTCTGGGTGTCCTCTCTGATTCAGTAGGTGTGGTGGGACCTGAGATCTGCCTTTCTAACAAGCTCCCAGGTGAAGTCAGTGCTATGGGACCTTGACCACACTCTCAGTAGCAAAGATCTTGAGGAATAATGGAATCAAATACGGTATCAGTTTCTTAACCATTCTTCATGTAATATGACACTCACATAGCACTTAATATGTGCCTGACACTACTTGAAGTGCTTTGCACATATCAACTCATTTAATCCTCACAATACCCAATGAGATGGGCACTACCATTAGCCCTACTTCATGGGAGGGGAAACCAAGGCACAAGGTGAATTAATTGACCAACTGTTACATGTAAGGCCGCAGAGCCAGCATTCAAACTCAGTCTGGCTCCAGAGTCTGTGTGTTTAGCCCCATTCCTATTCCAACAACTTGCAAATTTATCACCCTCTTCTGGACATACGTTTCCCCCTTGAAGTGCAGAACCTAGCTTAAAAATCACAGAGATGTGACTGACCAGCCTGTAAATATCATTGTGATATTGATTCACCATATTTGCCACACTGCCAACTTTGTGCCTTCTGTAAATTTGGTAATTAGAGCCAGTTCTCAAGGATTAGCTGTAGCATCTCAAGGCAGCTGTGGGTTTTGGCTGGTTGTTTATTTCTGACAAGTAGAGGTAGCCAAGAGCAGCTGAGGTTAACAGCTCTAGTTGACCACTGAGGCAGCAACAGAAAGAGCTCCAAGACAAACACTTTGGTCAATGTGTAGCCTAAGGGGACAGATCAAAGCTGGAGGGGATGAGCCAGAGGGGGGTGAGGGGTGAAATAGGATACTGTGTGGGTGAGGAGGTTGGTGGCTGGTCAGGGTAGAAAGCAAAGGGGAGAGTCTGTGGCAAAATGGAGTCTTATAAATGAGTCAAGTCTGGATCAAGAAGACAGAGATTCATTCAGTCCATAAATAACAGTTGACAACCTGCTCCATTCCAGGCACTATGCTGCATGCTGGTGATACAGTGATGAATGAGACTGGCCTGGGCTCTGCCTTCAGGGAATTCTAATTCTTGTGGGGAGACTGACAAGACAAAACCAAACCAAACCAAACAAGAAATCAGCGCAGGCCATAATGAATATCCTGAAGGGTCAGAGATGGTGAAACCGAGGGGCACCCTGCCTTAAGTAGGGTGGTCCGGAGGGCATCAGTGGAACCTAGAATCAGAGAAGTTAGGCATGTGGAGAGGGCGTTTTAGGCAAGAACCAACTGTGCAAAAGCCCAGGGGTGGAAAAGAGCTCAGTGCAGAGGAGTAAGCCTGGAAGGACGTTGGGAATCCACAGCGGTCCATCAGGAATAGGTACAAACTGACGTAAGGATTAAAGCTGAGAATAATCGATATGAAACAAAGTCAATTGGCTTTGACATTGGTCATTTCTCATCTGGAGTGTTGTGTTGAATTCTTGACAGTGCCAGGACTCCTGGGTGGCTTGGCTGCCACAGCCTCTGGAATTGAGAAATATTTTTAGGCAAGGCCAAGTACTTTTTGTTTGGGCTTTGTTGGATTTAAAGCCTCTCTCTGAGTTGTGAGGATCTCACTGAGCTCCTGATGATCCTTACAAAGGAACCTTCCCCTTGGTTACTGTGAATAGGGGCAAAGTGCAGGGTGGTGCCGGTGCCTGCGCTCCAGAACGAAGCAGAGCCGCCACTGCAGAGCAGTCAGGGCACGAGGACAGCAGATCCTTCTCTGATCTCTCAGTCTGGCAGCCCTGTGGCCGAGGAGAGGAGGCTGGCCTGGACGCCACCTTTGGGTGGACTGTGAATGGTTCCTAATGATCAGCCAGTCACCACATTTTCTAATTCTCCTCCATGACCTTTACACGATTTTTGCAGTTTTCTAGAGAGGAAGATAAAGTTCACCAATCTATAGTTTCTGGAATCTGTCCTTTTCTCCTCTTTGGAGAATCAGAATATTTCTGGGAACCAAAGTCCTTGTCAGTTGTTTCCTAGATTACTGTATTGGTGATCTTACAACTGGACTCCCTGACTCTAATCTTGTATACTTCCCATCTGTCACTCACAGAGCTTTCAGAGAAATTTAGCTAAAATTCACATTGTATCTATCTCTATCATTAGCTTAAATTGGTTCCTCATAACCATTAATAAAATGGAAACTCCTTTCGTTGGAATTCAATACCTTTCATGATCTGACCTTGCCTAAATTTCCTCTTTCATCTCCTGCCTTGTCCCCCTACCATGAGTTACAGCCATACATACCAAGCTACTTGCTCTTTACTGACATAATCGTGTTCTCATATCACTTCTCTGACTTTTCATATGGGGTTCCTACTTGCCTCTTCCCTCAGATAGTTCCTATTCATCCTTTAGAATTTAGTTTAACTCTCATCTCCCCCAGGAAGACTTCCTTGATTTTCTCTAGTCAGGGTTAAGTGTTCTTTTCTCATTCTATAACACATGGTATATGATTCTATTATAACGGGATCTCTTTTTCTGTCTTCCTACAATACCTTGAACTTTTTGAGGGCTGAGGCCATATGCTTGTGTATCTCACATAATGCTCTATACATAACAGCTACAGAAAGGTTTATGGAATGGCTGCATCTGTACTTCCCACTTCATGGCTTTACTCTAGTTTTCATGATTTCTTGCAGATTACAAAGAGTCCATATATATTCACCATCTCTACCTCTTCTTTTAGGGAATAGAGGGAAACAATTTGCTTAAACTTAGGTCTAGAGACATATTTCTACCTCATTTATCAGACTTGTGAAAATCTCTAATGAGAGTTCTTTATTCCCTATGGTTTGCTCATATCTTGCTATGATTTAGGAAACCAAATTATAGACTTTGGGACCTAGAAAGTACTTTAGAATGATCAGATTTAATATTTCACTTTACAGGCAGGATACAGCTTCAGAGAGAGGTTGCATGAACACCCTAAGACCACCCTGCTAGCTGGTGGCAGAGTTGGCCCTGCAAGCTAGGTCTCCATCCTCCTGGCCGGGTTTTTTTTCCTTTAACATAGCTTTTCAGATCTTTATCTTACTTTGAGGTCAGAGACCCAGTGTGAATTGATCTTGGTTGCTTTATTTACCAAACAGAGGTTTTATTTTTGCCTCTGTAACTAATAATTTATTAATAGCAAATGAATTAGCATTAATCTTTTTCATTTGAAGGCCTGCTAAACTGTGAGCCTCTTAAAAATGCTGAGGAGACTTGAAAAGGAGAAAAAGCATAAATCAGTGTTGAACAGGTCGCCAATCCCTTGCTGGCCTCTCTGGAGCTCTTGCATCCCATTGCAAATTGTTCTCTGCAGAGGAGTTAATGAGCACTAGCACTTCTCCTTTATAAGGCCAAGACATTCACTTGTCTTCTTTAAGGACGTCCTGGAAGGGGAGCGGGAAAGTTACATGGCAAATATGATCTTCCCGAGAAGCAAGCAAGTTCCTTTACTAATAGAACCAGAAAATTATGTGTGCAGTTTGCTAACTTTTTAAATTTTTTGTTTGACTATTAGATTTGGTTAATAACACTATGGACTAATAAAGGTTAGCACAGCTTTCATTTTATTGTAGAATATTTCAAAAACACAGAAAAGTATATAGAATGATATAATAATCATGTGTCTATCACCTAGCTTAGTCATATACATAAATGCAATTTTGCCATATTTGCTCCAGACCTGTCTTTTTCTCCCTCCTCCTCACTTCTGTCTCTTTCTCCCTTCCCTCCTTCCTTTCTCTTCTCTCCCTGCCTCCCTTCCAGAGAAAGGCAGATACCATATGATTTCACTTACTTGTGGAATTTTAAAACAAAACAAAACAAAACAAAACAAAATGAACAAAATAGCAGTAGACTTATAGACACTGAGAAGTGACTGGTGGTTACCCTCAGGGAGGGGTTGGGGTACATGGGTGGGGAGGGGGAAGCAGATAAAGGGACACAAAAATTCTCAATCATAATATAAGTTGGTCACAGGAATGGTTGTACAGCATGGAGAATATAGCCAATGTGTACTACTGACATATCTTTCTATGTTGATAGATAGTAACTGCACTAGTTGGGGTGAGGATTTAATAATAATGTGGATAACTGGTGAACCATTGTGTTGTATATTTGAAACGAATATAAGACTGTACATCAACTATACTTCAATAAAAAAAAGAAAAGAGAAACAAATTAAAATCTTACACATGTAGTTAAAACCTCTGTAACCAACTGTTCCATTCCTCTCCTGCCATCTGCAGAGGTAACACCTATCCTGAACTTTGAGTTTTAATTTTTGCACATTTTTTTATACTTACACTGTATATGTATCCATAAGCAATATGTAGTGTTGATTAGCCTGTTTTCCATCTTTATTAAATGACATATTCTATACTTTCTTCTCAAGTTCTCACTCAAAATGTATTAATACACATCTTGTAGTTCATTTAAACTGCTATCTGGTATTCCATTATATAAAAACACAATTTATCCATTCTTTGTGATGGATCTTTAAATTGTTTCCATTATTCTTCTCTTACAAACAATGCAGGAATAAACATTCTTGTACATGTCTCCTTATGAGCGTGTGCCATCACTGGGTTGCATTATAACTACTTTGGGAAGAATTTTAATTTTGATAATAAAACAATCTGGTTAGTTACTTAGAAGAACAAAATGAAGTCAAGATAAGTGTTGGAAGAAACAGAATGTCAGAAATAGGAAATAAAATCTTATGGAATAGTAAGTAACTTAAATATAGAGTCCTATGCTTTATTTAAAATTCATCTTTTGACAAAAAGTAGACTGAACATGCAAATAACTTGAACTACTGAAAGCTACAGATTTTCATGTACACTTAAGACACTATCTTTTGTATCATTTGCTAATAGTTTGTTTACATGTCTCTCTTAATAGGCTGAATGTTCTTTGAGGGTGGAGTTCGTGTCATATTTGTGTCCCCAGGGTGTGGTGCACAATAGATGGTTAATATAGTCTGAGGAATGAAGGAAAGATAAAAAATCTTGGAAGATCCTTTAGACTTAGCTGTGGGTTTCTGATGACAGGACAGTTCAGTGAAAATTAGCATAAAGTATGGAAAAGGAGGCTTTAACTTTTTGTTTTCAGTTGGAACTACAAAAAGGAAGTTTCATATAAAAGTTGATAAAAGTGATTAATAAGGCAGAGGAATCACTCAGCATTTGACGATAGACACTTATGTGATTAGTTTACGATTAGTACAGTTACCTGTGGGAAAACTTCTACAAATTGCTAAGAAATCATCTGTAAAATACCTTAATTCTTTATCAACCATTTGGATTTTCAAAACCCTTAACTCTTATATTCTAGGATACTGAGATTTTGTTTTGTTGGGATTGCTGATTAAATAAAATAATTCTAAAGTGTTCAGCACAGTATTTGGCAAATAATAAATACTGGATAAACATTAGCTTTAGTATTATCAGATGATTATCTATTAAATTACTCTCTTTTATACCACATGCCTTTTGGTATATCTTTGAGGGAGCACCCATCTACATATTTGGAGTAGAGCATGAGTAAAGTTGCCAGCTCAGAAACACAAAGGCATCTAAAAATTCAGACCTTAAAATTAAGCATATAATGAGAAAATCTTGAATATTTTGTGAATGAGTTATGAAAAATATAAGGGGATTATATATTATAAATGTATTTTTTAGAATGCAGAAGTCATTAAAATATTATAAGAATGTATACTACTACCATAAGCATTTCTTATTATGAATAATATAGCACATGCATGATAGAAGGTGGTAGCTAGTTTCATTTCCCCAGACATCTTCTCAATGGTAAATTTAGGGCAGCTGTGGTTTACCAAAGTATAAACCAGCGAGGTCCACAGTAACTAATATGTGTTTACATTTTGACTCATGGAGCCTGTCAGCTTTAATCATAGGGGAACAAGTAATATTACTCAGACTTCATCGTTTAATCTTCCATTCAGTTGTTTTCCAAGTATGTTTCAGTATGTGGGAAGCTTCCTTTTTGATTACAATGTGCAATCCTGATTTCTTCAATTTATCTTCATTTGCCATTTTGAGGTGGCTATAAAAACCCTATGATAACCTCCACATTTTCCAAAACTATGCATATAAGCCTCATTGAGTTGGATTCATCCTAAATACATTTTGAAATCGTATCAGCACTTTCAGATCATCAAGTTACTTCTTAATAAATTACTGTCTTAATGTTAGATGCTATTTTAAACACATGAAAGAGAGCAGTTCCCAAATGTGTGTAACTTCTTCCAGGGAATAGTAAATCAGAGCATTTAATTAAATGAAGTTTCTAAATTTTTATTATGCAGTCATGGGATATATGAATAATGAGATGTAAATGAGTTCTATTTGTACAATATTTGTTCTATTTGTAATTCTCTAAATCCAATTGTCCCCATTTCAAGATACAGTTCTATCCAGGGCAAAACTGGAAACAGAATGGCCATGTTTCCACAAATAAAACAAATTAGAGGGTTGTGGCAATAAACTGAACTCATGGGGGAGGGCGGGAAACTTTGCTAGTTTTTCTTTTCTGAACTAATCAGATAATTTACTCAACTAACTTATTCTAGTCATTAGGATGTCAATTCTCCATTCTAGGATTTCTTCCACTCAAGTAAACAATATTGACACATATAATTTGGATTCAAAAAGTCCCTCTAAGAAATATCTGGATATATGCCTTGAAAAAGCTGCCTCATTTAGATCACAGAACTTTATTCAAAGAAAATCCCATCACAGATAATAATAACATTAACTACCACTAATTGAGCATCTCCTATGTGACAAAACTTTACAGACTAGTCCTTAGAGCAAATTTGTTGAATGAGTGCTATTACTTGAATTTTAGATATGAGGAAATTTCTGCTCAGATTGGTTAAGTATTGCACCCACATCTGCACAATTGGTAAGTATGAATGTTGATACTAACATCCCAGCCCATCTGGTGGTAGTGCCTGAGAACCCTTGTTCTTTCCTCTACAAAACATATTTGATGCAAAGTGCAACCACTTTATGATCCCTTTGGTAAATGATTTTTCAGAAAAGCTGTAAGGATTAAATGGTGATAAAAATATATCCAATAAGAATGCAACTCTGTCTTCCTTAATAGTTCCTTTTTCTGTTATCTGGTTTTCTCTTTCCCCACTTGAGATATTTACAGATTACATGGTTGCACCTCTAACTTTTCCTCTATCCTCACTCCTTTCCTGCTCCCACACACCATTAATATGTAAGAATCACCTTTCAAATTATGTAACCAACTTTGCAGGAAATATGGAGGTGTCATAGGATTTTTATAGGTAATTATCACACAGACAAATTTATTAACCTAAATGGTGGCCACATTTTTGCCAAAATTCTCCTGTTCTCAAGTAAGTTGCCAATAAAATGGATTTCTCAATTGTTTGGTGAGATCAAGTGCGAAGTTACCCAGAGGATGTATAAAAATTATTGCAGGTCCTGATGGCTAATCTGCCCAGTTGTTCAATGAAATTTTAAATAAATTGGGAGAATTCAGCCAGGATGGCCCCCCAAAATATGCACTGTGGCTTTATCTATTGATGAGCCAGACTACAGATGCTGCAAACGGTTTCAGGTGGCAACCCAAGGAAGGATTCACAGAGAAGTCCCCGGTGCCCAGCAGCTACATATACTACACTAGCTCCCCTGTATGGACTGGCTTCTAAGAGCCAGACCGTACAGGCTCATCTCATTTCTTCTTCCTAGGCCAGGTTGCACCGTAGTGAACAACATGGACACAGAGCCAAACCAATAGCTCTGGGTCCTTGGTTAAGCAATGGAAATGAGTTCTATTTGAACAACTTCCTGGGTTTTAGTTCCCACATCTGTAAAATGGGGACTGTAATACTTCACAGAATTGAAGTAAGAAATGAGTGAAATTACACAAAGTCTCTAGAATTACACCATACTCAGTGTGTAGATAGCACTCAATATACTCCACACATGGTGGCTGCTAATTCTCCTAATGATCAGTGGAGGTAGGTACTATCATGAACATTATTTACAGTTGAGGAAATTGAGGCTTAGGTGTGGCATATGGCAGAGGCGGGCTTTGAGAATAAGTCTGTTTGACATCAAAACCTGTGCTCCTTATCACGGTGCCCGTTCAGTCTCTCAGTACAAGCTACATAGAGTGGGCAAGAGAAGCCATGGTGTCAGCTTCAAGGCTTCTTGCTGCCATATGACACCTGCCCTCCAGATGACTTCCTAGGGGGCTTGAACACTCGCTGAAGGGCAGGGCAAGAATTCCCAGGCTTCCTCCCACCAAACGGGAATACGAATGATGCACACCACCTCACCATCTCAGCGAAGGCTTAATCACAGCCAGGTGACTTTTCTGGTGCTGATAAAAGTGTACAAATGAGGTACAGGAATTGTGAGTCTTCACATACTTCTAGCCATTCCTGTCTAAGAATAGTCACATCCTCCCGGCAGAAATCAGCTAGAAAAATCTGTATCTACTCACTCACAGCCTCAAAGAAAACCGAACAACAGACTTTACTGTCTGTTGGATGACAGTTCATATTATTGTGCTTTTACTGTGTGTCTTCTCAAAAATCTTACGAAGTGGGTGTAATTATCCCACTTAAGAAATGAGGAAATTAAGGCTCACAGGAATTAAGTGAATTGCCCAAGATTATCACACAGTTTGTACACATACAACCAGAATTCAAACATTGGTCTATACCTTAATCCAAAACCCATGTTCCTCTCACTATTTAGGGACTGTTCCTTCGACTTGGGGATATTACAAAATTGCTATTTCTCCTGATCTCTTTGCTGGGGGTATCTTTTGACCATCTCATATTTTGTTACTGATTTTATCCAAGAGCAAAAACGTGCTTGGGATACTTGGAGTACCAACTGAAATTAAATGTTCTAACTTAAGAGACTGTATTACTGGGTTATCTGTGGATTTTTATTTCTCCATACTGTTTCTTTCTTCCTCCTCCTACTTCATATATTTGACATGTGATTATTAAACTCTTTCAAGGGGTTCTTGTACACACTCAGGAAAGTGCTAGTTAAAATCATTAAGGCAGACATCTGTGTTCTCGTAGCCTTGTAATAGAGGGAAGGAAGTAACTTTTGGATCCGTTAAAACATACACTGCATACTTATTAAAATTCTCCACAAGGTGTAGATAATTTCACAAGCCAAATAATTAGCCAATACAGTAGCAAAATTAAAAATGGTATTATTTTTGCTATTTCAAGCTCACAGTAAACTGTCCATTTTTATTCCACAAAGCTATGGGACAGTAAGAGGACTTGATCTGCCTCCCCTGTCACCTTTCAGTGCTGCTGAAGGGACTGAGGCTTCATAAATCTAGTTCTTCACTCTTCTGGCTGGGACCCTCCCCTTCCTATAGGTAATGAACATATTGCCTGCAGATGTTTGTCCTACTTTTAAATACCATCTCATCACTGCGATGATAGCAAATGTGTTCTGAAAATCTTTTATATGTAGGGCACATGGTGAAATGTAGCACCAGATAGCCTGTGGGTCACATTTTGGCCCTTATATATATGGGACCATAAAGGGCATACACCACATTCATATTAAATCACAAGGTTATAAGTTTAATCTTCATCCTTAATGTTAACATTATTTTACTTTCCTCTACTAGTAAGGTGGCTAATAACTGTCTTGCTTTTATTTCCATAAATATATAATATTGCATTATATGTTTACACATATATTATATATTATGTATAGCATATAGATATTTACCATTTTATAGCACTTTTTGAAATTTGAAGGCATTGATTTTATAACCAGTTTAATTCAGGAATGTATCTTATAACCAGTGATGGCTGCCAACCCTTTCTCCAGTAACCATCCCCCACTTCTGAACTCATGTGAATAGCAAATATACTCGGTAATATTTTATCTACAGGAAGCTGTTGAAATGCAGAAGTAGTAACAGTGTTTGCTTACTTTTTCCACTTGAGAAGGTTTTAGATGCTTTCATGCTCTAAAAACAAAAAGAAATCTGGAAGAACTTATCTGTGTTATAACATCATCCATAAAATGTGATTTTAAGATGAAGACATCTTGAGAAATAAAGGCTGCTAGATTTAGCTCTCACTTTCATTATTAGATAGAGTTGTCGTTTTAGACCCAAGCTTTCCCCAGAGACAGTGATTCCACCAGGAGAAGCAATATGTGAAGCTATTACAAGAAAGTTTTTGTGTGAAATTGTGAGTCTTGCCAGAGATATCATATGTTTTGGCTAACTTCCTTCCCAGGAACTGAGAGAATTTCCCAAGCCCCAGATATATACAACTGGAATGCTATTCAGAAGTCAGTAGCATGGGGCTAGAGACTGAATTTTGCCTACTCTATTTGTTTCTGGAGATAAAGCTTCCTCTCCATTTTCCTCACGGTGAAAGTCCAATTCACTTTGAAAATTATAAACTATTATTCCACTGGAAGAAAGTGATTATGATTTCAGCCACTGTTATTACTATTTCTATCACAATAAAGTTACCTGAGAAAGGTGATGGCTTCTATTGGATTCTTTACAACTCTCTCTAAGGAATAAAACCATACAACTGACAACCCCTAGGACATTCTGTTCTGCTTTTTCCTTCTCAGCCCTTCGGTGTCAGTGTTGTAAGCTCTCTACCACAATGCTGCTGATTAGCAACTCTGCACATACACAGTGCAATGGTAATTAACGTTTCCCATGTTGACTTTAGGGAACTACAAGACCATGGAGTACCCTTCAGGATTATCAAGGAGGAATTAAATTATGCTCAATACAATTTGAGAGCAATTTTACTCGTGGTTTAGAGCACCTCTATAGGGATGTTCTGAAGTTGGCTTTCACCGTTTGTGAGAGCCATTGTTAAATACTAAGGAATTGTACAAGCCAGACTTCATAAAGACCTTGGAAATTGGGCCCCAATGGCAGTATTTATATCACAGGAATTGACTCCCATGCTTCCATAGTGCGATAGCAATACAGATAATACCTTTTTCTCCTCTAGGAAGGATTCTCTGACCTTGCCAGGTCCCTGCCCATTCCCTCTTGAGAGGGTGGGCTCCACCTTGGGTTAGAGTAACCATCACTCAAAATAACCTTGGTTTTGTGTACATGCTTACCTCTATACCTCAAGGCCTTCAGCTGCTTGAGAGCAAGGATATCTTATTTTTGAATATTTATTAACTAATATAATACCTGAAACATGGAACACTAAGTAGTCTCACTGAATTGAATTTGAATAAAGTTGCAACTTTTTGAAGTGGAAACAAAAAGAACAGATTGAATATGTATTCGAATTCAATCTTCTCTCATGGGAAGGGAGATCAATGCCACTGCTGTTTTTTTTCACATTCCTTCCTAAACGTTGTTTACTTTGGCTTTTGTTTGGCCCTTGGGACAGAGAGGCAATGTTCCACTTTTGTGACTTTAAACCTCCTCTGAAAGACTAATTACTGACATTCTGGATTTTTGTTTTTATTTCATCATTTCCTGACTCAGACTAGGGGGAATTTGGGGTTAATACAATGGGGAGTGACTTTAGCCTATTACCAACATCTCAAGCTAATATTTCAGGGCATTGAGCAAAGTACTTTAAGGGCATAGTCTTATTTAATCCTTCCTACAACCCTATGGAGTAGGTATCATAATTTTGTTTGTTTTAGAGCTAAAGAAACTGAGGTACGGAGAGTGATTTGACCAGAGCTCTTGTAGGACTAGGATTGAACCTGGGTCATTAAGACTTTAAAATCCGGCTTTTGAACACAACGCTGTAAGGCTTCTAGACTCAACTGTTTGCTTAAGCTACATAGGAGAAACGATTCTGAGAAAGAGAAGGTAATTCAGCCTCTCACTAAATGCTAATCAAGTGCCGTCTAGCTCAAGCTGTCACGGCAAAATACTACTGCTGGATGGCTTAAGCAACATTTATTTCTCACAGTTGTGGAAGCTGACAAGTCCAAAATCAAGGTGCTAGCAGATTCATCTCTCAGCGAGGTCCACTGCCTGGCCTCTCTGCGTGCTCACACGGCCTTTCCTCTGTAAATGCAGGTGGTTGGGGGGAGGGAGGGAGGAGAGAGAGGAGAGAGAGAGAGAGAGATATCTTCCTTTTCTTATAAGGACACTAATCCCATTACAAGGGCCCACCCTCATGAGCTCATCTAATAAAGCTAATTGCTTCCCAAAGGCCCCAGCTCCAAATTCCCCCACATTGAATTCTGGGGTGGGGGTCACAAACATTCAGCCGTAACAAGCACTAACTGAAATTCTCAGGAATGTGCTAGAAAAAAACTCTAAATTGGAAAAATGAGAAACGAAAGAGAAAAGGGAAAGACATGGAAGAAAAAGAAAAAGCACAGTAAGACCTGGACTAGGATGAGGCGAGCGGGGGCCTAGGAGTCAGCATTCAAGGAGGCCCCCCCGCGCCCGAAGGATCCTGCAGCTCCATAAACTTGTCACCCAGCCCCCAGCCCCGCAGCCCTGTTTTTTGCTCTCGGGGAGCTCAGTGTCTAGCTAGGGCCTGGCGTTAGTATGGGTCAGTTCAGGAGAGAGAAACCGCACAGTGATTTGAACAGGGCAAGGTTAATATAAAGAATTATTAACTAGCAATCTATTGTTTAGAAACCCAGGAGGGCACAGAGGGAGAGACTGTGACAAGCGAAGCCAAGGAGTTTTGACCTTCAGGGTGAGCGAGGACTTTGTTTTTCCCTTTGGGCTGTGCCTGAGTGAGCATGACTTGCCCTGTCTGTTAGGCAACATCAGACGCTGCAGCCTTTCCTTTCAGATCACCCCAGGCATTCAGGCTATTTAAAAAATCTAAATAACGTCTCAGTCAAACTAACATTCCGAGAGAGAAATGTTTTGATCTGTCTTTTCCCAGAACAGCCTTTAGGTCTGGGAGGGTGTACAAACAGGCTGGGTGATGGTTGATATATGTGGAGACTTATGGCAGCCGAGAGGTTTTGGCTAAGGTACATATAAATCTCAAAGAAGAATTAAATATAATTTGCTATCACACAAACCACTCAATAGAATTTGAATGCAGGTCAAATTACAACAGCTGTTTGTTATCTCTCATTTAAACTACAATAACAGGATTGCTTAAACAAATTCCCTTCCTTTCTCCAACTTTCAAAGACTTAATATTTGCATAATGATTAATCTCCAGCTCCAGAGGAAATTCCCAAAGGGACAGACAACACAGAAGCATTTTAAACTTCCACTGCATGGAAAAGAAAGAAGAGGGAGTGTGTCAGTCTTCAGTTTCAGAGCCTACTGTTAGGATAAGTCTAAATAATGACGGTCATCTTGTTGAATATTAAAGCAAGGGTGGGATGACTGAGAGAACACAACCCCAGACATTTGGACAATACATACTAACTAGACCAAAAGGATAGCTCTAATTAAGGGATCATACCACCCTGCATATTTAGAGAGAGGTAAATCTGGACCATCTCAAGAAAGTTTTATTCTGTTATTGGAAAGGGTTAAATCCTTATTCTGAGAAGCCTGGAATACACCCACATCTGCCTATCCAAAGAACTTCTCAAGACTCTTCCTTTTCATAGAGCTTCTTCAACTGGCTGTTTATTTCCTGTGATTTCAGGGGCCCTGGGAAGCTTCTGGCTGGGGAAAGGGCAGCAGGCTTGAAGTGCATTCCTAGGCCTCAGTATTTGACTTGTAAAATTAAGGTATCAGGCTAGATCAGTGGCTCTCAACCTGGCAGCATTTTAGAATTACCTGAAGAACTTGAAAATAATACCCAACCCTGGACCCCACCTCAGGCTAATTAAGACAAAATGTGTGGCGGGGGGCCCAGAATGTTAGTATTTTAGAAAAACCTTTCAAAGTGAGGTCAATATGCAGCTGGGTGTGAGAGCCACTTGCAGTCTGATATGCGATGCTATTGTGTATGAATGACCTTTGTACACATTTAAAAATTGTTCTTTTAGGATAAACTCTGAGAGTCAACTGTGTGTGAACATGTTTGCATCTGAATGAAGTCTGAACGAGAGTACACAAAGATGGAAACAGCTGTATTAGGGTACAGGGCAAAGGAATTTTCTTTAAAATTTCTAAAATATTGTATTGTTTTCATAACAAAAAACTCTGATTACTAAACACTCTCTCCCCACTTGCCCTTTTGCATGTTTGGGTTTGGGGCCGTTTTCAGAAAGCTGTTAAAGCTTCATGTCTGAACATGATAAAAACATCTGTGTGATTTGGTCAGAGCTGGGTTTCTCAAATACTTTCTGTTTCTCAGCTCTGAAAGAGTATTTCATGAAAGAAGTTCAAAGTTCTATGAGGGTATGGACATTCTTGTCGTTGAGGGCCTAACATAAAGTGGTCATTCAGTGTGTGGTCAGTTATAATGACTAAATACATCACATGACTCTGCTCTGAAATCCAGTACTAAATGCATAGTTCATGAATCATATTAATCAACCATGGCCATCGTTAATATTCATCTAATGTGTGTTTTCATTAGGTGGTTATTAACATGTCAGGTAATTATGGAGAAAATGAAAGTGAAAAATTCTATCTATATTTACTCTTCTATGAAAGGCTGTCTTTAGAGTACACTTTGACAAAATCCCTTAATAAAGGCAAGTTACCTTTCAAAATAGACTTCTGTTTTCACGTTAATAATCTCATACAAACAACGTTTATTAATGTTTTGCTTGCTGAATGGACATTAGCCAAATGATGGGCTATGTAAATAGTCCAATTCAGAGAAGGGAAATATAAAGCACTGCTATTAAGAGTTTAAATTGATACCTTCTCTACTAGCACTGTGGAGTTGTTTTTCTAATGAAAAGAGGTGGCAGTAATTCATCTCTACACTTACCTGGTCCCCTTGGTGAGCAATAGCCCTTCCCAAGACTGTTGCATGGGGCTGGCACACAGTCTGTGAATAGAACAGAGCAGGGATTGGCAAACTTTTTCTTTAAAGGACCAAATAGTAAATATTTTAGGCCTTACTATTGAACTGCTCTCCTAGCACTAAAGCAGCCACAGACAATATGTAAATGAATGAATGTGGCTGTGTTCCAAAAGAACTCTGTTGAAAAATACAGGCAGCAGGCTGAAACTGGTTTACAGGCCATAGGGTGCCCTTTGCGGGACTAGAGCAAACCGAACAGGGTGTCAAAGTGGCTCCCAGTTTGCAGCAGGAAGGTGTAGGCCAGGTCTGAGAATTTTAACTAAACCCAGAGAAGCCAGTGTATGTTGGGTTCTACATGAGCAAACAGATCCATGATGATAGGAGAAGCCATGAGAATGCATTAGTAATAAAAGAGCCATAATAGCAATAGCTAACATTTAGAGAGGACTTGCTATATAACTTGTGTTTAATATTTTACATGTAAAGTTTACAATGTAATATATAATCTTTATCATAATCTTTATAATAACCTTGAGGTAGGTATTATTATATTCCCATTTTAGAGATGAAGAAATTGAGGCACAGAGAGGTTAAATAAATTTCCCGGTGACATACAGCTAGTAAGTGGCATGGCTGAGATGTGAACTCAGATAGTCTGACTTTAGAGACTGTTCCTCTAACTATGCGTTACTATATTCTTCCAGGGACAGAGCCAAGTCACAGCTCAGAGGAAACAGAAGGGTCCCTACATAGGTATGCTAGTCTTGGTTCAGGATCTAGAGGCTCACCATGCTAAGGTGCCCTGGGGTGTACACTGTGGGGACACTGTTCTTCATGGGTCTCATGTTTCTTCATGTCTTCAAGCAAAGGCATCGACAGCTCTTTGTTGAGGATTATCTCTTTAAGGATGTTTGTATATTTAACAGCCTTGGTAGAGATAGTATCTCCTTCTGGAGGTGAGGGAAGACTTAGTTTGCTCTATGCTACGATAAAGACAATGCTTCCCTCTGAGGCAAAGTTGGGCGAGCTTGCTTGTAGCCCATTATAAAAGCTTGGGATTCTTTAGCCATGATGGAAACACTCTGCGTGTGCAGTAACTACCTGGGCTGTCCTATGTAACCCCCTGGGACTTGGGAGGCAAGGGGAACTGACATGAACATGAATCTCATGTTGTATGAGTAAAATTCAGTTCCTCAGTTGTATTTAGCTACATTTCAAATAAGTAATAAGTCCTTTGGCCCAGAAGTCTCGTGTCATCTGCCAGCATCATTGAACTGTGGCTGGCTGACTTGTTATTGTGTAAGCAGGGTACAATTTCTTAGTCCTTCATAGTTCTGGACATACATGGGAGGTACCATGGGTGTGATGGTTGTTTTGAGGAAGGCTGTCTGCTCTTGGCTTAGTTTTATGCCTTACTCCCCAATGTGATGGTCTTAGAAGGTGGGGGTCTTTGAGAGGTCATGAGAGTGGAACCCACATGAATGAGATTAGTGCCCTTATAAAAGAGCCCTCAAAATGCCAACGAAATGTTTGTTTTAAAATGTTTATGTGATATGGTGCATAGCTGTATATGGTCATATAAGAAATGGACTCTTACCAGACATTGAATCTGCCTGTACCTTGGTCTTGGACATCCCAGCCTCTAGAACTGTGAGAAATAAATTTCTGTTGTTTCTAAGCCACCCAGTCTGTGGTGTTTATGTTATAGCAGCCTAAACGAACAAAGGCCAGAAGGTCTGTACTGAAGCCAGAGACAGGCAAGTATCTGCAAGCGCCTCAGTTACATAACTAACAGAGGGCAAAGTTGTACTGAGAATCCTAGAACTGACTACAAGGAGCTAAAGAAGTGCAGTTGATTTATTGGATTGACTTTCAACAAACCATAGCAATAACATAAATATTACCTTCCAGCAATCTAATACAGTGCTTCCTGAACATAGCTGCTCAGAATCACATGGTAATATTAAATGGCAATGATAAAGCAAGATTCCCAAGCTCCACCTTATATATAAATGAACCAGAATATCTGGGGATGAGGCTCAGAAATTGTTATTTTACAAATGTTTCCCAGAGATGCAGTCAATCCCTGCACTGTTCTAATCATAAGGATTGGATTTTATCATCACTTCTCTGTACCTAAGTTTCTTCATTTGTTACACAAAGTTAAATTCTAGAATTGTGTTGTCCAATATAGTGGCAATTAGTGACATGTGGCTATTTAAAATCAATCAAAATTAAGTAAAATTTAAAATTCAGTTCCTCAGTTGTATTTAGCTACATTTCAAATATTTAATAACTACATGTGGCTAGCGGCTACTGTATCATATAGTGCAGATACAGAACATTTCCATCATCACAGAAAGTTCTATTGGGTACTGCGGCTCTAAAACATCTTAAATCAGAAAAGAAGGATGTGTCACCTGAGGGTTTCAGCCCCGGGCAAGTTCACTCTGGAATCGTTGAGATGGAAAAATGACAACAGAATGTTGGGGGCAAAAGGGTTTATACTCAGCTTTATTCTTGTGGTGGCAGGTCAAGCGCTAGAATCCCGTCAGCCTCAAGGGCAAGTCTGCACACAGCGAGCAGTTCTCCACCCCTGGGCCTCACCACCCCCAGGCCTCTCCACCCTCGCAGCCGGCTCAGCCTCTGCCCTGGGCACTGCCATCACGCCAGCCTCTGCTCTCCTGCAGCCGTGCAGCCCCTTGGCGGAACTCTTTATGTAGTGTCATTGACGGCCCATTGCCAACTCTTGTGCAGGCCTGCGCCTGTGAGCATTGCACATGCGCAGTGGGCAAACAGGCCAGGGTCAGGCGAGAATTCCAGCCATGGAACTTCCATTTCCCTCTACCTGGAAGCTATCAAAGACTACTGTGGTTGTATCGAAATGCCCAAAGATAGGATAATTTGAGCACCCGATTAGAATAACAAGTGCAATGGATTGAAGCATATTAAATATATTTAAATCCATGAGTTCATAATCATACTAAAAGAAAATTTGTTGGTGACTTTTAGAAGATGTTAGGGAACCAAGTTATTATTGGGAAGCTGGAAAATAAAAGGTTATCAAGCATTCAATCAGTACTTTTGTCAGGAAAGGTTGGATACATGCTGGAGCCAGTATTGGAATGTGTATCAGAAGGTCCGCAGGCCTGAACACCTGCTTCCCTTTGCCATGGGTAATTCAGAAATACATCTTTGCAGTGGTTTTTCTTTCCTCCTTTATTTTCATTCCCCATATCCCCCACTCTTGTTCTCTGGGATCCCTAAATAAATTCCTATGTGTAAACTTCAGTCTCAGGCTCTGCTCTGGGAACCCAGGCAAGGACAGCTTCTAGTTCAAATTCTTGAAAGAGAACCTAATCCCACTTGGCATATAGGTTGGTTTTTCGATTATGATTCCTTTTCCAGACCAGTCTCCCGTGAGGTGACTTCATCCAGAGATGAAGGTGGGACTTCTTACACTAGAAGAGGAAGAAGGGAGAGATGGCTGTGAGAGTCTGTAAAACGGAGTAATATGTCCAGTCCAGAGCCTTGCTACTGAGAGAGGTGATCTATTCACAGGCAACATCAGCGTCACCTGGGAGCTTGTAGAAATGGGGTCCCAGGCCCCAGCCAGACCTTCTGAGTGCAAATCTGCATTTATCAAAGTTCCCCAGGTGATTTGCATGTACAGCAAAGTTAAAGACCTCTATTCTAGAGGGAGTGATAACCATCCAGCTCAGGGAATTTTTTTTTTTTGTAAGAAATATGTTGAATCCAGAGGTCAATGAGAAGCCTATGTAAGGGAAGGAGAGCATATACTGCTGTTATGAGAGGATTGGAGAGGAAAAGTGAGATTGAATCTGTGTGAAAACACTTTAAATCCATAACAGGAGAAACTCTGTATCTAGGTTATCATACCTGGCACCATAAACCTCAAAAAACTTTCAAGTGGGGAGATAAAACAAACCCCCCAAATCAACAGAAAACATCTACATGTCATTACAGACACAGGGCAGGTTCTTACCGAACTGTTAAATACTGAATCCAAAGCTTGTGTTAGGGGTGGGGTGCGTGTTTGTGAGGGAGGTGGAACCAAGCTTGGCAGTTCACCACTTCCCCCAAGGACACTCAGGGCCTTGCTGTTCCCTCCCTCCTAACCCCCAAACTTTTGACATCATTCCCCCCCAGTTCACTGTCCTGTCTCCCACATAAAAACTCTCAGTTACAGGCATTGTGTCCTGTAAGTGTTAACAATTGGCTCTCCAGAAACAAATATAAAGCTCTGATTTGTGGCATTTGCTGATTTCCATAGGATAAATACTCTCACCATAGCTGATTGTAAGTGTTGTGAACTGACTCAAGCACACCACTGGAAATAAGTGGGTGATAGGGCAAGAAGGAAAATAAGGGCGGAGAGGACACTGCTAAGTGGTCTATATAGTCTTCCCAGAACAGAGGGAAGCAAAGTTAAGTTGACCAAGACGTGGAACGCTTCCTTTAATTTTAGTTTAGTTACTATGATTCAGAAACATAGCTTCCCACTTCTTCAGGTCAAAAGGGCTTGCCCTATCCCCTTGGCTCTCTGCTGTACATTTGGCCATCTCATCCAGTCTATGGGTCTCTCTCATCTTCAACTTAATTTGGAACTTCCTTCTGCTGTTGCTTTAAAAGAACCAGAAGCTCAGCTGGCAGAAAGGTTTTAGAATAGCCAGAGTGACTTATATTCTACATTTACTAAAGGCCTCCTCCATAAACATTGGAATGCTCCCATCCACCCTTATAGATACCACACACCCCATTCTTCCCTGAGTATAGTCGTAATGACTCTCTCCCAGCTTTCTCAGGTGTTATACACCCTGGTTCTCTAGCCAGAGTTCAAGCCCTCGCATGGTTTCCTTGGACATCATCCAAGAGCTCTAGTACTGTCTTTCCTGGGAGATCTCCAACTGGCACATGACTCCCTTCCCTTGGAGAAATTAGCAGACAATGCATATCTAATTTGCTGTGGGCACTGGCAGGCAGCTTAGACTCGTCCCCTGTTCATAAGCCCTGCCTTGGGGGCTCAGAATTCGTTCCCTAAAGGCCTGATCCAGATGCCCCATCCTCTCTGGGCACCTCCAAGGCTGCATAACCACTGATTTCTGTTGGTGCATCTGGACCAGATGAACCACTCCCTTCCCTACTTTCACCAACAAAGCTCACACCTGAATCTCCCATAACTGTTCTGGTTGCTCACCTGTTCTTGTTTTAATCTTGGAAAGCCTCCATTGCTAGGAATCCAGTGTACTCTGGAAAGCCCAAATTAATGCTTCTTAAACTGCATGAAAAATACTTTTTGTAACCTTCTGTCTCGCCACTGGGTTTCAGCCCTGGACAAGATCACTATGGATTCAATGAGACCAAAGAATGACAATGGAATGTTCTTGGGGTGAAAGGGTTCATACCCAATTTTTTTTCCGTGGTGGCAGGTCAGTCACTAGAATTCTGTCCACTCAGAGTGAGTCTGCATGCAGCAAGCAGGTCTCTCCCTCTGGGTCTCTCTGCCTGTGCAGCCGTCTCAGTCTCTGTCCTTGGCACTGCCACCACTCCAGCCTCTGCTCTGCTCTCCTACAGCCTTGCAGCCATGCCGCTGTGTCACTCAGAGCACTGGGCGGAGCTCTTTATATAGTGTCAATAACGATCGATGTATTGCCTACACGTGTGTAATGAGCCAGCCAACCAGGGCCAGGTGAGGATCCTGGCCATAGGAACCTTCACTTTCTCCACACCTTCTCTTTGGAGTTTAATTAATGGTGACTTTCAGGAAAGAAGCAGTTCTGCTAGCAGTTTTAAAGTGTTCATTTTTGCAGTCCTAGTATCTGAAGCATAACAGCTTGTTTGGTCTCCTCAGATGAATGTACCTTTATCTTTAGATTTACGATCTGGTTATTTCTTCTAAAATAGAGACCGAAGTAGTGGAAGTTCCCTTATCTTGGTCAGAGTTGGGGCCTCTTCTCTGAGGACTGCTTCTTTTCCAGGCACCCAAAGCAGCCACTATTTAGGTTGACTCCTTTTAATTCTCACTGTCTCTTCCCAGTGTTTTCTTCTGTGAGCACATAAATACATCACCGCCCTTTCCTACCAAGCCAAGCTTATACAACAGCTTACAAAACCATTAGTACAATGGTTTGTACTAAGTGAAGCACTCCAGGTGGCTCAGCTAACTCACCCCAGCTTTTGTGCCTTCCTAGGTTGGGGAAAGCACTGGGCTCAGAGGTCAGTGTGTCCTTCCTGCCAGCTGGAGAACCATACTCTGCCCTTTGAATGATCCATTCAGAGTGAAGGCCAAAGGCCTCCAGACTGAAAAATGTCTTTAATTCAAGTCCAAGATATGCAGGAAGGAGTCCCAGCTTCTGTTTTAGGCCTAAGAGGCCCACCAAGCTGGAGCGTTCTTTGCGTCCCTGCTCTCCCCTAGAGGTCCAGTGAGCTTGTGTACCATTCGTCCTCCAGCTTTCCACAGTTTCACTCTGCCTGGCCTCTGGTGAGTTTGGAAGGCTGCCAATCTGGACACAAAAACGGAAGTGTCTGAAGGGAGGGATTCTCCCAAAGGCCTTGGTTAACAGAGAGATGAACATCGGCCAATGACTCTGAAAGAAAAGACGAAAGGGGTCAACATGGCAAGCAGCTGTGAGATTATAGACTCTCAGAGCAGAGGCAATCCTGCACTGGAATTGCTAGTGTTATGAGCAAGGTTTCTGGGAATGGCCACTAGCAAGTTCAGGACTCAACTCCACGAATGAGTAAGACCATAGTAACCAAAGTCATATGGAAGCGGGATGCCATGTAATGGGAATGTGCCCTAGGGACAGGCATTGGACTGCAGGATGAGAGTGGCTGAGCCCCTGTCCAGCGAGCGAATGATCAGATATTTAACATTGACTATGAATATGCTTACAAGAATTCTTAGTGCACTCTCAAAAATGTAAGCTCTCCCTGTCTTTTATTAAAGCCCTTTTTTTGGACAAAGGACTAAGCTATATTTGGGCAGATCTTAAAACTGTATAAGATCAGGTTTACTTGAGCTTGTATATTACAGGTACTCAGAAAATGGCTTATTGATTTCAATGTAACAGGGCTCATCCTTTGTCCTGGGGGGCTATGGCAATGTCCTTTAAGAGTGAGTGATAGTGACAAGTGTTCAGGATGTCACACAGTGCTATGTAGTTCCCAGTCCTTAGATGGCCTGCCCCTGTGCTGGGACAGGGCTTCATCTGTCTTATTCCAAAATGGGTTATTGCTGGGAGTTCTCTTGGCTTTAGAAGGGGTGAGACATAGCAAAGGACATTAATATAGGTCTTGAAACCAGGCAGAGGGGGTCAGATGTGCCTGTCAACATGTATCTTGAATTCAGGAAGGTGGCCTTTCCCCTATCCTTCTCCCTTACAAAAATATGTTTCCAAGATATTCTCTATAGTTTTGTCCAGCACAGGTAGGTCTCACTGAGAGCTCTTGCCTTGGGAAGTTTTTCCTGCTGTTCTGCCTGAGCTGCCTTCTGCTTAGTTTTAGTTCATTATGTCTGTGAAGACAGGGAGAGCTTTATGCAGCAAAAGGCCCAACTGCTGTTGGAGGAATGAATCATTCCAAGAACAGTGAGATGGACAACAAGGCGAAGGTTCCTGAGGGACAGGAAGCTGGGGGTGGATGTGTTACTGAGAAAGGCATAAAAACGAAGTCTGTCTGCTCTCTCTCCACTATTCCCACTAGGGGGTGCCCAGCATCCCAGAATAATCACTATTCTTCGGGAGTTGTAGTTTTAGGGGGGCATCTTTTAATAGAAGGGCATGGGCTGACTCAGGTTTCCTGCATCTCTGACTTGAGTTGGGAAGTGATTTGCTGACCTTGGGAATTTAAGAAAGTTAGTCAGCCTTGTTCATCCTCAATTCACTCATCTTGAAAATGGGACTAATCCTACTGGGGTTATTTGAGAATTTAAAAGATAATACATATAAAGCACTAAATAAATATAATTTTTTATTTTCCCTTTTCCCTATTTGGAAATGGCTGAGGGCAAAGAAAGGAGAAGTATCTATTGAAGTATAAGAACCACCTTACAGCCTTAGACCTCGGGTACCACGACTGCAGCCTCGCGAGAGGGTCCTCCCTGGCCTTTGGGGTTTTCTGCACTGCAGAACTTCAGTAAGTGCTCTGGGCATGCTGGAGAAGTCCTTTGGACCATCTCTCATACTTCAGAGGCTTGTGGGCCATGATTTAGAGACTAGCATCCAACTGAATTTAAAGGTTACTATCTGGTCCTGAGGCCTTCAGTCATGGAGAATTAAATTGTCTTGCTGATGGTCATACAGAGTGCCAAAGCCTGGCCTCGAATCCAGGCACAGTGCTCTCCGTATTCCCAGTTAATCCAGGCTAATATGATAATAACTCACAATTATTTTCAGCACAGTTTTCAAAGTATGGGCCATACACCACCTGTGCCAGCATCTCCACGGGTTGCCCCAGGCTACATTTCTACATGGAAACATGCCTTAATCTGTCAGAATGCTCTTTTGTGGAGGAAAGCTGGGGCCCTGTAGCAGAAAGTTGGGGCCCTGCTTCAACAATCATACTTTTACAGGGAGGCTGACCCTGCTTATTTATAGAGCCAACTTTATCCTTAGCTACTTACTTCCCTCCCCTGGAACTTCTTAGATGTTACTGGAACCATTGCTGTGAGGGTCACAGGAGATCATTTCTGTGGCCCCCTGATGAGACAGGTGATTAGGAAAGGTCAGTTTGATTCACATCTGAGCCACAGTAATAACCTGGTATCCTGTCAAGGAAGCAGGGGGAGGGACGGAGTTTTGGTTCTTGTTTCTGGGGATTGGGGCAGCAGGATGAAGGCTGATCACCAGCGGCCACTTCCTTTGCATCGCCAGGTTAGCTGTGGGACGGAGATCACCCCTTCCTCTAAAAGCTGTGAACCTGACCTCTCAGTCTAGAGAGAGACACATGTGAACAGACTCCACAAGTTTCCTCCTGACATCAAAGGCCTGCAGGAGTTGGCTATTCAGAAGGAACTGGTGACCGTGGATCACTCTCTAGAGAGACACACCTTTTCAGACTTAGAGAAACAGCAGTGGAGGCAGCTTCCACATCAAGTTTTGCCTGGCTCTTGGGTCCTCTGAGTGAGAGGCTCACCTTGGCCTCTGGAGGAGGAAGGGGGTCTGTGCACTGTAGACAGGCAGTGGGAATTCAGGGAATACTGGGGGCTGCAGAGAGGTTGTGCAATAAAGATTCACATAAGCTTCAAAGTGTCCAAAATGAGAGTAAAAATGCCATCAGGAAGACCATAAATTGTTACCTTAAATCTTTTCTTGGAACAAAGTGAGAACTAAATTTTAATAAAACCAATAGGTCTTCAGTTGTGTAGCAAACGTCACTGGGCAGCACTAACTGGCCAGCTGGCTGCCTCCAGGAGTGAGGGTGGGACCAGGTGGAGCTGGTTTGGCCTCCTTCTTTCAGGGGGGGCTATACCTCTGCTGGAACGCTCAGTGGTAAAGAGCTTTCCTCCACAGAGGAACATTGTCACGCTCCCAAACTATTGTTTCCCTTTCTTTTTTTTCTGGAACAAGAGGATTGATTATCCGACTCAACTGGAGATGGCTCCCTTCCCTAATTCATTATTCCATTCCTAACACCTCCCCAACCGGGGCTCAGTGTGAGCAGACTGGGACCCTGGAAGATGCGCTCGCCTCAGACACACAAGTCCCCAAGTGCAGAGCTGCCCCTTCACTGGGCCTGCGGCACAGAAAATCCCAACCTCTTTGTTGTCAGTTATCGGGTCTCGTTGAACGTGGAAAGGAAATCAATTCCAAAGGCAGGAAATGACCCAGGGACCATAACAATATGTGAAAAGCCAGGCCGGTGCTTCCGTCACTTTGTTTCGAACTATTCTAATCTGTGTCCCGGGAAGCCTAACCCATTACCAGATGGAGCTCTGTTTTCAGCCGCCTCTCAGCATCTGCTACTCCCGGCTGGTGGCATTTGCTAGTTTCAAGAAGGCAAACCTGTCCCGACATCTTGAAACTTCCGGTAAGGTGCCGCCCCAGGAGAGTCCTTGGGGTTCTGGCTGACAGCACCGACCATCTGATGCGCCTCATCCGCAGCTGAACGGCTGCTGGCCTCCAGCCTAGATCTCTAGTGCTTGGAGCCTGTTCTAGAAGATCTGCAGAATCTGAAATCAAAATGCCCCCTGTTGCCAGAAAAGGCTGGCTCCTTTGCCTGCTTCCTAATCCCTTCCTCCCACCAGGCTTTCCTAAAGAAATCCGATGAGTCAGGAAGGAAGAAAACCTGTCAGAGGGAGACCTGGGGGAGGGCTGGTCTCCCTTTACTGCTTCTGAAAATTTCCTCCTGTTTTACAGAGCAGGTAATGTGCGGGGATTCGGTTGTACATTTCCTGTTTCTTCCCCTTTCGGTTCCCACTTTGAGAGACCCTTCATTTACCACTCATGAAATTAGCTCTGGAAAAGCAGGAGGTCCTCCAAATAAGGAATTAATCACTGTTGCAAAGAAGTTTTAACTTCATTCTCACACCCAGGAGCAGGGCAAGGAAAAAAACCTCCCACCTCTGCTCCCAGAAGGAACCATCATTCAGCGGCTTTGTTCTGGCCTGGGGGCCTGTACTTTTCCTAGGCTTTTAATTTTTACTGAGCACCATCCATCAGCCTTCCCACTGAAGGCTGTGTGCCAGTTGGATTCTAAGCACGTCGAGGTGGCTTCTGGGATGCCTTGCTCCAAATAGGTATCCTGCTAATGCCCCGAGGTCATTGGAAAGTAGTTATAGTTGAGTGAATAATGTACACAACTCTTTCAACACTTTCAAAATGTTAAACAGATTAAAGTATAAAGAATCCAATATATTTGTTGACATCTGGTTTATAGAAAAGCTCCAGCAAGAAAGAAGGGGGGAGTTCAGCATCAGGCTTGGGAAAAAAGGGAGCAGCAGTGGGGGGCACTGCTCTCCTGCTCTCTGGCATCAGATACCTGTCCTGGAGTGGGAAGCCACTCTCTCCCCTATCTGCAATTGCGTGCTGTTTGTTACGAAAAAGGTTTTAAAAAGCATGTTCTGATAAGCTTGGATTTATCCCTGGAGAGGGATATATGTATAGTCTCCATTACAAGGTGGTAGCTTAATATCAGAGGCAGGTTGTATCAACTGTATGTAGCTGGTTAATCAGCAGATTAGAGAACCTAAGAGATCTTCATAAAAAGGGCTTTTAGCAGAAGGGGGAAGAGAGAGGGAGGGAGTGAGCCTGTGCGAGCTTGGGAGGAAGTCTTTCGTTATTGCAAGGAGGAGACAGTCTGGCAGGCAGGGGATATGAGAATTTGAGTTTCTCTCCTCTTTCCTCCGCCTATGGAAAAGGAGCCAGGAAATGGCTAGAAACGGGAGACAGAGGCAGGCCATCACTCCAACTCTTAGCACCAATCAGTCAGGAAAGACAGTTCATCATATGATGATGGTAATGGCCATAATGATGAAGAGATGGCATGACTTAGATGGAAAATACAAAGGCTTTTGATTTCAAGCTATGCTTAAACCCCAGTGTAAGTATTGCCATCACAGTTATTTATACCATCCACGGGAGTTTTGACTATAGTTAGGGGAATTTAGGGTGAGTGAAAGAAACATAATTGGATAGAATAATCAGGATTCGATGCAGATGTGGCTGAGGATGGTTGCAAATTAATGAGAAAGGTATCAAATTCATACCCATTTTCGTACTGCTTTCAGCCTGACCTAATTGTTTAAAAAAAAAAAGTTAAAACTGTTTTCTTATTTAAATATATAGCAGAGCTAAAGATTTTGCTGTGCTCTCTGAGGCACATGTTTGGGACGCCTGGACTTTTAGTCTTCTTCAGCCTTCTTCCTAGACAAAGAACAGAAGAGGGAATAGGTATCTTCTTGAGAGCTAGCCATGAAAGGTTGGAGTTATAACATGACAGCAAATGTTATACTCTGTTTAACCCCAGGTTTCACAGAGGGAGTTGCTAGACACATAAAGCAGATACGTGTATTTTGTAATGACAGAATAAAGTGAAAAATGGAAAAAGAACAGAGGCATGGGTCCCAAACTAGGTACTAGGGGCCCAGGACAACTCAGCAAACTCACAGGGGTCCTGAGATTTATATTAAACGTCTAGGGGAACATGATAATTCTTGATGTGTGTTGCACATCAAATGAACTACTACATCAAGTTCACAGATTCAACATTCAATTATGTTCCATTTCTTTCAAAGGTGTCTTATCTATGAGCAGCTGGATTTTCAGCAGTTGAATGAAATGCAAGTACCAACAAGCACCAAGTTTCTTTGTGTTCTTATGTAAATTAACCCATTTATTATAGGTTAGCAATGTTTCAAAGGGCAGGATTCTACTGGTCTTTGAGCTCCTTCAGTCTTCCGACAGACGACTTTACTATGAGAGCAGAAGTGGTGTTGTAGGTCCAGGTACCACCGGCTACGATTTTCATGCAGGAACCACAGGGCCAGATCCTGGCAGCTGCCTCTTCATCTTGGGTTTGCCTCAGAAGAAGCGAGTGTACTTTATGTGCTGGCTTATTCCAATTTTCTTCACCGTTTTCCTGAGGGAAGCAGCATAAGGGGTCTGGTATTTACTGATGATTCCAACCTTGGTGTGTTTAGCCATGTGGCCTCCAAGTACCAAAGCCAGTGAGGAGCAAGAGCAGGAGGCAGTGGTGTCTACACAGGTTCCAAGGTTTTAGAAGATGTTCCGTGCCCGTCTGGCATACCTCTCCTTTTATAAGTAACTGTGGTGAAGAATAAAATAATTTTCTCTTTCAGTGTATGGGTGTTAGGTTTTTTTCCAACAGCTAAGTTATTGGAACCTAACTACTATGTAAATGATATTTCTGTTAGTTATTTCTTGGAGGCTAAAGGCACTGTGAAAAAACTTATTGAGACACTGAGATGCTGGGAATTGAGGAAGTTTGGGAACCTCTGGATTAGAGAATACAAACTGTGTCAATGGGCAAAGGTGAATTTTGATAGTGTAGGCTTATGGATGAGAATTAAATAGTGCTTCCATCCTCCTCTCGCCATACCATCAGGGCACTGCTCTAGTATTTTCCTTTGTTCCCACATAACATGAGTGTTCTTAGTCTATTTTTTTTTATTAATGCAAGTATTCGGTAGACTATTAAGAGTTACCTTATACAATGCTTCTCGAACTCTTCAATGAAGGGATTTTTTAAAGTTTCAAATACATCATGGACTCTGTGATGATTAATTAACGGTTAACTAATTGATGTGTTAACTTAGCTGAGCCAGATATTTGGTCAAACATTATTCTGCATATTTCTGTAAAGGTGGTTTTTGGATGAGATTAACATTTAAATTAGTAGACTTTGAGTAAAACAGATTACTTCTATAGCATGGGTGGGCCTTATCCAATCAGCTGAAGGTCTGAACAGAACAAAGACAGAACTCCCCTGAGCAAGAAGCAATTCTGTCAGCAGATTGCCTTTGGACTGCAACCCTTCCCTGAAATAGGTCTCTTGTTGTCTCTGTTTCTCTCTCTCTCTCTCTACACACACACACACACACACACACACACACCCTCTTGGTTCTGTTTCTCTGCAGAACTCTAATACAGATGGATACTTTAAAAAAATGCAGTAAAAATTAATTTCTAGGAAAATGATCATACGCTTAAATATTGTAGAAGTGGTTATAAAAGTGTTGGTTTCCATATTTAGTTTGTTGGGTAATAAAGAGTTTGTGGAACATACTTTGAGTAGCATCAAACTCATAAAAAATGTAAGTACGCACATACATGTCTACATATAATATATACATATATATTTTACATATATAATAAACACATATATTTACTTTTTTATTTTGAACCAATATTACATTTAATGAAAAGTTGTAAAACTATTACATAGATTTCCCATGTATTTCCTCAACCCACATCCCCAAATTTTAATACCTGTATGACCATTGTACAATTTTCAAAACAAAGACACATTGGTATAAAACTATTAACTAAACTCTAGAGCTTATTCAAGTTTCACCAAATATATTTTAAATAGTGAAGTCCCAACTCTAGGATATGTAACTTTAGAAGATATTGGGGGTCAGAAAGTTTTTGCAGAGTAGGATGAGACCATTGCTTTGTTTTATTTGTACATGAGCCAGCTGAGAACTAGAAAAGTTTGACAATAATTCTGTATTATTCTGTACAAGAATATGCAAACCACAGACCTCAATTAAAAACATCTCACACATATTGAATGAGCCAATACCACTACTCCTGAGCTTATCTATTGTCACTGCCAGAAATAACACATTCTTTTGTATCTAGAAAGATTAGTCACTTAATATAGAATGTATAGAAATGTGATGCTTGGATGTGAATCTAGAATGTCATGCATTTCTGACCATGTAACCCTTTCTCATCTCTTCTGTGACCTTTCACAGGTAGAACCCATTGTAGTGATTTTGGGGCCTCTGTAATGACCGTACATATTTCTGTTAAGGTACCTATTAAATTTATCGCTATGATTTGGGTGGGTGCTTGGTAAACTGTGAGCTACTCATGAGCATGGCTGTGTCTTATTCACCCTGTGGACTCAATGTTGTCATAGGCCTTAGGAATAGCAGGCATGAGACGCATGTTCACTGAAGGAATGAATGAATGAACTGAATACACAGTAAATTCACATCGACACTTTTTTTTCCTACCTGATCTTGTTAGGAAAAGAGATTATAACTTGCAATTATTCTACTAAATAAGACAATGCAACAAGTGGATTAAAAAGGAAAAGCTTTCAAGGGCCTTGTGTTTGAGAAACAGATCGGCTTTGAATGTCAAGTGTGACTTAGAAGCTGAATAAAGAATATCACTTTTACACATAGGACAAGTGTGTGGGTGCTGACTTGCTTTATTCGGTAGTACTCCTCAGGTAATTTTATCCACCCTGGTAAATTATGCTACCTAGGCTGACGGGTTATTATTAGTTATCATTATTATTTAGCATTTCTACAATATGTGTTTTCAAAGTGTTATGTTTCTCATCTTTAATGAGCTTGTAGACGAGAGGTAGTGAAGGGAGGTTTCATCTCGTCTCACACATAGCTGGTATGCAGTAAATTCTTGTTGACTGATTAATCACTGAACTCAATTGGCAACCAGCTGGTGCAAACTTGTGGGAAGAGAGCCTACCCGTCCTTCATAAGAAGGAGGTTTGGGGAATGGGAGAGGGGCAAAGGTGAGCGGGAATACAAAGACTGTAGGGAAAGAAGCAGGAATCCCTCTCAGCTGGGGTGGAGCAGCCTCCTGAATCTCTGACCCCCCCGGCAGTCCTCAGGGCACTCAGGGCTGACAGACGCCTCACGTTCATTGCCCTGGGAGGGAGCGTATCCTTTGGGATTGGAGCTGCTCTTTCTTAGCAACAAATTGTTTAGGGACTGCTTTTATTATTAGTCTGGTGATCAGTTTTCAGCATTCTACTTATGCTTTTTATATTACCAGTTTCTAAAGCTGGGAAAAATAAGATATCACGAAAAATTGAACCAAATTCAGAACACTTTAAAAAGCTGAATAATAAGATATTCTTGTAGTAGAATATTCAATTTTGGTAAGGTGATGAGTGACAAGGACACTGTTGATCCCAAGGGTCCCTAGTGGCAAGGACATAATTGTATTCATATATGATTGAGAAATAGAGAGGGGAAGAGATTTACTTCCTCCTTCTTGGAGACCTCCCTTCCACCTAGAAGCCCTGTTCAGTGGTTTGCTCTGGTTCTGTCAATTGAGAAATGAGCAGGGTTTTGACACTGTTGGGGGAGGTTGAGGTTGGGAGTGAGGTTTTGGCTTAAAAAAGAATAATGTATTAGGTTCTTGCTAAGTACTCAGAAAGTTCTCCCTCTGCTTTTTTCTATTAGCACGTTTGTGTACTTGGTTTTATTGGGCAATGACCACAAATATTTGTCTGGAACACAACTTGGAAAAAAGGAAAGTGAGAAGATAAAAATACAAACCTTTCCAGTAGTTGGGTTGGCTGGGAGAAGAATGGAAATGCTCAGGGAAATGTGCTGCCATCAACTCAAACACCTCTCTTCTCAGGGCCCTGGCAGGCCAGGTTAGCCCACGGCCATACCCGAAGGCCACCAAGGAGGTAAAGAAGCAGCCTGGAGCTCTCGGCAAAGCTGATTTCTCTCATCTCCTTAGATGGAAGTGCAGATCCAGATGTCATAGAGTAGTTAGTACAAGGATTACATGACACGATGTCTGCAAAGGCGATGGACACAGAGCCTGCCTGGCACCTAACAGATGCTCAAGACACAGTGGCCTTCCTTCTCTGCTATGACTTCAGAGGTCTGGTGATGTGTGTCTCAGATGACGGCTACATGTCATGCAGGTATTCTACACTTTAGAAAACACTGGAAAGTTGGATCCAGGCAAACCCCAAATTCTTCTACCTGGTTGAGATGAGCCACAGCTAGGGACACAGCCCAGTTTCCTCATGCGTAAACCATTATGGTTCTGGAAAATAATTCTGTGACTTGAGTGAGGAAACATACCCGATCTCATTTCCTCAGAAAATGATTGGTCTGGATTTCAACTCAGAGGAGATGTCTGAGAACTCCCAGCCACAGGGGCTGCTGCTATTTCTGTTTTGGTCAAGGACCCAATCTCTGAGATATACGAGCTAAGATTTCTTCAGTAGTGCCTTCCCAACTTCTCACAAATATTCTGCTTGGAGTCCTAAACCAGGGACAAGGTGAAACTGTGACCCCCAGCTGCTTCCTCTCCACCAGATTGTCATAACATCAGCGGAGTTCCTGCCCTTTGGGACCACATTGTGACCAAGCCATTCTACCTGGCAATTCATCTCCTTGGCCAAAAGAGACAGTTCTCCTAGCCATCTAGCCTTCTCAGTAGCTCTTGTGCCCCTATGACCCTGCATCCTCTCATTGTGTTTTCATTTTCAATCTCTTCTCTCCTGCAATTGGCACCATGTTTGGGAGTCATCATTGTGTCAATGAATATGTGATGAACACTCATGTTGCAGGAGCCTCTGGCAGTCTTATAGAGACGTGGAGGCTAAAAGCTCAGGTTCTGGCCTCCACATAGCTCCAGCTCAAGTGATCGAAGAATACCAATGTGTGGCTGGAGCCTCACCACTGAGCCACCAGCCCTGCCCCTACCAGCTGAGCAACAGGGCGACTCTTAGAGATGAGTCAGTAGGATTCTTTGAGTTATTGAGTGAGACATTGAGTATGTCAGGATTAAAAAACAAGACAGCAGGCCCACTTATGCTAAGCCCCACATTACCAAACTGGGACTTAACTACAGTTTGGGTCTCCTAGGAATGGAATCTTACACCAGTCAGTCAGGAATCACCTGATCAGCACAAGTTAAGTGATCTGCTTGATAGACCCCTGCCATCCCCTCAAGGAAAGTGATCTTACCATAACCAATCACTTCCTTATTCCCACTCCTTTCATTTTGTGCAGCTCTTGGAGGTCCTTTCTGTCTACTCAACTGGATGCTGCCCAATTCACAAATTACTGAAGAAAGCCAGTAAGATCTTTAAAATGTACTCTGAATCCTCAGGTCACTGTCAAGTTGGTTTCTGCCCCCATTAACCCACCCAAACAGCTTGTGCTCAGGTCATTCATCTTCCTTGACCTCTCAGCAGTAGTCTACACAGTTTTCCACCCCTCCTTGAAACACTTTCTTTTCTTGGCTTCAGTGACAGAAGATTCTTCTGGTTTCCCCCATCTTCTCTGACAGCTCATTCACTGTCTCTTTTGCAGCCTTATCTATTCTTCCCAGGTCAATGAACACTAAAATATCCGAGGCTCAGTGCTAGACACTCTTTTCTTCTTATTCTGTATCTTATGATGCCAAAAGTGTTTGCCCAGCCTAGACCTCTCCTCTGAACTCTAGATCAACATACGCAACTCCCTACTTAACATCTTCACTTGAACATCTCATATGCATCTAAAATGTAACATCCAAAACCAAACTCTCCATCTTTGCCTCAAATCTCTTCAGTGATTCCTATCTTACTGAACTTACGCAGGCTGGAACTTGGAGTCACCTCCCTCTGCCTAACCCTTTACATTCAGTTTTGTCTTCTAAGTCTCTCTTGAATCCATATTCTTCTCCATACTTCCCTTCCCACTATCCCAGTCTAAGATGCCATCATCACTTCTTGGTCTATCTGCAGCCGTTTTGATCTCCACCTCCCATTATGTATCCACAGTGATTTCTTCATCTAATCTTCATGTTCTCCCTGCCCGCACCTAAAAATTTTTAAATACTTGAGTGCCTTCGCATTATTTGAGGATACAATATTCCTTACCACGAGCACACAGCCTTGCACCTATCTGGCTTTATTTCAAACCATGCTTTGGATTCTTTTTGCACTCCAGCCCCTCTGGCTCTTTGATTCCTTTTACTTGCTATATTTCTCACCAATTGCTCTTTGCCCCAAGGGCTCTTCTCCTGCTTCATCTTGTAGCTTCCACCCTTTCTTCAAATCTCAACTCAGCCATAGCTCCCCCAGGGCTGTCTTTCCTGACCTCTATGAGCAGGGCAAATTTCTACCATATGACCCTGGTTACTTCCTATGCTGATCACAGCTGTAAGTTTATTAGTGTGACTATTAAATAGTGTTTAAAATGTACTTCTTGCTGACTATAGAATCCATGAGGGCAGGGACTCTGCCTTGTTTTCTGTGCCTAGAACCAGCACAACACCCGGTCTATACATAGTGGGAGCTTGGCAAATGCATTTGTTGAATGAATAAATGAATGAATGAACGAACGAACCCACACCTTTGTTTTCTGTAATTCCTTTGGCTTCCTCCTTCTGACTATTTCACGCATGCCCTATCCTTTGTCTAGTCACTGGGACTTCAGTTCATGAATTTAGTTGACATGTCCAGTGCCACTCCCAGGCCTACTTCCTATTACTGATAACGAAATCTATGAGATTCTCTACAGCCTTGCACATGTCTTTCTTTGTAATATATTTAGGTTTCCTGCAATAATTTTGTTACTATCAGGATTCTGTTTAGGACTTCAGGTTTCAGTGATAAATAACAGAGTACTACCTGAGGATGGGTGATCTACCACCAGCTAGAACAATAAGATCGTGGAATTGGAGAGAACCTCAGTTTAATGTCTCAAGCAAAGCAGAAATCCTTTTTGTGCATTCCTAACTGATCATTACAGCTAATGCTCATTGAGCATATGTCAGTTATTATCTTAAGAACATTTATATGAAGTAATTTAATCCATAGCAATCATATGGGTAAGGACAATTTAAGAGCAGTTACCATCATGCATCCTTTATAGATGGAGTAATAGTAGAATACGTATCTGAAGTCATATGAGTAGTAAGTGGCACAGTCAAGATTTAAAGCCAGGCAGAGCTAGAGCTTTTAACCACTGTGCTATGCTCTGTTACCTCTGTAGATGGCCAGCATTTACATGGACACTTCCTAGGATAGGCACTCATTCCACTGTCAACTGGATACTTAGCCTAAAGTTGCTTTCTGTAACTTCAAGCCAGTTTTCCTTGTTCTGGCCTCGAAAATGATACAGAATAGCCTGCTCCAACTTGCATAGACAGTCATTAAATATTTTCAGATACTAACAGAAGTTTTTTTTCTGCATAAAAATAATACATGCTTATTGTAGAAAATTTCAGAAGAGCATAAAGAAAAAAAGAATCACTGATAACCAAGGAGAAAATACACGCTAATTGGCAAGAATCTATTAGTTTGTTGTTGTTAATATCCATATTTCATTCAGGACCCATATAAAACCTGTGGCCAAGCAAAACACCTAGTTCTCTGTCACATGACCATCCATCAAGCCAGATTTTGTCTTTATATAAATATCCAGATGTAAATTTACATTTATTCCTTATAAACATTTTGTTTTGTTTTGTTCTGATTCTTCTGTCTTACTAAAACTTTCTGATTCCAGATTTTGCTAATATGCTAGGCTTCCAGTTTTGTATATTTGTGATTTTGATAACAGGGCTTGCTAAACTGTTATTCTAGACTTTGATAAAACATCAAGGAGAGAGCCCTGTGATACACTATTAGGACCCTTCTCTAGCTCACATGAGTCTATTCATCAGCCATTTAGGGTGGCTGCTCAGGAAAATACAAATCCATAAAGTTACATTTTCATTGAACTCACTTTTCTTTTTCACCTTGTCCATGACAATTTCATACAAATACATTGCTAAAATTTGAGTAAGTTTCATCTATGGCATCTCTCAACTTTACTAGTTTAAGTAATTCTAAAAAAAAAGAACGTCATTTATTATTTTTTTTTAATGAGCCTAGGCTGACCGAGTGATCACTTCTTAATTTCTAAGTGCTCACAAATCATCATTTAAATGCTCCATTCTAGAATTCTCCTGGAAATTACTGTATGCCAATCTGTTAGTTCAGATTTTTCTCTGCAGTTAAAATAGCTATGTGTAAACAAACTGGCCCTGACAAAATTTTAATGGTGCTGCTGAAGAAATGATCCCATGGGTATATATTGTCTTATTCTTTCTACTTCAGGAAATACACTTCCTGTCAACATACAGGGAACTGGAAAGCTGCAGTCTAATGATATACCCACTGACAGGAAAATTGTTTAGATTGCTTTTCTAGATTTCTCAATTGAATAATGTTGGTGAAGAATGGCTGCTGCTTATTTTATTTATGACTTTGGATCAACCACAAGGCTACCTGATTTTATGTAGCAGACATGCTGCTTCAACATTGCATATAAATTCCTTATTTTGTAAGTCAAATACTACCTAAATTGTACTACTATGGGAGTTTTTACTTTTTAAGGCCATCTTGTGGTGAGACATTTTATGAAGTCAAGAATTTGTCAATGATTTATCTTTTGGATTTAAAAACTCTGGATTGCTTAAAGCAAGGCAGAATTATCTTGCATGTTTCTTGGCTTTTAGAAAGGAGCCTAGCATTATTTTTTGTGACTGTCACCCTGAGCAAATGGGATTAGAGGAATCTTGGGACTGCCAGGCAGGCAGTGGATGAGTATAACTAGAGCCTCCCTCCTCAGCCACGTCCCACCTTACAGTTCTCTGGGGCATTCCTGCTGATGGAAGACTGCTTCTTTTGATTCACCTGTTTGATATTTTTCTCATTTTTCAACTCAGTGTCTCACTCAATAACTCAAAGAATCCTACTGACTCATCTCTAAGAGTCGTCCTGTTGCTCAGCTGGCAGGGGCAGGGCTGGTGGCTCAGTGGTGAGGCTCCAGCCACACATTGGTATCCTTCAGTCACTTGAGTTGGAGCTACGTGGAGGCCAGAACCTGAGCCTTTAGCCTCCACATCTCTATAAAACTACCAGAGCCTCCTGCAAAATGAGTGTTTATCACATATTCATTGACTCAGTGATGACTCCCAAACATATGGGCGCCAACTGCAGGTGATACCATGGTATCTACCTCATTGCCACCAAGGAGAACACAGTTGCTTGAACTGGCTTCCTGCTTCCTAAGATTTTCCTTCCCTGGACTCCTGCAACATTCTGTGACTCTGAGGCTCATTGGCCCTCAACCAAGGCTTCTTCTTTTGCTATTGTGTATGTGTGTGCATGTATGTCTGTATTATTTACATACATGAATAGCCTGTCTAGGTTTCTGTGTTTAATATGTCACTGTTGGGGGAGCATTGTGTATTTTCCTCAGTTCTTGTCCCTGTAGCAACAAAGAATTAAAGGGCAGAGACACAGTAGTGAAGCAGAGTAAAAGTTTTATTCAAAGTTATGTTCTTAAAGAGAGAAAAAGTGCAGGCTCAGGGAGGAGAGATGCCCTGAAAGGTTTAAGATTTATTTAAAGAGAGCAAGTGCACATTGGAGAAAAGGGAGTGTGAACTACCTCACAGAAGAGGTGCACTGAAAGGTTGAGATAAAGTTTTAAGGCTACGTGCTTATAAAGTGCGGGCGACCTCAGAGAGAGGTGTGCCCCTAAGGTTTTAGGGTGTGGGGTTTTATAGTTGGTTGAAGATTTTCAGGAATGCGACAAAGGGCCAGGTGTGGAACGGCCAAATTGTCCCAGTATGTTCATCTTTGTTAGATATTAAGTTTCTTCTTTTTTTTTTTTAACTTAACACAAGAAATATACTGCTTTGATTCCTTTCCAGGATATCAGTTTCTGTCTGGAAGCATATCAATCAAGACTGTCTGCCCTGCCTCCAAGGTGGACTGAGCCACTGTCCATTTGATTAAAATGCAATATTAGCTCTAAGATAGAATTCTTCCTGAATAAGCTGGGCTTTTTAGCAGGTGCTAAAGTTAATCTTACAATGGTATGTTCTAACTGACACAGTGAAAACATAATTAAGATAACCAGAAACTAAACAAATACACATCTTCTGTGGTGTGTTGTTCATTGAGAATTATAGTTTAGAATGAGCATCCCCTGGCAGTGAAAGAGCCAGAAGATTCAATATCTTCAGTATAAATTTTAGTGTTTAGTATGTAACTCAGTGTCTTTTTGCTGTGACAATTAATCTGTATGGCGGAGTTAAGCTGACGTTATCAGTTAATTAGTATAGCAAATTAATCAAGACCATCATTTGCCAATAAAGTGTACTTACTTTAAAGTGTGTTCTTTTTCCAATTTTCATCCGCTTATCACTCTGATTTCATAGGATAATTTTACAGACAGCTTAAAACAAAATAAAATAAATGTATCCATTAATTTAAACAGAACCAATAATACCAAGCCTCTACTTTCAGTACCAGTCACATAATTTGTGGTGTAAATTGAAAAAATGGTCAACTTCAAGAATTTCAAAATGGTAACATCAGAGCCTTAAACCAAGTGCATGTCCCTGAAGTTGGTCCTCCTTACTTTAAATATGGAGAAACCAAGGTCTAGAAAGGCATAGCAAGATGCTGCCAGGCCAGGTATGATGAGGGCTGGAGAAGCTGTTAGACTGTCCCAGTCACTTGGCATTTGGTAACTGCGCTCTCCCTTCAGCTTCTTTTCCCTGGGCTTCTTCAACTTGCCAGTGTCGCCATGGTGAGGCAGCTGGGGTACATCACCAGTGCTGTGAAGTGGACATTCTGTTCTTAGCACTTTTCTTTAGTTGTTCCAACCCTTAGCCTGAATTCTTTCCTAACACCACACCTGAGCTTATTTGCGTGAGGCTTCTCATTGTCAGCATGATCTCTCCGGCGGTTTTCTTGAAAACTCCAATGAGATTTGTGAGGTGCTGGTGGAAAGAAAGCCAGTTAGGGGCATTTTGCAGATTGGATTGCTCTCTTTGGCTCTTAGTAGCAGAAAGGATGTATTTCTTCACATTGAGTTTCTCCTCCCATTCTAAATCTCATACACTGAATTCTAAGTGTAAGCCTAAATGTCTTTGTTAAGATAGTCTTGGGGTAGGTTCCTCAGTATGCTGGATATTAATAAAGAGAGGGTAAGAACTACCATTTTGAGAATTTTAAAAATAGAAAATATCAGTACTTCAATCCCTAGGAAATCAATTCCCTATCTCCTGCCCTACTTTAATTCATCTCCATCTTGAATTAACCATGTCTGTTTGTCAGAATTCCATGGATTTGAGAACTTGATAAAGAACTCTGTTTCCTTCTTTCTCTCCAGAGGGATTCACAGTCAGTGGCTGGAGGAATTCAAACCCCTTTATTGTGCCAAACTCCCTCAAGCTGCAGACATTACATTAATTTCAGAATGGAGCCAAGCAAGTCCCTCTGAGAAGGAGGCACTGCTGGACATCTGTGCTGACCCAGCCTTGCATCTAGCCCATAGGCTGGTTTTTGACTTTACTAGTAAAATTCAAGCAAGCCCAAAGAAACCATTGATTCAATGAAAACAAGAATAGCCATTAAAAAAAAAAAAAGTGGGATGGGGTGTGTGTGGAAGGGGAAGGGTATTTCATATTATCCCTGCATAACGGATAAAGAAACAGATTTAGAAAGGTTTTAAAAGGATCTTATTAAAATTATTTATATAATCTCACACTTTGACCCCTAGGCTTTTAGAAGGAACTCAAAGCCATCGATTCAATTCAGGCAACATTCCTGAGAGTCATCTTTGCTGACAGTGAGCATCCTGGGGAAAACTGAGCAAGTGGAAGACACAGTGGGATCCTTAAGGAATTTCTTTTTAAGGGGGTACATAAATGAAGGCCCAAAGGCAGAGAAACACTTTAATAATGATATAAAACAAGCTACTAAGGACCAAATGTAAAATACAGACATGCTTATGTGGTGAATGAAAGGATTGGGTCAGTTAACCATGGAAGGCTTCCTGTAGGAGGCACCCTTCAGAGCAGAGCTTTGAAGGTGGTCTAGGGAAAGGGGACTACCAAGGGAAAAGAAGGGAGAGCAGTCCCTCTGGTAACTGAGACGATGCTTTGGGTTATGTAGTCAACAAATCTGCTTTCCCCATAATTATCATATGTTATCTATCACATTTATTTTTGTTCTGGTCTAAATGATTCAGACTTCTCTGTCTTCATAGATCTGATCTTCAAGGTATGCTCAACTGGTTTTGTAGGTATTTATAGTTACACTATAAAGTGCCTTAAAAAAAAGAGCGTGAATGTATAAATGTGAAACCTTAACTCTTAACTCTGGATAGAAACGCCAAGATGTGAACTATGTTGCCTTCTTTTAATAATTACTCATTTCTGACAAAAAAGCAGGAGGCTTAATTGCCTCAGGGCAATTAAAAAACATTGTTACCAGTTAATGCACTCCCAATGCTGCTCCCAAATATATTTTTTTACTTTCTCATTTGAGTCCTCATTTTAAATGTTGTGTATCTTTTCTGATGCCTGGCTGTGTAGGGTAGGCATTTTCCTCTAGCAGCAAACATACTTTGCTCTCTCTGGGATTACCATGCCTAGAAAAAAGCTATAGATTACTTTTTATAAATGTGGGCAAATTACATATGCATTCAGTATACATCTCGATCAGTATTTTCCCTATAAGTGGGCAAAAAAATTTGTGTGCTTACAGACACAGCCATCAATTAAAATCAGGAATTTAGATACCCATTCACAGGATTTTAAGCCATTCAGCTTCACAGATCTGATCCACCAAAGGGCGTGGAGACCTCCTCTTGCTTCATAGACTCTGACTGCTCCGGCTCCATATCATTTTTTAAGAGGATTTAAAAAATTGGTTTCAAACAGCTGTCAGAATGACGTCCCCCTTTCTTAAGGCACTCATTAGAAAATAAAACCAGATATAATTAACAAACAAACAAACCTATCTGCCTGCTGTTCTGACTTGTTATAATAAGTGTTATTTCTACTTACAAACAGTTTCCTGTCAGCATCCTGCTGTTTCTTTAATAAGACTTCTGCACTGGGGAAGAGAAAGCTCTGCATTAAAATTAAGACTTGACTTGTCGTCACTTCTCTCCCTGCTCATCTGCGTTCAGATCCAATTTGCTTTGAGGCTGAAAAGAACGAAAATGTCAGAATCATTACTAAGAGGGAGAGGGAGGACCTCTCTGCTCCTCGAGTTGGCTGAAGAATGACGCTGCCATTAAGCTCATGATTAACACCCTGTTTCCTCGCTGCTCGGGCCGGGTGGCCCCTGTGGCCGTCAGGGTATAGGAGAAATCTGCTCATGTTTCTGGGGTTGGTTTCCCAGCTGCATGATGATGTTCCAGCACCCTTGAGCAAGTTCCAGAGGCTCACTGAGGGACAGATCCAGTGAGGACTTTGACCCCAAAGCCGGCCTGTGCGGTTGGTGAGAATAGAAGGCTGAATGGAAATAGCTGGGGAGTTGCTAAGGTGGCAGCTACAGAGGCAGAGGTAATGGTATGCGACCCAAATGTGGGGCGTGTTTTTCCTTCTTTCGGTTTCTAAACTTAATTATGTTTTAATTCTAGAAAATTTCAAGTAAAATAGAATGATGAATTCCCATATACCCATCACTTATTTTTAGTAATTTTTTACTCTGCCTTGTTTAACTGACACCCTCACTAACTTCCCTTTCCGATGTTATTTTTGAAGCAAATTCAAGACATTGGTTGTATCATTTCATCTATAAATGTTTTAGTTTGTCACTCTGGAAACGAAAGACTCATTTTAAAAAACTATAACCACAATTCTATTAGCATACCTAAAGGTAATTAACAGTCTATTTCTTCATATAATTAAATATCCAATGTTTACATTTCTAATTGCCTCTAAATGAATTTTTCAAAAGTTTGTTCAAGATTCAAATAAGTCTTGTTTGATATGTTTATTAAGTCTCTCTTTTTAAAATCAATTGTTTGGGAAAATTGTAGATTTATAGAAAGGTTGCAAACGTAATTCAGAGAGTTCCTGTCTGTGGGTCACCCAGATTCCCCTAATGTTGACATCTTACAAAACCATGGTATATTTGTCAAAACTAAGAGAATAACAGGGGCATGTTACATCTAACTAACCTATAGACTTTATTCAGATTTCATCAGTTTTCTCCTAATCTTCTTTTTCTGCTCCAGGATCTAATCCAGGAAAACTACAATACATTTAGTCATCATTAGATCCCTCTGATTTGTGATAGTTTCTCAGGCTTGTTTTTTCATGACCTTAATATTGATCAGGTATTTCATAGGAAGTCCTTAAGACTGGATTTTTGTTTGATGTTTTCTGATGATTGAACGGGGGTTATGGGTTTTGGGAAAGAATACTGAGGTCAAATGTCCTTTTCATGGGCATTGTTTCAGGGGATATAAATCAAATGACTTCCAGCCCCTTAATCTATCTCAGTTTGTTATTTTCCACTGCAAATTACTTGCTGAAGAATCTCTAGGTTTTTGCTTTTGTTGTTTGTTGTGTTGTTTTGTTTTTTGACATATAGGGGCCTTGGCCACTTTTTAGGCTAAATAATGGAGGCCTCTACCCCAAGTTCAGGCTGCTTTCCAAACAGGTGCCATTTCAGCAATTTCTGTGCATTTGCATCCCATGACATCATAAGACAAGGTGAAGTAAAAGTGTAGGTTACACTGCAGGCTGAATGGCAGCCTTTGATTTCAGGTAGTTGCTGGAGAGAAAGTCTAAGAAAAAGATATCCTCAATAGGAAATAAGTCGAAAAAAATTCCTTGAAAGCTGGTTCCTGTATCATTGAAAGGTTTAGATAAGAACACACACACACACCCCCACACCCCATGAAGATATGCAAATATGTAATGGTTATTAGAAAGAGAAGAAATATACCACAGCTTCAGAGATCCTTACAAATGGACAGTTACCAGGCTTCCATGATAATGATTAAAATCTTTTGGCTGACACTGGCTCTGGCTTACCAGAGTCCGCAAGTTTTCATATGGCAGGATGCTAGCTCAAGTACAAAGAAAACAATTGTCTCCCTCTTGAGCACAGTGCTTTACAGTTTACCATGTGTCTTTGCTTGTGTTACCTAATCCATTGTGAAATACTTAACAGGTAAGGTGGGAAGTATTGCCTTTCCCCAGATAGGGAGGCTTAGAAGGCTGAGAGAGGTCTCGTGACTTGGCCATATGGCTAGTTACGGATGGAAAGGAGATTAAAAAACAAGTGTCCTTCTTTGGTGTGCTGTTGTCATATCCTATGTTATCCAGAGTCGACCTTGGAGAACTTTTTTGCTTTCGTATCAAACATTTCAGGACAAATGATTCAAGTTAGCCTGAAGTTTAAGGGCTAAAGTTATATAGCCCCAAGTTTCTCATAGTGAACAGTCCGAATGTTGATTTAGAGCACCCTATTTGTGCTCTAAGTCTGGTTTAGCGCAGCTGTATTGATAAATCTTTTCAATAGGAAGCTTGGGTGGACAGGGGAACACAACCCATCTACACTGCCTAGCCGGGTTCAGGTAGCAGCTCCAGTCCTCCCACCTCAGGGTCATGGCCAGGAAGATGAACAGCTGGCAAGGCCTCTTTACCACTGGTTATGGGAGGTGCTCCTAGGTTCTGATCTTCCCCAGTGTGGGGTCACACTTGGAGTCCGCACAGCTTGGCTTTCTGGGAGCAGATGATACTTCTGAATCCAGCCCTTGGTTGTTCCCACTGGGCTCCCATAAATTTTGAAGGAGTAATTGCAAAACATAGAATGCAAGGGGGTGGTAAGATAAAGGAATGATTCACCAAATCTCTCCTGGGAGAAAAAAGCCAGTGCTTAACCACATCTTAACATCTCAGATATAATTTCTATGTCTGATAATGACGATGCTGACTTGTTAATAGAGAGGTGACTGTAACGTGGGTGAAAAGCTCAGGCTAATGAGGGTGCCTCTGCGTATACCTTCAGTCTCACAAGTAGGATTCTGTTGCTCTTTTGTCTTGCTTGGTTCATGGGCAATGCAGTTTAATGGCGCTTCACACTGAGTGTGCCTCAACCGTGGTAAGGCATTTCAAGAGAACTCGACTTGGCCTTCTGGATTCTTGGACCATTAATATTTTTAATGGTGACAACAAAAGCTGGAGGAACTCAGTCTCAGCAAGGGTTTTCAATTGGCAGTGTAACAATGAGGCACGAGGAACCCTGGGTGGGAGGGCCTCCAGGCTCTTGCTCTGCCCCTGACTGGCTCTGTGTCCTTGATCTTGCCACATAACCTCACTTTCTGGGTTCCAGTGGACTGTGCAGATAAAGCTCTCCTTGACCTGCCTAATGGGTAGGTTTTGAGAACCAGCTGATGGGAGTATAGCAGGTGGATAAAGTTTGAAAGGAAGAGAAAAGGAAAAAAATTACATTTTGGAAACAAAAATTACTTAATACCAAGCAGTGACAGAATGCCTGCACGTTAGAGTTTTTTTTTTTTGTAGATAATTATTTTTTATTGAAGGGTAGTTGACACACAGTATTACATTAGTTTCAGGTGTACAACACAGTGATTCAACATTTATATACATGATAATTCTAGGTACCAGCTATCACCATACCAAGTTGTTACAATATTTTGACTATATTCCTTATGCTATATATCACATCCCGGTTACTTATTTATTTTACAATTGGAAGTGTGTACTTTTTTTTTTTTGTGATGGCATCTCTCATATTTATTGATCAAATGGTTGTTAACAACAATAAAATTCTGTATAGGGGAGTCAATGCTCAATGCACAATCATTAATCCACCCCAAGCCTAATTTTCGTCAGTCTCCAATCTTCTGAAGCATAACGAACAAGTTCTTACATGGAGAACAAATTCTTACATAGTGAATAAGTTCTTACATGGTGAACAGTACAAGGGCAGCCATCACAGAAACTTTCGGTTTTGCTCATGCATTATGAACTATAAACAGTCAGTTCAAATATGAATACTCATTTGATTTTTATACTTGATTTATATGTGGATACCACATTTTAGAGTTTTATAGTCAGAGGGATGATTTATTTGGCATTTTGAATTTGTTTTCTCACAGAGCAGAGGCTATTTGGGGGAGCTGAGGGAAAGGAGAAAAGGGATAGAAATTTCAAATGCCAAGAATAATCTATGTAGAGGTCTCTACCAAAAATTCCACTGATTTACAAGTCTTCCTACTGGTATAAAAAAGATCTTTCTATTATGATAATCATGCCAGGTCTGTTTACCACAGTTTTTTTTTTCATAGTTTGAGCTTCCTTCTCTCACCATATTCTCCCAGCAGTTGTTTAAAGCTCAAAAAGCAAAATCACTTAGATTGTTGGCCCTCTGAAGCCTTAGAGCAATGAATGACCTGATTATTTCCACAACTCCTATTACCAAGCCTGGTTGTCTCACCTTTTTAGCCTTCCAAACACTGCCTTATCTTGGGGATCTTATGAAACACTGTGCCTAAGAATAACTTGGTGGTTTTAAAAACAGACCAGGTCCTGTTTAAGCCTCCCATGAAGAGCATTTATAATTCCCACTTGGAAGCTTGGGCTTGGATCAGAGTCAGTAGTATTTCAGGGTCACCTGCTGAGTTCGGTTTTCTCTCTGCCCCCTTTCAGAAGGATCTTGCTTCCTCTGACCTTTCTCTCAGTCCAGAGGTCAGCTGGGTCATGGCCACATGTGGACACCCGGGTAAGTCTGGCCAGAGAATGTTGCTCTTCCCTCAGATCCAGGTACTGATGCCTCTTGGCTGGGTGATAACCGCATAGGGAACAGAGGGACCAAAGCGGCCCCACCTCTCATAGACCAAACCCAGATCTTGCTGGGCTGTGGGGCTAATACATCCACAGTATTTCCTGCTGTCCCCGTCAGTGTTTCTTGCTCTATTGCTCTTGAGGATGCTGTCTCTGACAGTTCTGGCTTGTCCAATGGAGGGGAGATGGCAGTGTGAGGATGGGAGACATGTACTGGGTCATAGTAGTTCTGCCGCTCGACAAAGTCCTGTGTCTGCTTCCATCTGTCACCATAGCTATATCTTTGTTCCTCGTCCTTGACAAGGCTCATGCTCTCTGACCAGCGTGAACTGGTCTTATACATTCCCTGCTGGTTCTACACTTGTAGGCAGTGGCTTGGGATGAAAAGACTGCACCGGGTGGGGTGTCAGGAGACAGGGGTTCTAGTCCCATCTCTATCACCTGCTTAATGACCTAGGAAATGCCCTTTACTTTCCGAGGATAGCCTTTTTCTTGCTTGTAAATTAAGGAGAGTAGACTAAGATGACCTCTAAGGCATATGCCCTGATGAATATAAAATTGATTTGGTAAGAAAGGTTAACAACTTGTAGCATTCGGGTTGCCTGGTGTGTATTTATGTATACAAGTGCAAATAGGTCTCAGAAAAAAAAGAAATTGATGAAATAAATTTCTTACCCAACTAGTCTCACTTCTATGAAAGCAAGGAAATCAATTATTTTAAATGAGGTATTGTCTACTCTATATAGTATACGGAAGAGAAACTTTTCCTGCATTGGCTTGCTGGATTAGGTTTCTGAAGATCACCAGTGGTCATTTTATCTCCCATACATGATATCAAGACTGAAAACTGAGTGCTCTGACCATGGTGATTTGTAAGGGGTCAGCTGCAATTAAACAACAGTGACAATTTACCCAAATCCTTTCTTTTTGAAAATTAGTTATGCAAAATTGTTATTTTTTTATGAGTTTACGATAGAATAAGAGATGGAGATGTTGTCTTAATCCACATGAAGCATGGGCAAATGCTGGCGAAGACTTTTTTCTGTCCATGGCCCCTTGCAGGCTAAGCATTCAGCCTCTGGGGCAAAGGCAGGCAGTTGTGTTAAATCATGCAAAAATGGAGTAGGTGTTTGGTGAGGCAGGCAAAAAGGATCAAAAGCTGAGAAATGCTTGTTGGTAGTGATCCCAGATCTGAAGACTGGGATGATGAATCAGGCCTCACTCTTGAAATATGCTCCCCACCTTTAAAAAAAAAACTTTTTGCAAAAAGCACAACATACATATTTTAGCTTTTTACAATTTTCCAATTAGTATTAACTTGTTAGTACAGCATGAGTGAGTCTGGAATTTTCAGCCCAACAATCATGCATTTGCATGAAGACCTAAACCTCCTATAATCTCACCAAAATGTCCAAGAGCAACTTTTTTTTTGTTTTAATTAATTAGAAAACAGGATTGCAAATCAGAACAGGGATATAACATTGTCTTTCTTACTTAATTTGTTTGGACCTCAGTTTTGGCAACACCACCATTATTAGTCTACAACTGTAAAAATGTCCACATTATATTAGATGGGAAAAGCAGATCATAAATGATGCATTTATGCATCAGTCAGCCTTGCTACAGAAACAATGACCCCCAAATCTCTGTGGCTTACAATAATAATTTACTCCTTTTTCATATATATGTTAATGGCCACAGTCAGCTTCATTTCAGTTCCTTGTGTCTTTTTACTCTGGGACCCAAGCTGAAGAAGCAGTCTTCTACTCATGGCAAAGGGAAAGAAAAAGACAGCTCACAGAAACACATGAGGGCTCTAAAACTTCTGCTCAGATATGGTATATGTTATATCAACCCCCAGGCCGTCAGGCAAGGCAAGCAACTCACTGGGCATGACCATGGGGTGGGAATATATATTCTTCCCACAGAATCATTGGATTTATTCTCCGTGATGTACTACTAGCCCCATGCCAACTTATATTATGATTGAGAATTTTTGTGCCCTTTATCCCCCTCACCCTCCCCACCCACCCCAATCCCCATGCCCCCACCATGGTAACTACCAGTCACTTCTCAGCATCTGTGAGTCTACTGCTATTTTGCTCATTTTGTTTTGCTTTGTTTTTATATTCCACAAGTAAGTGAAATCATATGGTATTTATCTTTCTCTGCCTGGCTTATTTCATTGAGCATAATACCCTCTAGGTCGTCCATGTTGTTGCAAATAACAGGATTTCTTTTCTTTTTATGGTTGAATAATATTCCATTGTGTGTATGTACCACATCTTCTTTATCCATTCATCTACTGATAGACACTTAGGTTGCTCCCATATCTTGGGTATTATAAATAATGCAGCAAAAAACACAGGGGTGTATATACTTTTTTGAATCAGGAATTTTGTTTTCTTCAGGTAAATTCCTAGAAGTGTTACCTGAGTTTTTTATAATGAGTAAATACTATTTTCATATTCAGAGAAAAAACATGAAGACATTATAATTGTGGAAACTAAAAATATCAGTTGCAGAAAACAAAGTTCCCTGGAACTTGTATTAGGATGCAATTCATGCATGCTAATCTCAAGTGTGTACGAGTTTAAAATTTGAACTATCCTTGAGTTAAACACTTTAAACAAACTCATCACCTTTTTCTGTAATTAGTCTGGAGAAGTACAATAGTAATGATAGAAATATTTAAAATCAAGAAAAAGTGAAAATGGGATTAATAAGGGTTATCCATGGTCAACACAAATCTACCTCATAGGGAAAAATGGTTTTCCAAAGGGTCAGATTCTGTCAGTAGCACAATAGTCTCCATATTCTTCCTTCTTCACTGGGGTAAATCAAACCACAGCTTCATCTCTTGATTCTACCATCAGAAAAATTACAAGCTTAACTAAGTCTTTTGGTCAAGGGTTCCATTTTGCTTTTGAGTGAACATGAAAACTAATACTCTACTTAGGAAACAAGTTTTTGAGGACAAAGGTCTGGAGTAATGGGTTCCAGAGAAGGGAGTTGGAGACCCAGTCTAGAATGTCCAAACTGACATCAAAGGGTGGGATGTCTTTCACTGAGTGAGGGTCTGGTGAGTCTGAGGCAGTGAGCCACACTCAGCATCTGGAGTTTGAGACCAAGCTGAAGGCTGCCAATGAGACTCAGGCATCTTGCTTACCCACTCAATAGGAATGCCTTCCACGAACCAGAGTGCCATTGGCCCAGTCAGCATTCAAGGCTGACTGGACAATCAGTGGCTAGTGCCTCTTCCATAGTCTGTCCTTCTCAGTGTTAAAGGGGCTTCATGAACAATAATCGAAGAGCCACAAGAAGTCCAACAGCTCAGAGGGCATGAAATATAACCTATCCAACAGGCAAGGCCTCTGGCCACCAGATTTATAGTAAAACATGGCAGATAAGAGAGGCCAATGTGTCATCAGCAGAAAATGAGTGCTTGGAAGAGCTGTAGTTATTGTGTAGGTATGTATGAGTCCTGTTCCTAGAAAGGTCACAGCTTAGGTTCTTTACACACAGCACACCATAAATGTAATTGGCCCAAACTTGCTGTTAGTCACAGTTTTGCTCTGAAAAGTCAAAGGGACTAAAAAACAAAACAAAAAAACCCACCAAACAAACGCTGTGACTTAACAGGATTTTGTTAAGTGTTCTTTTGGCTGGAGCACTCATACACAATGCAGTCAGATAGCCTAGTACTCGTGATTCATTATTTGAAAAAGAAAAGGGCAGAGAAGTTATTCTCCCTTACAACTCTGGCAAGAAAATACAAGGTCTTGCTATGCCCTTCCTAAAGCAACTTCTGGAAGAACAAAACCCACACCCCTGACAGCACTGTACTCAGACCATTTTTACCTGGCATTACCCATAATATTATGCTAATGTAATCTGGTGTAACGAGAAGCAATCAATGTTTATAAAGTATGTTTTCTCCTTAGCCCAGTCTGACACTACGGCCCAGAGGTTGCATAAACCTCTAGGCCTAACAGTAGAGATGGGGGCCAGGTATGACATCTGACTGCTGAAGCTCTGCTAATAAGCCCTGATACTAGTCTATCTGGAATCTGTATCTTATATCATATATAAGGTACAAGTGTTTGGATTTTGATATTTACCTAACCTAGGAACCTCCACATTAATCCAGCTAACTTCCACAACTGGGAGAGCACTTAATGATTTTATTCAAGCCCCTTGAACTGTTCCTGGAGCATTTATTCTATTCAGGCCTTCAATAGATTGGATGAGGCCCACCCACACTGGGGAAAGCAATTTGCTTTACTCAGTCTACCTATTCAAATGTTAATTTCATCCAGAAACATCCTCATAGACACACCCAGAAATATCTAGGCACCCCCTATGGCCTGTTAATACTTAAAACTATTACACCCCTATTCTCCAAAACACCTGCCCACCTCACCCCCATAACAGACAGGTTGTATGAAGCTACCACCCTCTTCCTGACGTCTTTTGTTACAATGTGGTTTGTGGCCACAGATCAGAATTTTCTGGGCAGGAAGCTAATTGGCACAAAGGGAGTGGATCTGTGATTCCTGACAGTGTACGGTTCCTGCCGGATATACCTGATTAGCTGGCACTGTGTTGCCTTAATCATCAGCCACCCTTTAATACTTGGTAATCAAACCGACATCAGTGTGTGATGCCCCGACTAACAGAGGACAGGCAAGGGGCGGAGCCTGAGCAGGCCAGTTAGATCAGAGAGCAGAGGAGCAACCTGAGCAGAAGGCCAGGGTTAATGTGTAACATCTCAGTCAGGAGTTTTCAGTAGAATTACCCAAGAAGCTTTAAAAGTGACCTATGCCGGAGCCTTTCTCCTGACCAATTATATTAGAATCTCTTGGGAGGTGAGAAATGATGGAGCCAAAGTGCAATTTTAAATATTCCTCAATGATTCTCATGTGCAACTTGGATTGAGAACCTCTGTTCTGTGTCTAATCACTTCTTATTAGAATAGAATGAGATAGATTCTACTGGTGAAAACCAATCCAGTGGAGAATAATGGTTGCCAAACATGTCTGCACAATAGAGTCACCCCGAGAGCTTCAAAATCCACTCGTGCCTGGGTTCTATCCCTAGAGGTTGTGAATGAATGGGTCTGGGTGTAGCCTGGGCTTTAGGATTTTAAAAAGATCATCTGGTAATGCATAATCTCTAGCCCCTCTCCAGATCTACAGAATCAGAATTTGCATTAAATTTTTTTAAATTGTGGTAAAATCACATAATAAAATCTACCATCTTAACCATTTCTAAGTGTATAGTTCAGTATGAAGTATATTCGTATTGAGCAGCCAATCTCAAAATTTTTCATTTCGCAAAACTGAAACTCTGCATCCATCTGAACAACAATTTTGCATTTCCCTCTCCCCAGCCGGCCCCGGTAACCACCATTCTACTTTTCCTCTCTGTGAATTTGACTATTCTAGGTACCTCATGTAAGTGGAATCACACGGTATTTGTGTTTTTGTAACTTAGCATAATGTCCTCAAAGTTCATCCATGTGTCAGACTTTCCTTTCTTTTTAAGGCTGAATAATATTCCACTGTATGCATATACCATGACTTGTTTATCCATTCATTTGTTGTGGGCTTTTGGATTGCTTCTACCTCTTGCGTATTGTAAATAGTGCTACTAAGAACATGGGTATGTATGCAAATACTTGTTGAGACCCTGCTTTCATTTTTGTTGTTGTTGTTGTTATATCCAAAACTGGAATTGTTGGATCATATGTCAGCTCTATTTTTAATTTTTTGAGGACCCACCATACTGTTTTCTATAGCAGCTGTGCTATTTTACATTCCTACCAACAGTGAATAAGTGTTCCAAACTCTATCTTTGCCAACACTTGCTATTTCCTCCCTCCCTCCCTTCCTTCCTTCCCTTTAATAGCAGCCATCCTAAAGCAAGTGAAGCTCAGAATCTGCATTTTTAACCAGATCTGTAGGTGACCATGTTTGGTTATAATTTGAGAAGCTGCTCTAATGCCCAGCTGGTTCTCTGGCTGGCACCTGGCCTTGCTCACTCTGCATTCTCCCATATTTTGTAGCATAAACTATGGTGTTATGTTCTTAATGTTTATTTGGCTCTCCAGCTTTCTAAAAATAACCATTATGGCTTGAGCCTGTACAACCTCTGTTCTTTGCACTATTGTTCATTGGCAGCTGTGGCCAAAAGTGCTCTAGGCTCAGATATAAAGGGTTTAATTTAGGAGAAAGGTGAGTCCTGCTCCTAAGTTCCATGTGGCCCATTGTCTACAAGGACACAGAATTTAAAAAAATGCCTAAGTAGCCCAAAGTAATGAAAAGGAAGCCCAATCTTTTCCTTACAGGTTGCCAGACAATATAAGAGGGAATCGAGACCACAATACCCAGCAGCACTTCTTGAAACCCTCTTCATCTTTTCTCTCCAGTTCTCTCCAATTTCATTGTGCTCTGGAGCCCCTCATACTGCTTGCTCTCCATCTCTTCTTCCTCTCCCCTACTCTTCTCCTTCCCTCTGCTTATCGGTACACCTGCCTAGTCTATCTTAATAAACAGATCCCCAATGTTAGGTCTTTATTTTTTCATTCTTCAAGACTGCATCTCCAAAGTCCTGGACCTGTCTGGGAAAGCTGCATAGTCCTCTGAGGGCCAGGGACAGGCCAGTGGGCAGAGGAAGACAACATTCGTTATGTGCTGGGTGGGGAGTGTGGGCAGCGATGGGAAACTCCTATGTCTTCATGGCTAGCACATCATTTCTCCTCTCTACAGGACTGCAAATTCATTGAGGACTCTAGGTTTTATCCCAGGTGTATCTTCCATCATAGTCTGATTTATGATCCATGGTGAATATTCAGATATGCATGACAGCTGATTTCTTCGTAACCTAGTCTAGGTTTAGGGGAGGAACAAAATTCTTTTCCCCTCTACCCTCCTAGGTTCTCCAGCTGGGGCTCAGCAAATTACACAGACAAAAGACAAATTTACAAGAGAAAAACAAACAGAAGTTTACTTCTGCATACACTTGGGAGTCCTCAGAGATGAGTACCTCAAAGAGGTGCTTAGATCCTGGGCTTATGTAGCATCTTAACAAAAGGACAAAATATTTTTGGAGGTGACAAGACAAAGAGAAGGGACTTTGAATTTCTAGGGGGCCAAATTGTGGGGAAAAAATACATAGAGGAACTAATAGAAGATAAGGGCTGTTAGTAGAGTCAGTTCTGTAGATCTTCTGGTGCTATCTCCTGGGCTGATGAAGGTCTAGAGTTGTCATTAGTGATTAACTTCTGTCTTTCTGGAAGAGAGGGGAGGGGACACCTGTCCAAACTTACATCCTGCTTCTAGGCAAATAGGGGAAGGCCAGAGAACTTTTGCTTTATCTGTTTCTTCTCAACTGTCTTTAGTTCAAAATTTAGTTCAAATTGTATCAAAGTGGCATATTTTGGGGTGGCATATTCTGCTACTCTTCAGAGATAACCAAGGGTCCAAGGGTTTAGCAACTGTTGGCACTGAAAAAGGGTCCCACGACCCTTGGCACCACCTCAGAGTTGTTCCCTTCTACCCTGATGCCATAGAAAGAGAGCTTCTCAAGGGCCTCAGTTGCTCTTGTAGCCTGCTGTGTACAGCTAATATTCTCAACAAGACCTCTTGATGGAGGTGGTATTTTGAAACCACAAAAACCAACAGGTCCCTTTGGAAGTCATATTTCACTGCTGCTTTCTCATCTATAAAATCAATGCCTGAAGTACCTCAACATAATAAGGGCTATATATGACAAACCCACAGTCAATATCGTACTTAACAGTGAAAAACTGGAAGCTTTTCCTCTAAGATTGGGAACAAGACAAGGATGCCCACTATCCCCACTTTTATTCAACATAGTATTGGAGGTCCTGGCCACAGCAATCAGACAACACAAAGAAATAAAAGGTATCCAGATTGGTAAAGAAGAAGTGAAACTGTCACTGTTTGCAGATGACATGATATTGTACATAAAAACCCCTAAAGAATCCACCACAAAACTACTAGAACTAATAACTGAATTCAGCAAAGTTGCAGGATACAAAATTAACACAGAGAAATCTGTTGCATTCCTGTATACTAATGATGAACTAGCAGAAAGAGAAATCAGGAAAACAATTCCATTCACAATTGCATCAAAAAGAATAAAATACCTAGGAATAAACCTAACTGAAGAGGTGAAAGACCTTATACTCTGAAAAGTATAAGACACTTGAAAGAAAGTAAAGAAGACACCAATAAAGGGAAATACATCCTGTGCTCATGGATAGGAAGCATTAATATTGTCCAAATGGCCATCCTGCCTAAAGCAATCTACAGATTCAATGCAAACCCTATTAAAGTACCAACAGCATTCTTCAACAAACTAGAACAAATAGTTCTAAAATTCATATGGAACCACAAAAGACCCTGAACAGCCAAACCATTCTTGAGGAGGAAGAATAAATCTGGGGGTATTATGCTCCACAACTTTAAGCTCTACTACAAAGCTATAGTAATCAAGACAATTTTGTACCAGCACAAGAATAGACCCATAGATCAATGGTACAGAATAGAGAGCCCAGATGTAAACCCAAGCATATATGATCAACTAATATAGGATAAAGGAGCCATGAATATACAATGGGGAAATGACAGCCTCCTCAACAACTGGTGTTGGCAAAACTGGACAGCTACATGTGAGAGAATGAAACTAAATTATTGTCTAACCCCATAGACAAAACTAAGCTTGAAATGGGTCAAAGACCTGAATGAAAGTCATGAAACCATAAAACTCTTAGAAGAAAACATAGACAAAAATCTCTTGAATATAAACATGAGCAACTTTTTCTGAATGCATCTCCTCGGGCAAGGGAAAGAAAAATGAAAAATGAACGAATGGGGCCACATCAAACTAAAAGCTTCTGTACAGCAAAGGACACCATTAGCAGAACAAAAGGGCATCCTGTGATATGGGAGAATATATTCATAAATGACATATCTGGCAAGGGGTTAACATCCAAAATATATAAAGAACTCATACACCTCAACACCCAAACAGCAAGTAACTCAATTAAAAGGTGGGTGAAGGATCTGAACAGACACTTCTCCAAAACAGAAATTCAGATGGCCAACAGGCACATGAAAAGATGCTCCACATATCTAATTATCAGGGAAATGCAAATTAAAATCACAATGAGATATCACCTCACACCAGTTAGGATGGTCAACACTCAAAAGACAAGAAACAACAAATGCTGGCGAGAATGTGGAGAAAGGGGAACCCTCCTACACTGCTGGTGGGTATATAAACTAGTTCAACCATCATGGAAAGCAATATGGAGGTTCCTCAAAAAATAAAAATAAAAATACCATTTGACCCAGGTAAATTCCACTCCTAGGAATTTCCCCAAAGAAAACAAGATCCCAGTTTCTCAAAGATATATGCACCCCTATGTTAACTGCAGCACTATTTACAATACCCAGGATATGGAAGCAACCTAAGTGTTCATCAGTAGGTGAATGGATAAAGAAGAGGTGGTACATATACACAATGGAATACTATTCAGCCATAAGAAGACAACAAATCCTACCATTTGCAATAGCATGGATGGAGCTAGAGGGTATCATGCTCAGTGAAATAAGCCAGGCGGAGAAAGACGAGTACCAAATGATTTCACTCGCTTCTGGAGTATAACAACAAAGTAAAATTGAAGGAACAAAAGAGCAGCAGACTCACAGGCTCCAAGAAGGGACTAGGGGTTACCAAAGGGAAAGGGGTGGGGAGAGAGGGAGAAGGGGATTGAGGGGCATTATGATTAGCACACATAATGTAGGGGGGTTCATGGGGAAGGCAGCATAGCACAGAGAAGACAAGTAGTGACTCTATAGCATGTTATGCTGATGGACAGTGACTGCAATGTGGTGTGTGTGGGGTCTTGATAATATGGGTGAATGTAGTAACCACAGTGTTGCTTATGTGAAACCTTCATAAGACTGTATATTAATGATACATTAATAATAATAATAATAAATCAATGCCTGTTTATGACCCAGAGATGGGTACAGATTTTCTCTCTTATTCATAAACAGTATATTCTCTAAATTGATTCATTACTCTATACACTGACTCCTAATGACAGATGGCAACTTTTCCTTGTCTTTCCTGCTTTGAACATGGGCATTAATCTGTGGACTGAACTTTATGGAAAGGGCACTGTTTGTACTGCACATGAATAAATATAATACTCTTTGCTTAACTTATAACATTAATCTATCTGTGGCACTGGGTGTAACATAATAAGGAAAATACCACAACTTACTACAGCAAGTTAATGGGCCAATAAGATGGATGCTGTGTGACTATGACTTTGTCTTAGATTTACATAAAACAGAAAATGGGCCTAATATGGCCTCATTCATCTACTGATGGTATTTATAGTGAGTGTAGTGTTATTGTTCTTTCACCACTGAGGTCTAGATACTTCAGGTCTCAGTCAAACTAGCAAATTCTGTATTGGTTTCAGAACCAAGAGGTAAAGAATAGGCCTGTGGCTATGTCTACATTGCAAAAAAAAAAGCTTAAGAAATTGTTTGTATGGTGGGAATGAGGACATTTTGTTAATCAAATGCAGTTGAGTCTCACAGACTAAATTCAGTGTTGATTAGAATTGATTTGTCAGTCCCATGATACAACTGGTCAACTCAATGTAACTACCACTTGGATGAATTTTTAAAAAAAACTTAGAATGTTTGATTGCTCTACTAAATTGACTGCATGTGACCAGCACCATGTGGACTATTACAATTAGGAGTCTCTCTAATAGCTTTTAAGAAAAATGATCTGAGTCTAAATTCTTATTTTTGGGCATTTATCAAATAAGAAAGACTCAAATATCCCCAAATCCTTCTTTCCTCATCCATGACTATGGTATGACTTTTGGCATGGTCCATATTTCTATTAGGAGTTTGTTTAGCTATTAGCACAGAGACCTAAAATAATAATAATACTTATACAATAGATAAGTCAATTTTTCTGACATGTAAAGTAAGCGTAGAGAATTGATGTAGTTCAGAGGCAGGATGTGAAAGTGTTGTCCTTTCCAGGTGAAGGCAAATTGCTTCTGGTATCTTAGGCTTTTTAGGTTACAGGAAAAGGCATTTGTAAACTGCATCATAGATGACCAGAGCCGTGTCAGTTTGCTCCAGCACAGGTAACTTCAGGAAGAGTTGGAGCAGCAGAAGTTACTAAGATTTTGATAATCCACGATCATGCTCTAAGATTCATCTGCTCACTGCACATGTTAAGCCAGTGAGTTAAATGGGAGCTTACTAGAAGTCATAACCCCTTGAGTTTTCTTTGAAGATGACACTAATTTGCAGAATTCTCTTAAAAAGATAGCATTGCTGTTCGTTTACCATTTTGTTAGGAAGGGACTGTCCCAGTAGTGCTAACTTTGGGTCAGGATTTATCTGCTGATAATTTGAGGATTCTGCTATTTCCTGGCCTTATCTGCTCAAACTGTAATTCTGGAACTAGGGCAAATAACCAGAGGTTGGATTAATGGAAACTTTGTGACCACCATGAGATGGATTTGGACTCAGACTCCATTTATCACTGGATCCCCATGGATAAGGCTCTGCTCTGAGTATGGGGGTAGGGAAACAGTAACATTCTAGGTCCCTGGGGTTTAGCATAAATTCAAAGCCATGTCCAATAATTTGTGAGAGGTATGGGTATTTCCTTTTCTTTAGTATGCAGTTACCATGGTAAACTGATGCAGGTACTTTGGGTGAAGAGGTGGAGGAAGATTTTCATAGGTTCTTATGGTGTCCTTCCTCAAGATTTCTCTCTTTCCTTCACTGAACTAAAGTATGGATATTGGAAGATAGGTCATGATTCTTTAGTGATGAGTTAAGTCAAGTATGATAAGTTAAGTCTCAATTCTCCAGGCTTAGAATTTTTTCAATTATACAGGTCAAATATATCCCTCTTAGGCTGCCCAAAACAGCATGATCAATCAGCTGCCACCAAAAGACCCCCCGAAAGTCATATCATTCTGCTATTCTGATAACCACACCTCTGTTTCTGGCAGTTAAATCCTATTATTTCCCAACTGCCCCTCTGGGCACCCATCAACCCTGCTAAAATCAGGAATTAATTTCAATAACAGTGTCTCCACCTTCATCTCAAAGAGTGTGGAAGAAATGCAAGAAAGCATGCTTCAAGGCCTCTGATTCTTTCTTCATCAGTGTCTTCCTCAATGCCTTAGAAAAGGGTGTGTTCTCTAGGCTTAGTTTGGGTATTTGTTAGATGGTGTATGTGATAAATGCATCTCAACATTCTAACTTCTCTAAGTCACTGGAGTCTTAGCATTTCAAGTTCCTTCAGCAACAGGCCACACTAGAATCCGGATTTCAGCCAACCGGCCAAGTTAACAATTGGCCCAAGCTATGCAGAATGAATCCAGAATCTCTGGTTCGTGTATCCATGCCAATGGTTTGGCCCATGAAATTATGTTTCCGGTACAACATACAATATATTCTTTAGGTTTTTGCCAAGATTAATTTTAGCAAAATCTTGCAGTTCTCTCAACATGTAAATCTTTTCCTTCCATGTTTAACTTTTAAAAATGGCCTCTGTGGGCATTCTGGATCTGGAACTAGTTGTAAGTCTGGAGGGAATGAAGAGTCACAGGTGTCGGGCATGAGGAGAACTAGAATTCCTGTATGAGATACCTTGCTCAGGTGAGGTCATTATAAAGTCATCAAGCAGGGCCAGTTGAGCATCTTCGGAGAGGGGAGGAGGGATTGCTTCTTTTATTAGGGGAGGTGTTGTGGAGCTTGAGGGTATAATCAGGGTGATCTGGATCCTCCCAAATGCCCTCATTCCAACTCATGTGGCTCCTTCTTTTCCAAAGAATGCTGTGACTTTCATATAAGATATTTCACAAGGACATGAATTCAACCTACCTTGAAATTCAGTGACTGGACAGATCTGACTCCATATTTGCTTGTTGGCCATGACAGCCCTGTGATTATAGGAGATAAAAAAAATTTTTAGGAACCTCTAGAAACTCCCAGTTTCTCTAACAATACCTTGGTCTGAGAATTTAAATTCTTTAGCCTCTCTTTTTAAAAGCTCACTGATGCCAATAGGGGCAGCCGCCCCAACCCATACTTGCTGTATTCCTTAACCCCACGTAATGGTGTATGTGGGGAAGTAATTAAAAGGGATGCCAAAACTTTGGCTTTAGCAGACACTTTGTTCCAAATAAAAAAAGGTAATCATTTAAGTTGCTATTTTACCACCTCACATACCATGGGTTACTAGTGTTCTATCACTTAATGATACCCAAATACTTACTCCAAACCTAACTAGATCAGATAGGTAATCTAAGGTCCTGTGACCTGCAAGTTTATTTATCACAATCACTGTGGTCCAATTTTTGTATTGGTCAGAGTGCCTTAGTTGTAGCCAGTGAATTTACTCTGGTTACTTTAAGCAGAAAGGAATTTATTAGGGGACAAAGAGCTTAAAGAATCATTACAAAGGTTGAAGAAACAGACTGTAGGTAAGCTTCTAGGAATAACGTCACATGTACTTCTATATTCCAAAACAACCTTCCAAGGGAGCTCCAGCATCTGCTCTGATCAGGAGGCCACCGCACTGCTGGCTCCAGTTCCTGCTAGAGGAATGCCTCATGCCCTGCTTCTTCTCTATGTGACGTAGTCCAGAATGGGTGCATCTGACTGGTGGAATCTTAATCACCCTAGGCGCCCTAGCACAAGGAGAACTGGCAATGACAATTTTTTTTTTAATTGAGAAGACAGGATCTACAGAGTGAGAAACTATCAAAATGTTAAGAAGGTGTCCAAAGTATTTTTGGACATCTGATGAGGAGGCTGGAGAATAGAAAAGGGAAAGCAATCGCAGTTTACTTGTTGACTTGGGTGGTAAGTCCACAAAAATTTATTTTCTAGCACTTTATAATGAATATATGTGTGTATTAGTCTGGATTCTCTAGAGAAATGGACCAATAGGATCTCTCTATCTCTCGCTTGCACACTCTTTTCTATCAAGAGATTTGCTATAAAGAATTGGCTCATATATAGAGGCTGAGAGGTCCTAAGATCTGTAGTTGGCAAGCTGGAGATGCAGGAGACTCGATGTAGCTCCTGTCTGAGTCTGAAGGTGGAAGACCAATGTCCCAGAGCAAAGACAATCAGGCAGAGGAAAGAATTATTTCTTACTCAGCCTTTTATTCTATTCAGGCCTTCAAGAGGCCCACCCACAATGGGGAGTGCAATCTGCTTTAATCTTTTACTTTTCTAATCTCATCCAGAAGCACCCTCACAAACACACCCAGAAATAATGTTCAACCAAATATCTGGGCACCCTGTGACCCAAACTGATGCTAACCATTAATATGTTACCTACTTTTAATATATATAAATAATGCAATTTTTCAGTATAAGCAGGAAAAGATTTTGGGGCAACTATGCATGACTGATGTCCTCTACAAAATGTAATCCCTTTACTTAAGATTTTGATTGAATAAAAGAGCTTAAAGAATTATCACAAAGGTTGAAGAAACAGACTTAGGTAAGCTTCTAGGAATTCTCCAATTGCCTGTGGAAGGACTAATTCAAGTTGCCATTAGTCATTTGTATTTTGGTTTGAAGGAGAATGAATGCCTTGTTGAGTGGAGTTTGGGGAAAGAGAGTTTAATCTAGGTATTTGAGAGGTGGGGGATTTGAGGGCACCGTTTAGGAAATAGGAGGAAAGAGTGGGGGTTTGCAGGCTCTAAGATTTCTGTTACTTCACATTCTGATTGGAACCACTTTACCACCAAGCACCTGCCTGAGATCTTTTTCCTCTTTATTTTTTTACCATATGGGATGTTGGAATTTTGAGGTCCCCAATAGATTATTTCCACTTTGTTATGTATCTGTCGATATGCCTAGTTTTCATTTTTTAGTATCCATGGCAGGATTCTGAATTGAGGCCCACTCTTCCATCTTCTCTGTCTGGTTCTCTGGGCAGTAGTTCACACAGTTGGAAAACACAGGTTGGGATATATATTTCATTACCTGATGCTATTTATTTCAGTCCTAGATTGGAGGAGCCAATGAGCAGAAATGGCACAAGGAAACTTTCTTCAAACCTAATGATTATGAATAATGCATAACTTTCTGTGACTGATCAAAAGTAATGGAAAACAAAACCCAAATGGTTGGCCACCCTCTCAGCAATCCGCAGACATGGGCCCCAGCCCTCACAAACTGTGAACAGCAACATTTGAAGGTAGCAATGGAATCAGCGGTGCTGGTTTATCTTTAGCATCACCCATATGTTTACTGGCACTCAGTTAAGTCAGAAAAGTGAGCACAAGTAAAGAGAAAAAGATGTCTCAACTACAAAGCCATCTAGATTTGGAAGATGTTACCACAACCATTCCCTACCCCACCCCATAGAGGTGCTACCTCACTAATATTTTTGGAGTTAATAAATTGGAAGCAATACCAGCTTTGTAGTGAGACATTCTTGGGTTCAAATCCTGCCTTTGCTATTTATGGGCTCTATATCCATGGGCAAGTTTCTTAATTTTTCTTCTTTCATTTTAGTTGCTTATCTTTAAACTTTGGTCTCCATTCATTAAAAAGGGTTAGTAGCAATACTCATCTCTAAACACTCAGGATTCTTAATTATAAGCAACAGCAGCTGACTCTAGCTGATTAAACAAAAAGGATTTGGGTAGCTCACCAAGCTGTGGGGAGGTTTAGAGAAGCTTGAGGCTAAGCTTTGCGGTCAAGGCCTGAAACGAGGCTGCAGAAGTGACCCATAATGAAGCTGCTGACCCTGCTTTACCCCAGAGCACAGAATGGCTGCCAGGAACTCACACTCTACTGCAACTGCCAGCATTGATAGCTTGGGGCCAGGAACTGATCTTACAAAAGCCAGTACCCCAGAAAACTGGATGTCTTTGCCACCACTCTTGACAGCAAATGGGTCCCAGGCATCACCTCCTTTCCCTGGTTTATCATTTCTGATTAAACTGTTGCCTGGGTACATCTTAGTGTCAGATCCTTGACTCATGCCTGTGTTCTAGCTGCCAAGGTCTCTCGGGAAGCAAATTTTCTTATTTCACTTTTGGGAGGCAGAACTCAGACGGAATACTCCAAACATAGCAAAATGAACAAAAGGTGGTGCAAAGCAACCAAAAAACTTGACATCCATTCTCTCTCAAAAGGTTGTGAAAATGAAACGAGTATGTCAAATATTTGGTGTGCTTCTGCATTGAATGATTTTTTTATTTCTTTTCTTTTTTATCAGAAATATCAGTTTGCATACGGGGCTAATGCCAAGACTGATCTCTACTTAGGTAAGATTTGTTTAAAAAAAAAAAAAAGTGGAGTGGAGCCTTTGACCTGAGGTAAGGCACACTCGGAAGGGTTTCTACTTCCTACCTGACCTCTTGGTTCCTGACCTTGTCTACCCTGACACTTGGGACCCAGTTACTCCTTCCTGTTACAGTTGACCTTTTGATTCCTATACTTTTTGCTTGTTCACAACCACAGTAACCCAGTGACACTCTACTCCAACCTCCCATTTTTTCCTAATCTCTTAGTCTCTCGGCTCAGATTTTGTTTGTAATGAATCCTGAGAGCAGTTGGATTCTTTCCTTGCCCTGACTTCTGGAGAGTTTATGTAGCATGCTTATATTTTGCATAATCATTGAAGAATATCTCTAAGAAATATTTCTCTGTTTAAGAACATTCTTTTAGATTTATGAAATAACCTTCCTATCTCTAATGAAAGAGAAATGAAGAAAATCTGAAGTGGCAATAGAAAAATACAAAAGGAATGATTACAGAATGGTTTCCCTATCACTTATTCCAGTCTTCTGCTCCTCTTCCTAAGAAGTAATTCATTATGACTTTATATACATGGCAGGAAAAACAACTTGCTCCAAGAAATAAGCTAGCATCTTTCTTGCTGATAAAATTTTCCCAAACCCTCTTAAGATGCATTCTGCTTCCACTATCATGCAAAGGCACTTGCTCAGTTGCCAAATTTCTTCCCAACTAAAACAAAGGACAGCATTCTCAGCATTCTCAGCCTGTTATCTAGCTGTAGGGATTCTGTGGGCTAAGAGAATGACTTGAGTTGCTGGGTAGAAAGCAATGTGAGCCTGTTCTGCCACTAGGACTCAGGGAGCCAGGAATTACTGTCTATGATTATTTATTCAAACTGTCCTGGTACCTCTCAGCTTCATTTGACAGTCTGAAATGTTCTGCTCAATTGGCTGGAAATGTCCTTAGAAGTCCTCAGGCATGTTGGTATCCTGGGATGTGGTCTAGAGAAGAACACACACACAGATATGAAAGAGGTTCTTGTTCAGAGCTGTCACAGTACAGTGACTGGCCCTCAGGGTAAAGGCAATTGAAAGCAATGTGCTCTTTTATTTACATCATGGATCTCCTGTAGAGAGCTGAGTTGCACCAGAGCATGTTGCAAAGAGTTACCAGATTTTTCTTGCTCAATTGCATTCCTCAAAATAAGGTATTATTAGAGAAAGACTGAGGACATCCAAAGGAGGTAGCACATCTTTAAGAAAAATATCTTTGAGTGTAACCCCATCCATTTGCAGCGGTGGGAGAACTGGACCCTAGTCTCAGACCATTTTGAACCCCAGCCCTCTTTCTTTCAGAAGAGTGTTTTAGATGAGATATTGGTCCCACTATTATATAGCTTCTTTGTTTTACAAAAGTGAAGGGCATAAAGTACAAATACACCAGAATCTCTTTCTAATTTAATTTACCTAAATTAACTAAAATTCATTAGCTTGTTGGCCATAAATGGAAAAAATGGGAGAGAGGTAACTCCAAAGAAGGAACACAGTTCTGGAAAGGTCTAGAGCATAATACCAGGGAAGTGGCAGTTCTATGTGGGGTGCCTAGGTTGTGGTGTTCTGTTGGCCATGGGATGATAGCAGGAGGTAACTGCATAGCCAAAGTCAGGACAGGGCACTCAAAGAGAAATGGATGGAATATTTCAGGCAGACTCCATCTACTATTAAGTCTTGTTTATTACAAAGATTTTGTCTGCTACACTTTGCCCTGCTTTAGCATGCTTAGTTAAGTCACAGGAGACGCAGCCGTGGCAGATGAGAAAATGTATACTATTAATGGGGATGGAAATGAACAACAGCTGCGTTCCTAGCTAGTGGATTTTTATTTAGCTGAAGGTATCCATACCCAGAGCCCTGTTGAGGAAGGAGATGCCGGACTCGCTGCCAAGTTTCATTGTGGGGCATATGGACCTTATCTTTCAGGTTCAGTGACCTTGTCCAGCTGCAAGAATAACTTGTGCACGAATTGGCAACAAAAACAAGTAAAGCTATTGGACGAGGACCAGGTGGGCAGCAACCACTCTGCCCCTTTATACACGTCTGCTGTTTGTGCCGTTGGTCTGGTTAATTTTGGCAAGTCTGTCTGCTGGACTCCTGCTCTATCACTGATGACAAATTCTAGGAACAATCTAAGACTGGTGTCTTGCTGGAGGTTTTAGTCCTGGGCAAGTTCACTCTGGGTTCACTGAGACTGAATCAGAGTAACAACATTGGGGGTAAAAGTGTTCATACCCAGCTTTATTCTCACGGTGGCAGGTCAAGTGGCAGAATCCCCTCTGCATCCAGGAGGTCTGCATGCAGCAAGCTGGGTCACTGCCTCTGGGCCTCTCCATCCCCGCGGCCTCCTCAACCTCTGCCCTCCTGCAGCTGTGCAACCCCAGAGCCCCGGGAGAAGCTCTTTATATACAGTCAATAATAAGGTATTGCCCACATGTGTGTAGTGGGCAAGCAGACCCGGGTCAGGTGAGAATCCTGGCCATAGGGACTTTCCTTTTCTCTACAATTGGTCAGAACCTCAGTGCTGTGCTGAGAGTACAGGCAAACTATTTCCATTATTGCATTGTCTTAGGGATAGCATGGAAGAACAGCAATGAGCTCGTTAATTCACCAAGTTCAGGAGAAGGCTCAGGTCCAGAGAGGGGCTCTGATTTGCCCAAGACTGCCTGAGTGTTCGTTGGAAATGGAAACTTTCCAAAAAGGAATTAAAAATTACCAGCAGGCATAATTTTTACCTCTCACCATTTGTACAGTAAACTATTATTATTATAAAGGGGATAAGCACCTTCCACATGTTTCAAGGTTTAACCCCCTAACTGAGCAAAGACCATATTGCTAATAATACACAGTAAGTTGTGGCAGAAGGCACTTATTTTACCAGTTTACTGTGGCACTAGATGTCAGGGAAACACCATTTTGTTCTACAGGGACAGTGATGGCTGTTTATACACAGCAAATTCTTGGGCCTTGAAATACTGCTTTGTACTTCCTGTCTTTCTAGGCTTCCTGTGACTCACAGTATAAGAATCCTTTAACTATTCTGAAAGCAGTTGGCTGGCTGTATTTTTGCTTCTGTCTTTCCATTTCTAGCTCTCATGTAGCGTTACCTTCCTCGGTTTGAAGCTTTCTTCTCTGTTGGCCTCCCATTGCACGCAGCCCTTGCAGGCGCTGCCGCGGGGCCTGTCTCTACCCCAGGGCCTGTCTCTGCCCCAGAGCAGCGCGGCTGTTCCTCCCTCACCTGAGAGAGCCCAGCCTCACTCCGCGTCCTCAGCTGTGAGGGGGCTTCGAGGGAAAATGAACCAGAGCCAGCATGTACCCTGACCGAGGCTATGTTTTATTGGCTAACCATTTGCTTTTTTCCTTTATATAGTCTATCAACTTTACTTTTCAGTTTTTGGTTTCTCAGTAAGGATCCATTATGAGGGACTGTCCTTTAACCAAGAAGAGTTAGTTCTCTGCCATATCAGACTTCTCAAGTAGAGGAAAGAGGCCAGACCCTTCCTTTCTTCCTTTCTCACGTGTTTCCCTCGCCCAGCATAGGCCAGCTACCTTCACACAGAGAACGTGATGGGCACTCAGGAGGCAGTCATTCACTCATTCAATATATACTCGTTGAAGGTCTGCTGTAAGTAAGGTGACAAGTGAGTCCGATTCTCTCAGGACCGTCTTGGTTTTAGAACTGGAAGTGCTGTCTCCCAGGAAACCCCTCAGTTTTGGGAAAATGTGGCCTGCTGCTCCCTTATCCTAAGCTGAACACTGTGTAGGAGCTGAGCATGTAACTGACTACCAGCTCCTCAGGTACTCGGTGACACCGAGTGGCTTCAGATCCTTCTCCCACTGAGGAAAGCATGACATGTGTGTAGGGCACTTGATTAGAACTGCGGATCCTGGGCTATGGCCTTGTTTGACTGCCAAAAAGGCAGGGGCTTAAGGGCAGGCCCCTGAACTTCTGTTTCCTCCTCTGAAGAGCCGAGAAGTTGGAATTGGTGTTCTTTGACTCTTTACAACCCAGATCCTACAATTCTATTTCTAAAGCAATGTGATAAACCAATTCACACTAATTAGCATTCCTCGATAAGAGGTAATAGACAGCAACGCATTTATTTGTTGATCCTTGCTGATGACACTGACATTTATAAGGTCCTTATCTTGTCAGACACATCCATTGTTTTACTTTATGCTCAAAACTTTGGAGGTAGTTGCTTTCTTTACTTTCATTTTCAGAAGAGGGACTCAAGGCCTAGAGGGGTGTTTCACTGGAGGGTATCAGCTCTGGGCCGGTTCACTCTGGATTCAGTGAGACTGAATAACAACAAAGGAATGTTGGGGGTAAAAGGCCTTATACCAAGTTTTACTCTCCTGGTGGCAGATTGAGCGCTAGAGCCCCCTTCCACATCCAGCAAGTCTGCAATCCATCTGCCTCTGCCAGTCTGCATCTGTGTCCACCTTTGCCTCCACACAGAGCACTGGGTGGGGTGCTTTACAGAGCAACACAGTTAATAATGGCTCCTTGAAGACACATGTGCAAGCCTGCACCTGAGAGCATGGCATGTGCGCAGTGCGCAAGTAGATTAGGGTCAGGTGAGGATCCTGGCCATGGGAACTTGCATTTTCCCTACTGAAAGGAAAGGAGCAACACGCAGCAGCAATTCACCGGAGAAATCCGCTTTATTAGGGAAAGGTGCTGGGTTATATAGGAAGGGGCATGAGCTGATTGAGGTGTCACTTCTACGGGGCTGGTGGCTATTGGCTAGGTGCTGGGATTAGGGGGGTGAGGGGTGATTGGGGTTCAGGTGGCGCTGGCAGGAACCGAGGACCCGGAAGAGAAGCAGGAGGTTCGCCATCTTATGGGTGGGGGTCCTTCATTCCCCCCTTTCTCCTCTATGGGGTTGTGGACGTTGCTTTCTCTCTGACTGCTTCCTGCTGAATGGGGGCAGAGAAGGGAGTGAGGGCTTGTGGACTGGGAGGAAAGGGTTGATAGGACTCCCCACAGTAAGGACGAGTAGACGTGGACTTCTTCAGGTTGGAAATCAATGAAGGTTCCCTGTAACCATAGGTCGAGGACTTGTTGATTCTAATGGTGCCAAGAGGATACGGGTGCCAGAAGCCAGGCATCTGCGGCCATTGTTTCCAGGAGCAGTTTCTAGTGGAGAGAGGGGTCCATCTCAGCATGTGGTGAGGAGGTTATGTGAGGGTGAGGGATCTTCTGTGGCTAAAAGCTGGTAGTTCCTGAGTAAAAGCTGGTTGAAAGTTTGATTAGAGATTTTACCAACTTGAGATTTGATAAACTTTACAAGGCAAGAAGAGACAGGTGAGGAGAATGATTATTATAGGGCCTGCAATGGGCCAAAGCCAGGTAAGGAGGGGGTTTGTTAGTATTGAAGAGAATGGGTTGAAGGAGTAATACTGTGGGTACCGGGAGTTACCCATGTAGTGAATGGCGCAAGACCAGTAGGGACATCCCCCGTAGGTGTCTGGCCATCGCCTGCAACAGGCTTGTTTTTGGTCATAGAGGAAGCAGAGGTAGGGAGAATAAAGGTAGCTGCTAGTGAACACTTCGGTGGAGGGAGGAAAGTGCAGGTATAAAGGCTCGGAGCAGCCTTTCAGAGGGCAGTCTGATGTGGCAATGAGGGCAGTAATTTTTGTTTGATGCTGTGTGTAAGTCTGTCTGACTTTGAATCGCCATACAAAGGAGGCTGGGGTGGTGGGGAAGACAATAGGAATGAGGAAAAAAAGTGAGAGAGAGAGGGGGAGCAGTAAAGGAGGAAAAAGTCATGATTTAGGTATGGATGGCAAAGGGGGTGAACGGGATTTTGGAGGAAAGAGGACAGTAAGGTCAGGAGTCTGGAGGGAGGGAGAGTCTGTAAACTTTTGTAGGTTAAGAGATCCTTTAGGTGACGTGGGGACAGAATGGTAAGGGGCGCCCCAAATGTCAGTTTATGAGCTTCCTTCTGCAAGAGCTGTCCAGCAGCTAATGCCCGTAGGTAGGGGGCCCATCCCCGAACTGTGGGGTCTAATTGCTTGGAAAGATAAGCTACTGGGGCAAAGGATGGGCTATAATATTGGCCTAGGACTCCTAGAGCTTGACTGGACCTCTCATGAATGTATAATGAGAAGGGCTTCAACAAATCAGGAAGATGGAGAGCTGGGGCTTCCACAAGGGCTTGACGGAGCTTAATGAAGGAGTGTTGGGGTGAGGAGGATAATGGTTCTTCAGGGGGGCCCTTGCTGAGGTCATATAGGGGTCTTGCCAACAGGGAGAAGTTAGGGATCCACGCTCTAAAATACCCAGCCAGGCCTAGAAAGGAAAGGATTTCCGTCTTGGTTTTGGGAATGGGCAGGTCAGAGAGGAGCTGTTTTCTGTCTAAGGTAATGGACTTTCTTTGTTGAGATAGAAGGAATCCGAGGTAAGTGACAGAAGGGGAAGAGATTTGAGCTTTGACGGGGGATACCCAGTAACCTCTGGAAGCTAGAAGGTTAAGTAGGGAGGCAGAGTCAAGTTGAGACTGTTCCCACGAGGGACTGCAGAGTAGAAGATCGTCCACGTATTGTAATAAGGTGGACTCGGAGTGATCATGATAAAACTGTTTGAGGTCCTGAGCTAGGACATGTCCAAAAATATGGGGACTATCTTGGAAGCCTTGTGGCAAAACTGTCCAAGTGAGTTGTTCAGAATGTCTTGTGTATGGGTCCATCCAGGTGAAGGCAAAAAAATCTTGGGAGGAGGGGTCCAGAGGGATAGAAAAAAATGCGTCCTTGAGATCTAGGACTGAGAAGTGGGAGGCAGAGGCAGGAATCTGTGATAAAAGGGTGTATGGATTTGGGACTAAGGGATGGATAGGGACGATGGCCATGTTGATGAGGCGAAGGTCTTGGACGAGGCGGAAAGATCCGTTGGTTTTTTAAACAGCTAATATGGGGGTATTAAACGGGGAGTGAGTGGGTCTGAGGTAATTTTTGTTTAAAAGATCTTGAATGATGGGTTGGAGGCCTATGAGGGCTGAAGTGGTTGGGGGTATTGGGCCTGACAGATATACTGAGAGGGGTCATGTAATTTGATAGAGGCAGGAGGACATAGAGCCATGGAGGGGTTTGAAATGTCCCAAACTTTGGGATTTACAGGGTGTATGAGGGTGGAACTGGAGCTTTCATTGGGTAGAGGGGGGTCGTCGGCTATGAGGGCCATCAGAAAGGGAGTACTGGGGGCTGTGGGAGTGGATATAGTTATGGAAACATGGAGGAGAGAAAGGATGTCCCGTCCTAGTAAGGGGATGGGACACTGGGGCATAACCAGGAAGGAGTGGGAGAAAGGTATGGGATTGTCCTGGATTGTGCATAAAAAGGGGGGGTTTTTAATGGGAAAATCTGTTTATCTCCTACCCCGACTATAGGAGTAATGGCAGGCATGGTAGGGCCCCGGTATTCTCACAAGACTGAGAAGGTGGCTCCTGTATCTAGGAGGAAGGAGATGGGGCGACCGTCTACTATTAAGGTAACCCTGGGCTCCTGTTTGGTGATGGAAATGGTTGGGCGAGAAGCCCCCGGGCCCCGTCAGTCTTCTTCTGCCAGCCCCACTACGGCGGGCTTAGGATGGGGGTTGTTCGTCCAGCCTCCCCTTTAGGTGGTTGGGCAATCAGACCCCCAGTGGCCCTTTTTGTGGCATCTGGGGCGTGGGGTGGTAGGAGATCTGGGGGACGGGCACACCCTTGACCAATATCCCTCTTTTCCGCACTTGAAACAAGCTCCTGGGGGGGGGGGCTCGTTTGTAGAGGAGTGTCCAGGTTGTGGTTTTATCAGCTGGGCCAACATTTGGAAATTGGCCTGATCAGCCTTTTGTTTACGGCGTTCTTTCTCCTCCTCCCGGTTATGGAGGAAGACTTTAAAGGCCACTGTTAGGATCTCAGTCTGTGGGGTAGCGGGGCCCTGTTCTAACTTTTTGAGTTTAGCTTTAATGTCGGGGTAGCTTTGAGCCAGGAAGTATGTCATAAGGACATGTCTCCTGTCAGGCGTTTCTGGGTCCAGGCTGGTAACTGTAATAGGGCTTGAGTGAGTCTGTCTAAGAACTCGGAGGGAGCTTTTGAAAATTGACTACTTTACGAGCTGCGTTTTTCAGACCTGTTATTAAGCAGCAGGCAACGATATCTCAAGAGCGGAGACCCACAGCGGAGGGGGACTGAAGGGTTCTGGCTCAGTCTGTGGGGGAGAAACAGGTGATGGGGGCAAAGACGGAGGAGGCTCCTGGGACTTAGTTAGAGGGGGGCTGAAAGGCTCAGGCTTGAACTGCAAGGGGGGGTGAGGTGGGGGAGGAGATGGTGGTGGAGGAAGGGGGAGGGGCTGTTGTAGGAGAGGAGGGGGAAGGGAGTGAACGGGAGGCTTCTGTGGGGGAGAGACGTCTTGCAGGCTAGGAGAACTTGGGGGGAGGCGGGGGTTGGAGGAAGCGGTGGTGGCGAGGGAGGCGGGAGGAGGAGGCAGAAAGCTTCAGTATAGGGAATCTCCTTCCATTTTTTCAGGCGCTGGCAGTAGTTAAAAGATCGCGAGTGATGTTAGGATCAAGAGCTCCCCCTGCGGGCCATTGATTGTTATTGTCTATGGTGTATGTCGGCCAATCTTGGGAGCAGTATTTACGGAGAAGTTTTGGTTTTATATCAGGCGTCAGGGAGAGGGTGGCTAGATACTTGAGCAGGCATTCAAGAGGTGAACTTCCAGGGAGGGATGAGGAGGCTCCCGTGGCTAAAGGACAGAGAAGGAGACAAACAGGGGAAGACGAACAGAGATCCTCAGACTGGGAACAGACTGCAAGGAGACAAAGGGCGTCCCCGGTGATCCTTGGTGGTCTGCGGAAACTCGTATACGAGTCGGTTTCTTGGGAAGTGTGGGTCGTCACCCAGACTCCTCTAAGAAGGCAGAGTGCCGGAGTCCGAGGTACCTAGTACTAGGAGTTTTCGGCGGAAGGAATTTTCCGCGGAAGGAACGGAGGGACGAGGGGGGAAAAGGGAGCGTTCTCATCTGCAAAGGAGTCACCTCGTTTATGGCTGTTGGAGGAGGGGCCTGAGGGTCCGCCGCAGCCGTGAAGGCCTAAGGCGGGGAGAGTTCCCTCCTTGTTCCTGAGCATCAGGGCCTTGCCAGACGATCACTGTCAACGGCGCTGCGATAGCTCGGGGAAGAGCGGCCCACTCTGGGGGAAAACTTAGCCAAAGGCCAAAGAGGAGTGGTGAGTGTGAGGAGCCAGTGCCAGAAAAAGAGGATGAGGGCAAGCTGCTGCTGGTGTCGGGGGAAGACGGGGCCCAGTTGGGGTGTCCCGTCTCCCGGGTTTCGGCACCAATGAAAGGAAAGGAGCGACACACAGCAGCAATTCACCGGAGAATTCCCCTTTATTAGGGAAAGGTGCTGGGTTATATAGGAAGGGGCATGAGCTGATTGAGGTGTCACTTCTACGGGGCTGGTGGCTATTGGCCAGGTGCTGGGATTAGGGGGGCGAGGGGTGATTGGGCTTCAGGTGGCGCCGGTGGGAACCGAGGACCCGGAAGAGAAGCAGGAAGTTCGCCATCTTATGGGTGGGGGCCCTTCACCTACAATGTGGTATGTGAATTGCCCCAAATCACACAGAAAGCTGTGGATCAAAGATTGGAACTTTGGAGGTCTGACTTCCAAGTCTAAACTTGAACTGTTAGTCTCACTGGCTACAGGTAGTCAACAGTGAAGTGAACAGGCTAATTGTTTCCCCTGGAAAAAGGAAACTGGCTATTTGGAATGAGATCTTTGTATTCTGGGCTGCTAAAGGTTATGGGCTTGAAAAACAGACCTTGACATTTAAGAAATTAGTGTTCTTAGCTCAGAGTGAAACCCCTTCCTGCTCTTTAAGATTAGTCAAAGGGTGAGAATTAGGGCATCCCATCCCCACCTCTCCTTTGCTATTTTTGGCAGCTTTAGGATATTCCCACTCCCTACACGATCCGTGAAGCACTTTCAGTACCATTAGCAAGGCTCGGAGGGTAGCTGTCAATTGTTCCCACCACCTCTTACTGTCTTGATCTGGAAAAATTGTTCCATTTAGATATGGTTTGCTTGAAAGTATATGTGGTGGGGAGGTGTGTAGGAAGATTATTGAGACATGTTTCTTCTCTTTAGAAAAGACTATTTGAAATACAAACAAAATAAGGCTGTGGGGCCACATTTATAGCAGCTGGCAGAGTTTCACTTAATTAAACTACTCTGATTACTTTATTTATACGTTTCACTTGCCCCATTCCCTTCCTCTCTGACTCCTTATAAAGGCAATGCTATTTCATGGGGGTGGGGTGGGGAATTAAATGCTATTAGTCTTTAAGACCAACACTAATTAACAACATTTATTTGACTGTGGTTGCCTATGTGAAAGTATGCAAAAGTAAATTTATATTCTGCAAATGTGACTGTTTTGGATGGAAGCATTGAAGGGAATTAGCATTCCTGGGAACTCACTACCATTTCCTCTAAACTCCCCAGTTAGGAGTGAAACACCAATGTCAGGGGCAGAAAATGGAAACAAGGGCCAAAAGCTATGGCCAGTTGAGCTGCCAGCTACTAGCATGATCATTCTAAAAACTAGGTCTGTTACATTTTCTCTCTGGCTGCACAATCTGAGACAGGTCTCCAGCATGCTGAACCAAGGTGGAGTTCCTTAAGCTGGCTTTGAAACGTTTCACAGTCTGCCTGCATCTCTCTCTAGCCTCTGTCCCTGCACTCGCCACTGCATGTTCACACTCCAATCACAGTCCCCTCCCTCATTCTTTTCACACCTCTATGATTTTTTCATAAACGATTCCTTTTTCTTTTAATGTCTTCCAAACTCTCCATACCTCTGCCACCTGGTGAATTCCTCTCATCCTTTAAATTGGGGTCTAAAGCTTGCCTCTTCTGTGAAGCCTTTCTGTACTCCCCCTGGTAGAGTCAATCTGTTTCTCCCTTGAGCTCCCATATTATTTTGCACATTTTTATCAGATCATTTATCACAATATGTTGTAATTTTTATTGGCATGGCTGTCTCCTTCATTAGACTGTATCTTATTTTATCCTTGGTATCCCCTTCAAATTTCAGAGTCTGGCACAACCCTGTCACATAAGAAGTACGAATAAGTATATTATTGGCTGTTATGATCTGTCAATTGATGATATTTATTGTATGTTTACTATTTACAGAGTAGGTGCTATATACACATGTGCATTGAGAGAGACAAAGAAATCTGAATGATAAGGGTCACAGTCCTTCAAGAAACGTAAAATTCTGTGTGAGACAAAGAATTAAAAAATGATGCAAAATAAACACTTAGAGATATAAGCACATGGTATGAGAGCTTAAAGGAGGGGGAGTTGGATCGAATTGGGTGGGAAAGAGGCACCACAGAATAGGTGGTATATGAAAGGATTTTGGCAGATAATAGAAATAGTGGAGGAATGGGGTGCATCCAGGCTGAGGAAACAGTATGAATGAAGACATGAAATTAAGGTCATAGTAATTTCCCTGGAACAAAAGGGCCTGAGAATTCTGGTCTCACCATAAATAGGGGGACTGTACCCTTTAAAAAGATCTGAAATAAGTCCCATTAATATCAATAAATGCATTTTCCCCAGTTGCCTATATTTGCATCCTCTAAGCAGGAGTGGTGATTAATCATCTCCAAATTGCTCAAGGATATGAAGCAGGGTGTTCATAAGTCTTTAGCAGCAGGAAATGCTTGTTGCAAATAAACTATTTACAGTTTACTTTGTGAGCATCATTTCTGTTGGTGCTGTGCAGCAGATGACAGTAACAGTAGGTGTTAGCCCTTTCTGTCTTGACAGAAACACAAAGAAAATGTTCATAAGTGGAGGCCATTTCCTGTGGAAAAGTTTTAATGGGCTTGGTTACAATTCTAGAAACTTTTAGCCAGAAGACACAAAATCGGTTAATATTTTACATTACGATTGTATTTTTTAAATAAAAAAGAAAATTTATTTGTCCCTTAGCATTCCTTTATGAAAATAAAAAAATGTAAAGTCAGATCCAAATGCTATAAACAAATTAACCAGAAACTGTGCTTGGTCAGTTTCTACTTTAAGATGGAAGGATTTTAATTTGCTAAGTTTATATATTATGTGGCAACAATGAGTAGTTTACAGATAGAAATTACAGTTTGCATTAAAATTTTTTAAACTTTACTCAGGGATCAATCATTATCAACAATATTTATGAAGTTCCTGTTTGTTACAATGTTTTTTCAATGAGGCCTGTTAAAACAGTATTATATGGACATACATCCTGCATTCTCATGTTACCATGCTAGAGTCTGTGGAGCTCATACATTCAAGGACTTGCAGATGTTTATCACCATAAAGATAACCAACCAACAATGGTCTCTTACATTTCATCCTTACTCTTTGTAAGTCAACATATCTTCACACTAATTTTCTCAGTTTTCCATAACCTGGTGAAGTAAGTAGAGCATGAAAAGTGATCCTCACTTTACAGATGAGGAAACCGAAAGGCAGAAATTATATATATATCTCTCACACTTATACAACTGGTTATTGCATGGAAAGAGCTGGAACTCTTGTCTTCTTTGCCCATTGATACACTGTGGTGTTCAGGAATGCATGTGCCTCCTGTAGAGGGTTGTAGAGATGGGGAGCAAGGATAAATATCTGATTGCCATGGAAATCACTATAAGAAAGGATGGCAATTACATGCCGAATGGGAATGACACAGATGAAGCCTTTAGTTCACCTTTAAGGAAAAGGGCTTGCTAAGATTAATGTATCTGATGTTCATGTAATAGATACACTCTCACTAAAACTTGAATTTAAAAACCTCCAAGTCCTTCATAGGAAACCAAACAGCATCACACATCAAAGGCAGTGAATAATAACAACAATAATCATAATGAACCTCTGTAGAGTGCTTGGTCTACACCAGGTACTGTGATAAGAGCTTCATGTCCCCATGTACTTCAGTAACAACCTCCAAGGGCGGTACTATTCTGCTGCTTCCCTTGTGTTACAGATGAGGAAACTGAAATTAAGTAGTTTGTCAAGGTCTTACTACTCATAAACCATAAATGAACCCAAGCAGTCAGTCCCCAAAGCCTGCATGTTTCCACTGCATTATTCTAACTCCTATATAGCAGCTGTAATGCCTGTGGGGTGAGGGAAGGGAAAATGTGCAGGAATAGGGGTTGGATCTGACCCTGAAGATTGAGCTCAAGTGTCACATAACATCTGAGAAGGCAAAGCCCCCGGGGGGATCTGATCGGCACCCAGAACCAACCAAGGCTTTTCTCACTTGGCTCTTCCTGCGTCACTGTGCCTCAACGAACACATCTCTTAGCAGGCAAGTAAAGGGCATCAGAATGTCAAGGACCTCGCTGGTTCTGATGCTTTCCTACCTCTGTTTCCCTCCACTTTTGGAGTTCCATTTCAGGGACAATTTTCTAGCTCTTGATGGGGCTGCCAGTAGAATTAGGTCTTTATCCTCCTGAATCTGTAGCATGTTCTCTAACTCTCAGAAGACTCACTTGTTCTGAGGAGGCAAAGAAAATGTTCCTTCAGCTTGGGTGTGATGGATTGAATGTGTGTCTCTCCAATATTCCTATGGTGGAACCCTAACCCCAATGTGACGGTCTTTGAAGGTGGAGCCTTTGGGAGGTTATTAGGTCATGACGGTGAATTCCATTCTCTCAGAAATGGGATTAGTGGCCTCCTAAGAAGAGGCCAGAAGTCTAGTTAGGTCGCTTTCCTGCCATGTGAGGACACAAGATGTTGTATCCATCTGCAATCCAGAAGAGGGACCTTTCCAGGACCTGACCATACTGACACTCTGACGTCAGACTTCCAGCCTCCAGAACTGTGAGAAATAAATTTTTGTTGTTCATAAACCACCTCTGGTCTACGGTATTTTGCTTTAGCAGACTTAGCCAACTAAGATAGTGGGATATGTAGAGACTTGCCTCCCTGGAGAATGCTTTCTGTGTACCTCCATATCCTGCCTCTGTTTCCAAAGCTTAGGCAAGAAGCACAGCAGAGCTGTCCTCCTGAGAACCTGTCATTTTCTCTCTACGGACTTGACCTGTTCCTAGGGAGCCTCAAAGGCAATGCTGTGCAGGAGGCCTTTGAAATGAAATGCTTTCTATTGAACCAGAAAATAAACACATCCTCCCATTTACTCTTAAGGGTACAAATTGATCTGACTTGATTTGTCAGACAACCAGAACTGCGGGCAAATAGATACCAGAGAAATCAACCAATCTTCTAAGCCAGCAGTAATTGTTCCTCCTGTCGGCTGGCTAAATGACTTGTATCCGGAGGAGATGCTCAGAACGAATCAGAATGCCCAAGGTGACAGGAGCAGAGAGCATTCCAAAGTGAGCTCTAACAGAGTAAGTGTGTTTTCGTGTCTTACAAGGCTTTGGTTTCATGTTTTCCCCCTCTTTCCTTCTTAACCTGTCTCCTGGGGCTACTGTCGTCTGGCAGAAATGAAAGGCTACGCACGTGTACAATAGCCAGGACAAACTGCTTGGGCGAGGATAAGGAGAGACGAGTATTAGCATTAATCTGAGGATTTGCTTACTTGTCCCTTGGTCATTAATAAACCCAGGAAGTCCCTGTAGAATAGGAACCACAGCTGAGGAGGTGAAATTCCTTTGCTGGTAAGCTGTCATTTTTAAATGAAAAAAAGGAAATAGTTTAAATATATAAGAAAACTGTGGGAAAGAATATAATTGACATCCATGGATCAGGTACCCTGATTGTAAGACCTGCCATTTTGCCATATTAGTATTGTCTGCCTGCCTGCCTTCCTTCCACCTCCCTCCCTCCTTTCCTTCTTTTCTTCCTTAGAAACAGAATGTTGCACTATAAACTAAATCTCTGTATTTTCACTCTGTTGTTTTATTCCCTTCTCTTCTTTCCAGAGAGAACTGTTAGCCCAGCATTAGATTTCATCTTTCTTATTCATAAAAATTCCTTTCACTTTGTAGGTATGTATATATATGCAGAAAAAATACATAGTCCTCTTTAGGAATAGGCTTTTAATATTAATATTAACCCTCATGGTTTTTCTGCACATATCCTTTTAAAAGTTGTTTATATCTGATATCATTCTCACTATATTAATATGAAAAATATATCCATGCTGATACAAATAGATCTAGTTCAATTATTCTAACTGCTGTATTGTATTGCTTCGTATAAATAACTCCGAATTTATTTCACTCTACCCTGCTGATAAACATGTTTTTCCCTACTCTGAACGATGCTGCAGAACACGTTCTTGCTGAAGTCTCCGCAGGCCCATGCGTGAGGTTTTCTGGTTAGGGTGAATATCGAAGAGTGGAATTTTTGGGCTATAAGGTAAGATTTTCATCAATTTTACTAGCTGTAACCAAATTGTTAAGTGGTAGACTTAAATATAGTTTATATAGCATTACCTGAATGGTTAGGCAAAAAAGGGATAAGCTGTAGGAACCCAATAGCAATAAGATGTAACCAAAACTAGCTGGATCAGACAAATGTGTTTGTTTCCTGTAACCTGGTCCATGATGTTTATGGCTGTTGTTTTCCTTCTTGAAATAAGAATTATAATTCAATCTGTATCCTACCTGAAGTAAAATAGTGTCTGGACTAACATCTCTATATTATTCTACCATAAATAGACACCAGGCAAGTAGCTGGACGAGAGGACCTAAGTGGCCCCTCTGAGCTCCAGACTTTCATTCCATAGCTTTATCTTCACACTCAACTGACATATATGCTCTGGTGGGGAAATTAGTTTCATTGTCCACACAACTTAAAACACCTGGAGAAAACCAGCTCTTGAAAAATGAAGACCATGCAAAGCCGCTGTATGATATCAGACCATCTGGGGTGGGCCATGGGAATCTCTGACCGTCAGGAAGAGAACCTGGAGAATGCCTTTGTTTCCTTGTATAAGCAGCCTGTGGTTACATGTTTGCACGCATTCACACTGAGGCTCTAGCTAGAGCCCTATCTGCTCATGCGGGACCTCCACTCCCTTCCCCGCAGAGGGTCCCCTCCTTACTTCAAGGGGGTCTCCAAGGTGTTGGCATATCACAGGTGCTCAGAGACAGGTTTGCTCTTGAGCTTTGGGTCCCCATTCCTGTGTCAGGTGCCAAGGCCTTCAGTGAGAGTAGGACCCCCACCGAGCACATCTGTAACCTTCCTTTCTTAGGAAGCCACAGATGTTTGGTCTGCATGGCAGAGCTGGGGCAGGGAAAGGAAGGTCAGAAAAACCCTATCATGAGCTCTGTCCCCTGGGCTCTAAAACAGCATGTGTGGGCCTAGATTTCCTCTAGTTCTTCCTTCAGTTTCTGGCACAATTCCTCTTTTCTTTGAGATTCAGAACTAGTGCTTTGCAATGGATGTGAAGTCAGGGTTGGGGGGTAGCATTACTTCATCCTTGCCAGTGTCATCCTGCTTCCCCATCACTCTCCACAGACACTCCATATGGTCACTCCCTCAAGTTTGCCCAGGCTAAGTCCAAAAGCCCCAGGCATAGCCCTTCAGGGCAGTGGGGAGATGTTGTCTAACTCCAGTACCTGTGAACATATCTAAATCTCTGCGGTAGCAGCACAAGATGTGTCACAACCCCTGTTACAACAGAGTCACTGAAGATGAGAAGAGGCCCTTTGGGGATACTTATTGTTTTCTTCACTTGGCAGGTGAACAGCAAGAGCCTGCGCAGAAACCAGCCTTGTTGTGAATGGAGCACGGTGCTGTAGATGAGCAGAAGAGAAAGCTTGAGTGGGCTTGATTAACTCTTTACCCCCAGCGATTCTTAAAACACAGAACCCCATTTGAAGGGTCTTTAGATGGTATGTAGTTCATCATTCCAACTATTTTAGTTATCTATTATTGTATAACAAGCCACCTCAAAATATTAAAAAAAAAACCAAACCCTTAAAACAACAGTGATTTACTATTTCCCACAAACCTGTGGGTTGGCCCTGTGGTCCCTCTGCTGTTATCACCTGGACTCCTTCCAGGCTGTATTGGACTGGGAGCCCAAGGTGGCCTCATTCTCGGCCTGGCAGGTGGTACAGGCTGTGGCTGAGGTGCCCTGTCCTCCTGCAGGCAGTCTCTCCTCCTCACCTGGAGTTCTCAGGCAGTGCGTCAGGAGGGAGGGAGCGGCGAGGCCTCCTGAGGGCTGGGCTCCGGAACTCAGGCAGGAGCACTTCTGCCACATTCTATGGCCAAACCAAGTCACCGGCCTGCCCAGATTCTGGCATTGTTCTACCTGAATAGGGTTAGTGGTAGGGTCCTTATTGTCTCCTGAGGCAGCCTGTTCTGTGTGAACTACCCATAGCCATCCCCTTCAGATGAACGCCCCCCTCCCCAGAATAATCGTCGGGGTCCGTGCTTCCTCCATGGAGTACCGGGCAAGTGAGATCTGTAGTGGGATGAGTAAAAGAAAATATGTATTTAGGATGCAAAGATAGAATAACTCCTTTTGTCTAAGTTCTAGTTCCTCCTTCTGTAGGAGGCTAAATAGAGCCTGTATAAGGCTGAGGGGAAATAAAGTTAATGAGCTGATTGGATCTGTATCTAACTGAGAATTTAATGGAGAAGGAAAAAGGGATCCTTGAGGACTCTAAACCGTTCAGCTTAGTACACTAGAGCAAGGGAGCAGTAAGCTGGGGAGAAAGCCGTGGTCAGGAATAAAGTGCACCCGGGCTGTGTATCTCAAGAAGTTAAGTATTGTCTTAAGTAACTAGATGGCATGCAGATGCAGGGCAGGAGAAAAGATGCTAATGTATTTTTGACTAGTACCTTGTTACTCATAGTGTGTTCATTGGGCCACCAGGAGAACCCTGGGCCCATCCCAGAACATGCTTTCTAACAAGATCACCGATAACTCATATGCTTAGTAAAGTTTGAGAAGCCCTGGCCTAGAGAGCCTTCCTGATACGGTTACATCATATCCCATGGGAGGCTCTGCATAAAGCTGGCCTCACTTCCAAAGACAGCTATTCAAGGCTTTCTGAGGGCCGAGCCTCATTGCGGGCACCTGCAGTCTATGGCTGTTTTCTCTAAGCAGGGGTTCTTAGCCATTTTTAAAAGCAGTTTTATTGAGATATAATTCACATACCATGCAATTCACCCATTTAAAGTATACAATTCTGTGGATTTTCGTATATTTGCCAATAGGAATAACCACCACAGTCAATTTTAGAACATGCTTATCACCTCAAGGAGAAACCTCATATCTTTTAGCTATCACTGCCCTATATATACATCTGCCCACTACTTCTTCCTTTCCTGAAGAAACAGCTAATCTACTTTCCCTATTCTGGAATTTCATATGGATGAAATCAAATAGTATGTGGTTCTTAACTATCTTTTGCACAATGAACACCCTTTGAAACTCTAACAGAAACCATGAACGCTTTCCCCAGAATGTACATACACACCTCTGTCCACCCAGAATTCCAGAATGTTCTGTGAAGGCTCTGAAGCCTTGGTCTGGGAGGCGGGACTAAGGAGCCTCTCTGTGGCCAGGCAGAATGGGTAGCTGTGGAAAGCTTGTCTTGATCTGGTTTGAGCACTACAGGCAGAAGGAATGAGGCCACACAGGGGTAGGCCACACAGGGTTGTCACCACCCCAACACAGAAAGTGACTAGAGCCTCAAGCAAAGGACAGGCCCCAAGTGTTTACAGAGCCGAAGAAACTGTGTTTGTAGCACATAGTTTGTCAAGGAGGGGGTGATAGTGAACAGATGTGTCATTTGCAATTATTCCTAAAGATGTTAATTATGCAAATGGATCTCTGATTAGGGGTCTAAAAAAAGAACCCTATATATTATGGGGTGTTGGATGTGCACAATCAAGCATGCTTGCTGACTCTTCCTGTAGGTAATCACTGTTGGTGCCAGACTCTCCACCTGGGGCTCTTGCTGTCAATCTGCCACCTTGAGAGGTCTTCTTTGCAGCACTTTCCATCTGCAGAATGTTAAAGCTGGAAGTGATCTCTGAGGTCATGGCTCTGACCTTGTACGGAGGCAGAAATTGAGACCCAGAGAAATTATGTGGCTTGTCCCTCACAGAACGAGGATAAAGTCCATTTATTTATTTATTTTTATCATTGAATCATTCTCCCTTGACTTATTGTACCAAAAAGGACATAGGTCAACTACCAATTTTCTAGTCAGGATCTGCTCTGTGGAGTGAGGGCCAGGGGAATGATGTGAGCAAAATACCTCCCTAACCCACTCAGGTTGTGCATGTTGGTGTATGTGTGGGAAAGGGGAAAGCAAGTAACTAGGGTAATGCCAGGGCTATGTCCTAAGTGCTACTCAATAGAGCAGCCACTAGTCATCTGGGACTATTCAAATTCAAATAAAATAAAATAAAAATTCTAGTTGCAGTGATCACATTTCAAATGCTCAGTTGCTACTTGTGGTTAGTGGCTATTATATTGGACAAATCAGAACATTTCTTTTACTGCCCAAAGTCCTATTGGACAGGGCTTTCTAGAGCTTAGAGCCAGATTTTCTGAGTCTGAATTCCAGTCCTGTAACTTAGAGTGCAAGCTTGAGTGCATTACTTAATGTTTCCAAACCTCAGTTTCTCATCTGTCAAATGGACATAACCACAGTGTCTGCCTCATTGGTTTGTTATGAAGATTATGAATGTAAATGAGATAGTGAGTCAACTACTGAGCAAAAGAAATTTAGTAAGCACTAAATAAATATTATTATCATCATCAAGTATCTCAGCATCCTGCTTAAGACTGCAGTCTCCTCTAATTGGAATGATGCAACTTGTTCCCTGGATGAATAAAGAATTGCTTGCCCAGGGTACTAGGACTCCCAGAAGCCAAAGTCTTGGTTGGGCTGTAGTGAAAGTGGTCAGAAACATGGAGATGGGCAGAAGATAACATCTTGAGGACAAGGAGAAGACAAAGTGGTGTGAATTGGGAGAAGTGATGGAGGGCAGTGAAGATGACCCCACTTCACAAATTCGTCAAGGGCTGGCTGAGCCAGTGCCAAAGGTGGCAGAGACATCCATCTACCCATCCGTGGGGCTCTTACAGACCCCTCATGTCCTCGTGTCCACTGTACTAACTGCTTGCCTGCTTGTCCACAAGAGGGAGGCAGGGGAAAGGAGAGAGAGAAATTCTGAAAGTCCCACTGCTGCTTGGCTGGCAGTTCTGGTCAAAGGTTTGCTGTGGAGGAAGATGAAATTCCTGATTAGAATAAGACTGCCTTTCACAAAAGCTCACAGGTCTCAGCTGTGTTTTCCTTGAACCCATTACCTCAGTAGAGAGGATCTTTCCCAAAGGCCATGTGGTGTTCATAAAGTCATACTTCATGGCCTCTCAGGAGGGCTAGGGCAATTTTCACACCTGGCTAAAGGCTGTGCCAGCCTCCCAGCAAGCCTCCAAAATGGTTCTCCAGACCAAAACACAGAATGTGTGAGCAAAGCGGAGAGAGGTGGCAGTTATCCAGGTAATTTAGCCACGTAGCCTGCCACTCTCTGATATCGATTGTGCTGTCAGGGTTCATAAAGCATTGTGTTAGGCATTGGGAGAAGGTATTAAAAAATAATCCTCTTTGCCCTTTGGAATTTTCATCTAATTCAGGAGCTAGGGAGCCAAGGGACAAAGGGGCTTGAGGCAGCAGAGGGGAAAGAACACCTCAGTAGGATCTGCAGGTGTCTTTTACTCCCTGGTCTGCTGATGTCTTTTACTTCCTCATCTGCCATTAATGAGCACCAAGACTTTGGTTCTCTGGGTCTCCTCTCATCATGAATAAATTTAAGCCAATGGAGTGGGTGATTTTAAAGTTCTCCATTTGTAGAACTCAGAGCTTGAGTTCAGATGTGGGGATGGAACATTTATGCCATGGAGGAAGATTCTTTCACTAGGGTTGTCAGATCTGTCAAATAGAAGCACAGAATGCCCAGTTTCATTTGGGCTTCAGATAAATAACGAATAATTTTTTTTAGTGCATGCCCCATGCACTATTTGGGGTGTACTTATACTACCAGATTATTTGCTATTCATCTGAGATCCAAGTTTAATTGAACATTCTGTATTTTATTTGGCAAATGGCCTTCCACCCTCTCACCAAGGACAGGGTGTTTCTGCCTTTCCCTATCCTCTTACAGGGGTGTCCTGATGGATCTGGTTGATTAGTCTGCAACATTCCTCAGCTACATTTGACTGAAAGGATAACTGGGCCTGTGGCTTCCACCTTGCTGTTGCTCCCTGGGCACCTGAGCTAAGAGTTTTCTTCCCCTCCTTCTCTCTTGAGCAGGACTGCTCAGGGGAGGTGGCAGGAAAGTCCCTTTGTCCTGCTGCCCACTGTGGCCCCTTATATCATTGTCTCCACAAACCAGACTGACTGGCCCATCTAGATCTAGCTCACTGATCATAAACAAGAAAAATATAATGAATGGCATGTGACATCACAGGAGGGAAGGACCATATCCTCCACAAAGGATGGATCATCCATGTCTTATTTGCTCATGAAAATGATCTGAGAACTATATGTTGCCAATAACAGCTTGCTGTATGAGAGCTGATGCAGGAGGCTCTAGTCTGGGTATCTGGCCCTGACGTTTCTAGTTACAGACTTTTAGAGTGAGGTGGTTATCAGAAGACACCTCGTGAGATCCTCTGCCTGTGGATGCTGCTGTCACAGTCATTGGGATTTTGATAGCACAGGCTCTCATTTCCTGCTTGGACCTTTGCCACACCCAACAACATAACTCCATGCCTTCTACACTTGGCTTTCCTAAACACAGATCTGATTATGTCACCATGTTGCCTACAAGCTTACCCATTCCTACAGAATTTCCTGGGTCCCAACTCCTTACCATGGTGCACTGAGCCTTACCAAGCAGATTTAACGTTCTCTGAATTTCCGCTTTCCTCCTGCTGCTGCCCTCCTGCTTCCCATGTCCCCCAGGTTGTAGCCCAAATAAACTGTGAGCTGTCTCCTAAACGTTCTCCTTCACATATCCTAAACCTTTGCACATGGTGAACATTCTGCTTCTAAGGCCCTTTTTCTTCTTTCTCTGGTGAACATTTTCTTTTGAGAATTAACTAAAGAGTCAGGCCTCCAAACCTCCTTGAATTCCCCTCCCCAAGCAGAATGTCTGTTGCCTTCCTCTGTGCTCAGACTGTACCACATTGCATTGCAGCCACTTGGCCAGGTATCTGTCTGTCGCTCCTACTTGTCTAAGAACTCATTCATTTTGGTATCCCCATGCCTCTCCTATTCCCCTATTACAGTGCCTGGCACAGCAGGAACATTTACTAAATGACTGTTGCATGCAGGAGGACAATAGTATCTGGGTGTAGCCCAGATAGTTGATATCTAAGTTGTTTTCATTGTGTCATGTGTGTGATTTGTCAGACCAAATAAATATTCAGGATGGAAACGACTGCATTGAAATGTTAGTGTAGCAACATACTGCAGCCCATAGAAACCAAATAGTTACTGTAATTTAAATGAAGGATATTAAATCTTTATCTCAAGGCACAAATCAGAATGGAGCCACAGCATGAAACACTTGTAATGGGCTAACATCAGCATTAGTGTCAGCACTCAGTAATCCTTCCTTCTCTTGGGTAGAGAATGTCTATTTTGGTGTCAAACCACATCTCATCAACATATGTTAGGACTTATGACTTATGGAAGGGATATTTTTCTTTGTCATGTAAGATTCAATGGATCAGCAAAATCTCTCTGTTGGCAAGTACTTTGTGAGAGTCCATGAGACTGACCACAGAGATGAAGGGTATTTATCTGGGGCTTTGCCTAATGAAATCTGGAGTGACACCTCCTGTAACCCATTATTTCCTTCAGTATACATGGGTATACATTTAACTCTCATGGCCTAAAGATCTTAAGGGGAAAACCCATAACACTATGAGCACTCTAGACAAAGAGCCCTGGACTTGGAGTCAAATTCTAGTCCCAGCTCTCTTACTAACCAGATGTGTAATCCTGGGGAGGTCATACCATGTCCCAGGGCCTCAGTTTTCCCATTTTTATATCAGCAGGGTTCTACTAGTGCTCTCTGAAGGTATTTCTCTGTTCTGTCATTTTGATCCTATGTGCGCCTCTGCAGCGACAGATTGACTGTGAACCTAATGAAGCTTAAGCTTCAGAGATCGTTGCTTTCACGGCTCCTTCCAAAAGCCCTGGGGGTGGGGGGCCATCAGTAGCTTTTACAAGGTCATATAATTTTGCAAAGTTTCAAAAGTGAGATATTTTAGCTGAAATTGGTTAAGACAGCTATCTCTCTACTCCCCCTCTCCCTTCATTATAATTCCCCAGGTGTCGGGTGGCCTTGAAGTGGCTGCAGGCATTTTCGGGATTCAGAGCAAGGGAAATTGAGCTGGGATATGCCGATTTTGAGTTTAATGATATATCTTTATGTGGTTTATAGTTATTTCTGTTGCTAGCCATTTTAATGCAGGCATGGCTTCTCTGAATATTTGTGCCACTGTGCTGGGTCACCCACCACTGTGGCATGAAGGTGCAAGGCCACACATAACATCATGGAATGAACTTATCCTACAACACTTGGCATTGGAAGCATGTGGGAGTGGGAAAGAAACAAGATTTGAAATGTACAAAGCCAGAAGCTAGTCTGTTGAAAATTCTTCCAATCACTAGACATGAAAAGTTATAAATGGAGATTCATTTCTCGGTGATACCTAAGTAAAGTGGAAGTGTTCTTCCATCAGGAATAGACTTAATAATGCAGCATATACAAATATAAACACAATATTTTCTCTTTTTTAAATTATAAGTGCTCAAAATAGAATTTACCAAAATGCCTGTGTTTATAGAGGCAAAATGCTTTAAGAATACTCTGAGCAGTAAGTCTGAGATGTTGCAGGTTTTATGCATCTCTAAGTAAGTCTTAGCATATCTGATACATCTTATCTAGATGAATTCTGCTAGCTTCAAATGAAACAGCATGCAATATTGACACAATGCATGAAAAAGTCCTGAAGAAACAAAAATTCTAGTGACAGAAGTCCTATATTCATCAGTGAGGCAATAGACATAGAATGAGTAATTTGATTACACTATTATGTAGCTTAGTATATTGTAGACACAATTTAAAAGTGTATTTGACTTGCTCTAGTGGATGCCTTAATTGCAGATTAATTTTGTAACTGTTTGCAAAATGGTTGATATACTTACATTCAAATATGAAGGGAAGGATGTATCTTATTGGAAACTGAACTAAACGAAAAGAAAGAAGACTGGCAGAAACTTCAAAATGGGGAAATGTCTCTTATCACAACAGAAACTAAAAATTCTGATGGTCAAAATCCTAAAGACAAGAAACAGGATCACAAGAGCAGAGAAAACATAGAGAAAACAGTAACAGAAGAAGAAGGAAATCTATGGGAATTTGGACACTTCAGGACAAGGAACAGAAGAGCAGAAGGAAGATGAAAGTAATGATTGTCTGCACAAGGACATGGACTTCAGAAAGGCTAATGAGTGTCATTGATTCAAAGGGTTTTTAAAATTAGTCACCACACAAGAAACCTGAAATGCCATGACTCTCATCACTCACAGATGAGGGAAACTGGGTAGAGCTTATCCCAAACTTTATAAATGTCTAAGTATTTCACATGACATTGTAATGATTTGGAAATTGAAAAAAAAAACTCTTCTGAATTAATAATAACAAAATGCATTTCTAGTAGACTGACATCTTTCTCATTTGTCTATAGGTAAAAGTGTTATAGAATAATTGTTTGTCATATAAAGAGAAAGCCAAAAATTTAGAAAAATATTGTAGAGGTATGTTCAACTAGTAAACATGTCATATTTCCTGGGTTTTGTGATGTGGAATTTTCAGCTTTGAGAAGTTAGTATGTTATTATAATTTATAATTTCATTGCAAATAAATATTCTATTTACACTCTTTTTTAAAAAAAATGTGTACTTTGGTATCCTCTTTGGTAAAAAGGGCTTCCCAAATTACATATGTTTAAGGGTCTCACAAAACCTGAATCTGTTGCTGCTCATTGACAACATCCTTTATAGAACAGTGTTTCTCAAACCTTAATGTACATTGAAATCCCATACAGATCTTGTTATAATGCAGTTTCTGAGACTCCACATTTCTAACAAACTCCCAGGTGGTGCTGACAATGCTGAGACTCAAAGATCTAGAACAAGGGTTCTTTTCTTGTGCATTGGACTCATTGTGATGCTCTTAGAAAACACAGGCCCCATCCCTGCAGATTCTTAGTCAGAATGTTTAGATTGGGGCCCTAGAGCTGTATTTAAAATAAAACAAATCTCCACAAATAGGCAAAGAGACTCTTTTATACACTGTTGGTAGGAATTCAAATTGATGCAATCATTTTGGAGGTTGATTAGGCAATATCTTCTTGGAAGAAACCAAAAAAGGAGCCAGCTGGCAAGGCAGTCTGAGAAAGGCATTTTACAGATTTCCAACCCAAGGTCACAAAACAAAGTGTGGGAGAATGGGTTTTGCCTGAGAGACAATAGATATATGACTGGCACAGGGTACATTCTCCGTGATCTAGTAGTTTCACTTCTAAGAATTTATCTTAGTCAGACTTACATGTATCAATATCAACATATATGTATATGATTGTTCAATTCCATATTATTTGTAGTAGGGAAAAACTAGCAGCAACCTACGTGACCACCAATAAATTATACAAATTACAGAGTACTTTTATAATGGAATAACAACAGCTAATTAAATAATTACTATGTGCCAGACATTGTTCTAGGTTATTTATAAGTATTAACTAAATTAGTCGTTACAACTACCATGTTTTCATTTTATAGATGATGTAATTTGTATGTACTGACATGGAAAGCTGTCCAGGAATATAACAGATAAAAATCAAATCGTGGAGTATTATGTGTAGTATATTATGCTTTACCATTATCATACACTAACAATAAAAAGTAATACATTTGATTCTGATGTACACTCCCTGACTATAACTACTGATCCAGAATAGAAATGAAAGGCCATTCAGTTACATCAAACAGTTTTCATGCAATTCAGTTAGCTGATAACATTTCCAGAAGAAAAGCAAAAATGATTAGGTTGATTTGGTGGTTCAGAGTATTCTGTCAGCGGTCAAACGACCAGTCATTGTGAGTGATCTCCACATTGGGGGTCATGGGAAGGACCGACCCACACATGCTCCTGTATCTCATTCTTTTAGGACACACTCTAGGGAGAAATACTTCAGTGCAATTTGTCCAGGCTTTTTGGTTAATCCAACTCTGTGCTGTTTTACCTTAGTGACTCCATTCCTCTCTCATTTTTAGTCCACAGCAAATTAATATACATATATTTTTTCAACACTTTATGAAGGATATTTTCAAACCTGCAGAAAAGATGAACTGAAAGGGAACACTCATGGGTCTATTTGCCGATTGCAGTTAACTTACCTTCCACTGTAGTTGCTTTATTGCGTATCTGTTTCTCTCTCTGTGTGTCCATTGATGCCTCCTCTTGGGGATGCATTTCTACATGTCACTGACATCAGTCAGTATACCTTCCCTTGCATACTTCAGTGTGCACATAAATAACTACTGTTTAATATTTGTTTATAGTTCTTTTTCTTTCTTTTTGAGGTAAAATATACACAAAACGGAATGCACAGATTTTAAGTGTACCACTTGATGAGTTTTAACTAATGCTTAACATATGCTAAACTCAAACCTCTATTCAGAGAGAACTTTACCATACTTGACAGTTGCCCCATGTCCCTTCTCTAAGGACCCCACCTCCACATCCCCACCCTTCCCCCTAATTACTGCTCTGATTTTTTTCACCATAGATATCTGTTCTAGAACTTCATGTAAATGGAATGATATGGTGTCTTTTGTATAACATTTCTTTCACTCGGAATGTTTTCACCATTCATCCATGTTATTATTGCTTGTATTAATAGTTTGCTCCTTTTTATTATCCAGTAGTAGTACATTATAAAAAACATTGCACAGTCTATTTGCCTATTAATGGATACCTGGACTCTTTCTGATTTTTGGCTATTATGAGTAAAGTTTCTCTGAATACTCTTACACAAGTATTTTTGTGGACAGACATTTTCATTTCTCTTGGGGAAAAATATCTAGTAATGAAATACTTTGTCACAGGGTGTAGATATGTTTAGTTTTGTAAGAAACTGTCAGATTTTTTCCCAAGTGGTTGTATCATTTTACACTCCTCCTAATAGCATATGAAAATTCCAGTTCCTCCACATCCTTCCAACATTGGGTGTTGTTAGTCTTTTTAATTTCAGCCATTCTGGTGAGTGTGCAGTGGTATCACATTGTGGTTTAATTTGCATTTCCTTGAATGTGTATGTGTGTGTACACATATGTAACAGATTTTCAGTAATTTATCTTGAAATAATTTCCAGGTTTCCAGAAAAACACCAAGAACTCCAGTAGTCCTTTCAGCAGATTCTCTAATTGTTAATATTTTATTACATTTAGTCCACCATCCATTCTCTCTCTACTTACATCCATTGTCATGAGTCTTTTTTCTGAACCTTTTGCGAGCAAGATGAACATATGATATATGATCACCCCTGCTCTGGTATGTATTTCCCCCAAACAAGGACATTTTCCTAGTAAATCAGCATACAACCCTCCAAATCAGGTTATCAATATTGGCAAAATACTGTCCAGTCCACAAATGCCATTCAAATTTTGCCAGTGATCCCCTCTCCCCCAAATCCCTCTTTTTCCTGTCTGTCCCAGGATACTATCCAAGAATGTGCTGCATTTAGTTGTTATGTCTCTTTAGACTCCTTCAAACTTAAATAACCTATCCCTGTCTTTCATGTGACTGATAGGGTTTTTCTGTTTGATTTCTTTTAAGTTGAAGTATTATTGATATACAATCTTATATTGATTTCAAGTATACAACACAGTGGTTCAACAGTTACCCATGTTATTAAATCTTCATCCCCTCTAGTGCAGTTACTATCTGTCAATATAGGAAGATGTTACAGAATCACTGACTATATTCTCCATGCTGTACTACTATCCCATGACCAATTTATATTATGATTGAGAATTTTTGTGCCCCTTTATCTCCCTCCTCTTTCCCACTTACTCCAACCCCGCCCCCATGGTAACCACCAGTCACTCCTCAGTGTCTATGAGTTTACTGCTATTTTGCTCGTTTTGTTTTGTTTTTATATTCCACGATTGATAGTTTTAACAAGCACAGGTCTTTCATTTCGTAGGATGACCTCCAGTCTGAGTCCATTTGATGTTTGTTTCCTCAGGGCCATGAAGTTATGTATGCTTGGGTAGTAATTCTCCAGAAATGATGTTCTGTTGTCCCAGTGCTTCATACCAGGAGGCACAGGTGGTCATCTCTTCCCATCACTGGTGAAGCTAGTTTTGATTACTTGATCATATTGTCTGCCAGGTCTCTGCCCCTTAAATTCAACATCTTGGTTTTCATAATTGATTAGTGTTTTATGGGAACATATTTTGAGATTAGTCAATATTCTGTTCCTTATCAAAATTCCAACTACTGGCCTTGGCATCCATTGACTGAATTAATCATCTTTATGATGTTTCCTTAATGATGAGTGTCTGTTTCCATCATTTCTTCCATTTTTATCAGTTAACATTCTACTGTTAGAAAGTTTTTCTTCTCTCTCGATCATTCATTCATTTATTTATATTAATATGCATACATACATTCCAATTTTATTCAATGGGTTGTAACTTATTTTATTATTATGATCATTTTTAAATGTTTGTTTGCCCCAAATTTGATCCCTTTGAGCTGACTCCTGTGTATTCTTGGCATATCCCCATTGTTCATTAAGCATTTGCTTATTTTCTGGCCTAAGGTGATGTTTCAGTTTCAACTTGTACCTTCCCTGTTGCAGTCCTGGAATCAGCCATTTCTCCAAGGATCTGTTTCTTTTAATAAAGGATAATATTTAGAAACGAAGTTGTGGTGTTCAAGGTGTTAATTGCTTCTGGGGTGTCATTGCTTTTAGGCTTACTCAGTGGACAAAGATGGGAAATACATATGTATTTATGTGTTATATACTTACCCACATATACACAGATAACTATTTCTATATGCGTGTTTTGTGTTTTTATTTATATACACATAAAAAAAGTATAAGTTCGTATTGATATCCCAGTTCCAATTTAACAACTCAGGGTTCTTTCTAGACTTGCGGTTTCCATGTTTATGAATATCTTCTCTGGCAATGAAAACTTTGGCTCCTATTATCCTCAATATATTTACTTATTTGCTCAATCTCCCAACCACACCAGCTGTCTCTTCTGCCCACCCTTTCCACATCCCACTTCCTCTTTGCTCTGTGTTCACCGCCTCTCTGCCCTGCATCCTTGGACTCGGGGCTTCCTGTCTGTGCCTCTGCATTGCTTTCTAACCCTGTCACCTCCCTGTGATTATGGTCACTATGCTGACTTCTCTATGCTGGGAAGAGAAGTGAGGGGAGCATGTAACACATTTTGGTGGTTAAAAACCAAAATGAACAAATCAACCCCTATTCCATTTGCAGTAGTTCTATTTCTTAGCTTCTATTCCTGAATTTTTACAAAGGAAAGCACTTGCTCTATTAAAAAGAATGGGAAAAATTGAATGTAGCCAGTTATAATTTTATTTAAGGTCCTAAATAAAAGAACTTAACAGTCTATCAGAATTATAAACTGTGACTGTTGTGGAATCAGCTCAAATTCTTCACGATGTTGCCCAGCCAGGTCTAAAGATGTTCTGTAACAAGTATATATGCTGATGGCCTGCAATGGGGTTAATCAATAATGAGGAGTATTACTGGAAGCCTCCATCTGCAGAAGTGTTGGCTGTCCTTGGGCAGGCACAGCCAGCAAGGATCCCAGCTATTCGCACCAGTCCTTGGCATTCTTGAGGTCTCAGTTGTGACCAACCTTCAATGAGAGGCACCAATGTCAGCCTTTCACCCCCTGACTTGGACTTCGAGTTCATGGGGGCTTTCTCATCAGAGCCTTTGACTGTCATCTTAGGGGAAAAACCACTGCAATAGTTATTTTCACATCTTTAAGTCAGAGAAGCAATCTGGCTTTTGGAAAACAATCTGATAGCACTTTATGGAAATTGTAAAAGGTGAGCACACCCTGAGTGCACCAAGCACCATGCAGGCACTGACTCTTTGACATCAGGCTTGGTGTTTACTCACTACCCCAATGCATTCCCTGCACTCATCAGAAAGCATAGATTTTTATCTTAGTATAGATCAGATTCTATAAAGCTGGGCACTCTTATGGTCTCCCTCTCCTTTGGCCACACACTCTGTACTTACCAGGAAACCCACTTAATCTATCTCTGAAATGTGCCTCATCTGCAAGCTTGAGGTGGCCCATGACCTAAGATAGGGATGGTAAATTTGTTTCAATACCTATGCCAGCTCTGATTAATTGTTAGTACAGGCCTGAGAATGCTGTATGGTAAAGGAGTTTGATGCTTCAGGGCTCAATAGGAAAGACTGCTGTAATTGATTAGCTATGTCTGCCACGAGCATGGTAGGAGGGATGGGGTAAATGGACATATTTGCCATCCCTATCCTAGCATTTAACCTTACATTCCAGCAGAAGATAGTAAGATAGTCTTGCCTAAGGTAGTTAGCAATGATCTTAATTTCAAAATGACTGGTAATATGTTATGTATGTTGTCCTTTTAATTTTATTAATGTTTTGGTTCATGTATATTTCCTAACTAGTGACAAAAAAGGGAGAAAAATGAACATTCACTGAGCATCTAATTGGAAGCTACTTCTTTTAGGAGCTTTACTAAATATACTTCACATTATATATTCAAAATAATCCTGTAAAATCATAATTTTACTCCTCTTCTTAGAATAATAAATTAAAGTTTTCAGAAAGGTAAAATATTTGCCTAAACCATAACAGCAAATTTCAGTCCAAGAATGATACTTATTCTGATGTACATGGTCAGTGGTTCTCAATCTTGGGGACATATTAAACTCTCCTGGAAAGATTAAAAAAATATTTGAAAATATTGATTACTATATCTCATCCCAGATCAATTACGTCAGAATATCTAGGATGGGGGAGACTCAGACATAGGAATGGTTTTAAAAAAATTTCCCTGGTAATTCTTTTCCACACACTACTTACTGTGCCAAGGGAGTAGGGAACAGGGTAACTAACATTTATAGGATGCCCCTCTGAGCCTAGCTTTGTCTTTTTTTCTTTTTATCTCTCATATTTTATTTAATTCTCATAAAATTCCTTAAGGGAAACACTATTAACACCATTTTACCTATGAGGAAAACGGAGGCTCAGAAAATATAAGGAAGTTGCCAAAAATCTTTCAGTAGAACAGGGGTTTGAATGTAGGTCTGTTTGCTCCCAACATCCTTGCTCTTCCATGGGATCACGCTTCTTTCCTCAGGTTTCTGAACCCGGGCTCCACCCTTAACCTAGTGATGAGCATATCTGGATTCCACCTAGTTTCCAAACTTGACCATAACCTGTCATTTCCTCCCTTCACTTGGTTCTCTAGCTCCAGTTGGAAGAACCATTCATAATCTTAGTATTTGGTTTCAAGGTAGAGAAATGCAAGAGACACTCCCTAAAGTTCCTACTTTCTATCCTGTGGGCTCTGGGCAGCTCTGGATGAGGCTGTTTCCAGAGCCAGGGGTCCTGTGCAGTAACCTTGCCTCAGATGGTTCCCTGTGTCTAGGCCAAATAAGTTTACAGTCCCCCTGTTTTGTTCCCAGGCAGTTCAAGGAGGTACAGCGGAGTTGTGGCCTGACTTCCCAGTCCTGTGAACGTCAGGCACCTGTGTTCCTGCTTTGCCTGTTGTGATGTCACACTGACTTCACACTGACTCATTTGGTGGGAAGTGTGAGTCTCCCTGAGGTAACTGAGTAAACCACGAGGACCTTAGAGGTGGAACGGACCTCGATCTAGTTCCAACTCCTGCCTCAGGCAAAAATGCCCTCTTGAGCACCATTGTCAGAAACAAAAGCAGACTGTTGAAATCCTTCCCAGGGATGGAACGCACTACCTCCTGCATTAACTGGCACGTTGTTAGGCAGCCCTGGCAGCTCAGAAACTCTTGAAATTAAGCTTACATTGGCTCTGTATAGTTTTCAAGTTCCTCAGCTGATTGATTTTCCTCAGTCTTATCAAAGACTCATTTCTGTAATGCTGATCCATCAACCAAGAAGTTTATGCAAATTAAGATGGACTAAGCAATGTTAGTTCCAGGCAAAATTATTAATAAAGTCTCCAGTGGAGTTTATTTTCAGTGTCTTTAATCATGCTGCCTTCCTTTAGGGGCAGCCACTCTCATGCTCTCCAGCCTAAGCTTTTCGTCCTCCATCAGAATACCTGCTGTCAGAAAAAGTGCGGTAACTCAGCCAGACAGCATCAGGTCTAAGTGCCTGATAAAGAGTGATTGCTCCCTCCTAAGAGCATTTACAGTTTAAGGATGAAGCCTTGAAAGGTTTGGTGTAAAGGAACAAATGGGCAATGAATCTTGGTCACGAGGCAGTTTAAGGGAAGGTGGAGGTAAGGGAACACAGCTTCCTGTTGCCTCTGATATCACTTCCCGTAGGGACACCTGACTCACCAAGGGGAGCCTGGCCACATGTCTCCACCTGGGGTTGCTGCCTGGTCTGATGCCGCCCTCTGCTCTTTAAGTGCTGCTGGTCTTGTGGGGAATTGGCATGGAGCATAGGGAGGTTAAGCACCTGTGTTATTTGAGGTCTGTGTGCAATAGGAAGTGGCCTCTTTGCTGATGATCTGTTTTAATTCTCTTCTCAAGGATGGCAGGTCCAATGTCCTGTCTCCCCTCAATCATTCTAGCTGCCAAACAGGAGTCAGCGATCATTTAGAGGGAAGTTTTCCCCAGAACAAACAGCTATGTCTCTTAGTGTAGGGCATAGACATTCCTTGGAAGACTTCCTGTTCAAACAGACAAGGTCCCAGCCTGCCTTCCATACAGAGAGATGAAAATACCACAGCCTGCGGTGGTTATGGCGCCATGGAAGCCAGACTCCTTAGCCCTGAGGCGTAGGGAGGGGTGTGTGTGTTTTCTTTATTATTTACTGAGAAACTTGTCCAAACATTGCATTTTAGGAATGGGTAAGAAACACTGATGAAAATATGAGCTCCTGAGGCACAAAAGAGCCTTTGAAACTAGAACAGACTTTCATTAGCGCCTACCTGGAGTCTGCGGGTGAGGCAGTTTGCATGCAGTACCTTCTTACCCTCACAAATCAATTTTTAAACTTGGTTTAGACTCCGGGAAGCAGCGAAATTGGGGATTTCAAATGAGCTTCTCAGTGCAGATGTGTCCATGATAGAAACCACTGGGCAGCGGGGCATAATTAACAATCTCTCCTTCGCTGAGACCACAGAATGGCATTAATTTTGCCAACTGGGCTTGACGTGAATTGGCTAGAATGTCTGAGTAGATTTCCAGCTGCTGCTCATGTAGCTCTGGCTTCCAGCACTATTTGCATTCCAAATAAAACAAGGCCTGAAATAGATGTGTGGTACACGTTCAAAGCTATTTTTAATCAATGATCACTTGGTTTGCTGTGAAAGATTATCAGCAGGTCACAATCCATTTCGGATTTTGCTGTGTCCTGCAGAACTGATCAAAACGCGCCGAGTCTTCAGCTTCCCCTGCGGTTCTAGTGCCTCGTGAGCTCTGTGGATGAAGGGCAGGAGGGGGCTTAAGTGGACAGAGGTGATACAGATGTATACACCGTTACAAGTACAGGGCTGAAAGGCCATTTACTTGGGTTAAGACCCTGTTTGAGATTGCCCTGGTCTTGCAGAGAAACTTTGTGGAGCCATCTGAAGTCCAAATATTCTGTCCCCTGAACATCCATCCTGAAACTCACCGTGTCACTGTCCAGCAAGCCTATCAATTTCAATTCATGGGAGAACTCAGAGAAATGTTTATTTCTTACATGCTAACCTTCCTCTAGCTGTGGGGTGTTGTGAGCAGTGCACATTTCTTGATAGACAGTTATCTTCCTGGAGGCTTGAGGTTTCTGTGGGGACTGCTGCCAATATCATCCACTAGTAGTTGTTTTAAAATAAAAGCACCTTACATTTATTTAGCATGCTTACTGTTTGCAAGCAAATCCATGCTCTCATTTGCAAAATTCATTTACATAGTATGAATACTTAAATAGTTACACTTGCATATTAATTTTGTTTAACAGAATATGCTAATATTATTTCCCTTTGCCCTATTTCTCCCTTCTTTTTTTCTACAATGTATTTTCCTTTTTGATCCAGGTGTTCCAATATTTTTTTTACACATGCTTTGGAAACTGTATTTCAGGTTGTCCCCCAGATGTTAAGGCTTTATCTTATTATTTTAAAAGAAAACAACCTCTGTCTTTTACCCATAATATTCATTTTGCCCTCATTTTCCATCTTCCTTAAATAATAATTTACAGTTCCCAAAAAACATTTTGCCATGGCTTATTTAGAGTTTAGATGTGGCTTTGTCTTTTCTCACATAAGTTCTCTTAGGTAAATTTCTTTTCTATTCTTGAATTTTATAGGGATTCATCTGTCCTTCTGTCAAGAATATTTTATTGTTATGCATATGGAGGAAGGGGGTAGGAGCCCGGATGTGAATCTGAATCTTACAAGCTTCAAAATAATCATAGGTAGCGTGACTAACTGGGTCAATTGCCTGGGACTGTCCTGATTTTAGCACTGAATATTCCACATCCTGAGAAAACTCTCATTCCTAGGAAAACTGGGAGGGTTGATCAGCCTAGCTCCTGGGTGACCTCCATAAGAAAAGAAGAAAATGCAACTCACCACGAAGGCAGAAATTGATGCCTCTTCTTCCTTGGTTATAGCCTAAGGGGAGTCAAGAGCATCTAACACCTCCTTGGTGTTTGTAGGGGCTGTTTTGTCATCAACTATTCTTTAATTTTTCCTAATCCTACCTCTCCTTTAATCTTCTCCATCACTTATCCCCATCATTTAGAAATTCTTCCCCTGTATTTTAACCATAGCAGCCTGTGCAGACCCCTGGATGTAAACAAAGGCAGCTTAAGTAAAAAACAATTTCAACTCAGGGGCTGGAGAGGAAGGGATGGGGGAAGGGGTAGGCATAGTGTATACACTGAATACATGAAACCTTAGATCTAAGCTTATTTTAATTAATAATGTATGTGGTACATTCCATATCCTTATAAACTTTTAAAGAGCTTAAAAATGTCTTCAGTGACAAACCCATCACCAATCCCTGCTTTGAATGGAAAGAGACTTCACCCAGTATTTCTTTATATAAATTTCACTGATTTTCCCTTTTGAAATGACCAGCCTTTATTTTCCACTCTGCTACTGAATTCTGGATTCTGGAAGTGTTTTTATATTTGTTGCTTTTTGCTGAAAAAATAGTTTTAAAGCAGAATTCACACTTCTAGTCAGTCTTTCAGTATAGGCAGGTAGAATTAGATGTTTGCTTTTCTATTTTTGTTGTTTTTCACTTTATTGATACCAAAGCATTAAACTGAAATCAATTTATTTATCTTACCTCATTAATTCAGATTTATTGTACTGTTGAAGATTAGGGGAGGCTTATTCCAAGTTTTTCTTGATGGTCCATGTAGTAGTCAGCCTCCCATACGGCCCCAGTGATCTTCACCTCCTGGGATTCGTGTCCTTATGTATCCTCTCCCACATTATAGGGCTCTTACATGTAACCACTAGGATATTGCAGAAAAGATGGTGTGCGACTTTTGACACTAGGTCATAAAAGACACTCTGGCTTCTGTCTTGCTCTGTCTCTGTTGGAAAATCACTTGTTCTGAGGGACGTCCCTCGGGATTCACGCCCTGCCTTCTTTACCCAGTTTAGACAGTGTTAACAGAAGTCAGCACAGAACATCAACTATTGTTTGTAACTTTTTGTTTTGAACTAAGCTCAGCTTTAACAGAAAAGTTACAAAATAGTACAGAGGCTATCCATATACCTTCACCCAACATCCCTTAATGATCACAAATTACAGTATCACAAATTACAAAACCATGATATGATGATCAAAACAAAGAAACTGACGTTTATACAATACTTTTAAGCAAACTGCAAACTTTATCCAGATTTCATCAGTTTTCCCACAAATGTTCCCTTTCTGACCCAAGAGCCAGCCATAATCTCATCACATTTCATTTTTTCCACTGTGTGTCTGTTCCTCAGCCTTTCCTTGTCTTCTATGACTTGGATACTTTTGAAGAGTCTGATCAGATATTTTGTAGAGTGTTCCTCAATTTGGGTTTGCCTGATGTTTGTTCATGATTAGATTTTGATTATGCACTTCGGGAAGGATCCCTTAGGGTTTATGTGTGCATCTGTTGACTATATGTGATTCAATATCTTATTATTAGTGATGTTAACTTTGATCAGGGGGTTAAGGTGATGTCTTCCAGGTATCTGCTATTTTTCCTGTTTTAAGTAATAAATAATTTGAGGACAATATTTTGATATCATACACATATCCTATTTCTCTTCAAACTTTCACCCACTAATTTGAGCATTCATCAGAAGATCTGGCCTGCAGTATTTATTACTGTAGTGCTGTAATGGTGATTTTCTATTTCCCTCATTCCTTATATATTTCTTAATTGGATTTCTTCTGTAAGGAATAGTTGTCCCTTCTCTGTTTACTGATTGATTTATATCAGTTCGGAGTTGTGGATATTTATTTTATTCTTTGCATTATAACCCCATGCTATCATTATTTATTTTGTTATATATGTTGATCCAGCTTTGGCTACTGGAGCTCTTTTAAATTAGCTCTGTGTCTGTTTTATTATACCCACATTTTGTTTTGGAGCACTTCCTTATTTCTGACAGCAGAAGATGTTTCAGCTAACTATGTTTTTAAAAAAACTATTAGACTTTATTTTTTAGAGTAGATTTAGGTTTACAAAAAAAGTGAGCAAAAAAGTAGAGTTTCCAGATATCTACCTGAGTTTCCCCTACTATTAACATCTTGCATTGATATGGTGTATTTGTTACAATTGATGAACCATGGTACATCATTATTAACTAAAGTCCATAGTTTAAATTAGGGTTCATTTTTTGCCTTATACAGTTCTGTAGGTTTTGACAAATGAATAATATCACATATCCACAATTACTGTAGCATGCAAAAGAGTTTTTCTGCCCTTAAAATCCCTGGCACTTGACCTATTATCCTTCCCACTCTCCACCCCAAACCACTAGCAACCACTGATCATTTTACTGTCTCTATAGATTTGCCATTTTGTATAATGTCATACAGTTGGAATCATACAATATGCAGCCTTTTCAGACTGGCTTTTTTACTTAGCAATAGGCATTTAAGGTTCTTCCATGCCTTTTTATGACTTCATAGCTCATTAAGAAGTTTCATTTCAAGAAATATATAGGTTCCTACATGTCATGCAACATTTACAAAACTATCTACTGGACTATAAAACAAGTCACAATAAATTTCAAGAACTGTTAATTTACAGACCACATACTTGAAGCGCAGCACAACCAAGGAATAAATCAGTAACAAAGGATAGCTAAAGGATAACTAAAAGAAAGATAGCAGGCTGGGAAGAAAAGGCTTTGGGAGAAATCCATATCAACTAATAGTATTTTTGCTGTAGCCATCTCTAGAGAAGCTCAGTATCTTTGTACACAAAGGGTTAGTTTGTACATCTTGACTGGTTTTTGATCAGGAGTTCTCTTGAGCTAGGGTAATATTGGCGCTCTCCAGGAAATTCCCAGGATTCCTTGCAACTTAGGCAAATTACTGAAGGGTGACTCTTTCCTTAGAATCTCTAAATCTCAGGATTTTCTTTTGTTTTTAAAATTGTCCTAAAATCGACATCATCTTAGCTTCCTGAAAGTAGCTATGGCTCTTGGGCACACCAAACTTGTTCTGGTTAAGCCTGAGTCTGGGTGGTCCTTGGGAAGCTAGAGCTGTCCTGAATTAATGTTACAGCAGGAAAAAGGTTGCTCCTTGGGCTATCCTGGCCTAGGTATCAATGACTTGTACTTCTCTACTGTGTGGCTGGCTCACGTGGTTGCATCAGGGAACCAGAAATGTAGGTCATTTCATTTTACTGCTGTATAGTATTCCACTGTAAGGCTGCACCATGATTTGTTTATCCATTTACCAAATGAAGGACATCTCAGGTGCTTCCGAGTTTTGGCAGTTATGAATAAAGCTGCTATAAACATTCATGTGCAGGTCTTTGTAGGACATAAGTTTCAACATAGGAATGTGATTGCTGGATCATATTGCTTAATTTTTTAAGAAACTGCCAATCTGTTTCCCAAAGTGACTGTACCATTTTGAATTCCTGCCAGCAATGAATGAGAATTCTTGTTGCTTCATATCCTGTTAGCATTTGGTGTTGTTAAGCATTTTGGATTTTAGCCATCCTTATAGCTCTGTGTGCTAACTATGACGTTTAACCGGTCAAATCCAGTAAGAGATGCCATCTGAAATGTATGATGAAAGATGTGACTGAATAGGATTTCTTAGAATTAGAAAAGGAGCAAAAACAAAAGCAAAAGCAAAAGCAAAAAAAAAAAAAAAAAGGAGTGGGGAGGTATTAGAGATTTCACCCCAGAATGGCAGGATCTACCTGAAAGCACAAATAAAACTTAATTCCCTAGGGTCAGACTCAGTAAAGGAAGAGCATCAGGAATTTTTAGTGTCTGGACATCTTCTTTCTTTTATCTTAATTTTGGTTAGCTGGAGTTCTTCTTCATGCACATTATTCAAAAAAGATGGAGAGTATATATTTTAATTCCCTGGAGACTGCGAATGCCTTCAAGCATAGAAGACAATATGTTGGACTGATGGAACATCTGTTGTGCTTTTCTGCTCAGGGACCAATTTTTTTTCAGTTGAGGAGCATTTACAGCCCCCAACCCATATATTTTTGGTGCAGTTATCACTTCAGAGTACATACTGAGACCTAGTTAATTGTGATAACCTGTCCACAATGACTTAGGGAAATAGGGCCAACCAGGGCCTTTGATTAAATGACAGGTATGGATTGTGAGCCGTATGGGATGCCAGAAGTCATTTTTCCTGTCATAGGAACAGAGGCCATCTATGGCAAGAGAGAATGGGGCCAACAGAAACAAAATGAAACAAACAAAACTGAAACAAGCACATCTCAGAGGAAGAGAGAGAGAGCAAACAAGCCAGAGGGAAGAGAACGAGAAAGTGAGAGTGGGTCCAGGTAAATTGAGATCTTTGATCCAGCTGTGCTTGAGGTCTTACTGTTGGAATTTCCAGGCATACCAACCAATAAATTTCCTGTGTTTTTCTGAAGACAGTTTGAGTTGGTTCTCCATCCTTTGCAACTGAAAAAAAAGTATAGAATTGTCAGTATGAATAGGCCATTTCTAGAGACAGACTACCTTGAGGATTTGGTTGAGTCTAAGTGTGGCACAGGATGGAGAGGACCCCATACCAAGGGCAGGGAGGTTAACAATCTTCACTAGGCTGTTCTGAAACATATGGTTAAAACCGTTGTTTCTTGGGACTCAGACCACGTGCCTGCTGAGACTGGAGCTGTAAAGGAGTGGTCAAAATTTCAGGATGTTTTCTACTTGTATAAGGTAGATGTGTAAAACAACCAGCTATAAATGACTGATAATGTCACCATGTTACACTGATATACACAGAACTCTGGGAGCAGTTTGGGGAAGGCTTCGCAGGGGAGGTGACAGACATTTGTCCTGAGCTTTGTAGGATCAGTAAGAGTGCACCAAGTAAACAGAGAAGTGGCCTTGCTATGTTTTTCTGTTACTGTTGACATGTGTCCTTTTAATGGGTGTGATGGGGCTCTGCCTGCATACCGATATTTTTGTTCAAAACTTAACTCCACTGCTTTTAAATTTTACAAGGGTTTCCTTATGAATGACAGATTTGCCAGCCACACAGAACGTATGGGATTTGATGTGCAGCTTTGTCTCTTTTTGTCAGTTTAATTTCTCTTTTTTCTCTACCCACTGGGTATGGTGATGCTGTGTTCTTACACATTTTAATTGCTTGTCTGCTACAAAATTTATTTATGGAATTTTGAAGAGTAAGTAATGATTCATAAGAGCAGAGAAGGTGAGAGTTTAAAAGGATAATCTAGTTTAACCTCCCCATCTCCACGTCCATTTCACAGTTGTTTAATGTCACACAGCTAACTGGGCCTGGAGCAGGAATGCTGCTGCTGCTGATAGCGGAGATTGACGAGGACATGGCGATTTTCACAAACATCGTTGCATTTAATGTTCACAAAGCTCCTCTGAGCCTCATATTATTATTATTTCCTATTTACCAGTAGGGAAATCAAATTTTAGAAATGTTAAAAGTATTTGTTTAAAAATATTATGGTACAGACACATGAAAAGATGCTCCACATCACTAATTATCAAGGAAATGCAATTAAAACCACAATGAGATATCACCTCACACCAGTTAGGATGGCCAACATCCAAAAGAAAAGACAAGGAACAACAAATGCTAGTGAGGATGCGGAGAAAGGGGAACCCTTCTACGCTGCTGGTAGGAATGTAAGCTAGTTCAACCATTGTGGAAAGCAATATGGAGGTTCCTTAAAAAACTAAAAATACAAATACCATTTGATCCAGGAATTCCCCCAAAGAAAACAAGATCTCATATTCAAAAAGACATATGCACCCCTATGTTTATTGCACCACTATTTACAATAGCCAAGACATGGAAGCAACCTAACTGTCCATTAGTAGGTGAATGGGTAAAGAAGAGGTGGTACATATACACAATGGAATATTATTCAACCATAAGAAAAATACAAATCTTACCATTTGCAACAACATGGATGGAGCTAGAGGGTATTATGCTCAGTGAAATAAGCCAGGTGGAGAAAGATGAGTCCCAAATGATTTCCCTCATTTGTGGAGTATAACAACAAAGCAAAACTGAAGGAACAAAACGGCAGCAGACTCACAGACTCCAAGAAGGGACTAGCGGTTACCAAAGGGGAGGGGTGGGGGAGGGGGTGGGGAGGGAGGGAGAAGGGGATTAAGGAGCATTATGATTGGCACACATGATATGTGTGTGGGGTCATGGGGAAGACAGTGTAGCACAGAGAAGACAAGTAGTGACTCTATAGTGTCTTAGTATGCTGATGGACAGTGACTGCAATGGGGTGTGGAGGGTTCTTGATAATATGGGTGAATGTAGTAACCACAATGTTTTTAATGTGAAACCTTAATTTAAAAAATTATGGTAAATCTCTAGACTTTCAGTCTAGGACTTCACTATTATGCAACAAAACCTCCCTTCCTATGGTTGTTCTCGTCTGTATTATAGTAGTAGTTCCTATGCTTCTTGATAGTACACTGCTTTGTATTATTGTCTAGTTTGTATTTATATGATTTGTGTTGTCTGAGCAAAAAGGTTTTTCTCTTCTCGAAATCTGGTAAATTTCTTTCCCACCTCATCTTTGCAACTTCTCTTAAGTTCACCAAACTGTCAGCTCTTTCCCACCTTTCCATGGCAGACTGCCAGATTGCTTATATCTTGCCTTTGGCTGTTCTTGTCAGGCATCACAGCAGAATTTTTGCAAAAGTCTTGTAAACAGTGTGTTGCAATGTCAGTGGCCTCTGCTACCAATGCCTTCCTTCTCTTTCTTTTAAAATGATGCTCAGACTCCTTGTTTTATTGTGTGGGCCATCTCTCCTTTCTCTTATGTGCAGCTAGGCTTTTCACATGGATTTAGTAGAAGTTAACCCTGAACTTTTTCACAGTCAAAGGCACTTCTCCTCTCGCTCCCTCAATCCCTTGCTCCTTTTGTTTCCATTAGGATCCCTAATGGAAGGGGTGTCATGCTCAGCACTGATCATGTCCATGAGTCCTGTCTGAATCCTGGTTCTCACACTTTCTGGTTGGGTCATTTGGGGCAAACTTCTCCAACCTCATCTGTGAAATGGGATCACATTGCACACACCTGCCTGGAAGAATTGAAAAGAGAATTATATGAGAAAGTAAAGTGCCTAGAATAGTACTGGATACATAATGTTTACTAGGGAAGATGTTGATTTCCACTTTTAATATTCCTGTAAATAATTAATTCTTTGGTTGATGTTCTCTTTGTTGCCATGCCAACCATTTAGTCTTATGTCACAAACTCACCAATGCCTTCTTTCTTTTGAAACATTCTAAGTCAGCTGTTGTGTTTTTGCCTAACTCTGCATTTCTTGAGCATCTTGAACCAACTCTGTTTTAATCATTTTGTTTCATTCTTTTTCTAAGTTTTAGTGTCTACTACTCTCCGGCATCTTTAGATGGGAGCAAATGGTCCCCCTGGGTCATGCCTCTGACATTTTAGTCACTTCATATTCTCAAGGTAGTTTGCCTGCTCCACATGCACTCTGAGAAACCTGTTTCCAAGAAGTCAATTTTAGTTAAGATAGTGGAAAAATTGGTATCCATCACTTTACCATTTTTTTCCCCAAGCTGTCAGAAAATGCATTCACGTAAATATTCTTCAATTCCATATTATTCGTATTATCTCTAGACTGTGATCGACTCTTCTCATCTTGTCCCCTTTAATTAAGAAGGAGTCAAGGTCCTCTTGCAATTCTAACGCTTCTTTTTAGATTCAGGAAATTCACCATTTAGTAAATATTTATTGATGACAACAACCAGAAACAAATGCTAGGATTCAGAGACACAAAGTAAAAAATGGTTCATTCTTTAAGGAACTCAAATAAATGAGTTGTTCCTTTCTTATTTCTTTAAAAGATACTCATATCCTTTTATGTTTATAATCATTAAACTTAGCTTCTTATAAATGAGTATATAGTTGTACATCCTTGGGGTAGTGTTCACCATCAGGATATCCTAAGACTCATGTCAAGGTGAGAAAAATAATTAGATGATTCCCAAAAGGAGTGGTTTGTGGTTTGGGTATTGTTGGCTTAGTATTTGCATGTGCCTATTTTGAAAGACTTTCTGTTTCAAGTTAAAACACTGTGGCTCTCAATGGGAGTAGACTACTTGCTTCATGTTGGGTGGCCATAATTGATCAAAATTGCCTATTCCAGAAACATAGAGGCAGAAGTGAGTTGACAGTTAAATGGAGCAGAGAAAAGAAAAAATGTCTCAAGAAATCTTCTAAAACAGTAACAGCCCCCATTTGGAATTTTCCTCTTTTCTGCAAGAACTTTTGAGCTAATTAGAGTGCAGAGTGGCCGGAGGCAGCTGCGGTTTGCCCAGTGCGAGTCAATAGTTACTCTGAGTCTGCTCCATGCTCAGCCATTTCCCTTCCTGGCCTTTGAGTTAGACCATGGAAGGGCCCCTGTCAAACAGAAATGTTTAGTCACAGAATTTTATTGCTTCAGGGCATCTTATGGATCATGATACCACAGAGGTTCCCGAGCCTTGTCAAGGCTGAGACTCCCTTTCCAACCTCAACATTTCTTGGATTCCCATTCAGTAGGACTTAAAGCGGTAGCATCCATGGATTGAGAAGGCATATGATGACAATATGCCACTAGGAATTCAAGAATCATTTACATGAATTTAAACTTTATTAATCAGAGCAGCAAATACATATATTTGAAACAAAAAGCTCTATCTATGTAAGTGAGACATGTAATTTTCTCATCTGTAGCCTATTAGGTGTAGGTGTACACGTGGATTTGGAGGCCCTCAGGGGCCTGCCCCTTGGAAACCATTGAGCTAATCTAATCTCCTATTTTAACAGACAAAGATAAATGTGGTTCATGGATATTGAGTGACTTTCCAAGAACACAACTTGCTAGTGGCAGAGTCTAGTATATTGACACCTTTTTCACTGTATCACAGCTGTCTTAAAACTTTTATGAGCTTACTGTTTATCCGGATCAGCAAAGAGAAGTGTCATAAATAAACTAGCACAGAGGAAACTGTCCAAACATGGGAGGACATACTTCTACATTTAACAAAACACCTGTTTATTAGAATTCTTGCATAACTTTTTCCACTTGACAATGAAATATTTCTTGAGGGTTGCAAGGAAATAGCTGTGTTAGGTACTTTTTAAGCCTTAACATAAATTTGGAAAACACTGAATTTCTGGCTACAGATAATTACCCACCAAAACACCAAGAAAAAATTTTAAACCTTAAAGAGTATGGATTTTTGGAAATTCACAGGCATAGAAGCCAGCAAAAATGGACATCCCCAGCTCCTGCCAACTCAGGAGAAGCAATTCTGACTGCTGAGTTGAAAAAAAAAGGAATGAGAAAAATCACCAGCCAAACAATACATTATAATATTGGCAGACATAGGAGGAGTGTGTCAATGACATTAAAAAGCCATTCAGTGTTAGAATGACTCAATTCAGCTGGGGAAAGAGGAAAAGAACAATTGCTATTTCTTAGATATTTTTTAACATTTAGATTCAAGAGGGTGTATGAGGAGTGGCCAAATCATCAGCCCAAGGGTTCCCTGAGTGATTGCTAAGAGGGGGACATGCTGAACTGGATGCTGTTCTAGTCCATGCTCTCCTGGATGACCCACTTCTGTCAGCACTGCATTGGTTCAGAAAACTTCAGGGGTCAATAGATTAGCTTCAGGCCTCTCTTGATCTGGATGACCCTGGGGAGTCTGAGTTGATTCTGATTCCTGTGAAAATTTGGGTTGTGTTGGGGTAGATCTTGGATGGCCTAATCATTTCTTTGGTATGGATAAAGCAATAACAAGAGTTCATTCAGTTAGATCCAACAGTGACTTAAGAAGGTTTAGCCTTCTTATCTAGATGTTTATTGTGCACCTATTTTCCATAGATAAAGAGTCTATCTTAGGAGCAAAGTCTGCCGTCTCCATCCCAACCAAATCATTTGAAACTATGAGTTTCATAAGGACTCTCCGGGGGGAGAGGGTCAAACCTGAGCAAATCCCTTCCTACCATGGGGAGCTGCATCATCTCGGGGTAGCACATCTGAGTCTTAGAGAAACAAAGAGTAGAGATAAAAGATGTTGACAGAAAAGTTGTACAAACAGATCATGATTAACTAAACCTGTGGCCCAGAGCATGTTGCTTTCCATCCATGACCCCCTACCCTCTTATTCCCAAGACTCTCAGGCATTGTGGGCAGGGAATAGAGTTTGCCAGGGTGCAGAATCCTTTCTTTTCCTGTTAACTCTGCTGTTAGAGCTGCAGCGCTGGCAGTGGTCCTGAGAAGGGCTCTTTTTAGTGGGCTGCTTGGCAGGAGCATTTCCACCGCAGGCAGAATCAGTTGTCTTGGTGAAATCCCCATGCATCTGAGAGCGCCTCATCTGGCTGGGGATCACCCGTTACTTGCCCAGGCCTGGCCCCTCTGAACAACCTGGGAGACTGGTGAGCTGGTGTTGGCTGAACTGTGAACCTTTAAGCAAACAAAATAGATGATTTTATTCACTGCAATTGCAGGAGGACTAATTTGTGGGGAAAAAGCAACCTGAGGAAAGTTTTCAGTGCTGGGGGCCTAGGGCAGGAATGGCAAGTGGAGAGGTGGAGGGAAAAGGGAAAGAGCTACAAAGTGGTGAGGAGACTGGGGGTAAGCGGGTGACAGATTCTTAGCAGTTGCCTTGGGTGGAGAGCGTTGCCTAAAAAAGATTTTAAGGATGTATCTTTTGTGATATGCTGTGTAAAACCTCTCACCCTGTTCCTTTGCAAAAGTCACAGTAAATGTCTACATTCTGCTCTTTTAAGTGTGGGAGCCAGTAGCCACGTGTGGCTATTGAGCCACTGACATGTAGCTGGTTTGAATTGAGATGTACAGTAGAAAATAATACGTATGAAAAAAAGAATGTAAAATATTGATTTCATTGATACTTTTTTGCATGGGATACTGTGGATAAAATGAGAGTTCCTGTGGCCAGGATTCTCACCTGGCCCTGGTTGACTAGCTCACTTGCACACCTGTGGGCAATACATTGCTGTGGACTCTATATAAAGAGCTCCGCCCAGTGCTCTGGGTGTGGCATGGTGGCAGGGCTGCAAGGCTGCAGGAGAGCAGAGCAGAGGCTGGAGTGGTGGCAGCACCAAGGACAGAGGCCCAGAGGACAGCTGTGCGGGACGACTGTGCAGAGAGGCCCAGAGTATGGCTGTGTGGGACGGCTGTGCAGGCAGAGAGGCCCAGAGGACGGCTGTGCAGACAGAGGGGCCCAGAGGCAGAGACTGGCTTGCTGCATGCAGACTCGTTCTGAGGGAATGGGATTCTACTGACTGACCTACCACCTGGAAATAAAGGTGGGTATAACTCTTTCACCCCAAAAGCGTTTTGCTGTCAATTTCTTTGGTCACATTGAATCCATAGCGAACTTGCCCCAGGCTGAAACCCATTGGCAAGACAGATACTTGTTGACATGCTAACACTTATAATATATTGGGTTAGGTAAAGTGAATTTTTAAAATTAATTTTAACTGTTTCTTTTTACTTTTTTAGAAGTATGGCTTTGAAAAATTTAAATGACATATGGGGCTCACATTATATTTCTATTGGATCTGCATCATTCTTCAAAGCTTCCGGGGATGGACTTGTGTTTATTTTGGACTGGGTTCTGTGCTGCTGCAGGGTTGTTCAAGCAGACACTCATACCCATGTCTACTGATGGCCAAAAGGGAAGGGAGGGTGAGACTTGATGTATCTCACGCTCCAAAAGGAGCCTTTGTCAGCAGTCTTTGTTAAGTTTGCATGCATACTGAGACATTCAGAAAGATTCTGAATCAGAGAAACATCTGGGAGACTTAAACACATCAAAAGGAGACCAAATTTTCCTCTTAGAATGGAACTGGTGTTAACAGAGAAACCTCAGAGGGCAAGGACTGGAAACACAGGGAAAGCCTGAGTGAGGATGGGAGAGATGATGTGGCCTTCTCCGTGAGTGTACCTACCACATGTTAAGCCTCAGTAAAAATAGCTGAGTGGGCGGGGAAAGAGGAAAAGATGAAAGGAAGGAGGGAATAGAGGAGAAGGCAGAAAACAGATCTGAATTGAGAAAAATAGCCAGGCAAGACTGGACATGGTTTGTGTGGCCTCTAATAGATCTTGTGAGCTTGGAACAGCTTGAGAAAGATTTCATGGAGCAGAAATCTTCCACAAGCTCCAGAAAAATATACATTTCTTGAATGTTCAGTAGTAGAAGTTCTGAGTTTATTTATTTGAAAAATGGCTTTGAAGCTGCCTAGTTAAGGGAGAGCTAGGGAGAAAGGAGCATCTGCATGGGTGATGAGGCAGAAGGGCTCCTGGGGCCCTCAAGGTCTATAATGTTTCCCATAGGTGCTTTTGTGCTGTGCCTGGGAAAGTCCCAGGCTACATCCCTGGCATGGTATTATCATGTAGCACTGTAAGTAATTCAACTCTCCAGAGCACAGCGGGGCTCTTTGAATAACCAGTGTAGCATCCTTCATTTCACTTTATGGCAAAGAGAAGACAGGCATTGCAGAGTTAGTAGAAACACCCCAAACCCTTCAACAAAGTTCAGGCTATGCTCTGGGTCTGAACAGATTCAATCCAATTTCTTATCCTATAACTTCTGTGTCTATGGAACTGGGCAATGAAAATGAATGCTCTAAATAATGATCCGAGGCTCTGTAAGGGTCTAAAGTGTCTCACAAATCATCAAAGAAAGATTAAATTACATCCTGTGCTTATCAAAGCTAAAAAGTGAGCTAGTAATTTCTTGGAGAAACAGTTGCTCCAGGAGCTGAGACTGAAAACGTGGCCATGTTTAGCCCCAGTTTAATTAGACCATCTAAGTAACAAAAAGGCCTCATTTTTAAACTTCACAGTTAATTGAGAGCTTTTTGCATGTTGACAACCAGGTAAGAAAAGGTTTTATGTGTTAGGTTTCTTTGAGGCAAAACTGTTAACACTCCAGCCTGGCAGACCAACTGCATAGATTTATCTAGGACTGGCTAGAATTGCAAATTCTCAGGTCCCACTCTAGACCTATTGAGCATAATCTGTGTTTCAGCAACACTGAAGTTAGAGAAGGACTGACTGAGGGGACTAACCTATCTCTCAGAAAGGAAGGAGCCCCTTTTCCTTGAACAGGGCCTCTGGGGACCACAACTAATGCTTATTTTATGTTCTAGGCTTGAAGGTAAGAACTTTACACAACTTATCTTATTAATCCTTCAACAGTCCTAAATATAAAAATTAATCCAATTTTATAGATAAGGAAACTGAGATACAAAACCATTAAGCAATTTGCCAAACCAATACACGCTAAGTAATAGAACTAGGGTTCCTATCTAGGCTGCCACCTGTTGGCATTGTAAATACAGGACATTATTCAGTCTTTCTTCCTCAGGTTTTGCGCCATGCACAAGGTGGTCAGATACAGAGTTCAGTGGGTCTTACCCCCATGAGTTTTCTTTATCTTTCCAGAAAGCCTGGAATTTCCTGCTTGAAATTTCTACAGAATTCAGAGATGACTTTGAAAGTCATTCACTTTATGGCATATTCCTGGTGGAGTGCAGGCTTTCTGACATCTCATTTCATGTATTGTAATAAAAAATACATAAAAAAAAACAGACTGTAAAATCTATCTGAAGTCTTATTGTTTAGAAATAATATCTGTTAAATTTAGATGTTTTCTCTTACATGACTCACTATAACTAAAAAGTGGGGATAGGAGAGCCAGTGACTCTCCGCCTCCACCCATCAAAGCCTTGGGGAGCCCAGGTTCTCTGTTTCTCTGTTTGTTCTCTTCCTCTCCTTTCTGTAGACAAAGCTGTCTCTGCTTACTCTTCCACTTGCTGGTGAATAAAAATGGTCACTCCAGCCCTGATTTTACAGTATCCTTCAGTTCACAGGTGAACAATCCTATGAGCATAATCTTTGTATCTCTTGTTTCCAGTTCTCCAGTCAAAGAATTCCAGCCTGTGTATTGGTTCCTCACATTAGTCAGCCAAAGTCAAGTTGTTATTAAAGCAGGGCCAGAAAGGCCACCCCTTTTGGTAGGGATTGTGGGTAGAAGATATACCAAATGATGGGTTGTGGATGAGGCAACTGTGCACAAATATGTCTACTGTAATTTTTTAATATAAAAATGCGATCATACCTCTTGTAACTATGTTTTTCACTTAAAATTTTGCCAACCCACTTCCCTGCCTATAAGTATTATTGTACCTCATCAACTTTAGTGATAGCATAGCCCCCGCTGCATGCATCTGCCTCAGTTTGCTCAACCATTTGCTATTGCTGGGTAGTCTTTCCTTGAGGTATTTGCCAACATAGTCAATGTTGTTATGAACAGCCTTGTCATATATCTTTGTGCCCAGTGTTAATAAATTTTTTAGGATAAATTCTTAAAAGGCAAAACTACTGGGTTAAGAAGTATGAACATTTTTAAGGCTCTGGAAATAAGTACCCAAATTACCTTCTGGAAAAGTGGCTCTAGTTCGTGTTCTTCCCAGCCATCTAGTAAACTTGCCCACACCCTCACCAGCACTGGGGATTATTGTTTTTTATCTTTGCCAATATGATAGGCAAAAAATGAGCTCATTGTTCTTTTAATTTATGTTCTTACTGAGGTGGAACAATTCTTCATATGGCTGTTGGCCTTTTGTATTTCTTATTTTGCGACATTCTTTTTTTCTTCCATGTGCAAGGTTTTGTTTAATTGAAGTATAGTTAATAAACAATCTTATATTTGTTTCAGGTATACAACAAAGTGGTTCAACAGTTACCCATATTATTAAATGCTCACCCCCAACTAGTGTAGTTACTCTATGTCAACATAGGAAGATGTTACAGAATCATTGGCTGTCTACTGTCCCTGTGACCAACTTATTGTGCCCTCTTATAACCCTCACCCTCTCCACCACTCACCTCAACACCTCAATCCCTCCTCCATACATTACTCTTTTTAAAAACTCAACTGTACTTTACACACAAAAAAGATTTCAGCAGCAGTCGTTACTTGTCTGCTTGATCCTTACCCTAGTTGCAACTGTGGCTTCCTTTATCTGATTACCCCCACCTAAAGATAAACCAGCATCTCATTTTCTTCCCAAGGACAATATTTGAGTCTTAGAACAATAAGTAAAGCTAAGCCTTTGGTTTGTTACACATCACTGTCCCATCAACCCTTTATGGGGATGTTCTGGGAGAGGGGAATTGATCTTCCAAGCTATGTGATAAAGTGCCTGAGACCAGAATCCCTGGGTGGGTTGGAATTGTGGGACTGGGGTGAAGGGAGCATGTAAGAGATGTCAAGTTCATCTACTCCTAAGGTGGCTGAAGTTCTTAAAGGAAGAGAGTTTTCTTACCACCCTTGAAGGAGGGCTGTAGAGAAATCTGAAGGGGAAGTTGTTTCTTTCACTTCTTGCTTTACATCCAGCATCAAAAGCGTGGACCCTTACCTCCTATTCAAGTTGAAGCATGGATAATTTTGAGTCTCCTCAAAACTCCTTCTCTAGACTTTGACATAATGCAGGTTAGAAGACTTCCAAGATATCAGATTGGGAAGAGAGTAGGCTCATTGAGAATAATAGGCCAAGATGTTCTGAGGAATGCAGGATGGCAGGGCTTGGCTGCACAGCTCAGAGACGTCCTATATAGGCAGTGGTCTTGGTGGTTTGATTCAACAAGGTTTCCCAAGCTTCCCTCATGATAAAGATCACCTGTTGCATTTACTAAAAATAGATATTACAAGGCTCCATCCAAGATCCACTAATTCAGACACTTCAGGCAAAGGTCTGATGAAGTGTACCATCAGGGAATTTGGAAAACACTGATTTAAAGGGTCTATGGAAAAGCCTCTTGCAGGAGATAGCTTTTAGGCTGTCCATGCAGTCTGTAAGATACCCACCACACAACTCCCTGCCCATAGGTAGGACCCTAGCATTCATGTTTGAGCTATGGCACCCCCACATCCCTGGCCCTGAGGGGAGCCCAATTGAACCAGTTAGATTCTCTCTCTGCAAATCAGAAATGGTATTTAGAGATGGTCAGTCTGTCTCTAGAATTATAACATGGAACCTTGAGAACGTGGGGTAGCTTTATTCTGCTTTGTGAATGAAAAAACAGTTAAAATGGTCTATAAGGGAGACCGAAAAATGAAACACAGATTCCCTTTTGGCTTGATGTAGCTTGATTTGTTTTCAAGAACTTGCATTGCAAGACTAGGACCCTCTGACGCTTGAAAAGAAAAATCACCTACACTTAACTAAAATCTTTACATTGAAGTTAATGGGTCTTCTATGTCAAAAATGCAAATACTTCCGGAAAGATTAAGGCCATCAAAAATCCATAATTTAATATAAATTGCATTAACCAGATTAATGCAGAGAGAGGGAAGAGGAGTGTTATTTGTAGGGAAGAAGGTGGGAAGTGGACAATGAGGTGATGTGGGGAGGGGCAGACCTGGTGAAGAGTAAGAGTAGTGGTTTTTGTCTGAGATCACCAAGTTAGTGAAGCAGGCAGAGCAAATGGGCTGACTGTCATTTACTGCACCCCTTGCACAGCCACTCTACTGTCACCTTTGTCTTCCATGACAGTTGCCTAGCTGTGGCTCACAGCTCCTTAGGAAAAGAGAAATTCAAATGCAAATGAAGGAAAAGGGTATTGTTTCTGTCCAGTGTTCTCAACATTAATCCGAACCTGTGCTGTTGGACTAGAAGTACCCATGTGATTTAATAGAGTCATGATTAAACCAAGTCAAAAGAAAAAAGTATATGTACAGTGAACTGACATGCACATTTGGGAAGAAAACTGCTGACTGAAGCAAAATACACATTTATTGCAAGAACTTGAACTATAGTGACTACTATTTGTTTGTTTCTGTTCACTCAGGGATTAAATTGAGTTTAAGCAGCCTGGAGCAGTCTGATGCCCTCCTCTCAGCCACGGAAGGTGTCAGGTACCCTGCCTCTAGAATCTGATATCCTGTTGGTGAAGATAATAGTTCACAACTGAGATCCTTTTGCTCTTTTTAGGCCCATCCACACTTTGGTTTATGTTAGAGTTGGAAGTAACATGAGAAATCAGAATGATGCAGAACTAAGAGCTGAACTTTGGAGACAAGTGGTGTTAGGTTCGAATTCTGCCACTTCATGGCATTGTGATTGGGAACCCCCTGAGCATTATCTTTAAGGAGATGATCAAACAGCAGCTGATAGGTGGGTAATGATAATCATAGTAGTAATAATGATAATTACTAAAGCAGCTATCATTAAATAAAGACTACTACACACCAACCACTGTGCTAAGTGATCTCAGTTCATCTTGACAGCAATAGGAGATGATTACTGCTAGTAAATGTATACTTAATCAATGTTAGTTGGTTTCTTCCTTGACTGAGAAATATTTACTGAATGCTGGTTACATGCAGGCATTGTACTAGATAGGTTACGATCCCCTCTCTCAAGGAGTCATTGTATTTCTAGGGGAATAGGGAAGAAGACAAAAGAAATACAATATGAACTATCAGGGTCTATCAGGGACATGTTGGGAGCACGTGGAGAGGGGAATATAAAACAGATTTATAGTTAGGGAAGGCTGAATTCTCAGGGCTGTGTAGCCAGAGAGGTTGCTGGATTGCTAGAGGTCGTGGACTTCTAAGTTCAAGTCCAGTGCTCTCTACTAATCCCTGCTTCCTTGGGTGGGCATTACCAATGAGAGGCTTCTTCCCAAGGAGAGGGGAAAAAAAAGCTTTTTCTTGTGAAAGTATTCAATTCACAAAAATAGGGAGAAGAAAATAGACCACTTTGCCCATCCCCCGATTATCAACATGTTGCCACATATGCTATTTGAAAAGGATGCTTTTAATGGCAGTATTTCTACAGCAGGCTCTGCTGGCGATTCCAAAGAGATTACATAGAGCCCGTGTCCATTTCTCTTTGTCCTACATCCATAAACTGGATCCTCTTCACTTCCCTCTGTTGGGAAGACACTCCTTGTTTCTAGCAGGGGAGCAGGTGTGGGGCCTGTGAGCCAATCTGTCACTGGTGGAGTAAAACAGCCCTGCACATGTGCCAAAGTAGCATCTCCTTTTAAACTGAAGAAGCATTATTGCTGTAATCAGATTTGCATTCTACAAATATGGTGCCCTTTTTTTTTAACCAGTCACCACATCTGGTTGCTGAATAATGCCTTAATCATCACGTGGTCCATGTCATCTGGGCATCTTTAACAAGTGGACTGGACACAATGGGTCTCTTAGTTGAGATGCTAGACCTCATCAGGTAACTGTTGTCACGCACATCAATCACTTTGTAATCATCTGGTGAATGCTAGATCTGATTGTGAAAATTGATTTTGACTTTCGTCTTTTTTTCTGCTTTTTCCCCATCAGCCCTGATCCCTGGAAAAGAGACTGTGTCAAGCAGTGTGCCCTGAGTGGTTCTTCTGAAGGCAGGGAAAACAAAAAAAGAGTGCTTGGACTACTAACCCAGGGAATTTATTTTGTAGTGCACGTTTTGGATTACAAAAGAAGTGATTGAGCTTATGAAACAAGAATAAGTCATTTGTGGAAGGGTAATTCTTTTTAGCATTCAGTAAAGAGGTTGAGGAGGTTTACCAAAGTTAGAATAGGGCTGCTTTTGTTTAAAAGGAAGTGATTAGGTACAGGAGAAATCATTTTGGATTGTCAGACATGACTCAGGTTCAAGTCCCAGGCTCTGCCTTTAAAGAACCAGATGGTCTTTAGTAAGGAACTTCACACCTCTGGTCTCAGTTTCCTTACTTGTAAAATATGCAAGGTCCTTTTAGTATCTGATATTTTGCAATTTTAAGAGGTTTAATGCAGTGCAGTGGTTAAAACCGGGGCCTTTGGAATTGGAGAAAGCTGGATTTCAGGCCGATCTCAGATGTTTGCTGGCTGTGTGATCTTGAAAAACTCACCTAACCTCTCTGTTCTCCATTTTCACCATCTGCACAACTAGTACAACACTAATAACTACAGCCCAGATGTCTTATAAAATTAAGTGTATTGTGCTTAGTATAGTGCCTGGCACACTGAAACTCTCAGTAAATGAGCTGTTGTTGTTATTATTATTATTATTATTATTATTATGTTCCTATTACTCTTTATGCCATATTCTATCTAAATAATCAGAGGTCCAGGAAGAAAAGCAAAGCCCTCAGGAAAATTTTACAGAAAAATGAAGCAAAATACTTGTTCCCCACTAGAATTATTTTCACAAGACCATTGCTCTGATATAGTGCTAGCGATGAAGAAATGATGCACTATGAGCTCAGTGCCAGGTCTATGGTTCATTTCTGATTTCATTCATTTAAACAACCAGCTAGCATTCTCTGAATGCCTTCTAGGTTCTTGCCATTCTATAAACCTGGAGGATAAAAAGGAAAATATGGCATCTTTCTTACTAGGATGGTGCTGACTGTAGAGAGGGCAGTAGACTTAAGCAATATTGCTGCATTTCTGTGTTCACCAGCTCTTTCTTTCCTTGTGCTCTTGGAAAATGCTTTTGGATTTGGAACTCAGATGCTGGTGCCAGATTTTAAGGTTGCTTCAGAGCCAGATTTCTCTGTGATCTTTTTTGGTTCGGATGTGTCACTGATTATATTCTCAGTCCACAGAACCTCAGCTTCTCTGTTGAAATCTGCCATCAGTGCAGTTCTCTTTCTAAAAAGAGTTTATTTGGAAGAATAGTTGAAATAAATTGGGAAAACATACAGATGTCTGTACTGTTATTTGAAACAAACAAGCAAACGAAACAAGAAGAGTAATTCCACCTTTAAAAATAATTAAGTAGTTAATTTACACTGAGTCCTCACTATGTGCCAGGTAGTGTAAGTTCCATGTGTGTGATAACTTACCACCCCTCACCACAGCCACTGTAAGGAGAGTCTCTGATAATTCCCTTTTGCTGGTGCGAAAAACCAAGGGACAGATCGGATGAGTAATTTGCTAGTCAGGCAACTAGTACATGGCTGAGTTGGGATTTAATGTCGCAGTCTGACTCCAGAACCAGGCTTGCAGCCAGTAATTTCTGAATGACACAAGATACTTGTAATAATTTTCTATTGTTTTATTAAATATTGAGCTCAAGAAAATTAAATCACACAGACTGTAAATATAATTCAAACTTTTATTAAATGTCAGAATATTGGATCCTTGGGTGCATTTTACTTCTGGGCAATTATCCAAGTTTGAAGCATATATTTATGTGTTTGCTGCTGTCATTACCACCCTGGCTTACAGTGGCAAATCAGATGATACAGTGAGAGGAGTTCAGTTACTGATACGTGCTTTTGGGGGAATCCCTTTGGATCTTGGGGTGCGAGTTCAGATGTTACCTTATAACCAGGAGGCCTTCTCCTGGCCTAGATTATTTCCTTTGAAAACTTGCTCTATTGAGAGTGTTGTCATTTAATTTCCAACTTGCGAGTTCTGAAAGGGAAATTTATTCTTCCTTCAGCAAGGAGCCTACCCACTGTAAATAAGTGCTCGTGGCTTGTGAGTAAATTTATAGTCACTATCATAACCATTTTCTGTTTAGTTTGGAAAACCTAAAATTGCTAACTACTCTTCTGTTTTTTCTTCCTGAAAGTTCTCTCAAACATGATTCTTCCAGTGAAAATAAAAGATCTCTTTCTGTCTGTCTTACTGTACTATAGAGAGTCATATTTTAAGTCTGCCTTTCTTCTAGGAAACATCCAATTATTTATTTCTTGTACCCGTCTTTCTCTTCTGGTTGTCCCCCCCTAACTCCTTAAAGCTGGATTTAAAATGACCCCCATTCCAACCTCATATCTACCTTACTTCCAAAATCAATCCTGACAGGGAGTGTGTTAGCTTTACCTTTGGAATTAGTTCCCACCCTCAGCCTGGATGTCCAGTGACATGGCCATAAATGCTGGACTCCAGTGTTGGCCCTAAGTGCTTCCCATCACCCCGTGCCCACCTGTAACCTCCTGCCTGACAGCACAACTGAGCCTGCCCTAAGAATCTCTTGCTACTGGTGCTTCTCTTTGGGCTGAAGCTCTGTACATACGCAGGCGCTGAACTGTGGCTGACCTCACCATGCCCTTTGACGACTGTGCATCAAGACTGAATCTGACTCTCTGTGCCTGGAGCCCAGAGTAAAGCGTAAGGTGAGAATATTGAGCTAAATGGTCTGTGGTCTCAGTTACAGGAGTGAGGCCAAGGTAGGCTTGAGTGGCCACAATGTTCATGATTCTAGAAAAGCAGGTGAAGCATCCACCAATGAAGAAGGAGAAGAAATGCCATCACACTAGAGGTGAAAGCTGGATAACTGTACTGAAGAACAGGTGGACAGAGGAGCCCAGGTTGAAACTGGGGCTGAAGTGAATGGGTGGCAACCCGAGGGCAGGCAGGGATCCAGCGGGGAGGTGGGGAGGTGGTGGTGGGAGGAGTGGATCCTGCAGGCCCGTGACCCTTCACATGCTGGGGAGCGTGCACCTGTCAGACTGGACTCAGGGCCATCAAGTCTGCAGCTGGCGCGGCTTGTGTTCCGGTTCATGAAGCCCATTCCCACCTGCCCTCTGCTGCCAATGCCCCCAAGCCTCCTGCCTTCATAAATCTAGACTCTGTCCCATTTTCAGTTTGATAGAACTGATGTTACTCAGTGCTCCCAGGACACATGGCATTGCTCTGTTAGGCTCTGGTGCTGATTTCAGCAGAAGGGGAAAAGAAAGGAGGACCTGCCAACGAGGCCACTTCCTTCAGCTGTGAGTCCCCCAAGCCTCGTGCTCCTATGAGCAACAAGCTGGAAGGATTCTGAGTAGGATTTTTGAATTAAAATATTGTGTGTTCTCTATCATAGAACAGAAATTATGGAGGGAAAATATCGCCTGTAATTAAAGTCAGCAATCAGGATTCCTTACATCTCTAACCTTGTTATAAAAGTCACAGAGGCAAACATAACATAAAATGTGGTTCCAGACCTCAAGGGTGTACCTGGAAGTCATTATGACTTAAATACACCTAATCATATAGAAATGGACCTAATATTTCAAAATGGTTCATGGATTTAGATGTAGGAGACTCCAATTATGCTGACTGAAAAATAACCACATAGAGAACCTTTGTTTTAGTTACACTTTCCAGCACCAGTCTATAAAAGAATTCTAACTTTAAGCTCTAAGTTTTAAAACTAGTAATAAAATGATTAACACATACCTACATATGCACACACAAACTTCTACCCTGCATTGCTACGAATTCGGATCAGACTGAAAGCTGGCCAATGAATAGCTACTGACTGGCTGGGTGATCAGCCCACACATTGTTTGGCAAATTGAATCAAACCACAGAAATGTAGACTCAGATAAAGTGTATGGTTTAATGTAATTTACTCTCTCATAGTGAGAGGCTCTATTTAATTTTCACACCCCTGTGTCTGATGTCTTTTCATGAAAATATATTAGTCTATTTCTCAAAACTTCCCTGCTGGTGAAAGACACGCATTTATTTTTTTTTAATACATTCTTAATTTCTGGTCTATAGGCATAAACTATGCCTCTGGGAAAGAAATGCATTGCATGGATACACTTCGTGAAGGTAAACACACAAAGGCATTCTGCTTTCTGTTAATTAATGATAGCAATGCCAAGTTTTTATAGGAAACCAATTTTGCTTTTGAACACCAGGGAAATCTTTGAGCACAAGAAACGTTTCAATTTAGGGAAACTAGCACAGTCAAAAGTCTAAATGTAACAGGTGAATTACAGTTGGTCTGGAAAATTGGATGTATTAGGAATTGGTCCATTGAATGTTCAGTAAATAAAACTGGACTTCTGAAAATATTTTCTCTAAGCTGAAGAAAGTTGGGATTTGTTCCAGCAGTTTCCCAGGAGTTGGAGTTGAGATGCATAGCCTGGGACCACGGGAGCTGAGAGAGGCCAAAGCTGTGAGCAGCCCACTGTGCAGAACCATGCCTTAACCGTGCCAGGGCCTCGCCTGGCTCATGAACGATTGATATCCCCATCTCCAGATGCAGATTGAGTCTGACCTTTTTGCAGAATAGGAGTTTTGGCTCCCTCTTGTTTTCATGCATTAGGAAGTTGTTTGTGAATGCTCACTAAGTGTGACATGACCTCCTTGGTGTATTTAAAGCAACTCTCGGCTGGTGTTGTCAAAAGTTTCATCGTTCACGCAGATGCCTTGAGTCAGCAGGAACGCGGAGTTTGACAGCGTGAGAGGCAAATGATGTGAGGGCTGAGTCACTCTGTGGAGCATGCCAGGTAACCCCTCTTATGCAACGTGTTCTATTCTCGTGCCACAACCAACTCGACACCATCTATACTGCATCTGTCTTGGGCTTATGCACAATTGTCTGCTTGGAGGCACAGCTGGTGATAACAGAATGAAGAAAGTCAGGACAACTGCTGAAAGTGAAAGCACAGAATTCTAGGTCCTCTGAGCTCTCCCAAAGTTGTCTCCCCTTGACTGCCAGAAATCACTACGACAGAAATACTTGTTTGCAAAGATATATACAGTCAAGTAACTTAGAGCAACATGCATAAGAATGACAAATTGGGAAAACCTAAAATGGGAGGGGAGCCATAAATTATGACACATTTATGCAATGGAATATTGTGTAACTGGAAAACAGTCAGGCAGCTTTATATGGAAAAAGATGTCTGACATAGATTGCGGAGGAAAAACATCAAATGATACACACACACACACACACACACACACACACACACACACACACACACATATATATAATCCCATTTCCAGTTTTAGAAAGTCATGTGTGTGTAATGGTCCTGCCCTTTGGGATTGGGGTTGGGGAAGGTGAGGGAAGGACTTTGGCTTTTGCTATTTCTGTGTTACTGGAAAGTTTGCAGTTAATGTGTATTACCTCTGTAAATATATATTTACAAAAGGAGATGAAATAATTTAAGGGCTTTTCAGTCAAGATTCTCAGAGTAATCCTGGGATCACACAGTATCCAAAAAGAATAAATCTATAATTAGAAAGGTTCTGCAGTAGCTCTGGGCTATTGGATGAAGCATTTCATCTGAGTGTATTTCTAGCCTATGTGATCTGTTTTCTAAAAGAAGGTAGGACTGACTGTAAGTTCAAGCTGGTTATTGGTCTGGCCCCTTTATTCTATCCACTTAATGGTACTATTAATAATATACATTATTCATTTCCTATTTTACAGTTTAAAAAGCACTTCTCACATCTTAAATAATACAACAAAGCTGTGAAGGGGTACTATTATTTTCAGAAAAAATGATTGAGGGTTAGGAAAGTTAGTTAATGTGCTCTGAATCACACAACTAGTTAGGGTAGAATTGCAGTGGGAGTCAGGGATTCTATCCCGGTTAGCCATTAATTTTGGATAAGTACTGTTTTTTTTTAGGTCTCAATTTACTCAACTACAAGTTGGGATGGGGAAGGTTTCTAAGTATAAAAGTATCAATCATTTAAGTGAAACTCAGTATCCCTCAATTAATTTTGGGACAATTTCATGGATATGTTTAAAGATACTTATGTTATAAAGATGTGGCAGGCATCCTTTCTATTGTTTATTTGAGCGTCAGTAGAAGACTGTGTATTTGTGCAAGGATTTGATGGACAAATTATTGCAGATTGGCTGGAAGGAAACCAGGGTGCTGTGGTCACATCTCCCTGTGGTGACCCTCTGTCCCAGGTGGCCCAGGTGGGAAGTCAGGAGGCTCCTGGACATTGTGCGTCTGTACTAACTCAGGTGGCCATGGCCCACCAGAGGTGAATGGTGGTTCTTCCCTGGCATCGGCAATTTCAGATTCTTGTATAAGGATTCCACTTGAATTAGGGTAGAGAGATGGTTTTATGCAAATCTAGTTGGTATGTGGTAGCTCTAAATAAATATTTGCTAAATATGAATATTTGGCAATATTTGAGTCAGAGTAAAAGAAATTGACTTTTCTTAGGTCTGAACTATCACCGCAGTTTTCTTCATATCATCTCCCAAACAACTGAATCCTAATCTTTCACAATCAGCAGTGTCCATGAACCTTCACCCGAAGGGCTATATTTTAAAATATAAGTTTTGTTATTATTCAGGTACGTTGAGGACAATAGATCAAGAGATGAAAAGATAGTTGGGCACTCACAGTTCCCAAGGAGAGGGGCTATGCCAAGCTGGGGTGAGATTTCCTGGGAAGCTCCAGGATCAGTCAGTCAGGAGGCAGAGGAGCAAGGGGAAAACATGGGCAAGAGCCCCGACTGTAATATCTGTGGGGAGAAACAGGTGAGGCAGGGTAAACAGGTTAAGGATCGGCTAGTTTGAATTATTCCAGTGGGGGATATAGGGGTTGTCTCTAGTTGTCTGGTACCTGGCCCTGGGTAATTTGGGCAGAGGGATAGTGGCTCAGCACAGAAAGCCCAGTAAAGGGGTGGTTTGGACAAGGCTCTGGACTGGCTGGTTTGCATATGAAAGGGGTGCTCCCAGACCTTTAGTGGAGTCCTTTACCATCTCTAGGCCTTGGCTAGCCCTGGGAGGGGCAGTCTCTTCAGGATTAACAAGGCTCCAGATGTCAAAGCATCAGAATAAAAAGACATGCTTAATACAGGCTGATATAAATTAGCTTAGCCTTAAAAGGAAGCAAAGAATTGGCAAACAGGAGAGCAAATAAAAATTGGATATATAATCTATCATTTTATATAATGTGTGTACTGACACATTATACTTTCATTGCGGTTTATTTGTATATGTTTTTTCTTCCAAGACCACTAGATGACTTGTCATTTGAGATAGTTTATTTCTTCAATTTTCCTGCAATTAAGCTATACAATTACCAGGTGGAGGTGGGTTCTTCATAGTGAGAATTTTTTACCCCCTCCCACCACACCCCATATCTATAAACACATATATTAACTCAAGTATCAAGTAGAGGTAGTATATATTTACAAATATGCAAATTGATACACACACACACACACACACACACACACACATACACACACACACCCCTTTTATTATCCACACTTTATCAAGGTATAGGAAGACAAAACATAAACCTTACTATAAAAGTACCATGGAATTTCAACAAAAATGGATCTTAGAGTCGAAAAAGATTTATTGCTATTTATTGTCCCACTATGTCTCCAACACCTGCCTTGTCTAGTTAGAAAGCAAAGGTCCCTGAAAAATGTACAAATAAGCACACATATATAACTTTTTCAGGAATAACATACATAAAGACATTATCAATATGGATAGATTTGTTTGCTACAACTTATGGTACTTTATGTGAGCCTACATCAAAAACAACCCTACATGTATTATTGAACATTGGTCTTGTTTTTACAATGAATGATGAGTGCCACCGACTCTATTCTCTTCCATATGCCCCCAGATGGGCACACTCTCCTGGACACAGTGAGGCAGGGCAAGCCACAGGCTGCCACCAATGCTTCGTTCTCAGGCTGGCTCCACAGGGCACCAGCAGGTCAACCTGCTTCCTGGCTTATGTGCGGATGATTTCCTTCCATGTAGGACTGACAAGACAACACTTACATATAAACATGTTTTTTAATACCTATACCATTTACTGGTTCAGCCAGAGAAAGAACAGGTCTCCAGGTCAGAAGCTCTCTCTGCTGAAAGGTTCCAACTTTACCCTTTAAACATAACTAATTTCTTTCTTTCATGATCTCATTCATGGCTGCAAAACCACCCTCTTTCCGAACCCCTACTCAGATCTTCTCTCAAAATGGTGCTAATTAGACTAATGTAGTTCAACTTCAGTAACTAACGAATGTACTCTTTCTCTTATCATAACATTATTAACAAGGGAAATAAGTCCCATTGCCAGAGGCACAGAGACTGGGGCAGGTGTAATTCAGCTTCAGTTGAACATTCTGGCTCTCCACGCCTAAACCCCACCTCTCACCTTTAGCGAGTTAAGAATATAAACATTGTTCAATTTGTCCTTCCTTTTTTGGGTTTTGGCTATTTCTCCATAAAGTATCCATGGCCTGTCCACATTTCCCTGGGTTTATTAACTTAGTTCTATCTTCCTACTAGTCAAATTGATGTCTCTCCTTCCTCCTATATGATAAATCCCTCTTCTGGATCAGTACTGCTCACTTATAGATACCTGCCTTATAAATAACTCTCAAAAAACTTGGGTCGTTTTTCAGAATCCATGAGTCCAAAGGAAACCTCTAGGGCCTTAAAAACTTGGGTTCAGGTAATTAGGGCAATAGCTGCCTATACTTCATTCTGTTAAATGCTGTTAAATCTGGTAAAAATCCATTCTAACTGAATTCAAAGTGAGGTTGAAAGAAAAAAGAAAAATCTCCCCAGCTGTTTAATACAGCAAACAACTCATGGTTCTGCACAAACCTGAAGAACTCAGCAAATGCCTCTTCCCTGTGATGGTAACAGCCCCAGTCATTTGCACTCAGCCTTCTCTGTGGCTTTCTGGAGCAGCCACCACAGTCACTCTCAAACCTTCCTTATTTCTGGATGGCAGACAGAGCAGCACCTTGAGTGAGGGAAGGAGAGCTCGGCAGAAAGGAATGCCCGAAGAACACGGACGTCTGGAGCTCAGGAGGACTGTCTCAGACACTCACTCTCCAGCTGTTGGGAATTTTAAACGTCATGCCTTTTGGAATTCAGCAGATGCTTGGAGGATGATCAAAGAGGGAGCAGGGTCAGGGGAGAGAGAGGGGGTGGACAAAGTGGTGATGTCTGGAAAAAGAAGCAGCTTAACCAGTGTGTTAGTTTCCAGTTGCTGCTATAACAAACGGCCATGCCGTAAGGACTGAAAACAAAGCAATTTATTATCTTGCAATTTTGTAGGTCAGAAGTCCAAAATTAGTCTCACTGGGCCAAAGCCAAGGCATACTCAGGGCTGCGTTTCTCTATAAAAGCTCTAGGAGAATCTGTTTCTGCACCCTTTCCAGCTTCTAGAGACTTCCTTGGCTTGTGGCCTACTTCCTCTATCTTTGAAACCAGCAACAGTGCATCTCTCTCACCGTTTTTCCATTGTACACCTCTCCCTGACTGTAGCCAAGAAAGGTTCTCTGGTTTTAAGAATGCATGAGATTAGATTGGATCTACCTGGATAATCCAGGATTATCTCCCATTTCAAGATCTTTAATCATATCTGCAAAGTCCTTTTTGCCATTTAAGGTAACATATTCATAGGTTCAGGAGCGTTGGGGATAGAGGGGAGATGATTCCATCCTACCACGTGCACAGAGTTGGTATCCTCACTGAGATTGAAAAAGAAAGCTTCTTCCTTTAGACCTATTATTTCTTTTGTCTCCCTCAGATCTATAATGGAATATCCATAGATTTTTAAAAAGTCTCTGACATCAAATCAGTCTGTGACAAATGAAATTTATTACAGGGAAGCAGTAATAACATTACTGATATCATACTTTTTCTTTTGTCAGGTTACTACTTTAATTTCAGTTTTAGGAGTAACATTGGTCTCTCTCCATGTCACTCCTTCAAACATCCATGAGCTTTCTCTGCCTTCAAAAAACTGACATCTTCCTGACCTCTCTAGCTACAGGACGATTCCTCTCCCTCCTATGACTGCCAGAGTTCTCCCAAAACTAATCAACGTGTGTTACTGTTGTTCCCCTCACCTTCTATTCATCTCTCAGACTCCAGAAATTTGATTTCTGCCGTAACGTCTCTTTTGACTGACCTGGGAGGCTCCGGCCATCATGTCACTGAGGGCCTCTGTCTTCTGCCAGCTGCTGATGTTCCTGCAATTCTCAGTACTGTTGTCTTAGGCTTGTGTGGCTCTCCTGATTCATTCATAACATGCTGCCTGACCCTGGTTCCTCATCCCCACCCTGGTCTCTTACCTCCAGACATGACCTCTGGCTCTTCTGTTGTTGTTTCTTTCAACTTTGTGAATCATTAGAAATCATCCTCTGCCCCAAGTTCTGGCAAATCACTAAATTATGTTAAACTGTGCACTCCTACCTCTGCCATTGCTATTGCCTCTCTGCTCCTAATCAACCCAGCTACCTTACATTGGTTTATTTTTGGTTTATACAAATCACCGAATACTATTTTATTTTTACTTACTAATTTTTACTGAAGTATAATTGATATGTAATATTATATTAGTTTCAAGTATACAACATAGTGATCCCACAATTGTATACAGGACAAACTATTCTGCTTTTCTTTTGTACACAGACTCCCATACTTCTCAACATAGTTGCCCCTAAGCAGATACCTGCCAAATCTCTTTTTCTAACTCTCAGGTGGACATTTCCATACAAATGTCCTTTTGTTCCCTCACATGCAGATGACCAGAGCTTAAGTCTCCAAATCTGTTCTCCCTACTGATTTATTTATTTTAGTCCACAGATCCATCATTGTCCTAATCGTCTTGGCTTGAATCTCCAGCATTTGTGTCTGACTCTTTTTTCTCCTTTGCTTGCTCTACTCACTGTTCTGATTCATAATGTTTCTGGTATCTCTTTCTTTGCTTCCAAAGCTGCCATCCTGTCTCTCATCTCCCAGGCCTGGTGATCTGAAGTCCTTCTCACCATTCACTTCACCCCCACTGCTAGATGAATTTTTAATCTCTCTTCTTGCACCATGTTGTGCCTCTTTTCTTCAGTGCCTAAGTTCTTAGTGTAGTTTAAATCCTTTCTCCTCTGAGTCTCATCAGTATTTCCAAATTTATTATGAACTCTTTATCACAAATCCTCCATTCTAGCAGGACCAGGATGCTCACTGTCCTATGAACATATACCTTTTTACTGTCTCTGGGTTCAGATGGCTTTCCATTCCTGAAATACTCTCTTCCTCTCCACCAATTTACTCTCACAGATCTTCCAAAACTCAAGTCCCAATTTCCCCATCAATACTTCTTTGGCCATCTCTATTTATAAGATTTCTTCTTCCGCTGAACACATTAACATTTGCTGAGCCTATTATAGATCAGCAGAGAACTTTCATAAGGTCCAATCATCTACCCTCCCCCCACAACTTCCTGCAATTGCTACCATGTTCTCGATTCTTTCCACTATCACTAGCGACAGACTGCATGCACCTGCCTAAGACCACCTCTCCACTTGCCTACTTTTGCCTATTCACTGACTTTACTCCAGTAATTCTGCTTCTTTTTTCTGTATCAATTTCTCCATCCCACCTGGCTCATTCCCATCAACATGCAATATAGCATGCTGTTATCTTCTTGCCTTCAGTAAAACAAGCCAACCCTCTCTTAATCCCACTTTCAGGCCCTGGAATCACACCATGTAGGCATCAATCCTGGCTCTGCCACCTATTAAGGGCATAACCTTGGGCAAGTTATTTACCTCTCTGTGTTTCAGCTTCCTTGTTTATAAAATATGGATAATAATAACAACAATATGCTAGTAATTGTTACAAGGATTAAATGAGGAAAACATATGAAGTACTTAGCAGAGTGCCTGGCAAATAGTATTTGATCAAGAAATGTTAGCTACATACTATTATTTTATAAATCTGTAAATGCTCCATGACAATAGGTGGAAAGTAGTAGGCAAGAAGGTCAGGGAAATTGTGGAAATGGCCATTCTCCTAAGCATTAGTTATCCAAATCTTTAAATATCCAAACTCACACTGAACCAGGCTGGGGAATTACTGTTCCAACCCACTCTGGCCTGTGCCTCCTGCTAGGTATGTTGCTCATTTTGTGCAGTTTTTACCTATAGGTTTATAGAATAATGCTATGTAGCTAACATTTCTTGATCATGGACTATTTACTAGTCATGTCTTTTTCCTTTGTCTTGAGAGTAATTTCTATAGATCCTCTTCTTCAAACCTTTCAGTGCCCAGGAACCTCAGACAGGCTTCATCCCAATGCTGGCTCTATTCTGGATTGAACTCCCCGTTTCAGGGTTCCATACCTACTTTGCTGTCATTGCTACCCAACAGAACATTTGCAGCAGTTGCTGTATAAACCCAGTTAACAGTACTGCTGTGAGAACCATTTTAAGGTCTTATTTTATTGACACAGAGAACCTGAACTTTTTGGTAAAAGTGGTTGATATGGAATGGAAGAAGTTAAACTGCTGAGTGAGAATGGAAAAACAAGCAATTAAAAACTATGCCTACAAAATTCAGAACCAAAAAAGCCAGACAGCTTTCAGAAAAGGAAATTGGGGAATTAAAGAATTTCTCTAAATATCCAGAAAGTAACCTCTTGAAGTTGGGATTAAATTTCAGTGTTTAAAATTCCAGGGATTTCTAAAACATTCCTTAAGCAATTTTTTCCTGGACACATCTCTTCAGACAAGAGAAATAAAATAAAAAATTAACAAATGGAACTACGTCAAACTAAAAAGTTTCTGTACAGCAAAGGACACAATCAACAGAACAAAAAGGCAACCCACAGTATGGGAGAATAGATTCGTAAGTAATTTATCCAATAAGGGGTTAACATTCAAAATATATAAAGAGCTTAGGCACCTCAACACCAAGAAAAACAAATCACCTGATAAAGCAATTTGAAAAAGACATATGCACCCCTATGTTTACTGCTGCACTATTTACAATAGCCAAGAAATGGAAGCAACCTAAGTGTCCATCAGTAGATGAATGGATAAAGAAGAGGTGGTACATATACACAATGGAATATTATTCAGCCATAAGAAGAAAACAAATCCTACCATTTGCAACAACATGGATGGAGCTAGAGGGTATTATGCTCAGTGAAATAAGCCAGGTGGAGAAAGACAAGTATCAAATGATTTCACTCATCTGTGGAGTATAACAACAAAGAAAAAACAGAAGGAACAAAACAGCAGCAGACTCACAGACTCCAAGAATGGACTAACAGTTACCAAAGGGAAAGGGACTGGGGAGGATGGGTGGGAAGGGAGGGATAAGGGAGAAAAAGGGGCATTACTATCAGCACACATAATTTTGTGGGGGTGACACGGGGAGGGCAGTACAACACAGAGAAGACAAGTAGTGATTCTATAGCATCTTACAACGCTGATGAACAGTGACTGTAATGTGATATGTGGTAGGGATTTGATAATGGGGGGAGTCTAGTAACCATAATGTTGCTTGTGTAATTGTACATTAATGATACCAAAAGAAAAAAAGCAAAAAAAGAAATGGGCAGAGGACCCGAACAGACATTTTTTCAAAGAAGAAATACAGATGGCTAACAGGCACATGACAAGATGCTGCATATGGCTAATCATGAGGGAAATGCAAATCAAAACCACAATGAGGTATCACCTCACACCAGTCTGGCCACTATCCAAAAGACAAGAAATAGCAAGCGTTGGCAAGGACGTGGAGAAATGGGAACCCTCCTACATTGTTGGTAGGAATGTCAACTGGTGCAGCCACCGTGGAAAGCAGTATGGAGGTTTCTCAAAAAACTAAAAATAGAAATACCATTTCACCCAGTAACTCCACTTCTAGGAATTTACCCAAAGAAAACAAAATCCCTGATTCAAAAAGATATATGCACCCCTAATTTATTGCTGTATTATTTACAATAGCCAAGATATGGAAGCAACCTAAGTCTCCATCAGTAGATGAATTGGATAAAGAAGAGGTGGTACATATACACAATGGAATATTATTCAGCCTTAAAAAGGAAATCCTGCCATTTGCAACAACATGGAAGGGTCTAGAGGGTATTATGTTCAGTGTAATAAGCCAGGTGGAGAAAGACAAATACCATATGATTTTGCTTATTTGTGGAATATAAATATAAAGCAAAACAGAATGAACACACAAAACAGTAGTAGATTCATAGACACTGAGAAGTGATTGGTGGTTACCATAGGGGAGGGGTTGGGGTGAGTAGGTAGGGAAGTTGAAGGGGATCAAGGGGCACTGAAGTTCTCAATTATAATGTAGGTTGGCCACGGGGATAGTAATACAGCATGGAGAACATAGTCAATGATTCTGTAACATCTTCCTATGTTGACAGATAGTAGCTGTACTAGTGAGGGGGGGTGGATTTAATAATATGGGTAGTGTTGAACCAATGTGTTGTATACTCAAGACTAATATAAGATTTAATAGGACAACTATACTTCAATCAAAAAAAAAAACTCCAGGAATTTCTTGTGGCTAAATTGACAAGGATTCTTAGGAGAGAATCCCTTTGTGTTGTGCTTTTGTTTCAGTGGGATTCATAAGAGCACATGTGAACTGACTGGAAAACACTAAGAGACATCTCTCCCACTGCCAACACCCTCCCTGACTTGTCACTCACATAGTCCAAGGCTCTTGATCACATACAGATTGCAGACACCAAATAAATTAGGCAGATGGAACTCATACATCAAAGCTGCCTGCTTGGATTCCTTTTGGCCATTGGAGCATTTCCTCTCTCTCTTTTTTAATCAGCCTCATAAATATGACCCTGACAAGGTCCTATCGCTCCATACCAATAGTCTGAGGTGAGATGGTAATTTGTCCTTAAGCTTTCATTTGCTTCTCCACTTGAGTGACCATCAATGCCACGTGGCACCCATTCATTACAGGGGCTCAGGTGCGGCTGAGGGGACGTGTGTGCCAAGTCCTGCCAAACTGGTTACTCCTTCCAAAAGCACAGGATGCTTCTCCAAGCACTGTGCACAGCAGATGATTACACTCCACAGTGCCTGATGAAATCCTGGCATGCCGAGAGGTGTAAAGAACACAACACATTGTTATATATTCTTCAGAATATCAGATTCATCATAGCTATTCACTTATTGGCTAATGATAACCTGGACTCAAATAATTTTGCTAGAGTTTCATCCATATCAAGAATTGAAGATAAAAACAGAGTTGTCCAGGGTGGTGACCTTGCTCTCCAGGGTGGGTGCCTGTGTTGAATTCACTGTTTTCGGGGTCATCTGACTCCATCTTTGTTTCCTGGTCTTGAGAGTGTTACTCTGGAATGTTGACCTCGCTCATGTGGGCCGAGTCTGCATTTCCCATCATCCGTGGAGAGCTGCCTTCTGGCTTGAGCAGCTGTATCTTGGCTGAGTCTTCAGTCCTTCCTGAGTCTTTGCCTTTTTCTCCCCACCCTTCTTAGAGGGAAACTGTCTCTTTTTCTCCTCTTATCCAGATGCTATCTTAATGTCCCCTTTCCTCTCAGCTTCCCCAGACCCTTGCATGGGGAGGGGAAGGTCCCGGCACTCCCTATATTCCCCTAACGTGATTTGTACCCATAAACTATAGTAGTTATGGGTAGTTATTTTCAACAGAAGCCTTTCTATCTAGTTCACTTAAAGACCTTGAGAACTGGAGATACGTTATCATACTCTGGCAGCTTATTTCTGCTATTCACAAAACAGCATTAAACCTCTTTTATGGGCTCATACAGAATAGCCTATTGAGAGAACATAATGGTTTCTCACACTTTTGAATGCCCATCATTCCACCAACACCACAAAGGATTTATGTTTCTAGAGGCCTTATGGTAGGCCTCCATGCTTTTCAATGGGGCACAATACTTGGGAGAGTAATGTTTAAGAGGATCATGGCTTGCAAATGTAAGCAGTCACCAGATATTATTGTTGAAGATGGTAAACGACAATGACAACAGCTGTCACTTGTATGCAAAGCCCTTTCATGTCACATTCACTATGTTGCTGAGTGCTTTATATTCACCATGTGTTTGAGTCTCATGTCAACCCTAAGAAAGATACTATTACTCTGATTCCCATTTCACAGATGAGGAAACAGAGGCTTGGAGAGGCTGGGTAAATGTCTCTCCCTGACAAAAGAATCACACTAGAATTTGAACCCAAGTCTCTCTGATTTCACACCCCAGATTCTGTGTTGTCCTGTTGCTATGCTGTCATAACGTATCATTAGACTCCCCTGTTTTGGCTTTGAGCACATTCATGCCTGGTTTCCCTCCTCCCTTCCTTTCCAGTCTGCCTGGAGCACCTTGTTCCCCAGTGGAGCTCTAAATATTCAAGTATCGCAGAGACTGCCTTGACCCTAACCTCTTATTTTTCTAGCTACGCTTTCCCCTAAGCAATGTCCTCTACTCCTGTGAATTTAAAAATCAACATACATTACCACTTATATGCTGACATCAGTAAATCCCAAATCTTCATTCTAGCCTACTTCCTTTACTCTCAGTTTCATATATCCATTTCAGATTTCTAAATGGCATCTCACACTTAACAAGTCAAACAGAATTTTTCACTTCTCCCCCAAGTACGTTCTACATCTCAGTACATGATATACTATTCGAACAGTCCAACCAGAAATGGAGGCACAGCTCTTGATATTTCCTTTTCGTCATCTGGACTCACAGCACTTCTGTGACTATAACTTCTACTCACTTCTCTGTGTTGAGTGCTATCTCTTCAGTTTAAGTTACTAATGCCACTTGTCTGGACTATTGCAATAGCCGCCTGACTGGTTTCCCCACTTTCACACTTGCAGCCCCAGCCCCAATTCATTTTTCACAGTTTTCTGAGTGACATTTAAAACATGAATCAACTCAAGCCTCTCCCCTGCTTAAAACCCTTCAAAGGTTTTCTTTTGACTGAAGTCCACCTCCACAGGATGGCCTTCAAGTCCCATCCGATCTAGCCATTGACTAACTCTGGCACTAAACTCACACCATTTGCTGCCTCATTTGCTACCCTATAGCTCCAGTGGTTTCTTTTCGGTTACTCAGGGGTATAAAGCTCTTTCAGGCATCAGGGCCTTTGCACTGGCTGTTCTCCCTGCCTGCAGTGCTCTCTCCCTGCTCAATAAATGTTAATTGAACAAGTGAGAATATTAGATTGCCTCTCCTACATGAATCATATAAATAATGAGTAATATGAAACATCATGGCATTAATGACTTAGCCATTTATATTTATGACATTTAAATTATATGGACTTAAATATTATTAGGCTTGGGTTTTCTAAAGCACATTTACATGTTTGCATGGATGGAGTGGGGAGCAGAAGGGAGTAGTAGGAAACATATTTAGCATGTGGTAATCGTGAATTGTCATGTAGAGTAGGTGTTGATATCTCTGTTTTACAGAATTTGGGTTATTTGGAGAGGTTAGATAACTGGTTACTGGTGAGCAGGTAGGAAGCAGTGGATCTGGAATTCACAGGTGGTCTGACTCCAGTGCCCATGTGTGGTCCCCAGATACTGGGCGCCTTGGAGCAAACAACTGGAAGAGGCAAGAAAAAGGGGAGACACCTGGAAACCCTGGCTCTTTTGCTCACGTGAGCAGCATCACAGGCTGCCGTGAACCGGACAGACTGGGTATCTGAGTTATACCCAGTTCTGCCTTCATTGTCAAACATGGTCTGAATGAGTGGAATTAGACCCCACCTGTAAAACCCACTATTCATACACAGATGAGGTGGGGAATACATTTAGGCATGGCAATTAATGAGCCACCATCTGCTAAAACATCACACTCTGAGTGGGACTTCACATGCTTAGGGTTTCTTTGAACATTTTTTTTTCACCATATGTGCTTAAAGGCTCCAAAAAGGAAACAGCTTAATCCAGGAATGTGAAAAAGAATGGTGACATTCTGCGGTGTGTCAGTGAAATGAGAAACTTATCAGGCATCATCTATTTCGAGGGTTTTGTGGTATTTGATGGTCCCAGGCTTCTGGTTAGTGACAAAATGGCACTGCCAAGATGACTTACCACATGTGTGGGTAGAGAAAAGCACCACAGTAGGTGCTACTTCTGAAATTCACTTTTGGCTTTGCCCTGGCCTAAGGAGACATACATACACATAGCAAATGCCCTTTTCCTCAAAGAGCTGAGATAGCATCTATTCTACTTCCACATTCTTCCCAATGGAAATTGATCTCTCTCTGCACTAGGTTTTCCTACTGCATTTTGTTTGCATCTCTGTGACAGCCCTCATGCCAGGGATCCCTCTTTGTAGCCTCTTGCCTTTCTATATTCTCCTCTAATAACCTGTAGTTCTTTGCAGGCACAGGCTGTGGTTTCTGAATTCTTTCCATGATCCTGTGGGACCTAACACAATAACTAACATTGGAGGTGCTCAATATACGTTGTTGAATTAAAATAAAATTGTTTTAAGGAAACAATTTAGAACGGTGACTTTAACTTTAGATACCTCAGTAATTTGCAGAAATGACAGATTGTAGATCAACAATATAATTGACTATATCCTTACACTAAATGCCAAAAAAATATCTGATATTACCAAGAAAAGTTTCCCACTCTTTATGAAAGCAAGTGCATGGTTTGGTTAAACTGCATAGTCTAACTTCTGTGGAATGAAAATATTTGAAATGAGGAAGGATACTGCTTTCAGTCCCAGCAGTCAGGCAAAAGGGTGAAAGACTTTTAGAATATTCATGGTTAGCACGGTTAGCTTAGCATAGATATGTCAATAAATCATTGCCATTGTTCCATAATAATTAGAGGGTTGTGTGTGTGTGTGTGTGTGTGTGTGTGTGTGTGTGTGTGTGTGTATGTGTGTGTTCATGGGCCTTTTTATAAGAAAATATTTGTTTAAGGACTTCCTGACTGTAAAGAGAAATACACTGAGTATACATAAAGTACCTCAGTATTATGATGTGTGTTTGGAGAAGGCTAAAGTATTTTGTTTTCTAAATTTAAACATGGCCAACACATCAGTTAGGATGTGTAAATGCTATGGGAACACAGACAATACCAATGAAAGACTCTAGAGTAATATAGTGGGTATTTCTCTCTAACCCAAAAAAGACTGTTGGAAGCTGAAGGATGACAATCAAAGCAACCTTTGAGGAAGATGCATTTGGCAACAGCATCCAGGGAAACTGCAGGCGGGTTGCTTCTGGGATCATGGGGTCCAAGGAGGAAGCTATAACAGTAATACTCCAGATGTGAGGTGATAGAGGCATAGTGATTGCAAAGAGTCAAAATGTAGAGGAAAGGCTGGCTATAAAAGGTATTTCAAAGGACAAGTCCCTATGACTTTGTGAATGTGATAGAGCATTCTAAAATACTGAGTCTGAGTGACTTGAATGACTTAGCACAAGCTGGTCTGTAGGGAAATACAAGGGCTTGCTTTGGACATGTTGAGTTCAATAATGCAGTGAGACACCTAGCGGGAAATTCTCTGGCTCTATCCCTGTCATTTTAGGACATTGTTTTTGTCTGAGGGATGCACTGGGGATATCAGATCTGGAGATGGCAATGAGAAATTTAAGACATGTGAGGAACAAGCTAAGTTTGAAAACATCAAGGTCACAGCACAGCCACAGATGAGACATGTCACAGTTTTCTGGTTGGATATCTGATCTCCCATCATCTTGACTCCCTGCCAGGCTAAATGCCCTCACACATTGACTGTATTCTGTCTTATAATCTGCAAGTATTTAGTAAGGCATTAGAACATGCCAATTTTGCAATTTAAAGATGTAGAAAAAAAAATCTTACTTTGCAATGGCCCAAAATACTGAAGCCTCCAAATTTGTGGAGACATAGAAATCTAAGAGGTATATTCTGTCACATTCTGATCTAATCCTCTTGGTGAAGTTTAACTCATCCTTTGAGAACTGACTCAGAGTGACTGTCTCTAAGGAGCCTGCTGGACTCTCCCAGGCAGTTAGTATTTCATTGTTCGTGTTCTCACAACGCTTTGTTTTTCTTTCTCCTAGAACACATAGAACAGTCTATGCGTCTGTCTTTTGCCCCTGGAGTGGGAGCATCTAGAACATGGGAACTATCCATTCATCTTTGTATTCCCGACTCCTCTAACAGAGTGGGGTTTAGCAGGTGATATTTCATTGTTGGAAATATCCAAAAGAGAAATTTCAGGAACATGGATGGAGCAATGTGCAGTTGCTGTGGCAAAGCCTGTGTACACATCGTATGTCACATCCCTGCTGATGCTGTTACTGCTGCGTCAACAGAGGCAGGCTCTCATTACATGCTGCTGGCCCATATTTGTAATGTGTGACATTTTTTATGAAATACTATCAAGGGTAATCCATCATATGGTAACCTTTGGATTATATGCTGAGACTGGCTTTAAACATAGACATAAACGAACTTTAAGGATAAGGCTATTTTCTAAGAAGGATGTGATCAAAGAGTTATGGCTTGGAAAATGAAGCATAACATTATCTTCTTTTAAGTAAAATAGAAGTGTCTGAAAAAGAGGTTTCCTTCTGTCTACCCCAGTTGGGGATAGGGTTATTGTGTGAAGATGATTAGGTAACACTGAAATGTGGGGAATACTTTTTTCTTCTAGGGCATCAACGTATGATAAAGGGGTTTGCTCCCTCTTTGGGGCTTTCAGGGTTTGTAATTACTTTCTCTTAAAAGGCTTTTTAAAAAAAGACAAAAAGGACACATGACAACTTCAGTGAATTTCAGATGTCAACTGCAGCTCACAGTTAAAGGTATTTCTCTGTGTATCCATTAAGATCTTGGATTTTACACATATTATTAAATATAAATAAAAGAAAGCTTCTGAGTCTCACAATTTTTGTGTAAATCCAGATAAGACTCCTTTGATGAGCTTAGCATTTCCTTAACAGGAAACTCTTACAGGCGAGAGGAACACTAAAATTATAATTCTTTGTTTCCCTTAATTAGACTAGCACTCCCCATAGATCTTGCTGAAGCTGTGAGAAAATCCAAGCACTAATTCACCTTGTCAGGTCAGCAGAAATGGGCATGGGGTTCAAATATGACTGAAAGATTTGCTTAAGTGATCTATCTGTGAACAGAACAGCTCAGAAGAGGTGCACAGTCTTCATCTGAAATACACCCTCTGAAGATGCTGAGCACAAAGAGCAATGAAAATAAATCCCAGCAAGATTCTTATTCCACCTTTACAGATATCATTCCAGAGGAAATATATAAATCACATTAACACCAAATGATGTGGGGCACTAATTAATAAGTCCCATTAAATTGTGGAGTAATGACATTTAGCATCTAATGATGCCTCATAATCTCTTGATCATTAATATTTCATAGCATAAGAACACAAGAATTGGTATCTCTGGGCTCATGCAGCGTAGTTTTCTGTCTCGGACATGGCCCCAAGGGCATTAAGTGGCACAAGGGTATTGCACCTCTGTTGTAAGACTACACAAGGGCAATTAACTCTTTCAGTACCCCAGGTCCTAACATGTCCTCATTTTAGAAAAAATGGGATTTGCCTGCCTTTCTCAGAATTAACATCTGTAACTGCTGGGTGCTCTAGCAGAACAGAAGGGAGCTGAGATGTGGACTTTGTTGTGTAGCATTGCTTTGTTGTTGACCCTTCCAGCCCATGCATGAAACTTCTGCAGGAGAAAATCATTACTTTGATTTATTACTGGGACTTTCTTTATTCAGAGGCAATAATCACTTGAGGTGCCATCGCAAGGGTTTATTGATCCTATGCTCTTCTAGAAATTCCAGGGGGCCATCACTCTGGAGAGACAGAGGTGGTCAAAGAAAAACAAGTCTGTCTCGGTGCAGGCTGAAGGGAAGTGGGTGAAAATCTCGGGTCATCGTTCTGTAGTGACAATCGGGTGCCTTTTCTTTCGGAAGAGCTGGAGCAGAGAGAACGCTTAGAGGTTGCAATGGGCAAGTGAGAGGGAAGAGCGTCCACACAGAGAGCTGCCAAGGGATGTAAGAGGCTGCATCCTTCAGGCTGCAGGAGCATCGGTCTTCAGCTCCACATCAAGATTCCCAAGAGTTAAATACTACCACGCAGCCCGACCTAGATGGGATTTGCTTCTGGATACAAAACGGGACACTGATCGGAATCAACATGGACAAGTGACAAGACTGAATCTGATGCTGGTGGATAGGGCAGAGGACGGGACTGTGCTCGCGGGTAGATGGAGAAAAGCATCGAGTCCAGGGCACGGATAAAAGGGATACTCAGCCGGGAAACAGAGGCACAAAATGAGGGAGAGAGAGAGGAAGAGTTGAAGTAAAGTAAGGGGAAAGTAGGGACAGGATTAAGGGGAGGAGGATAGGAGAGTGAAGTGAGGGCGGCGAGGAGGGATTCAAAAGGGAAGGGGGCCGCCGAGAGGAGGACGGGCGGGTTGACTGGGAGGCGGGAGGTGGCGAGGGGAGCGAGCGGGCCGGGGGGCAGAGAGCGAGGCGAGGGGGCTGGGGAAGACGAGGGGCAGGAAAGTGCGGGCGGCGCGCGGGTCGGGGGCAAGGCCGGGCGGCCGGGAGGGGCGGGGGCGCCGGGAGGGAGGCAGGGGAAGGGAGCGAGCCGGGCCCGGCGCCCGGGGCGGGGAGGCCGCGGGAGGGAGTGGGGGGCAGGAGGGGGAGCGCGGGAGGGAGCGCGGAGCAGCGCCGAGGCCAAGCGCATTGTGTCTGGCGGCGGCGCGCGAGCCCAGCGGCGGCTGCGGCGGGGCGGGAAGCCATGGGGCCGCGGGCGCTCGTCACCGCGCTCAGCCTCGGCCTCAGCCTCTGCTCCCTGGGGCTGCTCGTCACGGCCATCTTCACCGACCACTGGTACGAGACCGACCCCCGGCGCCACAAGGAGAGCTGCGAGCGCAGCCGCGCCGGCGCCGACCCGCCGGACCAGAAGAACCGCCTGATGCCGCTGTCGCACCTGCCGCTGCGGGACGCGCCCCCCCTGGGGCGCCGGCTGCTGCCAGGCGGCCCCGGGCGCGCCGACCCCGAGTCCTGGCGCTCGCTGCTGGGGCTCGGCGGGCTGGACGCCGAGTGCGGCCGGCCGCTCTTCGCCACCTACTCGGGCCTCTGGAGGAAGTGCTACTTCCTGGGCATCGACCGGGACATCGACACCCTCATCCTGAAAGGTGAGCGGCAGGCGCGCCCCGCATCCCGGGCGCCCGCGCGTCGAGCGCAGCCCGCGGCTCCCGGGGGCGCTGCGGGCCCCGCGGCCGCCTCCCCGCCGCGTCCCCGCGCCCCGCTCCCGGCACGTTCTTTCTTACCCCCCGCCGCCTCCTCTCTTTCTCCCCCTCATCCCACCTCTCTCGCGCGCCTCTGGCTTTCCAGAACTCTTCTCATCCCGCGCTTCCTTCCCTCCCGCACCCCCCACTCCCCACGCCTGTGCGTTAGCCCCCCGCTTTTATCTGCTTCTTCCCCTCCTTCGCCTCCTTTTCCTCTCCTCTCGCCCTCGCTGCCTGCGTACACCTGCCTGACTTGGCATGCCTGGACGCTGCTCCCATGAGGTTAACAATCGAAAAGACCCCACTTTCCCCAAACCGGGCCCCTTCCCTCAAGTTCAGCTTGCCCTTAGAAATACCATTGGGAGAAAAGTGGTGCGAGCCTCAGATGGGGGGCAAAGGGGCTTTCTTGTGTACGGTGCTGGTGTTGGTACCGGACGGAACTGGCGCGGTCATCCCAGGCTGGCAGGCTAACGGGAAGCTAAGGAGGCCCTAGAAACCACCGTTCCTATCCTCAAAGTGCAGGGCTGGTGTAGGTGAGACCTCAGACACCATGAATTCGTTGGTGGGGGCAACCGAATGCACACAGGACACCTACTTTTTTCCAGCCTTCCTGGTCACTGGGCACAGCATCCTCAGCGTCTAGGCACACCAGGGCCAGGAGACAGACCTTCCAAGCCCTTGAATGGAGAGCTCCTCCGAGTTGCACATGGAGTCTACATAATCGCGCCCTCCCGTTGTTGATGCCTTGTAAGGTTGTTTATGTTGTTGTTTGGTTTTTTTGGCACCGAGTTGTAGAGCATCAATTTGCTCTTCTGAAATCCATGCAACACCTGGCTCTCCTGCACGTAATCAGATAGTTGGATTTTTTTTGTAATCTCATTCATGTAAAAATACTCAATGAGACAATCATATTGGTGAAGCTTCTTTCTAATTTTCATAGTTCCACCCTTAATAGAAATTATTTTTCTCTGAGATGAAAACAAAACAAAACCAAACAAACCTTCTTTCCCGTGGACTCATTATTGCAAAACAGAGAAAATCAGTACATTTTAACATTTAGTAGTTCTTCAGAACAGCAAATGAACAGGCTTGTGTTATATTACAGTTTGGAAGGAAATTACACAGAAAGGAGGGGGTTAATAACATGGCCTTCAGAGTCTTGTTAGTTGGCATAGTCTGCATTTCTCAAACATGTCAACTTCCTCCTTCCCATGGCTAGCTCAGCTGGGGACCGTCATCTGAAATCTGCCCTCGCAGGGAAGGACTCTGGCGCTTTTGGGAGGAATAAGATACAGTAACCTTTCTATGGGAAGTGCACCTTTCCCTTTCCTCTTCTAACTCACATTGAAATCTGATTTCTTCCCATGAAGATGCTGCATAATTAATTCTGATGGTCGCATAGTACATGAACAAACTGTAAAAGCTGAATTTGGAGGCTCAGTTATGGAATGCTCATTTAGGCAAGGCAATTTTGAAAGCTAAGCAGTGTAGTGTGTCTTTGGAAATGACGGAGCTGCATTGCCTCACACTCTTTCTATGCCTGGTGTATTTGATGGCATGTAAGTGGGATGTAGAATAATGCCTGAAGCAGCAGGGCAGCATGTAAGCCACCCACAAGAGAGGGACTCTACAAGACAACTGCACATTCCCCACGTCTGAAGGGCCACTAGCTGAGGTGTCCAGCTCCTGGGCCATCAGAATCAAATATCCTAGAAGTGGAAGGGACTTGAGAGGTCAACTAATCCAACTTCTCATTCATTGTTCAAAATCTCTTCTGCAATCTTTCTGACAAATGGTTGTCCAGCCTAGTACTTCCATATAACTGAACTCATAAACCGGTTAAAAGAATGATTATTTTTCCAGTCATGAATGTGATGTTTTAGATTACAACAATCTCAGATTTGTAATATTGATGGTGTTTAACTGGCCCTTTGTGCAAAACACGGAAGAGCTCTAGGTCATAATCAGAAGGCATGGGCTCCATTGCTGGCTCTGCTGCCGAATTGCTGTGTGTCCTTCAACAAGTGTCCAGGCCTCCGAGGCCTTCAGTTTTCTTGTCTGTAGTGTTAGGCAAGCTGTCTCGTCTTCAGGGGACTTTCTAGTTATAAAATTCATCATTGCTGTAATACAACAATGTAAGTTTAGCTTCCTGGGAAGTTAATGAGCTGACTTTATTAAGACATGAGGAGTTTGGAGAAAATAATAGACATCATTTATCAGATCACAATTTGTTGTTTGGGAGATGGCCAAAAATGCCTCAAGTACTTTCAACATTGCTACTAACCTAGCTTGGGCTAATTAAGTAACTCTTCTGGATCTCAGTTTTATCATCTGTGAAATGAATGGGTGAACTAAACAGCTTTAAAGTTCTATGATTCTGTGAATAATTTGAGAAAGGAAAATATCACCAACATTTTCCTTCTCTCAAACATATGATTTTGGTACCCATATTGGTAAACATTATTACCTTTGTTTTGGCATCTGACATTAGGGGCTGAGGTGTGAATTTCTTAAATGAGCTATATATAACTAGCAATTGACATCACATCTAATTAAAAAATTTGAATAACTAGGGTCCCTGATTCCATTCTTTTTTTCTTCTCTGAATTATCTTGCTTAAGTGTCCTAACATTTTGAAATTTTAACTGGAAGAAATGGAAGAAAGTAGACTCAGATGAGAGAGTGGGGAGGGGCTAGAAAGGGCCACAAGAACTGCCTGGAATATTTAGTGAGTTTTTGAGAGGAAACCCATGTGGAAACTCAAAACTCGTCTTTCTTTATGCGGATTTAGAAGGTAAAGCCTGGAGATGAGTGAAAGTTGTAGAGGAATGTGTAGAACTGATAGTAAGGAAAACAGTCTCATAATTGGGATTGTTTGCACTTCATGTTCCTGGAGGCCAGGCAAGTGAGTATTTCTGAGAGATATAGAGGAGATAGAAACATTAAATGAGAGATGAATTTAGAAATGACTTGTGGTGAAGGTCTACATTGGACCTCCATCTGGGACCTTCAATAAGGATGGAGGTAAAGTTACTGATAAGCCATCAAGAACCAAGACTCTAACCCTGATACTCTACCAGGTTGACCAAACAACCATTAACCAACTCAGTTTGAATACAGTTGTTTATCCAGCAGCAAGTCCTCTTACTAGCACTGTATTGTTCAACCCACACTTCACTATCTTGTCTGCTGGGATAACATGGGAATGTACAGGTGCTTTAGATATATTAGGTGCACAGTATATTTCATAGTTTACTATATCTGATGCAATAAATGCCCATGGAAAGCCTACTTTATGCAAGGTAATATTAGGAAGATTTTGGCTACTCACATGGGTTCTTTTGTGTTTGAATTGGTCAGTTGATTCTAAGTTGTTTTTCCATATAGGCCATTCTGGCAGGTAACTATTGATGCCAAGGAAGCTTTGCTGGTCAAAGGGCTGCCTCAGTAAGTATGCAGAAGTCATCCTCAACACAATAATAAAGGGTAAAAAGTTGAGGGAGCCTAGGGGTAGGAACTTGAGAGAATGAACTTAAAGCGCTGAGCCTCAGGCCCCTCCATGTCAAGGGGGCTGTTAGATTTGAAAGAAGCCTTTATATGTAAAAGTCATAGAAAGCTAGTAAAGCAGGTGGGCAGGGCATGGATTATGTAAGGAGCCCAGGAAATGCGAGGAGGTGACCTAAATCTAGGTCCTTCATTCATTCATCTAATTTATTCACTTAACCAATATATATTGAGCATGAGGTATTGTTCTAGGTGTAGAAGATTCGGGAGTGAATAAAATGGATGAGAATGCCTGCCCTCATAGAGTTTATATCAAGTAGTGGAGTTGTTTTCTAGTGGATTAAACAGTAACTACTCTTAGTAGGTTATGGGAAGAGCACTTTGGGAAAGCTGCTAGCACTGGTAGGTAAATGACAGAAAATTCAGTGCCAAAGTCATGGAGTGCTGTGCCGTTTGGGGGATGCCTGGGAATTCTGTTCCAAGTGCAGTTCTTACATTTAAACTACTGGATGAACAGTAAAACAGGAGGACAACTGGAAGGAGACTCAGTTGGAAACATTATATAATGCTTCTTTCAGTTACTGAAAACACTGACTTTAATAAATAAACATTGATGAGACTTGTGAATACATCATGTAGAACTTTGGAGAAATTAATTTTGAATAGGAATTAGTCAATGAAATTATACAAAAAGTTCCAGCTGATCTTACTAGCCTTAACTTCAATTAAAAAAATTCTGAGTTAAAAATATTCATTAAAAACAATTAACATTACTTTTCAAATATATGTACCTTGTTTATATAAATCCAATCTAATATTAGATATTACCTACGATAAATAAAAGGAAAATTAATGTTGTAGTGTTTTGTTTTTATGAAATTAAAAATGATAGAATTTCAGAAATGTGAAGATAGTAATTCTGTGTGCATAATGTTAACTTGTATAGATCATTTGGGACTGAATTCTTGAAACTTGAAATAAAACATCCTTGTGGTTTCAGAAGCATTTTTCCTCTAACGAGATAAACAGAGATATCAAAGACAGTGAGACATAAATACTTTGTCATTTTGTTCTCTGCAAGAAAATGAAAGTAGAAAAATTGGTAGGAATTCATTGGGGCTGCTCTTTACTCTGCTAATGATTTATTTGTTTTTCCCATTGCTTATTTTCCATGAAATTAATAGTCTGTACAGGACCCACCAAGTTCTACCTGACACAGAAATAGATTGATGATTTTCTTTAGCTCACTTGTAGACCAAAGTATCATTTGTGTTGGAATAATTATCTCCCAAGAGCAGATATATCTAGGAAAGCTGAGAGGCTAGCATTCTTTCTTTTCCCTGACCCTGTAGCTCACATATCATTCTCAGACCTTCTCTTGGATGAGAAGATGCTGCTGGCAAAGGGATTCATCAGGTTTGGGGGCCCTGGTTATATCATTAAGACTTCCTTCTTCCTTTATATCTCAAGGCAAGTGGTCTCCACGAATGTTTTGGAACACTACTCTATATAATTCATATTTTTTTCATTTCTAAATGACATGCATGGGCTGTACTAACATATACATTATAAAAGAGACAAATGCAAATTTTGAAGGCATGTGGCAATGAACATATATAACAGAAGTTCAACTCTTTTCACCCCACATTCCAAAGGATTGCCTGTGTACCCCTGGCATGTGCACACTCCACTTGGAAGACTGTTCCTCTCACTGCTCGTTAGCAGAGGCAGGTTTCTCATCTGGGTAGGGGAAGGAGTGATTTTTCCTATCATGGCTCAAATTCATGGTGAGTCTCCCAGGGACACACATTCACTTTGCATGGGGAGGGAACAAGACACATTTTATTTCTGTATCATCTTTGAGGTTAGGCACAGTATTAAATGAGCTCTTTTTGATTAAACAACTGGCAGCTCATACTACACAACTCTTAATGACTAGATTTGTAGTTTTGTCCCACAGTGTTTGGAGGCTGACCGTACCCAAGTGTGATTCTGTGTTTCAACACATTCTAGTGTTAACACTCCTCAAGCTTATCTTGAACAGAAGCTAAATTCTTACTTGCCACTCTGCTATCAAAAAAATACTTCCAACTTTTCCATCTGCACATAGGAATTTTCTTTTAAAAGTAATTTAGAACACAAAAGTGGATGATATTTTAAGTGGCTTGTGATCAAAATTGCCTGAATCAATGACATTTGTACCTTCCATGTCTCGTGGATAACATTTAGCAATGGCTTTGAGGAGAAAAAGAGTTCTTGCTATGTCATGGAAAGTGCACATACAATTACACCCGAGTCACTGTGATTTTTTTCCCTCAGCTACTGATTTTTCTTCTGCAAAGCTCAAAAAGGGCCCTCAAACCCTTGAGAAGCCAGGCAGACTTCTCATAATTGCAAGGTTCTTGATTGCCATAGAAGATAAGCTTTTGTTGGGAGAGCATCTGGGCATTCCATTCCATTGCGGAAGTTACCAAGACTCCCAGGGTCAGTGCCAAGTGGGGTGGGATCACTGGAGGATTTAGGCAGGTCATAGGGTTTTCCCAACAGTTACCAAGAGTGAACTCTCCTTTTCTCTCTGTGGGTGCCTGAAGTGCAGTGGACCCAGATTATTGATCTGTGACCTCTGCCAAGCAAACCATGACCTTGGATTGCCTGGCTCCTCACCCCCTGAGCCCATCTTTCTTGAGTCCAGCATATTTCTTAGGCAGATTCCACTATTCTCTGATACTCAATTGTATGAACATGTGAGTTCCATTGTCTTGTATTATTTGGTTAAAAAAATAAAAATAATGATATTTGATTCTCCTCTTCACTTCCCATCCCCTTGCAAAAGTGGGGAAATTGAAGGGAAAAGTTGGAAACAACCAAATTGGAGGGTTCGCAAATAGTGAATGTGTCCCCTTTGGAGTAAAACATGAGCTTAGTATTTTGGGGTGACTCAGGTAAGATCATTTTAACCACGTAGACTTGTTTTAGGTTTTTAAAATATGTTCTTTAAAAAAAATCACCACACCATTGATATTGTCTAAAGCTTTGCACAACCAGTTGTCAAGATTTTTATCAAAATAAAGGCCTTTCTAAATAGAAAATGGACTTTCTCTTCAAAACCTGGTAAAATTTATGAGTTTATTTTTTTCACTTTCTTACAGAGTTTCCCTGTTGTTAAAAGTGATTGCAGTGATTAATCTGTTTTATTGCAAGTTTTAACTAAAAGGATGTAATTGAACTTTTGGAGCATGAGAGAATCGGTATCACTGTTCTGAGGCTGGCAGCCTGTGTTTGCTGCAGAGCAACGGGAAATTCTGTGCTGCAGTCCATCTTTGTTGTAATTCAGCCAGATAAGCTGACTCTGTAGACCAAACAATAATGTTGGGGGGACACCCATCAGGGAATGCATTAGCAAGTGAAAAATGGGGAATGATACACTCTGTATTTTGGTTTCTGCTCTCTTGAATTACTACAGGCATACTGGATTAGTTTCTGTAACTTGCTGGATGGTCCCCAGTGTTCAGACTTCCTAATATTTTTTTCATAGGTAAAAATCAATCAAGTAATTTCTCCTCTAAGGAGCTAAAGGATGAAATATGTTCCCTTTCAGTTTCTCTAAGTTGTTTGATACTATACAGGTAAACAGGGGAGAAGGAGATACCAGATATGTAAGTGGGAAATTCGGAATGTATAGATAATTCCAGAAGGCTTAATTAGTCATCCCTTTACAACAGGTCACTCAACCGCAAATCAAAGCTGACGCTTCCATCTGCCCTGCCAATAAGCACTGACTGGCAGACTTAGGGGCTCTAACCCCGGTGGAACAGTCAGGGTAGGGAAAGTGGTGAGTAAGGGGTGGGAGGCTGAATTTGGCTTGGATCTCTTTTGTCCACATTAAGAAACTTTTGTTTAGTGTAGGGGTATTTGTATTTGTGTAATAATATTTGTAATAAGTATATGTTTCACTCAATAGTCAACAAATATTGCTAAGTGTTGAAAAGGAAATGCTTTTGAAAATAAGAGGCTGCTTAGTGAAAAACATAGGTGCCCTGTTCTCCTTGACCTGTGCTTTTGTGCTTTCCCTCATCACACCCTGAGTAGTGAGGAAGGTAGTCTCAGTAGGTGAGGGGTGGGCTGTTGGTTAGTTTGAGTGCCATTTTGTAAGTTCTCATAATTTTGAAAACTGCTTACAGTAATGTGTACAGCTGTCATGGAAGGTTAAGCACATGGGTCTTGTTAAATGGTACTCAGTGACATTATCCTGAAAAACAATAGAATTGATCACTTATCACCTGATTGAAAAATCATGAACCAAATCATCAGAGAAGAAGAAACCAAAAATATGATGGGAGACAATTGACTCCAGACCGATTGGAGCTTAGTATTTGTCTTATGCCACTGATACTTAAGAATCACTTCTTCCAGGTGATTTAATCCTTCACCCCTAACACACTGTAGGGAAACTGTTTGGTGTTCACTTAATGGGAATACTGGTTGCAGTAGCTAAAACTAACAAGGACTAGAAAAATAGAGAGGAGCTGGGCTAGAGAGTGGCAGGAAAAGCGACAGTGACTGCTAGCATCAATGTTTCTGAAAAATACTCTTTTTGGTGCAGATGTTTGAAACACACCAAACAAAAGATACATAGAAACTGTTTACTATTCAGCAGTAAAATATAAAATCCAGCCAGAAGATGTCCCCTGAAGGAGCATCAAAGTCATGTTGTATTTCTTTCCTTTTTTTTTCTCAAGGGTTACCTTTTCTTTCTGAAAGAAACTCGAATTGGTAGGAAGAAAATGGGGAAGCACATGTAGAATCAAAGATTCACAGAGTTGAAAGGAACTTTGAGCAGTGATCCTCACCTGTTTTTTTTTACTATGATGCCCTTGATAGATGATTTTCACGTGTGCTACCAATGCCTGTCAGTTATATGCACTTCCTAGCATACCAGCTCGAACTCCCTCCTTTTCTCTCTGAAAGCATATCATCAGAATGGCTGCGAAGGAGGGGATGTTGTTATCAGCATAATTTCAAATCAGTTTTAACTTACAAAACAGAGTCAATTATTGGAGGGGAGTGTGGGGAGGGGTCCTTCAATCTTGTGTAGAAAAGGTTTAGAGACAGTAGTCTGACTGGCATTGGCCAGGAGGGCTTTTTCCAGACTCTGTATTTTTTAGAGGCAGGGGTTGGAAGGGGAGCTGATGGATATTGTGATCATGGGTGCTTCACTCCCCCCAAGTCATCCCCAGGTACCACCACTGATCTGGAAAATTGGGAGCTGTAATAAATAACTCATTACCTGTAATCTTCTGAATTGTTTTCAACACACCTGATGTGAAAAAAAAAATTTTTTTAAGAAGTGACAGGAAAAATCACAGAAGGTCACAGTTTTGTATGCCCTCCCAATATGACAGACTTATTGAAATAAACATTTCTGAGAGCCCCTGAGAAGCATTTCAGCAGAGCAGGTCCCTATTCTCTAAACTACACAGGCAGATGATTCTGGATTAATATTTTGATTATGCCATGGGGGAAAATGAGCGCTTCCTACAAATGGGTCCCAGTTTTCCTTGTGGAAATTTGTGGCATGGGTGTTTTTTAGAACACGTTTTTATTTCTAGATTATCAGAGTTCTTCTTCTAGCACTCTTCCAATTCTATTTGCAGGTTAAAATGGCAGACCTTTTTGTCCCCTGGCCAAGTATTTTCCCACATCTGTAGTTTCCTGGAGTTGTTTTTATTTCTGAAAAGATCAGGTACACCAGCATTTCTGATTAGCTATGAAACAATATAATTTGAGTTGTGAGTCTAATTTTTAAAAATGCAATTAATAAAATACTTAATAAACAATTAAGCACTCATGTAGGTGGTTTTATCAGTTAGGAATCTTTTAGTGCCAAATCATAAAAAGCCCCCCCCAAAATGACTTAACCTGCAAGGAAAATGTATTATCACCCATAGGAAGAAATATGGAGGAGGCCTGTTCCAGGGCTGATTAAAGATTCAGTGCTCTTGAACTTCAGCAGGAGTCCCAACATGGGGGATTTTGCTTTCTGGCTTGTCTCTTCTGGTCACAGCAGTGCCGTGAGTCATTTCCTCACCCAGCAACAGTTCAAAAGCTAGGAAGCAAGGAAGGCTATGCCCCTTTTTTGTGAGCTTCTTTTACAATAAATGTAATTTCCCAGAAATTTCCCAGCTGACTTCCCATAAGTCTCATTGGTCAGAATTATGTCACATGACCATTCCTAAACCAATCCCTGACGAGTGGAATGGAATGATCATCATTCCCTTAGATCAATCAAGTTTCCCCCCTGGTGTTAGGGAAGGGCCTAGTTTCTCCAAGATGCACTTGGCTGCCTGGTACCTGAACGAAATCTGGCCTCTGTTAGGTAAGGAAGAGTGGCTGTTGTGTACACAACCACAGTGCCTGCCACAGCAGAGAAGTTCAAATGGCAGTCCTGTCCACCTGTGGTCATTCTATAGGTAGGACAGAACTGGGAGGAGAACCCAGATTTCCTGCTAACTCTTCCAGCTTTACTGTGTTCTCTGTCCACTTCTCACCCTCATGGGCACAGCGGAGGAAAGAACATCTTCTTCCCTCCACACTTCTAGGTTCTCTGGCTAGGGCCCTATAAACCAGACTCACAAAAGACAGATTACCAAGAGAAAAGCAGAAGTTTAACATGTGCATTGCGCATATACATGGGAACACTCAGAGAAGTAGCTCAAAGTGGAGGTTAGAACTTGAGCTATGTAGCATTAAACAAAAGAGCAATAAATTTTTAGACAAGTGACCATGCAGAGGAAAAGAACTTTGAATTTCCAGGGCTGGCAAATAATGGGAAGGCAAATACAGGTGGAAAACTAATGCTGGCTAGGGACTAGTTCTAGCAATAATTTTTATATAGATCCTTGTGGCATTGTCTCTGGGTTGTTAGGGTCTAGAGTTGTCTCTGGTGATTAACTTCTATCCTTCCTTTTAGAGAGGGGAAGGAGGGGGGTACTTTTATATTTATGTCCTGCTTTTAGACAAATAGGAGGAGGGCAGAGAGCTTTTTTTGTATCCACTTCTTAGCAGATAGCTCACAATAATCCTTAGGCCAAAGTGGCATATTTTGGGGTGGCATATTCTGCCACCCTTCATGACAGTCTTGTGCTTTGCATTTTGAAGTGCTGTTTGTGATTCTTTCATCTCTTGTGACCCAGACACTACATGGTTGTTTCTAAGGAGGCTTATTTAAAATTGCCCTTTAAAAAAATGGAACATAAAGTGTTCAAAATTGTGCACTTGAGGGGATGTAAATGCACTCCAAGATCTGATAGTGCAGTTGCTATAAATGTAATGCATACTGGTTTGGGGAGGCCAGTGTTTCAGTGCTTCCCAGATACACAGCCTCTGTCCCCATCTCCATTTCCCCCACAATATGACTTGTTTTAATTTCTTGTAGGAAAATAACAACAGGAGCAACACATTTCATTCCCATCCCTTGACTGGTAACTGAGTGACCATCACTACAACTTCCAAGCGCATCTGTCACTATGACAACTTTGAGAAAGAGAATGAGCAATTCCCTCTGCTATTGCCTATGTCCTGATGCGCTGATAGAGGCAAATATTCAACATTTGAGAAACCAAGCAATGCTTTATTCATGTCTGTGTTGGGCTTGAATGTCCTTGAAATTCTGTGAAGAACTGTTTGCTTTCAAAATTAGAAACCCGGGAGGCCACCCGAGGAAGCGGTTGTTTGGCCGCGAATGATCCTGTGTTTGGAGGAGTGGGTGGAGGGAAAGGGTGTTCACGTGGAGCCCAGTCATCTTGGCAGGAATGTTCGAGACCAACCACTCCAGTGCACCTCATGTTTCCTGATGGGACGGTTATGCTCCTCTAGGACCTCTCATTTGAAACCAAGAGAGACCTATTTATTGAAGCATTAATATTTATTAAAGTATCTAAAGATACTTCTTTAGAGCAGGAATTTCAAAGCAAGAAAACAATCTGAACCGTTGCATATGGGCTGAGCCAGCAGAATTTTAGCACAGACGCCTCAGAAGATGGTTTAGAGTCACAAGGTATGTGGGTGGACATATATTTGGACCACCAGATTGTATTCCAATTTGTAGGTTTGAAAAGAAAAAAAAGGAGAGAGCAGGCAGGAAAGAAAGGAATGTAGGAAGGAGCAAATGAATAGCTATTTGGTGGATCTTTGAGGAGCTCTGTATGATCTTGTTTCTTAAATATCTATTCAGTACATTTATCTTTCCAAACTAAAATCTTATTCATGCCTTTTCTTCGATTAAAGATCTGTCTGATGGATTCCTCAATATGTTAAACATTGAATTACCAAATGTCCCAGCAGTTCCACTCCTAGGAATATATCCAGAAGAGTGAAAACATACTCAAACTAAATCTTCATGAATGTTCATAGCATCACTATTCGTATTAGCAAAAGGTAGATACAACCCATATGTCCATCAACTGATGACTGGATAAACAAAATGTGGTGTGTCTGTATAATGGAACATTATTTGGCCATCAAAAGAAAAGATGTGCTGGCATATGCTATAATATAGATGAACCATGAACACACATTAAGTGAAAGAAGCCAGACAGAAAAGGCAATGTACTGTATGGTTCTATTTATAGAAATATCCAGAATAGGCCAAGCTATAGAAACAGAAAACAAGGAGGGAGGAATAGGGAGTGACTGCTTAATGAGTCCAAAGTTTTCTTTTGGAAATAGTTGGAATGGCTGCACAACACAATGTACTAAATAAAATTGAATTACACAGTTTAAAATGGTTAAAATGGTTAAAAAAAAAACCACCCAACTCTGATGATTTCCCACTGCCGATAGCTACAAATTTAAACTTCTCAGCAGGTCATAAAATAGCCTTCAGCATGTGAAAGGGGCTCCAACTACTTTTCTGATTAGATACCCAGTCACTTCTCCATGAAATCCAGGACCAGGCTACACCGGCCTGATATTTGCTATTGTCTCAGTGCATACGCCCTTCACTCTCTACGTCATTGTATATCCTCATTCTTCTGCCTGACATACCAACCCCTTGTCCATCTGGCCATTATTCCTTGAAAGCACAACACCATTATTACTCCCTCTGTAAATTTCCTTGACTCTACCTTTAGCCCCTCATTCCCTCATTCAGTGCTTTACTATCTGGAACCCCAGTGCTTTATACATATCTGTAATACAGTACTTTCTACATTATATTGTGGTTTGTTTCCTCATCTATTTTCCTCCCTACCGTAAGACCAGGGACAGATGCCACCCAGCTCAGTACCTGGCACATGGCGACCTTTCTACAGAACGGTTGTTGAACAAATTCCATTGGATTGATTTCAATTGCAGTCATTTTGGGTCCCTTCTCTTCTCACCCACTCCACTGTGTTTCATTTAATTCAAGAACAAGGAGAAGGTAGAATTATTCCCAGTTTTTAAAGACTAGGAAACTAATAATTAATTCAAAACAGATAAAAGTACTTTTTCGCATTTAAAAAAATAGCAATAGTAGTAGATATAAAAAGAAAATCACGGATGCTGTTATTTTTGAAGTAAAATTAACAGAGTGCTTCTTTATGGGAGATTTTCTTTGCAAAATGTTCTTAATCCTTAATTTAAAAATTATATTATTATTGAGGTTTTCTTGTTTTTTTGCTTATCCCCACAGGAAGTCCCTACCCTGTTCCTTCGTCTCTGTTCTCTCACAGAACATAGTAGGGTGGTTTTCAAATACTAGGAACTAAACACACTGGCAGTGTCCCATCAAGTTTATTCTAAGTATCTCTTGGTACAGTTTTGGTGTACTGACTGTTGTTTTTTCGAATAAAATTGTTGAAAGTCCAGTTACAGACTTCCTTTGGCCAGAAAGCAGAATATCTGGAATAAACTGCTGAAACACTCTTGATTGCTGCCCTCCCTCAGGCTGTCAAATGGGCTGTTTGCCTCTGTGTCAGAGCTGCTGGGATGGGTGCCCTCCTAGGCTAGAAAAGCCTGCAGGGTCACGTGGGGTGCAGGAGTGAGCTTCGGCCCCTCCTGGCAGAGGGGACTCTCCCCGGAACTGGTGGCTTTGCTGGTATTCTTTTTTTTTTTGTAGATAATTATTTTTTTATTGAAGGGTAGTTGACACACAGTATTACATTACATTAGTTTCAGGTGTACAACATAGTGATTCAACATTTATATTCATGACAATTCTAGGTACCAGCTATCACCATACCAAGCTGTTACAATATCTTGACTATATTCATTACATCCCGGTTACTTATTATTTTACCATTGGAAGTGTATACATTTTTTTTTTTTTTTTTGTGAGGGCATCTCTCGTATTTATTGATCAAATGGTTGTTAACAACAATAAAATTCTCTATAGGGGAGTCAATGCTCAATGCACAATCATTAATCCACCCCAAGCCTAATTTTTGTCAGTCTCCAATCTTCTGATGCATAACGAACAAGTTCTTACATGGAGAACAAATTCTTACATAGTGAATAAGTTCTTACATGGTGAACAGTACAAGGGCAGCCATCACAGAAACCTTCGGTTTTGCTCACGCATTATGAACTATAAACAGTCAGTTCAAATATGAATACTCATTTGATTTTTATACTTGATTTACATGTGGATACCACATTTCTCTCTTTATTATTATTATTTTTAATAAAATGCTGAAGTGGTAGGTAGATACAAGATAAAGGTAGAAAACATAGTTTAGTGTTGTAAGAGAGCAAATGCAGATGATCAGGTGTGTGCCTGTAGACTATGTGTTAATCCAAGCTAGACAAGGGCAATAAAACATCCACGTATGCAGAAGATTTCTCTCAGAACAGGGGGGGTGAGGTTCTAAGCCTCACCTCTGTTGATCCCCAATTTCTCACCTGATGGCCCCCCTGCGACTGTGCCTGTCTTAGGTTGTTCCTCCCTTGAGGAATCTTACCCGTCTCTGGCTAACCAGTCATCTTCCGGGGCCATGCAGGGAAATGTAAAGTTGGTAAGTGAGAGAGAAGCCTTATTGTTTGAAATGGTTAGCTTTTTATTTCTTTGCATATTATGCCCTGTAGCTTCTATGCCCAGCATTTGTCTTGAGGTATCTTTACCACTTGGAAGAATTATGATACTCGGTAAATTTGATATGAGGCACGAATTCTATTTAAGGGTTGTAATTAGGAAGGAAGAAGAAAAGCTATAGAAGTAGCAGGCGGGAGAAAACATGGGAAGATTGATTATTTCTTTGACATATCTTCTTGTAGAGTAACTTCAGCATATATAGGTTTTAAGCTACTACTTAAATTGCACACACACATTAACATAATAGGAGTATAGTTACCTAACCAAAGCATACCTGTAATTACCAGCCATCTCCAGTGAAACCAAGAAAACCAGTTAGGCACCTTAGGCATTTGTGAAAACTTATCTATGATATGGTGGATATTGTCCAACTGAACTTCAACAGTCTGAGAGAAATCAGACAAATTAAAACAACCCATTCCTGGGGACTGTTCACATGCCATATGTTCTTTTAACAGTAAATAGTCTGTAGTTGTAAGACTTTGGAGCGCTACAATTTGCACTTCTCCAAATTCTTGGTTGAGTTCCAACAGTATAGATCCAGTCAAATTTGTTGTTTTACTGTATGCACAGGCCAGCTTAGATATCTCCTTACTCATTCCCATGGCAAGTCCAGGAACTGGTGGGATGAGTGCATCTACAGCTGTAGCAGTGCGTGGATCTTTGTTGGGGTTTTTTGATGATCATCTTCTGGCATGAGTCTTCCAGAGAGTACAGATGTTGGAAGTTCTTTTTCATATCGTATCTTAGTTCATTTTTGGGGTAGCCCAATTAGGCTTTGATCCTCTGTATAAACACAAACAGACCCTTTGCCTACACTTTTATATGCCCTTTATACCCTTGTGTAGAACTCGTTGGAGGTTACCACACAGGAACTGCCCTTTTTTTTTTTTTTTTTGCTTTGTTTTTGGTATCACTAATCTACACTTACATGACGAATATTATGTTTACTAGGCTCTCCCCTATACCAGGTCTCCCCTATAAACCCCTTTACAGTCACTGTCCATCAGCATAGCAAAATGTTGTAGAATCACTACTTGCCTTCTCTGTGTTGTACAGCCCTCCCTTTTCTCCTACCCCCCCATGCATGCTAATCTTAATACCCCCCTACTTCTCCCTCCCCTTTATCCCTCCCTACCCACCCATCCTCCCCAGTCCCTTTCCCTTTGGTACCTGTTAGTCCATTCTTGAGTTCTGTGATTCTGCTGCTGTTTTGTTCCTTCAGTTTTTCCTTTGTTCTTATATTCCACAGATAAGTGAAATCATTTGGTATTTCTCTTTCTCTGCTTGGCTTGTTTCACTGAGCATAATACCCTCCAGCTCCATCCATGTTGCTGCAAATGGTTGGATTTGCCCTTTTCTTATGGCTGAGTAGTATTCCATTGTGTATATGTACCACATCTTCTTTATCCATTCATCTATCGATGGACATTTAGGTTGCTTCCAATTCTTGGCTATTGTAAATAGTGCTGTGATAAACATAGGGGTGCACTGATCTTTCTCATACTTGATTGCTGTATTCTTAGGGTAAATTCCTGGGAGTGCAATTCCTGGGTCAAATGGTAGGTCTGTTTTGAGCATTTTGATGTACCTCCATACTGCTTTCCACAATGGTTGAACTAACTTACATTCCCACCAGCAGTGTAGGAGGGTTCCCCTTTCTCCACAGCCTCGCCAACATTTGTTGTTGTTTGTCTTTTGGATGGCAGCCATCCTTACTGGTGTGAGGTGATACCTCATTGTAGTTTTAATTTGCATTTCTCTGATAATTAGCGATGTGGAGCATCTTTTCTTGTGTCTGTTGGCCATCTGTATTTCTTTTTTGGAGAACTGTCTGTTCAGTTCCTCTGCCCATTTTTTAATTGGGTTATTTGTTTTTTGTTTGTTGAGGCGTGTGAGCTCTTTATATATTCTGGACATCAAGCCTTTATCGGATGTGTCATTTTCAAATATATTCTCCCATACTGTAGGGTTCCTTTTTGTTCTATTGATGGTGTCTTTTGCTGTACAGAAGCTTTTCAGCTTAATATAGTCCCACTTATTCGTTTTTGCTGTTGTTTTCCTTGCCCGGGGAGATATGTTCAAGAAGAGGTCACTCATGTTTATGTCTAGGAGGTTTTTGCCTATGTTTTCTTCCAAGAGTTTAATGGTTTCATGACTTACATTCAGGTCTTTGATCCATTTTGAGTTTACTTTTGTATATGGGGTTAGACAATGGTCCAGTTTCATTCTCCTACATGTAGCTGTCCAGTTTTGCCAGCACCATCTGTTGAAGAGACTGTCATTTCGCCATTGTATGTCCATGGCTCCTTTATCACATATTAATTGACCATATATGTCTGGGTTAATGTCTGGATTGTCTAGTCTGTTCCATTGGTCTGTGGCTCTGTTCTTGTGCCAGTACCAAATTGTCTTGATTACTATGGCTTTATAGTAGAGCTTGAAGTTGGGGAGTGAGGTCCCCCCTACTTTATTCTTCTTTCTCAGGATTGCTTTGGCTATTCGGGGTCTTTGGTGTTTCCATATGAATTTTTGAATTATTTGTTCCAGTTCATTGAAGAATGTTGCTGGTAGTTTCATAGGGATTGCATCAAATCTGTATATTGCTTTGGGCAGGATGGCCATTTTGATGATATTAATTCTTCCTAGCCACGAGCATGGGATGAGTTTCCATCTGTTAGTGTCCCCTTTAATTTCTCTTAAGAGTGACTTGTAGTTTTCAGAGTATAAGTCTTTCACTTCCTTGGTTAGGTTTATTCCTAGGTATTTTATTTTTTTTGATGCAATTGTGAATGGAGTTGTTTTCCTGATTTCTCTTTCTGTTGGTTCATTGTTAGTGTATAGGAAAGCCACAGATTTCTGTGTGTTGATTTTGTATCCTGCAACTTTGCTGTATTCTGATATCAGTTCTAGTAGTTTTGGGGTGGAGTCTTTAGGGTTTTTTATGTACAATATCATGTCATCTGCAAATAGTGACAGTTTAACTTCTTCTTTACCAATCTGGATTCCTTGTATTTCTTTGTTTTGTCTGATTGCCGTGGCTAGGACCTCCAGTACTATGTTAAATAACAGTGGAGAGAGTGGGCATCCCTGTCTAGTTCCCGATCTCAGAGGAAATACTTTCAAATTCTATATAATGTTGGCTGTGGGTTTATCATAGATGGCCTTTATTATGTTTAGGTACTTGCCCTCTATTCCCATTTTGCTGAGAGTTTTTAACATGAATGGATGTTGAACTTTGTCAAATGCTTTTTCAGCATCTATGGAGATGATCATGTGGTTTTTGTCTTTCTTTTTGTTGATGTGGTGGATGATGTTGATGGACTTTCGAATGTTGTACCATCCTTGCATCCCTGGGATGAATCCCACTTGGTCATGGTGTATGATCCTTTTGATGTATTTTTGAATTTGGTTTGCTAATATTTTGTTGAGTATTTTTGCATCTACCATCAGGGATATTGGTCTGTAGTTTTCTTTTTTGGTGGGGCCTTTGCCTGGTTTTGGTATTAGGGTGATGTTAGCTTCATAGAATGAGTTTGGGAGTATCCCCTCCTCCTCTATTTTTTGGAAAACTCTAAGGAGAATGGGTATTATGTCTTCCCTGTATGTCTGATAAAATTTCGAGGTAAATCCATCTGGCCCGGGGGTTTTGTTCTTGGGTAGTTTTTTGATTACTGCTTCTATTTCGTTGCTGGTAATTGGTCTGTTTAGATTTTCTGTTTCTTTCTGGGTCAATTGTGGAAGGTTGTATTTTTCTAGGAAGTTGTCCATTTCTCCTAGGTTTCCCAGCTTGTTAACATATAGGTTTTCATAGTATTCTCTAATAATTCTTTGTATTTCTGTGGGATCTGTCATGATTTTTCCTTTCTTGTTTCTGATACTGTTGATTTGTGTTGACTCTCTTTTCTTCTTAATAAGTCTGGCTAGAAGCTTATTTATTTTGTTAGTTTCTCGAAGAACCAGCTCTTGGTTTCATTTATTTTTGCTATTGTTTTATTCTTCGAAATTTTATTTATTTCTTCTCTAATCTTTATTATGTCCCTCCTTCTGCTGACTTTAGGCCTCATTTGTTCTTCTTTTTCCAATTTTGATAATTGTGACATTAGACATTTGGGATTGTTCTTCCTTTTTTAAATATGCTTTGGATTACTATATACTTTCCTCTTAAGACTGCTTTTGCTGTGTCCCACAGAAGTTGGGGCTTAGTGTTGTTGTTGTTGTCATTTGTTTCCATATATTGCTGGATCTCCATTTTGATTTTGTCATTGATCCATTGATTATTTAGGAGCGTGTTGTTAAGCCTCCATGTGTTTGTGAGCCTCTTTGCTTTCTTTGTACAGTTTACTTCTAGTTTTATGCCTTTGTGGTCTGAAAAGTTGGTTGGTAGGATTTCAATCTTTTGAAATTTTCTGAGGCTCTTTTTGTGGCCTAGTATGTGGTCTATTCTGGAGAATGTTCCATGTGCACTTGAGAAGAATGTATATCCTGTTGTTTTTGGATGTAGAGTTCTATAGATGTCTATTAGGTCCATCTGCTCTACTGTGTTGTTCAGTGCTTCCGTGTCCTTACTTATTTCCTGCCCAGTGGATCTATCCTTTGGGGTGAGTGGTGTGTTGAAGTCTCCTAGAATGAATGCATTGCAGTCTATTTCCCCCTTTAGTTCTGTTAGTGTTTGTTTCACATATGCTGGTGCTCCTGTGTTGGGTGCATATATATTTAGGATGGTTATATCCTCTTGTTGGACTGAGCCCTTTATCATTATGTAGTGTCCTTCTTTATCTCTTGTTCCTTTCTTTGTTTTGAAGTCTATTTTGTCTGATATTAGTACTGCAACTCCTGCTTTCTTCTCGCTGTTGTTTGCCTGAAATATATTTTTCCATCCCTTGACTTTTAGTCTGTACATGTCTTTGGGTTTGAGGTGAGTTTCTTGTAAGCAGCATATAGATGGGTCTTGCTTTTTTATCCATTCTATTACTCTGTGTCTTTTGATTGGTGCATTCAGTCCATTAACATTTAGGGTGACTATTGAAAGATATGTACTTATTGCCATTGCAGGCTTTAAATTCGTGGTTACCAAAGGTTCAAGGTTAGCCTCTTTAGGATCTTACTGCCTAACTTAGCTCGCTTATTGAGCTGTTATATACACTGTCTGGAGATTCTTTTCTTCTCTCCCTTCTTGTTCCTCCTCCTCGATTCTTCATATGTTGGGTGTTTTGTGCTGTGCTCTTTCTAGGAGTGCTCCCATCTAGAGCAGTCCCTGTAAGATGTTCTGTAGAGGTGGTTTGTGGGAAGCAAATTCCCTCAGCTTTTGTTTGTCTGGGAATTGTTTAATCCCACCATCATATTTGAATGATAGTCGTGCTGGATACAGTATCCTTGGTTCAAGGCCTTTCTGTTTCATTGTATTAAATATATCATGCCATTCTCTTCTGGCCTGTAGGGTTTCTGTCGAGAAGTCTGATGTTAGCGTGATGGGTTTTCCTTTATAGGTGACCTTTTTCTCTCTAGCTGCCTTTAAAATTCTTTCTTTGTCCTTTATCTTTGCCATTTTAATTATTATGTGTCTTGGTGTTGTCCTCCTTCGATCCTTTTTGTTGCGGGTTCTGTGTATTTCCATGGTCTGTTCAATTATTTCCTCCCCCAGTTTGCGGAAGTTTTCAGCAATTATTTCTTCTAAGATACTTTCCATCCCTTTTCCTCTCTCTTCTTCTTCTTCTGGAATCCCTATAATATGGATATTGTTCCTTTTGGATTGGTCACACAGTTCTCTTAACATTGTTTCATTCCTGGAGATCCTTTTATCTCTCTCTATGTCAGCTTCTATGTGTTCCTGTTCTCTGGTTTCAATTCCATCAATGGCCTCTTGCATCCTATCCATTCTGCTTATAAACCCTTCCAGAATTTGTTTCATTTCTGCGATCTCCTTTCTGGCATCTGTGATCTCCCTCCAGACTTCATCCCATTTCTCTTACGTATTTCTCAGCATCTCTGTCAGCATGTTTATGATTCTTATTTTGAATTCTTTATCAGGAAGACTGGTTAGGTCTGTCTCCTTCTCTGGTGCTGTCTCTGTGAACTTTGTCTGCCTGTAACTTTGCCTTTTTGGTGATAGGAATAGTTTGCAGAGCTGGGACGAGTGACGGCTGGAAGAACTTCCCTTCTTGTTGATTTGTGGCCCTCCTCTCCTGGGAGAACAGCGGCCTCTAGTGGCTTGTGCTGGGTAGCTGCGGGCAGACAGGGTTTCTGCTTCCTGCCCGGCTGCTATGGAGTTTATCTCCGCTGTTGCTGTGGGCGTGGCCTGGCTCGGGCAGCTACTCCAAAGTGGTGGAGTCGTGTTGGAGGGAGAGCGGCAGGGAGGCTATTTATCTCCGTAAGGGGCCTCCGTGCTCCCTGCAGCCCAGGGGCTTAGAGTGCCCAGAGATCCCTGGATTCCCTACCTCTGGATTAAGTGTCCCGCCCTGCCCCTTTAAGACTTCCAAAAAGCACCCGCCAAAACAAAACAACGACCACAAGGAAAAAAAAAAAATTTTTTTTAATTAAAAAAAAAAAAAAGTGTCCGCTTGTTCTTCTTTATTCTCCTGCGCCAGCCTCAGGCATCTGCTCACCGGTCTTGCTGCCCTGTTTCCCTAGTACTGGGGTCCCTATCCCTTTAAGACTTCCAAAAAGCGCTCGCCAAAATAAAACAGAAAAAAAAAAAAATGGTCGCGCGCTTTTCTTATGTCCTCCGGCACCCAGCCTCCAGTGCCTGCTCACTGTTCTTGCTGCCCTGTTTTCCTAGTATCGAGCGCCCTGCACTCTGGCCCGGATGGCTGGGGCTGGGTGCTCGGCAGCCCTGTGCTCCGTCTCCCTCCCGCTCTGCTTATTCTTCTCCCGCCGGGAGCTGGGGGGAGGGGCGCTCGGCTCCCGCGGGGCCGGGGCTTGTATCTTACCCCCTTCGCGAGACGCTGGGTTCTCTCAGGTGCGGATGTGGTCTGGATATTGTCCTGTGTCCTCTGGTCTTTATTCTAGGAAGGGTTGTCTTTGTTATATTTTCATAGATATATGTGGTTTTGGGAGGAGATTTCCCCTGCTCTGCTCATGCCGCCATCTTCCACCCCAGGCCTTTGCTGGTATTCTTAAGTGACCTCCCTCCCAGCAAGTCTGTTGTGTAGTTTTTGGCGTGACAGGAGTCAGGAGACCTGGAGCATCATCTCCACTCTGCTGTTAACTAGCCATATGACCTTGGGCAAGTCAGTTCACCTCCCCGGACCTACATTTTCCCTGTGTAAAGATAGAGGTTGGATCAGTGTAACCTGTTGGGTCAGCAAAGTGTAAGGATAGAAAAAAGTCCGTTCTCCCTAGAAGCAGATAAGTGTTAGGAGAATCCAAATTTTAGAGCCTTTTCCTGTTTCAAATTGTTCACCCACATGTCTTTCCTTTGCTCCTTTGAATGTGACATGCTTTCTTAATGCTAATTTCCTTTTTCATTTTCTGAGGGTTTCAAAGGAGAAAGCAGGACTTTCTCTATTGTTTTAGGAATTCTCTTCCATGGGAGCAGTGTTTGCCATTTGGTTGGAAGGACTCAGCTGTGTAATTTTTTTCTTCTTAGATGATTTCATAAGGAATTGGTAATAGTAAGCTATGTCTGGTTTTAGGAACTGGAGTTAGATTCAATAAGGAACAAAAAAGAAGTACCCTTAAGAAAATTGCATTGTAATTTAAATTTGGCCCTACTTGTTTATTTTACATTTCTTTGGAGAAGTTTTGAATAAATTTTGATGAAAGAAAAAAAATCACCTTTCCTTTGTTACTATAGCAAAACATTCTAGGGTTATTCCTTCTTTGCTTCATTAGAGTATTGAATACTCATAATCCACATGAAGTCAATGGAAAGTATACAATGTTATGCTTCCTTTTGGTCCAAAGTTTTAGAGATGTGCTTTCTGAATTTAATAATGCACTGTGTTAAGTACCTGGAAGTTATAGTTGATTACTTTAATTTAGTTCATATTACAGATCTTGTTGCCTTATTTCAGTTTCTGTTTTCCTTGAATGATATTTTAGGTGACTTGCCACAGGCTGTAATTGCCATAATAGCTAACTTCACTGGAAGCCATATTCAAAAAATTTGAACATGATATGACTTTCCTTGACCCCGAATTTCCTCCTTTATGCAGAGGAAGGCTATACACCCAGGTAAACTCTTCAGTCACCCATGGCAACGATTATAATGGCCGACCTGCGGCTCACTTCTTGTCCTTGATAGGACCAGTTTTTACTTAAATCCTTCCATACAAAGCAGAGATTAGATAGATAAGCCAATCATTTGTATCGTGCACATCAGGGTCAGTCTGGATCTTTTGAGAGAGCCGGCATGTGATTCCAGAGGACAGACTGTGCATGATGGGGTAGGGTATTCGACACATCACCTCACCTTCGGCTCTGCCGTATGCATTTTGGTTTTGGTCCTTTGGAGGACTTAGTGAGAAGATTATCTAAGAGGAGGAAAATGAGCCTGTTGAAGGAAGGTTAACTAACCGACATTTAGCAGCGGTAGGGAGGATGAGGGAAAGGCTACTCCGCGGAGAACGAGAGGAGAACCATCACATCATGGCCTTAACTTTGGTCTCTTATTTGGGACTATTTCTCAGGAAGTTTCTTCATTCTTTATTTCCTTGTACAAACAGTAACACCATGGAAGAGTCTTACAAAATTCATGGGAGATTATGATCTAGAAAAGTGAAATTACTCTGTAACAGCCATAGATGACGAGTGCCGTTCTCCTGGGATACACGAAGAAAGCAGCTTAAATGCACACAGCACATTCTTTTCACAAAACTCAGAGCAATTTTTTACAAGGAGAAAAGGGAGGCATGTTCTCTGACTAAGCAGATGTTATTGAGGAGAGCAACACAGGAACTGCTGGTAATTGCTATTTGTATACAGAGGGGATGTGTCCACAGAGAGATGGTGGGGAAGATGAGGAGCCCAGGCTACCAGGCGCTAGAGGCCTGGTCCTGGTTCTTCCTGCTATATGTAGGGCTTTGGCAAGTCATTTTAATGTCTCCAGACCTCAGTTTTTCATTTTCAGAGTGAAGAGTCAAATTTCATGATTTCTAAGAGATTTCCAAATTATTACATTTTATGGTTTATTTAGAACATCGGAGGCAAAGGGTGAGTTTTCCAGACAGCTAAAACCTACCTTTCTGTGGGTCTTGTTTTTATCTATTTGGATATGTTTATTGAATACCTTATGCATATCTCTGCCTTCTGAAATGGAGCACTGAATTTAACTTTTGCTTAATGACTTTAGGTATCATTATGAACTATGGTGCAATACTTAGGTACCCTGAGGGAATACAGAGCTGTGTAGAATGATTTGCCTCATAACTAAATAGCAGTCTACTATCCTTTAAAAAAGAGATTGTGCTTGTTTTAAACTTGCTGATTTTCTAAATATCACCTCCTCCTGCTTCTGTTGTCTGCCTCCAGCTGTCCTTTTTATATTCCGCTTCACTGCTTCTAATGGGCCAGGAACAGGGGGCCATAGATGAAGCAAGTGGGTATTAGGTCTGAACTTAGAGCAAGTAAGTAGTCTCTCGGTGAGGTTTCAGGAGGTGCTCCTGCAAATGAAGACTTTGGGACTTGTCACTGCTTGATGCCTTTGTGGGTGTTATCTGTGGTATAGTAAGTGAGCCTTGGGTAAGTACGGTATCCAGGTATGTGGTACTTCCAATTTATGGAATGTTGTAAAGTTTGTGGCCGTTCTTCCTAGGGGAGAAAATGAGAATGAGAGCAGGGCAAGAATGATGCAGCCTTAGGGACTACAAGAGGGCCCAGAAACAGGAAGGGGCTCCTGGGAGGGTGGAGAGGCGGGCCTGGGAGAGTGTCCAGATGATTGACAGGCATGGTGTGGTCTCATCTGTAGGCCTTGCCACACAGTCATCCTGTTCACCGCCTTGGCTTGCCAGTCATTTGCAGCCATGACAGCCCATTACTACCTCCTTTAGATAAAGCAGATAATACAGGAGGCTTGGCAGTGGCAGGGTTGCATTTGCGCTTATGAATGCTGAACGTCTAGTTCATTGTTATCCTATTGATCCTGAAACCACTTGCAGTAGATTAAGAAAATGTAAATTGGTTATTCATTTTCTGTGTATTTACATGAAAATGCCACTTTATTAGCTTGGAAAATACAGTATCTTCCATTTTGGCATAAATGTGGACACTGACTAATTCGCACTTGTTTAATCTGCAAGCTTGGCAATTTGGGGAAGCCTCTTACCTCTTTTGTCCTGCCTCCTCATAGTCTCACCTCACCAGTCCAACAAAGTCAAGAATGTTATTTTAGGCTATTGGAGCCATATTAAAAAGTACCACTGGTGTCTCTAAACTTCTAGAAGCTTTAAAACAAACAAAGGAGTGTCACATAGGTCTGTCTCTGGTGGGGCTCTCTTTGTTGTGTTTTCTGGGCATATCGTCAGAAAAGCAGTCAGAGCTGGTGCTCTCCTGGGACCGCACCTCCCCTGCCCAGAAGTGGGGCAGGAGTTCAGTCTAGACAAGAGGGAGCTAGGAGGGCCAGTGTCTATAGCTGTGGCTTCTGCAGGATTGTGTTTATGTAACTCCTGAGTGGGGATGGGGAGGTGTGGGGGATAAAAAGATAATCAGTAACAAGAGAAATGGGACTGCATGTAGCACCCCTTTTGGCATGAAGGTTAAGTGTGCCGTGGCTGTGTACCACCGGTATTAGCTTTTTCCTCCCTTTGAACAGTCAGCATGGGTGACCATGGGCATAGCATGGAAGTAACTTCTGCTTTTTTCCCTTCTAATGCTGGCCCCCTCCTCACATCTAGAAAAATGCCGTCATAGGCTCCAGATTTTAGAATTATAGTCCCTGTAGCAGGTGTAGCCTGTGGCCTTATTTATCCAAGGCTTTGGATTGACTTCTTCTTTATTGATTTGGGCTGATAATCACGTAGTCTGTTGGGCTGCTTCTAATTATTTTGGCTACCTTAATTATTGGATTGTGCATGATATGTTCTGTTCAAATAATTTCTCAGCAATAAGAATCAAAGCAGCTGAAGAGTGCATGCATCCACCTAGTTGCTATCTGCTTCTGCCTCTAGCCCTTTGTGTCATATGAAATGAATCATTTTGCTTCCCTGTTTTTCATTTTCCTTCCTGGGAACCTAGAGAGAATGATATTTATCTTGTGGCTTAAGATTTAGGGTGACTAAATATCAGGCACTAGCAAAATGTAAATAAATTGTTGCTATCAGTTTGATAAGACAATTCACACTGACTTCATGTAGTTAAAATCTTTATTTTCTTCTAATTATAAAACTTTCATAAACATTCTCCTTGTAGAAAATGCAGAAAGCTGCAAAGAAAACAAAAATCATCTATAACCCTGCAAATTAGTTATATAACTCTGTTAAAGTTTGATTTATTTTCATCCAGTTTTCATGCAAATTATACACAAAGACATATCTGAGATATGATACCTACTGCTTTGCATCTAGCATTAAGCCACAAGAATTTTCAGATTTTCATCATTTTAAATATCTGCATAGATTTTGATGTGTGGATGCAAAGCCTTCCAGTTAACTAATCTTACTGACTCCTATATCACCTCATATCCCTTTTTTTGCCCAGCTGACAGAATCAGCTATCTGAAATAAAGCTTGATATATCACTTTCCTGCTTAAACCCTTCTGTAGCTCCTCATGAGGCCTTGCAGTGAGGGATTAGGAGCTCTTCCTTGGTCTCTGCCAGCCTCCTGTCCTACCTACTATTCCTCATCACCTGCACCTCCAGCAATACTGAACCTCCTGTCCATCAGTCCCTGGACACACCCCTTGCCTCTACACCTTCACTTTTGCTGTTCTTCTGTCTGGAACGTCCATTCCATCCCCTAACCATCGTCCTTGACCTGGCTGACTTGGACTCAGTTTTAAAATTCACTCTAGGAGGGCTGACTTCCACTCACTAGAAACCTGTTTCTCGGGGCAGTTCCGCAGTGGCCTGCTTGTATCTCCATCACTTACATGAGGGCTGACCTCCTCGAGTCCACACTAGGACAAGAATGAAGTGTTTTATGCTTCTTTGTTTTAAAAAACCAATTCTGACCAAGTCATCAATCCTGATCATTTTCAATCCACATTGACTTCATTGCTGCTCACATAGGGACCAAGTCTCAACCCTCCTTCAGGCCATCCATGGTCTAGCAACATCTTCCTTGAACCCCCTGACCCTCTGAACCCCAGTCCTGCAGGCGTTCCTCTTCATGCCCTTCCTTCTGCCCCACAAAGGCAGGGCTGTTCATCCTTGGACCTCCATCACCTTGGACTGCCTCCCCTTTCCCTCATAGCTCAGGCACTTTGTTCCACTTTGGTCTCAGAGCACTGTGTGCTTCTCCTTTATGTCAGGGTTGTAATTTTATATCTATTTGTGCTATTTCAGTAGTGCCAGCATCTTTCACTAGCCTTAAGCTCCCTGAGGGTAAGGCCTGTGTTATTTTTGTTCACTTTATAGATAGGACTGGATTGGGGGAAGATTTAATAGTTGAGGTTAGACAAGCTTTTCAACAATCAGGCCAGATAAGACCCCTTCAGTTAGATGTGACCAGGTGACAATACGGAGTGTGGATTAAAGCTGCTCATGCATAAAGCATGCCTGGTCTCTTATAGTCCTTCTAGTACCCTATTATATTAATATTATCAGCTCCATTTTACAGATTAAGAGAATTTCATAAAGGTAACAGGTGGTAGGAACATGATCTAATGTTAAGCTAACCTCTGGGATAGGGAGGCGATGTGGAATAAAGAATGTGCTGGTCCAGATTGTCTGGTAGGAAGTGATGGATTGTAGAGCCCCATATGTTTGTTTGCGAGTCTCGGAATGTGTTTTGGCAGCTGGCTGGCTCATTGTGTGGTCTTATACCAGCCAGGCAGAGAAGGGGGTCAGCCAGAAGCAGGGAGTGCTGCGGAAGCTGACTTCATCTCTGCACATGCATACTCCCAATGATGGTGTTCTCTGAGACCTTTGCGTTGTTCTACACAAGTGGGGGCAGCCGCTGGCCAGGCTGCCAGGGTCCTCAGAGGGCACTGTGTAAGTCCCAGGGAAGATGACACCAGGTGCTTGGACTTCGGAAAATAGGTACTTCTGAGCTCTGCCAGGCAACAAAGGTGGGCTTCCCGCTGTTAGTCCAGGGCTTTTGGTTTCCCCTGGAGGAGGCTGAGGACTGTGGGATGTCCTGGGACATTGGCCATCTAGCCCCAGGCTTCAAAATCCGACAAAAGCACCACAGAAATATTCTGCTAGAGAATAATCCATAAAGGATGTTGTTGTCAGAGAGTTTAAAAGATTTTCTTAAGAATTTTCTTAAATTAGGTTCTTCCTTTAATTACCTAGTCATCCTTCAGAAACTTGGAAGAGTCCCATTCCTTATCAACATATTCCCCGTCAATTATGCACAGGCTCAGGCTTATGGCGCCCAGGGTGATGCTTAAGTACCAGGCAGCTGGAAGTTGTTCCTCTTGGGCTGGGGGCAGTGACAGGAATGCTAATATGCTGCAGCCTGGGCTGAGAGTGAAGGAGAGGCCTCACTGAGCACAGTGGGGGACAGGGTGGGGAGCAGAAGAAAGGCTCCTTCCCCGGGCAGGGACAGGGTGAATGGGGACGGGTGTTAACCTTTACATTTGTGGTTCTAATAAACTCTGCCTACTCTCTGACCTCAAATAGCTGATTAAAGCAATGCTTAGCAAAACTGCCTAATGGCACTTACCCACCCCCAGTTGTCTGTCAATCAAGCTACTTGACATAAAATTAGGGCTGGAAATATTTTGTGTGCATGTTCTGAGGAGATGTGGTCAAAATGTGGTGGGCTGTGTGTGTGTAAAAAATGCAGTGAGAACAGTAGAAAGGTGCATTATTATGGATTATATGCAAGTTATCTTGTCCTCTCCTTGTCCTCTGACAAGGGCTTCTTAGAACTACATGTGATAAGCACAGGTGGTAAACAGGAGAATTACAGCTCGGTTTCACACTGTCATTGCAACTGGACCAGAAGTACATTTATATTGCAGGGGCACACACCTGATGGTTGTTTTGACTGTTTGAACCATGTGGGTAGGTGGGTGAGTTCTGGTAGGTGGGAGAATGAGACCAGTTTGGAGCAAGCAACTGCCGGGCGGGCACTGTTCCCACACATGGAGAGATCCACACAGGAGATGGCAGCTCCACTTGGACAAGGGTGACGTTTTCCCTTTGGTTCCTCAGTTTAGGTGTTCAGTCCCCCCATTGTCCCCCAACCTGGGGCTCATGTGTGTCTGGGATTCTGGGCTTACAGAGGCAGGATCTCTCTCCCAACCCTGCCATGGCCCTCCTTCCTCTCCCATCCTTCCCACACCTTCTTTGCTCTCCTCAGTCACTCATGTGCCCCTTCTCTTGTTTTAACTTGGCTGCAGTCAGTGGTTTCAGTAGCTGAAAACCTGCTCATAGGCAGGGAAAGAAATCTGCGTGCGGTTTTGGATGGTGGTTTCCTGGAGTCTTTGTTTCTGCTTCCTTGTGGGTAGAGGGCAGTGTGAGAGCAAAGGGGATGGAAATACACAAATAAATATTATGATAAAAACAATGCTACCCATTAATGCCTGCCTGCCTGCTTTGTCCTTGTCCACGTAAGAGGACTAATTAGGCATGATCAGATGCAGTCATAGTGATTCTCATCTGGCAAAGTCTGTTAAGATATCTAATAACTGGTTTTGGAAGCAGATGCAAATTCAATGCCAACTCTGTCACTTGTTAGCGATGGGACTCCATGCAGATTATTTAACCTCTCTGAGCCTCAGTTTCCTCCTCTGTAAAACAGAGGTAATGATAGAACCTGTCTCTAGGGGGAAATGTAAGTAGAGCTGTCAGCTAAAGCCTGGCTGGCATCGGTAGATTATTATCATTACCATGTAGTTATGTGACCAATCGTAGGCTGGCCACTTAAGTGGTCTGTGCCTTGTTCTCCTAATTTGTAAAAGGGACAGAGTGTCCAATTTATGTAACTTGGCAGGGATGTGTGAGAAGGCACTTTGAATGCAGTGTAACAGGGTATATATAATAAAAGCATGGTTATCATTTTCCTATAATTACAGTAAAGCAATTATGGTGGTCTCAAAGTGTACTATCTGGTTGCAGATTTATGTCATGATTTAGAGATTCCCCTGGAGCTGCTGGAGGAACCAGAACACATGGGAAATGGTGGCAAAAACTGCCCTGGCATTTTTGCCACCCTGACTCTCATCTTCCTGCTGCCGCAGCCAATGGTTTGGGTTCTGGCTTCTTCCTTTCATGAGGTTTTGCCACTGGAAGGTGGTGGTGCCATCCTCAGTTCTTGCTGCAGTGAATCCTTGAGAGTTCACTCAATTTGGAGATTTTATTGCTCCTTTACTTCTTGTCTCCGGTACCCACCAGGCCACCTAGCTTTGGAGGGGTGGGGCATAGACGGAAAAGGCAACGAAACTCAGGCTTGTCACTTGCACTTGATTGTTGCTTAGCCTTGATCATCACTTAGAACAATTTGAAAATATTGTTGAAATTCAGCTTATATATATATTTTTTGAAACTGATTTCAATAACCTACCCAAGCCCAAGAGTGCAACTCTATCAGTTGTTGAGCCAGCACTAGGACAGGCTCTCTGTTTAGGTCCTGAAGGCTGGCTTTAGATGGGGCTTCTAGTTTCCATTTATCTTGATGTGTCTCTGTGACACATCCCGTCATAAATCCCACAGTCCATCTGGTGAAGGGGACACAAGAACATTGTTCACACTGGCAAATATGTTTAAAGTTTTCACAGTCTGTGTGGAGTTACTGCCCTTGTCTGCATTTTCATAAACTAGCTCCACCAAGCGTTGCTTTCCTGATCTCCATGTACAGTGGTAATTCATCAATTCAGCTTGATCCAGGGCTCATCTTCATGAAGGCAACAAACTTCTAAAAGGATAGCTTGATTAGGAAGATTCTATCAAGGCACCTGGAAGGGGCCAACAATATACTATTTTTAAGGATAATTTGCCCTGGATCACGGCCAATCCATTCTAAAATGGACAGCCTTTCTCCAGTAAGTTGCTCTTTCCTGAGTATTTGGAAAACTGCTCAAGCTAGCTGTCAGTGTTCACTGGTCACTATGTGGCAGGTGGGAGATCTCTCTGCTCCTCTCTCTCCCTCTCTCTCCCTCCCTCCCCACTCCTCATTTCAGAGTTATAGTTATTTTGCTTTGTTGGTTTGTTCATTTTCATGGAACCATAGTCTAGATTCAGAAAGTAGGTCTTCCATCTAAAAGGCACTTGCCAAGTAAATTTTTGTTGAACAAATGAATAAATAAATGAGTGAAGGAAAGAATAAATGATGGAATGACTGACCTTTGATGGCAGAAGGTAGTGACTGACACTCAGCCACTGATTTTTTCCCAGATGCTGGAGATGAAATGAGAAGTACTACGGCCCCTCTGGCCAGGGCTCACATTCACCTCTCCTGCTTACTAAGGGGCTAGGGGAGAGAGGGCGGACTCTGCCCTTCATCAAGCATCAACTGTGGGCTAGACACTGTTAGAAGGCATTTTATATATTATCTCATCAGAGCCCCAGGACAGTTCTGTGAGACTGTATTACCCCTCTTTTACAAATGGGGAGATGGGAGCTCAGAGGGGTGGAGTTCCTTGCTCTAAGTCACACAGCTGGTTCCAAAGCCAACATTCTAGTTTACACTCTTGCACACAGCTTTTTATACATACATATTAAATGCAGGAAAAAACCCTCTTTGCCCAAGTCTCTCCCTATATTTGAGAGTACACAGGCTTAACCTCTCGATTAAAAGAATTATATTCATTGATCTTCACACTAACTGCAAAAGTCATACTGGAGAGTGAAGAAAGCTTAAAGAAAGCTCAGGTTTGTTTGGATGCCTTCCTGAGTTCAGATTTTAACTTCAGGTGTGTATTAACAAGAGCTTTTGTTCAGACTTGTATCCTTCTCCCTGAGGTTGGCATGCTGTGGCCAGAGCAGGGTGACTCGCAGCCACTGCTGGCCTGTCCCTGTAACACAGTGACCCCCACGAGAGGGCAAATGCCAGGGTGCTGTGCTGGAGTGCCCACTGAGTCGATGACTGTATCCGTTTCACATGAGATGGGGCTCCGGGTGGTGGTTCTTGCCTGTGCCTGTCCTCTCTCCAATGGCACAGTCATATCTCCTTTTCCCACTTTGGCAACTCTGAGACAGAGAAAAAAAATAGGACCTGTCTCCACGTTGTGGTTCTCCTGTCTCCTGCTAGAGAGAGAAGGTAAGGGGAAGGAGAGGAGGAGAAGGGGAAGGAGAGACAGGCAGAGGGTGCTCAGCTGGGCTGAAATCCCCCTGAAGCCACATAAAATCACATCCTCTCTTTTGTCTCCAATCATGACTCCATGAGGGTTCTGAGAAGTTGAGAATCCCTGGTTTTATTTTTTAAGAATTGCATTACCTTTTATTGCAGATATAACATGGTAATTATATTAAAGGAAATTTAAGAATTAATTCAACAAACCAGTGGTCATCTACTATTTCCACTTTGCACTGGATTATGCCTATTAAACACTATTATTTCTGGTTTGCTCCACCATCACTTTTTTTTAACTTCCTGTGATGATGTTTACTATCACTTGAATCAGTCAGGCTTGTCATAGAACCTGTTCTCTTTGGCCCTTAGAGATCATGTGTTTTCAGTTCAAGGAACCCACCAGAGTTCTACCTTTAAAGAATAGTCCAGTTGTCTGGGTTTGTTCAGGTAAATAAAATAGCAGCAGCAATAGTTGTGGTAGTAATAATAATAATAATAACAATAATGGAAGGTAATACTAATGGTATTGCATGTATCTTGTCTAATCCTCCTATCACACAGATGGACTATCACAGTCCACATATTACAGCCAAGAAAGCTCATGCCCAGAGAACTTAAGTAACTTGAAAGGGTGCACAGCTATTAAGTGGTGAAGCCAGAAGGCATACTCAGCGTTTCTTGCTCCAAGGTTATAGAATGAATGCAAATATAATTCCACACTGCTCACAAGTCAATTCTCCATCGGTAATAAGAAACAGTTATACAGAGGGATTAAAGATGGGGACCTGAGAAGTGAGACAGAGACTTCCTTCTAAAACTGCATATGATATGAAAATATAATTAATACGACTAATCCTGAAACAGCAATAGGAAAGAGGGCTGCACCAAACTGCATACACCTGGAGAAAAGAATAAACCTCATGGAACAGGGTAATGTACCAAAGCCGTGGCCCGGCTGGACCCCAGCCCTTCCCCCACCCCAGCTCACTGGCAGGAGAAAGAGAAATAGAGCAGGGAGGGAGTGGAGGCCTGAGACTGATGAATACTTAACTCCAGAGATTTGTTCTGGGAGCACAAACCTACACTTCATGGTGCTTTCATGGTACACTCATGATGAGGGGGTTGGAAAGCTAAGACAGGCAGAATACCTGGAGAGACTGAGATTCCAGCCACTTGTGGAAAGCAGGGATCCATATCCAGCTGCTATGGGACACTTGTGGAAAGCAGGGAACCATATCTGGCTGCTTTGGGACCAAAGAAAGGCAGGCAGTATGAGAGACTTCCTAACAGCAAGAGGGCTGCTAAAGGGGCAAGGATTTCACAGAGCTTACTGCTCAGGAGAAAGGACAGGTAGACAAAATTGTCTGGGTGCACTCTGCCCAGCAGGTTGGGAACTTTCTTGATCTTCAGGCATTCCAGCATCCTGGCTGGCTACACAGCTTGAAGGACCCCCTCTGTGATATGCAGCCTCCTGCGCCTTTCTCCCAGCCATCCCCACCTGGTTCGCAAACCGGCAAACCCTACCCTGGTGTTAGGCCAGCCAGAGGGAAGCTCCGTCTACAGCAACTAGAAACGCAAAGCATAGAGGCTTATACCTGTGTGCTCGGCCCACTGGTTCTGGCAGTAGAGGCAGACATAGCAGCTGGAAAGCAGGAAACAGCTCTTTCCTCCCCCACAGGCACCAATACTGCTCCCCTGTGACCCCCAACATTGATTCAGAGACTGAGCAGCTCCAGAGAGAAGAGCTTCTGGGCACTAGAGGGCTCCATATACAAATATGAAATGCCAAAGAAACCTGGTTTAAAGTAAAATTATGGCTACATCACTTGAGAAAGATTCAAATGAAATCAACCTCATGAATCTTCCTGAAAGGGATTTCAAAATAAAAATGATTAACATGTTCATGGAGGTACAGAAAAATATTCAAGAACTCAGGAATGAATTCTGGTCAGAGATCCAATCAGTGAAGAGCACAATGGAGGGTATTAAAAGCAGATGAGATACGGTGGAGGAGATGATAAATGAAATAAAAATTAAAGAAGCTGAGGCACAGAGAGAAAAAAGGATCTCTAAGAATGAAAGAATATTAAGAGAACTGTGTGACCAATCCAAATGGAACCATATTCACATTATAGGGGTACCAGAAGAAGAAGAGAGAAAAAAAGAGATAGTGTCTTTGCAGACATAATTGCTGAAAACTCCCCCAATCTGGGGAAGGATATAGACTCTCAGGCCATGGAGGTGCACAGATCTCCCAACACAAGGGACCCAAGGAAGATAACACCAAGACATATAGTAATTAAAATGGCAAAGATCAAGGATAAGGACAGACTGTTAAAAGCAGCCAGAGAGAGAAATAAGATCACATACAAAGGAAAGCCCATCAGGCTATCATCAGACTTCTCAGCAGAAACCTTACAGGCCAGAAGGGAGTGGCATGATGTATTTAATGACATGAAGCAGAAGGGCCTCGAACCAAGATTACTTTAACTGGCAAGATTATCATTTAAATTTGAAGGAGGAACTAAACAATTTCCAGATAAGCAAAAGCTGAAAGAATTTACCTCCCACCAACCATCTCTACAGTGTATTTTGGAGGGACTGCTATAGATGGAAGTGTTCCTAAGGTTTAATAGCTGTCACCAGAGGAAACTAAACCACAGTAAAGAAGATAGAGCAGTTTATTACTAAGCAAATACAAAATTAAATTAATTATTCCCAAAATCAATCAAGGGATAGACAAAGAGTATAGAATATGATACCTAATATATAAAGAATGGAAGAGGAAGAAAAAGGAGAAAAAAAGAACCTTTAGATTGTGTTTGTGATAGCATATTAAGTGAGTTAAGTTAGACTCTTAGATAGTAAGGAAGTTAACCTTGAACCTTTGGTAACCACAAATCTAAAGCCTGCAATGGCAATAAGTACATACCTGTCAATAATCACCCTTAATGTAAATGGACAGAATGCACCAATCAAAAGACATAGAGTCACTGAATGGATAAAAAAACAACACCCATCTATATGCTGCCTACAAGAGACTCACTTCAAACCCAATGACATACACAGACTAAAAGTGAAGGGATGGAAAAAGATATTTCATGCAACTCATAGGGAGAAAAAAGCAGGAGTTGCAGTACTTGTAGAAGACAAAATAGACTTCAAAACAAAGAAAGTCACAAGAGACAAAGAAGGACATTACATAATGATTAAAGAGTCAGTCTAACAAGAAGATATAACCATTATAAATATCTATGCGCCCAACACAGGAGCACCTACATGTGTGAAACAAATACTAACACAATTAAAAGGGGAAATAGAATGTAATGCATTCATTCTAGGAGAATTCAACACTCCACTCACTCTGAAGGACAGATCAACCAGACAGAAGACAAGTAAGGAGGCAGAGGGACTGAACAGCACAATAGAACAGATGGACCTAACAGACATCTATAGAACTCTACACCCAAAAGCAACAGAATACACATTCTTCTCAAGTGCACATAGAACATTTTCAAGAATAGATCATATACTAGGCCACAAAAAGAGCCTCGGTAAATTCAAAAAGATTGAAATTGTACCAACCAGTTTCTCAGACCACAAAAGTATGAAACTAGAAATAAATTATGTAAAGAAAATGAAAAAATCCCACAAACACATGGAGGCTTCACAACATGCTCCTAAATAACCAATGGATCAATAACCAAATAAAAACAGAGATAAAGCAATATATGGAGACAAATGACAATAATGATTCAACACCACAAAATCTGTGGGAAGCATCAAAGGCCATGCTAAGAGGAAAGTATATTGCAACACAGGCCTACCTCAGGAAAGAAGAACAATCCCATATGAACACTCTAAGCTCACAGTTAATGAAACTAGAAAAAGAAGAACAAAGGAGGCCTAAAGTCAGTAGAAGGAGGGACATAATAAAGATCAGAGAAGAAATAAATAAAATTGAGAAGAATAAAACAATAGAAAGAACCAATAAAAGCAGGAGCTGTTTCTTTGAGAAAACAAACAAGATAGATAAACCCCTAGCCAAACTTATCAAGGAAAAAAGAGAGTCTACTCACATAAACAGAATAAAAAATAAGAAAGGAAAAATCACTACAGATACCACAGAAATACAAAGAATAAGGAAAGAATACTATGAAAAATTATATGGTTACAAACTGGATAACCTAGAAGAAATGCACAACTTTCTAGAAAAATACAACCCTCCAAGGCTGACCCAGAAAGAAACAGAAAATCTGAACAGACCAGTTACCAGCAACAAAATTGAATTGGTAATCAAAAAACTACCTAAGAACAAAATGCCTGGACCAGATGTCTTCACTGCTGAATTTTATCAAACATTTAGTGAAGACCTAATACCCATCCTCCTTAAAGTTTTCCAAAGAGTAGAAGAAGAGGGAGTACTTCCAAACTCATTCTATGAGGCCAGCATCAAAACCAGGCAAAGACACCACAAAAAAAGAAAATTACAGACCAGTATCCATGATGAACATAGATGCAAAAATACTCAACAAAATATTAGCAAACCAAATTCAAAAATACATCAAAAAGATCATCCATCATGATCAAGTAGGATTTATTCCAGGGATGCAAGGATGGTACCACATTCGAAAACCCATCAACACCATCCACCACATCAACAAAAAGGAGGACAAAAACCACATATCATCTCCATAGATGCTGAAAAAGCATTTGACAAAATTCACATCCATTCATGATAAAAACTCTCAACAAAATGGGTATAGAGGGTGATACTTCAACATAATACAGGCCATATATGACAAACCCACAGCCAACATTATATTTAACAGCGAGACGCTGAAAGCTTTTCCTTTAAGATCAGGAACAAGACAAGGATGCCCACTCTCCCCACTTCTATTCAACATAGTTCTGGAGGTCCTAGCCATGGCAATGAGACAACACAAAGAAATAAAAGGCATCCACATTGGTAAGGAAGAAGTCAAACTGTCCCTGTTTGCAGATGACATGATATTGTACATTAAAATCCCTAAAGAATCCACTCCTGAACTACTAGATCTAATATCTGACTTCATCAAAGTTGCAGGGTACAAAATTAATACACAGAAATCTGTTGTATTCCTATACACTAACAATGAACTAGCAGAAAGAGAAATCAGGAAAAGAATTCCATTCACAGTTGCATTGAAGAGAGTAAAATACCAGGAATAAACCTAACCAAGGAAGTGAAAGACCTATACTCTGAAAACTACAAGACACTCATGAGAGAAATTAATGAAGATACCAATAAATGGAAATACGTCCCATGCTCATAGATAGGAAGAATTAATATTGTCAAAATGGCCATCCTGCCTAAAGTGATCTACAGATTCAATGCAATTCCTATCAAAATACTAACAGCATTCTTCAACGAACTAGAGCATTCTAAAATTCATATGGAGCCACAAAAGACCCCGAATAGCCAAAGCAATCCTGAAAGGGAAGGATAAAGTTGGGGGGATTAAGTTCCTCAACTTCAAGCTCTACTACAAAGCTACAGTAATCAAGACAATTTGGTACTGGCACAAGAACAGAACTATAGATCAGTGGAACAGACTAGAGAGCCCTGATTTAAAACCAACCATATATGGTCAATTAATATATGATAAAGGAGCCATGTACATACAATGGGGAAATGACAGCCTCTTCAACTGGTATTGGAAAACTGGACAGTTACATGCAAGAGGATGAAACTGGATTATTGTTTAACCCCATACACAAAAGTAAACTCGAAATGGATCAAAGACCTGAATGTAAGTCATGAAACCATAACACTCTTAGAAGACAACATAGGCAAAAATCTCCTGAATATAAACATGAGCAACTTCTTCCTCAATGCATCCTCTCAAGCAAGGGAAACAAAAGCAAAAATGAACTCATGGGACTACATCAAACTTAAAAGCTTCTGTACAGCAAAGGACACCATCAACAGAACAAAAAGGCATCCTACAGTAAGGGAGAATATATTTGTAAATGACATATCGGACAAGGGGTTAACATCGAAAATATATAAAGAACTCACATGCCTCAACATACAAAAAGCAAATAACCCAATTAAGAAATGGGCAGAGGATATGAAGAGACAATTCTCCAAAGGAGAGATTCAGATGGTCAATAGGCACATGAAAAGATGCTCCACATCACTAATCATCAGGGAAATGCAAATTAAAACTGCAATGAGACATCACCTCACACCAGTAAGGATGGCCAGCATCGAAAAGACTAAGAACAGCAAATGCTGGTGAGGATGTGGAGAAAGGGGAACCCTCCTACACTGCTGGTGGGAATGTAAGCTTATTCAACCATTGTGGAAAGCAATATGGAGGTTCCTCAAAAAACTAAAAATAGAAATACCATTTGACCCGGGAATCCCACTCTTTGGAATTTACCGAAAGAATACAACTTCTCAGAGTCAAAAAGACATATGCACCCCTATATTTATTGCAGCACTATTTACAATAGCCAAGAAATGGAAGCAACCTGTATCCATCAATAGATGAATGAATTAAGAAGATGTAAGGTACATATAAACAATGGAATGCTATTCAGCTGTAAGAAAGAAACAAATCCTACCATTTGCAACAACATGGATGGAGCTGGAGGACATTATGCTCAGTGAAATACGCCAGGCAGAGAAAGACAAGTGTCAAATGATTTCCCTCATTTGGAGTATAACAATGAAGCAAAACTGAAGGAACAAAATAGCAGGAGACTCACAACCTCCAAGAAGGGACTAGAGGTTACCAAAGGGGAGGGGTCTGGGAGGGCGGGTCAGGAGGGAGGGAGAAGGAGACTGAAGGGTACTATGTTTAGTACTCATGGTATGGGGGGTCACAGGGAAAACAGTGTAGCACAGAGAAGGCAAACAGTGAATCTGTGGCATCTGACTACACTGATGGACATTGTCTGCATTGGGGTGTGGGTGGGGACTTGATAATATGAGTAAATGTAGTAACCACATTGTTTTTTCATGTGAAACCATAAGAGTGTATATCAATAATACCTTAATAAAAATTTTTTAAAAAAGAAAAAATTATAGTAGAACAAGCCAGTATGTTGTGGAGAGAGACTCTAAACCAAGAATACCTTTCATCTCTCTCAGGCACTTTCTATATCAAACACTTTTCTCAGTTCCTTTTACTTTACTTGGAGTCTTATTTACCTTGGTCTGGAAATCTCTCTCCAGTACAGTAGCCACCAGCCACAAGAGACTGTTGAGCGCTTGAGAAGACACTTGTCTGGATAGAGGTGTGCTATAAGAGGAAAATACCAGATTTCAAAGACTCAGTGTGAAAAACAGTATGTAAAATATCTTATTAGTGAATTTCAAAATATTGGTTGCATATTAAATTAAAATATAATAGAGTAAATCATACCTGTTTTTGTAGTGTGACTATTAGAAAATTTAAAAGTAGTTATGCCTCATATTTCCACTGGACAGCTCCATTCTAGATTTACTAATTTTGCACCTCCCTCTTCTCAATTCTGGAGACTTGATGATGGGTTTGCCCTCAGGGCTTGACCTTCAGAACTGGTTTTGGCCATTCAAGGCTTAAAAGCCAGTGTTAAGTCACTAAACTTACTGTGCTTGGTTTGTTTATCTAAGTGAGGGCTTTTCATACTCATTAAAGAGGGTGACCAGGGAAACATTTTCTTTTGTCCAGTTAGCACCTGATTCCCTTCGAAATTAAATCTCTCTGACCAGAACATGGCAGCCAGCCTGCCCTTTGACCCTACAAATTATCTTTCTGTTCAAACTGGGACATGTGCAGGAACAGCTGGGGGGTAAAAGTTCTTTCTATTTCTTCCCATGGGGCAGTTATGGAATTCCAAGTTGCCTTTCAAATGTTTTAGGAAACGATGCAGACTGTACACTGACCCTGTCATCTGCTAGAGAACCTGACCCATTAATCATACTGCCGTTATCGACAACTGTGGCTGACATATCTCTAAAATGTCATGGAGCCAGAAAGAAGCCACAGCCTCAGCTTTTAAGGCATTTGGGACATTCAGAGGGAGGCAGATTTTCTGATCTCCTAGGAAGTGATGAAGACTGAGTAATCAAGAGCCAGATTGTGTGGCTCTCACATCAAAATAAAGCTAGAGGAGGGCCTGAGCAACATGGACTGTAATGTTCAGGGAGGAGACTTTCTGAGTGCAGGCAGGGGGCCTGAGGGCTTAGTAGGTGTGGGGTTGTTCTAAGGTAAAGGCTGTAGGTGTAGGAAGAAATGGCACAACACTGCCTGGGGGCGTATCTGGGAAGGGTGGGGACAGTCACAGGTTAAGTGTAAGTGAGGCAGGGGATAAGGATAGATGGCAGAGCCCAGAGCCTGGCTTTGATTCAGGGGAGACCCCATGGTGTGTTCTGGGCGGGGGCAAGACAGAGCTGTGTGGTGAAAACCTCAGGCTTATTGCTTTCAGCGTCCACTGGAGATTTCTCATCTCTTTCCCTAAGTGTGGAAGTTGGCACACTGGCACAGCATTAAGGCTATTTAATAAACAATTGCATAGTACTTACTGTGTGTCAGGCACTTTATTTTTAAATAAATACATAATTATGGCAAATAAAACTGTATCTCACTTGTAGTAATCAATTAAAAGAAACATATTAAGTTAATGACATTCTAAAAGGCAGGTGCATATTGCAAAAACCCTAAAGGTTTTCATATTCTATATTACAGATGGGTAACTGAAGCTCCAGAGGCCCCAGACAGCAGATTTGTCTAATAGTGGTCTGCAGTGTAGGTCAGAGGAGAGCAAGGAGGCCAGCCAGTCATCTCTTGTGGAGTGAAGTGTTGGGAGTCTTACACCGAGGTGGCAAGCATGGGAGCTGCTGGATAGCCCCTGTTCAGGCAGCTGTTGCCCATGTCTGTTTTCTTTCTGCATACTTGTGTTAACCTGCGATGCCCTTTTAGGGTACAGACTCCTACTGCGGCAATCGTTCTGTATGGGGAATGTGAGCCAGTGCCAAGAGATAGCTCATGATCAAATTCTGACATCTGTTAACTGCTTAGAGTGGGCCACATCTTATGCTAAGTCCTTGAGTAACCTCTTTCATTCCTCTTAATAACCCCATAAGGTATCTGCCATTATTTCCCCTCTTTTACAGAAGAGGGAAGGGAGGCACAGAGAGCTTGTAATTTGCCAAAAGTCACACAGCTGGGATTCAAATCCAAGGCTGTCTGACTGCAAGGCCTTTAGCCCCTACATATACTTCCTCATCATTGACTGGTGCTAATAACTTCTTTCAGCATCTTCTGCTGTTTCTGACATTTCTTTTTCATTTAACCTAGAGTATGGGTTTCTATGACTTAGCTTTGAATTTGATTCCTCTCTCTAAGCACCAGAAATAACAGAAATTCACCAGCCCTTGAGCCCCCTTCCTAGCCCCTGTGCAGCAAATTTTTATATCTTACTTTGTGATTTATATCATCATTAAAGTGAATCTACTTGGCCCTTTAAGAAGCTAATCAATCACTAAATATAGACCACAACTTGTTCTTTCCAACCCTCTGCATGTTTCTTCCCCCCGTTGTGTGATGCCATCTGGTGCAATGAGCTCATGCTTTTTGTGTTCCTTTTCAGAGAGCCAGATTCATTGCTCTCTAAACTCAGAAAGCCAGTTAATTTCAAAGTTTGCACGCATGGCTTTGAAAACATTTGAATCTAATGCCTCCTTGTGGATGTTCACAGTATCACTCTCTAGTGTAACACCACATGGACCTTTGTCTTTACCACCGTCTATGTATATATGTACACTTACCTTTCTATCAAAAGGACCTTTTCTGTCTTTGGCAAGCCATCAAGCAACTACAGGTCTTTTCCTATGTGGTTTTTATCAAGTTTCATTTTGTCTGTTTCATATGTATGCTGTAGGAAGCCAAACCTTAATAACATACTTTCCCTTTCAAGTCTGTTTGACTTTCTGCTATGACAGTGGAACAAGTGCTTCAGAACAAGGGAATAAAATAGCTAATGGCAGGCCTCTGACACTGCTGCTCATCTGTCCTTCACTCCCACTTGCTCTTGTAATTCTGCCTGACGTCTCTAATCACCTTCCAAAAGAGTAGAGTGCCGGGGCTGTAGCATATTTTCTTGCAAACTCAGCTGAGATGCTCTGGGCTCACCACCAGATGCGCAATCACCGGGATCTTTGAGTACTACTTTTACTGTCCAGGCCAGACCTTGCCACCCTCCTCACCTCCTTTCTCTTCTTATTTCAGAATTCTGGGCAGTTTAAATTTAGCTTGAGAGCCTAGTGGGGAAGGAAAGGTAATTTTGGTGATGTGTGCACTGTTACCTCATTGTGGGCACACACCAGACTCTCCCCGGGGAAGCAGGAGAGCACTGGGCCAGCTGCCTACCTCCTTTCTGCAGCTCTCCCTACCCATTGGGGTCATGCCATTCCCAGCAAGAGACAGAGGAGGAGATGGGTCTGAGAATATTTACAGAAATCTAAAAGGATCCACGGATTCCCCTGGCACACGAGTTCTAGGGCCAACCCTCTGAGTCTGTGAGCACAATGTCTTTCCAGTCCACAGCTCATTTCCAGCCTTAAGCGGCTTCTGTGAGGTGCGGGTATGATGAAGTCATTGAGTTAGCCATGCAGCCAATCCAATCTCCAAATGACATGTATTGAAAGGTATGGATAACATAAAATTAGGTATCAGCTTTGTTTCCAAAAGAATATATGTTGGCATTAAGCTAAAAAAAAAAAGTGCTTTTCACTTCAAATTGATAGTTTAATAACTATAGTTCTAACCACCCATAAGATTAAGATGCATTTCTAAACGATTAAGGATTTCTAACTTCCCTGAATGAGCAGTATACAAAGTTTGGGTAGCAGCATGTATGTTAAAGCTAGGTTACTACTTTGCACTGTGGCTTTGGGCTAGTTGCTCAACCTCTCTGAGCTTCAGATTTTTCTATCTATTAAACAGAGCTAGTAACACCTATTTTCTGTCTGGCTGATAGGGTTGTTGATGAGTATCAGATGGACTTTGTCAAATGCTTTTTCTGCATCTATGAGATGATCTTGTGGTTTCTGTGCTTTATTTTATTGATACGGTATATTACACTAATTGATTTTTAAATGTTGAACCAATCTTGCATTCCTGACATAAATCCCACTTGGTCATGATGTACAATCCTTTTTATTTTTGATGAATTCAGTTTGCTAGTACTTTGTTGAGGATTTTTGCAAACATATTCATAAGGAAAATTTGTAATATTCTTTCCTTGTGATGATTTTGGTTTTTGTGTCAGGTTAATACTGGCCTTATAAAATTATTTGAGAATTGTTGCCTCCTCTTTTTTTAAGAGTTTATATAGGATTGTTAATTCTTTAAGTATTTGGTAAAATTCATCAGTGAAGATACCTGGACCTGGCATTTTCTTTGTCAGAAGTTTTTTAGTAACTTAATTACTAACTCAATCTCTTAACCTATGATAGATCTGTTCAGATTTTCTATTTCTTCTTGAGTAAGTTTTGGTAGTTTGTATCTTTCTAGAGTTTTCCATTTCATTTGTATAATTTCACAGTATTTTCTTATATTCCTTTTTATTTCTTTAAGATTGTTAGTGATGGCCTCTATTTTAGTTTGACTCAATAAGACTTGAGTCTTCTCTTTTTGTGTCTTGGATAGTCTATCTAAGGATTTGTCAATTTTATTAATCTTTTCAAAGAACTGATTTTTGTTTGTATTTTTTCCTCTGTTTTTCTATTCCCTATTTCATTTATTTCCACTGTAACTATATAATCTCCTTCCTTCTGTTTGGGGTTTAGTTTGCTCTTCTTTTTTTAGTTCCTGAAGGTAGAAAGCTAGGTTATTGATTTGAGATATCTTCTTTTTTAATGTAGTCATTTGTAGGTATAAATTTCCCTATAAGCACTGCATTAGCTGAATCCCATACATGTTGGTATGTTGTGATTTTTTTTCATTAATCTCAAAGTGTTTTTAAATTTCTCTTGTGATTTCTCCTTCTACCCAATGGTTATTTAGGCATTACTTAATTTCCATAATTTGTGAATTTCTCAAATTTCCTTCTGTTACTGATATCTGATTTCATGGTATTATGGTCAGAGAATATACTTTGAAGGACTTTAATAATTATTTTAAATTTACTGAGATTTGTTTTATTGCTTAACGTATGGTCTATCTTGGAGAATGTTCTATGTGCAGTAAAAAAGAGTATATATCTGGCTGTTGGGTGAAACAGAGATTAGAAAAATAGAGAAAATAATAGGTGTCTATTTGGTCTATTGGTTTATATTTTTGCTCAAGTCTTCTGTTTTCTTGATCTGTCTAGTACTGAAGTCTCCAACTGTTATTGTTGAAATGTCTATTTCTCCCTTCAGTTTTGCTTCATGTATTTTGGGGACTTGATTAGTAGGTAGGTGCAAATATATTTATAATTCCTATAAATTCTCAATGTAGTGGCCCTTTTATCATTATAAAATCTCTTTCTTTGTTACTAGCAACAATTTTTTTGTCTGAAAGTCTATTTTTTTCTGATATGAGTATAGCCATTCCATCTCTCTTTTGATGAGTGCATGGTATACCTTTTTCCATCCTTTTACTTTCAACTTCTTTGTGTCTTTGGATCTCAAGTGTGTCTCTTGTGAATGTCATATAGATGGATATGTTGTTTTATTTGCAATGCCAATCTCTGCCTTTTGATTGGAGTGTTTGATCTACTTAGAGTCAATGTAATTCCTGATAAGTTAGAATTTATACCTGCCATTTGCTGTTTGTTTTCTTTATGCTTTATGTCTCTTTTGTTTTTCAATTCCTCCACCACTATCTTCTTTTGTGTTAAAAAGATATTTCCTACTAATATTAATTCCCTTTTTGTTTTGTTCATTATATTAAAAAAATTATTGTCTTAAATCGTTATCCTGTGAATTACAATTAACATATTAATTTATAAAAATTTAGTTTGGATTAATCCCAACTGAATTTCATTGGTATAAAAACTTTGATCTTCTATAGCTCCATTCCCTCTCCTCTTCTTTACAGTTATTATCATACAAATTACATTGTATGCCCATCAACACAGACATATAATTATTGCTTTGTGCCTTTAAAATCAGGTATAAGAAAAAAAGTTACAAAATACATTTATATTGTCTTTTATGTTTACTCATGTCATGACCTTCACAAATGTTATTTCTTCATGTAGATTCAGCACCTGTCCTTTGATTTCAGCCTGAAGGACTTCCTTTAATATTTCTTGTAGGACATGCCTATGAGTGAGAAGCTCTCTCAATTACTGTTTAATTGAGGAGCCTTAATTTTTCCTTCATCTCTGAAGGATGACTTTGCTGTGTAAAGAATTCTTGGTTGATAATCTTTCTTTCAATGCCTAGAATATTTCATCCCACTCCCTTCTGGCTTCCATGGTTTCTGAAGATAAGTCAGTTACTAATCTTTTGAGGATCCCTTATATATTACAAATTGCTTTTTTCTTGCTGCTTCCAAGCTTCTCTCTCTCTCTCTGGCTTTCAATAGTTTGGTTATGCTGTATCTGGTGTAAACTTCTTTGAGTTTATCCTATTCAGAGTCATGAAACATCTTGGATATGTAGATAGATGTTTTTTTAAATCAAACTTGGGAAGTTTTTGACAGTTATTTCTTCAATGATTCCTTTTGTTCCCTTCTTCTCTCCCCCTTTCTGGGACTGTCAAACTTATATTGGTATGATTTATGGTGTCTCACAGATTTCTTAGGTTGTGTTCATTTTCTTCATTCTTTTTTTCTTATTTTTCTCAGACTAGGTAATCTTAATTCACCTATTTTCAAGTTTGCTGATTTGTTCTTCTGCCTGCTCAAAATTCTGTTGAGTCCCTCTAGTGAATTTTTCATTTCCGTTATTGTACTTTTCAACTCCAGAGTTATTATTTGGTTTTTCTTTTTCTTTTCATACTTTCTATATATTACTTATATTTTCTATTTGATGAGACATCATTTTCTTACTTGCTTTTAGTTCTTTGAACATATTTAAAACAGCAAATTTAAAGTATTTGTCAGGTAAGTCCAATGTCTGGGCTTCCTCAGTGACAGTTTCTACTGATTGGCTTTTTTCCCCTGTGTATGGGACGTATGCTCTTGTTTCTTTGTATGTTTTGTAATTTTTTGTGGAAAACTGGGCATTTAAAATCATATAATGTAGTGTTGCTCTGGGAAAAGGGGGTTCCTTGCCCGGGCCGAATACCTTATGAATGCAGTGAGACCAAATAAAGGCAAGGGCAAGAAGTTGGGAGCTCGAAGGGGGTACCACACTTAGTTTCACAGCAGTAGGTCTTGGTCTCTCCTGACTCCGGTGCTGATGCTCCCTCCTGCTCCCCAGCTTGGGCTTACTCCTCTCCTAGCACTGGGGCTCCATGGCTTCCCTCCGCCAGCCACTGTTCTCTCCTATTTCTCCCTCCAGGACCCCCTGCTGGCACTGCTCTCTCCCTGCTCTCCTGGCTCTCCCACTTACCTGGCAGCCCTCCACTTCCTCACTTCTAGCACCAGGAGGAAGTCTGTGGGCAGGTCTCTGGTGATTGGCAGATGCCTGACCAATTATGTCCCAGGAACTGAGGAGAGGAGAGAATGAGTGTTTCCTCTCCACATATACAGTGGGTACAGTTAAGACTACGTAGGAATTCTGGTCAGAAATTTCCATTTTCTCCACATGTAGCAACCCTAGAAATAATTTTCTTCCTCCTCCACAGAGTTTGTTATTGTTTTTATGTTGTTGCTGTTTGTTTCTTTAGTGACTTTCCTGAACTAATCTGTAAAGGCCATATTCTTTGTCATATGTGGCCTCTGAAGTCTCTTTTTGGTGGGCTTAGAGGGAAACTATTGATTGGACAGACATGCCCTTAATTATATGGACCCAGTAAGTCTCCCAGCCTTTGCTGACGGGCATCTATGTGTGTGTGTTGGGGCACGCCTTCAACTCTGCTTTAGCCTTCACTGTCTGCTTACACAGAGCCTCAAGGTCAGCCTGGGGATGAGTAGCAAGTGGAATGATAGTTTTGAAAAATACAAATGTAAGCTATTAAAACATTTGTAGTCTGTTATCTTTTACTATTCTCCTATCAGATTGTTTGCTCTTTGTTAACAGGCATTTCTGATTTATAAATGTCTGACTTACATGCCTTAGACCTCACAACCACTGCCATGGGCCCATGCCGAAAAAACAATGAGAAAAATAAAAGAGCTTGAGTTTTTGGAAAATCTGTGATTTCGTAAGAAAAAAAAACTTAGAAAAGCAGAGATAGTCTTAGGCAGTGTATCTCAAAGTGAGATTCAAGGGGTGAATGCCTCACAATTATTTGGGATGTTTATTAAAATTCAGGTTCCTGGCTCCATCCCAAATCTTGATTTAGAATACCTTGGTTGAGGTCCAGGAACCTACATTTTTAACTAGCATGCCCAGGTGATTCTTAATGCATGCTAATGTCTGAGAAATGCTTTAGAGATGATCCTGAAGGTACCTTCACATCAGGGACTGACTGGCTCATGATACAAACTGTGCTCAAATATTAATCTCTCCTCTTCAATGCCGGATTTTTAAAAAATCACTCTATTTTTATTCTTTTTCAAATTCCACCAACTAGAGATTTACTTGCATCGATGAGAATATTTTTTAAGCAGCTTCCAGGGTCTTCATGGGATTCAGAAGATTTTAGGGGAAAAATAGGCCTGTATTAATTTATACAATAAAAATATGGGTTTGGAGGGATGGTAGAAGAAGGTACTAGATTTCAAGATATTGTGCCTGTGCTGACCATGCAACCAAAAAAGTGAGAAAGTTTTTTTTTCTTTCTCTTCTCTACTTTCAATATTAACCTTTCTCTCAGGACCCAAAATCTAGGTCAGTAAAATTCGTGTTAAGTAATTACATCAGCTGCCCTGGGTTAAATAAGCTCTTGTGGGTTGTCTAATCACTACCTAAACCACAATGTAGAAAGTAGTTTTTCTGCAAAAATATCTTCTGGTCCAAATAGCACACTTCCTAATCAACTTTTTGATGCAAGCCATTTGAGGGTTTGAGAATGGGTCAGTTTCAGACACATGTAATTTATTTTAAAAATTCCAAGTTGATTTCTCCCAACCATCTGTAATATTTTTTAGGCCATTTCTCCTTGAGGAGTTTTGTGTTTAGTTCATACAAACTCCATTGAAAACAATTAGGGGATTTTAGGCCCTTATAATTTAATACATTCAAAAGTGAACATGTTTTTAAACATTATTTCATGTTTTAGGTTTTCACTGCTCTGATTTGCTTCTATTAATGAGAGTAAATCAAGAGCTTCCTATCCCTTCCTATTCCTTCCTGTCCCATTCAGTGCAGTTTTGAATACACTTCTCTGCATTTGGTCTCCAGGATTCTATTACATATGCATAGACCAGTAAATTGCATTTCGTATTTCCTTCAAGGTATTGCACAGCGGTGCACAGCTATCAAGTACCACTTTTCTCAGCCAATCCGCTTACGGAACATTCCTTTCAATTTAACGAAGACAATACAGCAAGATGAATGGCACCTACTTCGTGAGTATTTCTGGGAAAGGGTCAGAGGGAAATGATGTCTTTCTGAACCAAAAGTATTCCTATCAGCCCTCTCAGGTTTGGACGGAAAGATGCTGCACCGATTATATGTGGGCCCTTGGGCCCAATACAACTTGATCAGAGACTTAGAGAGTCATTTCACTACACTGTGGTTACAACCTGTTTGCAAATCAAATGTCTGAAAATAGGCAGGAGGCTTTATGAGACAGTGTAGTGTATGTGTCTGCCCTGGTGACATCTGTGCATAAGTGGCCTCCTGAGTCCTTTCTTTACGAAGTCGTGGATCACAAGGAACTGTGCTGCCACTTATCTCAGTAGACCAAGGAGATTATACCTTAGGTACTTACTGTTGTTTTGTTTACACAATATTCATTTTTGCTACTGTGACTATCTCAGACGTTGGTATTTCTACTAAAGTATCTTTATGAGTGTATGTCATAATTTTCTCAGAGGTTGTCTGTTACCTCTACATCTCGATGTAGGAATTGCTGTTTTTCACTGTCAGGAAAATGTGAAACTCTAAAGGGGATCTTGTGATGTGACACTAAAGAGGCCTGATATTTTCCTGAAAACTGTTAATACATAATGCCTGGTGACAGATAACTTAGGAAAGCAAAAACTAGACCAAATTCTTTGCAGTGTTTACCCTAATTAGAGGTTGACATTTTCATTATCCAACAAAATGAGCAGCAAGGACTTCATCAGTCTCGTTTGGTGACCAAAGAAAGCCACCGCAGAAAACCAAGCAGAGTCTCCCTTTGTAAGTGAATCTTTCTGCAGATCAAAAGACTCTGTTTTGAATTGCAAACATGTAAATGGAAGCTCTTATGATATTGCCACAGCAGTGATCTAATATTACAAATATTATGACTGGCAAATTAAGGGCTTGGAGTGTCATTGGTTGAAATGTGGTTTATTTCTTAATAGTATGGCTTCTTGAGAATTGTTCCCGCTGGCTGACCTTAATGATTATTTCTCAGCAGATCTGAGAGCCTTATCTAAGCATTCTTACATCTGCATTCTTTGTGAACTTGTTTGTAGTTCTTTGCCTTAATCATCTGTCCAGAAAGCCACAGAGCCCCTGGTTTCAGTCAGGAGAGGGAAAGCCAACACGGGATCCAGAAAAAGACCCTCATCTCTTTAAGAGTTTGTACCTTGTTTTGTCAAGCAAGATGTATTTGAGTGTTCTCCTCTTAAATCCTTTTTGAGATTCTCCTGGAAAGAGGCTTTTAGCAGCCTCCTGCATGGCTCTTTCTTAGAAAGTCACACCTGGCAATCTGTGCTATGTTTACCAGGTAAGCTTAATATGTCTGGTACAAATGCAAATGCCGTGTGGATTATATCTGAATATGGTATCTATTAATGATCGTAGATCACTTAAACCACAGGGAATTTAAGGGGTTGTGAGAAACACTGACTGAACTACTACATTTCCCCTGCTCAGATGTGGCTACCTCAAAATGACTTATACCCTTAATATTAAACTCAGCCCTTTAAAATTATCACTTCCTCCAACCCCTCCTCTGTGATGTCTATATTTCCTCTTCAAGGCAGCAATGCCAAGCTTTGATTTAGGTGCTCTGAGCTGGAAATAAGAAATCCCTTTAAAAGAAAGGGGTGGTCCACGTGTAACCAAGAACAATCCTGGAGGCTACTGTAAGCCACCCTCTGTACAGCACCTGTAGGATGTCCAGGAGCCACATGAACATTTAATGAGGTGGCAGCCTTCTGGGCACTTCTACTGTAGGAGCAGCCCAACAGTGGGGCCCGTACATGTGCATAGGAGTGCATGATTCACGTGCACTTGTCCAGACCTGCTGACTGGCCTCAGAGGCTACAAACCTATATCTGGGATCTACCATTTTAAGAAGGATCATAGAAATTTAACTAACAATTTTTAAAATTGTCCAAATAAATAAATAAATAAAAAGGAAGGAAGGAAATAGAAGAAGTAAAATAGCAGGAGGGTGGCAATCAGAATGCTACCAGAGGGTAGTGATCAGAGTGAAGGTATGTTCAGGTACATGTAGTCAGTCCAGCTCTTGGTTTTGCCTAGAACGTTCCGGAGGGATGAGGTCCTGGCCCAGTGATCACAACTTAATTTTTACGTTGTGACCTAACCTGACAGTTGTGTGTGCAGTGGACGCTTGAATCTTGGAAACAGTCGTCCCTCCTTAACCTGGGTAAACGGGTATGTGGGTTGTGGGACATATGATCAGGGGAGAGGATGTTTATGAACAGATGCCTTGTATGTAAATTTGGGGCCCATTTCAGTCACCATGGTTGCTCTTACTTTCTCAAATCCTTTTTGAAAATAGGCAGTACATGTAAATGAAACATTAAATAATTGGCACCCATGGTGTTCAGGTAAAACCGTATTTCACTATAGCTCACCTTTCAGGCAACTTCTCCAAAGCCAGATTAATTATACCACTAGAAGGTGGTAACCTACATTTATATTGCTCTTTTCAAGGTTAATAAAGAAATGTCTCAATTCTACCTCACTCTCAGTTTACTAAATAACTGGCTGCCTTGAACCCAAGTTTACCCTGGCCGTGTCCCCTGGTGTGTTCTCTCCTCGGTGTGGGCCTCTCCACAGACCCAGAGAGGGTAGACTCTGGCCCTCGGTTTGTTGTACCCCATCTGTCCTCTTAGGACGTATCTGGGGAGAGAATTCCCTAAACCACTTTGGCCCTCTAGGCCCTAAGCCTGCCCGTGTAACTTAACTGATTTTCACAATGCATATGACCTCGTCATTCTCTAATTCTCAGTAACTTTCCTGCTTATCACTTGGAATGTCTGTGTTCTGAGACTAGACCTGAGGAGAATCACTGCCGGCTTCCTGGGCATGGCTGTGGCCGTCCTGCTCTGCGGCTGCATTGTGGCGACGGTCAGCTTCTTCTGGGAGGAGAGCCTCACCCGGCACGTGGCCGGGCTCCTCTTCCTCATGACAGGTATGTGCAACGGCTCACGTACTTCTCCCGGCAGGAGTGAAGGCTGCTCTCTAGGTGGCTAGCTTCACTTTGTCATCTCCCTGTTGATTTTGTCTTCACTTGTGAGAAAAGCAACCAGAAGGTCCTCTGATTTTGGTGGATAATACAGAATTTAAAGAAAACACCGGTATGAAAAATATAGCCCTGATTTCTCCATTGTTGAAAGGTTAGGTGGAAATGTCTTGGGTTTAATCTCCATGTGAACCAGCTCTGCTTTTTCTGTCCCATCTTTCATACTATGCCCCTAACCCTGGCCTGGACTCTAGGCAAACATGGCCCATTGCTTATCAGGAGCCCTGGAGGAGAGAGGATGATAGATCACAGTGTGGCCTACATGTGGGGCTAAGGTCAACTCAAAGTGCATCTCTTAGTGCTGGTGTCATTGTGTCCTTTTTACACACCAAACATTTATTCATTTCCCTCCACAGATATTTTTTGAGGACATACCATATACCAGGCCTTGCTCTAGACACTAGAGCACAGGGAATAAGGCAGACCAAACCCCTTTCCAGATTTTGTGGTGGGGAGACATGAACAATGGCTGTGATAGTGATAAAAGCTGTGAGGAGATAAACACAGCGAACTAGGGGACTCAGGGAACCTCTTGCTGAGGCAGCAGTTTGTGAGCTACAGGTGACAAGCAGTCAGCCCGGGAACATGCTGCAGGCGGAGGAGGCCGAGACAGCCAAGCCTGAAGGTGGGGGTGGGTGGAAAGAAGACAGAGTGGTTGGAGGGCAGGCCAGGAAAAGATGGTCACTTGAGGTGGGAAAAGCAGGCAGTGGATTGGACTTTAATCTAAGGGGAGGGAAGCCACCAGAAGGTTTTCAGCAGAGTGGGTTGATCTTAAAGCAGGGAACTGGGAGGGGGTGTGTGGAGACATGACTGGTCTTTTTCATTAGCAAATGAAGGATATTTTTGTTTTAAAAGGAGTCAGGAGCTGAGTTGACAGGTAACACTGACTGAAGGTAGCTGCAGGGCAGAAATCTTTCCTTCCCTTTGCTTCTTCACAACAAATTAATATTTTAGTGATTAGTGAATGCCAAATTAACAGTTTCACCAAGTATCCTCACTGTCAGAACTAATGTCACTCTGGATGGAATAGCCTGTTTCCACTTCCCTGGAGTTCAGTTCCTCAAGTGTCCACACCTGGGTTTTCCAGCATTTCTCACTGCAGCGGTCACTCACTCAAACCCGTGCTCTGGAGGCCGCGTACCCCTCTGGGTGACACCACTTTCTGTCTGTCTTTCGGGGCTGACAGGCAGGGGCTGACAACACTGACAAGCTGCTTCTGAGGCTTAGAACCGAACAAAAGTGTTAGAATGAGTCATACTGAACATTTATATGTCCTGAGAGAGAGGTGGATGTGTCCTCTGAGGGAGGACACATGTTTTCAGGCGGGGTCATCCTGCTGCCTAAATAAGCCAATTTGCAGGCAGAGGCCCCTCCTTCCACCTCACACCCACCCCTTTGCCCCTGTCCCCTCTGAAAGTAACATGGGCTGTCACTGTGAGCATCCTGGCAGAGTATTCAGATGTCACAGGGTCTCTGAATAGTTCTGAGCAGGAAACCAACAAGTTTTCTGGATTTTGGTGCATGTACCCAAATGGAATAGCTATATTCCTATACTACTGCAGCACAAGGAGGCTAAAATTCTAGCTCCTGAGGTTTTGGAGGAGGATTTGAACTATCAAGACCAGCTGTGGGATGCCCACCTAAGGGGTTCATTTAAAATCCAAATTGTAGAATGAGCAGGCCAAGGCAGCAAAGGATCAGAGAGGCCTGCATGGCCTGGAGGATCCCGGAAGCTGAGCTTCGTGGCCATTAAAATTCTCCTCCATCTTCTTCCCTCCCTGTATTAGTTGAGCTCCCATTTTTTGACTCTTGTCTCCAAATACATGAAAGAGGTACAGAGTTACTTCTCCCCACCCGAGACAGGCTTGCATCACATCCCCTTGTCAGGAAGATATGCAGAACTGTGGACAACAAAAGCTTCAGTAGAAGTAGTATTTAAAGGACACTTGTGATATGGATACTGCATGAACAGTTGGGGATGCTCTTAGATATAAAACAATTGCAGGCCATAAAAGCCAGGCCTAGTGAGTATTCCTTGGGAGGCCAAAGAGTGGGTTTGGTTTTAAATGAAAGGAAGGTGGGGGCTCAGGTCCACAAGTGGCCTGCAGCTCCTGGCCAGGCTGGCTCAGGGGCTCAGGGTATCCTGCTGAAAGTGCACTTGTTAGATGGAAACAAAACAAGCAAAGGCAAACCCCACCACCTGAAAAACTTGAGGTTGGTGACACATTCCGAAGGACTAACAGACACCATAACACTGTTATGTTTCTTTGCTTTTGGTTGTCCAGATATTTTTTGGAGTAAAGGGAAAATCCATGTAGAGATCCTGCCACTTGAAAAATTAGGTTTTTAAGTATTTTCCTTATCCAGATCGAGTCTTGCCCATGTTGTCTCATTAAAAAAAAAAAAAAAAGAAAAAGAAGAGAAAAATGGTTTGTGACCATCATCACACAGAAAGTGTTTAGTTTTTCTGGGCTTCCATTTAACATTATACCATAAGCATTCCCCATGCACTACACTGTTCTTCTGCTCAGTTTTTAATAGTGTTTAAAAGCTGTATGTTCTTCCATGGAGTGGATCTGCTGTGTTGTGTTCATCTGTTCTCTTACTTGGGTTTGGGGAGGTTTGTTTTATTTTTGCTCCTTCAAATAATGCCTTCATAGTGCCTTTGTAAATACCGAGATGTGTAATTATTCTGAATGAGATAAATTAGCTGTAGGACATTCACTCGTAGCAGATAAGAGCAACTAAGGGTTAAAAGTATTGATTCTAATTAAGCAGAAGTGTCTTCAGCAGCCCTTGTCAGCGTCTCCCCTACAGATTTTTGATGCTAAACATAGCCCCTTCTAATGTGCCAGCATCTTCATTCTCTGCCTGAACTTATTAGCCAAACCTTCATTGAAGAGCATCAGTGATGTGACAATTTGAGATGTTAAAATGGAAACTTTGAAAAGTCTTTCTCCTTCTGCCTTACTGCACACAGACAGCTCTTGATTGCCACATGTGGAACAGGAGTGCTGCCAATTGTCAGTTTGCATATGGGAGCCAGGTTCTCCTCTGTCCCCTTCTGCTTCCCTGGGGCCTTTCAAAGGGCCTTCCAGCAGGACCAGGGGCAGGCCTCACATCCTCCACGGATCCCAAATGCAGCCTTTTGACTTCATGCCTCGGACGTTACACACAGGGTCAAAGAGGCTCATACAGAGGACTGAAGTAAGACACTCCTCTTCCGGCTGTAGTAGCTGCCCGGTACTGGACCACACCACTCTGGGGGCACTGTGATTGAGTATCTCCATCAACAACCAGCAATTCATTTTGTTAGGTTGCTATAGGGGTAGAATTTAGTGATTATAATTTGTTATACAAATTTGAAAGGGTCAATTTATTCAATGCAAACATTTTTTAACTACAATGTTTATGTCTCTGCTGTAGGGTTTTACTATCTTTGAATATACTAGGAGTCTCAAAATTGGATAAAGTTTGGGCCTCCCTTGATGGGGGCCTCACTGTGTACTGTATCCATTCCCTTTCATAAGCTGTGCTCTGAGGCAGGGCCTTCCAGTGAGTGTTGTGATAGCAGATAAAAAGGAGACAGTTCCAAGGCTGCCCCAGCAAAGCTCAGGGACACTGAACAACTGTGTTGGTTATCCACTCCTTTGCTTCAGTGTATTCAAATGAAAAAAGACTCTACTGTAGTAGATGAATTATCGGGTTATCCATTGACTATGACCTCAAACTACAGATTCCTAATACTTTATTTGAAACCCTTAGAGCCAGATATGTTTTGGAATTCAAGAATTTAAAGTTTTGTTTTAGAAAGGTAATATGGTGCATATATCTTATGTCATCTAACACCCTTAGTGGGGTCTGAAATCAAATACATTAACATTTCTGCAACAAAACATATGAATATTCACACTGATTGGGATCAATAAGGACTATAAATAGCCTTATGTCACATCAGGTCAGGCTTTGCCATTTAATGAGATTACTGCAATCTTTCAGAAGATTGGACTTTTTTTGGATTTAATAATTATAGATGTTGGGTCTTTTATTTTATTTTATTTCTTGAAGTCTTACTTGTCTCTATTAGTCCTGCACAGTCATTTAGTGAAGACAACTTAGGAATGGCTTTTTGAGCAATCTCTGTGAAAAGTAGCACAAGGCATTTTGGCTTGAAGAGCAGAGATCAGAATGATGGGCAGGCCATCTTTTGAAGGAGTGGGGGAAAAAAAAAATCGATGTTTATGCCTTTGGGTGTTGCAGTATGTTATTTATCAAGCAGGCTAACCAGGATGAAGTAACTTTCAGTCCTTTCATCCTCTTAAGCACATCAAAGGAGGACAGTCAAAAGAGTGGGTCCAGTGACCCTAATTACATCTTACCAGTGAGCCACAGGCACCACAAGATTTTAGGGAGGGAAATTAGGTTGGTGATCTGGGATGGCAGCATAAATTTATTTCTGTTCTAATCCGAAACTATCCCCTCCAGCCTTGTAATTCTGTGATTTGGTATCTTCCAATTAAGAGTATTGGCAGAAAACCTTTTAATATTTTATAAGAAAAATAGCTGCGCCTAGGGCTTTTCAGAACCAGTAATTATTCACTTTTTTGAAGCTGCTACCAGCAATAGTCAGGACCAACCTTGGGACTCAAAAGCCTCTTTCTGCTGGTGCCACCAGCTGGGCTGAAGAGTCTCAGTGGTCCTGGTCAGGGAAGAAGTAAAAGGGAAGAGAAATCCCAGGAGAATGGAGAGGCGACCTCTCTCCCCATGAGTTTTCAGAAGGACCATTAGATGTTGAACTTTCTGAATGCAGGGATGGTACCTTATTTATATTTTCGTACCTCTGGCCTTTCATTAACTAGACTGCTACTGACAAAAATACAGCAGTATCTGAAATGACTTGCTAAATAGGTAATTCCCACAAGGGTACTTTGGGATGAAGTGGTTCTTAGGGTGACAGAACTGTGTATTGCAGAACTCAGTTTCATTCAATATGTTTTACTGACTTCATGTGCTCAGCTCTGCTAGATTCTATGAGGAACTTAGAGGAAGTCTAGGAGGTCTCTGCTATCCTCCCCTGAGATGCACAGTGGAAAGTGGAATGGGAAGAACACTTGGGGTTCCTAGTCACATCGACTTCAAACCGTTTCAAATCTCTCTGTGACCAACGAGAACTCAGTAAACTACCTCTAAGATAATTGGAACTGGGTCTGGGACATGCTTGATAAATAATTGTTGAATAACTGATTAAATAATATTTAAGGTAGTAAAATCTTGCTAAGACCTATAAAGGGACCAGAAATATACTTTGTACGTTGAGTACACATACATACACACAAGATGTTAGGGTTGAGTTGTATCCCCCCCAAATTTGTATGTTGAAGTCCTAACCCCCAGGACCTCAGAAAATGACTGTATTTGGAGACAGGGCCTTTAACAAGATGATTAAGGGAAAGTGAGATCATTAGGTGGGCCGATCCTGTAGTACGACTGGTGTTCTTATATGAAGGGAAAATTGGGACACAGCCACAAAGGAAGCACCATGTGAAGACAGGGAAAAGAGCTCCATCTACAAACCAGGGAGAGAGGCCTTGGAAGAAACCAACCCTGCGAGCAGCTTGATCTGAGACTTCCAGCCTCTAGAACTGTGAGAAAATACATTTCTGTTGTTTCAGACACCAGGCCGTAGTACTTTGTTACTGCAGCCTGAGCTAAGTAATACAATACAATACGAGTATTGTAAGGTATGTGGATGGCACTCAAATAGTATCAAACTGACCTTAGACTAATAATCCAGCTACAACAAAAATGTTCTCATCACTTAAACATTTTTTCTTGGTATCTTTGAAGTTAGGAGGGTCTTTTTTTGTCTTTCCTTTTTAAAGTCTCTTGAATGGGTTAGGCCTCTCTTACAAAAGCTTGTTGGAAAAGCTGGAAACAGTTCATGGTCTCCTCCAGTGCATTTCCTTATGATAATCAGGAACAGTCATGCATATTCTATGAAGAGTGGTGGCAGCTATATATTTGCAAACTTTTTAGAGAGGTGAGGGTCTGAAAAGGAGGAACTCTTAGATATGTTCTGTTGTTTATCTTTGCTTTCCTCTCACTCAGAACAACTTCAAAAGCATCTTGGAAGGGGGAAAGATGTCATTAGGCAGCCCCTGGGAGCATTTATGGGGAGGGGGAAGGGCAAATGGTGGCATATTTGTGGGCTCAGAGTAACCCTATGAGTAAAGGCAGAAAATAAAACAGGTTTCAGCAAGTTTCAACGAGTGCCCTATTTCAAAAGAACTTAAGTGGCACACAGATGCATATAATATTTCACGAAAAAATTAATGCACATAAGTAATAAGAATAAGACAAAGGAGCAATCAGGTTTGCAAAGCAAAATGGATCCAAGGTGAGATCAGTAGCCAAAGGCATGATATGAAGTCTCAGACTTCTGCCCATGGGGGGCCACTGACGTAACTTTAGGGAGTTTCTGCTTTCTGGCATTTCTATTCAATGTGAACTGGTAGTGTTATGCTAAAATTTACTACACCAAAAGCAATTTTATGAAGTTGGTAGGAGAAAGGTGCTAATAAAATCAATGTGTAGTATAAAATCAAAAAGAGTATGTACAGAAGAAAAATCCCTGGCATTCTATTTTTTATTTAGTTGCATAACACTGAGTACTAGATTCACTAGGAAGTTTGGGGCAATGTTGTTGCTCCCTGTCTTGTTTTGGAATATCAGAATCACAGACATTTGACATTATCACAGACTTCAGTAACCAAGTCCCCTATTGTTTTCCCAGATGAAAAAATTAAGGTTCAGAGAGGTCAGGCAATTTCAAGGTCACACAGTGATATTTGTAGGTTTGGGACCAGAATATACATTTCCTGCTCTTCAATCAAGTGCATTTGAACATTAAAGGATGCTTAAAAGTCTTAGGTTGAAGTCAAGTTTTCAGAGGCCATTAAAACTATGTTACTTAGAAAAAGCCTTGGGTTTAGGTATCCAGCTGTGTGCAGACAGTTAAATAAAGAATAGAGTTGTTTTTCCCGTGAATTGGTCATTGTTCTATTATTATATTTTACCTGTTGATACTCCAGAGATCAATTTTTTTCTGGCTGCCTTAATGTTGTATTATCACCATTCATTAGAAAGACCTTGTTATATATAAACACTGTCTTTGTTTTGGTGCCAGTGAAAACATTCATGTGGAAGTAAGAACAATTGCTCTTCGCAAGGTTGGAAAAAAGCAGTATTCTTTTCTGACTGATCCATTCCATTCTGAAAGAATTATTCCCATCAGGATTTTTCTTTGAACTCAAAGTGATGTTTGCTGAAGCAAGAAGTCAGAAGATAAGACTTTATCCTTTTTAGAAAACAATCACTTTAGTTTAAAAACAGAATTAGGCAAAAGGTAGGAATTATCAAATTATCTCAGATCAAGTGTCCTTTTTAATTTAAAACATTCCTTTTCTAAAGGCACATTTGCAAAAGGATTCAGGCAATGTACCGTTAGTTTTCAAGTACAGGCAGACTTGTAGCACTTAAAAAAATGACATTAAGGTGAACCTTATTTCGTTCCAAATATTGACTGCTTTGAGTTTATTTTTCTGCTAGTGTTTCTGATCCCCAAAGCTCTATCAAAAAGGGGCGGGGGATTTCGTTACTTTCAGCCGTCTCTTGTCAGTCCTCAAATCTGAGTCTTGTTTTCGTATGGAGATGCTGAATATATCCCTCAGATTACCAAAGCAATTTTTCCAGCAAATAGATGCAACCCCCACTGCACACAGGGATCAAGCAAAGTAAGAAGAGATGTATAGGACTTGCAACAGAACAGGGACACTCCCATACTTCACTGGGTGTCAGTTTCTGTTTTCATTCTCTGTCATCAGCTAAGCAACTGCCTCATTCTGACCTCCCACCCATCCAAAAGGAGCATCCTTGGGGTCCACTGTGGTAGAAAGAAGCCTCTACATCCTTGGAACAGCATCTGAGTACTAAAAATTCTGTGCGTTGAACATTTGTATCAGACTCCTGATTTTAGTGTCCTGGAAGGACAGTTATACATACATGTGTTGATAGAAAAAAGTAAAATTTGGGGTCTGTCCATTTTCTTTATGTCACCCAAATCACCCACATTCTGAGTGGGTGAAGTATATGACCTCCTTACTCAGCTATTTCACATCTATTCCAACTTCCTGGATTTAATTTATATTATTTAAAAGCTCTTACTCATTCATCACAAAAACATTTTAAAAACTGCATAATTATTTGTTGAGGTCCTAGTATGTGTCAGGCTTTGTGCCTTAAAATATGATTTAGTACTTGAAAAACTCATTTAAAATATTATTTGCAGGCAACATGATAAATACTAATGATAATGGTAATTGAAAAAGAAATATATCTACCATTCAAGCAATTGTGAATAGTTCCAATTATTAGAATTTTCCTCTGCGCTCTTGCCCAAGTTATCTCCAATACCTTGCATACGGTCTGGCATGTCAAGGTTTTGCCAGTGTTTGTTGAATGAAGTAATTCAAGTGAAAGAATTATAGATCCTTGATTAATTTTGGAGTGATCGCTTCATTGGTTGATCTGATTTTCACAAAGGCCTGTCTGGCATTTGCCTTGCAGCAGGCCAACTGTAACCAATTATTCTGTTCTTTTTGTATTATTTATAGGGATATTTTGCACCATTTCCCTCTGCACTTACGCTGCCAGTATCTCGTATGATTTGAACCGGCTCCCGAAACTAATTTATAGCCTGCCTGATGATGTGGAACATGGCTACAGCTGGTCCATCTTTTGTGCCTGGTGCAGTTTAGGCTTTATTGTGGCAGCTGGAGGTCTCTGCATTGCTTATCCGTTCATTAGCCGGACCAAGATTGCACATCTAAAGTCTGGCAGGGACTCTACAGTATGACTGTCCGCATTCAAGGCCACTTCTCGGTGACCAGTCCACAGTGCAGATGACTCCTGAGGGAAACAGAGCCGAGTTTGAGTCAGGATCCCAAGCACAAGACAGTCTTTTACATTCCAACCTGTTGCCTGCCAGCCCTTTCTGGATGATGGATATAAAATCATGCAAAACCTCCAGACCTTTATAAGGACAAGACTACTGTGGATTCAAGTGCTTTAATGACTATTTATGCTTTTACTGTGAGACTGAGGGAGCAGTGCCATGGAACATTTCTAGGTTTAGGAAAAGAGGAAATTGCAATGGAAAAATTTGTATGATGCCATTATTTCAGAAAGTTTGTAAATAACAATTACCTGAGAGTCATTTCTATTTGCAAAAGGATTCCTAACAAAGCAAGTATAATTTTCTTGTCATTGTACCATGCTTGTTAGATTTTAATGCAGCATCTTTGGAACTTGTCCTGAATGGTGTCTTTGTCGTGTCAGCACCAAATATTTGTGCATTACTTGTGGATGTTCCTTGTCACAGGAAGATTCTTCTTCTGTTGCCTTTTTTTGAAAGTCCCTTCTCTGTTTTTGTACTGGAATCAAAATGATTAGAAAAACAGATCAACCGTGTAAGAGCTAATCTATGACACTATGCAGTATTGTTTGGAGTCCTATCTGTTGTTCAACCTCTGTCTCTTTATGTTAATGGATTTCTGCATTAAATGACTGCCCCTTGTTAATCGGCGTGTGTTTTCCTGTCTTTCAGCTGTGGTAACAGGTCTCCTTAGTCATATGGGCAGATGAGAACTCTGTTGTTTTAATAAGGTTCTTATTCAGCCTTACTAATTGTTTCATTTCAATTAGGTTGGTCATTATTATTTATCTTTTGTAGCAACCACACAATTGCTATTGACAAAAGATGTTATTCAAACATCTTTTAAAACCTTGCCATAGTATTATAAGATTTTTCCGTGCCCATTGCTCCCCCACAAACCCCTGCTCCATTCCCCTTTACCATCTGCCTGGTATCTAGCCAGTACTAAGAATACATGGTCTCTGCCCTTGTCCCTGGACCTCCTAGGCCAGGGGTTTTGACCTTGGCTACACATTAGAATCCTGGTGAATTCTTCAACTGTACCTAAACTGGCCCCACCCCAGACCAATCGACTCAGAATGTCTGAAGCTGGGCCTAGGCTTGAGTAGTTTTGAAAAAACATCCAGAAAATTCTGATGTACAGCTGGGATTGAGAGCCACTGTGTTGGGCAAGAAATGCAGTAATCTCCTTAGTTGCTAACATTTATTTAGCACTTACTGTGTGCCAGTAACTGGGCTATGTTTTTTCCAGGTATGTTTTATTTAATACTCTTCAAAAGATCTATGAGGTAGGTACTATTTTTCCATTTTACTGATAAGGAAGCTGAGGATCAGACTCAGAACATTTGCTTTATTTTTCTCAAGCCTCTTCCTATGTGTGGGTATAGGACGAATGTTAAAATCCTTTCATTGTGTTCCATTATCTTTAAATGCAAGGGTGGGCACTAGCTAACTGAAGCTTTTCCTTTTAACTCCAGTTTTATTCTGTATTCTACACACAACATGTGATAAAGATGCTCTGTAAAATAGGAGAAGATGCCAGATCCAGAAATAAGGCACTGTTTCAGAATTTAATTCTGTAAAAGATACTTGCTTTGCTATAAAAACTGACTTGGTACTCATAAAAGGATAATGATAATCTACCCCCATCCCCTCAAATAAAGCCTGATTGCCAAGTGATTGTCCACATTTTGTCACCAGTCCTTTAGGAAGAGTCAGCTGGTCCTGGTGGCCACACAAGCTCTTGCTGAGGCCTGTGGGTATATTCCCTAGCAATCTCTCAGGCCTGTTTAATAAACCTGTCCCTCTGGATGAGATCAGAGACCCATAGAAAGGGGAATTATTCTCATTTATTACTTATGTGGGAAATTCTCAAAGCAGGAGAGCTGTTTCTTTGAAGTCTTCTTTAAAGATTCTTGTATTAAATGTCAAGACTCGTGAGCATTTATATTCCAGCCACCAAAGCAGTATCTGAGTGAGTGACTTTTGAAGTTTCTGAGAAGCTTCTTAGGGGTTTGAGGTGAGAATGGAAAAAAGCCGCAGAGTGACAGAAGGTTGAAGGGTTCACGTACCAGAAAGATTTGCCCAGCAGCCAGGGGAGTTCATTTAGGATTCAAACATGTGCTGGCAAGAATAGAGCCTTCCTGCTTTCCAGCCAAAGAGAACTCAGAGCAAGGAGCACCAGTGCCCAAGGCCCTTCACTTTCTCTCATGGGAGTGTAGCAAATTTTGCCGAAGATGGGCATTTGGCCCCCAGTCCTTGGGCCTCTAGTAAGGGTGTTTTCTTAATTGCCTTGTGCATGAGGAATGATTGACATGGACACACAGTACTGCAGGGGGCAGAATAACTTGTTGAGACCATGTGCTTGTTTATCCTGTGTCCCTCTGTCCCACTTCTAGTTGCATGCTTGCAGCCAGACTGTATTTCCTTGTCTCAGAGATTTTTTGCAGGGCAGAAAGCAGGAGTGGCTGAGTTCACTGAAGTGAGACTGCAGTGGGTCCAGAAGGGAGCACAGGCCAGAGGACTGACTTCAAGGGCCAGAAGTGCTCAAAGGCATCCCAGAGACTGGAAACATGACTGGATGACAATCACATGATTAGCTGGGCTGCAACTCACTGAAGGTACCAGGACCTCAGATAAGATGGCTGTGGGGCACACAGGGATACTGGGGCACTTAGCACAGTGGATCCCATACTCGGTCAGGGTTTCAGAATAGCAGCATTGGGAGGCACCAAGCCCTGGAAAAATGGGCTTCTCAGTGGTAGCCAGTCTGCCCCTTGGAAGGCCCAGGGTCATGGGCACAACTGTGTGTGTGTGTGTCCCCAGTAATGACTGAAGGCAAATTCCCCCCAGTCTTGTAAGACAGGACTTTGAATAGAAAGTAAGTGAATTTACAGCACACCTGGTATTGGAGACCAAGAGTCATGTCCATCTGCCACATAGAGGCAACATTTACAAAAAAAGACAGCTTTACCCAAGACCTGGATGAGATAACCACAGGCCCTATGCACCCCCACCCCCCACCCCACCATTTGCAAAGTCTATTTGCAATGTTAGAGCCATTGCTGCCCACTGAAGGAACCCCACCACCTCCTTCTTTGAAGAGCCACGAACTCTTGAAAGTCAAGAGTTTAGGATGTAGGAAACTTACACAGAATGTAATTCCTCCATAAAAGTCATTATATCTTTCAAAAAATATTTATTGAATGCCTACTATAGTCTAAGCACTATGTGGGGACATTTAGGAATACTGGGGCCCTTGGGAAACAATGTGCCGCCTATTCTAGGCACTTGGGAAACATTAACCAAGCAAAATAGACAAGGTTCTTGCCCTTCTGAAGCTCACTCTAGTAAAATGCAGTAAAATACAAGTAAAAAATTAGTTACCCTTTCAAACCCGAAGTGACTTAATAAATCCAGGATTAAAGTAATTCAATACAGTTATTAAAATAAGTTTCTTTTGAATTACATTTTCATTGGTTGTCCATTTCACTTCATATCATTCTTTTGAATCTCTCTTCAGTAACATAAAAGACACATTGTTGACTTTTTGGGGTGGAGGGGGAGGTTGCTTTTCAAAGACTTCCCATTTGAAACTTAAATCTGAGAATGACAAAGGTATGCCTCAGTTATCTGAGCTAAGGAACCTGGGTTCCTGGGTTCCTAAGGTTAGCTGAGCTAGGAATGAAGAGGAACCTGGGATCCTGGAAACTCAGAAGGCCACAGGGTCCAGATAAATTCCACAGTGGAGGCCAGTGCATGTGGGATGCTAATGTTGCCTGGTCACTCCTTCCAGATCTCTGCTCAGGCTATTTCCTTGCTGGGGATGCCCACTCACACTCTGTCTGGCTCACACTGACTTTACCTTGTGTCTCAGCTTCAGCATAACACTCCTGGAAGCCTGCCTTGAACACGCTGCACTGCTTGAACCCTGGTCCTCACCAGTGACCCTCTGCATGCTAATCACCTGTTCACTGCTAACTGGATCAGAGATTCTTGCAAGGTGGAAACCGTGTCTTGTTCGTGCTTTGTCTCCAGTACTTCGCCCCAGAACATAATAATAGATGCTCATAAATCTTTGTGGAATAAATGCATGAGTTCAGAGTCACAAAGATAAACTCTCATTTTCCCTGGACAGTACTGACTCTTTTAGCACTCACTTTAGGAAGCCCATAAAAAAATATGCAGTAGTGTAATAGGCTAAATGGAATGAGAATATAGCTTGGCAAGCAAGTAAGCTTCATTAGAAAAATTAAAGGGACTATTAACCCAGACTAACCCAGATATAACTTGAAATGTCTTATGAACCAAGTACGATGGAACATTTATTTGATGGCTCAAACAGTATTAAGTTAGTAACCTTAATATGGCTCTACACCTCAATTTAAAGCTTTCCCGTTTATGTGCGGGGATGTTTTAAATCTCTAATTGGAATTCTGAAAGGAATGCTTCAAAAATGACATCCTTTGAATGCAAGTAGCTCTTCTGACCAAGAACCCTGTTGAACTGCATTATTTGAATTTCTTTGGGGCCCTGTCCCTTGGCAGGAAGGAGAGGAATTTCTCCTGGCTGCAGGACAACCACAAAGCTTGGAGAGGCACAGGCCACCCCACTGAGTACTGGGAATACGGTTATCCAAAATACTTCCTCTCTGGATACAACCTATGTTTTGCCAGCCTTCAAAGCAAGATTTCTAATTGTTTGAAGCCTATCAGAATATGTCTTTTTGTAGCCTCTGTTAGAAGAAAACAAATTGGTTGGCTATAAAATAAGATGCTTTCTGGCTCTGTCGTCATCTACTGTAAAATACTGCCTGCTATGTAGAAGGCCTCGGGCTGTGCAGGGCCGTCTGCAGACAGGAGCCGAGAGAAGACTGAGGCTGGAGTGGCAAGAGCCAGGGGCCAGTGGTGCTGGTGGGACTGCCAGGATAGGCCGAGCCTCTCTGGCCACGGTGTGGAGGCGGGCCTCATCCTGGCTACGGAAAGCAATGGAAGCATTTAAGGAAGGACAATGATGTGATCTGGTTTCCACTTCAAGATTATCAGTGTTGCTGCTGGACGGAGAAAGGATTGGGAGGAGCAGAGACGAGGAAGAGAAGCCAGCTGAGGAGGAGGGTGCCGTGGGGTCCGGGTGACACTGTGGACCTGGACAGAGAGGGTAGCCAGGAAGGTGAAGAGAAGGAGGCATGGATATTTTAAAGATGGGATTGACAAGACTCGATGGTAAATTGGATGGAGAGGGAAAAAGGAAGGGACGTTATCAAGGATGACAACTAAGCAATTCTTAGAGTTAGGTTATTTACTAAGGAAATTATGTTTTCTGTGTCAAAAAGGAGACACGCATAATTTGAAAAAAAGGAAAAAAGAAAAATAATACTAAGTTTCGTGGTAAACCCAGTGTCACATAGGAGGCATTTATCCTTAACTGAGTGGGGCCCAGGATTAAAAAGCTGTATGTGGATAATGTGGTCCAATGACCCCAATGTGCCAAGGTTGCAAATAGGATTCAGTTTGCATGTGAACTTGATCAATTAGTGGTAGCTGGGAAGATTTCAGTCCAGCCACAAGGGGAAAGAATGAAGTGGTTGTGAGTGAATGGGAAAGGCAGACGTCACATGCTGGCCACCCCCAGCTGAAATCACACCTGCTGGACTATTGACCTGCTTTCATTAAGCCCCCATCATGCCTTTGGGCTGGCATGGCAGACACTCACAAATGCCCCGTGACCTGCTCATTTTGGGTGGCCTAGACTCTGATGACGCCTTGAGCATGGGCTGTGAGGATGAACTGCACTCTCAGGTTCTTTAGGAAATGTCCCAACTCTACACAGGCCTTTAGAGGTAAATTCCCTCAATATCTGCATTGGTATGGAGTGACATTCTCTAGGAATTCCGGAAAGTACACGGAAGCCTTGTGAGAGCAGGGGTTCACGGAGGCTCTGTTACATCCTGAGAAGTAGGGCCTGGGACTCCATTGACTATGCTCCTAGGACACAACAGGTGCCTCACAATCACAGACAGTTGTCAACTCAGAACACTGAGTTCTTGAATCGTAAAACACCTTTTACTTTTATCCTCTTGGCTTTGCCTGTCAGTTGTGTTGACTTTGATGAGCATATAAATACTTGCTTTAGGAACTTGCTTTACTGAGCTGAACTTTAATCAGCTGTGGCTTCAGTGGTCTTCATACTCATTCCCCACATGTAAAACACATCACTTCTCATCATACTGGTTGAAACTGTTAAGCATAAGAATGCAAAACCTAGAGACCTGCATAAATTGTTGAAGTTTTTTCATTTCTCCCTAAGCCCTGGTTTTCCATTTGTTAGTTTTAGACTCTACTGAGGGCTCAAAAATCATCTCTCTTTTTCAAAGCACTTGATTCTAAGAGGATGGTGCTGGAGTTCCATTCCTGTTCATTCTTAGGTCTCCTATATTCTTGTAAATGTCAGATGTAAATAAATAAGTAGAAAAGAAAGCTCTGATTCTCAAAGTCTTCTTCCAAACTGTGTCTGAGATGCTAAAAGGACTGAGTCAGCATTTCCTTAGTGAATGTTCCAGGCCAGGCCCTTTACAAACTTATATATATTATTATTGCCCCTAATTTATGGATGGAGAAAATCAGACTCATAGAGGTGAAATAACCTTCCCTAAGGTACTGAGTGGCAGAGCCAAGCTTGGATTCTGGCCTGCTCACTCCAAAGTCATTATTCTTTCCACTTTCTCATGCAGCATTCCCATCACCTACCCGAGACCCAGCACAAACACCAATAGTGCATTTTTAGCCATATCTGAGCTTATTTCCCCAAATTATATACATCTAGATAGATTCATATTCCCCCATGTTTTTCATGGTTCCCCTTGGAAGTTACTCCTCTGCAGTTTTTAATCAAGCTGCTGTATTTCTAAACCAGAGCTCACACTGTCCTTTGTAATTCAATAAAGAATGCCAGACCCATTTTTAAAAGCATAGAACCTCTCCTCACATGATTGACCTTCAGGAGACCCTGTCCTCTGCAGTAGCCTAAAGGTATGACAGCAATTTTAATTACTTTCTTGGAACTGCCCCCAGAAAAGATTTTGAGAAATCCCTATTTCACCAAGGCTGTTCAAACAGTAATATTTAGGTGGGTAGCTCCTCCTTATTTTGTCCTGTGAAAGCACCCCTGATGACTTTTTAAAAATTATTAAATGAAAGCAATTACTGAAAAAAGGGGGCTACATAGTTTTGTGGTTAGAGATAGGATAGGAACTCAGAGACTCATGCCTTTGAGTCCTTCTTTTGTGACTGGCTGTGTGGTTCTGAAAGTCAACCATCTCTTCCGGACTTCTGGAGACATTCATGAGCTGATACCCTTTCCAAGGATAATGACAATAAGCCACACATTTGAGAAGCTCAGGAAATACCTTGAACACTTCTAAAACTGTTATTTTCTTTATTCAGGTTGAATGTGAACTAATTATTTTTAATGTGAACTAATTTTAAAAACATAGCATGTAAATTACACAAACAATAAAATAAAGCCATCTGATGTTGAATCAATACAAGGAGATTTTCCAAGTCTTTTATTACTCATCAAAGTACTTCATTTTAATTTTTCTTTTTGAGAGGTTGGTCACTGTGCAGTGACTTCAAAACAAAACGTCAAGACAGCTTTGGGAGGTATATGAAGGCTCTGACTGGCACTGCTGTGGACAATAGAGAAACTGACACTCTGAGCATTAATCCAAGATCTCAGCCAGTCTCTCTAAATCCCAGTAAATGAGCTGATGAAGTTTCGGGGTTGACGTATCGGTTGACGTATCTGAGTAAGTATAAGTATTTCTGCAAACATGTCGATGGAGCGTTAGCCTCAGCTTTCTCTGCTTGTGCTATGACTACAGTAAATCGCTATCACGCCAACATGTTTCTCAAATAAAATGGACTCGGGAATTGAAACCAAACCAGCTGTGAAAGGTAATCTGGGGAAGATAACACGAGTGATTAATGCAGTATTGATTCAAAGGATGAGCCAGTTCTTAAAGAATTTTCCAAATAAAGTAACAGTATAAAGAATGTTCACAGGAATGTGGAAGGTTTCCAAGAGAACTGGAGTGTGAGGGAAGATGTGGGAGGGCAGAGTGAGGCGGGTTGAGGGGCAAAGGTCCACGTGGAGCTGCGCCAGGGGGACATGGGTAATGCCCTCTTCTCCCTCCCAACCTTGTCAAAACAATACCAGTTACTGCAGGAGCCAGATGAGTGAAGAATGCAATGGGTTAAGATGAAATTTCATTATTTCTTAAAGCAATCAGCCAGTGGGTCTGTGATACGCCTACATAATCAAGAAGGGTGTCACAGAAAATGTCAAGCTCTTACGTAGGAACGATTGAGCAGTTGCTTCTGTGTTGCATGATTCCATATATCCCAGTGTCACGAAGGAAAAAAGGAAAAGTCTTCCTTCAAGGAATAATGGTGGAACATGTTTTGTTTTTTCCTTTGTGACACTGGAATGCATGCTGGGTCAAAGCAAGAGGGAATTTGGTCTAGCATCCTGGGACTTTCTGGCTCTGCTCACTTGGTTGGCAGATGGCCACAAAGAGTAACTTGCATGTGGTCATTGGTTTATCTGATCTGTACTGAGTGCCTATTCTGTGCCAGAGCAAGTCCACAAAGCTACTCCCCTAGGAGGTCTCACTGGAATGGCCAAGAGAGACAGTGAGCAAGTATGTCATTTATCCTGGGAATAGGTGCTCTGAAGAGAAATGGGGACAGGCAGAATAGAGTGTGAAGTTGAGGTGGTGGCTCCTTTAGATAGGGAGGCCAGGGAGGCCTTGCTAATAAGGTGACACTTGAACAGACAGCCTGAGCCAGAATAGGTATGTGGGGAAATGTCCAGGGAGAGGTGACAGTAAGTATAAAGGCCTGAGATGGGACTGAGCTTTGCATATTCCAGGGTCAATCAGGGAGCAGAATGAAAAGAGAGCATGCTACCGATGCTGTTAGAGGTGTACAGGGGCTGGATCAAGACTTTGGGTTTTATACAGAGTAAAATTGAAAATCATTGAAGGGTTTTTGAACAGGAGAATAATATAACCTCACTTAAATGAAAACAAAAACACAGACTCTCTGGTTTAGTGAATTAATTTTCCTTGGTTCCATGTTAATACCCAGAGGCCAGTATTGGAACTTGGGGCATGAAGCAAAACACATGGCTAATATGCCTACTCTTCCAAGGTGAACTCAATCTCATTAGTGTAGACATATCATGGGCATGAATCACAAAAGGGCAGCCAGAAGGGTGACCACTCAGTGTAGAAGCAATGAGTAAGAGTGAGGGCGGCAGGCAGCGAGGGGACCTGGAGTGATTGCTCTCATTTGTTCCACCCCCGAGGAGGCAGTTACTCACTGAAGGAACCTGATGAAAATGGCAACGGTAAATGATTGTGGCATTCAGTTGGCAATTCTACTTCAAATCTCCTGATCTCTTGACTATCACAAATTCATGGAGTTTAACTAAAAGACAGAGCTGCCCTTTTCCTGTACCTAGGCAAGTTTTCAGTCATGTCTTTAAACTCCCCACAAATCCATTACTTTTCACTCTCAGATTATTTTCCTGGGCTCTGTTCATCTTTCTCTCTCTGTCAAGCTTTTCCTGAGAGTGGTTTCATTCCCCCATTTCCAGCGGTGAGGGAAAATCCTCTCTCTCATAAATTTGGACTTCTGGCTGGCTGCTTACCTTTCTTTCCAGAGGACTGTCATAGCAGCATCTCAGGCAAGGCCAGTTTCCCAAGGAGCATGCCCAGCACCTGACACATACCAAGTACTCAGGAAATAGCAGTCACTGAGCTTAATACCTGAATAAATGAATGAATAAACAAATGAGTAAAAGAATAAGAGAACTGAGAAGGCTACAAACAATACGGGGAAATAGTGGTGGTATAACGTGTGCAAAAATGTTCACTTGAGACTTCTTAATTACCAGGATTTCTGTGAGGAACTTCCCTCTCACCTAATTTTAATCTGAAGGCTTTCTTACACAGCTCCTTAAGCAATCATATTTACCTGTATCTAAGTGAGCTGGTCTTCTCGAGAAATCAATGAATTTTGAATCCCTGATGGGAGTTAGCTTTCTAGGTTATGTAGGAAGCAGGTGTCTCTCCTGACAGCTGTCTGTCTCTTGCATGGCTCTGAGTGTCCCTTTGATTTACTGGCCTCAGATCCACAAGCATTTTTTTCTTCCTTTCTAACAGGAACCCATTCAATTTCATTTAAGAAATAATCATTGTTCTTGTGTGCCACATCCTGTGCCAAAGGAAAAAGAACTACCATAAAATACTCCAACTTGAAGACATCCTCAAATTTTGGAAAATTCTCAAAAGCTTTATTGTGTTATGCATTTGATAGTAAAGATAGTTTAGCAGAAACTGAAACCATGATTTACTTCTGCAAAGTACACTAATTAGAACCACTGCCTCTATGGTCTCCACCACCATCATTCAAGTCAGTGAAGCATTTTTCTAACAGCCATTTGCTGCTTCTGGTTACATATGCAAAGATGTCCATCCCACACATTTTTTTTATCTTCTAAAGATGCAAGTAAGGCATAGAATGAAAAAGGCTGTATTGTTCAAAATCTTTGAGGGGCTGAAATATTAAAAGTAATTCTGTGGGGAGCGGGGTGCTGCAAAAAAATATAAAATTGAGACCTGGACAATATGGCAGAAAGGAAAATGGGAAACAGGGGAGTGCTCCACTGAGAATGAGCGAGGTTGTGCCTGGACCACAGGAATGTGCTTCAGTAATGTAGGTGTGTGGGACAGGGTTCCCAGCTGCCATCAATAGAAGCTACTCTAAGTAGTTTAGCAGAAAAGGAGCTTATTACAAATATATTAAGGTGTTTAAGAGGGCCATAATATTAGTCTGGGTGACTATACAACCAGCAACACCATCAAAACCATAGGACGGGACTGTTGCTCCATTGCAGTCTCTGCAAGGCACCCACATGCAGCTTGCAGTCCTGCCCTCTGTCTCTGCTAATCCCTGAGGCCAGAGGCTTCTGCTGCCAACCTTCTAGAAGGTTGGGTTCCCTTATGGTGCCTGCTTAATTAGAGGTGCTTTGGCTGGTAACAGGTATCCCTCCCACTTTCACCCATTGGCCCCTTTATTCTGACGTTGGGAGAAAGAGCACCATCTATTGTTCACTGGTTCATAGCAGCCTGTAGGAAGGCATCTCACCCTCCGATTCTGTCTCTGCTGGCACAGTAATTGGGTGTTCAATAGGCTGGTCCACCATGCCATAGGCGTTCTGTATCAGGTGATGGGGGACATGGTAAGACTAGATACCCTGTGAGCACAGGTCTATTGTCTCACTCACTGCACTCTAACTTAACTCTGAGAAGCACAGTGGCCATGGAAATACATGATGGTGAATAAGGCAATTTGGTTAAGTCTGTGAAAGTTGCTGCTGGCCTGAATATCCAAATCCAGAATGAGTAGTTACTCCACTGAGGAGAAACTACTGCCCTCTTCCCAAAGGAAAGGTCACTATGATAATGCCTCTCCTGGATGTGGTTGTAACATGTGTCAGGGTCGGTCACTGCTGATGAAAATCAGTCAGCTGTGACAGCAGGCATACCAGCCTTGGTGAGAAGTCCTGTCGGGCCAGTGTGTTATCTGTATCCCTGAAGCCATGGCTACTTTGTCTGTGAGGCCACTGAGCAGGGGTGGCTGGGGATGGGGAAGGCACCAGGTGGGTCATCTTCCCCCAGCATACTTAGGACCTTCTCCACAGTGGGGACTCCTGGCCACCCCAGCGGGACACAAATATTCTCCCATCCTGGGACCTGTTCTGAGACGTCCATCCATAATCCTCTTCTCCACACCACCTTTCATGTCACTGACAGTCCTCTCAAACTGGTAGCTCCTGCCCGTGACATGGTGAGCATATATGCCTCACAGGCCATCTCTCCTTCCAGGTGCCATTTCAGGTCTTGCTCCCTGGGAGGGTTTTTCTTCCTACTGTCCCTTGACCCTAAGTGGGGCCGAAATGCCCCAACAGTTAAATTCCAGCAGGTGCACGCTGAACTTGCAGAGTCATTGGTAAACCAGGTTTGACTTTTTTCCATTTTGGTGGGCTGCTCATTGGAAATGCCTCATGGGACCACAGTGGTGAGGGAGGGAGGCGGTGTGGCACCTCGGCCTGATGAGGTGTGTGTTGCTAGGCTGGGCCCACTGAACTCTGGCGTGGTGGGTCAGATCACTCCCAGTTCAAGATGGGCCATTTAGGTCACATGGTCAAGCCTGTGGGGTGTTCTGTGGTCAAGCCCTCAGTAGCAAGCCAAGAGTTATTTCTGAAATGAGAATAATGACTTGTATAAGAGAGCTTGACTTTGCTCCAAAAGCTAAGAGGCTGTGATTGTACTTCTGTTAGGAGTCGCTGCAGGCTGTCCACAGCATCCAGGTCAGCCTCACACGCTCTGAGCAGTTAGATCTCCTGGGCCGTAAGGGCAGAAATGCAGAGCTGCTCACAGGGGGCCTGGGCCAGCTGGAGGGCTGTCTCTTGCTCAGGTGTCCAACAAAATAAATGAGCCAGAGCAGCAAACCCAGAGGTGACATAGGTTGCCTTCAGATGCCAAAGAATTCTGTCAAGCATCTGTGCCTCCTTTTCCTTGGTGGTATCAACAGCTGCAGTTCCTACAAAGATACTGTATTGCTTTCGCTTGGTGGTGGGAGGGGGAGCCCAGGCAGTGTGCCCGGGGCCCTCCTGTAACAGACACCCTTACTCCGTGGTTTGGAAGCTTCCTGGGGGTTCTACAGTCGCTAAGGGAGCTATTCCAACTCTAGACTAAGGAACTGGGGAAGTTAGCACGTTACTATTCATGGAGAAAACTGAAGCCTTCAGCGGGGAACTAACTCCCCCAGTCTACCAGCACCACACCCAGCCCCCTCCAGCAGCTGCTCCCACTTGCCAGCTGCCCTACAGTGTTTCTGGAATGGGCACTAACACAAATACTATCACTAAGTCGAGGGATGATGTCACTAGTGTGAACACTGGGTCGGTTCCTAGGTGATGCTCCCCCCCAGCACATGAATATTTGGTGCCACCAGGTAAGAGTAGCCGAATGTGACGGATGCCAACGGAATGAGCTGAATGTGCAAAGGCTGCAGGACGATGAGGTACTTCACATTATGCCCTTCAGTGGGCCACAGATGGTCTCGGGAGTTGCTTATTGAATAACTCAGCAACTTCTCCCCTTCCACCAAGTTTAACAAGCTGCCTTTGCTTTGTTCTGGGAAAGGCGAAATGCTTTATTTACTAATGTATTTATTTATTAGGAATATAGCTTATTTTTAAAAACTATGTTAATTGGTGTTTTCTTTAATGTGCAGGTTGCAAAGTTGAATAGGCTTGAAATGGCCTGCCCCAACCCTATTTTCCCCACAAATTCTGTTATTTTTAGTGCATGAATTTGAGAATGAAAAAATTTCAGGAGCACATTTATCATGTTATTGCAGAAGTGCCTATATACTGCATTCCCACTTGTAACCATGGAGAAACATTATTCACGCTCTTATCTAAAGCTAATTCCTCTGCATGTGGACTGCATTCCATCCCTTATTCAAGGGTAGGACACTGCTCCAGTGTTTATCTCCCTTTTCCTACCTCATCAGTTTTTCGTCTTTCCTGAACATTCTCTTTAGCATAAAGAACATGCTGCTACTTCTCCCAACTTAAAAAAATCCTTCTCTCGATTCCTTATCTCCGAACAACCTACTAACTCCATTCTTAGCTCCCTTCTCAGGGAGTTGTCCATACTCACCACCTGCAGCTCTTTTACTATTTCCTCTTAACCCTTTCCAGTCTGGTTTTGCCCCTGCTCTACCCACACTCCCACTGTCAAGGCCACTAAGCAACTCCAGGGTTAATCCAGTGCAGCATTTGGTAACCGATCACTGCCTCTTCTGCACTCTTTGTTCATTTGCCATCCAGGCAACCACTCCTGTATTCCTCCTACCTCACTAGCTGTTCCGTCCTAGAGTGTGTCAGTCCTATGTGGACATCTTTGCTTGGGTGCTCCGAGGGCTTAGAACAGCGCCTTGGCAGACAGCAGTATGAAGCAGGTATTTGCTGTGTGAATACAGGATAGGCACAGGTCCCACTGGGCTTGCGGTGAGGTGCTCACAGGTAAAAATTCTCCTTGTGCCCCACTAGCTCCACTCTGACCAGTGGCCCTAGATACTGGGCCTAGGTTACACGCCACTCCCCAGCTGGAAAACAAGCTCTCTGTTCTATTTTACAAAGATGGGGCTTACAGGTGAGAAGTTTCCCAGACATGGAAAGGCTATTCAAATGGAACTAAAGTAGTCCCAAAGCTAAGTCACTACACTAGGCCACTGAAAAACTGAGATCATATTTTCATCAACTTCCTGTTTCTTCTCAAATAGTGAACACAAGGAATGCATTTAAGTAAGAGTGACAGTTTACTAATGCTTTCAGAATAAAAGCAAACCTTTATTTTCCACCACGTTGGAGGATATTAGTTTAATTCATATTGTTATGTTCCCATAAATGTTTTTCATAATATGGAACATATCAAATGTACCACAAATAAAAATCATTTTCATCCCAATGGAGAAGAAAATTACGGGTTCCATAAAACCAAGTTTAATATCAAAAGAAGTAACATAAAAATTTCTGCATTCAAAAAAAATCTGATAGCTATCATGTTACCAACCTTGTGAGGACTGCCATACATTTTCTGTGATCCCTCATAGTTTACGTGAAAACTTTTGTTTGGAGTTGAAGCTTCTGCTCAGAAACAGTGGGGGAAGAGCAGAACTTTCCACATTCTGACAGAACAGAAAGTTGACGAGTCCTTTCGTTTAAATATCCACTAAATGTCCTGTGTCAGAAACATTAAGCCCTTTTAAGTATAAAGCAGAAACTCTAAAGCACCTGTGGCCCGCAGCCATGCCTCCCGTCTTCAGGGGCGTTTACTTCAGAGACGGCCACCTTCTGGGGCCGTGCAGCTGACACAGGATCGCACCTGGCGCGCAGCGGCAGCCCTGCTAGCGCGCACAAGAGTGGGACTTCTTATACTTGTATATGAATGCGCCTGTTTTCCCAAGGCTAACTTTGTAGCGCTCCACTGGCACTAACGAGCCAAACGGAGGCATTCTGTCGAAGCGTTCCTGGTTACTGGCTTCAGATGAAGGTGACACTGACTCTGACGGACCGGCATTCTCTTTAGGAGTCAGGCACTTCTCAAGGCCAGGCTTCTTCTCTGTGTGGCTGCCCTTGGAAGTCAAAGGGATGCTTCCGTCTTCACAACCTTTAAGGCACCTGTCGTGATCTTCGCTAAGCAGCAATACAATCGTCCCACCAATATGAAGCACCCTGTGACAAAAAGTACTTGGTATGAGGGTTTCTTTCTTTTTGGACAACAAACGATTCCACTTGATTTAAAATATTTGGTGTTTTAATTTGAAATTTAATTTTATCTATTTAAACACAAGGATTTTGATAATTAGGAGGTATGTTCTATAATGCATATTCATTATAGTAATTATGGAATCACTAGTACAAATCTGCTTTAATTATCTATTTTTACTCTACTTAAAAGGCAAGCCTCAAAGTAATTTGTAGTCACATTCTAACATGACTGAACAAAGGAAAAGGCAAATGAAAGGATCCTAAAGCATCAGCGCCTAATAAAGGCAGTTGGCTGATGGCAGAAGAAAGTCACCAGGAAAGAGTGGGGACATGAGATAGGAATGGCAAAAGGGAAGATGAGAAAAAGAGAGAGAGACCTTGAAGTGTCAGCTTGCTGAGGAGAATTCACTTAATCATTTGACTAAATTCTGTACAGCACTTCTGTGGAAAAAGTGATGAATCACACACAGTCCTCTGAGTTGCTCAAGAGATTACTGAGCAGGTGGGGAGAGGCAAGTAAAGAGGTGAAGAGTTTGGCAATCCACCCTCCAGGCAAGTATGAGGTGCTGGGAAACACACTAGGTGGGTCCCCAAGCCAGGAACAGGAGAGCAGGGGGATCCTGGCAGACGAGAGCTCCTGTACTGAGGTAAAGACAGGCGAGAGTGGGCAGGCTGCGTGGAGCGACGCGCCGGAGCAAGGCGGGGTGCTGGTGGCAGAGAAAGCAGCTGACGGGAAGCGAGGGGGAGGTGGCCCTGGAAGAAGTTCAGGGCAAGGGTGAGTCAGGGTGGTGGTGGGCGGAGTTCTGTTTGCAACGGCTGAAGTGCCCGAGGAACTCGTGGATCCCGGTGGGCAGCTGGAGCCGCGGCCTGGAGATAATGAGAAAGACTAGGGCTCAAGGGAGAGATTCCAGTTTTCAACAGATGTGGCTGTATGACGAGACATAAACAATACAACACACAAATCTCTCTAAAAAAATAGAAGAAAATATAATTAAAATAATGACTTACAACTTTTTACCTACCATATTAACAAAAATAAGGATTGCCATACTAAGGATGGCAAGATTTTGAGAAAATGAATACTCCTAAGATGAAAATTGGTGTAACTTTGTTGGGACAGCAATTTAATAATAACATATTAAAAATTTGACATGTATATAGACTTTGAATCAGTAATTTTAATTTTGGGAAATTATCCTAGAAGATAAAACAGTAGATATAAAAAGATACAACAGTAGAAGTAGTAGTAATGGAGTAATAGTGACAATGGTAATGCCAGATAATACTTATTGAGCATTTATTATGTGCCAGGCACTCTTTTAAATGCTTTCTATTATGTCACTTAATCCCCAGGACATACATTGTCATTTTGCCAATGAAGAAACTGAGGCATTGTGGTTTTAAATAAGTGATACAGTAAGTTTGAAAGTCATATAATAAGTCTGAAAACTGTACAAGGATGTTCAGAGCATTGTTCTTTACTAAAATGAAATATTGGGAATTGTCTAAATGCTCATCCATAGGTATCAGTTACAGAATGGTATATACACATAATACTGTATCCACCACTGAAAATTATAATGTGCAACTTATCAGAAAGGAGAGTCATGGCATATTGTTGAGTGAAGAGAATAGGTTACAGTAAATTAAGGATTATTATATTTATGAAAATTGAAAACATGTATCCATTTGTATATACACACATGGGAAGATGCCTAGCAGGATACTCACCAAGTTACTTGTTGTAATTTTTTTTCAAATAATGGAGAAAATAAGAAACTAAAAATCACCTGAAATCCTGATATTCAAAAATGAAAGTCTGAAAAAAATGTCTTTCTAGGCATCTTTCCATGTTCATATACATATTAATTTTGTACAAGAAAGCTATTCAGAAATTATAAAGCAACATTTCCCAAATTATCTCTCTGAACACCACTGTAGTATGAGATATTATTTCTTATTAAAAGAATTCTGTCATCAATAAGTTGGGGAAACTGTATCAAACAACATAAGGATTTCTTTTCTATATGTCAACTTGCAAGACTAGGGATAGATGCTATAAGCAGTCCCAAATTATTTGACCTTGGAACACATTAGGCCTTTACCTTCTACCACCCATCTCTGTTCCAAGCAGGCTGGTGTATTCATTGTTCCTGAACAATGTTTATTTGATAAATAATTACTGAATATCTGTGTATAAAACATGCTGTGGTCTCCTTTTTTATTTTTTTCAAATTTCTAAATTTCACTGAAATCCTACTTTCTCAATGAATCCTCTTGAACACAGAGTGACTTCTCTCAGCTTAAGAAGACGAATTTCTAATTTTGTTCACATTTTATATGGTTATACTTGGGAGGAAAGCTCAAATATTTTACCTCTCTCAGTTCCTCACAATGCTCTGTACTCATGAAATGGAGATGCTAAGGCAATGTAAAGGAGGAAATAATTGAGCTGAAAGTGCATAGCTCATGCTACCAGAGCAATCATTTGTTTGACAGACAATCTTTAATTCTGACTTCAAGTTCTTTCTCAAAGAATCCAATTCTGTATTCCATTCAGTACCAACTATTCCCATTTGCCTATTGTGTACATGTTTACTGACCTCTTGTATTTTCTCTTATTTTTACTTTGACAATTTCCCTTCCCTTCCATTTTTATTTAGAGCCATTAATTATTCATAAGCCAGTGGGAGAAAAATTATGTATATTTAGATATGTTCATATATATTCTCACCTACTTCCCAAAAGGATTTGGAGTGTTTTACACTTAAAAATCAGGTAAGAGCTAATAGCTATTGAGCACTTTCTAGGTGCCCAGCACTGTTCTAAGAGTTTTAAATCCACTGAATTCTCAGCACAATGCCACGATGTGGGTACTTACTTAAAGATGAGGCACCAAGTGGTTAAGCAATGTGCCTGTGACTGAAGAACTATGAAGTGATAGAGCCAAGATTAGAACTCGGGTATTTGGGCTTCAATGCCTGTCCTCTTCACCTGACACTGCTTGCATAAAACCTCAAACCGTAAAAAATGAAAAGTCAAACCATAAAGGCTGTGGGCAGGTGGCAAGGAAGTTCAGTCACAGGAGAAGTTCCTTATGTCCAAAATACATACACTTCCACCTGGTCCTACTGAGGCATACGAATTATGTGGGACATCTTGAATATTTTCGTAATTCTTAGGTACATATTTAAATTTGCTGCTACCATGTGAAGGCAGTTGTATCTATTACTGTCTTATTTTCAATTACTTAAAATAAAAACCAAAACTAGCCTAGAGAAAGTTGGGCTGGTACAATCTTACTAGAACTGAGAGAACTGTCTTCTCCAAATACTGTCCTTCACTGTCTGGTGGGGATGTCTGAAATACGCAACAGTAGATTGTCAGGTTAAGCCATTACTTTGGAAAGTTTCAGGTTATGTGTAAGTCACGACTCACACATACCAGTATCCCCCATGGGTTGGCTGCTGAGTTAACTAGTAAGGTGCACAGGCCATGGCTATTAACCCTGGCTGTGCAACAGAATCCACGTTGGGAGTGGTTAATAAACACTGACCCCAGTCAAATCGGAGCCTCAGTCGGAGGGGTGGAGAATGGGCATTAGTGCTTTTCAAAATCTCCCGAAATGATTTTAATATGAAGTCAGGGTTGCAAAATCTGCTTGAGGACAGGCAGGAGGAGGACAGGAGCTCAGGAACTATCTGAGTTATAGGTGCTACTTAGGCAGAGATATTAGGCAATATACCAAGACTTAGGTAACTGCCTATCAGGGGAAGTTGTTTAGAAATAAGGTAATCCCAAGAGAAGTGTGGAGCACCCAGTTCACAGGATGGAGGTGAGGTGGCTCTAAGTTGGGCTCAGACTTCATGTCAAGCTTTCATTTTCCTTACAGGATCAGGCTTGACACTGAATTTCCTCCACCCAAGACACATGGCTCATTTCTTCAATTGGTGACATTATCATAAATAATGTTTTCCTATTACACAGGTTTTTGAACGTTTACATTGTCCTGCTCTATCAAATGAGCAGCTGTGAAATTTTAATTTGAACTGACCTCTTATTTGTGTCTTCCCCCAAGCATTCTATGTTCGCTCCTTTATCAACTTAAGTGATCAGAAAAACATATACTCAGGCCTTACTGTTGGAACCTCTCCAAGAAATGCTTTCACTGAATCATATTCCCAGAGGTCAACTTTAGATACCATAACATGAAGAACACTTCTGCATTTTCATTTCACAATCAACATCGAAGCTGCTGTCCATTCTGTTACTCAATGTTCCTTATGTGAATTCTGTTCTGTTGTTAAGCTGTGTGAGCTTGAGAAAGTTAATCTTTCTGGAGCCCAGTTTTTCATCTGTAAAGTGTAAGGGATTAACATGTAGGGTTTTTTTTTTTTGTGAGGATTAGAAGCAAATATGTATTCAAATTTCAGGCAATAATTAAACATTATTTTTTTTCTGAATAAGACATAATATAAGATGATAGGGAGTAATTTTTTTTCAATTACAAACTTCTGATTTGAAACCTTAGAAAATGAAAGTACAAAAACTCTAAAATACTAGCAAAAGGTAATCTAATCTTAACCAAAGAGCTATGAAACATTTTGGTTAAGTTCCCAATAGCTCAAAATTATAGAAACAAATCCAACAGTTTACCTTTCCATTTCTTGTAGAATGCTTTTGATGTCTTTTCCTAACTTAAACTTTTTCCCGAATGGAATGTCAGAAATAATAGTGTTGACACTTTCTGAAGGTAATGGCAATTCTGAAATACAGAAATCAAAGAACCCTATTACAGTAAGCTCAAATATTTACAACATAAATATGACAAAATTGAACTGTATGGGATTATTTTTGCATGTTAAATAAAATCTGGGGGTGCTAAATAGTTTCTAAAGAATTACAAGTTCCTGAAAGGCTTTCAGCGTCACTAAAGATAAAGGGTACAGTCATTGTATTCTGTTCTTTGAACACTGGTTTTTCAGTTAGGATAAAATATGAAATGAGGAGAATTTAAAATTAACCAGAAAATTCAATTCTCTAAACATATTACATGAATAGGAAGTTGGCAGATGTAAGAAGAAATATTTAGTTGTCTAGAAAGACCTTTCACAAAATTATATTCTGTAACTTTCATTTACCTTTCATAGTTATATGTAAAGGTCTGCATGTGTAGATCTATTTGTTTTTAAGGAAGATGACCCATAGCTTTTACTGAATTTTTAAAGGGGTATATAATCAATAGTCAACAAAATGAAGAGTATCACTAAGCAAATTTCAATACACTGTGTGATTACAAAATTTAAATTTCTTTCTCCTCCTTACATTTTTATAAGGTCATACACCCAATCTTAACTTTGACATTTTCTGAGTATACTTTCCACTTTCTATTTATTATACTGTTTCCCATCATCTAAATTTTGATATTGATAATTTAGAAAATGTCCCAATCTTCATTTTGAATAGTATCTAATTCTGTAGAAATGCAAAGAAATTTAAATAATCTTCACTATCCTAAATACCATGTAAATTTTTATTGGGAGGAAATTTAAAAACAAAATAAAAAATCTTGTTATCTGGTTAAGTCTAAGGAACACTTGATAATCCCAGTTCTAACCTTTACTTAAGATTAGTAGAGAAAAGGAGTAGGTTGTTAGGGAACAAAGTAACAAGATAATAATTCTTTTAAAGGTAGGCAGTAATTCTTTTTTGGCAAGCCATGTTTTAACTTGATGTACTTGGTTTTAGGGTGTTGATACAGGACACATCCATTTGAATACTATTTTTCTACTTTTTGAAAAACTACTGAAGACAATGAATAGACAATGAAGGCAAGCCTGGTTATCAAATGTTTTTTTCTTCATGAGGATCCATGCAGTAGTTTACTCTTTAGTTTGGGCCTAAGGCTTTTCTTCTGCCTTATACCCACATACTCACGAATTAGCTGCCCAATTTGTTCAGGTTTGGTAACCATGTTTTTTTTCTACTTTTATTAGCAACTTTCCTACTCTACATTATATAATTTGCTAAACTGCCTTAAATAATTTTAGAAGTTGTAGGCACAAACTCACATAGAATAGTATTTTGGAAGTTTTACCACTAAGCAGTGCTGTCTCCCCACAGAGCATACAATGAGCTTTATTGAAAGCTTTAGTGCAGGCTCTCGTGTCAGACAGCTTGCACTTGGCTCTGCCACTCACCAGCTATGAGACTTTGGGAATGACTGCTTCATTTTCCTCATCTGTAAAATGGGATGAGAGCACCTGCCTCAGAAGTTATCAAGCGAGGTCATTATGGAAGCATTTAGAACAGTGCCTGGCACACAGGGAGCACTCGGTAGTGGTTAGTTGTGGTTATTATTTACAATGTCCTTTCCGATGTGTACAGGGAGATGACAGCCAGGTCTCCACCTGGGCCAGAATCCCTCAAAGCAGCTCTGCAAATCATGGTATTTCCCTCTTGTGGCTCCTTGAAGGCCAGGCAGGGCAAATGCCTGCAGGTGTGGCTCTTTTCTACTCTCCTTTCCTCTAGGAATGGTTTGTCAAGTGCAGCCTGCAAACCGGCAGCTTCACCTGCCAAGGACAAGTGCAAATTCATGCCCCTCGCCCCAAACCTACTGCTTAGGGTGTCATCACAATCAATTGAAGGGCTTGGTGAAACATACTGCTGGCCCCACCTCTAGTCTCTGAGGCAGCTTCTCTATCCCTTAGTTTATTCACCTCTTAAATGTTTGGATTTTATTCATTTTCCCCAAAAGGCCTTATTAGTGAAACATGGCCTGAATTTTTTTATTTGAAAAGGTCTCTGTACTAAATGATAACGTGATGAGCATAATATTTTTGGGTCACGCTTGGCCTCAGCAACCTTGAGAAGAGCCACTGTTCTTTGACCACTGCTTCTGTTTCTTTCCATTGTGGCTGTACTTCTAGGTTTACTGCATTGGATGCTCTTCCCTTGTTTGGTTGCTGCTGGTGAATTTTTTTCCTTCCATTTTTCCTTTTTTTTTCTTACTTCACTACATTTAGAAAACTGCAAATCCTTCAAATGAAGCTTCAATCTGTTGTCATAATCCAGAAGTCCATAATTAGTCTTAAATATGCAAAATGTATTCGGCATCTGGATCTGGTCACCATTCAATTTGTAGTCTAAACAGGAACACTTTTGAGAACAAGGGAGTTAGAATTAAGATTATAAACTTTTTGAAATATTTATTATCTGACAAACTAGTTTATAATTTATGGTAGACCTAAGAAAAACACCTGTGCACACTGAAGATTTTTTTTTTAAAACCCACAAACTTTCAAAATGTTAACATCAAAACAAGTGAAAGGATTTTTTGTGATGTGTATTCTTATAATGATCAGTTTCTTAAATGTATCAGTCTCTAATTCCATGTCATCACTGGTATTTTTCTGAAGACTGTAGTATTTTTTAATATGGATTTTGATTATTTTTCATGAAATTGCCTGCATCATTCTTGAAAGTTTTCATGTTTATTAACTTTTCTGTATTATAATATGTTACCTTAAGAAAATGCTTTCTCTATAGATGCTAAAGTAATAGGAGAGCTCAGAGCAAACTGCTACATGGAAGATACTCTCAGCTCTATTTCTTTCATAGGGAAAGTGTAAATATTTCAGACTTCCATCTCAGTCTCTCCATTCAGAGTGCCTCTGACAAATACTTTCACAGGACTAAACTCACATATGTTCTCCCTTATTCTTTTAATTGTTATATGAAATTTAGAGGCAGCAAAAATCTAAGCCCTTCTAACTCTGATTCCATTCCATTCTAGGATATACATTTATCTCATTAATGTAAAGAAAGCCATTAGAAGATTTTTCCCATAAGATATTCAAGGTGTATTTACAAAATTTCAGAATTAAATCTTGTGCATTATTTAGCTCTCACTGTTTTCATTTGTTCGTCTCTTCCTTGGTGTTTTTTAGGGATTTTAATGCCCTCCTGTTGCTAGCTTTGTTTTCAATAACTACAACTCATCAACAGTTTAAAATACTTACCTGTTCACACCATGTCAAAAGAATACAATTTTCTTAGCCGGAAATTAAATGTGCTCATTTTTAAGGGAGAAAGGTATACTAAGGGAAGGGGAAAGAAATAAGGAATGTAAGTCTTTTCTAAAGTAGTCTAAACACCATGAGTCTTAGGGAAGTATTATTTTGACTGGACTCAGTAGACCTGATTCTTAGTCATGTTTGTGACTGCTGATTCCCCATAGTAAACAAGGGGTAATGGTTTCCCTCTGCCTAATGGGGTGGCCACTGTCCTGGTTTGCCCCAGACTTCCCAGTTTGAGCACTGAAAGTACTGGTTTAGTAAACAGGGATAGTTGGTTTCCTATATATCACAGGAGTAATGCCCAGTGTAAGCCAAGGGGAGGGTAAGATAATTCAGAACACTTCATACAGTTTATCTGAAAGAAACCCAAAAAGTTTTATTATTATTATTACACTGTTCTCTGTATTTTATGCTTATATTAAGTGATCACTCATTACAAAATGAGAAATAGTTCAGAAACAAGAAACGCATCTTAAAAAGGCAGGCTTTTATTTAAATGCTTAAGGAAACTATAGAAATGTTGTTCCCAATCATGAATCTTTTGAAAAATAAAAAAAGCATAATTAAAATACTGGAAGCAAACTGACATATTACAGCGTATAAATGATTTAACCTTTATGTATGAGAAATGAGTCTTGTTTTATATATGATTCTAAAAATATTTACATATGTTCATTTTTCCAAATGTTTGCATTTTTAGTATCTTACCTATAACAGAGACCTTGAGTAACTCAATTTTATCCTTGAGGCCTGCAGCTTTCAGATTGTCAGATGCACCTTGCAACTGTGAGTCACTGACATCAGCACCCACATAATACACATCCTATGAGGAAAGAAATTCATATTTTAAGTATAAGTAAAACCATCAGATATTTATGCAGTTAAGAAAACTTACTTTCATTTTCTCAAATTGTGAAAATGAAATTAATAGATTTGTTAATTCACGTTAAAACAAACTATAGTATTTCTTTAAAATGATATTCAATAGCAAAAAATTAAAGTTTCGAATCACAATTTAAAAACTGTTAAAAATATTTTACGATTACAAATGCCAAAAGAATTTGGGGAATAGCCTAATCCATCATGACTAATTATTGGAATTATTCATATTTTCCTACATTTATCATAAAGTTTTCAGAAATAACATAGTAATTTAATTGACCCTTCATAATCCTTTTTGCCAACAGTAAATAGCAGCTCAAATGATTAAGAATAACAACTCCCCCAAAGAGACTCTATTTATAAATAACTGGAAAGTAAATATTTTGCTTGGTTTACCAAATTTTAGAACTTACTGGCCATTCTTTAGCAGCTTCCAAAAGTATTGTTCCAAGTCCACACATTGGATCTAAAAGAAATGCACCAGCCTATAGACAGAAATACTGATTGAGTGTTATCAAGTTTATTATATTATAAAAGAAAATGAAAACTTGAGGAATCAATATTTCAAGAGTAAAGATTCTTCTTTACACTTTACTAGGAATTTCAGGTGGTTAAAGCTCCAGGAATGAGACCAGTATAGTCAAAGCAGAATGAACAAGGGGGAAAGTTGGTGGTGACATGAGAGAGGCAGCCTGGTGAGTCTATAAGAGGCACTGGGGTTTATACCATGTGTAGTGACAACCCCAAATCTTAAAGGTTTAAAACAACACATGGCTCATGCTACATGAAAGAGTGCCTAAGATAGAGAAATAATAATTTTTATAATTACTATATATTCCAAATAATTATTATAACTATTATTATTATTACTACTACAGCAGCAGCTAATACACATTTTGTATATGACAGGCACTGTTCTAATCACTTGGATTTTAATTTACTTAATTTATAATAATCTCATAATCTACATGACTATATGAGATTATTTTCATTTTGCAAGTGAGAAACTGAGGCACAGTGATGTTAAGTCAGTTTGCCAGCCAGTAAGTGGTGGGGCCAGAATTAGAACTCAGGTAGTCAGACTCACCAAATTCTGGGCTGAATAGAGAAGACACACACATGAGCAGATCAGGGTAATATTCCTGAACTGGGATTAAAGAAAAAAGTCTTACAAGCTTACAAGCAGAAAGAACCAGGGAAATATAATGGAAAAGAAAAATCACACTGGCATGTGCCTCATGTTTATACTGCTGGAAGCTAAAGACAGTGGGGTAGCATCCACAGAGCTCTGAGAGCAAAGGAAAGCAACTCAGGAACCTTACACCCAGTCAAGATGGATATGTACAACCAGGATGAAAGGAACGACTTTGAGGATACATAGGAATTCAGACTGTGTATTACTTAGATACCACTTTGAAGAAAAAAACCTATGAAAAGACTTTAACCATGCAACAAATAAATCAAAGTAGAGACTTCAAATGGGGAAAGAGAAAGTTGAAGAACAATGGTGAGGAGTGACACAGTACACCTTGCAATATACCTCTGTGTGTTTACACAGAAGTATGTGTGTTATATACAGTTAAATCTTAATGATTAAGGATAGGTAATATAAGTGCTGAGTAAGAAATTTTGAAAAAAGGAGGGACATACTTTAAGGGAAATTCTGATAGATAATAATTTAGTTCGGTCTCCAAGTTGGGGGTTGAGAGTGGAAGTAGGTAAAAATGTTTCAAAAGTCTCACTGTAGGGAGGCGGAGTAAGTGTAGGGGTGGAGAAGAGGCAAAAAGCACTCTAAAGACTTCATCTTCTGATAGGGAAGAGGGGGAAGATTAGAGTGCCTTGGTGATAAAAACTGTCTTGATGGAGGAAAGAATTGGTATCTTATTTTAAAGTAAGAGCAGAATCCTATGGGTTTAATTAACAGAGCTGGGGAAGGGAACCATTAATTGAACAGAACAATAAAGTAAAATCAACAACCTCAAGGAGAGCAATGAAATAATTATCAAGTAACTTGATCAAACTGGTAAAAATAAAAAGAGGAAACAATGTAAGGAGTTATAAACAGTAAAATAGGAGGAATACAATCAAGTGTGTCTGCTAATACTGAATTCTCTCATTGAAAGAGACCATCAGAGCAGGATGAAAACAGAGCTGTGTGTCTGTAAAAAACACACTGAAAATGAAGTAAAAAATAAAGCAGTGGCAAAGAAATCTTAGGCAAATGAGAGAAAAGAAAGGAGAGACAATACTGATGAGAAATGGTGAAGTTTAACTTTAAATTAGCTAATCAAGATGAAGAGATATAATAATAAAAAGGATACAACTCATGATGAGGCAATAGCAGGCAGAAATGTGTGTACACCAAACTAGACAGCAGCTGAATAAGGCTAATAAAAACATAAAAACTTAAAAATACATAAATAACATAATAATATAATGAGATTTTGAAATACCTTTTTCAGAATTGAGCAGGTAGTAAAATAGCAAGCAAAGATACAGCGGAGATTTCTTGATTAGAAAATAAATTATTTTCTTATGTCCATGGGACATATATGAAAATTAAGAGCTTGGTCACAGATAAAAACTTAAATTTTAAGAAGTAAAGGTTTTTTTTTTCCTATTAATGTGATATATGTGTTTTTTTAATTAAAGTATCACTGATATACAATCTTATGAAGATTTCACAAAACAGTGGTTTCAACATTCTCCCATATTATCAAGTCCTCACCCCTCCCATTGCAGTCACTGTCTATCAGCATAGTAAGATGAGTCGTTACTTGTCTTCTCACGCTGTACTGCCTTACCTGTGACCTACCTATACTGTGATTGCCAATTATAATGCCCCTTAATCCCCTTCTTCTGACCCACATACCCTTTCCAACCCCTCCCCTTTGGTAACTGCTAGTCCCTTCTCAGAGTCTGTGTGTGTGTGTGCTCCTATTTTGTTCAAGAAGTAGAGGTTTTATAGGATACCTGATCATGACACAAAAAATTAGAAATAACAAAATACAGCTATCTTTGACTCAGCTTTTTCATGGTCAAAATACTTTCAGAAGCTCAACAATATATAAAAATATATCACTGCAGTTCATAAGTGTGATGCCAACAACAACAAAAAAGAGCAAAGAAAAGGATAAAAGAAAGAAGTGAAAAGATTCCCTTTGATAATTACAGAAAGGTCCTTGCTATTAATAAGAATTAAAACATTTTCCTTACCTTAATTTCAGCAAGAGAGGCCATTGCCCATGCTATGGTGGATCTCAGTCCTGCTGTCTTGATGTAAGCTCTGCTGGCTAAAGGAACCCTACCAAGATACAAAGATAAAAGATATCCTCTTAGTTAGAGAATATTTTAAACTTATTTCAAAAATACCTTCTCTAATTGGCAATTGGCACCTTGTCTAACCAGCCAGTGTGGTACTTTAGAAAGGTCAATTTTTCAGACAAATGAAATTTAAACACTTAAGGGTTTAACTTATAAAAATCTAATAATTTATAGAGAAATCTTTTTCAAATTTTTAGATACTTCCCTGTCCTCTCATACAGAAAGACCTTTTCTTGCTGATCTGGGGTCATCAAGAAGAACATGCTGTTTATGATTTAGATGTAGCACTGGAAATAGGGCTGAATAAATGCTAACCCTTGAAATCTATTTTCTAGAAAAAGTCCCTTTGTATGTTTGCTTTTCTGCTCATTTGCATCTTTCTCAAAAGATTAAATGAAGCATGACATTGCATTGTCAAAAATAATTTATGGAATTAAGGGTTAAAGCAGACATCTCCCAAATGAGTTCACTAGCCTCCATTATGTATCACTTCAAATTTTATCTGCCACCAAGGGTTTCCAGACTTGACAGAAATTTTCAAAACATTATTTCTACCTTTCTAATGCAACACACAAGCATTTCTTTGGAAATTTCAATGCACTTTTCTGTTTTATTTATACTGTTTGTTGGTAAGATACGAAGATACAATTTCAAGGATTGGTGCAGTTGATTGGGCCAGACTTATTCCAAAACTACTAAGAGGGTTTTTCTATGAACATTACACAAAGGCACAGTGTTTTCCAGATGCTATTTCTTTCATCTTTCACTGCCTTTAAGTCATAAGGGAACTCTGCCTGGTAAACCCACGGAGTTTGTTTTTTTTAAAGGATTTTTTAGGAAATAAAAATTCACATTGTAAATAGTACTATATCCATAGATTGGAATCTGGGGTATAAACTTTGCAAGGGGAAGACTATAAAAATATTTTGTTCTCTGAACCTTAATTCTACAGGCTAGTTTCGACAATCATCTTGTTACAAACCACATTAGTTAAAACCAGAACTGGGAGATTATTTTTTACTCTAAATACCAAAAAAAAGAAGCTTGGTATGGAAAACTGTCTTTGCCTGTATGTATTACACAGTGTTTTTCTAAGCCTCAGGAATTTACGTAGACCTTTTGAGAGTTTTGACAGTTGTGTGTATATTTTTACTAATGGAGGTTTTATTTTATGGGAGCAGACCCTATTAATATGTGACAGAAGTGAGTGTGTTATTTTGGGTAAACCTGGGCAAACTGATCTGCTGTTACTTCAACAAAAGGGCCCCACCATATCAGTATTATAAAATTATTCCAGGGAAGGAAGTGTTCAGAAATAAACTCTTTGAAATAAAAACAATTCTGTACATTAGAATCTGGCTAATGTGTTTAATCATATTTTAGCTGGTTTTTATGTAATACAAAAATTAATTCAGCTTTTGATCCTCTTCTCCACATACAGGCATTTCTTCTTTATTTTCTTACACATTATCTACAGGCAAAGAGAAGACACTCTGATCTACATCTCTAGCCTAGACCTCTCACTTGAATCCCAGATCTTCATCTACAGACATGTGTTTGGATACTTCTAGCTTGGAGTTCACTCATGTACTGAAAATTCAACAGGTATAAACTGAGCATATACTCTCCTTTTCCAGTCTTTCTTATTTTGATGTTTCTTCAAGTAAAGAACTCAAATGCTTTGCCTTTACCCCCTCTGTTGTATCAATGTTTCATGCTATAAATAAAAAGCATAATGATCTTAATTTTACAATCTCTCCTAAGGGACAAACCTGAAACTTAGAATACATTATCTACCTGAGCACAGGAATTCCCACCACAGAGTAAACATCGTTCAGATGTATGAAGATCTGAAAGAACAAATGCAGAGATTAGAATGGAACAGGAAATATATTACCAAATTATTGGCAATCTGAAAGCTTCCATTTTGAGCCTATATAACCCATACATTAGTAAAAAATTCCAAGGCCTTGTTTGTTATATGTGGAAAAATGTCCCATAATATTTTTTCTTGAGCAGGGGCAAAGTGAATTTTAAATATATTTCATAGAAAAATTTTTGGATCAATTTGATATACAAGTTATATAGAGAATTATGTTATGAAGAACTCAAGATCAACTTTTTTTTCCCAGAGATTCTCTGAATTATCCTGGATCGGACTTCCCATTTTGGGGTAGAGAAGGCTTCCTAAATCCACCCTAATTCTAATCTCAAGTAAGACTTGAAGCCATACAGGACCATCACAGGCTACACATATTCTCAGAGTAACAGAAAACTTTCTTCAGGCCAAATGCATTATAGCAAAGGTAACCTTTTCTCCCTCTACTATCCATAGGTGGGCTTCTAACTCTCTATTACCTTTCTTTGGTTAGGCCATAAAGAGGATTTAAATGTCGCAAGTTATAATTAGGTAACCCATGTGAATTTTAAAAGTTAGAATCTTACTTTTCTAGTCTGATGAGGTTTATGGGACATTCTAACTGCTGTTTGACCTCAGGAGAATTTGACCCCTTATACTTTCACCACAAGATTTTTTTTTAATGTATAGTTTAGTCAGAATTACTCCAATACTGATACATTTTTATTAAGAAAAGAATGATCTGGAATGAACTCCCTTTAGTCAATGTAATACCTTGATCATTGAAGCCAAACTTTCCAGTTTTTTATATTATTCAATTTAGCAAAATTGTTTATTGGGATTCTTTTCCATTTAATATTTACACTAAAGATACGATATATTGACATTCTTATATGTCAAACGTTAAGAAGAGTTTCTCCCACTACAATTTTTTTCTATTAATTTTGTAAAATAAAATTTGTTAAGAATTGATACTTCTGTCAATTTTGATCATAAATTTTACTATGTGTGATTTTAGTGTTGTCAATTTTGTTTTATGTTGATTACTTCCACCAATAATAGGTATTACTAATTGCATTAAATGGCTGACAGGAGAGGCTAACAGGAATTATTTGGGAGCTAAACTACAAAGAAGACTGCAATTTTGAGACAGTACGATGGAGTCGGGGGATGGAAAGAAAGAAACTCACAGGGCAGAAGATAAGAGATCTGGACAGAGGAGATGAAAAGGGCATTATGTCAAAATGTCCTGGGGGTCAAAACATTTTGCATGACAGTAATGAAGGAATATACACCAGGAATTACTTTGTAAAAGTAAAAATATCAGATATAAAATATATGAATGAAACAACACAAAATGTTCTGATTTGACTAGCTATTACTCCACTTAAAATCACATAACAATAAATTTATGAATTAATGAATCATTAAAATGACTAAACTACTCATCGAATTTTTTTCTAAAAGTAGTAGAGAATATTTTTTATAGCTAGCATTTGTTTCTCCATGTGTTTTACTTTGTCCAATTAAAATAAGTGTAACTGTTCATAATGCATGAGCAAAACCGAAGGCTTCTGTGATGGCTGCCCTTGTACTGTTCACCATGTAAGAACTTATTCACTATGTAAGAATTTGTTCTCCATGTAAGAACTTGTTTGTTATGCCTCAGAAGATTGGAGACTGACGAAAATTAGGCTTGGGGTGGATTAATGGTTGTGCATTGAGCATTGACTCCCCTATACAGAATTTTATTGTTGTTAACAACCATTTGATCAATAAATATGAGAGATGCCCTCACAAAAAAAAAAAAAAAAGTATACACTTCCAATGGTAAAATAATAAGTAACCGGGGTGTAATGAATATAGTCAAGATATTGTAACAGCTTGGTATGGTGATAGCTGGTACCTAGAATTGTCATGTATATAAATGTTGAATCACTATGTTGTACACCTGAAACTAATGTAATGTAATACTGTGTGTCAACTACCCTTCAATAAAAAATAATTATCTACAAAAAAAAAAAAATAAGTGTAACTGCATTAAATCAATTTTGAAAATAGAAGAAAAGAAAAACATAATCCCAACAACCCTAAGGAAGCCACTATTGACATACTATTGAATTTTGTGGAGGCCTTTTTGTTTTCTATTCATTTTTCTTTTTCTTTAAACATTAGCTAGATAATTTCTTATTACAGAGACTTATTATATATTATAATGATTGTAGAGAGTGCTTCTGCAACCTTACAATAAATGTTTTTTAGTTCAACTAAGTCCATTCCAAAATGTCTTATTTGGGTAAGACATTTCCCAGTGAAAACTACTAGCAGATTATCTGTATTCTATTGCTAAGAGAAAAGACACTGCTGAACCTATGTAGACAAGCTTTTTAAAACTCTAAAGCAAAATGGAAAAGTACAATAAGAACAGCTGACATTCTTTGCAGAATTAAGTTACAAGCACATAAAATAAAATGAACACTCAGTACCTCTACATTTGGAGTCCTCAAATCTGCTTTCCATCCAAACTGTTTCTTCAGAGCAATGCCAATTATTCTTCCTACCTCCTGGAAAAGCAGCAAGTTATAGAAAAGATGAGAATACTAAAAATGAGAATGTTAAGTCTAAATGCAAGCAAAAATGAAGAGAGTCTGTAGGAAAATCATATCAGACTATTTGGTGGTAATTTAGGGTTACAATTTTAAAATATGACACCAAAACATAGTCTATTCAAGGCAATAAGACTGCATTTTAACTCTTGCACCCAACTTATCCTACAGTGTTGATGTCTATTCATATCTAACCTCTATTCTTAATAAACTTTAGATATACATGAGATACCCAGATCATGCATGACCTGATAAAAATGGTCATTTTGGATTTCAGGAAGCAGATGTAAGTGGAAAGACGAATTATTTTAGCTACTACAATATGATGTTTAAATGTTACCGGATCAGCAGCATTAGACTCAAACTTTGGGGTCTGTCTGGTTTTAAGGTTGACTAAAGGACCCAGACCTATGCTCTTTTATCATGAACTATATAAGGTGTTTTGAAGGAAACTGTGGTGTTCACTCTCCCCTAGATCGTTGAGGCCTCGAGGGCATTTGTGTTTTTGCAGTCTGGATCCTGGTGCCAATCACACACACAGGGCCTGCCTGTGCAGAGCAACCACTTAGTAACACAGATATGAAGAGACACCCAGAAAGCTAAGGACAATGACTTAGGGTTTCCAAATGCAAAGGGTATCTATGGATTTAAGGAAACTTTTAGGGAGAAAATAGAAGGAGATCATTGCATGCAATGGCATACTACTTACTCTCAAGCCCTCAGAGGTAGAGATAAGAAAAATGCATTTTTAAAGATATTTAACTATATGACTTTAGGCACAGTTACCTCTTCTGTGTAAGGTTTACATCGCATTTTAAATCTAAGGAGTAGTTGATTCTTGAAGAACATGGGACCCGCGTCAGGAGGTAAACATACCTGTGCAGTGCAGGTCTGGGCAACAGCTCCGCTGCAGCGGCAGGACACTCTGAAGGTCAAGGCGTTCTGGTCATGGGCGTCAATGGCTTTTGCTACATTATTCTGTGATTGTGCTTGAAATCTTTCTCTTTCAGTGATAAAATCTCCTTGTTCCAGTGTTTCCTTTTCTATTTGTTTTTCCAGCAGGCATTCCCTATTTTCTTGTATCTCGTGGATTTGTTCTGCTTTTAATATCTTAGCAACGATGGTGCCATTTTCTTCCGTTTTTCTTTTTAGCGGGTTAGCATCCCTTTGAGAAACTTTTTCCTTTTCTGCATCAAGTTGGAGCAGATTTTTCCAAATTGTAATGGCATTCAACCAACTTTCTGGATCATCATTGACAAGTCTTTGGATTTCATTAAATATTTTTCCTAAATAAATAAAATCTGTTAAATCCTATATTGAAGTTCTAAAGGCAGTCTATTACATTCATCATCCCCAAACTTCATTGTTTCTTTAAGTTTTATTAATTGCTTCATGAATAGTGACTCCACCTTCATCTGGAATTTATATAATTCAAGAACATTGTACACAATGAAGTTCATTCTTATAATCTATACTTATCATCAAAACTGTTTTAAAATATACTTTACCAAGACCATTTGCCCTATGATAATATATGTGTCTTTTCAATATATGCATAGACCTGGAGTGTGTATCAGCCTTTAAAGCAATGCTGATCTTGCCCATCAAAATTAAGTTAAAAGAATAAATTGTAAAACATAGTGCTCAGAAACAGATCAACTGAATCTTGGAACTATTTTTGACCATACAATATTAAGACACATCATAAAGTTGCCATAATGCCACACTTCAGATATACAATCCCATTTATAACTTAGGGACTGCCAGCATGCACAATTAAATTAATCTTTTCTTGATGAACAAGGGTCATCAAGATGACTCAACAGTTAATTACTGTAGTTGTCTAAAGATGAGAGGGCAGAATACTGGGATGAAATTATACTGACCCTGCAGTATAATACTTTAGGATTTGCTTTAAAACAATTTTCCTGTCCTGTCTTTATTTCTAGCCATTTGTATCTTTCTTGGCTCCGTTTATTACAGACTACATGATTATATGATTTCTTGTACACAACCAGCAATCAAAATGAAGTTTAAGGCAATATTTATTCCAGCGGTGTCTGACTCTTGTTTGTTGCTTTTATCAAGATCCTTACATTATTTTAGTAGCATATATATAAAACTAGGAAGTAGACAAGAAATCTCTTAAATTCCCTTGAACACTCCTGCTTTATAAATGGGTATAACTTTATTCAAAACACTCAAGTTACCCAAAGCAAGAAATTTTACTATATAGTATTTTTCCAATTAATATCACTCATCAATTAAAATACACAAGGTGACATGTTTTGAACAATTGTTAAAACAATGCATTTTGGGTAATTAATACTCTGACATCTAAATAAATGCAACTGACCATATGTCTCTCTAGTTAAGATGTATGATCATCATTCTCAAGGGAAAACATGGCTTAGGATGCTAAAATCTCAGAAAATACACAGCAGATTGCAAAGAGAATACACACAATTAGGTGACAGTACAATTAGGTAACAATATTCAGGAAATACAGAAATATACATAATTAAAGGTCCCATAGGTATAAGTGAATTTTAAAAATGTGAAATGGCTACACGTGAATCATCAAGTAGGAAACTTAGAGGAGGGTAATATATTGTGTGGGTAAAAGCAATAGGCATACACTGTACCTTTACTTCTAGAAGAAACTGTAAGTGGGAACTGCTTTTTGATCAGCAAAAATAATCTTTCTGCAGATTTTAATTTTTTCAGCATATTCAAATCAGAACAGGTGGTGAAAAAAACTTTTCCTGAAATATATTCAACCTAGAAATAGAAAAGGTATTAATGAAGTACAGTATCAGAGTAAGAATTATTTCCCCTTTTTCTCCCTCAGTGAACTAAAACATAACATCAAGATTAACAATAATATAAACGACTATTTCTGAAGTGTCCTATTTGTTAGACACTGTACTAGGCACCATGAATATATTTTTTCTTTCATCCTAATAGTAAGCCTCTAAGGTAGATTTTATCACCCCCATTTTACAGATTGGGAAACTGAGGTTTACACAGGTTTAATAATTTGTATTAAGTCATGTAGTCAATGACCAAGATCATAAACTTTCTACATTATGTTACTTTTTGTAAAGTGTATGTGCATACACTGCTGGAAAAATAGAACACAAAATACTCAGTAATTATGTTACAAATCTCACACAGTATTTAAAAGTAGGCAAAGGAAAGGGATAATGCAAAGGACAAATTAGGTGTCTAGCCTAAGGTTAACATCATCAGTAGGTATTTATTAAATCCCCACCTTGTGGTCTACCAGGTGGCATACAGCATACATCCTAAAGAGGAATAATAATGTAATAGACATACACTGGTACGCAAATTAAAATGTAAACTTACAAGATGACTTGAATTATACCCAGAAGGAAACTACAAAGTTAATACAATAAGCATACTATAAGCTTAGGTACCATCGGTAACAATAAATATGGAAGCCATCATTAGTAAAAGTTTCAGGGAAGAATCCTGTAAGAATTGGGAAAAGGAATTTTAACACAAGAACAAAGGGCAAGAGGTGGGAGAGACAGTCTGGCTGATGTAAAGTTTAAGTCAGCATGGCAACATTTGCTGTGTTATGCTGATGGAGAGTGGCAGGTGGATGGACAGTGTAGCTCGGGCTGGCTTGATAAATGGTCATGAAATTTTGAGTACCACAGATGGTAATGATCAACCATTATAGGCTTCTGATGAAAACTGTGACAGCACTGAATTAGCTGGCAGAAAAAATTACTTTGGAAGAGGCATAAAGGACTGATGTACACTACTGAGGTAGAAATAATGAGATGGTGGGCTGCGGGAGCTGGAAAATGAATAGAAGCAAGAAATATGCATCAAACAGAGAGGATTTGGAGACACGATGGATATGTGGTCAAAGTCTGAGAAGGAAGGAAAATGAAAAAAGCACTCCTAGAGAGTCTGATGAGGAATGGCAAATGGTGCTTGATATTGACGGAATCCTAAATTGTCTTGGGTCACCTCAGCACTCCCAAGGTCAGAATGGGTGTGCATTGTCCTACAGTTCTTTCAGCAGTGGCCATGGCTGGCTACCATGGTTCTAAGTCATCTTCTAGAACTGAGGCAACAGGGAATTTGGGGTATCCCATATGTTTAGGCAGCTCCTATTCAATGGGAACTTGGAATGCCAAGTGTTTGCGGTTTTTTTTTTACTTGATGTGGTCTAATTAAGATTTGGGGATGGTAATTTGGGGGTTACCATCTGATGAAGAAGAATCTCTGCCAAAGAAGCCCAAGGTTGACACCAATTAAAACCCAAACTCTTCTAGTTGTAAGATTAACAAGCTCTGGGGATCTAATGTATGGCATGGTAATTAGCTAATAATACTGTATTATATACTTCAAAGTTGCTAAGGGACTGTATCTTAAATATTCTTACAATAAAAAGGTAATGGTAATTATGTGATGGGATGGAGGGTGTTAGCTAATACTATGGTGGTAATCATTTTGCAATATATAAACATATTAAATCAACATGTTGTAAACCTTAAACTTACATTATGTTCTATGTCAATTATACCTCAATAAAGCTGGAAAGATAAATAAAAAAGAAAACCCAAATAGCTTAGGTACCTGCAATGCAGCTGACCAAGATAGATAGAGAATGTGGGGAATGGGAAGGATGTTTAGGAGTCAGTATGTAAGGGGATAATGAAGTAACTAAAACAAGAACTGGTTTCTTTCCCACCAAAATCAAAGCTAAACATATACCTGAAAGTGCTTAGAACTTGAAAACATTGAAAAATGTTTAAAAGTAAGTTTAAAAAAATGTAGATTTTATGTCACTTGACATAAAAATAAAGCTGATATTAAAATGATCACAAAACAAGTTAACAGACAAGAACACCTTGTCAAGATTCTGGGGGAATTGAAATAAGTATTTTACTGAAAATGTGTGGTTTTTAAGATTCAAGTCCTATAAACAAACTGATAAAATATCTTGACAAGGTGCAAACATCTCTAGACCAGTGACTTTAACCTAAGTAGTTAGTGATCTAGACATTAATTTATAGTTATTCAATTGTACAAAGATCTTAACTTTTCGAACTTAAATATTAAGGGAAACATTTTAAACAATTACCATTTTCTAAAAATGTCATATTTTTGTTATGGGGGATAAGGGAGAGAACAATAGAAAAGAACATGTCTGAAAATCAAGTTCTAAAAGGTTTAAGTTATTTCGGGTTGTCAAATCATAAGGATAATATTTGTTGAGGCATTAAAATGCTAAGTACATTCTTAAAACCAAAAACATAAGGGCTCCATTCCGTTTGTAAGTAATAAGCATGCAATATGTGATCAGTAGTAGTTTACTAAATTATGAAACAGTTACTGTGACAATCATATAATTGTATGTATGACAGCACTTTTAATGTTTTACCCTTTGTGAAGATGGTGTCTTAAAGTAGTAGGCAGAATGAATTTTGGTGCTTATTTGGAAGTTAGTATTACCTTTTTTCTTTAGTTTACTGCTTATAACTGACCACATCAATTACAGTCCTTAGGGAGAAGTGTAGCATTTAGACTATTTCTTCCTAGTATTTGTTACTTGAACATTTATTTACATATACAATCTGTATTTTCCATTTGTAATAAAATCTTTAGTTTCTAAAACTAGCTCATTTTATGTCTAACACTTGAAAAGATGAACTCAAAGCCTTTATTAAAGTAGAAACAGCTCCCTTATCTGCCAGCATACATAAACAGTATTTTTTGCCTTTCTTTTAAAATTCAGGCATTCCAGTCTAACACAAAGATTAAAAGTTTAAGTCTAGGCAAAAATATAGTAATATAAGGAGATACCAAAGTCATCTGAATTCTACAGATGCCATTTACTTTCAGAATTAATTTTAAAGTTTTAAGTGGAGAGTTGAGGTGATAGGTGAGCTTCTTGGTTCATTTAGAAGACAGAATTTTAAGGTATATTTCCCTTAATTTTTAAAAAGGCATTCAATCTATAAGGAATGCAGAGAATCTTCAAAAAATGTTGACCTCAAGCAATCACCCCATTAAATAACTGAAATAACATGACTACCTGCTTAGCTCTACACCACTACCCTCTATCATCACAACCCCATTAAAAAAATAATAATTGTTTGACTTTTTTAGGACTTAGGTTAATAGGCTTTGCTATGTAGATTTATAAAGACTGATTATTCCATTGACAGGGCCTTTCTGGCTAGGTGGCAATATGGACACCTCTATTACACTGAATTTTATCTTAAAAATGACTTTGTACAACTTCTGTTACAATAAATAACAGTATTTAATATATTAAACATTGTTATAAAGCTTAATTTTTCCCAATAAAGTTCTTTAAAGTAGTCTAAATGAAAAAATACATATTATGTATGGCTCTAAAATGTTATATATATAATATAAATTATATATATAATTTATATATAAATGTATATATAAATAAATAAAGTATTTAGAAATACCAGGAAACCTATAAATAATGGCCCCACCCCCAGGAGGAAAAAATCGAACCTGAATCTAACCAAGCTCTAGATACAATTTACAGGATTCCAGTTCACAGGAAATACAGATAAAAGAAGATGTTAAATTAAACCATGAAGATGCAATTGGCAATACCTAGCCCAGGGGACACTCTAGCATTGCTGTCCAACAACTTCCAGAGATAACAGTGCTCCACACTTGTGCTGTTTCAATACCATCCCCCTAGGGCATGTGGCTTCTGAGCACTGGCAATGTGACTAATGCGCCTGAGGAAGTGAATTTTTAAATTAACTTTGATTTAAATAGCCATTGTGGCTAGTGATGGCCTTATTGGACAGCACAGCTCTGAATGAGGGGTCAGAAAACTCGGCCTGGAGGGCTAAGAATGGTTTTTACATTTTTAGAGGGATTTAAACCAGACAATAACAACAGACCATGTAACAGAAACCACAAAGTGCTCCACATATGTGACCTACAAAATCTAAAATATTTATCTGGCCCTTTAAAGAAGAAGTTAGCTGGGCCCTGCTGTAGGCTGCAGGACAAACACTTAGCTTCTTTAACAAATCACTAGGGGGAAGAAGAGAGATGGAGGGGAAAATCTACAGATTAATTTAAGACTAAAAAAAGAGAGAAAGAGATTTAAAAGAATACCAGCCAATCACAATGTGTGTACCTTATTTGAATTCTGATTCAAATAAACAAACTTAAAAGACAAAAGTGACATTTATGAGACAAGTTTAAATTTGAACACTGACTAGTTATCTGATAGGGAACTATTAATTTTTAGATGTGATGATATTGTGGTTTATATATTTAAAAATATATATGTATTAAATATATTATTTTATATAAATATAAAAATATATACATATTTTAAAATGATATATGTATTAAACCTTTCATAGTATAGTACATATATTATACCATAAGAGTCCTTATAGATATACAGTACCGTCCTTTACCCGGTGTTTTGCTTTGCGGGGCTTTGCTTTCCAAGGTTTCAGCAGCCCTAGGGGTCAACCACAGTCCTGGAAGCTCCTCCTCTTGACATAGCGTCAGAAGGTACGTCACTATGTCATTTACTTCACTTCCTCTTACCCCATAGGGTGGTTTATCATTTCAAGTCATCACAAGAAGGGTGAGTACAGTACCATAAAATATTATTTTAAAGAGAGGCCACATTCACATGACTTTTATTACAGCACTGTGACTGTTCTGTTTTATTATTATCATGGTTAATCTCTTACTGTGCCTAATCGATAGATTAACCTTTATCACAGGTATGTAAGGGAAAAAAAAGTATTTATAGGGTTCAGTCCTATCTGCATTTTCAGGCATCCACTGGGCATCTTTGAACAGATCCCCCATGGATAAGGGGGGGACTACAGTACAAATATTTACAGGTGAAGTGATATATGGGGTTTACTTCAAAATAACATGGGGTGGGGAGTGGGAGGAACGTGAATGGAGCAGAATTCATTGTGGATTGATCATAGTTGCAGCTGGTTGATGAGTACTTTAGGTGCATCACATTATTTTACTTTTGTGTATGTTTGAAATTCTCCATGATAAAAAGAATGCACAGAGCATTTTCTATTGCAAGCTGTGTGCTGGAGGAAGTACCTACATCAAAGTCACCCAGAGAGAGTTTGCAAGTTAAAATGTAAACACCTGGGTTTATCCTCAGCTCTACTCAAAGAAAAGCTTTTGGGGTGGCAACTAAGGATATACATTTTCCAAGCTCGCTAGGTGACTTGTATGTTCACTGAAATTGAAAAAACACTGATTAAAACAGAGTGATTGCTTGGTGAAAGTAAACAGTCACTTCTGAGTTAACTTATTTTGTGAATTCAGATTTTACAATATTAATTTTCTTCAGTGAACCAAAGTTTCTAACAGACTCTCATCATTGCAAGAATTTTAAGTATTCCTGTCCAACTCATTCTTTGGGAACATTTATCAAGCACCTAGTATTTGCCATACACTCTACTGTTTGTGCTATCAATCTTTATCTCAAGGAATTGCACTAGTCTTTTAAAGTGGGTATTATCATCTCCATTTATATCCCAGGAAAGTCAGCCTCAGAAACTTGAGTAATTTGCCTAAATTTAAAAAACCTGTTAAAAGATGATATAAGGTGTGAACACATGCTTTTGACTCCAAAACCTACAGACACTCCTTACCATTCTGTAGCAGAAATAATCTACATCCCATGTTCCAGGAGGGTTTCCCATGGTAACTGAGTGCTGTCACAGGGCTTCAAAGCGCGGGAGAGTCAGATATAAGTCCTAACTCCACCACTTAGCATTCTTTGTAAAATAGAGATAAAAAATGACCTATCATAGAAGATTCCTTTGAGGATCAAATCATATTATGTACATAAAGCATCTGACACACTCTAAATGCTTATAAATGTTAAATGTTATTACTGTTTTAGGATTGTCTTAACTTTGAGGGTCTACATTGTGAAACTGTGATGGAATTTCGGAGGTTACTTGTTCAGATCCCCTTTCCAGGCATGTCTATCCCTAAAATATACACATCAAAATATGGAAATTTCCAAGTCTCTTGGTATTTCATTCATCTCATTGCCAAGAAGTTTTTCCCTATAATTAACTATATTTTTTGTGCTATGATTAAAATCCTGGCCACCTCCCCAACCCCCCACTTTGTCTTTAGAGAAGGAGTACAAGCAGAGAAGGTCTCTTTTTTCTAATCAACTAACGTGCTCTGTTTAGGTCAAGCCTTCTATTTTTCATACCAAGAACTCTTAAGATAACTTAAAAAACAAATAGTATAGCACGTCATGGCCACACAGTGGTCAGGAACTGGACCCAGGTGCCAGCCTGCCTTAGTTGAACATGATTACACTCATGCCTGATTTTACAGACAGCTTGGGTTTGAATCCCAGCTCTGCCAATTTCTGGTTATGACTTGAATAATTTATTGGATTTACTGTGCTTTATTTCCCTTTTCAGTTAAATATGGAGCCTACCTCATACTCATACAGTTGTGAAAATTATACAAGAGACTACAGAATAAGGACTTAAGTACCTGTGCCTGACACCTATTAAATGCTTAATCAAGTGTTCTGATATTGTTACTTTTTTGGATTAGTTACATTTAACACTATTAAAATATGTGATCAAAACTACAAATGGTGGGTAGTCTAGTCTAATAAGACAGATGCCATTCTTCACGACCTCTTCTATCTGCGCCCCCTGCACTGCACAAACTCTTTTTTGCAGGTTTCCCAAACAGTAGAAGCTGTCGGGGTGGCGTGGTCAATTTCATTAGTAGGCTTTCCTTTTCCAAAAACATGTCATTTACACTGTCATACATACCCCATTAAGATACTGGAATCTTTTTCTACCACCTATTTTTCCTCTGCTTTCAAGAAACCAGCTCAGCATGTTTTAGAACTTCAACTGCTGTTTAAAATCTTGTTCATTTCATTGAAATTAACAACAGGTAATGTAGCAGCAAAGGTTAACTTCCTCCGGAAGTTGTAGTAGGAGGCCTCCAAGGGTGCATTACTTTTCTAACTGCTATACCGTACGTGTTTAAGTATATTTTACTTACCCTGTATCATTTAATCCTCCCAATAATCCTATGAGCTAAATATAGTCAGGGAACTGACAAGAGTCAAGTAACTGAACCTGAAGAGTACCGTTTGCATTTAAAGTAAAGAGAACGGAATCTAACTCTGACGGCTCTAATTACTGCTTAGGCACTATCAACTATTTTCTCGTAAATCTAGGAAATAACTTGCCTCAACGCCCTTAAAAAAAAAATGTCAGCCAGGAGATATGCGGTATTGGATGTGTAGGGAAAAACGACTGGCGGTTTTTTCCCAGCAATAATTAAAGCACCTCCGAGGGCGGGCACCATCGCCTCGGTCAGTTTGGGGACTGAGAATGGGGGGCGCTCCGGGTGCGTTCCCGGGTCGAAGCCCCTGAGGGGGGAGGTCGCCGGCTTGGCGGGGCAGGGCCGCCCCTCTTCCCGCCCCGGCGCTCAGCGAGGCCGACTCACCTGCGTGGCCGCCAGCCGCGCCCGCACCTCCCGCATCAGGAAGGGCTCCAGGCCGCGGCCCGCGGTGCAGAAGAACCGGGCGCCTGCGGCCCCAGCCGACCGGGGATCTCCCGGAACCGCCATGGCAGCTCGGGCGCGGCCCCGCGGCGCCAGGGTCACGTGGTCTCGGGCGTGCGCGGCGCGTCCCCGCGCGCCACCAGAGATGCCGAGTGGCACCAAAGGCGAGCGCGGGTGTGGAGAACCCAGGTCAGCAGGGAGAGGCCCCGGGGGAAGGTGGCGGGTCCCCTTGGCAATAAGCGTATTACTTGGGAAGAATAGAATCCGTATGACCAAATGAACAGCTTTAAGTTAGCTATGTAGAAACTATTACGGGAACGACTTTCTGGCAAGTGCACTCACGTGCTTTACGACGAAATGCCTCGGTGAACGACAGGGTACCCCCTGCCCTCCTCCCCTCCGTCTCCCCAGCTCACGGTCGACTGGGACAGTGCTATGAAAATCCTCATGGAGTCATGTAACCTGAGCTTTTCAAAAGTTCAGTCCTACAGCTTCTCAGACCCTTCATTTTAGTGAAATCTTTAAATTTTCTTTTTCCCCGTCCAGACTTACCTTCTCATTCTCTCAGTTGCCATAGCTAATTTCAGCTCCTCTCTGCTCTGGGGCTGCTGACTCTCAGGTCTGTCTTGTTCCCTTTAGGGGGTCAAGAGTATTTGCTCATCTTTGGTCCCTGTTGTTGCAGAGGACATAATGCCTTTCACACGATGCTTGAGATGAGATGAAATAGGTGGAGTTCTGCCTCTTTAGGAAGAAAATAATTGTTTTTCTGAGGAGAGAGTTGCCTGGAATTCCCTCCCCATTACATACTCTTTCCTCCATCATTTCTGCTTCTCATTAAAAAAAAAAATCTCTATTGAAAAGGAACCACTGCTCCCATCAATGTTCAGCACATCTAGCTGAGTTTTGCTGTTCGAATAGTGCATATTCAACATGTAGGAAGTTGGCAGAAGCAGTTTTGGAAGATACACTTCAAACTGGGGTGTTTTAAGAATTTAGGGCAAGGTCATTTGCTTCAAAATCTCCCCCTATTTTGGTGCAATTGGCAATTCCTCTAGTTCTTAAATGTGTTTGATGTATGTATTCAGGTATTAAAATGCAAATGCTTTACACTGTGAGATCTTTGAGGATGGGATGAGCTCATTCATCTGGGCATTTGTAGAGGGCACACTGGCTTGCTTATGGTAGGCTCTCTCAGTCAGTATTGCTGAATTGGATGGAATGTAAGAAAAAAGCCCACTCACTAAGTAAGTCCCCTCAGCTAGGAGGGATTGCCATAACCACCGTATCAGCAGGGGCCTTTGTGAGTGAGATATGGGGATAAGGGTAGAGTATCAAGACCAATGGAGGAGAACCACAAAGATAACCTTCTTCACAACTTTGCCTACTACCTCCTGTCCTCATCACCACCACCCTCCCCCTCCCCCGTCTTCCCTACATACTTCATAAAGAATTTTCTTAACCAGGAATATGCCTCAGAATGACTGGGGAGCCTTTGCAATATGTCATGCTTGCCATCCCCTTCTCCCCTGTGTTCTCGTACAGTTGAACAGACTTGGTGGTGGGCAATGACCCCTTCTCCCCAGGAGATCAGGAACCAACTAATTCAACTGCCAACTTTCCAAAATGCCTACTCTTTCCCTCCTCCTAGGCACTTGCTTACACTGTTCCCTTTGTCTGGAGCTCTCTTCTCTTCTATTTCTTTTCTTTAAGTCTAAGGTAGAATGCCACATCTGTGATGCCTTCTCCTGCCTTTCTAGCACCCTTCTACTTACAAATTATTTTATATTTTATCGTTTATTGTTTCACTCATAAATATAGCTTGAGTCCATGGCAAGGTGTCGCTTATTATGACAACATCCCAGTCTTTGAGAAACTTGCAGGTTAATGGGAGGTAATGGTGATGATGCTGGATTGCTGAAAAAGATGTGTCAAGTGACAGTACAGTGTGATATATGGAAAAGAAAACAACTGGGCCTGGCATCTAGTAGCCACTTAATAAGTAAGGTTGAATAAATGACCTTATGAAGTTGAGTGAGCATTTGCCTATTTGTGGCTTCTCATTTCTCTTTGAGCATCTTTTCCAAGTTGGGACATTTTCTGCCTTCTGAAGTCCACCTACCCAAGGTAGATATACAGTTTGTAAGCACCGTGGAGGTATTTTGAACTCTTTCTTACACAACCCAGTATTGTAACTTGTAAAAAGTAGGATTTTATAAATATTTTAGAATTCAATTGAGTTGTGGCACTGTGGTAAAATCTACAAATACAGGCAGAAGATTCTGTTACACATATCTCTAACCAAGTCAGTGCAGATTGTGAAACAAAGATCAACATATTTTATGGTTGCAGTTGCAAAAGCAGTTTGGGGACTATTGGCTCAATTGTTTAAACCAGTTTCATGCATACATTAATCATCTTGAATGGTGCTTTTTTGAAAATACCAAAATTTAGCAAAAAAGTCCAAATTTAACAGAAAATTGTCACATTTGTATGTAAATACTACCTTTAAAACATTATTTATTCATTAGTGTTTGTATCACTGTAATTTTAATGCAACATCAAAATTCAAAAGATGCAGCTTCCATGCTTTGATCTAGAGAAACAATTCTTTTATATGTATTATCTCACTTTAGTTATGCAGTGCATGAATTGCATGAATTATTTGGATGTACAAATAGAGTCTATGTATATCCAGTGCATTTCTGAAAGAGTAAGTCATGTATTTAATGCACATTTCAAAACACTGGGGTATTTGATGTTATTTTATTTGTTTAAATATATTTTGAGCCCATAAAATCATACTTATATCTGATAGACTCTTGGAATGTCCCAGGTGGAAGAGGGCATGAAAATTATTTCTTGGATACATTTGCTGACTGAACCAATGACTGAATCTACAATTTTCTCCAATTTACTTGAATGTATTATATTGCCTAAATAAAGCCATTTTCTTCTTGCTATTATTTTCACCTCACTCATGCTGTTGTTTTAATATTCCTTTTCTCATGCTGCATTTATGTGTACATTTAATATGAGCTATTTTACTTTAGAGGCTCGCTAACCTATCTTGCTATTTCTTAGTCCACAGAAAATGCCAGAAATGTTCAAAATTAGCTCGGATACCTATATTTTGATATTTCCCCCTCTCATTTCATTTTTTTGTCTTATTCTTTTCTAATGAATGATTATTTTGCCTGTTTTATCAGTGGTAGTTGAAAAAAAATTACCTTAAAACTCAAACAAATATAATTGGTGAAGAAACAAAAACAACCAAGGACAATTTTATTTTCTCAAAAATATAGAGTATCTTGTTTTAATGTGAATGGTATTTGGCAGAATAGAATGTGAAGATTTTATTAGAATATTGCCTTAATTCAGTTAACTTTTCTCCCATTGTTGGCGTAAAGAGTTGCAAGTGGACTGTGGAAAGGCAAACTTACTGTATCATGTATTAATCTCTTTCTATTTTTCTTTTTGTTTAAGGGTGGTAACTCTTTGCTTCCCATGGATATTTTGTACTCTTTGGGAAAATAGGTTTTTCTTGAAAAGTTCTATCTGGTATATATCCACATACAATCAGGCTTGTCTTCCAACAATTTTCTTTTTAAATGTTTGAACTTTAATAATTAATATACAAATGACATTTAATGCTTTATTTTTTTTAATAATATGGTATTACTTGGCTAAACAGAAAAACAATATAGATACAAAATAGAAGCATGCAACCTGCAGCACCAGCTTTGACAATCATCTGCTCTCACAAAATACCTTCAGAGTGGGACATAATGCCAGAAATGATTTGGTACCAGTTGAGATTCTAGATTGCAGACAGATAATAATACTTGTTTCTTGAGTCATGGTATGTTGCCTTAATTGCCTGTCATTCAGACTAATCTAGTTGATACACATCTTCTGCCTTACAAATTTCAAATTTTAAATGTAGCCAGCTGGGAAAAATAATCTTAAGATCTGGCTTCAGAATTCATTTTAGGTACAGAATAGTCTTTAAGAAAATTCCTTGATGGAGTTCAATGAGGTTTCGTGTCACCAAATGGAGAAACAGATAATTAAAACTGTTCTGCATAAGAAATCAACAGGAGGTAGGGAATATCCCGAGGGAGAAAGATCAAAGAAGAAAAGGGAATGTGTGGGACAGCATTGTGCTAAACTGAGGCTAAGGGGGATAGAGAACCAGTGAGAGATTGCCTGTGGTGTGGTAGCTGAAGAAATTCTAAAAAGGATTTCAATACTCTAGTTTATTTCTGGTGCTGCCATGTTAAACCCTCTCCAGTGACCCAAGCTTTCAGTAAAACAAATAAACGAAACATAGCTTCAGGTATTTTAGTATTTAAAGTATCAGGGTGTTGTGATGTGGAAAAGAGACAGCACCTTTTATATGCATTGTGGACATCTTTGAGTAAATTCAGTGGAAGCAGGGACTCAGAGAAGAGCTGGTAAGGGAAACCTGAGTGTGTGAGTCTATTACCAGGGAATGTACAGAGAGATGTGCTGGGTCATCCCTGCCGTAGGATGGGGTGCAGGCCAGTTTCAGATGAAGGTAATCCAGTCGACCTCTGGGTTCCTCTGAGTTTATCCCTCACTTGGAACAATAGACTTTATATACACCAAATGTCTAATATTTGAGAGCTTATTTTTTATTGTTCATAGGTGTAGGCATTGCAGTCTTGGGACAACCCAGGGCAGGGTCACTAATAGGGATTATAATCAGGGGTTAAATCCAACATTCTCAATTTTCTTTTTTTGGATGACCACTTCCTTCTAGTTTTTTAAATTTAAAATAGTACTAGCTTTGCACTAGCATGTGGATTAATGAATCTGTCACCTAGACATTGTATGTAGTTTGCCCTGGATGTTGTATTGGTTGTTTACGCTGGATATAAATTATACTGCTGAGTTCCCAGATTTTCTAGGCTGGGCACACACTTTAAATTAGCAGCATTCTTCTTCACTGTGGCGCTAAACTTGGCTTCTTTCTCTCGAGTTCCTAAAGTTGTGGAAGCCGTGTGTGTTGGGGGAGGGGAGAAATACTGTTACGAACCTTGAGGT